>NC_141009.1:42961714-44325006 GCF_052327205.1 Somniosus microcephalus | reverse complement strand
CACTTCGTTAGCTATTCTCTAATGGTAAGCAACGATGTTCTCTTTTGGCTTGCTAATCTGTGGAGAGCTGATTTCGCTTACTTGCCACAACTCCTTTCACTGTCCCATCGAGTTGCTAACTTCAGATGTTTTCTCTTTCAGCCACTTCTGACATCATGTATTGATTTCTTTGTGGGTTCAATAACGACTCATTTATGAAAGAGAATGAGTTTTAATCTAAAGTATATTCAACTCTTTATACAGCCTTTTACAAGACACACCATGCTGTGATGCATCTAGAATCAAAACTGAAAGTAAAACCCTCAGCCTGCTTGTCTGTGACACATGACCTCTGCTGCTCAGGCACAAGCAATCAAAAACACAGACAAATATGCTGTAAGGCATAAGTAATCAAACACAGACAAATATCATCACTATTTGCTGATATCATTACAGTATATATACCTTAAGGGAGAGAACTACTTTTTACAGCTCCTGTATACTGTAGTGCCGGCAGTGACCACACCTGTATATAAACCCCGAGTAGTGATCTGTACAATTAGTTCTAGAGTAACCCTCATTCAGTAAACACCTGTTGAATTGTTCCCTGCAATCTGTTGTCTGATTATTGAAGGACACAACATTAAGATACATGGATCTAACAAAATTCTTGATTGTCGCCAGATATATAGACTTTCCTTTTCTGTGGGTTATCAACAGAGTTTGTTGATTCAGAGTTTTGTTACCAGTCTTGATGTTGATGTGTTCACTGGCCTTCCTCATGTGACTGGTTCTATTATCACGAATCACCACTTCTTTTGCTTAAATTGATATCTTCCTCTGCAACTCTGTCTTTTGTGGTGGTTTGTTTGCATTTAATGCTTTTTCTTTCTTCTCATCCAATTTTACAGCTTAGCTTTTTTCATTTTACTGGCTCGTTTACAGCCAAACATGATAATATAACAGCATTTGCTTCCCTTCCTGAGTGGCGATGATAGGATGAATAGTTAAAGATTAGCATTGTGGATTATAATCGTGTATCTTTCAACAAGATGTACTTCTCTTCATTTTCTTGCCTTTCCTTTCCTGATGGTAATAACTCTTGCTGGATTGTGATTCCACGTGTGCCAGCATCATTCCAGTAACTCACTGAAGTGATCTTCCTTGAAGTGTGAGCCTTCACAATTAATGTCAGCAGGCTATTCTGTCATGGGCTTGATCCTGACCCTTCCTTCGCCTGATGTCCACGCAGATAGCAATCAAGAGTGGGAGACTCGGCTGATTTTTCTTATTCCCCTGCTAGCCTGAGGTGCTGAAATCAACTAAGAACATAAGAACGTAAAAATAGGAGCAGGAGTAGGCCATTCAGCCCCTCGAGCCTGCTCCACCATTCAATATGATCATGGCTGATCTGATCTTGGCCTCAACTCTACTTTCCTGCCTGATCCCCATAACCCTTGACTCCGCTATTTGTCAAAAATCTGTCTATCTCCGCCTTGAATATATTCAATCACTGTCACGTCCTAACTGAGATAAGCTAACTCGGCACAAACAAGCAACAGAACCTGGGGACCTTCTGATCTCCAGGGTTTTGCATGGGTGATTCATCCCTCAGATCCATCAGGAAAGACAACAGACTCCCTTTAAACTGTACATAATTACTGTTTCTATGGTACCGCAAGTCTTCACTGAAAGGTGCAATGGCTTGAAATGGATGAAAACCATCTTTTCCAGACCGTCGATGTGGTGTAATGGGGGAATTTTCTGACTGGACATTACCGGTAGTCAAGCCTCCCTGCCATTCAGCGCAAAGTCAGGAAACGATTCCTTGTGTGCTGTAATGTCTGGTTCAGCTGTGTGGAACAGGCGGAATTATCATTGCATATCTTATCTCCATCCCTTGCAGGCACATAGCCTGTTAAAGTCCTGTTTTTCTCAGCTACTTCAATATTTATTTGTTCAATGTGGTTGTAATAAAGATGGATGTTTTCTTCCAGTTTGTTTATATTTATTTTCTTTTGTTCTCCACCTTTTGACAGTGACGCTGCATAGTTCAGTTCCAGTGGGATATTGAGATTAATGGCGTCTTAACTGTTTGTGCTGAGTATTTGCGATGCACAAGCTGTCACAACGCTGTGTGTGCGTTTAGGTGCTCCACAGTGGGACTCACGGCAGCAGTTAGCATTTGGACAAGCGGCATTAATCTTCAAAATGATTCATTTGCTCATAAAACTGAGAGGAATAAACATGTTATTCAACACTTGGTCATATAAATAATGGATTTTGGTGTATCTGAAGAGAATATCATCATGTCTTGCAGAAATTATTCAATTACCAGGCTGCGAATCTTAAAGGAGTAATTTATGAATTTGCATTCCCGACACAAGAATTAATGTTATTGTTCATCCACGGCTGCCTTCTATGATTGGAAATACTCAGCAGGTTCTGACGAAGGGTCAGCGACCTGAAATGTTAACTCTGTTTTTCTCTCTCTACAGATACTGCCTGACCTGCTGAGTATTTCCAGCATTTTCTGTTTTTATTTCAGATTTCCTGCATCCGCTTTTGCCTTCTATGATTCATTGGCTTCAGTCACTCCCATAAGGGGATCCCATGCTGCTTACATGCTGGAGTTGACACGCTGCTGAATTTTTACTTATACGGTCGCATAACTCAGGAGATGTAACAATGTATCCTCTTTGATAGACAAAATGCATTTCATGTCTTTCGCACGTGCCCTCACACATGCTGCTTCAATCCTTTCAAAGTCAGACTGAGAAAACATTTGGTAAGACAAGGGCAGGTTGATTCATTTGCTGCTTTATTTCATAAACAGCATGAGCATTCTGAACAGCAGTTAGGCTGAGATTCACTTCACTCAATCAGTACAACTTGCCTTTGAGTTATAATACAAAATAACAAACATGCCACGCTTCCTCACATAAATAGATAATCTTATTTGACTTAAACAAAATAACTTCTAACTGTGCATTTGCATTCATAGGATTACATAGGATATACGGCACAGAAACAGGCCATTCAGACCAACCAGTCCATACTGGCGTTTATGCTCCACTCGAGCCTCCTCCCGTCTTTCCTCATCTAAATCTATCAGCATAACCCTCGAATCCTTTCTCTCTCATATGCTTGTCTAGCCTCCCCTTAAATGCATGCACAAATTTAGAAATTGTGTTCTTGATTCCAAAGGCTAAATCATCAATGTAAATTATGAACAGCAGTGGTCCCAGCACTGATCCTTGTGCAACACCACAACCCACCTTCTGCCACTGTGAATAGCTACCCTTTACTCCTACTCTCTGCTTTCTGTCCTGAAGTCAGCCAGCAATCCATTTTGCAACTTGTCCCCTGACTCCGCATTCTCTGGCCTTGTTCATCAGTCTATTATGGGGTACCTTATCGAAGGCCTTTTGAAAATCCAGATAAATTACATCTACTGCATTACCATTGTCTACTCTCTCTGTTACCTCTTCAAAAAATTCAATAAGGTTGGTCAAGCAAGACTTTCCCTTTTGAAATCCATGCTGACTATTCATTATTATATTTTTGGTTTCTAGATTTTTTCTATTTTCCCCTTTAGTAGGGATTCTGTTACTTTTCCTACCACTAATGTTAAGCTGACTGGTCTATAATTCCCTGGTCATGTTCTATGTCCCTTCTTAAATATCAGTATTACCTTAGCTCTCCACCAATCCTCTGGCACTACATCTTTTTCTAACGAATTATTAAATATGCGTAGTAATGCCTTTGCTATCTCTTCCCTAGATTCTTTTAAAATGTATGGATGTAATCCATCCAGACCAGGGGTATTATCCTCTTTGAGTTTTATTAGTTTATTTAATACTAGCTGGGGTGCCCGGCGTTGCCCAGGCTTTTTTGTAAAACTGGTTATAAGACTGGTGGGCTGGTCACTCTCCTCTCCCCTCCCTCCCCCTCTCCTCTCCTTCCTCCTCTCCTCTCCCTCCCTCCCCCTCTCCCTCCCCCTCTCCCTCCCCCTCTCCTCTCCCACCCTCCCCCTCTCCTCTCCCTCCCTCCCTCCCCCTCTCTCTCTCTCCCTGCCCCTGTCTCTCCCTCCTTTCCTCTGTCTCCCTCCCCCCTTTCCTCTGTCTCCCTCCCTCCCCGCTCCCTCCCTAGCACCTCAGGCCCAGCCCGACTCACCTCGGTACCAGAACGGAGTCAGTCCGACAACGGGAGGCCGGGTGCCCATCGCTCCGAAGCGAGCCCGGGGTTCCTCATGGTTAACGCAGCGGGCCTTTGGACCCGGTTGGCCGGGCGGCAGACGAACGCCTTTCACTGCAGACTCCTGTGTCCGATTGCGGTCGGGGATGGCTCGTTGGAAAGCCGCGGTTTTCTCGGTCCCGCACTCACGGCAAGAGAGAGAGGGGGAAGGAGAAAGAGAGAGAGAGTGAAGCAGAGAGAGAGACTGAGGGAAGAAGAGAGGGAAGAGGAGAGAGAGAGAGAGTGAGGGAAGGAGATAGTTTTCCCGTGGCCGCCATTTTGTGAGGCACTAATGCAGTTTGAAGGATTAGGCCCTGCCCACACACGCCATGAAACGCCCCCGTGATGCAGCACGCTCCCACCGTAGGATTGGTCAACCTTCACGTCACTCAATGCTAATGAGCAGATTTCCCCCATATGATTGGCCAACCGCTAATGAGCGGATTTTTGAACGTTTTTTATACTGTCGGAACAATTTTTGTCTGACCAAAAAGTAAATACACCTATGACACTTCCCTAATTATAAGCTTTCTTTTGATATAACGTATGTGTAGGTACGCTCTATAACTTTTGAGTGTATGGCGGACGGACATACATGCAGACAGACATGCAGACAGACGGACGGTCCCTTATGGCTTTATTCATCCATGGAGTCTCATTATTGTTTAGTTTGTTCTTTTCTTTCAGCAGGATATATTTTTCCTGCACTCTGTTGAACAGCGTTTTAAATGTTTTCCATTGCTGCTCTACATCATTGTCTGCCAATATTGTTGCCCATTTTATTTTCTGAAGTTCTATTCTCAGCCCCTCAAAATCAGCTTTTCTCCAATCTATTAACCTGGTTTTCATCATACTTATGTCCTTCACAGTTATCATCTTAAAGCATACTATATTATGGTCACTATTGTCTATATGCTCCCCTACTTTTATTTCTCTTATCTGCTCTGGGTCATTCCCCATTACTAGATCCAATAGCGAATCCTCCCATGTTGGGCTTTTTACATATTGGGTTAGAAATGAGTCCTGTACACATTGTAGGAACTCCATTCCCTTATCCCCTTCACCTACCTCTTTTGTCCAATTAATATCGGGGTAGTTGAAATCCCCCATGATTATTAATCTATGTTTTTTTACTAATTTCCCTAATTTGTCTGCATATTTCTTCCGCCACCTCCCTTCCACTATTAGGTGGTCTGTAGACTTCGCCTATTAATATGATTGATCCTTTATTACCTTTGATCTCTATCCATATGGATTCTATTTTTGTCTTGCTGATATGTGCGTCACTTTTTTCTACTGCTATTATGTTATCCCTAATATGTACAGCTACTCCACCTCCCCTTTTTCCCTTCTTATCTTTACTAAATATGTTAAACCCTGCAATGTTTATTTCGCAGTCCTGATTTTTCTGTAGCCATGTCTCAGTGATCCCTACTATGTCTGGTTCCTCGCAATGCATGATTGCCTCCAGTTCCCCTGTTTTATTGCAGACACTGTGTGCATTGCTGTACAGACAGTTTAACTCATTATTAATAGGATTTCCTCTCACTTTATGTTTAACCATCTTTTTAGACTCCTGTTCTATAACTCTATTTATTCCCTTGCCATCAATGTCCTCCCTTACTTTATTGTGTCCTATGCTCTCTTTTCCTGTTTTGTTTATATTTAGGCTGATTACATTTCTTGTAGATGCCTCCCCCCATCTTACTAGTTTAAAGCCTTTGTCACCTCCCTATTTACCCTTTCTGTTAGGACACGGGCCCCATCCCGGTTCAGGTGGAGCCCGTCCCATCGGTACAGCGCCTTCCTGTCCCAGAACTGGTGCCAGTGTCCCATGAAAAGGAACCCCTCTTTCCCACACCAGCCCTTTAGCCACGTGTTAATTCTCCTGACCTGTCTGCTTCTATGCCAATTTGCACATGGCTTGGGCAATAATCCAGAGATTATTACCCTTGAGGTCCTGCTTTTTAATTTAGATCTTAACTCCTGACATTCTTTCAGCAGGACGTCCTCCCTGTTCCTACCTATGTCGTTTGTTCCAACTTGGACCACGACAACTGGATTTACCCCCTCCCTTTCCAAGTTCCTCTCCAGCTGCCGTGAGATACCTTTACCCTGGCACTGGTTAGGCAACCCACCCTTTGGAATTCTCATTCTTGGCTGCAGAGGGCACTATCTATCCCCCTAATTATAGAGTCCCCTATCACTACTGCATTTCTATTCTGCTCTTCCCCCCTTTGGACAGCCTTCTGAGCCAGGGTGCCTTGGTCTGCATTCTGGCTGACCTCCCCGCAGTCTTTCCCCTTGTCCTCACAGGTAGCGAGTACACCGTGCCTGTTGGACAGGACCAGTGTCTGTGGGACCTCCTTCTCAACCGCTCCTTAATCTCTGCTACCCATCTCCCTAACAGTCACACCCACCTTTTCCTAAACCTGTGCTTTCCTCTGGGGTGTGACTGTATTGTGGATAAAACTGTCCAGAAGTTCCTCCCCCTCCCTTATGTGTTGGAGTGTCTCCAACTCGCACTCCAGCTCAATGACTCTGAGCCGGAGAGATTTGAGATGGAGACATCTCCCGCAGACGTGTTTGCTCGGGACAGTCTCGCTGTCCACAAACTCCCACATACTGCAGTCCAGACACACAACCTGCCCTGCCATATCTTAGTCTAGCCTTATTTTATTTATTAATTAAAGTCTTTAATCAATGATTATTTACAGTTACATTAAATAGTTTAACTAGTTAAGCTGTAAATTTAATGCAGTGTGTTATAGTTTCCCACTCCTAGTTTAAACCATTGTCTTAGTTTAGAGACTCGCAGCCTTTACTGGAACTTACTGACTTTGCAGCCTTCTGTTTTAAAAAAGTCCTGACTGACTGCTTGTGGCCTGTTTCTCTGTCTCTGTCTCTTTACCTCCCAGTGTTCACAGCCTGAAAGAAGTGCCTATCTAAGATAACTCCTGCCAAGCACCTGGCACCAGGGCCTTGGATGTGAGGTGTTTATCAATTGCTAACAGGCTAACAAATTGATTGATTATTGTTATATTATTTGGGGAAATGACTTCAAAGTCTAGCTCATTCGCTTATTAATGACCTTTCACCTCTGACCTTTTTTAAATTTGAAAAATGTGAAAAATGGTCAGAAATTTCTAAAGCATGATGGTCACATTTCAGGACTTTAAAGGAACCATTCTTATTTTCGTTACCAAATGAAAGCTGGTGCTTTGTCAAGTTCTCCAGCATCAATTCCTAAAGTTGCTGAATTAAGATTTTTTGCAGATTTATTATTTCTCCAACATGCCTCTTTTCTTCAGATGATGCTTCCTCAGAAACATTACATTTTTCGGAAGCTCTTCTGTTACCGACTAAGTACAAAAAGTCACCTTATTTCATTGTCCACCATTGACGGCTGAAAGCCATTGTAGTTGATTAATTGGAAAAAAAGTAAAAGATTATTGTCAACAGCTCCCTGGTGTCTCAGCAGGTAAACTTACTCCACAATGTGGTACCAAAGAATTAATATCCGGTCTTTGTTCAGTTAGCTCGCTTCAGTGAAGTCAATTATAAAAACACGACAGTTGGTCTCATTGTCCCAGATTAGTGAGGGGACAAATTAGCAAGGGTTCTTGCTTCTGAATGCTATTTGTTGCTATCTAAATGTCTGAGTACAGCAACATCGTTGCTCCCTCAATGGCTTTGCCAGTTTGTTCAATGACTAGCTGAGCCCTCCAGACCAGGATGGACCAAGGTTTGATTCCCACGCTATGCAGTCGAGGTGGTGATAGAGGCACGGCAGTTGGTCCCAGCGCCCTTCAATCACACGGACTGCAGCGGTTCAAGAAGGTGGCTCACCACCACCTTCTCAAGGGCAATTAAAGATGGGCAATAAATGCTGGCCTTGCCAGCGATGCCCACATCCCATAAATGAATTTAAAAAAAAGGTGAGCTAAACTTTGAATTAAGGTGTGGCGATAAATTTCAAACAGTTCTTCAAAATCAATGGGATGGATGTTAAAACGTATCATTCTGCCTACTTTGAATTCTGCAGAATCTTCTTAGAATCCTTAGCGAGGAGCTCGAGAACAAATTCAAGAAACCTCAGTCCATTTCCCAATTGAGACAGATTGCTGGTCCATGTGTTTGTGTGTGCTTCACATTAGTTTGGTGTTCAGCTTCTCAGGTGCCGCAGAGCTGTTCAGAGCCTTATTTGGGTACATTGAGAAGACAAGGCTTTTCAGATGTATATCATTTAGATACATTTTTGAAGGATTGGACCGGAGGGCACACCATTGCATTACCCATGTCCAGGACTGTAATCTGCTCAAAGAATCAAGATGGGGAAAAGCAAATCAGGAGGAAGTCAGCTGTGATATTTAGACATGAATACATTTTCAGTTGTAGGAACTGAAAAGGAGATTTGAACTTTAGAATCTTTTACATGAGGGAGAATTATCTCATCATCTTTAACACAATACAAGTTCTGGTAACAATGCGTTTGTGACAATATTAATTAGCTTTGCTGTAGATTTGTGACACACCGCACGACTTTAGGGCTCAAATTACCAAGTGATGACCATGGAACCAGGTTATAGGAGCAAGAAACGGTGCAAGGAAAAATGGAAAGTCAGGAATAGCAACAATGCTTAACTGGGGACCATAGGTCAGAGCTCACGTCAAGTTTAGGAATGATGTTGCAACTGTGCTCAAAATTTTCATAGCAGCCTTTACGCCCAGCAGATATTTGTCATCAGCTGTTGAGCTGACAATCGTAGTAACTGTCAGTGCTATTTGCAGCTGCTATTAAGGATTCACTTGGTAGGCAAAAAAATATATGATATTAAAGGGGCAGTGAGATTCTGTGGTTTGGGCAAGTTCAGTTCCTGGCAGAACAAGGCGCAGCAGATACCAAGAGTTCCACTTTCATCACAGCAGTATCAGGCACTATGCAAGATGGTTCTATTGCTGTTATGAGATAGGGTGCAATGAAAACTGTTTTTCACTGTTGATCACAGAGTTGTTCATGTAAGAGAAGACCTTGAGCATCATGCCACCAAGCTGATATCCCTGCTATTTTACCAAGAAGATAAGACACCTGGGTCTAACAATGAAGACTTTGATCTATTTCTAATCACAGGATTTATATCATCCTTCGAGTAATATGCAAATCGAGAGCCACTGAATGTTCCGTGTGCATGTGTCATTTTGTTTCAAAAAGCTTTGTCGAAAAAGGTTTATTTTTTTTAATGGCCCAAAAATTCGGGTCCCAACGCGTGAGTACGGACGAAGTACTCACGCGTGGACCCGATGGAAGTGCCGGAATCTTGCATGCACTACGCATGCGCGGGAAACCGGCACTTCCGATCCTCTGAACCAAGGGGTTCAGAGGTCGAATGCGTGCGCGCGGGAGTCTGCGCGTGCGCGTTGAACTTCCTTTTTTTTTACAGGTTTTAACGTGCGGGTAATTCTGTACATTTTAGAAATGTAAAAAGCAGCCGTAAGGACTTCATTTTCAAAGGTAAGTGGTCAATTATTTAAAATTAAAACATTTTTTCCACAGGTTTTTTACTTTTAAATACTTTAAAGCAAGGTAAGTTTATTTTTAGCCCCATTTTTTTATAAAATTATTTTTTTCAAAAATTTAAATTTTTGTTTAAAATAGTTATTTAGTGTCATTTATAGTTTATTTACAAAGTGTGATTTAAAATTTTTTTTATTTGAAGGTAAAGTACAGTTTTACAGCCTCAGCATTTATACGTTTTGACAGGTCTATCTGTCAAGACTTATGAATGGAGCATTCACTGCTCCGATTGGCTGCCTGTTGCTCACGTGATCCCAGGGGACGCATCGCACTAACTACGCCCCTGGGACACGGCAGCATAGCGCGCCGGCCTCTGGGACAGGCCTCGGAGAGGAATTCTACGCAGGCCAAGAGGCCAACTGCCGGCGCGCTAGGTAAGTGTAGGTCGGGGGCTTGCACCCGCGGGAAGCCCCCGACCCGAATTTCTGGGCCAATATAAAAATGCCAGAACTGTATGCTTAAGAGTTTAGCAATTGAGTAGAGCAATAAAAAAGGCCTTCAAGCTCCAACTTGTTGGTTAGGTCCAGGTGCAGAAACCACCACAGCTACTTTATTCTTCCTCCTTACTTGGTACAGATGTTCTGGTCTTTATCACATTGCGGTCTGTAGGAACTTGCTGTGAGCAAATCGGCTGCTGTGTTTCCTACATTACAACAGTAACTACACTGCAAAAGTATTTAATTGCCTGTGAAGCGATTTGGGATGTTCTGACGTCATGAAAGGTGCTACTTAAATGCATATCTTTTTCTTAGTGCTTAGCTTGGGGGATGTTTGATCAGTGCTGTTGAGATAGCGATTGAAACAAAATAATTACATGTAGCCTTAAAAGCATAAGAAACAGAATAATTACATGTAGCCTTAAAGGCATGAGAAACAGAATAATTGCATGTAGGCGTCAAGGCATGAGACTACGGGCTGAATTCTGCCGGCACTCAGAGTACGGGTTTGGAGGCAGGTCCGCTGTCAAAATCACAAAGATTGACAGCGGGTCGGTATCCCGCTGTAAACCCACCTCCTTGTCAGTTTTCCAAGTGCCGGATCTGACATCCCTAAACAGACCCGACACCAAGCGGCGGGTCAGCCAATTTAGATAGTTAAAAGCTTATTAAAAGGTAGTTAAGAACCATTTTCCGATGTACTTGCCACTTTACCAGGTTTTCAACGAGGTTCCCAGAGAGCGACTATCACGTCAGGTAAGTGTGTCGGGTTCTCAATGACTGGATTGCTGTGAATAGGTGACAGCTGCAGAAGTGGTCTAAAACCTACTATTTCACAGCTGGTCACTTCTCAATCTTAGAAGCTGGAGCATTAATGATTTGGAACCCACTTTTGAGCATTATGCACTTTTGAAGTATTTGCAGTAATCTCTCTATCCACTGTCACCTCCTTGGAACAACCTATTGTAGTGTCCGCGTACCAATAACACACGGACTGCAGGAGAACGGTAATAACAGGTGTTTACTGAACAGAGGGTATGCTGGAACTGAAAGTACAGAAGCCTGCTACGGCTTTATATACAGTTGTGGTCACTGCCGGTACCACAGTATAAAAGCAGTTCTCTCTGAAAGGTACATACACAACAATTCCTCCCCTTTTAGATAAACAGTACATAACATTCATTTAACAATTAAATAATAACTAATTACAATTACAATTTTCTCTGTACTATATTCATCAGCTGAAAGTAATCATTTATAAATTCAGTCTTTGAGGAGGCTTCCTGATCCTGCCTGGATAGCGCCTTTCTCGAGTATCCTGTTCTTGCGGCGGAGTCGATTCTGGCTCATTGTCATTGGTTGGTTCGTCAGCTTCCAATACCACTGATTCTGAGGTAGACGCAATCTGTACTTCGGGTTCATCACCAGGTGCGCATGCTCGTGATATGGGTTTGACTTGTTCCTGTGACTCTAGAATCTGGTCAGCATGGCGTCTCACGATGCTCTCTCCAACGTCCACTGTGTACATTAGTGGTCCCTGCTGTGTGCATATCGTTCCTGGCTGCCATTTTTCTGTTCGGTAGTCGCGGGCCAAGACTGGTTGCCCTAACTTGAAGCTCCTGGTTGGCTTCTCATTGATGTGCTGGAATTGCTTATCCTCAACATCTCGTCTTATGTTTGGTTTGAGCAAATCCAGGCGACATCTTAACCTCCAGTTAAAGAACATCATGGCTGGAGCTTGGTTGGTGACTGCATGTGTCGCATTCCGGTAAGCAAACATGAAATTATCCACCTTGTGTTGCAGTGGTATGTTGTCATTATACATCGCCTTTATTGCTTTTTTAAAGGTCTGAACAAACCTCTCAGCCAATCCATTTGTGGCTGGATGATACGGGGCAGATGTGTAATGCTTTACCCCATTATTCCTCAAAAACCTCCGGAAATCCTCGGACACAAACTGTGGTCCATTGTCGGAGCAAATCTGTTCTGGCAAGCTATTCCTGGGGAAGATGGTCCGTAGGACTGCAATAGTTTTCTCCGTGGTGGTGGAGGACATTTTGATGACCTCTGGCCATTTCGAATGTGCATCCACGGCGATTAAAAACATTGAGTCCATAAATGGACCAGCAAAATCAATGTGTACCCGTTGCCATGGAGATGAGGGCCACTCCCATGGGTGTAGCAGGGCCTGTGGTGGAGCGTTTTGGACTTTCTGGCATCCTGTGCATCTCTTGGTCATTTCCTCGATTTCTTTATCGATTCCCAGCCACCACACAAATGCCCTGACTAGGCTCTTCATTTTTACCCCTCCCAGATGACCCTCATGAAGCTCATTGAGCACTCTATCTCTCAACTTGGGTGGAATTACCACTCGGGATCCACACATCAAGGTCCCCCGGCACACTGACAGCTGTTCTCTCCTTGGCAAGAATGCTGGCAACAGTGAGTCGCCATGTGCTGGCCATCCCTTCACCGTCAAGTCATAGACCCGAGAGAGTGTCGGGTCATTTCGGGTTTCCTTCTCTATACTTGAGTTTGTAACAGGTAGACATTCGACTATGGTCGAATGGAATATTTCAACAGGGTCCACTGCAGGTGCTTCCTCCACCGTAGGCAGCGGCAGGCGCGACAGCCCATCAGCGTTTCCATGCTGTCTCGTGCCCTTATACTCTATGTCATATTGATGTGCCCTAGAAAAAGGGACCAACTTTGCAGCCGTTGCGCCGTCATCACCGGAACGCCCTTCTTTGGGTTAAAAATGGAGACAAGAGGCTGGTGACCAATCAGTAAGGTGAATTTCTGCCCGTGCAGATAGTGATTAAACTTCTTCACCCCACACACCAGGCTGAGGGCCTCCCTGTCAATCTGGGCATAGTTATGCTCGGCTGATGTTAACAAGCGTGACGCAAAGGCTATTGGCCTCTCTGAACCATCAAGGAATTTGTGCGACAGCACCGCTCCAATGCCGTAGGGAGGCGCATCACATGCCAACCGAATCAGTAGTGTTGGATTGTAGTGGGTCAATACTTCTTTTGACGTGATTAGGCATTTACATTTCTGAAAGGCACGCTTACAGTCATCACTCCATTTCCATGCTACTCCAGTTTGCAGCAGGGCTTTCAGTGGGTGCAGAATTGTAGACAAATTTGGCAAGAAATTATGGTAGTAGTTCACCAACCCGAGGAACAACCTCAGTTGCGACACATTTTCCAGTGCTGGAGCCATGACTACTGCTTCAATCTTGTCTGGGGACTTATGTAACCCCTCTTCATCAATCACGTGGCCACAATACGAGATTTGTTTCCTGAAAAACTCTCATTTGGGGCGGTTGGCTCATAGCCCATATTCTTGTAATCTAGTGAGCACCTGCTCCAGGTTGGCAAGGTGTTCACTCTCATTTTCGCCCGTAACCAGGATGTCGTCCAAATAAAACTGGCTCCCGGGGATCCCTTGCAGGACTTGTTCCATCGCCCTCTGCCAAATAGCCGGAGCTGATGCTACCCCGAATACCAGTCGGTTGTACTGGTAAAGACCTTTTTGAGTGTTTATCGTGAGGTATTTTCTAGATGCTTCTTCTACCTCCATTTGTAGATACGCTTAGGCCAGATCAATCTTTGTAAAGCGTTTCCCTCCAGATAGGGAGGCGAAAATATCTTCTATCCGCGGAAGTGGATATTGTACTGTGTGCAGGATTGGGTTCACAGTTACCTTAAAGTCGCCACAGATGCGAACCTTCTTCGGCTCCCCAGGCGTGCTGCTCAATGATTTCTTCATTACAGGAATGATGGGTATGGCCCACTCACTCCAGTCCACCTTGGAAAGCACACCCGAATGCTCCAGACTCTCCAGCTCTGCTTCGACGGCTGGGCGGATCGCATACGGTACCGGTCTGGACTTAAAAAATGTTGGGTTTGCGTTATCTTCAATTTTTATCGTTGCCGTTACGCCTTTTAGAGTCCCAAGTCCTTGCTGGAACACCTCTTTCGCATCAGTTAGAATTTTTGACAGTCATCCAGGTGTGACGTCGTCATCCTTTTTGTCAGCCACAGTTAGCGCCTGAATGGAATGCCAATCCAATTGTATTTTTTGGATCCATTCACGTCCCAATAATGGTGGTCCTCCATCTTGTAGTATATATAGATATAGTTTCTCTGTTTCCTTGCCGTTGTATTTAACGGGCACCCTTATTTTTCCTCTGGGGTAGACTTTTTGCCCCGTATATGTCTTCAAGACAATGGACGTGTCCTTCAAGGGTATGTGTGAGAATAGCTGCTCGTAGTCTCATCGATTCATGACTGTTAGGGCTGATCCTGTGTCCAATTCCATCTTTACTTGGGACCCTGCTATCATGAGGGTGACCCAAATGGTTCGGTGATCCTCCTTTGCGATCACGTTGTGTAACTTTAGACAACTTAGTCTCCTGCTCCCGGAGTCATTATCACTCTTCTGATCGTCTGAACTACTGTCCGTCATCTTTTGTACTTTCTTGTACTTTTCCTTAGTAGTTCTTTTAGTGTTGGTTTTCTTTCCCAACCTGCAGACTCGTGCTATGTGTCCCACTTTTCCACATTGCCTGCATACTTTGTCCTTAAACCAGCAATCCTTCTGGTCATGGGTTGTTCTGCCGCAGCGATAGCACTTTTCTGCTCCATATGCTATTTCATTGGTGCTATATTCTTGCGGTTTCTGTTGTATTTCCGCAGCTCCCCGTGCTGCTGCTTCATAGGATACTGCCACGCTTAAAGCCTTTTCTAGCGTAAGGTCCTTTTCCGAAAGTAGTCATTTCTGGGTTCCTTCAGTCTGGAGCCCGCAGACAAACTTATCCCTTAAGGTATCTGACAGTCCTGCTCCGAACTGGCAGTGTTTCGATAACTTGCGTAGTTCCGTAAGATAGTTAGCATTACTCTCATCTTTGTGCTGGTTTCTTTTATGGAACTTGAATCTTTCTGCTATCAGCAGCGGTGTAGGGTTTAGATGTTCCTGTAAGATATTGACAATCTCTTCAAAGCTTTTCTCCATTGGTTTAGCTGGGGTAATTAAATTCCGCAATAATCCGTATGTCCTCGCGCCCATCAAATTCAATAATACCAATGCCTTCTTTTCATCGGCCACCTCATTTGCCTTGCAGTACACTTCAATTCTTTCCACATACGTGGTCCAGTCTTCTATTTCGTTGTCGAAAGCAGTAATGCTGCCACTCTTCGGCATCTTGGGTGGTTTAAAATGGCACCTCCCGCGCTTTTCCTTCTTCCCCAATGGATTAAAATGGTGCCTCCCGCGCTTTTCCTTCTTCCCCCTGCTGCCAATGCTGCTCCTAGCATTCTAAATAGTAATGGCGGCGCCCCGCGGCTTCTGCGCATCTCTCTTTTGTTAATTAATTTTCTTAGTTTTATTCTTCTTCGACGCTGTCCACTGCGCGTCTCTTTTCCTTCCCCCTTTTTATTTTCTTTAACGCTGCCCGGCTCTTGAGCACCAACCGTGCCCCGTGCGCTCCACCCTCTCTCTCTCTTTTCCTTCCCGACGACGCTGCACGGCCCCCTTGCAGAGCCGCTCAATCGAGCTCTAGCCCGCCGCAGTCCGGAAGGGTCAGCGCACTACCTGCTACCAGCACGATTTGCTGGAACACCTTGACTGGAGAGCCAAGCCCAGCTCTCCACAGCTTCCCCTGCGATTCTCTGAACTCCGATGGATCACTGGGCGGTTGCCCACGGTCGACGCCCGTTGCTCTGGCTTCGACCTCCAAGAAGCTTCTTTTCAGGGATGGATCCCCGTGAGGTGATGCAGTACTGCAGGTGAGTTTGAACCTGCTCGTTGCCACTGTAGTGTCCGCGTACCAATAACACACGGACTGCAGGAGAACGGTAATAACAGGTGTTTACTGAACAGAGGGTACGTTGGAACTGAAAGTACAGAAGCCTGCTACGGCTTTATATACAGGTGTGGTCACTGCCGGTAATACAGTATAACAGCAGTTCTCTCTTAAAGGTACATACACAACACCTATCTCAACACTGACAGATTACTTCTGTCATCTCAACCTGACCTGCCATCTATTCCATCAGCATCGGTGCCCTTGAAAAAAATCACCTTGGCCCTCAGAATCCCAACACAATCAGCCCAAACACCAGCATCACTGGGCACACCAGCAGCACCAACATCCACACCAACCTTCTCCGCAATCAACTGATGCCAGCGATGGCCTCACCATGTCCAGATTTGTGTCAACTTAACACTGTACACCCTGGCTGCCACATGATGCACCAGGTTGGCACCACCCCACACCAGCACCGTAAAGCATCCCTACAATTTCCAAGCCATTCCATTCACACTTATCACCATTGGGGTTGGTGTGGGGGGGGGTGGTGGGGGGGAGGTGGAAGTGGAAGTTATGTCTCACCATTCGCTGGAACTCACTAAGACACTTCTAAAGGTGCACACAAATCTGTCCAATAAGGTAAAGTGTTGAAAATATAGATTTCAATGTTTGACAAAACATTAACAGAAACTTCCATGAACATTGGTTAAATCACCCAAGTGCCTATCCTTGTGTGTTGTTAGTTGGTATGCTTGCAGTCGGATGAGCGTGAGTGTGAGGGGTGGCTAATGAGATGGGGAAGTGATAATGTAGATAGAGAGAGGGATGGGTGGAATTGCAAGGTAAGTTGGTGTGAGTAAAGATGTGCAGGAGTAGGGTAGGGAAGGCAGAGTGATGTGGATGTGATGAGAGGCAAAGCAGGATGAGATTGAGTGTGGCTCGATAGTAATGTTTCGTGATCTGCTTAGATCATTGAAAGGTTTGCGCCACTGCAGCCTGATCCTCCTGACGACATCCCTGCTTTTGCCCGCCTGTGCAATGTGCAACCAGGCTTTGTTGGTGTCCTGGGGAGGCCTGTTCCGCCCCTGGAAGGGAAGAGGACCTCCATGCAGGCTGTGACTCCTTCCATGCATGCTGTGACTCCCTCCATAATCATATAGAGGGAGTCATGGGAGAGCCTGGGTGAGCCATGCACCTTTGTGCAGTGCTTGTCAGTGTTTGCTGCACCTCAATGCTGCAGAACAACGACAGAACAACTGTCAAAATGAATGTGGACACGGCCCCTTTAAGGTAAACGGCTGATGACACGTCATCAAATGACGTCATCAGACCGGCTTCCGTTTAATTGGCAGGGAAATGTGCAGGGCGGGCTTAACAAGCCCAATCTACGTAAAATCACTTGGAGAGAGCGGGCTGAAGCCGGGAGCAGGACCAGGACCCGCCAACCACCTCTCCCGCCGCGATCCTGCATCCGCTGGCGAAATCACGGCCTATATGTTAATGGCATTGAATTTGGGGTGGGGTGTGAAATGAATCAGTCATTCATGAAAGAAAGACTTATGAAATGATACTGAGTGGCCTATAGGTGTCGCTGACCAGGGAGAGTATAAATACTCGGGCACAGGCCCAGCTTGCACAGGACATTCTTAACAGGAACTAGTGAAGGACACAACTAGACCTCCATGTTGTAAAACAGTTGATTAAAGCTTTGTTTAACGCTTAGACCAAGTGCCTAGTAGTTTTCTTATGTCAGGGTGTATATGGGCGGCTGAAGCTTTACCGCCCATTTTGTGCTAACGCCCAAAAGACATTTCTGCCCCATTGTCTCTAAACAGCCTGGGGGTTGTGAAAATTAAAATTCGTCTTAGTTTCTTGTCTGCGGCCTGCCCCTGGACTCCCAAAGTCCTTCCAGACAGTGAGATATCGGCATTATTCAATGGGCGCTCAGTGAGCAGTGAAAATGAGTCGGGTGGTTGGGAACGCGAGGTGCCACCTCATTTACATCGCTCTGATGGGCCAGCGTCTACTGATCTCCCAACTCTACTCTCCCCCCCCCACCCCAACCAAGGGATTCCATGAAAATCCCAAGGCAACATAAAGGGAATGGAGACCCCGCAAGACAGGTTCCGACTTATTTTGCTGTGATTCTATGTAAATATTGTGTACGGGAAATTGGGAATTACCTGATGCAAATGTCAGAAACAGCATCCTGTATATCTGAAGTTTTGTTTGCTTAGTAAAGGGAGAAAGTATCCCACTTGTTTAAATGTCTTTTCAGTTATGGTGACATTTTGGATTAACCCTAATAAATATTGCAATCACTGGTAAAGTTGGCATGACTATATATTAGCTCCATAATAGACTTATGTGTAATGAAAAATGACACACTGCAGGAATAGGGATGTATCAAAGTAACATCGGGTGAACTTAACAGTGTTGAACAGTGGCTTTTAAGAAGTATTGGCCCGGATTTTGTGGTGTACGCCATCATACCGCCTTTAAATTCCTCCGCAAGTTTGGGATTTCCGCGTGCACTTGCACTAAATCCCCAACTTGCGGTCTGTCAATGTACGCGTTGACAGGCCATCCGCTCCGCCACCGAAACCCTAATTGCTGGCACAGAGTTGGACTAATTGCCCACCAACTGCCCAGCAATTACATACAGAAATTTTACGGTTGGTGGAAACAGGACCTGTTTCCATAGTGTAAGAGGATACCCGAAATGCAAAAAAACACTTTTTTTTAACATTAAAAGCTTTGAGACGCAATCCTAGTGTATGTTAAAGCTGCAGGGATTTTTTTAAATAACGTTTACATTTCATAACTTTCTGCACCATATTTGTTTAGAAGTAGGGATTATGAGCAATGAATTGAAATCCCACGATTAAAGCTAAATCTGTATGTATTTTAAAGGCTTTAGTAATGAAGTAATGTAGTAATTTAAATGAATGAAAGACAATCTGTTTCCTGATTGGAGGACCAGGCCCATGTGCTCCCACAAACGCTCCCGCACAGGGTGCACCCCTGGGGTCCGTGGGCCATTACGCTGCCCTCCAGCACGCAGCGCCAGACAGCAAGTTTATGAAGGAGGGCCACCATCAGGTAGGTGCGTGTTCTTTTCGCAGGTCGGCGGTGTGCTCCGGAGGTACGCCGCGGACCACAATTCCTGGCCCAATGAATTCATCCATGGCTAATTGTTGCTTCACAGAAAGTAAGATCTGTTGGTTTGTGTATAGACTGCAAGAAGACAAAAGGGATCTAAGTTGCAATCTGAGTGCTGGAAGCCTGATACAGCAAATAACAATTCATATGGAAACAGAAGCCCGGGGTGAAACTCTGTGGGTTGGTCTGTTAATTATGGTGATTGTTGTAAAAACATTTGCTTCTGACATTTGATGCTCTGATCTGTTCAAATCTGACAAAATGAGTCCTACAAACCACAAATGGCCTAATATCAGATGCACCTTGCATGATATATTCAGTGCAGTGATCACACTGGTAGCTCCTATGCACAGGATGCTTTATATAAAAAAATGTAATTATTCATCTTATTTTCTGTGATTATTTAACAAGTACAAGGAATGACTTTCACCTCACTAGAATGTGGAAATCGCTACCACAAGCAGTAGTTGAGGCGAATAACATAGATGCATTTAAGGGGGAAGTTAGATAAACACCCGAGGGAGAAAGGACTAGAAGGTTATGCTGATGGGGTTCGATGAAGAGGGCTCGGAGGTGGCTCGTGTGGAGCATAAACACCGGCATGGAGCAGTTGGGCCGAATGGCCTGTTTCTGTGCTGTACAATCTATCTAATTCTATGTAACCATTGTTACCATCGCTCAGTAGTTTGGCATCTTGCTGTAATCATCGATTGCCGCAAGTCCCACTGGAAAAAGTGCAATCTCAGTCCTTCCAGAAAGTAGCTGGAACATACACAAGAGTATTTTCTTGGCTGTAATGATAACGCTAACACTTAGCTTGTTTTTGGAATTGCTTTTCTTTTTCAGAAGAGAAACTGTAACCTCTTCGACACCCCATGAATTAAGTCTTCAGTTGTACTCATGTAAACGAAGACTCAGGAACTTCGTGGGAAAGAGGTCTGCAGCAGAGATGTTGGAAGCTTGGTTCAAATTTCTTAAAAGGTTAAGATGTAAGATGGTCCGGCTACTGCATTTTAAGCTTGTAAATTATCTTTCAGTCTTGCTTTAAATAGACCAAGTAATTATCTGCTCAAACATCTGTCAAAAAGCAGTTCATTACCAACGTCAAAGGACAATTTCAGAGCAATGAAACTTCAGAGCAATGAAACTCTCAGCTATTATTTTCCACAAAACTTCCTGCACATACTGTAATTAATTTTAAGTTTTAACATTTAAATTGGAGCTGTTTTTAATCCATGAATAGGATTATTTATAGTAATTGACCAGCCCTGGGCTGAACTTAGCAATGAAAATTATTCAGATCCTTTCCTGTTCTCTTCTGATTCATTATAATGTGATCGCCTCCAGGATTAAGCGGCAGGTATGGCCAAAATTACAGTGATTGCTTTTAAGAGTGTGGCTGTAGAAATATTTCATTGCTGAGGAGTAAAAGTTGAGAAGCTTTCTGAAACCGTCAGGAAGTTAAATGCCACTGCTTCCTTATGAGTCAGATAATCTCAGAAGCAGAGCAAAAAATTATTTGAGTGGAAAATTATGGGGTAACAAGTGGAGAATTAAGAAATTCTCCATCTGCTGCACTGGAAAGTTGATGATCCCAAGTATCTCCTTCACAGAAAGCCCCTTGTGAACTGGAGGACAAAGCGGTCCGCATGCTTGGCACCCCATCCACCACCTTAAACATTCACTCCCTCCACCACCGGCGTACCGTGGCTGCAGTGTGTACCATCTACAAGATGCACTGCAGCAACTCGCCAAGGCTTCTTCAGCGGCATCTCCCAAACCCGCGACCTCTACCACCTAGAAGGACAAGGGCAGCAGACGCATGGGAACACCACCACCTGCAGGTTCCCCTCCAAGTCACACCCCATCCTGACTTGGCAATATATCGCTGTTCCTTCATCGTCGCTTGGTCAAAGTCCGGGAACTCCCCACCTAACGGCACTGTGGGAGTACCTTCACCACACGGACTGCAGCGGTTCAAGAAGGCAGCACACCAGCACCTTCTCAAGGGCAATTAGGGATGGGCCATAAATTCTGGCTTTGCCAGTGACGCCCACATCCGTGAAAGAATAAAAAAAAAGAAAGAAGATAAGGAAGGCCATTTGAGATCTCAATGCAAAGCATTTGATTAGAAGATTTTTCTGATAACATCAATGAGATTAGTCACTAAATTTGCCCCACAGCTGCTCTGTACCTTTAATTCTACACTCACTACATCCAGAAACTTTAAGCAGAGCAGTTCTGCAAAGCAGCCAACCATTTTAACTGGTATAAATAAACGTAATTTGATGAAGTCCTGCTAGAAAGACTTATTGATTTTTGCAGATCAAGTTGGACTTGTTAAGGAATGCTTGAGTTGTGATGGTTTAGATACAATCATGTTATGCAAAGAACCTACTGCATCCATTGCAACTTCTTCATGCTAGGAGAACATTCAACAGATGGAATGGCCTTACTACATGTTTATTGTTTAATAGTGTGCAACTGGAGGCCAGTTGAGTGGCTCAGTGTCATGTTTTCAAATACCAAGACCATGGTCGCTGAAGGTTGAACTTAATTCTCCTCCTTTCTTCTCCCTAGGTCTGGCCAGGTAAGGGTTTTTGCCCCTTCTCCTGGTTCTGCCTTTGCAGTTGGGGTATTAGGATTAAGTATATCAGTGCATACTGCTACTTTGGGGAATGGGGGACTTAATAAACAGAAATCGTGCCCAAAAGTTCAATGGTTTATTTGCAATTTTCTCTCTATCCAAAATGCCTGGTCTCAGACAACCTAAAATCAGCAAATAGATTTTGAGTATCTGATCCAAAGCTGTGGCTTTTCTTATCTTCAGATCAGACTAATGATTCATTCGTTGAATAGCTTGTACCGGTTTATGCGGGCCTCCTGGCTTGATGAGAAAAATATTGGTTGACCCAACAAAATCAGTCATGGTGGTAAATGCAAAGAGAAGATACAATTAAAATGAACTCTAACAATGCAAACCATCTGCAATGCAACTGGTGGCAATGTTAGGATCACAATAAAGCAAGCTGAGAACTTCTACCCTGTCTGTCCACTGTTGATCAATTTAGTGGAGCAGGCCGAGAGTAAACTGCTGGTTTGACATGAGTGGCATGAATCATTTTCAGACCTTAATTAGCAAGGTTGTCTTCTATCATTTCAAGTACATCTCCATACATATAGTCTTCAGGTTAGCCAGTTTCCGAACTTGTCAGCTGAAATGGATTTGAAATTAGCTACATGGCGCTGCCCAGAAAAAGATCCATTGGAAATGGCGAGCTGCCTGTGGAGGCACAAAAGGTGCCGGCAGCTTGTCCAAAATATTAAAATGAGGCCCAAGGTCCAATTTAGTTCAACCGTTAGGCCTCCTGGATCAGGCACACACTGTCTGCACCCCATTGGTTATGTGCCTGAAAAAGGGCCGTAACCGATTTCTGCCCCTTAATATCCTTCCCCAGGCCTCCTCATTCGGTAATGTTCTTCCTTCATCAGGTCTCGTGATTATTGTCTGTGTTGAATCTAGAAGAAGGAAAATGTTAATGTTTTGCAGCCTTACATTCTCGAGGTGGATTTAAACTTTATAAAACCAAACTTTCTGCCATTTCTTAATGATTCCCAATATTTGTCCAGCTTTGGCTGGTTGAATTATGTTTTTGGCACAGTATAGGTTTGAAGTTGAACGTCAAGTCTAAGAGCTGGTGAAGGGTTGGGTAGATGTTCTGGAGTTTGCTTGGTTGCCTTTGGAGAGCCAGAAATATTGATGCAAGATATTTCTATGAGATATTAGAAAACTTGGGTAGAGTCCATGATTGAATAGGGTGTGCATGAGCTATGGTAGGAGATGGCTTAATGAGCCAAATAGACTGTTCTCATATGATTTATTTTGTTCCATACCAATTTGATTGCACTGCACTCAAGAAAAATAGAAATACTCTTAATGATGAAAAATAAACTTTAAAATGTTAATATGTAGATTATGGATATCTGACATTTGGTCCTAGCAGATTCAAGATCCCATGATTGAGTGTAAAATCTTATGTATCCTTTGGAGTTGATCCCAGAGCAGCTATTAGGTGTATGGTCCCCAATCAGGGAGCATCATTTTCTGTACATAACTGAACAATTAAACACTGGGATATGCAAATCCCCTTTCTATTTATTGTACTGTATTTTCCATTGGTTGGCAGTTGAGTTTGTGACTGTCATGATTGTTCCTGAAATATCCAGAATGCATAGGGTGTTATGTCTTCTAGCGCTCGTAGTGCTTTGTAAAGACACCTCTGGACTCAGTAGTTTGTAATTATAAACTACTGTTTTATTTGAGTTGTAATGGCTGCCTGCCGCATGGTGCGGGGTGATATTTCCAAGTGGCCTGTGCGGCGCGTGCGCACTACTTTCCCAGCATCGTAGTGCTGCTACACTTGATTTGAGTGTTAGTACACTTGTACAATGTAGTCCCAACATAACTATGTAACATCCCTCTTTCCCAACAAAACTAATTACATCAATTTTTCTATTTTACAATGTTTCCAGTTGAATAACGTTAACAAAATAAAGAACGTGAGCTTTCTTTGCTCAATTTATATACAGATATTTGTCCATGTTGTTTTACTGTTCTGTGCGAATTATAATTGTCTTTATAATTATTTGCGATACCGCTCAGGTGGTTGTATGTTACTCCTCCATCTTGTGGACTTGGCTGTAACTATTCCTTTCTGCGGTGTTTTGGTGTGTTCATTTCTTGTTGCCGGTGCTGTCATGTTTGGCTCTGGAGAGTGCATGTTTGCAGTTGTTGTATTTGAGGTGTTTGTCTCTGGCGTTATATTGTTTTCCGTGTCTGGTACCGTAATTGCTGTTAATGTTGTCTGCTGTTTGACAGCTTCAGGTGAAAGTCTGATATGGAACCTGTTGTGTATGTAACCTGTTCCACCTTAAGAGAGCTTAAGCCTGTTCCACCTTAAGAGATGTACTACTTTCTCAGGCTGCTGTAGACGTAATACCGGGGGTGAACACACCGGTATATAAGCACTGTGCAGTAATCTTGTATTCAGTATAGTCCCGACCTCCAACCAGTAAAGACCTGTTTTTATTGTTACTCATTAGTCTGTGTTTTAATTAACTAAATAATTCACAGACTTAACACTGGCGACGAGTCAGGTTCTTACCCTGCGGCAGTTATTCCACGGCGGTTGAAGAGAGGTTTCAAACCTCACCACTCACCACCCCACTGGAAGTGACAGGCATTAGGACCCTGAAGCCTCCATCAGCTTGTGAACCGGAGTAGAAGACAGGACTGGGGAAGAGAGAGGTACAGGGCGATAGCGACTGGCAGATAAGGGCCGGGCCGCTTTCAAGTGCGAGGCGCAGCCGGGCCATCGATCGCATCCGCTGATAAGGGCCGCACTCGGGGGCTGAAGGGAGACGGCGTCGGGGGACGGGTGAAGACCGCCAAGCGCGGGAAAACCGCCATTTTATGGGCGGAGGACGACGGCAAGAGCGGGAAGCCGCCATCTTTGATAACAAGTAAAGAAAATAAAATCTGAGAAATTGCAAATCTACAATGCCTAAACACGGGAATATTAGTACCTTTGATAGTGACCTCGAAGATTGGGCCATATATGTTGAAAGAGTAAAAAATTATTGTAAGGCCAATAAAATTCGTGACCAATATAAAGCTCTAACATTATTAAATTTAATGGGTGCGAAGACATACGGGCAATTGAAACACCTGTTATCACCAGATGAACCGGCGGATAAGACGTTCGATGAGATTGTTACTGTCCTGAAAGATCATCTAAACCCCACGCCGCTGATGCTAGCGGAACGATTTAAATTTTATGACAGAAGGCAGCTACAGCATGAAAGCAATGCTGAATATTTGCTGGAATTGCGTAAATTAGCGAAATATTGCCAGTTTGGAACGGGACTGACAGAGGCACTTCGAGACAAATTTGTGTGTGGTTTATTTAAACAGGATACACAAAAGCGACTGCTCGAGGAGAATGAGCTGACGCTTGAGAAGGCGGTCACTATGGCAGCAGCACACGAAGCCGCAGCGAGAGGCACGGCAGTAATGCAGCTACGGTCACCGGAGCTCAGTGCACACAAATTGGGTGTGAGTTCTGGCAAATGTTATCGTTGTGGAAAGACAACGCATGATCAGAACCAGTATTGGTTTAAAAACCAAGAATGTAGAACTTGTGGTAGGCTTGGACATATAGCTAGAGTATGCAGGTCAGCGAAGAAGACCAGCAACAAGAAGTCACCGCAAGGGAAATACGCAAAGGTACACAAGGTGGCCGAACAGGAGTCCGATTCAGACGCAAGCAGTATTGAACTGGCTAGCTTAAGGGTACTCAACGTTGGTAAGGGTGCAGACCTCCAGACAATTTGGGTTACTCTTCAGATAGAAGGAGTCCAAGTAAAAATGGAATTGGACACTGGATCGGCATTGTCGGTCATGAATAAGAAAGATTACAGAAGGTTATTCCAACATATTCCCCTACAGGATACGGAGATTATATTGACAGCCTACACGGGGCAGAGAGTGTACCCCATCGGGACAATAAAGGTTGCAGTGGCCAACAAGGGCGAAGGAAGTCAAATAATGGACTTATATGTGCTACCGGAGGGAGGTCCACCACTACTAGGCCGGGAGTGGTTTAGAAACATAAATATGGACTGGCATTCGCTAAAAGCCATAAAGAGTGAGAACTCGGTGCAGATAATCAGCCCAGACTCTAGAACTGATGATGGTAAGACCAACCCATGTGCAAAAGACAAAGTTTCAGCACAGAATTCCACTGAGCAACAACAACATAGTTTAACAGAGAATTCTGAGTCTGTCAAGTCTACTGATATGCACATTTTTGAGGGACACTGGGCTCGAACTCAACTCCATTTCAAACTACAACAGCAATTAGAACAAATGATTCGCCGTTTTGAGCAAGAGATGAATGAAATAAAAAAGTTCTTTGTTACAGAGTGGGAGAATCTGGAAAGTCAACAGAAGCAACTGATGGAGAAAATGGAGCAGGAGCACACCAACCATCTGCGCGAGGAGGCCGAACGAATCAAAGCTGATTCAGGTTCTGAAGGTGCGTGCCATAATCTGGTGTCAGAAGAGTTAACAGTCAGCCAACTCCTTCATATGCTGAGGGACAAGACTCTGAAATGGGAAAAACTTGAACACGAGCTGCGATCTTCAAAGGAAAAGGGTTCGGAGCTCTCAAAAGTCATTGAGATGGCTGATGTGATGACACAGACTGAAATGACTGCAACAGAGCAGCCATTGGATGCCAAAAGTACGCTGACTCACGTCAATGTAGAACAACAGACCGCTGAAACAGCTGCTCCGGTAGAGGGATTGCATAGTCCGATCAATCAATCTCCAAAGGAAGTTGAAGTATTAAAATCACAAATGAGGTCACTATTAAACGACTTGCTGAAAGCCCAGAAAAAGCTGGATGCAGAGGTACACATGAAGAAGTCTCTTCAGGAAAGATGTCTGGATTTGGAACAAGAGCTGGCTAACGTCCAGCTGGGTATGGAGGAAATAGACGACCCTCTCACTGGTCTAGCTCAGGACGACACCGAATATTACCATGACCTGGTGGACGACACCGAATATTACGATGTCCTGTCCTGCCCAGCTTGTAACTTCGACTCCCAAAGTGCAGAAATCATGGAGGAGCACCAAAAGTCTACGGAACATCGGGAGAAGCTGGCTCTACGACGGAAACAGGAGGAAGAGAAGGAGGAACTGCGCATGCAGCTGGCAGCTGTGGCAGCTGACAATGGAGCCCAGAGAGTCTCCAAGAAGCAGAAAAGGAAAAGTAAAAACAGAAGATGACCCATCTGAACCATTATCACCTCTACCAGATCACACACGTGGTCCCTCCGAACGGAGCCAAATCAGTTCGGAAGTTCAAGCTGTTAAATCCATGAAAGGACTATTGAATGAGTAACGTGAACCGACTACACCACAGAGATTGAATCTGTGAACTGTTTTCCGCAGAGACTGAATCTGTGATATGTTACGTTAAACATGAAGTTATATATGTATATATGTTATTACGTTATGTTAAATGGGGGGGATGACTATAAAGCTAAGAAGGGAGGAGTGTTGTGTATGTAACCTGTTCCACCTTAAGAGAGCTTAAGCCTGTTCCACCTTAAGAGATGTACTACTTTCTCAGGCTGCTGTAGACGTAATACCGGGGGTGAACACACCGGTATATAAGCACTGTGCAGTAATCTTGTATTCAGTATAGTCCCGACCTCCAACCAGTAAAGACCTGTTTTTATTGTTACTCATTAGTCTGTGTTTTAATTAACTAAATAATTCACAGACTTAACAGAACCTGTTTCGCCTGTATTGGTTTCCAGGTTCTGTCTCTACCAAGTAAGATCTTGGAGTATCAGCTTTTCCAATAACCTTGGCTGGACTCCATGTTCTCAACAACGGATCTTGTATATGCACTGATTGCCCATTTAGCAGCTCCGGTAGTGGTTTTGTATGCTTGTTATAGTGTGTGCTCCCCGTAGCTTGTGTTTCCATTAGTTTCTGCCGAACGTCCTCTTGGTCCTGGGGAGGATATATCTTTGCTGGTAGAGTTGTTTTGTATGTTCTACCGTTAAATAGTTCTGCTGGTGATTTCGAGTCTGCTCTCAAAGGTGTCGATCTGATTGCCAAAAGGGCGAGGTCTTGGTCTTCTCCCATCTCCTTGCTTTTAATGAGAGCTCTTTTGACTGTTTGGATCTGTCTTTCAATAAATCCATGTCCCCTTGGGTAATGTGGGGATGAGGTAATTATTTTAAATCCGTATTTTCCAGCCAGTGCTCTGAATTCGCTGGAGGTGAATTGTGTCCCATTGTCGCAGATGACCTTTTCTGGGATGCCCTGTTCTGCGAATACGTTTTTCGCAATTTTTGTGATTGTTGTGGCTCTCATGTCGTTTATCCTTCTGACAAAGGGAAATTTTGAGTAGTAGTCTGCTACTATGATGTACCACTCCTGGTTGCACAGGAACAGATCTGTTCCGACCATGTGCCATGGTCTCGGGGGTACTTCCATTTGAATCATCTCCTCCTTCTGCTGTGTGTTTCGGTATTTCTGGCATATACAGCATGTGGAGACCATTTGTTCTATGCTTTTGTACATGCCTATCCAGTACACAGCTGATCTGGCTCTTAGCTTACATTTCTCCATCCCCATATGGCCTTGGTGTATTAAGTGGAGAAGTTCCGTTTGTATCGTTTTTGGTATTATGATTCTTGAGCCAGCAAGGAGAACACCGTCCTCCACCGAGATGTCGTCTCTGATTGTCCAGTACTGTCGGATTTGGTTTTGGACCTGCTGGATCTTCTCCGGCCACCCCTGTATTACCTGTTGCATGAGTAGTAGCAACTCCTCTTCTTTACCAGTCTCCTCTTGAATTTGGCTAAGCTTTGTGGGAGTAACATTTACGAGGTGGTGTATTTTTACTGTCAGGCCCTTCATCTCATGTTTTTCGTGTGGTACAATCGACACAATGCATCTGCGAGTGCCATTTCTTTTCCTGGCCGGTATTTTAATTCGAAGTCGTAACTTTAGAGTCTTAACAGTAACCTTTGCAGTCTTGCTGGGGCCTTGCTTAGGTTTTTCTTGTAAATTTGTTCGAGTGGACGATGGTCACTCTCTACCTCGAATTTTCTTCCGTATAAGTAGGTGTGGACCTTTTCGCATCCGTATACTACTGCCAATAGCTCTCTTTCGATGTTTGCGTATCTTGTCTCTGTTGATGTCAATGCCTTCGATGCGAAAACTATTAGTTTTCCTTCCTGCACGAGGGCTGCCCCTAGCCCCCTGGTAGAGGCATCTACCTGTAGGGTGACAGGTTTTTTTCTATCGTAATAAGACAGGCTAATTTCTTTACATAATAATTCCTTTCGTTGTTTGAAGTTCCTCTCATGGGATTCTGACCATTGGTATTCGGTGTCTTCTTTTAGTAATTCTCTTAGGTTCGCTGTGTAGTCTGACATGTTCGGGATGAAAGAGCTCATATACTGGACCAAGCCGAGGTAGCTTCTCAGCTCCTTCTTGTCGTCTGTTATCGCCTCGACCTTTTCGGGATTAGGCTTGACACCCTCCGGTGTGTAGATCATGCCAAAAAATTGGCATTTCGTACTTTTAACGATGCACTTCTCGGCATTCAGCTTGATGCCAGCCGTTCTGGTGCGCTCCATGGCCTCGTGCAAGTGCACGTCATGGTCTCTTTCACTTGTTCCGTAAACTTGGATGTCATCAGCGATTCTAATGGCTCCTTCACAGCCTTCGTATGTTTCATCGATCTTTTGTTGGAAGATGTCTTGGCTGACTTTCAACCCGAATGGCAGCCGCAGGAATTTATAACGCCCCAATGGTGTATTAAAAGTCATCAGGTTAGTTGATTCTTCATCCAGTTTTACGTTCCAGTAGTCGTTTCTGGCATCCAGTTTGGAGAAGACTTTGGCTCCTGCCAGTGCTGGTGTGATTTCTTCTAATGTTGGTGTGGGGTAGTGGTCCCGCTTTATTGCCTGGTTTAAGTCTTTGGGGTCCAGACAGATTCTGAGCTGCCCGTTCGGCTTTTCCCGTACCACAATCGAGTTTACCCAGTCTGTGGGTTCAGTGACCTTTGCAATTATTTCTTTCTCTTCCATTTCTTTTAGTTCGGTGTATAATTTTCTTTTAGCTCAATGGGTATTTTTCTTGGAGCGTGGATGACGGGTTTTACCTCTGGATCTATTGTTATATGGTACTTGAACTCCCCGAAGCATCCTACAGTGTCATCAAAACACTCTGGATACATGTCCATCAAATGTTTTGTGTCCATGATTTGTGGACGATTTTCCAGTGGGGTGTTGCTTCGACTTTCAGTGATGTTTTTGTTAGTTCGTGGTTTACCAAGATTAACCCCAGCTTCTCGCAGCTGTTTAATCCCAGGATCGCCGATCCCTCAGAGTCGGTCACGTAGAACATGCAGTTGATGTTTCTGCTTTTGTGTGTTCCTTTTATACAGGTTGTTCCGGGTTGTCTGATCTCGCTCCCCCCATATGCTGTCAGCGCGATGTTGTTTGCTTTTAAACATCCTCTTTTTGGGTATCTATCTTCGCCCAAGTTTTCGGGGAAGATCCTCTGGTATAGCCTCAGTGGAAGGATGTTGCTCTGAGCTCCTGTGTCCAACTTTACTTTACGATTGACGGTTGTGGGCTGTCCTTCAATCCTCTTTTTAATCTGGATGATAGTGTGCCATTCTTTCTTTGGGGTGCTTTCCGCTCTGGACGTTTCATGTAAGAGAACCTTTATGGTTTCAATGTTCAGAGCTTTGTCGTACCCGCAGTCTTCGTCATCTTGCTCACCCATGGTATGGATTTTGTTTTTCTTTTGTTGGTTCTGCTGCCCGCCTCTGCTTTTGGTGTGTAGCCCCTCTCTTTTAGCTCTGCACATCTTTTGCCAGTGGTTTGCTTTACCACACGTGTTGCAGCTTGTTCCATACGCTGGGCATTTTCTTCTGTCTGTGTAGTCGTGTTGTCTTCCGCATTTTCTACACGTATTCTTCCTGCTGTCATATACTTGTTTTTGTGTGCTGTGCTTTTCGCGCACTGCATCTACTCTGTGATCTGGTTCGGGAGTTGTCCACACGTCAGCCATATGAGTATTCAGCGTTTTTATCTGTTGTCTTGTGGCTTCGTGAGCCCTCGCTGTATCTATGGCTCCTGATATTCCAAGCTTTTCTTTTCCTATTAGTTCTTTTTGCACTTCTGTATGTGCTGATCCCCATATTAGTTGGTCTACCAGCCTTTCTTCTAGTTCCATAAACTTGCATTTGCTGGCTTCGTTTTTTAATCTCGTCAGGAAATTGTCAGCCGTTTCACCAGGTTCCTGTCTTAAGCTTTGGAATTTATACCTGTGTATGCGGTGGTTTGATTTAGGCTTGAGATGGTTACTGAACTTTTCATAAATCTCCATAGGGTTCGTTTTATCCTCTTCGGATAAACTCCAGCTGTTATAGAGATCTAAGCCTTTTTCTCCCGCCCACAGTAGAATGTAGCTGACTTTTTCCTCATCGGAGGATCCTTTCAGGAAACTTTTAAATGTAAGCTCGCATTTTTGCTTAAATTTCCGGAAAGCTTCCACAATATCGTCGGCTTCCCAGTTCATGATGAGGAACATATTCGCGGTCAGTGCATTGGACGCCGCCATTTTAGCTGCCCGTACGATTCGTGGTTAAAACACTGCAGAGTTTACTTTTAAATTTCTTTCTTCAATCTGATATCATTTTTATTTGCGTAAGTTTTACTCACTTATACCGCTGCCACCATGTTATGTCTTCTAGCGCTCGTAGTGCTTTGTAAAGACGCCTCTGGACTCGGTAGTTTGTAATTATAAACTACTGTTTTATTTGAGTTGTAATGGCTGCCTGCCGCATGGTGCGGGGTGATATTTCCAAGTGGCCTGTGCGGCACCTGCGCACTACTTTCCCAGCATTGTAGTGCTGCTACACTTGATTTGAGTGTTAGTACACTTGTACAATGTAGTCCCAACATAACTATATAACATAGGGAAAGCACTTTAAACATTTAACTCTGCGTTCTACCAAATAAAACAGTCAGCACAATGTGGAGAAACAACTTGCCTTACCCTTGCTGATGTTAGTCATGTTGTATGTCAAATTTACGGAAGTTATAACATCTGCTTCTCCCTTGTTTTGTTCCATATTATGCAAAATATAAGGCAAGAATTTGGCAACGCTAGTTAAATCTCTGGCTGATGCTTAACTCGATGTCTTCTGCACTGATGAAGTATTTATGAAAGTGTTTGTAACAATATTCTCTGACAGATTTACCTTACTGTATTGTGCATGTGCCAATGAAAGCCCTTTAGGCAACATTATTAGATTGCTTGCAAAAAGGTCACCCATAAGGGGTTTAATGATGTCGGCTTTGCAGCCTGGCTTCCAACTATTCAACTAGTTTGAATGCCAAACTCTCTTCTCCCCATTTACTGCATCCATCTGTCTCCCAGACACTGTCAACCAACCCATCTGCAGTTTTATGGAAGCGTGTGAGAAAGCACCATCTGCAGATTGTAGACCTTTTGGCAAAACGGATGCCGTCGCTGCAGGAGCCGTGGTCATCTGTGCTAACAAACCATTAGCCTTTATCGTTTTCTACCTGAAAGAGGAAGCATCCATTCTGTTGTTTGTTCCAAAGCCTCTCTGGAGATGCTTCTCTCCTCTGAAACCTAGCTATTAGCTTTTGATCCATTTCCATTTTAAATTACTGTATCAGCTGTCAAAGTGATTACGTGGGTCGCTAGTGCTGTTTTATGGATACTGGAGCTTAAAGATCTGCTTTTACACATCTGTTTGATTCAGAAAATGAACAGGTCGTGACACCAGAGGCTGCGCGATAATGAACTGTTTTTCAAGCAATCACAGTTTTAACGAAGCGGTTTATTTAAGCAGGCCAGTAAACAAACAGCGTGATTTCCATTCTGTTGCATTTGGTGTTAGCATTTGCTCAGTGGTAGCAATCAAGCCTCTGAGTCAGAAAGTTGCTTGTTCAAGTCCCACTCCAGAGACTTGAGTGCATAATCTGGGCTGCCACTGCAGTGATGTACTGAGCGAGCGCTGCACTGTTGGTCATGTCGCCTTTCAGATAAGACGTTAGACTGCGTTCCTATCTGCTCTCTCAGGTGGGTGAAAAAGACCTCACGGCACTATTCGAAGAAGAGAAGGGAAGTTCTCCTGGTGTCCTGAGGTATATTTTTCCTCAACTGATATCAGTAAAAACAGTTCAATTGGTCATTTACTTCATTGCTGTTTGTGGGACCTTGCTGCATACAGATCAGCTGCTGCATTTCACTACATTGCAACAGTGACTACACGTCAAAAATCTATATTGAGCATGAAGCACTTTGGGACTGAGGTTGTGAAAGGTGCTATATAAATGCAAGTTGTTTGTTCTTCCTTGTTACTCAATAAAATCAATCAATCACAAAATTCTGCTCCATCGGCTCTCCACTGTCGCCCTCACCTAGTTTGATTCCTATGTTTCCAGCCGTAACCATAGAATCACCTGCAATGGCTTCTCTTCCTGATCCTGCACTGTCACCTCTGGTGTCCCCCAAAGATCTACCCTTGGCCCCCTCCTATTTCTCATCAACATACTGCCCCTCGGTGACATCATGCTGCCCCTCGGTGACATCATGCTGCCCCTCGGTGACATCATCTGGCAACATAAAGTGAGTTTTCACATGTACGCTGGTGATACCCAGCTCTACCTCTCCTCCACCTCCCTTGAACTCTTCACCATCTCTATACTATCAGACTGCTTGTCCGACATCAAGCACTGGATGAGTAGAAATTTCCTCCAATTAAATATTGGGAAGACTGAAGCCATTGTCTTCAGTTCACACCACAAAGTCCGTTGCCTTTCCACTGATTCGATCTCTCTCCCCGACAACTGTCTAAGGCTGACCAAGTCTGTTCGCAATCTTGGTGTCATAGTTGATCGTGAATTGAGCTTCCTACCTCATATCCGTTCAATCACTAAGACCATTTCCACCTTCGTAATATCGCCCATCTCCGCTCTTACCTCAACTTATCTGCTGCTGAAACCCTCATCCATGCCTTTAACACCTCTAGACTTGACTATTCCAATGTACTCCTCCTGGCCTCCCTAGTTCTATCCTCCATAAATGCGAGGTCATCCAAAACTCTGCCACCCGTGTGCTAAGTGACACCAAGTCTCGTTCACCCATCTCCCCTGTGCTCACTGACCTACATTGGCTCCCAGTTAAGCAACGTCTCAATTTCAAAATTCTCACCTTTGTTTTCAAATTCCTCCATGGCCTTGCCCCTCCTTATCTTTGTAATCTCCTTGAATCATAGAATGTTTATAGCACTGAAGGAGGCCATTCGGCCCGTTGAGCCCATGCTGGCTCTCTGCAGAGCATTTCAGCTAGACCACTCCCCTGCCCTGTCCCCGTAGTCCTGCAAATGTTTTTCCTTCAGGTACTTATCCAATTCCCCTTTGAAAGCCATGATTGAATCTGCCTCCACCATCCTCTCAGGCAGTGAATTCCAGATCCTAACCACTCGCTGCGTAAGGAAGGTTTTCCTCATGTCGCCTTTGGTTCTTCTACCAACCACATTAAATCTGTGTCCTCTGGTTCTTGACCCTTCCGCCAATGGGAACAGTTTCTCTCTATCTACTTTGTCTGGACCCCTCTTGATTTTGAACGCCTCTATCAAATCTCCTCTCAACCTTCTCTGCTCGAAGGAAAACAACTCCAGTTTCTCCCGTCTATCCATGTAACTGAAGTCCCTCATCCCTGGAACCATTCTCTTAAATCTTTTCTGCACCCTCTCTAAGGGCTTCATATCCTACCTAAAGTGCAGTGCCCAGAATTGGACACAATACTCCAGTTGAGGCCGAACCAATGCTTTTTAAAGGTTCATCATCACTCTCTAGTTTTTGTACTCTATGCCTCTATTTATGAAGCTTAGGATCCCGTATGCTTTTTTTAACCGCTTTCTCAACCTGCCCTGCCACCTTCAACAATTTGTGCACATATACCCCCAGGTCTCTCTGGTCATGCCTCCAGCCCTATAATCCCCCAATGCTCCGCCTATTCTGGCCTTTAGATCATCCACGATTTTAAATGCTCCACCATTGGTGGTCATGCCTTCAGCTGCCTAGGTCCTAAGCTCTGGAATTCCCTCCCTAAATCTTTCCACGTCTCCTCTTTTAAGACGCTCCTTAAAACCTACCTCTTCGACCAAACTTTTGGTCATCTGCCCTAACATCTCCTTATATGGCTCCAAGTTAAAAAAAACGTTTTTGATAACACTCCTGTGAAGCACCTTGGGATGTTTTATTGGGTTTTAGCTGGTTAAACTTCAGTCGTACCCATACATGCATTTGGGGTCATTAGTTCTGCGAGCTTGTGCTGAGGCTCTCTAGACATAGGTAAGTGGGGTATCTCCCTACGGGGACATGGTGTGCAGTCTTTGTTGGACAAACAAAAAATTGATAGGTGTAGATTTCTCATTAGAGTGATTCAGAGATTTTTAAATATTGCAACGGGTTTCTATATGTGCCTCAGACAGCCACTGACTCAAAAAATATTAAATTTAAGAATAATGGTCAATTTTCTTTCAATGGGGCTCGAAGTTAAATCAGTAGCTATGTCCAGCACTCATTGGCTCAGAGAGGAAAGATAAGTAAATTACCTCAGAGAATCAACATGATCTTAGGTAAAGTGCACAGAGATTCTGGAAATCTGATTATTTAATGTTAATTAACATTTTTTTATTCTTCTCATTAAATGAACTCGCGATGTCAGATGGCATTGTAGTTGAAAATATAAGGCCATGATCCTGAATTTCCTTGAATTCACCGTCGCTATGCTGCCATAACATTGCCGGGAGCACAGAGGAAATGTCTTTTACGTGGGTAAACTGGGTTTCTCACACATTTCCGGTGAAGTTACGGTGCAGTTACGGTGCAGTTACGATGCTGTAGTGGAAGAAAGTCAGAGGAAACTCAGGGGCCCATGTCTTTGCTGAAAATGCTCTTGTACAAGCATCATTTCTCACGTCCCCTGAGGCCATGTTAGAAAATCAGAACTTCATAGCATGTGACACCAATGAGTGTAATTCCTCTGTCTGATCAATTGAACACCAGAGTATAATTCAAAAAGGGGGGTAGGGAAAAAGCAGGTAATTACAGACCTGTAAGCCTTACATCAGTTGTGGGCAAAATGCTGGAGTCCATCATTAAGGATGAAATAGCGGAGCACTTAGCAAATGGGGACAGGATAGGACAGAGTCAACATGGATTTACAAAGGGTAAATCGTGCTTGACTAATCTATTGGAATTTTTTGAGGGAGTAACTGGTAGAATAGATGGGGGAGAGCCAGTAGATGTGGTGTACCTGGACTTCCAAAAGGCCTTCGATAAGGTCCCACATAAAAGATTAGCATGGAAAATTGAGGCTCATGGGATAAAGGGGAAAGTATTGGCGTGGATAGGGAACTGGCTGTCAGATAGAAAACAGAGAGTTGGAATAAACGGCTCATTTTCTGAATGGCAGGCAGTAACAAGTGGGGTACCACAGGGATCTGTCCTGGGCCCCCAGCTGTTCACAATTTACATTAATGACCTGGATCAGGGAGTCGGATGCAGCATTTCCAAATTTGCAGACGACACTAAACTAGGAGGGGGGGTGGGCTCAGAGGAAGAGACCAGGAAGCTCCAGAGCGATTTGGACAGACTGGGCGATTGGGCGGATAAATGGCAGATGCACTATAATGTGGACAAGTGCGAAGTTATCCACCTTGGGTGCAGGAACGGGAGGGCAAATTATTATTTAAATGGCAATAGATTGGGAGAGGGGGAAGTACAGAGAGACCTGGGTGTTCTTGTACACCAGTCACTGAAGGCGAGCATGCAGGTGCAACAGGCGGTCAAGAAGGCAAACGGTATGCTGGCCTTCATAGCAAAAGGGTTAGAATACAGGAACAGGGATACCTTGCTGCAGCTGTACAGGGCACTGGTGAGACCACACCTCGAGTACTGTGTACAGTTTTGGTCGCCTCATCTGAGGAAGGATGTTCTTGCCATGGAGGGGGTGCAGCGGCGATTCACCAGGCTGATACCAGGAATGGCGGGAATGACCTATGAGGAGAGACTATGTAGTTTAGGGATGTACACACTGGAGTTTAGAAGATTGAGAGGGGACCTCATAGAAGTGTATAAAATTCTGACAGGTCTAGACAGACTGGATGCAGAAGGAATGTTTCCCTTGGCGGGTGAGAACAGAACTAGAGGACATAATTTAAGGATAAGGGCTAAACCATTTAGGACAGAGATGAGGGGGAATTTCTTCACTCAGAGAGTGGTGAACCTGTGGAACTCATTGCCACAGAGGGCAGTGTACGCCAGCTCATTAAATATATTTAAGAGGGAATTAGATATATTTCTACGGGCAAAAGGGGTTAAGGGTTACGGAGAGAAGGCGGGGACGGGATACTGAATTAAAGGATCAGCCATGATCTCATTGAATGGCGGAGCAGGCACGAAGGGCCGAATGGCCTACTCCTGCTCCTATCTTCTATGTATCTATGTATAATTGTTGGTCCCAGCAACTAAAATCATGGCTTGTAGGTAAAAGCACAGAAAATGAATACATTTCCCCTCAGATTTAGTGTGCACCAAATTAAGTACATGACATTGTGTTATTGCCATGATGAACGGGTGTGATTTTTTTTTTAAGGACAACTAATTATGAAATGCTACTTGTCTACCGGGTATCCATTTTATAAAAGTTGACGAGAAGCTCTGAAGAGTCACACAGGCTTTATTTTCTAATCTTCAATGGCATCTTCCAAAGCAAATTGAACATTTCAGGATTGAAATTGGTTTTCGGTGTTACCACAAAACGAGAGGTAGTGAATCAGCACTCCTGGCTGGCCTCCCACATTCTACCCTATGTAAACTTGAGGTGATCCAAAACTCGACTGCCCATGTCCTAACTCGCACCAAGCCCCGTTCACCCATTACCCCTGTGCTCACTGACCTACATTGGCTTCCAGTTAAGCAACGCCTCGATTAGGGCCTGTTGCCTAGGCCCTAAGCTCTGGAATTCCTTGCCTTAACCTCTCCGCCTCACTACCTCTCTTTCCTCCTTTGAGACGTTCCTTAAAACCTACCATTTTGACCAAGCTTTTGGTCACCTGCCCTAATTTCCCCTTATGTCGCTCAGTGTCAAAAAAAAATTTTGTTGTCTTTTAATACTCCTGTGAAGCACCTTGGGATGGTTTACTATGTTAAAGGCACTGTATAAATACAAGTTGTTGTTGTCCTTGCCCAATTTTCTTTGAGCAGGGTGTAAAAAGGGCTGCTGATTCTTTATCGCCTGTTTTGTGATGCCACTGAAAACCAATTTCAACCGTTTATCTCTGTGAGGTGCACCTTTCCTAGTTGTATTTAACATTGGTTCTTCATTGCTGGCTGTTGGTAGTAATCTCAGGTGCAGTTGACAGTTCTGTGCATCCTGGGATCCAGTACAGCCATCATGGAAGGCAGATAAGTTTGGAGAGCCAACAAATGTTCTGTGTGTGTGTCATGTTGTTTCTAAAACCTTTTGGAAAAAATGTATTTGTGTTAATACGAAAATGCTAGAACTGTATGCTTAAGAGTTTAACAGTTAAGTAGGGCAATAAAAAAGCCTTCAAGCTCCAACTTGTTGTTTAGGTCCATGTACAGGAACCACTCCAAAAACGTTATTTTCCCTCCTTCCTTGGTACAGATGATCTGGTCATGATCACATTGCTGTTTGTGGGACCTAGCTGTGCGCAAATTGGCTGTAGCATTTCCTACATTACAACAGTGACTACAGTTAAAAAGTTCTTAAATAAAAACAGAAAATGCTGGAAATACTCAACAGGTCAGGCAGCATCTGTGGAGAGAAAAACAGAGTTAACATTTCAGGTCGATGACCCTTCGTCAGAACTGGCGAAGGGTCATCGACCTGAAACGTTAACTCTGTTTCTCTCTCCACAGATGCTGCCTGACCTGCTGAGTATTTCCAGCATTTTCTCTTTTTATTTCAGCTTTCCAGCATCCGCAGTATTTTGCTTTTTGTATTTTTTTTCTTAAAAAGTACTTCATTGGTTGTGAAGTGCTTTGGGACCTCCTGAGGTTGTGGAAGGTGCTATAGAAATGCAAGTTCTTTCTTTGAAGCCTATAACTCTCTAGAGGTCTTCGCTGCATTTAAATAGCTTTTGATATATAACTGTAAAGTATCACAGTGTGAGAAGTCCACAGTCAGGCAGTCTTTCATAAACACCAAGGGGAACGTGGCTTGGAGAGGGTTAAGTTAACGTAGTTCTGTGTGGGAAAAAAAGTACAGCGATCATCTTTTACAATTCCACTTGGTCGGATCGCAAGCTGCCTGCCTGTCATCCATCTGCATAATCCTCCATTATTGCAATCATTTGAGTTAGAAGCAGTGAAATGGAAATAAGGAAATTGTTGTGAAATCATATAGCAAAAAGAATAACAAACCTTCCATAGGAAATAAAAAGACAATTGAATATTTTGATAGTCATAATTTTTGAGCATTCAGAATTCTTTCTCCTCCAGCAGCCTCGTGAGCTGTTAATGAACAGAACTGGAACTGCAATGTTCAGGGAGAGAATTATCACCCCTGTGGATTCTTCAAATCTTTTCCCCATGATTAAGAGCTTTGTTCGGGGCCAGCAGTGTGCCTGATTTGCATGGAGATTGCTAATGGAATCAAGGTGGATGGTTGTCACGGAGTGCTGGATACCTGACAGATGTTTCACTGTAGATCCCTATGGCTCAGGGATTAGACAAACCACCTGCTTCTTAAAAAAAAAAAGGAAAGCTTACAATATCCTCAATGGAACAAAGCAGATGGGCAACATTTTAGAAAACTTGCACAGGTGTGCTTATGTGCTACTAATTGGGTTTCACATTCACAATCGATTTCCATCAAAAAATGTGCAGGAATCGAATAATACATTTTAAGGGACATTGGGGGAAAAATTCAGTTGGTTTGCGCCTCCCGTTAGCGCCTTAAGAGGGCGCTAATGGAGCGCAAAGCAACTAGCGCCCGGGCGCGGTGATATCGGCACCTCTCGCGGAATTGACCGGACATTTTGCGGCGGCGCTAAACAATACCACCTCGATCTCCTGCGCACGCAGATCTTGACGTCATTCGAGCGTGCAACGCCCTTGTGACGCCCCGGAACGGAAATTGAGTGGCGCCCCCCTCCTTTCCGCCTGGCGCAATTCAACGACAGGTAGACTGGAATGCTTCCCAGTCGCTGTGGGGCTCGGGGGGGCGCTATTTAAAGGGGGCCTCTTTCTGGCATTTTCTGTGGTAGACATTTTTGCACCACTCGTTCTGAGAGAGAGAGAGAGATTTTGAGAGAGAGAAAGAGAGACTTCTGCATTGAGTCAACGCTGTTTGAAGTAGTTTTGGCTTCAGACCATAACTTTGCAGGTACTTTGGTTTTTGACCTTCATTACTTTGATTGACAAGAGACAATGGGGGCTGCACTAATTGGGGGCATCGTCCTGCGCCAGCAGATTCGGAGGCCACAGAGATGCAGAGAGAGTGTGGCAATCATGGCCAGACGGAGGAGGGCCAACAGGCCTCTGTACAGGAGACCTTACCCTCCCAGGGTATTTCGCTAACAATTCTCCTACATTAATATGTCTGAGGAGCAGTGTTTGGAAAGGCTGCACTTCAACAAGGAGGTGGTCACTGAGCTCTGCCACCTGCTGCAGCTAGATCTGCAGCCTCAACTGAGGAGCAGGACGTCTCTGTCGGTGGCAGTGAAGATAACAGTGGCTCTCAACTTTTATGCCACCGGCTCATTTCAATCAGCAACTGGGGACATCGCCAATATCTCCCAGTTCGTGGTGCATTGCTGCATCCGTCAGGTAACAAATGCCGTCTATAAAAGGAGACGAGAGTACATCTCTTTCCCCATGACCCCGGACAAGCAGCATGAACACGCAATGGGCTTTGCGAGGATAGAGGCTTCCCCTTGGTGCAGGGCGCCATTGACTGCACACATGTGGCTTTGCGTGCTCCGCACGAGAATGCAGAGGACTTCCGCAACTAAAAGGGGTTCCATTCCTTAAACGTGCAGTTGGTCTGTGACCACAGACAGCTGATACTCGCTGTCAATGCCTGTTATCCTGGTAGCAGCCACGATGCATACATCCTGCGCCAGACTACTGTGGCAGAACTTTTCCAGGCACCGCATCACCCAGGTGGTTGGCTTCTCGGGGACAAGGGATACCCACTGTGCACCTGACTGATGACACCGCTCCGTTCGCCCAGCACCCCTGCTGAGCTGCGGTACAACGAGAGCCATCAAGCTACCAGGAACATTGTGGAGCACACAATCGGCGTGCTTAAGCAATGGTTCCACTGTCTGGACCATTCTGGAGGAGCCTTGCAGTACTCGCCTGAGCGAGTCTCCCACTTTGTTGTTGTGTGCTGCATGCTGCATAACCTGGCAATCCTCAGGACCCAGCCAATGCCACCAGGCCTTGGAGCACCACCAGGGGAGGAGGAGGAAGAGGAGGAGGAAAAGGGGGAGGATGATCATCAGCTGCACCAAGGTGGGAGGGAGGCCCACAATGTAGAAACTGGAAGGGCCGTCCGTCAACGTCTGATAACAAGCTGCTTCTAGGCCCCTGCTGAGGAAATGGCTTCTGCCATTGAGAACAACATGAATGAAACCAACCCGCAAACCCTAAGCCGGCCAAGGCAGCATTGATCGCAAAGACCAAACATGTACATTTTAAATGCAAAAACTTATTTATTTTATGAACTCTGTGTGTGTCATTTCCTCATGACAAACTAATAGAAAGAAACACAAAAAACAGGTGTTTAACATAACTGGTTCTCACAACCTGGAGATAATGTCCAAAACACTAAACAAAAGTTTGACCACGAACCTTTAATAAAAAAATGACCAACATTTTGTCACACCACCCACTTTTTGCCCTTCGAGGGTGATCTTCTTCCCTTGCGCACTTCCCCCCGTCCCAACCATCTGCTCCTCCGTAATGGGACCCCAGTGGCTGCAGCAAGGCTGGTGGAAGGCTGCTGATTGTCAGAACCTGCGACTGCAGATGCCCTTTGATACGCTTATCAATTACTTCATAAAAGGTGATGAGTCGAAGAAGAGATGATGAGTCGAAAGAAGAGATGAATAAGGCTTTTATTAGCTAAGAAGAGACCATGCTTCTTCGTGAGTGACTGAACAAGTCTGAACGAAACCCACACAGTGGTGGGTGGAGTCAGCTGAGGCATGCCTCCATACACAGCGCCACCCAGAGGTGGCAATATACAATACAGTGGTTTACCACACCCTTGAAGGACGGCCTCGACTGGCTCTGGGCCTGGAGGGCCCGGCTGCAGACTGCACCAACTCTGCATGGGCGGCAGCAGTCTGTCCTACAGGCGGTGGCAAGTGCAGTGGAGAAGTGACAGTGGTGGCAGCAGGAATGCTATCATCTTGAGAGAGGACAGCAACTCCCTGCTCGACCGACACACTGGCACTCCCACGGGGCAGCACTTCAGCATCCAGAGCAATCTGCTGGAGCACAGATTGCTGGCCTGCTGTGGCGCGGTGAGACCCCCAGGGAAATGTGTCCGAACCAGCGAGGATGGCAGCAGTCAGTGCTCGCGTGGCCTCAATCTGCGTCTGCATGAGAGCAGTCAGAGATGGGGTCATGGCAGCCAGTGACTGAATTGCAGCACTAAACATTTGCGCGGCATCTGCCTGTGCTACAGCGAAGTGCTCCACACTCCTTGCCAGTGATTCAATGCATTCGGGCACCCTTCCTACTGCACCAATGAGCTCAGTGTGCATGTCCACCGCCTGGGTGTTCATTTCAGCGTTAGCGGCTCCTCCTCTGCATCCAGTGCAGTAGGACTCGGTGGCATACTCTCCCTCCGGGGAGAAGGCCCCCGAGCTTCCCTACCCCCATCATGTTGCTGCAGCCCGCTGGGTCCTGGAGCTTCACCCTCATCAGACCCTTCCCCCCTGCTCCCCTCCAGGGAAGGTGTGTTCCCAGTGTGGGCATGGGCTTCCTCGTGAGAGGTGGCGCTGATGCTCCAGCTTCATCTTCCTCCTCGCCTGCTGCTTCACTCCCACTGGCAGCTTGAGTGCCCGTCTCCTCAGCTGGTGAATCACCATCTGAAAGCAGGGAGATACAAGAGTGGCTTTAGCGTGAGGACAGGGTGGCAGTAAGGGAGGGATGAGTGCAGCGATTTAGTAAGTTGGATTGAAACTGTCAAAGGCTGGTGTTGTGAGGGACAAGTGGAAGGAGAGAGGACAAAAAGGTGACGACCTTACCATTGCTGTTCAGAACGGGGTCGGCCTCTCCAGTGGCGACGGGACCGATCACCCGGCTTGCCACAATCCTGTGGTTGTGCTCCTCAAGATCGCTGAGGGTTTGCAGCTGAGGCCGCCCTCCACCCGTCCGTTGCTGCTGTCTCCTATTATGAGATTGCTTGGCCTGCAAGAAAAAGGACGTTGTCTGAGTAAATATACAGCCATGGTCTTGCCTGATGTGCCTCCCATAGGTGAATAGCCCTTATTGTATGCAGCCATGGTCTTGCCTGATGTGCCTCCCATAGGTGAATAGCCCTTACTGTATGCAAAGTGTGGAATGCGCGTGTGTGTTTCATGAGAGGGCCATAGGTGTTGGATGAGTGTTGGGCATTGGGGCTTTAAGACCCTCTGGCCATAGAGTGAGGTTGAGATGGAGGGATGGAGAGGTATTGAAAAAAAGCCACTCAGCCTGACGACCCGAGTGGGGTCATTGAAATTTTTTCTACATTGTGTATGGGTCCTGGGCACCATGCTCCTGGAGGAGACGCTCAGTGCCACCTCCCTCCACACTCTTCTGTAATCGCACAGCAAAGGCCTCCTGCCACTCTCTTGGTGCAGTATTGATCTTCTGCGCTCCACCACCCCAACCAGAGCCTTCAAGGCCAGCTCGCTGAAGCGCTGTGCTTGCTCCCTGGCCCTCTCCATAGTCCTTGGCTGCAAGATTTAGGCACAGGTCTCTCCAGGCCGAGATTCAAGGCTCCAATGAGCAGGGTGTGGTTGGAGAGCAAGATCGACCCTCCCCTTTAACAACTGTCCAGCGCCAGTGTGTCTGTACCATCGCTAACTGACAGCACCTGCGTTGCGCCCGCGCTCTGAGTTAGCGCCTCGCTCCTCGGCCTTTCCGCCTTATGGGAGGTGTGAAGTGCCTGATTTAGCACTCCAATCAACTCCAGGGGCGATAAAAGCCAAGTTTGAGTCGGAGGCGATAATTAGCGCCAGGCGCTAAATTTTGCACACAGCCGATAATCGCGCCCCAAACAGGGCGATACAGAATTTTTCCACCATTAAGTATTAGCTGTGGCTCAGTTGGTAATCCCACTCCAGCGGCTTGAGCACAAAATGTAGGCTGAAACTCCAGTGTACTGTTGAATCAGTGCTGCACTGTCGGAGGTGCCTTCTTTTGGATGAGACGTTAAACCGAGGCCCCGTCTGCTCTCTCAGATGGATGTAATAGATCCCGTGGCACTATTTTGAAGAAGAGCAGGGGAGTTATCTCTGGTGTCCTGGCCAATGTTTATCCCTCAATCAACATCACCAAAAAACAGATTATCTGGTCATGATCACATTGTTGTTTGTGGGAGCTTGCTGTGTGCAGATTGGCTGCCACGTTTCCTACATTACAACAGTGATTATACTTCAAAAAGTACTTCATTGGCAGTAAAGTACTTTGGGACGTCCTGAGGTCGTGAAAACCGCTATATAAATGCAAGCCCACTATATCTATTACATTACCCTTGTCTACCCTTTCTGTTACTTCTTCAAAGAATTCATTAAGTTTGGCCAAGCAAGACCTTCCCTTTGAAATCCGTACTGACTGTTAAGTCTGTGTGTTCCAGTTATGGTTAATGTGAATCACTGCACACAGACCACAAGAATAACTTTAACAGGTCTTTACTAGTCGAAGGTCAGGGCGGAACTGCCCAATAAATCATTACACAGCACTTATATACCGGTGTGGTCACCACCGGTATTACAGTATACAGCAGCCAAGATAAAGTAGTGCATCTCTTAAAATAGTTCTCTTAAAGGTGGAACGGTTACATACACCACAATCCTCCCCTTTTAGCTTAACAGTATATATTCCCCATTAACATAACATAATAACATATATACACAACTTCATGTAAAAACAGTTCACAGATTCAGTCTCTGAGGAGGCCTCCTGATCCGAGACGGATAACGCCTTTCAGGGGTCTCTGGTTCTCGTTGCTGGGGTGACTCATCTAATAGTCCTTCACTGGACTTAACAGCTTGAACTTTCGTGACTTCAGAACCAGCATTGTTGACTTCTAAAGGCTCGAGTACCTTGGGAAGTTTTTCTACTTCCAGACTGATTTGGCTCAGTTCGGAGGGACCACGTGCGTGATCTGGTAGGGGTGATAATGGTTCAGATGAGTCACCATCTTCTGCTTCCTCTCTATTGTCTTCTATTTCCTCCATCACTTCAGCTTTTGCCTCTGCCACCAATTCCCTGAGTGGCTTATTACTGCTGACACTGCTCACAAAAGGGTGCTCTTTCTTCTTAGCTTTCAACTGATCGATGAATTTGACATATTCCCTTTCTTGCTCAGCTTTGATTCGTTTGGCCTCATCGCGCAGACGGTTTGTGTGTTCCTGTTCCATTTTCTCAATCAGCTGCTTCTGCTGTCTTCCCAGATTCTCCAACTCTGTGTCAAAGAACTTTTTCTTTGCATTCATCTCTTGCTCAAAACAGCGAATCATTTGTTCTAATTGCTGTTGTAGTTTGAAATTGAGTTGAGTTCGAGCCCGGTGTTCCTCAGAAATGTGCATGTCTGTAGACTGGACAGACTCAGAATTCTCTGTCAAACTATGTTGTTGTTGTTCAGTGGAATTCTGTTCTGATACTTTGTTCTCTTCTGAAGCATTTATGCACTCCTTCGTTTTTCCATCATTAGTCTGCAAGTCCATTTTTGACTTATCTTTTGCACAAGGGCTGGTCTTACCATCATCAGTTCCAGAGTCTGAGCTGATTGTCTTCACCGAGTTCTCACTCTCTGCTTTGTCACTGTCACTGCTGCATATGCCCTCATCCAATATTCTGGACAATCGTTCAGGTTTGACATCTTTTTTTCCGGAATCTACCGTTATTGCTTTTAGGGAGTGCCAGTCCATATTTATTTTCCTGATCCACTCCCGTCCCAGAAGTGGTGGACCTCCCTCAGGTAGTACATATAAGTCCATTCCTTGGTGTTCTTTGCCCTTGTGTACCACCTTGACTTTTATCTTTCCGATGGGGTATACTCTTTGCCCCGTGTATGTCTGCAATACTATCTCCGTATCCCGTAGGGGAATATGTGTGAATAACCTTTTGTAATCTTGCTTATTCATGACCGTCAACGCCGATCCGGTGTCCAATTCCATCTTCACTTGGACTCCTGCTATCTGAAGTGTGACCCAGATAGTTTGTAGGTCAGCTTCCTTACTCACATTGTGAATTCTCAGACTACCCAGTTCCTTGCTGTTGGAGTCTGAATCCGAATTCTGTTCATCCGAACTCTTCTCAGCCACCTTATGTACCTTTCTGCACTTTTCCTGCGGTGACTTTTTGTTGCTGGTCTTCTTTCCTGACCGGCATACTTTAGCTATGTGACCAAGCTTGCCACATTTTCTACATTCCTGATTTTTAAACCAGCATTGGTTCTGATCGTGTGTTGTCTTTCCACAACGATAACATTTTGCTGTACCCAAAGCCATTTGATCTACGCTGAGTACCGCTGCCTTCAGCTGCATTTCCACAGTGCCTCTCGCTGCGGCTTCGTGCGATGCTGCAATAGTGACAGCCTTATCAAGTGTAAGATCATTCTCTTCAAGCAGCCGCTTTTGTGTTCCTTCTTTCGACAATCCACACACGAATTTGTCTCTCAGTGCCTCTGTCAGTCTTTCCCCAAACTGACAGTATTTCGCTAGCTTACGCAGTTCAATTAAATACTCCGCGTTGCTTTCCTCTTTCAGTTGCGTTCTCGCATAAAATTTAAATCGTTCCGCTAACATCAGCGGTGTGGGGTTCAAATGATTTCTCAGGACAGCAACAACATTAGCGAAAGCCTGATCCGCCGGTTTAGCTGGTGATAGAAGATGCTTCAATAGCCCGTATGTCTTCGCACCCATTGAGCTTAGTAAGGTTAGTGCTTTATCTTCATCTGATGTTTTATTTGCCTTACAATAAATCTCTATGCGTTCTACATACGTGGCCCAATCTTCAACATCGGGATCGAAATCGTTGATGTTACCACGCTTAGGCATCCTCGCAATCTTCTTGAGAAACAAAAAGAAATTTTTCTTTTATTTTTTTTTCAAAATGGCGGTTTCCCGCGCTTGTCTTCTTCCCCCGCCTACGTAAATGGCGGCTTCCCAAGTTTGCCTTTCTCCCCCGCTGGCTGTAATGGCGATTGCCGTATTGCTGCGTTCGCCCTCCCCAGCGGTTCTCAAATCGTGCCTCCCAGCCCCTCTTGCAGTCCGGTCCTTTCCCCCGGCTGCGGCTGAGTTCTCCGCGTTTTTTAAAAATTTTCTCCCGCGCCTTACGCTGTTCCGGTCGCTGCGCCTCGCGGCCTCGGTAGCTGCCCGGCCTTTTTCACCGGTCGCGGTCGAGCTCTCTCTCGACGCTGTTGCGTCTCCCAGCCCACTTGCAGCCCGGTCTTTTACACCGGCTGCGTTTGCATTCACCGCAGCTCCCGTGCCTTACGCTGCCCCAGTCTCAGCGCCTCTGGCCCCGACTTCTGTCCGGCTCTTTTCCCCGGCCGTGGTCAAGTTCTCCGCCCTTATATCCTCCGTTTTTCCCTCCCCTACTTCACAGCCAACGTGGCCGACTTGCTGCTCGTCGCTGATCGGCTTACCCACCACCGTGATAGAAGGGATGATCACTGCCTGTTGCTGATGGAAGGCTTCGTGTCAGGATTCTTCCTTGCTCTTCAGACCCGAGTCTTTTCTCAGCAGAATGATGAGGGCGGATGCCTCTTCTCGACGCCCGTTAAACTGCCTTGGATGTATCTCTGCCGCAGGGTAAGATCGTACTCGTCGCCACTGTTAAGTCTGTGTGTTCCAGTTATGGTTAATATGAATCACTGCACACAGACCACAAGAATAACTTTAACAGGTCTTTACTAGTCGAAGGTCAGGGCTGAACTGCCCAATAAATCATTACACAGCACTTATATACCGGTGTGGTCACCACCGGTATTACAGTATACAGCAGCCAAGATAAAGTAGTGCATCTCTTAAAATAGTTCTCTTAAAGGTGGAACGGTTACATACACCACACTGACTGTTCGTTATTATATTTTCAGTTTCTAGATGTTTTTCTATTCCATCTTTGAGTAAAGATTCCATTATTTTTCCTACCACCGACATTAAGCTAACTGGTCTATGGTTCCCTGGACTTGTTCTATTTCCCTTTTAGATATAGGAATAACATTAACTGCCTGCCAGTCCTCTGGCACTATTCCTTTTTCTAATTAATTTTTATATATATGTAATAGTTCCTCTGCTATCTCTTCCCTAACTTATATTAGTATGTGCAGATGCAATCCATCCAGACCGGGGGTTTTATTGTCTTTAATTTGAGTAGTATATCAATTATCTCCCCCTTTCTATCTTAAATGTTTTTATATCTTTTTTGATCTCTTCTAATGTCATGGCCACCCTGTTAGGCTCCCTGTTAAATACTGAAGCAAAGCAATGATTTAATATTTCTGCTATTTCGCTGTCATTACCTGTGAGTTTATCCTGTGTATCCTTTGGTGGCTCTATCGCTACCCTGATTTTTCTTCCATTTACCCGTTGTAGGGGCAGCAGTTTTATTGTCCTGACTCCTCTCTTTAGGATGTTGATGACTCTTACATGAACATGATGTGTGTGACTTCTTTAAATTAAAATTTCTCCTGTCTCTAGTCCTGAAGAGACTGACTGTTGCTGAGGTGGAGTTCCACAGCTGCCCACAGCTCATCCAGGTGTGTGAAAGTATATTTATACACTCAGGGATATATCTGTTTATACACTGTATGGATAGATCTGTATTTTTGTGTACAAACATGAATGTTTTTCGATGCTTTGGCAACATAAGATGTAACTTGTCATGCCAATAAAGCGATTTTAATTGAATTGAATTGAATTGAATTGACTGTTCTTCATGCATGAGCGTTTGTCTGAGGCCCGAACTTGTCCTCATCTTGAGCACACGCGCACACACACACCCTGATTGTGATCAGTAATATGAGTTCTGGCAATGATGTCCCCTCCCTTTGTTCCAGGGCACTGAGGCCAAATATTTGCAATGTCTGATTTCGGCAGCTTTCTACATTTAGTAGGAATAGAATCCCAGCAGTCAGAAGTAATTCTTCACTTTATTTGTAGTTCTAATTAGAGCAGAGTTTATATTTTAAACAGTTGAGACAAGAAATATTGTGAGCTCTGATATGACAGAGGGCGTGATTTTGCTGGCTTTGGATTCCAAATGTCCCTGGTATTAATTTGCAGCTACTATCACATATAAACATTGGTACAGTATTACAAATTACTTTGTGTTTCTCAATGCTGGATATCACATTGAAAGAAATAGTACTGGAAAAAAGGAGCAGATTATTGCCACTTTCAACCCACCATATTGATTTAACTTAGCTAAATCCTACAGATAATCAGTTATTGGCTGATTGTAATACAATGTTGTTTGGTTTCACGTTGATGCCACTCGTTGCTTGAGAAGATCTTAAGCTTCATTTTAATGTTAGCAATGAACCAACTAGACAGCATGGAAATTTAACCAGTACTTGCCGGTAAACAGAGAAAGAGATGAAGAAGAGATGAGCTCACTGCTGATATTCTCAAGTGTAGGGGGTGGCGGGTGTGGCGCGTGCGCCCAGTCAGTTATGCCCCTGACTGTTGGTGAGCGGTTCGAATCGCTCCCACGCCCCGGGTTCTAGACACCGGACTTAGGTACAGGCGGCGATACAGAAAACTCGAGTAGACAGGTGGTTTGGATGTAAGAAAACCAAGATTTTATTAAAACAGAAATTAAAACAGTCTTATGAGAAGTTACTAGTATAAAAATACAGGCAAATACAAAATAACTATACTTATGCAGGGAATGGGGAACACACGGCACATCGAGGAAAACAAACTACATTAACAATCCCCTTATCCTTATCCTACCCCCTATATCTAACTAGATTAAGCTATGAGGGGCCAGAATTCATGCTCACCAATCCAAAGCAAAGCCAACTGTTTACCGAATGCAGGTTTTGAGGTTTGGTTTTCTGTCCTCTTAGGTACCCCGTCGCCACATGGTCTTCAGGGGCGCGGTGCTGGAGCTGCTGCTGTGACACACCTTCTTCTCCTCCGCTACCGTTGTCGTCTCGTCGCGATGGGTTCTCCTCCTCTTCTCCCTCGGGCGGTCGGCGGCGGTAACGCTGTGCCTATAGGGCAGTTGACAGTTTTTACTGCCTAGATTTTTCGACCCAAGCGTGAGAACGTCAGTATATTCGTCGCGGCATGGACACCTGCGTTATTACAGTGCTCACCAAAATGTTCGTCTCACCAAGCGCCAGCTTATAACTAGAAGCTTGGCCTCATCAATACGTTTTTCGCTGCCCTGCTCTGCTCTTATCGAGTTGTTACCGTCTTCTTCGTCTCTTTTCGTCTCATCTCGTTCGGTTACTATACAAGTCCTGGACTGCCTACTCACTTTCGTCTCGCCCCTTTTTGCGGCCTGGGCGTCCTGGATGGCTATGGACTCGGGTCTCGTTCCCCTCCCCTGCAATTGGTATGGTGTCCTTAGTTGATGAAACTCTGCTACGGGGAGCGAGGAGAGAACCCGCCACGAGGCCAGGGCATGAGTACGGGCAGCGGCAGCCCAAGACCAGACGAGAGGTCAGAGTCAAGAGCACAAGAGTCAAGAGAGTGATTGCTACCCGGGGCCCGCAGTTATACTCCTTTCGAAGCCCCTTTTCTGCGCGCCAAATCAGGTTAGTTCATTGTTTCAATTTTGGTGGGCTGTTTTAAATAATTATAGCAATCTAAACTAACTGTTTTTAGATGGCCGTTTATCGCACCTAATGGCCTGATGTCCGAGCTGTATTGTTATTAATGCATTCTAATCGGCCTGTCCAGCCTTGACGGCTCCCATAAGCTGTTTCCAATTATTTATGCAGACACCTTGATGGCCTCAAGTATAGGCCTAACTGGTTTTGAGCTGTCTATGATCTGGCGTAATGCATATTCAATGTTTGCTGTCTGTTTTCCAAAATACAAAGTCCTTTTTCACAGAAACTGCATTTTAGATTTCGATTTCCCCAAAAGCTGCTTGTGCTGCCACAGAGTCCAAGCTTTTAAAATCTTGCAGGCTTTTGGTCATGAGGTGCGGACGACATTTTTTGGGTACCCTTTTTAAAATGTCCATGCAGGGTCCCTTTTATTAATAACTTTGGGGGAATGTGGGAATTTTATGAATCTTACACTCCCCCCTGTGATACTAAAACTTGCTTGAAGTATCATTCTTACAAGGTGAGCAAAATTTTCGGACCCTCCATAGTCAACCGTCCCCTGTAATTACCTATCTAATATACCCACGACACATGCACTTCCCATTCCATGAAAATGTAGTGTACATAAGCATACATAGGATAAATCACAGACTTTTACACACATCCAAGCATGGAGGGGTCCAACACCCCTGCACCACTTGGTACACATACATCTTTATTAAACGCGTCGCAAAAAAACAAAAAAACTTTATTAAAAACAACAAACACAAAAAAAACAATCATCTTCTATCAAAAAAATACAAGGCAAAGACGCAAACAAGCGTATCTCCCTCCACCTTCACGTAATGTTCCTTCCAGACCTTCTGGTTTCGGAATTCTTATATCTGACATTTTCCCTTACATTGAATGCAAACTAGATACAACACTATCCCTAACTGGCAAACCACGAGAATGTGGGAAGCCAGTCTGATCCACGAAGGGACCTCTATGTTATTGAAAATGTCCCACCAGGTTGGAATCACAATATCCAATATCTTAGCCCCTATCTCTACTGTTTTCTGCTCTAGAGTGTAAAAATATTTCTGTGAAACTATAACGGCCTTGAGTATATTGGTAAGGTGTTCTGGGAGAAGGGGAATTTCATAGCCAAAGTGCGCTACGTATTTCTGCAAATTCGTAAAATTCTCCTTCACAGTGAGGTGAACAGTGGAGGGTTCAGGAATGGGGACAATTCACTCCTGGGCCAATTGAACTTCTGCCTCGGGTTTGAAATGGAAACTGCTGGCACTGACCGGACACCAGCTATGCTGTCCATGCTGGTAGTGGGACGCACCGGTAGTGACACAATATGTCCCACCTCCTATATATGCTACCTGCAGGGGAACATAGCCTTGGGCCATTGCCTCCTTGGTACAATTTATAGGTTTCACGCCAGCAACTCTGAACAAACACTGCGGTTTTGAACAGGCATTCAAGTGCTGGGGACACAGGATTATGTGTGCTCCCCAGCTCCGGCACCCTGAGAGGTCAGTACCTGTCATAGCGTGCTCCCACTTTATGACGTAAGGCGGGACCGCTGTGAAACGAATGTGTGCACCCCCTTGAATGACTCCAATGTTCTCCACCCTGTATACCGGTGCGGGTCAGGCTGTCCTACCCATGACCGGCATCCTAACTACTACTCCCATGATGGTGTGGTTGGACCGCCCACAATCCACTGGGACTGGGTAGGCTTCAGAAGCTAGCCGGAGTTGGCACGGGCTTAATGCATTCTCAAATGGGTGGAGGGCTGCGAGGTGCTTGCTGCTGATCCAGGAGGGGACTAAACCCTGTTTTAAATCCTCCAAATTACAGCGGCCCTTGCCCAGCAACCACGCCCCGTATAGCACGCACACCTCATTCTGCGCAGCCTGGTCAGAAGCATTTCTGTCCTCCCTTATGAGGGCATTTACCGTCTTTGTGTGCTTCTCCAACTCATCGATAATCTCTTTTAAATGGACTGTCATGGCCTGGTCCTCATGCAACTCTGAGCCCACTACCTTGTTCTCATCCATTAATATCTTCCTTAACTGTGTTTTTAAACTGTTTATCTGGGTCTGTAGCTCTATGTCATCCAGGTTGTTGATGACAGAGGACCCAGTGTTAAACGCAGGAAAAACATCATTCCATACTCCCCTTCTTTGTCTCCATGCATTACCCAAAAACTCTCAGTGTGTGGTGTACGGTTCGGTTTTGTCCACATGGGCGAAATTGAATTCATAAAGCTTCTTGAACATGTCCTTTAATAGGGCCTGGTATAGCTGCTCTGTTTCTTTGGGACACCACTCTGGTAAATGTACTTCGGTGAGATTTAAAATCATGGAGGCTACTGCGTAGTGAACCCCCTGGTACAGTACCTGATCCGTAGGCACCAATACCAGCCCATTCCCTGGTCCCTTGGTGGTGGTAGGGCACCCCTCCTGGCGTGTCCTTGCTGCTGGCATCGTGGGCAAGGGCTTCCGGGCGTGTGCCACTAGCTCAGTGGCTTTAACTGGGGCTGGGTACCGTGGGACTATGCATGTGTGTAGGTGGGAATCCCACTCTACCCACTTCCCCTTACCCTGCCAGGCTGCAGAGAAGATGATAGATACGCTCGTAGGGCAGGCCCTTTTCGACCCCCACATACAGACATAGATCCCCTGCTCTGATTCCCACCACTTGTCCCAACACACACTAATCCCTTCTTGGGTCCCGGTGACCGTTCGGTGGGTGTCGTTTCCCATCCGTTCCCAGTCGGCGGTGCGATCCCCCATGTCTGTGCTCAGCTTCCTGAGCCACCACCATCTTCCCAGGGGAATCTGTCCTGTGCAAGTCAGGCACACGCGTTTCCCCTCAGTGACCCCGATCCGTGAGGCCATAACCTGTATGCTGGGGCAGGGGAGGGAGGCCTCCCCGTAGGTGAATCCGGTCTGGCTGGAGTACCGGGTGGAGTTGGATCCCAACCACCTGGGCCATCTTCCCTCGTGGGCGTAGTAAGGCAGTACTTAGAGCCTCCCTGGGCGGTGGGCAGGGGCCCGATGTAGACGACTTGTATCGACTGCCATGGTCCCTCTACACTCCTGATGTGTCCCATAGGTACCTTCCTTTTGTGGGGGTCGGGGTTATTTGCAGTGCACACAAGACAGCCTGCACAGAACTCACGGACATCGTCCCTGAGTCCCGGCCACCATCCCGCATGTTCCACCCGCTGCCAGGTGGTCTCAGGCCCGGGGTGTCCCGCTCCTGGACCCTCATGGGCCAGTTGAAGGAATTCCCTCTGGTGCTGCTGTGGCACAACCCACTGTTCCTCCCGGAACAGCATACCCTCTTTTACGGAGAGGGTTGCTGTGCCGTACGGATACTCTACCTTTTTTTCCTCAGTTACTGCGCTAAGGACTGCTTTGAGGACGGGGTCTTGGGCTTGGACCGTCTTAAGGTCCGGGGCTAAAGCTACTCCTACGCTCCCTTGGGTCCTGTCCATACCTCTGACTGCCGCCATGGGTCTGGACCCAAATGGGTCCCAGAAAGTGCCTGTGCGGGCACCCTCCTTGACGAGCAAGTCAGCCTGCTGGTTGCCTTGGCCGCGGGGTTCTGTGGAGGAATGGGGTTTCACCTTGTGGATGAAAACCTCCCCTTCCTCCCCCACTGCTGCCACGATCTTCTCCAGCAGGGGTTTTACTGTGAGGGGTCTCCCGTCGGCGGGACCAGATGGCCAGGTACTCCGTACACGAATTGCACGTGAACATGCTGTCCGAGCAAATCGTGTAGGGGTGGGGAAGATTTCGGGGTGTGTAACGACGTACACTACCGCAGACCGTTCAGCCTGCTGGATGCTCATGGTGCTGGGGAGCTTAATCGCCAGGGCAATGTTTGCCGCTGGGTCATAAGCTCCACACCCCGTGAGACGCTCGCCAGCAGATACCATGCTGGAACCGTCTACATAGATCTCGCGGCCTGTGGGATGGATCCCGGCCCGTAAACCTATGTCTACTTCCCAAACCCCTTCTATGGAACACTGGTGGGCTGTTTCAGGATATACCAGGTTGGCTGCAAGCATAGGCTCACAGAGACGCTTCACCTTACGATCCATCTGTGAGAGGAGCAAGGTCCAGCGGGCAATGCGGGCACTGCTCACTGTCCCATCCTTGATCCTCCCATCCAGAAGCACCTGGCTGGGTGTGTGATGGGTGAGGAGGGTGATGGGAGAGGTGCCTGTGATGATCAGTGATCTCTTCACAGCCCAATGTGTGGCCAAGAGGTGCCGCTCACAGTTGGAGTAGCTGCTCTCCACATCTGTGAGTATCCTGGAGGAGTAGACCACCGGCCGCAGCTGGCCGTGCCGCTCTTGGAGCAGCACAGCACTCAGGCTGTCCCCGTTGGCTGCTACCTCCAGGAAAAACTCTTTTCCCCCATCTGTAGCCCCTAGAGCTGGTGCGGTCTGCAAGTCTTTCTTGAGCCTGACAAATGCTGCCTGGCAACCCTCATCCCAAAGCCACTCCACTCCCTTGTGTAGGAGTCGGAGCAGAGGGGCCGCTGTGGCTGCATAGTCCTCAATAAAGTCTCTGCAGTACCCGGTTAGCCCTAGAAACAACCTCACACCTGTTACTGTGTTGGGGACCGGTAGCTCTTGTACCGCTTCTCTCCTAGCCTTATATATGGCCCTTTCTCCAGCGCACACGGTCAGGCCGAGGAATTTCACCTCCTGCTGGCCGATCTGCGCTTTCTTGAGGTTTACGTTGAAACCCTTCTGCCCTAGCAGCTCCAGCAGTTCGGCCAATAGTGGGCCATGCTCCTCTTTCGAATCAGTGAACAGGAGCAGGTCATCCACATATTGGACCAACTGTCTGGGTTGGCTGAAATCCTTTAAACTGTTTGCCATGCACTGATGGAAAATGCTTGGGCTGTTGTGGAAGCCCTGAGGTAAGCAGTTCCACGTGTACTGTTGCCCTTTAAACGTAAAGGCAAACTTGTACTGATCCTCCCTCCTTACATGGATGGACCAAAACCCGTTGGAAATATCCAGCACCGTGAAAGTGGTCGCGGATGCTGGAATACTTCCTATCAGGTCGGCAACTGCTGCTACTGTGGGTGCACAGGCTGGGATGTTACTATTGAGCACTCGATAGTCCACCATGGCCCTCCAGGAATTGTCCGGCTTTCTAACCGGCCACAATGGAGAATTCACGTGGGTAGCTATCGGTCACAGAACTCCCTGCTGTACTAACGAGGACATGGCTGCTTCCATGTCTGGCTCTGCTTCCCTGGGGAAGTTATACTGTTTCTGTGGTCGGGCCATGGGGTCCCCGTCTACGCTGACCTCAAACCCGTTGACCCTCCCGCAGTCGTGTTTGCGAGTGGCAAATGTGGCCAGGTGGGCCTGCACAAATGCCTGGAACTCCTGTGGGGTGTTACTGACCATAAGCTCGAGGTTATAACTGTAGTGTATGTACCTTTAAGGGGAGAACTACTTTTTACAGCTCCTGTATACTGTAGTACCGGCAGTGACCACACCTGTATATAAACCCTGAGTAGGGATCTGTACTGTTAGTTTAGAGTAACCCTCATCCAGTAAACACCTGTTGATTGTTCCTCTGCAGTCTCTGTCTATTTATTGAAGGACACCATACATCAAGATTCACGGATTTAACATTGGTGACGAGTGGATTCAAACCTACCTGCAACTCTGCATCACCTCCCAGGGATTCGCTCCTGGAGAGCAGTGAAAGGGGAAGGCCGAGTCCAGAAGTGCGGGCGTCGACCATCCAGAGAGGACTTGAACATCGCAGAGGAGGCTGTGGAGAGCTCCATCCAACGCAGCGGGCTGGCAGCAGGTGTGGCGCAGACCCTTCCCGGACAGCGGCGGCTGGAGCCGACCGACAGCACAGAAAAAGGCCGAGCAGCGTCGACGGGGTAAGAGAGAGGGTAAAGCGCACAGGGCGCATCCGGGGTTGAAGACAGGGCGGCGTCAATGAGAGAGGTGCGCAGGAAAACGCGCAGAGCACAGCCAGTGTTCAAGGGCCGAGCAGCGTCCGCGGAGAAGAAGGGAGACGCCATTTTTTTTTTTAGCCGCAGCGGAGAAGAAGGGAGAGCGCGGGAAGAAAGGAAAGCATGGGAGACGCCATTTTGAGCCAGCGGAGAAGAAGGGAGAGCGCGGGAGATGCCATTTTAGCCAGTCTAACCACACCCAGGGATGCCGAAGAGTGGCAGTGTCACAGCGTTCGACAATGAAGTCGAAGATTGGGTGACATATGTAGACTGCATAGAAGTGTACTGCAAGGCGAATGAAGTGCCAGTTATCAGGAAAGCACTGGTATTGTTGAATTCCATGGGTGCAAAAACCTATGGCTTACTGCAAAACCTAGTAACCCCAGAGAGGCCAGTGGAAAAGGATTTTGAAAGCATAGTGGCAATCCTACAGGACCACTTAAATCCCACACCACTGCTGATAGCAGAAAGATTTAAGTTTCACAAAAGGAACCAGCATAAAGACGAAAGTAATGCTGAGTATTTAACGGAACTGCGCAAGCTATCGAAACACTGCCAGTTTGGAACGGGACTAGCAGATACTTTAAGGGACAAGTTTGTGTGTGGGCTTCAAAGTGAAGGAACCCAGAAACGGCTTCTATCAGGAAAGGATCTTACGCTGGACAAGGCTTCAGCATGGCAGTATCACATGAAGCAGCAGCACGGGGCATGACTGAGATACAACGGAGACCGCAAGAATATGGCACAAATGAAATGGCATACGGAACAGTGAAGTGCTATCGCTGTGGCAGAACAACACACGACCATAAGGATTGCTGGTTCAAGGACCAAGTGTGCAGACAGTGTGGAAAAGTAAGACACATAGCAAGAGTCTGCAGGTCGGAAAAGAAAACCAGCAGCAAGAAATCTCCACAGGAGAAGTACAAGAAGGTACATAAGGTGACAGAGAGTAGTTCGGATGAACAGAAAAGGGATACAGACTCCGGAAGCAAGGAGCTGGGTTGTCTGAAACTACATAATGTGATCAAAATGGAGGATCATCAAACTATCTGGGTCACGCTCAAGATAGCCGGAGTCCAAGTGAAAATGGAATTGGACACAGGATCAGCCCTAACAGTCATAAACCGAAGGGACTACAAGTGGCTATTCTCACATATACACTTGAGAGATACAGAGATCGTCCTGAAGACGTACACGGGGCAAAAAGTCTACCCCAAAGGAAAAATAAGGGTGAACGTTATATATAACGGCAAGGAAACACCAAAAATGGACCTATATGTATTGCCAGAGGGAGGACCACCACTACTAGGACGTGAATGGATCCGGAAGATACAGCTAGATTGGCATTCCATACAAGCACTGACTGTAGATGCCAAAAAGGATGACGACGTCACACCGGGACAACTGTCAAAAATGCTAACTGACGCACAAGAAGTGTTCCAGGAGGAACTCGGAACACTAAAAGGCATAACAGCGATGATCAAAATAGAGGAAAATGCAAGCCCAAAGTTTTTTAAGGCCAGACCAGTGTCTTATGTGATCCGCCCAGCCGTCGAAGCAGAGCTGGAAGGTTTGGAACGTTCAGGAGTACTGTCCAAAGTGGACTGGAGCGAGTGGGCTACACCCATCATTCCTGTAATGAAGAGGTCATTGAGTAATACGCCTGGGGAACAAAAGGTGGTTCGCATCTGTGGGGACTTTAAGGTGACAGTGAACCCAGTCCTTCACACGGTACAATATCCGCTTCCGCGGATTGAAGATATTTTCGCATCGCTATCTGGAGGGAAACGCTTCACTAAGATTGATCTGGCCCAGGCGTACCTGCAAATGGAGGTAGAAGAAGCCTCGAAACAGCACCTCACAATCAACACTCATAAAGGTCTCTACCAATACAACCGGCTGGTGTTCGGTGTAGCATCAGCTCCGGCTATTTGGCAAAGGGAAATGGATCAAGTCCTGCAAGGGATTCCAAGGACCCACTGTTATTTGGATGATATCCTGGTCACGGGCGAAAATGATAGTGATCACCTCGCCAACCTGGAGCAGGTGCTCACTAGATTGAAGGAATATGGGCTCCGAGCTAATCACCACAAATGCGAGTTTTTCCAGAAGCAGATCTCGTATTGTGGCCACGTTATTGATGAAGAGGGGTTACATAAGTCCCCTGAAAAGATTGAGGTTGTTCCTCGGGCTGGTGAACTACTACCACAAGTTCTTGCCAAATTTGTCTACCGTACTACACCCACTGAACACCCTACTGCAAACGGGGGTACCATGGAAGTGGAATGACGAATGTAAACGAGCTTTCCAGAAGAGCAAAGAATTGATCACATCAAAAGAGGTGTTGGCTCATTTCAACCCAGCACTACCAATTCGGTTGGCGTGTGACGCATCACCCTATGGCATTGGAGCGGTGCTGTCGCACAAATTCTCGGACGGCTCAGAGAGGCCAATAGCCTTTGAGTCACGATCACTAACCTCAGCCGAGCGTGGGGAGTGAAAAAGTTCAACCACTATCTGCACGGGCAGAAGTTCACCTTGCTGAATGACCACCATCCACTTGTCTCCATCTTTAATCCAAAGAAGGGCGTTCCGGTGATGACTGCGCAGCGGCTACAAAGATGGTCCCTTTTTCTAGGGGCGAACCAATATGAAATCGAGTATAATGGCACGAAACAGCATGGAAACACTGAGGGGCTATCACGCCTGCCACTGCCTACTGCGGAGGAAGCACCAGCAGTGGACCCTGTCGAAATATTTCATTCGACTATAAGTGAACGCTTGCCTGTAACAAACGCTGATATAGAGAAGGAGACCCGAAATGACCCGACACTGTCTCGGGTATATGACTTGACGGTGAAGGGATGGCCAACACATGGCGACTCACTGTTGCCAGCATTCTCATCCAGAAGAGAACAGCTGTCAGTATGCCAGGGGACCTGGATGTGTGGATCCCGAGTGGTAATTCCACCCAAGTTAAGGGAGAGAGTGCTCAATGAGCATCACGAAGGCCATCTGGGAGGGGTGAAAATGAAAAGCCTTGCTAGGGCTTATGTGTGGTGGCCGGGGATCGATCAGCAAATCGAGGACCTGACAAAGAGCTGCTCAGGATGCCAGAAGGTCCAAAATGCACCACCAGATGACCCTCTACACCCATGGGAGTGGCCCTCATCTCCATGGCAACGGGTGCATATTGATTTTGCTGGTCCATTCATGGACTCAATGTTTTTAATAGCCGTGGATGCGCACTCAAAATGGCCTGAGGTGATCAAAATGTCCTCCACATCCACGGAGAAAACTATTGCAGTCCTACGGACCATATTTGCCAGGAATGGCTTGCCAGAGCAGATTTGCTCTGATAACGGACCACAGTTTGTGTCCGAGGAGTTTCGAAGATTTATGAAGAGGAATGGGGTAAAGCATTATACATCCGCCCCGTACCATCCAGCCACAAATGGATTGGCTGAGAGGTTCGTACAAACATTTAAGAAAGCAGTAAGGGCCTTGTGCGATGACGACATTCCACTGCAGCATAAGGTGGACAATTTCCTGTTAGCCTACAGAAATGCGACACATGCAGTCACCAACCAGACCCCGGCCATGATGTTCTTTAACTGAAGGTTGAGATCTCGTATGGATTTGCTCAGACCAAATGTACGAAGAGATGTTGAGAATAAGCAATTCCAGCACATCAATGAGAAGCCGACAAGGAGCTTCAATGTAGGGCAACCAGTCTTGGCCCGCGACTACCGAACAGAGAAATGGCAACCAGGAACGATATGCACACGGCAGGGGCCACTAATGTACACAGTGGATGTTGGGGAGAACATTGTGAGACGCCATGTCGACCAGATCCTAGAGTCACAGGAACGAGTCAACCCCATGTCTCGCGTACCTGGTGATGAACCCGATATACAGGTAGCATCTACCCCAGAAACAGTAACATTGGAAGCTGATGAACCAACCGACGACAAGGGGCCAGCATCGCCTCCGCACCAAGAGCAAGACACTCAGGAAAGGCGCTATCCAGAAAGGATCAGGAAGCCGCCCCAAAGACTGAATTTATAAATGGACTATTTTCAGTTAATGTTGCATGTTGAAAGTGTTAATTGTTAAATGAATGTTATGGTACTGTTAATCTAAAAGGGGAGGAATTGTAGTGTATGTACCTTTAAGGGGAGAACTACTTTTTACAGCTCCTGTATACTGTAGTACCGGCAGTGACCACACCTGTATATAAACCCTGATTAGGGATCTGTACTGTTAGTTTAGAATAACCCTCATCCAGTAAACACCTGTTGATTGTTCCTCTGCAGTCTCTGTCTATTTATTGAAGGACACCATACATCAAGATTCACGGATTTAACAATAACCTGTTGCGTTTGCAAAGATAATCCAGAGGCCGTATACAGAGCTCAGTTCATGTTTCTTTTAATGGCTGATCCAAACACACTTTTCCAGGCAAAAGCAATCGAATACCTATCTCCAATGTCAGACACAATACAACGATTACAGCACTATCGAACTCCATGTGCTCAGGCCAAGGCAATCGAGTACCTATCACCAATGTCAGACATAACATTTTCTCCCCCCTCACAGAATTTCAAACATGAAATGTAGTGACAAAGTCCTGTAGGTGGCCAGGGCGAGAACGTGTACGAACAGGCCGAGGTGCGGACTGGTGAAGAGCAGGCCGAAGTGGGGATTGGTGCGGAGCAGGCTGAGGCACAATATCTGCTTGAGGGTTGGCTGGCTGAGCCACATGTGCATCCCGCCACTCTGGGGGTAAGGCTTGGGGATTAGGTTCGTATAATCCCGCATCAGGGGGTGCTGGCACCTTTCGAAGGCGGCTGGCATGCCACCGAGAGCCGTCAGTGAGGCAGAAAGTGGCTGGTCCAAGTTGGCAGCTGATTTGCAGAGGGGAGGACCAGAATGAGGTGATCTTATTGTTGCGGTGAGTCCTGCGGACTCTGGCCCAATCGGAGACTGAGATGTTGGGCGCTTTGGCCCTCTTTGACTGGTCGAAGCGGAGTTTCATCTTCTCCTGCTGTCTAGCGACTGTGGCTTGAGCCCGTGGAGCAGGGCTCTGAGCTAGCGAGGGGCGAAGCCAAGGGGCAGCATGAGCTCAAGGCCTAGCATGAGGGATGCGGGTGAGACCCCTGTAGTGGAATGCTGGGAGGCTCTGTAGTGCAGCAGTGTGTGGAGGAGGGCCTTGTCAAACGCACACCCCTGGGATAGGTGTGCTCTGAGGCCATTTTTCATAGTCTGGTTAAAACGCTCCACCCCCCATTTGACTCGGGGTGGTGTGCATATGTGACGGATGCCCTTGCTCTCAAGGTAAGAGGAGAGTTCCGAAGAGACCATTTGGGGGCCATTGTCTGTGGTGATGGCCTTTGGATGCCCCCAGCGGGAGAAGAGGGTCTCAAGGGTATCGATGATGACCCGAGAGGTGACAGAGTCCATGGCAGTGACCTCTGGCCATTTTGAGTGCAGGTCATAGGTCACCACTAGGAACCGTTGATGGTGGGGGACACCATGGATCTCCCCACAGACGTCCAGCTGCAGCTGCTCCCAGGGCTGAGAGGGCCCTGCAAGGGGTTGCAGGGGTGGAGGAGCTTGGTGGCCAGTCTTGCCACTTACAAGGCAGGCTGCACAGTCCTTGACCAGGGCCTCGATTTCCCTGTCGATACCCGGCCACCACGCTAGGTCTCGGCATTGTTGTTTGAGCTTCACTATGCCCAAGTGGCCCTCGTGCGCCATGGATAAAACACGCGCACGAAGGGCACTTGGGACCACAGTGCAGAGCCCACGTGCAACACAGAAGTCGTTCCAGCAGGAGAGCTCCTCTTTAACTCTGGAGTAGGCAGACAGTTCCTCAGGCACCTTGCGAGGCCAGTCATCTCTGATGACGGTGCACAGCTGGGAGAGGGCCGGATCCTGTTCAGAGGCCTCTTTGAGCTCCTGGAGAGAGACTGTGCTTTGGAGAGGCGTGTGCAGCATCTGGACGATATCCTGTTCCACATGTTCAGACTCGATGAATGGGGCTGGGGCAGAGACAGTGCGGGAGAGCAGATCTGCAACAACATTGTCACGTCCTGGTGTGAACTGGAGACTGAAATTGTATTGGCAGAGGCAGTCAGACCAGCGGTATAGACGCAGTGGTCTGTGGCCCGTGCCGGATGTCGACAGCAGGGTAGTGAGAGCCTGGTGATCGGTTCGCAGGGTGAAGGCATTGCCATACGTGTACAGGTGCCACCGCTCACATGACCAGACGCACGCCAGCGCCTCACACTCGCCTACTGAGTACTTCTGTTCAGTGGGGCTAAGGGCTCGGGAGGCAAAGGCGATTGGTTTCTCCACTCCATTCTGTATCTGCGATAACAACGCCCCCACAGCTGCAGCGGACACGTCGCAGGTGACGAGGGTAGGGTTGGCGACGTCAAAGTGAGCCAACACTGGAGGCGACGTGAGCTGCAATTTGAGGAGGCGAACAGCTTCCGTACAGGCTTGTGAGTACACCCAGGGCTCATCCTTTCGCAGGAGCTGGCACAGTGGGGCTGTGGTGGCTGAGTACTGGGGCAAAAACTTCAGGTAGTACCCAGTCATGCCAAGGAAGGAGGCAACCTGTGCTACAGAGCTGGGTTCTGGGATGCTGTGAATGGCATCCACATTTGACTGGAGTGGGGATATACTGTCAGCCGACAACCGAAACCCCAAAAATTCGATCTCTGAAACAGCAAAGACACACTTTTTGCCATTCAGTGTGAGCTTGTGTTTTGCTAGAGCCGTGAAAACTCTGTGAAGGCATTCGCCGTGAGTGGAGGTCGAGGGCCCATGCACGACGATGTCATCCAGGTAGATGGCCACCCCAGGAATGCCCGCGAGCACAGAGGACATCACCTTTTGGAAGCAGCTGGGTGCAGAGCTAAGTCCAAATGGCATCCTGGTGTACCGAAAGATGCCAGCATGTGTCACAAAAGCAGTGAGGTCCCTGCTGCTGGGGTGGAGGGGAACCTGTAGATAGCCCTGTCGAAAGTCCAGTTTCGAGAACAGGATGGAACCATAGAACTGCGCTGTGAGTTCCTCTGACGTGGGCAGTGGATATTTGTCAGGGATTACGGCCTTATTCACTGCTCGAAGATCGACACAGATGCGTAGACCACCTGACTTTTTCATTGCGACCACCAGGTTGGAGACCCATGGGGAGGCATCAACTGGTTCGATGATGACAGCTTCCAGTAGCTGCTTTTGTTCAGCTGTGACCCCGTCACGGAGAGCAAGCGGGATGCGGCGCAGTGGCTGAATGACAGGGGTAACGGTGGATTCAACCATGGGCTGGTGGGTGAAGGCAGTCAGGCAGCCCAGATCCTCGAAGAGTGCTGGCCATGTTTGGCGCCACGGTGAGGCGACGTGCAGAATCGCAGACCCGCCGGTGTCCAAGAGGGAAAAAACCCAGGTCAGTGAAAAGATCCAGTCCCATCAGGTTAGCTCCTTGGCGTGCCACATGAAAACAAAAATCTGGCAAAACTTTTGTTCCATAGCGTACAGTGAGGTTGACTGAGCCCACTAGTCCAATTTTTGAATTACCATAACCGCAAGGGGCAGTGGAGGGCGCAGAGAGTGGCAGGGAGCTGAAAAACGTTTGAATGTGTCCACATTCAGCAGTGGGACGCTGGCACCGGTATCCAACAACAGAGGGATGCACACATCATTCAGGTTAATTGTGCATGACTTGAAAGCCACTACTGGCCCAGAGCTCATGTTGTGAATTATAGGCCAACTGCTTGAGGACTGAGAGTGTTCCTTTATAGCAACAGGGGCAGAGCGGCAGACATTGGCAAAGTGATTTTGTTTTCCACAATTGCGACAGGCTTGGCCGTGCGTGGGGCAATTCTGCGCTCTGGTAGCATGTGAACGAGATCCGCAGTTTCCACACTGTTGCTGTGGTAGCGCGCGTTACTGCCGTCGTGCGAGCATTACCGTGTCAGAGCTGTTGGGACTGAGGGCACTGTCACTGGGTGTGTGTGCTAGTTTCGCTGCACATTCGGCTGCAGACTCCACTTGAAAGGCAATGTTGACTGCCTGTGACAACGACAGATCGTCGGACTCGAGTAACAGTCTTTCACGCACTCTCATGTTGTTGGTGTGCTCTATTAATTGATTGCGCACCATCTCGTCTTGTAGTGCACTGAACTTGCACGAGCTAGCTAACCCCCTCAAATTAGCCACACATTGATGCACCGACTCGCCGGGGAGTTGGTGACGCTGTCTAAAAATGAATCGCCGCAGGAGGGCACTTTGTGGGGCAGAGAAGTGTGTGCTTAACAGGGCCACAGCCACATCATGGCCCAGTAATTCTGTTCCGAACGCGTGAGTACGGTCGGGGTACTCACGCGTCTGGCCGGAGGAAATGCCGGTTTTCAGCATGCACAGTGCATGCGGAGAAAACCGGCATTTCCTGTCCTCTGAACGAAGGGGTTCAGAGACACAGCGCGTGCGACTGCACAGGCAGCGCGTGTGCAGTGAACTTCGTCGATTTCATTCATGGATTCAGTGAGGTTAAGTCCTCACAACTTACAAATGAAAAAAGCATGTGTAAAGTTGCTCCAGAGGCTGCGGAGGAAGATATATTTTATCGTGGAGCTTCTGAAAGGCAATATTTTTGTTTGGGAAAGGGAGGAAAGTTATTTTAAGAAATGATGAGGTAAGTTTTAAAGTTTAATTTTTTTTTTTTAAACGGGTTTTCAGTACTGTAGGTAGAAGGAGCAATTGTGGCTGTGTGAATTGAATATGCTGTGTTTATTAAATGTGAAAATGACTGTTCTAAAATGAGTAATGTAACATTTCCAACATTTTTAAGAAAGAAACTTCATCAGTAATATATTCTTTTAAGTAATTATGTATGTATGTCCGTATATATTCCTTTACGTATATGTATATATTCCTTTACTTATGTGTATGAATGTATGTATTTAATTATGATTTTCCAATAAGTTACTTTCTCTGAAAGTCATAATTAAATACATACATTCATACACATAAGTAAAGGAATATATACATACATATACGCAAAGGAATATATACAGACATACATACATAATTACTTAAAAGAATATATTACTGATGAAAAGTTTCTTTCTTAAAAATGTTGGAGTCATTTTCACATTTAATTAACACAGCAAATTCCAAGTCACATAGCCACAATTGCTCCTTCTACCTACAGTACTGAAAACCCGTTTTAAAAAACAAAAATAAACTTTAAAACTTACCTCAGCATTTCTTAAAATAACTTTCCTCCCTTTCCCAAACAAAAATATTGCCTTTCAGAAGCTCCACGATAAAATATATCTTCCACCGCAGCCTCTGGAGCAACTGTACTCATGCTTTTTTCATGTGTAAGTTGTAAGGACTTAACCTCACTGAAAGCATGAATGAAACCGGCGAATTTTACTGCGCACGCGCTGCCTGTGCAGTCGCACGCGTTCTGCCTCTGAACCCCTTCGTTCAGAGGACAGGAAATGCCGGTTTTCCCTGCGTGCGCTGTGCATGCTGAAAACCGGCATTTCCTCCGGCCAGACGCGTGAGTACCCCGACCGTACTCAAGCGTTTGGAACGGAATTACTGGGCCAACATTTTACATGTCAATAAAATGAAAAATTTAACAATTGCACGATTTTCCCCCTCGCATCTGCGACTGAGGGTCCAAGGAGGTGCATTGCGCAAGAGGTCATCGTCGTACGTATCCTCACACTGTTCCCTTTCGGGAACTGTATGAAGTGGTGGAAGGATTTCTGGCCACGTTAACGCTCCTTCCGTGACCATAACCATCTTCATACCAGCCATTAGGGTGGTTAGTCCTATGGCGTGAGGGTTTTACGGGCTCCCACAACCCATCTGAGGGGGTGGGCCACCCACACCCGTGGACGCAAGTATCCTGCTGGATGTCCACCCAGAATTTATAGTTGGAGCTCCGACTCCACTTGCCGGGACTGTCTGGAGCGGGGCTCGAAACCCTACTCCTTCTGGCCCAGCGGCGGGGATGCTTACCGCTACGCAAAAGGCCCACTCCGCGCAAAAGGTGACACCCATACGTTTCCTGCGCCTTTTCCCTCCCCGTGACTGGAGCCCTATGCTGCCACTTGAAAGACCAAGCTATCATCTGTCCTTTTTGCGGCGCCTTGGACTTCTCATTACCAATGATGAGCAGGCGCTGCGCCTCCACCTCGTTCAATTGTGAGTTCTTTTAATGCCGTGAATTGTGCTCATTCCAGCCATTTCATGTTACTAATCTGAGTGGGCCTTTGGCGTAGCGGTAGCATCCCCGCCACTGGGCCACACGGCGTAGGGTTTCTAACCCCGCTCCAGACAGTCCCGGCAAGTGGAGTCGGAGCTCCGGCTCTAAATTCTGGGTAGACATCCAGTGGGATATTTGCATCCGTGAGTGTGGGTGGCCCCCCCCCTCATATAGGTTGTGGGAGCCCGTAAAACCCTCCCGCCATAGGACTAACCACCCTAATGGCTGGTACAAAGATGGTTACGGTCACGGAAGGAGCATTAATCACGGCCAGGAATCCTTCCACCACTTCATACAGTTCCCCAAAGGGAACAGTGTGAAGACACGTACGACAACGACGTTGCTAATTAAATAAATGGAATGAAAAAAATGCTTTCAGGGCTTTTAAAGGTCTTTAAATCGCTTTAATTCTGTTTAAAGCTACTTCAGATTCTTCAAAATAATGTAAACATTTTTAAAAGTTTATAAAAGTTACCAAAAGCTTCTTAAAAATACCAAAAACCTATTTAAAATGCTGCTCTACATGTAAAAATGCTTTGCAGATTGTGAGAAACATTGGGGGCATGTCCTTTTAAAATGAGACCTCAAGGGGCGTGTCTCACTTGCACTGCGCGCTCCAGGCTTCGCGCTGGCTGCACTCCTGGGCGGCGTGACGTCAGACGCTGCCCGGGAATCAACATTTTAAAACAGGAATTCCAGGCATCCCTGAAGCTCAACGGCCGGCGCGTTGGGTAAGTGCAGATCGGGGGCTTGCACAAGCGGCAAGCCCCCGACCCGAATTTCTGCCCCCATATGTTTGAATTGAGTCTGCTGCGCATAATGTCCCAAGAACATGCTGGCCCTACGCTCCCAAGCAATGGGATAACAGTGCCTTTTTCCGTGCTGTACTCACATTTTCTAGTCCAAGAGCAATGAGGTAGGTTTCAAAGGACTGTAACCAGCGAACCCATGGGATCGGGGGTTCACCGGGTAGTGCAAGGAAGGGGGGAGGTGGTGGAAGAGAGATTTCAGCCATCCTTGTCGCCAAATGTTGCGTTTGCAAAGATAATCCAGAGGCCGTATGCAGAGCTCAGTTAATGTTTCTTTTAATGGCTGATCCAAACACACTCTTCCAGGCAAAAGCAATCAAATACCTATATCCAATGTCAGACACAATAAAGCGATAACAGCACTATCAAACTCCATGTGCTCAGACCAAGGCAATCGAGTACCTATCACCAATGTCAGACATAACATAATCCTCTTTGGGCTTCATGGTGCACAGGGTCTGTAGGAGTTTCGCAAAATTCCCCTAAAAACAAGAGAAACATTGGTCCACATCGTGGATGAAGATTTATGTGTTTTGAATTGCCTCTGGGTCAGATCAATGTTTTAAAGCATGCTCAGAACCACGAAAGACTGCTGAGCTGGGCTGAGCTGGACTACAACGGAATTGAGGAAATTCGTGGAAGTATTCACACACAACATCTTGATTAAAACTTGTGCTTTTGAGCCCGGTCAAACACAGAGGTTTACAGCTTGTAATGTGTTTGTGTGAAAGACCTGTCAATCAAACCAGGGAGGTCAGGAGTTGCCCACTTGACCCGAGGCCACAGAGACAGGTTGTTATGGCTGGCTATGTTCAGCAACCAATCACAGTCAGCTAAGCAGCTTGTAATGTGTTTGTGTGAAAGACCTGTCAATGAAACCAGGGAGGTCAGGAGTTGCCCACTTGACCCAAGGCCACAGAGACAGGTTGTTATGGCTGGCTATGATTCAGCAACCAATCACAGTCCTTTTTTTGTGTACTGACCAGACAGAACGGCAGGAGAATGAAAGACCTGTCAATCAAACCAGGGAGGTCAGGAGTTGCCCACTTGACCCAAGGCCGATTATGGCTGGCTATGTTTAAACAAGCAATTCAGCAACCAATCACAGTCCTTTTGTTTGTGTACTGGAACTTTAGGCGGGAATTTTTCCAGACAGAACGGCAGCAGCACACAGGTATAAAGATAGCTACTGAGAAACTATCAGCCCTCTTTTTACTTCGCTGGATCACAGGTGAGCGGGGTGTTCTGACTCCTCAACAAGACAACCTAGCAAGGAGTTTGGGGTGGTGATTTAAGGGAATTACTAAGATTGTTTAAATAACATTGTAGTCATTGTATCCCTCGTTTTTGCCGTCTGTACCCCCTTGTTATATACTTTTGTTGCATTTACTATGTTCGTGTGGTATAGTTTATATTTGATTATGGTTCTTTAGTTTAATAAATTTTGACTTTGCTCATATCCAAACCAATTGTCCGCTTTAACATCATTAATTGTAAGTCCTCCAGTCAGAACTGAAAGGTGGGGTAGCGATTCGGAACCGCTGTTAAAATTGGTTTACAGTGCAGCAGGCAAAAAGGCTGCTGGCCAGGTACGTTACCATAAACCAGGTAATAGATGCCCCCCTACAGGTCCCCTTCCCTTCCTTTCCTGGGATCACTACTACCTCACCGTTCTTGACTTTACCTGCCCCCCATAAACAATGATTCCTCAAATCTACTAGGATCTCGTGGCCTACAATAAAGTCGGCTCCCAGGACCCCTCTTCCACCCTCCACTTCCCAATTCATCAGGGCACAGGTCCACTTGGAGTGGAGCGGTCCTAACCGAATGGCGAGCGGGATGGAAAACGAGCCAACCTGTTCTTTAACTGTGAACCCCGACAGACCGTATGGGACCCTGTTAGAGAGAGGCGAGGTGGTGGGGTTAGCTGAGTAGACCACGGTGCATGATGCCCCCATGTCTAACAGATAGGTCCCTGTCACCTTTTCTACCTCCATCTCCAAGAGGGGTCTCTTCCACTCATCGTATCGGAGAGAACACAGGTAAACAGGCTGCGCTGGCTCTAGTCAGGGCTGTGGGTTGGATGGGATTGACGGGGTCAGAGTACCGGTGCTACCCTCCCCTGGCCAGTCAATAAGGACCTCATGGTGTCCAAAAGTGACTCGACCTCTGCGGGAGGGATTCCTGTCCCCGCCTTTTGGGCTGGGGCAGTGGAATTCTTTCCCTTGTTATCTTTCCAAGGGTTTATGCACTCCTTCCGCCAGTGACCATCCTTCCCACACCTGTAACAATTCGTCTTGATGTTGGGGGGGCTACTCCCTTCCTGGTGCCACACTTTCCTACCTGGTCCGGGTTTTACCTCATGCACCTTTCCCTTGGGTGGGTGTGCATCGTCTCCCCTATCGTTTTTGTCGGCCAGAGTTAGCTGCCTAATCACCGTAAGCTCGGTGGTCTGGGGTTATTTGAGGTCGAACCAGACTTCTGCCTTGGCCCGGACCTGTGGAAAGCTGTTTGCCACCAGGCAATGGAACCAATGGGCCAGGAGATCCCCGTTCAGGAACCCCCGGTCCGGCATCCCCGGACAGGCCCTCCGGTACACCGGCCACAGCTGGTCCGCAAAAGCCTGTGGGGTTTCCTCTGAGAGCTGGACCGTCTTCTCCACATGGGAGAAATGACTTCCCTCATTCATCCCCATGGCCTCCAGAATCGCATCTCTAAGCTCCTCGTACCCGCTCTGCCCCCTTTTACACTTGTCAGAGAGGGATTGGAGGAGACTATTCTCCAGGGAGAATAGCAGCATCTTGGCCTGCTCAGCGCCATCGCAGTCGTTGACGCTGGCTGACTGCTCTACTTCCCTGAAGTGGATCGAGGGGTCTCCCTTTTCGGAGAGCTTCGGGATATGGTTGACCATAGCCCTAAGCTGTTGGGTGGTAAAGGGTAATACGAATTGGTATTGGAGGAGTCCCTCATCGTCGCCATCGACAGGTGGGCCGAGCCTCCGATGCCGTGCTGGGCACATCGGTCCCGGCTCCGGGTTCACTGGCGGGGGTTGCTCTACCTCCGTTTCCACCTCTGGCTCGACCATTGGCTCCACCCCCCCTTGCTGCCAAACCTCGCTGAAACTTGGCGCTACGGGTGGTAGCCGTGAGGTCTCCTCTCTCTCAATCGGGTCATCCCTAGGCACTACCGATGACGTTGGAACTGTCCTCCTCTCGTTCCCCATAAAATCTGCCTGACCTGCCTTTGGGCTTATGAGGCATACCATGCCTTTTGCCTTCCGGAGGGCCCGGCTCAGATTTTCTATCCGCTCTTTACAGGGGCCGTGGTTTGCCTCCTCAAACCCCTGTTCGCCCATTAGCTTGTAAGCTGCCTTTGCCTCCTGCACTTTTTCTTCCTGTTCCCTAATCTGCCTTGCCAAGCGGGCGTTCTTCTCCCGCAACCTTAACTCATTTCCCTTGGCCTCGGTGACTTGGCACCGTAGGTATTCCAACTGTGCCTTGTGTTCTCCCATTAAATGTACTCTCTCCTGATTCAGGGCCTGCAAAGCTACTAATAACTTCTCCCCGGCTAGAGCCTTATCCTGGATCTCCAGGGCTGACTCCCTTAACTCGACTGCCTGTGCTGCAATGAGCCTGTCCAAAAGCCGGACCTGCTTTTTGAAGCACATCAGCCAGACTGCCTTCTCTAAGGACTTCTTGTGTTCCCTTCCCTCTGTCCAGTTAGCTGCTGCATCTACCGGACGCCCAACCCCTAACAGAGTGGTGATCCACTTCTTAGTGATATTCACCTTGCTAAACACATAATCAGAAATCCTTTCCTCCATCATGGTTTGCTCATCCGAACCATTGTTTACTGTATCACAACCCTGTTGCCAGTGTCCTGCTGTGGTCGCCATTTTCTGTAGGGGGTGGCGGGTGTGACGCGTGTGCCCAGTCAGTTATTCCCCTGACTGTTGGTGAGCGGTTTGAATCGCTTCCACGCCCCTGGGTTCTAGACACCAGACTTAGGTACAGGCGGCGATACAGAAAACTCGAGTAGACAGGTGGTTTGGATGTAAGAAAACCAAGGTTTTATTAAAACAGAAATTAAAACAGTCTTATAAGAAGTTACTAGTATAAAAATACGGGCAAATACAAAATAACTATACTTGTGCAGGGAATGGGGAACACAAGGCACATCGAGGGAAAACAAACTACATTAACAATCCCCTTATCCTTAACCCACCCTAGCCACAGTCTGTTCACCCTCCTACCATCTGGAAGACGCTACAGATGCATTCGCACCCGTACGACCAGATTTAGGAACAGCTTCTTTCCCAGGGCTGTCATCCTACTGAACTCCACAAATAAACACTAAAGCCTGCACATCTGCCAATGCACTTTATTATGGTCATATTTATGCTAATATACTGCAAGCCAAATGTATAAATGTATGTTGAATGTTTAAGTGTCCTAATCCAAATTGTACACTCTCGGGAGCCGCAAGCCTACATTTCGTTGTACTACACTTGTGCACTAACAATGACAATAAAAGTTGATTTGATTTTGATTTGATTTGATACCTAACTAGATTAAGCTATGAGGGGCCAGAATTCATGCTCATCAATCCAAAGCAAAGCCAACTGTTTACCGAATGCAGGTTTTGAGGTTTGGTTTTCTGTCCTCTTAGGTATCCCGTCGCCACATGGTCTTCAGGGGCGCGGTGCTGGAGCTGCTGCTGCTGTGACACACCTTCTTCTCCTCCGCAACCGTCGTCGTCTCCTCCTCTTCTCCCTCGGGCGGTCGTCCGCGGTAACATTGTGCCTATAGGGCAGTTGGCAGTTTTTACTGCCTAGATTTTTCTACCCAAGCGTGAGAACGTCAGTATATTCGTCGTGGCGTGGGCACCTGCGTTATTACAGTGCTCACCAAAATGTTCATCTCACCAAGCGCCAGCTTATAACTAGACGCTTGGCCTCATCAATACGTTTTTCGCTGCCCTGCTCTGCTCTTATTGAGTTGTTACCGTCTTCTTCGTCTCTTTTCGTCTCATCTCGTTCAGTTACTATACAAGTCCTGGACTGCCTACTCACTTTCGTCTCACCCCTTTTTGCGGCCTGGGCGTCCTGGATGGCTATGGACTCGGGTCTCCTTCCCCTCCCCTGCAATTGGTATGGTGTCCTTAGCTGATGAAACTCTGCTACGGGAAGCGAGGAGAGAACCCGCCATGAGGCCAGGGCATGAGTACGGGTGGTGGCAGCCCAAGACCAGACGAGGTGTCAGAGTCAAGAGCGCAAGAGTCAAGAGAGTGATTGCTACCCGGGGCCCACAGTTATCCTCCTTTCAAACCCCTTATCTGCGCGCCAAATCAGGTTAGTTCATTGTTTCAATTTTGGCGGGCTGTTTTAAATAATTATATCAATCTAAACTAACTGTTTTTAGATGGCCGTTTATCGCACCTAATGGCCTGATGTTCGAACTGTATTGTTATTAATGCATCCTAATCAGCCTGTCCAGCCTTGACGGCTCCCATAAGCTGTTTCCGATTATTTATGCAGACACCTTGATGGCCTCAAGTATAGGCCTAACTGGGTTTGATCTGTCTATGACCTGGCATAATGCATATTCAATGTTTGCTGTCTGTTTTCCAAAATACAAAGTCCTTTTTCACAGAAACTGCATTTTTGGTTTCGATTTCCCCAAAAGCTGCTTGTGCTGCCACAGTGTCCAAGCTTTTAAAATCTTGCAGGCTTTTGGTCACGAGGTGCGGACGCCATCTTTTGGGCACCCTTTTTAAAATGTCCATGCAGGGTCCCTTTTATTAATAACTTTGGGGGAATGTGGGAATTTTGCGAATCTTACACAAGTAAGTCAAATAGTTGATAAGTGGAATGTCCAGCCCCTGGCAGAAATGAAGCAATGTTTACAATCTCCGAATCAGGTCCATTTTTTTTTAAAAACCTTTTTGCTTTCTTAATTTGTGATGGAAATGGTAGAACTCTAGAGTTTAGAATTCCATTTCTCATTAATCCAAATATATTATTTGCTCTGCAGATGGAGGTAAGAGTAAAGAAAGGTCATTTAACTTGACCAATTGTTTAGACCTGTTTATTTTTCTGGAAATACTCAGCCGGTCAGGTAGCATCTGTGGAGAGAGAAGTAGAGTTAACGGCTGAGATTTCGTCAACCGAGGTGAGTCTGGGGTGGCCGGGGTCAGTGTCACAGTCCCAGCCCGCTGCCTACTGCAGCCCACACTCTTCAAGTGATTTTGCGATAATAGGGCTTGTTAAGCCGGCCAGCGAGGTTCCCAGCCAATTAAAAGGAAGCGGGTCTGATGACATCATTTGATGACGCGTCATCTGTCAGTTTCCTTAAAGGGGCCATGTCCAAATTGATTTTGACATTTGTGCTGTCAGTGTTCTGCAGCATTGAGGTGCTGCAAACACTGACAAGCACTGCACAAAGGTGCAGGGCTGCACCCAGGCTCTCCCATGACTCCCTCCATATGCTTATGGAGGGAGTCACAACATGCAAGGAGGTTCTCTTCTCTTCCCATGGGCAGAAGAGACCTTCCCAGGAGATCAACACAGCCTGGTTGCACATTGCACAGGAGTACACAAGCAGGGATGTCATCAGGAGGACCAGACTGCAGTGGCGCAAACCTTTCCGTGATCTGAGTAGATCATGAAACATTACTGCCAAGCCACACACAACCTCATCCTGCTGTGCCACTCATCACATCCCCATAATTCTGCCTTCCCTACCCTACTCCTGCACATCCTTACACACACCAACTTACCTTGCACCTCCACCCATCCCTCTCTATCTACATTATCACTTCCCTATTTCACTAGCCACCCCTCACACTCACCCTCATCCTACTGCAAGCATACCAACTAACAACAAACAAGGGTAGGCACTTGGGTGGTTTAGCCAATGTTCATGTGAAGTTTCTGGTAATGTGCTGTCAAACATTGAAACCTTTATTTTCAGCACTTTGCGTTCTTGGACAGATGTGTGTGCACCTTTGGAAGTGGCTTAGTGAGTTGTAGTGAATGGTGAGGCATAACGGCACCCCCCGCAATGGTGGTGAGTGTGAAAGGAATGGCTTGGTCATTGTGGGGATGCTTTATGGTGTTGGTGTGGGGTGGTACCAACCTGGTGCATCATTTGACAGCCAGGGTGTACAGCATCAAGTGAAGTAAATCTGGCCATGATGAGGCCATCCCTGACCTCCCAGGCAGCATCAGTTGCAGAGAATGCTGGTGTTGTTGTTGCTGCTGGTGTGCCGGTGCTGCTGGTGTAGGGTCTGAAATTGGTGGGATTCTGAGGTCCAAGGTGAGATATTTTCAAGGGCAACGATGCTGATGGAATAGATGGCAGGTGAGGTTGAGATGACAGAAGCAATCTGTCAATGGTGAGAGAGGTTGTTCCAATGAGGTGGCACTGGATAGAGAGTTGGCGCCGAACACTTGCAAGCTGCAGAAAGCTCAATATGTCTTCCAAATGCAGTAACCAACAGTTTCTGAGCTTTGAAAGTGAACAGCTTTAACATGGGACCTTTGATACACTTTGGCAGCTGTCAGGTCATGAGATAATTCAGTGCTGAATCCACTCACAACCTGCTGAGCTGATGTATTCCCCGAGAAGCGGGGAAGTACGTAAAATTGAAATGTAGGCTTAAAATAACAGTTAATTGGATGTTAACAACCCATTTAATGATGTGAATTGCCTCCCCGCCGCTTGGTGTCGGGTCTGCTCAACGCCGACAGACCCGACACCTGGGAGACTCGCGTGGAGGCGGGTTGACAGCGGGTTCCCTACCCGCTGTCAATCTTTGCTACTTTGACAGCAGACTTGCCTCCGAACCTGCCCTCTGAACGCCGGCAAAATTCAGCCCACGTTTCAGGTTGATGACCTTTCATCAGGAGTTCTGACGAAAGGTCATCGACCTGAAACATTAACTCTGCTTTGCTCTCCACAAACGCTGTCTGACCTGCTGAGTGTTTCCAGTATTTTCTGTTTTTAGCTCAGATTTCCAGCATCCGCAGTATTTTGCTTTTGTCTTTTAATTTTTCTACCCACTACTTCATTTTAAGTCTGTAACTTTCTGAAAAAAAATTAAGAACTTGCATTTGTATAGAAACTGATCACATCCTTAGAACATCCCAACATCCTTGACATTCCATAGGATTGCTTTTGAAGTGTAGTCACTCTTGTTACGCAGGCGAATGCAGCAGTGAATTTGTGCGCAGCAAAGTCTGTCACATAGCAAATGAGATAAATGACCAGTTAATCGCCATAGCTTTTGATTGTATTAATTAGCTTTTTGATGCAGCACCATAAAGCCTCAAAGTTACATAAGAATTTGTAGTACAGTGAAGTCGTCTAAAACTTAGAGTCATAGGCCTAGAAATTCAGTGCCCTTAGCGCCGATTTTGCGGCGCTAGAGGGCCTAGCGTTGCAATTGGCGCCGGCGCCGAAATTGCCTGGGGCCCTTCCGCCGCGGTAGACCGGTAGCGCTGCGCCGGCACCGATGACGTCATCGGTGTGCGCAGCGTCCCGGTTGCCGTGGTAACCCGCCCGAACTGGGAAATTGACTTGCGGCCGCCTCGCCCGTGGCAGCCGCAAGCAACGTTCTGGCAGAGGTGCCTTGCACAAGTTTGCGCCGGCGCATTAAAGGCCCCGCGGCGGCCGGCCGCTTTCCCGCCGGCCGCCTGGCCGCAGCTCCCTCCCCGGACTTCCCCCCCACCCCCCCCCGGAACAGAAGCAAGCCCGGCACTTGTCCGAGGTGCCGGGCTCATTTTTAATACGATTATCGCGGGCCGCGGCCGGGTGCAGGCAGGTCCTCCTTAAGGGAAGGAGGAGGCCTGCACTTCCCGAACCTGCCGCACCGCAGCGGGCGCTGCAGCGCCGGAATAGCGCCGAAATTCAGCGCATAGCGCCAGTTTTCAGGCGCTAACAGCTTTCAGCAGCGCCGGCAGCCGTTTGGGCGCAGAAGTACTGAATTTTTGGCACGACCAGCGCGACTTAGCTCCGGCACTAACTTCCGGCGCTAAAGCCGTTGCTGCGCCAAAACCCAATTTCTAGGCCATAGAGTCATAGAGTTATACAGCACGGATAGAGGCCCTTCGGCCCATCGTGTCCGCGCCGGCCATCACGCCCTGTCTAATCTAATCCCATATTCCAGCATTTGGTCCGTAGCCTTGTATGCTATGGCATTTCAAGTGCTCATCCAAATGCGTCTTGAATGTTGTAAGGGTTCCAGCCTCCACAACCCTTTCGGGCAGTGAGTTCCAGACTCCAACCACCCTCTGGGTGAAAAAGTTCTTTCTCAAATCCCCTCTAAACCTCCCGCCCTTTACCTTGAATCTATGCCCCCTAGTTATTGACCCTTCTACTAAGGGAAAAAGCTCCTTAGTATCCATCCTATCTATGCCCCTCATAATTTTGTACACCTCAATCATGTCCCCCCTCAGCCTCCTCTGCTCCAAGGAAAACAAACCCAATCTGCCCAGTCTCTCTTCATAGCTGAAGCGTTCCAGCCCTGGTAGCATCCTGGTGAATCTCCTCTGCACCCTCTCCAAAGCTATCACATCCTTCCTGTAGTGTGGCGACCAGAACTGCACACAGTATTCCAGCTGTGGCCTAGCCAGTGTTTTATACAGCTCCATCATAACCTCCTTGCTCTTATATTCTATGCCTCGGCTAATGAAGGCAAGTATTCCATATGCTTTTTTTACCACCTTATCCACCTGTTCCGCCGCCTTCAGGGATCTGTGTACTTGCACACCCAGATCCCTCTGACCCTCCGTCTTGCCTAGGGTCTTACCATTCATTGTGTATTCCCTTGCCTTGTTAGTCCCCCCAAAGTGCATCACCTCGCACTTTTCCGGGTAAAATTCCATTTGCCACTGTTCCGCCCATCTGACCAACCCATCGATATCGTCCTGCAGACTGAGACTACCCTCCTCGCTATTTACCACCCTACCAATTTTTGTATCATCCACGAACTTACTGATCATGCCTTTTACATTCATATCCAACTCATTAATATAGACCACAAACAGCAAGGGACCCAGCACCGATCCCTGTGGTACCCCACTGGCCACAGGCTTCCAGTCACAAAAACAACCTTCGACCATCACCCTCTGCCTTCTGCCACTAAGCCAGTTTTGTATCCAACGTGCCAAGGCATCCTGGATTCCATGGGCTCTTACCTTCTTGACCAGCCTCCTGTGCGGGACTTTATCGAAGGCCTTACTGAAATCCATGTATACCACATCCACTGCGTTACCCTCATCCACACACCTAGTCACCCCCTCAAAAAATTCAATCAAATTAGTCAGACATGATCTTCCCTTGACAAAGCCATGTTGACTATCCCTGATTAATCCTTGCCTCTCCAAGTGGAGACTGATTTTGTCCCTCAGAATTTTTTCCAATAATTTTCCCACCACTGATGTTAGGCTCACTGGCCTGTAGTTCCCCGGTTTTTCCCTACTCCCCTTCTTGAATAATGGAACTACATTAGCGGTTCTCCAGTCCTCTGGCACATCCCCTGTGGCCAGAGAGGTTCTGAATATGTGTGTTAGAGCCCCCGCAATCTCTTCCTTTGCCTCACACAGCAGCCTGGGATACATTTCGTCCGGGCCTGGGGATTTATCCATTTTTAGGCCTGCTAAAACCGCCAATACCTCCTCCCTCTCGATGTTAATGTGTTCGAGCATATCACAGTCCCCCCGCCCTATTTCTATGTCTACATCGTCCCTCTCCATAGTGAAAACAGATGCAAAAAATTCATTTAGAACCCCTCCTACATCTTCCGGCTCCACACACAGATTGCCACTTTTGTCCCTAATGGGCCCTATTTTTTCCCTAGTTATCCTCTTACCCTTAATATACTTATAAAACATCTTATGATTTTCCTTTATTTTGCTCGCCAGTGTTATTTCATGGCCCCTCCTTGATCTCCTAATTTCTTTTTTAAGTATCCCCCTGCACTTTTTGTACTCCTCTAGGGCTTCCTCCGTCTTTAGCCTTTTGTATCTGCCAAAAGCCCTCCTTTTTTTTCTAATCCATTCTCGTATATCCCCTGACATCCACGGTTCCCTGTGGTTTTTGGAACCACCCTTGACCTTTACGGGAACATGTTGCCATTGTATGATCTCAATCTCCCTTCTGAAAGCCTCCCATTGCTCCGATGCGGATTTTCCTACAAGTAGCTGATCCCAGTCCATTTTGGCCAGATCCTGCCTTATCCTATTAAAATCGGCCTTCCCCCAATTTAGAACCTTTATTTCCGGCCCATCACTGTCCTTTTCCATGACCACCTTAAATCTCACCATATTATGGTCACTGTCACCAAAGTGCTCACCTACTAGCACTTCTTCCACTTGGCCGGCCACATTCCCTAGAATTAGGTCCAGTACCGCCCCCTCTCTTGTAGGACCTTCTACATGCTGGCTCAAAAAGCTCTCCTGGATGCACTTTAAGAATTCTACACCCTCTGTGCCTTTCACACTCTGACTATCCCAGTTAATATTGGGGAAGTTGAAATCCCCCATTATTATTACCCTATTATTTGCACATTTCTCTGAGATTTGCCTACATATCTGTTCCTCTATCTCCCCCTGACTGTTTGGAGGCCTATAGTACACTCCCAGCAAAGTGCTTGCCCCCTTCTTGTTTTTAAGCTCCACCCATATGGCCTCATTAGAGGAACCTGCTAATATGTCATCCCTCCTTACTGCAGTAATTGACTCCTTAATTAATATTGCTACACCCCCTCCTCTTATACCCCTCCCTCTGTCTCGCCTGAAGATTCTGTACCCCGGAATATTGAGCTGCCAGTCTTGCCCCTCCCTCAACCATGTCTCCGTGATAGCAACAATATCATACTCCCATGTGTTTATCAACACCTTCAGTTCATCCACCTTATTTGCAAGACTCCTTGCATTAAAATAGATGCCATCCAGCCTTGCCCTTGTATATTTGCCCTGTCTACCAAGCTGACTTGTTTTTTTCTCTATAATTGGCAGCACATCACCCCCTCTTTCAGCTCCCCTCTGTATCCCATCCCCCTGCCAAGTTAGTTTAAACCCCCCCCAACAGTGCTAGCAAACCTCCCCGCAAGGATATTTGTCCCGCTCTGGTTCAGGTGCAACCCGTCCGACTTGTACAAGTCCCACCTTCCCCAGAAGCAGGCCCAGTGATCCAGGAAAGTAAAACCCTCCCCCCTACACCAACTCTTTAGCCACGCATTCATCTGCTCTATCCTCCTATTCCTATACTCACTAGCACGTGGCACTGGGAGTAATCCAGAGATTACAACCTTTGAGGTCCTGCTCTTTAATCTGTTACCTAGCTCCCTAAATTCTTGATGCAGGACCTCATCCCCCTTCCTACCTATGTCATTGGTCCCAATGTGGACCACGACCTCTGCCTGCTCACCCTCCCCCTTAAGAATGCCCTGTAGCCGCTCAGTGACATCCATGACCCTGGCCCCAGGGAGGCAACAAACCATCCTGGAGTCACGTTTGCGGCCACAGAAACGCCTATCTGTTCCCCTTACGATAGAATCCCCTACCACTATTGCTCTCCCACTCTTTTTTCTCGCTTTCTGAGCAGCAGAAGCGTCCCTGGTGCCAGGAAGCTGGCTGCTGCTGCCTTCCCCTGGTGAGTCATCCCCCTCAACAGTATCCAACTTGGTATACTTGTTTGAAAGGGGGATGTCCGCAGGGGGCCCATGCACTTCCTGCCTGCCTCTGTTGCTCCGCCTGATGGTCACCCCCTGTGCAGCCCTACCCTGAGGTGTGAACAACTCGCTAAACGTGCTATCCACGACCCTCTCAGCATCGCGCATACTCCAAAACTCATCCACCCGCAGCTCGAGCGCCACAATGCGGTCTACAAGTAGCTGCAGTTGGATGCATTTCCCGCACACATGGTCGCCAGGGACACTGGCAGCGTCCCTGACTTCCCACATAGAGCAGGAGGAGCAGAACACGGGTCTGAGCTCTCCTGCCATGACTTACTCCTTTAATTAATCTAAAAATTTATTCAATACCCCAGTTACAGGTATACTCTAGGGCGCTTTATTTACCAACTGTCCTCACTACAACACAGAGCCCCTAGAAATTTAACACCACTGAATTCAAGCTTGTAATGAAAAGAGAGAAATACACACCAACCAATCACTTACCTGCTCCCTGGTGACGTCACACCCCGATTACTTTTTACCTCTCTGCAACTTCTGAGCTCGCAGACTGGAGTTTGGTATGCCTCTCTGGCCCTGCTGTCGCCTTTTGTAGCTCGCCGCCGCCGCCGAGTCTCCCGCAGGTCCCGCCTCTCTCGCTGCCTGCCGCCGCTGCTCTGAGGCCTCTCCTGGCCCCGCTGCCGCCTTTTGTAGCTCGCCGCCGCCGCCGAGCCTCCCGCAGGTCCCGCCTCTCTCGCTGCCTGCCGCCGCTGCTCTGAGGCCTCTCCTGGCCCCGCTGCCGCCTTTTGTAGCTCGCCGCCGCCGCCGAGTCTCCCGCAGGTCCCATGGACACCACGGGAATCGGTTTCCTCCTCTTCTGTATTCTGGCAATTTTCCTGAAGCTAGTCATCTTCGCTAACCAGATTATTATTACTGCAAACATTATCAATGAGTCCTGTGTGTATTCTTGGGTTCTTGCAGAAATTTGAACTGGAAAAGATTTAATTAATCCTTGGTGATTTCAAACCACACCACATAAAATTTAAGCAGTATTTAAATCATTTAAAAATCTGTTTCCTGGATTGTGCGCGTTTTAATTCAGGACGTGTTTAACAACTAGCTTAGAAATGGAACATAAATTGTTTGATTTATCACATGACTGCACCTGACAGATATAGGTACAGGCACTATGTCTAATCTCTGCTGGCTGCTTGGCAGCCAGATTCTAAATGCTGCAGTTAGTAATTAAAATAATGCCCAGAGGCACAGTGCCCCATCAAGCACGCTGAGACATTCTCCCTCATGAGGGGCACTGTGTCAGTGTCATTTCGTGAGATTCTGTTCCTGGCCTGAAACCTCACTTAATGCAAATTTTGGTTTGAGACCAGGCTAAGTTTGCAACCTGCGCTCCCATCAATCAAAGCTCCGCACAAAGTAATGGAGCATCTGAAAGGTACCCTCCTAAGTGTAAGTTGTTGCCTCATAGTTAGCCCCAAAGGATTTAAGCACAGATAGGCAAAAGTCATGATTGGACAGCCCCTAGTACTGCTGGAGTTGAATGCCTTACGTAGACACCGAATACTAAAAGTGGTAAAATGTACCCCAGGATGCCCTTTGTGCATCAATCATCAAAAAATATAGCACAACTTTGTTAACATTGATGCCACTATTCCAGCAAAATTATATTACGGTATTTATAGTTCACTGATGCCTACACTTTAAACACATTTTAAATGAGCAAATCCTCCTTTGCAGCTGATCGTGTTTGTCAATTTGATGTCAATAAGGTTACCCTCAGCATATTTTCAGACTATACTTCTTTCCACTCCAGTGATGCACCCTAAATGATGCGGCCATTTGTTTCGATCAAGGCATATTCCGTGACCATAAATCAACGTCGCTTTGGATAAATGACTCTGTGTAAATGCAGTAAATACTAATGACAGTGTTCATCAAAATGTGAACTGTTCCATATTGTGCAGGGCATTTGTTTGCTCTCGAGCATATGGGTAGACTATTGTGAAACCATCACATAATACTGAAGGAGATGCATCTCATTCTGATTACCCTCTGTATTAAAAAAAAAGAATGCATTTGTCTCTGCATGAATATTATTTTACCTGCTAATCTCCATTTTAATAAATTGCCTTTTCAGGCATGGGAATGTCCTCGTCATCTTTTGGAAGGATAAGCCTTTGAATAAATTAAGATATATCAACCACTACATTCTCAATAAAACTACATTGTTGCTTTTCAACTGCAGACTATTTGCACTTATTGTCATCTCCTGTAACTCAAACGACAACATTCTGCAATATAAGGGCATTCTGGAGGGGGAGGGTGAACTGCCAGTTGTCGTGGTGCATATAGGTACCAACGATATAGGTAAAAAATGGGATGAGGTCCGAAAAGCTGAATATAGGGAGTTAGCAGGTAAATTAAAAAATAGGACCTCAAAGGTAGTAATCTCAGGATTGCTACCAGTGCCACATGCTAGTCAGAGTAGAAATAGAAGGATATTTCAGATGAATACGTGACTAGAGGAATGGTGCAAGGGGGAGGGATTCAAATTCCTGGGACATTGGAACTGGTTCTGGGGGAGGTGGGACCAGTACAAACTGGACAGTTTGCACCTGGGCAGGACCGGGACTGATGTCCTAGGGGGAGTATTTGCTAGTGCTGTTGGAGAGGGTTTAAGCTAAAATGGCAGGGGGCTGGGAACCTGTGCAGGGAGACAGTGGAAAGGGAAGCAAGGATAGAAGCAAAAGACAGGAAGGAGAAAAGCAAAAGTGGCAGTCAGAGAAATCAAGGGTTTAAATCAAACATTGCCACAGTAAATAACAATTCTAAAAGGTCTAAGAGTTTTAAAAAAACAAGCCTGATGGCTGTGTGTCTTAATGCGAGGAGCATTCATAATAAGTTGGATGAATTAGCTGCGCAAATAGATGTAAACGGATACGATATAATTGGGATTGCGGAGACATGGCTCCAGGGTGACAAAGACTTGGAATTCAACATCCAGGGGTATTCAATATTCAGGAAAGACAGGCAAAAAGGAAAAGAAGGTGGGGTAGCATTGCTGGTTAAAGAGGAGATTAACACAATAGTAAGGAAGGATATTAGCTCTGATGATGTGGAATCTGTACGGGTAGAGCTGCGAAAAACTAAGGGGCAGAAAACATTAGTGGTAGTTGTATACAGATCCACAAACAATAATGCTGAGGTTAGGGATGGCATTAAATGGGAAATTAGAGATGCGTGCAATAAGGGCACAGCAGTTATCATGGGTGACTTTAATCTACATATAGATTGGGTTAACCAAATTAGTAACAATACTATGGAGGAGGAATTCCTGGAGTGCATACGGGATGGTTTCCTGGACCAATATGTTGTAGAACCAACTAGAGATCAGGCCATCTTAGACTGGGTATTATGTAATGAGAAAGGATTAATTAGCAATCTTGTTGTGTGAGACCCCTTGGGGTGGAGCGATCATAATCTGATAGAATTCTTCATTAAGATGGAGAGTGAAGTATTTGACTCAGGGACTAGGGTCCTGAATTTAAATAAAGGAAACTACAATGGTATGAGGCGCGAGTTGGCTAGGATGGATCGGGGAATGTTACTTAAAGGGTTGATGGTGGATAGGCAATGGCAAACATTTAAAGATTGCATGGATGAACCACAGAATTTGTTCATCCCTGTTTGGCATAAAAATAAAATAAAAAAGGTGACTCAACCGTGGCTAACAAGGGAAATTAGGGATAGCATAAGATCCAAGGAGAGGACATATAAATTGGCCAGAAAAAGCAGCAAACCAGAGGATTGGGAGCAGTTTAGGATTCAGCAAAGGAGGACAAAGGGATTAATTAAGAGGGGGAAAATAGATTATGAAAGTAAGCTTGCAGGGAATATAATAAATAGACTGTTAAAGCTTCTCTAGATATGTCAATAGAAAAAGATTGGTGAAGTCAAGCGTAGGTCCCTTGCAATCAGAATCAGGGAAATTTATAATGGGGAACAAAGAAATGGCAGACCAATTAAATATACACTTTGGTTCTCTCTTCACAAAGGAGGACACAAATAACCTCCCAGAGATGGTAGGGAACATAGGGTCTAATGAGAGGGAAGAACTGAATGAAATCAGTATTTGTAGGGAAATGGTGTTAGGGAAATTGACGGGATTGAAGGCCGATAAATCCCCAGGGTCTGATAATCTACATCCTAGGGTACTTAAGGAAGTGGTCCTAGAAATAGTAGATGCATTGCTGGTCATCTTCCAAAATTCTATAGACTCTGGAACAATTCCCATGGATTCGAGGGTAGCTAATGTAACCCCACTATTCAAAAAAGCTGGTAGAGAGAAAACAGGGAATTATAGACCGGTAAGCCTGACATCAGTAGTGGGGAAAATGCTAGAGTCCATTATAAAAGATGTAATAGCAGAGCACTTGGAAAACAGTGACGGGATCGGACAAAGTCAACATAGATTTACAAAAGGTAAATCCTGCTTGACTAATCTGCTGGAATTTTTTGAGGATGGAACTGATAGAATAGCTAAGGGAGAACCAGTGGATGTGGTGTATTTGGACTTTCAGAAGGCTTTCGATAAGGTTCCACATAAGAGATTAGTGTGTAAAGATAAAGCACATGGGATTGGGGGTAAGGTACTGATTTGAATGGAGAACAGACAGGAAGCAAAGAGTTGGAATAAATGGGTCTTTTTCCGAGTGGCAGGCAGTGACTAGTGGGGTACCGCAGGGATCGGTGCTAGGACCCAAGTTATTCACAATATATATTAATGATCCAGATGAGGGAACTAGATGTAATATCTTCAAGTTTGCAGACGACACAAAGCTGGGTGGGCGTGTGTGCTGTGAGGAGGATGCTGAGAAACTCCAGTATGATTTGGACAGGTTGGGTGATTGGGCTGTAAGGGGCTTTCGATCGACGAGGTCTCTCTCTCTCTCGCTCTAGAGGCCTCTCTCTCTTGCACAGTAATTTACCGAGTGGTTCGACCCACTCACCCCTTAGGTTCTATACACTGGGCCTCAAGGCAGGAACTACAATGCAGAGAATACTCTATAGACCAAGTTTAATGAAACGAAATGAAATTTTATTGCATAAATAAAAATTGAATGTAAGCCAAAATAAGGTACATGGGAGGGAAAAACAAACAATAATACAGTACTAACCAACATATCTACAGGCATAGTATGCTTTACAAGTTTCATCATGAAATAGGGAAGCACACGGAACATCGAGGGGCAACAACTCATTCTTAATTATCCCCTAAAATGCCCACCCCCTAAGCCTAGCTAGATTAGATTATGAGGGGCCAGAAACATGCTCACCAATCCCAGTTAGAAAACAGAGGTTTTGAAGTCTGCGTTTTGGTACTCTCAGGCGTCCTGTCTCCATGTGGTCAGCGGAACGCAGCGGGCTGCGACACACTCTTTCCTCCCTCGAGGTAATGGACTCAGACAGGCTGGATGTTAGCAGGCCTGGACATCGGTGTGGAGAGAGGCCATCTGTTTTACCATTATCACATGGGTTTCTTCTCGTCTCGTCAACATCCCGGGGTTGGTCGATGATCTCCCGACAGTTACCCTGGGGCTGGATGCTGACTTGATTTCCCCTCTCTCCCTCTCTCTCCCTCTTGAGCTTCTCTCCAAACTCGAATCTCGATCCTCCAAACCCGATCCTCTCCTCGATCGTCTCCACTCGAACTCTGCACCAATGAAGCTGATGCTCCTCAATGGCTACCGAAACCCGATAGTCTCCGATCCGAATACCTTTCTTTCTCAACGCTACCCCAGGACTCCAGTTATGCTTTTCCATGGAGGTCCTGATCTCCCGCCAAATCAAGGTTAGTCTTTGTTTAATTTTTGGCGGGCTTGTAGCACAGTGGGGTAGTCATTGTGTTTAAAGTACCTTCGGGATGGCCGGTAACTGCCATCTCTGGTCTGGAATGACCTTGTATTGTCTTTAATGTCCCTCTTTGAACTTGAATCTGTTCCCCTTTGTCTGGGTAAACATTTAGATGGCCTTTATCTACAGGCCGATCTGATCGGATCTGCATCCAATCTGTAGGTATGGGCTCTGCCTGGTTTTGTTTACTCCGAAACTGCCTTTCAGAACTTACTGTGGGATGAATCCACAAAAGCTGTCTGGGGACTGCAGGAGCCATTTTAAAATGTCCGAAAAAGCTGGTCACAGGGTCTGGCGGCCATTTTGTGTGCCCCTTTTTCTGGGCTTCTTTTAAAACAGTCTTTTAAAATTAAGGCCTTTTCTGCCAATAGACCCTTATAGGGCAATGATCAATTTTGCGAATTCTACAGTCCCCCCTGATGATACTATAACTTGCTTGAAGTATCATAATTCTGGGTGTGCAAAATTTTCTGACTCTCCATAATCAAACCATCCCCTGTATTTACCTATCTATGACCCCACGACACATGCATTTCCCATTTCAGAAAACCCACAGTGTACATTAAGCATCTATAGATGGCAATACATTGGAATTAAAATCTGACACACACATTTCCAGGTGTGGAGGGGGGCCTAACACCCCTAAACCACCTGGTTCATACATATTATTTTTATTAATAACAACACACATAATAAACTTTAATAAAAATAATGAAGAAAGAAAATACACACTAAATCATACATGAATACTATCAAAAATAGAGGAGGGAGGGAAACTCTAACTCTATACATAGCAGCAAAAATTTAGACGGGTGTCTCCTCGTCTACCCGCACATAATGCTCCCTCCATTCTCCTCTGTTCTCATACTTCTGGAAACGTTTGTCCCTCTTACAATGTACAAAAAGTAAATAAATCACTATAAAAACCTGACACACTATGAGGATGTGGGAGGCTATCCTAATCCAAGAAGGGACTTCTATATTAGTGAACTGGTCCCACCACTTTGGGGTCACTATATTTAATATGTCTGCCCCTATTTCTAATGTCTTCTGCTCCAGCATGTAAAAATGTTTCTGTGAAAAGGCAACGGCTTTTAGTATCTTGGTGAGGTGTTCAGGGAGAGGGGGAATGACGGAGCCAAAGTGTGCAACGAATCGTTGCAGATTGGTGAAATTTTCCTTGACAGTGAGGTGAACAGTGGAAAGCTCAGGAATAGGGACAATTTGCTCTTGGGCCACTTGAACTTCTGCCTTGGGTTTGAAGCAGAAACTGCTGTCACTGACCGGACACCAGCCATGCTGTCCATGTTGGTAGTGGGGCGCTGCAGTGGTGACACAGTATGTCCCACCTCCTATATATGCCACCTGCAGGGGCACATGGCCTTGTGCCATTGCCTCCATGGTGCAATTTATAGGCTTCACGCCAGCAGTTCTGAACCCACACTGTGGTTCCTGTTAGATCCGTGATTCTGAGAGTATGATGTTTTCCAATAACTACACGGATGCTGCAACTTAACAATCAACAGGTGTTTACTGGAGTAGGGTAGTCTCAAGACTGGGAGTACAGAGGCATGCTCAAGGCTTATATACAGGTGTGGTCACTGCCGGTACTACAGTATACAGGAGCTGTAAAAGTAGTTCTCTCTTAAAGGTACATACACTATAATTCCTCCCCTTTTAGATTAGCAGTACCCATAATATTCAAATAACAATTAACACTTTAACATGCACATTAAACAGAAATAGTCCATTTATAGATTCAGTCTTTGGGGCGGCTTCCTGATCCTTTCTGGATAGCGCCTTTCCTGAGGTTCTTGTTCTTGGTGCGGAGGCGATTCTGGCCCCTTTTCTTCGGTTAGTTCATCAGGTTCCACTGCTATTGTTTCTGAGGTAGATGCTATCGGTATGTCGGGTTCATCTCCAGGTACGCGAGACATGGGGTTGACTCGTTCCTGTGATGCTAAGATCTGATCGACGTGGCGTCTCACAATGTTCTCCCCGACATCCACTGTGTACATTAATGGCCCCTGCCTTGTGCATATCGTTCCGGGTTGCCATTTCTCTGTTCGGTAGTCATGGGCCAAGACTGGTTGTCCTACATTGAAGCTCCTTGTCGGCTTCTCATTGATGTGCTGGAATTGTTTATCCTCAACATTTCTTCGCACATTTGGTCTGAGCAAATCCAGACGAGATCTCAACCTTCGGTTAAAGAACATCATGGCCGGGGTCTGGTTGTTAACTGCATGTGTCGCATTTCTGTAGGCTAACAGGAAATTGTCCACCTTATGCTGTAGTGGAATTTCATCATCGCACATGGCCTTTATCGCCTTTTTGAAGGTTTGTATGAACCTCTCAGCCAATCCATTTGTGGCTGGATGATACGGGGCGGATGTGTAATGCTTTAACCCATTCCTTCTCATAAATTTCCGAAACTCTTCGGACACAAACTGTGGTCCATTATCAGAGCAAATCTGCTCTGGCAAGCCGTTCCTGGCAAAAATGGTCCGTAGGACTGCAATCGCTTTCTCTGTAGTGGTTGAGGACATTTTTATCACCTCAGGCCATTTCGAGTGAGCATCCACTGCTATTAAGAACATTGAGTCCATGAATGGACCAACAAAATCAATATGCACCCATTGCCATGGAGAGGAGGGCCACTCCCATGGGTGTAGAGGGGCATGTGGTGGTGCATTTTGGACCGTCTGGCATCCTGAGCAGCTCTTGGTTAGGTCCTCGATTTGTTAATCGATCCCCGGCCACCACACATAGGCCCTAGCAAGACTTTTCATTTTCACCCCTCCCAGATGACCTTCATGAAGCTCATTTAGCACTCTCTCCCTTAACTTGGGTGGAATCACCACTCGGGATCCACACATCACTGTCCCCTGGCATACTGACAGCTGTTTTCTTCTGGATGAGAATGCCGGCAACAGTGAGTCGCCATGTGCTGGCCATCCCCTCACCGTCAAATCATATACCCGAGACAGTGTCGGATCATTGTGGGTCTCCTTCTCTATATCCGCGTTAGTTACTGGCAATCGTTCAATTATTGACGAATAAAATATCTCAATAGGGTCCACTGCTGGTGCTTCCTCCACAGTAGGCACTGGCAGGCATGATAGCCCATCAGCGTTTCCATGCTGTTTCGTGCTTTTATATTCTATTTCATATTAGTTCGCCCCTAGAAAAAGGGACCATCTTTGTAACCGTTGTGCAGTCATCACCGGAACGCCCTTCTTTGGATTAAAGATGGAGACAAGTGGTTGGTGGTCAGTCAGCAAAGTGAACTTCTGCCTATGCAGATAGTGGTTGAATTTTTTTACTCCCCATACTAGGCTGAGGGCCTCCCTGTCAATCTGGGCATAGTTGCGCTCGGCTGAGGTTAGTGACCGAGACGCAAAGGCTAATGACCTCTCCAACCCGTCTGGGAATTTGTGCGACAGCACCGCTCCAATACCATAGGGTGATGCATCACATGCCAAATGAATTGGTAGTGCTGGGTTGAAATGGGCCAACACCTCTTTTGATGTGATCAATTCTTTGCACTTCTGGAAAGCTCGTTTACGTTCATCATTCCACTTCCATGGTACCCCCGTTTGCAGTAGGGTGTTCAGTGGGTGTTATACTGTAGACAAATTTGGTAAGAACTTATGGTAGTCATTCACCAGCCCGAGGAACGACCTCAGTTGTAACACATTTTCTGGTGCTGGAGCCTTGACTGCTGCCTCAATCTTTTCAGGGGACTTATGTAACCCCTCTTCATCAATAACGTGGCCACAATACGAGATCTGCTTCTGGAAAAACTCGCACTTGTGGCAATTAGCTCGTAGCCCATATTCCTTTCATATAGTGAGCACCTTCTACAGGTTGGCGAGGTGATCACTGTCATTTTCGCCCATGACCAGGATGTCGTCCAAATAACACTGGGTCCCTGGAATCCCTTGCAGGAATTGATCCATCGCCCTTTGCCAAATAGCCGGAGCTGATGCTACCCCGAACATCAGCCGGTTGTATTGGTAGAGACCTTTATGAGTGTTGATCGTGAGGTATTGTTTCGAGGCTTCTTCTACCTCCATTTGCAAGTACGCCTGGGCTAGATCAATTTTGGTGAAGCGTTTACCTCCAGATAGCGAGGCGAAAATATCCTCATTTCGTGGAAGCGGATATTGTACCGTGTGAAGGACTGGGTTCACTGTCACCTTAAAATCCCCACAGATGCGGACCTTCTTTGGTTCCCCAGGCGTATTACTCAACGACCTCTTCATTACAGGAATGATGGGTGTAGCCCACTCGCTCCAGTCTACTTTGGACAGTACTCCTGAACATTCCAACCCTTCCAGCTCTGCTTCGACGGCTGGTCTGATCGCATAAGGCACTGGTCTGGCCTTAAGAAACTTTGGGCTTGCATTTTCCTCTATTTCAATCGTTGCTGTTATGCCTTTTAGTGTTCCGAGTCCCTCCTGGAACACTTCTTTTGCGTCAGTTAGCATTTTTGACAGTCGTCCAGGTGTGACGTCGTCATCCATTTTGGCCTCAACCTTCAGTGCCTGAATGGAATGCCAATCTAATTGTATCTTCCGGATCCATTCACATCCTAGTAGTGGTGGTCCTCCATCTGGCAATACATATAGGTCCATTATAGTTATTTCCTGGCCTTTGTACATCACTTTCACCCTTATTTTTCCTTTGGGGTAGACTTTTTGCCCCGTGTACGTCTTCAAGACAATCTCTGTAGCTTTCAAGGGTATATGTGAAAATAGCCGCTTGTAGTCCCTTTGGTTTATGACTGTTAGGGCTGATCCTGTGTCCAATTCCATTTTCACTTGGACTCCGTCTATCTTGAGTGTGACCCAGATAGTCTGGTGATCCTCCATTTTGGTTACCTTATGTAGTTTCAGACACCCCAGCTCCTTGCTTCCGGAGTCTGTATCACTTTTCTGTTCGTCTGAACTACTGTCCATCACCTTATGTACCTTTTTGTACTTCTCCTGTGGAGATTTCTTGCTGTTGGTTTTCTTCCCTGACCTGCAGACTCTTGCTATGTGTTCTGCTTTTCCACACTGTCTGCGCACTTGGTCCTTGAACCAACAATCCTTGTGGTTGTGTGTTGTTCTGCCGCAGCGATAGCACTTCCCTGTTCCATAGGACATTTCATTGGTGCCATATTCTTGCGGTCTCCATTGTATCTCTGCAGCGCCCCTTGTGGCTGCTTTGTGTGATACTGCCATGCTGAAAGCCTTGTCCAGCATAAGATCCTTTTCTGATAGAAGCCGTTTCTGGGTTCCTTCACTTTGAAGCCCACACACAAACTTGTCCCTTAACGTATCTGCTAGTCCCACTCCAAGCTGGCAGTGTTTCGATAGCTTGCGCAGTTCCGTTAAGTACTCAGCATTACTTTCGTCTTTATGCTGGTTCCTTTTGTGGAACTTAAATCTTTCTGCTATCAGCAGCGGTGTGGGGTTTAAGTGGTCCTGTAGGATTTCTACTATGCTTTCGAAATTCTTATCCACGGGCTTCTCTGGGGTTATTAGGTTTCGCAGTAAGCCATAAGTTTTTGCACCCATGGAATTTAACAAAACCAGTGCTTTCCTAGCATCTGGCACTTCATTCGCCCTGCAGTACACCTCAATGCGTTCCACATATGTTGCCCAATCTTCGACTTCATTGTCGAACGTAGAGATACTGCCACTCTTCGGCATCCCTGGGTGTGATTTAACTGTCAAAAATGGTGTCTCCGGCGCTCTACCTTCTTCTCCGCTGGCACAAAATGGCTTCTCCCGCGCTTTCCTTTCTTCCCGCGCTTGCCCTTTTTCTCCGCTGCGGCTTCTAAAAGTGGCATCTCCCGTGCTCTTCCTTCTTCTCCGTGGCTGAATGGCGTCTCCCGCGCTCTCCCTTCTTCTCCCTGCGGACACTGTTCAGCCCTTGAGCCCTGGCTGTGCTCTGTGCGTTTTCCTGTGCGCCTTTCCCGTTTCCGCCGCTCGGTCCTGAACCCGGCTGCTGCTTTACCCTCTCTCTCTCTGTTTTGTTTTTCCTCGACGCCGCTCGGTTTTCAACCCCCGGCTGCGCCCTGTGCGCTTCACCCTCTCTCTTATCCCGCCGACGCTGCTCGGCTTTTTCCCTGCCGTCCGTCGGCTCCTGTCGCCGCTGTCCAGGAAGGGTCTGCGCTGTACCTGTTGCCAGTCTGTTGCTGGATCGTCGTGGCTGGGGAACCAAGCCCGGCTCTCAACAGCCTCCCCTGCGATGTTCACTCTCTGCCGGACAACTGGGCGGTTGCTCGTGGTCGACGCCCGTGCTTCTGGCCTCGACTTTCTTCCACCGCCCTCCCGGAGCGAATCCTTGAAGGGAAATGCAGAGTTGCAGGTCGATTCGAATCGACACTCGTCACCACTTTTAGATACGTGATTCTGAGAGTATAATGTTTTCCAATAACGACACGGATACTGTAACTTAACAATCAACAGGTGCTTACTGGAGTAGAGTAGTCTCAAGACTGGGGTACAGAGGCATGCTCAAGGCTTTTATACAGGTGTGGTCACTGCCGGTACTACAGTATACAGGAGCTGTAAAAGTAGTTCTCTCTTAAAGGTACATACACTACAGTTCTGAAAAGGCATTCAAGTGCTGGGGACACAGGATGATGTATGCTCCCCGGCTCCGGCGCCCCGAGACGTCGGTACCCGTCATTGCACGCTCCCATCGAATGATGTAAGGTGGGACCGCTGTGTAGCGAATGTGTGCACCCCCTTGAATGACTCCAATGTTCTCCACCCTGTATACCGGGGCGGGTTTAGCTGTCTTTCCCATAACCGGCATTCTTACCACTATACCCATAATGGTGTGATTAGACTGCCTACAGTCCACTGGGAATGGGTAGGCCTCTGAAGCTAGTCTGAGCTGGCACGGACTTAATGCGTTCTCAAAAGGGCGGAGGGCTGCAAGGTGCTTATTGCTGATCCAGAAGGGGACCAAACCTTGTTTTAAATCCTCCAGATTACTGCGGCCCTCACCCAGTAACCACGCCCCATACAGCACGCACGCTTCGTTCTGCGCAGCCTGATCTGACACATTCCGATCCTCTCTGATGAGAGCATTTACCGTTTTAGCGTGTTTCTCCAGCTCAGCTAAGATTTCTTTTAAGTGTAGTGTCATGGCTTGGTCCTCATGTAACTCAGAACCCACTACCTTATTCTCGTCCGTCAGTATCTTTCTTAACCGCTCTTTTAAACCATTGATCTGGGTCTGCAGCTCCACGTCATCCAGAGTGTTGATGATGGAAGTCCCTGTGTTAAAGGCGGTAAAAATATCATTGACTGTACCCCTTCTTTGTGTCCCTACCCTGTCCAAGACCTCATGTGGTGTGGTGTACAATCCGGCTCTGTCGACATCGGCAAAGTCCAACTCATAAAATTGTCTGAACATACTTGTTAACAGGACCTGGTACAATTGCTGTGTTTCCTTGGGGCACCACTCTGGCAATCGCACCTTGGTGAGGTTTAAAATCACCGAGGCCACCGCGTAGTGCACCCCTTGGTACAGCACCTGACCTGTGGGTACCAATACCAGTCCATTCCCGGGTCCCTTGGTAGTGGCGGGGCACCCTACCTTGCGGGCTTTGGCTACCGGAATCGTGAGCAGGAGCTTGCGGGGGCGGGTGATGTGCTCAGTGGCATTCATCGGGATCTGAGACTATGGGACTCCGCACGCCCGTGTGCTGACGTCCCACCTCATCCCTTTCCCAGCATCCTGCCACTGTCTTTGGAAAAAGATGGAGACGCCTGTGGGGCAGACGTGTTCTGAACCCCACATGCAGATGTAAATCCCCTCATCTGGTTCCCAACGCTTGTCCCAACAGACACTCAATCCCCCATGAGTCCCTGTAATAGTCCGATGGGTATTGTTACCCAGTCGCTCCCACTCGACTGTGGAGTTTTTCATGGTCTTACTCAGCTTCCGAAGCCACCACCATCTGTCCAAAGGAACATGTCCGTTGCATATTAAACAAATCTTCCTCCCGACGGTGACACTGACTCTGGGCGCGATGATCCTCACCCTGGGACACATTAGAGCAGTCTCTCTGTATGCAAACCCGGACTGGCTGGAGTATTCCGTAGAGTTCGACCCCAGCCATCCTGGCCACCTCCCTTCGTGGAAGTAGGTGGCTGTTTCCTCAACGTCCCGTTCACCTGTCCCATCAGTCGCGATGGGGGCTGTGTCCCCGGAGCATCCATACACGATGGAGTCCTTGGTGTAGCCCCGATAGGCCAAGCTACACCCGATCACCGTGAACACGATGAGAATCCTCTCCATGGTACCTTTGGTTCCTGCAACAGATTAAACGATACAGCCAGGCTCCCGAGAGATTCTGGCCTAGGTGAAGGCATGATTGGGTCTTTCGACCTCGATCCAAACAAACATACATCCTGGGCAGATTCCAAAACTATTTCTAATAACACCCATCACCTTTAAAAATTTACACACCTTATACTTAACCAAACTTAAACTTAACTAAACTTATGTACAGCACAGCCCGTCCCCGGGCGGCCTGCCTAATCCCTGTTCGGACTGCAGCTCACCGCTCCCTGTGGCGGGGCCGCACTGACCTGTAGCTTGAGTCCCCCGCAGCCTTTTGCTGCCAATTGGGGACTGTGTCTTTCTAGGGATTTCCCAAATCGGTGTCTGCTGAAGTAGGGGGAATCGGGCCAGGGCTTTACTGGCTGAGGCGTCCGAGACGACCTGCGGGGGGGTGCCTTGGGTGAGGCTCCCTTAGCGAGTGGACCTTTGGTTGGGACTTTAGCCCTCACAGCCCGTGGCTCCTCCACGACTGCCGGCTTTGGCTCCCTTCCCTCAGACTCCGCAACTTCGGGATTTGGGTCTGTGGTGGACGACTCCTCCTTACCTGTCCCTACAGGTGGAGAAACTCCGCCCACAAGTTCTACCTCCCCTACGCTTGAGCTGAGGGCGGGACCTCTGTCCTCCGACTCCACCTCCTCCAGAATCGTGTCAGGGGCGGGGCCTAGCTGTTTCGGCTCTCCCCTAGCTGTGCTCGGGTCAGACGACCTGCGATGGGGTACTTCGGGCGAGGCTCCCTTTGTGAGTGGACCGTTGGTTGGGACTTTAGCCCTCACAGCCCGTGGCTTCTCCACGACTGTCGGCTTCAGCTCCCTTCCCTCAGACTCCGCCCCTTTCGGATATGGGTCTGTAGCAGACGACTCCTCCCTACCTGTCCCTACAGGTGGAGAATCTCCGCTCCCAAGTTCTACCTCCCCTAAGCTTGAGCCGAGGGCGGGACCTCCGTCCTCCGACTCCACCTCCTCCAGAATCATGTCAGGGGCGGGGCCTAGCTGTTCGGGCTCACCCCTAGCTGTACTCGGGTCAGGGGGAGGGCCTTGGTCTTCGGGCTCTTCCCCGTCCGAGTCCCAGGCCAATGGGGAAACCTCCCAGATGGGCGGGATAGCTCCTCCCCTCAAGCAGGCTGCGGTGCCAGCCTGTGTGGTCTGTGACTTACTGCACGCCCCAGGCTGAGGATTTTTACCCTCAGACCTGGCCTCGGTTGTTGGCTCTTTTGCACCCGGCTTAAATAGTTTGCACTGGTTTACGTGAAACCATTTAGTGCGCCGGGGCAACTTCACTGCGTAGGTGGTGGGGACCGGTGGGTATTGTACCGGTTCCCGTCTAGCCTTGTCTACGGCTCTCTCTCTAGTGTGGATGGTCAGACCCAGGAATTTTACTTCCTGCTGGCCAATCCGGGCAACCTTTGGTTTCACCTTGAAACCCCTTTTTCCTTTCTCACCCGTACTCGTTCCCCAGAGACAGTGATTTCTCAGATCCACGAGGATCCCGTGTTCTACTAAGAAATTGGACCCAAGGATCCCTTTTCCACCCTCCATCTCCCACTTCATCAGTACACACTTCCACGTGGTGCGGAGTGGTCCTAAATGAATGGAGAGAGGGATGGAGAATGCGCCAGCCTGTTCTTTGCCCGTGAAGCCCGACAGAATATATGGAACCCTGGTGGACAGAGGTGAGGTGGTAGGGTTAGCTGTGTGGATCACGGTGCACGATGCCCCCGTATCCAACAGATAGGCCCCCTTTTCCTTCTCTACCTCCATCGCCACGAGGGGTCGTCTCCATAAAGCATATCGCAGCGAACACAGGTAAACGGGCTGCGCTGGCTCTAGCCATTGGGGTGAAACGGTCGGGGCTGCGGGAACGACAGGACCGGTGGTGACTGCTACCCTCCCCTGCGAGATCATAAGAGACTGCATTGTCTCTAAAATTGACTCTATCACAGCGGGATCCATAGCTGCACCAGTTCCCTTTTCTGGGACAGGGGCTGCGGCTTGGACCTGGACTCCTGCTGGGGCGGCGGTCTGGGCTTGGGCTTGGGCTGCGGGAGATCTTCCCTTATTATCCTTCCACGGATTTTTACAGTCCCTGCGCCAATGTCCATCCTTCCCACACCCGTAGCAATTGAGCTTGGCTTGGGGAGGGCGATTCCCCTCCTAGTGCCACTCCTTTTTACTTGGGGCTGCGGGTTTTGCCTCATGCACTTTTCCCTTAGAGGGAGGTGCCTCCTGACTCCTGCAATTCTTATACGCAATGGTGAACTGTCGGAGCACTGTCTCCTCCGTGATCCCGGGACCTTGGGGGTCAAACCAAGATTTTGCTTGGGCCTGTATCTGCGGTAGGCTGTTGGCAACCAGGCAGCGGAGCCAATGAACCCGCTGGACATTGTTCATTGCGGCCCGTTCAGGCATTCCCGGACAGCTGCGCTGATACACTGGCCACAGCCTTTCTGCGAAAACCCGTGGGGGTTCTCCAGTTAGCTGCACAGTCCCTTCCACACGGAGGAACGGGTTGCCGTCGTCCACTCCCATAACATCCAGGACCTCGTCCCGGAGTTCCTCATACCCTCTCTGCCCCCTCTTACTCCCGTCTGAGAGGTACTGAAGGATTGTGCTATCCAGGGAAAATAGCAACATCTTAGCCTGTTCTGGACCGTCACAGCCATTGACGGCGGCTGTCTGCTCTATCTCCCTGAAATGGACCGAGGGATCTCCCTTCTCGGAGAGTTTTGGAAGGTGGCTCACCATCGCTCTGAGTTGTTGGGCACCATGGGTAACACGATCTGGTTCAGGAGGGGTCCGTCAGCGCCATTTGCATCGACGGGATCGTTCCTCTGGTGCCGAGTAGGACACATTGGTGCCGGCTCCGGCTTCACTACCGGGGGTTGTTCTTCCTTCGGTTCTACCTCGGCTTCCTCCCCTTCTACCACCCCACCTTCGGGCCAAACCTTACTATAGCTCGGCGGTGCTGAGTGTTCAGTGGCTGGTGCCACAACTACTGCGCGTGGAATCGGTCTTTTGGATTCCTTCAGGAAGCCTATGTGACTTGCTTTTGGGCTTAAGAGGCATACCATGCCTTTTGCCTTCGCCAGTGCCATTCTTAGGTCTTCTAACGCCTTCTGGCAGGGGCCGTAGTCTGCGCTCTCAAACCTGTTCTCAATGGCCAGCTTGTAAGCTGCCTTAACCTCTACTACTCTCTCCTCCTGTGCTCTTAGCTGTTGTGCGAGGCGGGCGCTTTTCTCCCATACTCTCGCTTCATGAATCTTTGCCTCAGAAACCTGGCATTTCAGGTACTCTACTTTAGCCTGATGCTGGCTGGCTACAGTTTGGCGTTCCTGATTCAGCGCGTGAAGCGCTGTGATCAGCTTTTCCCCACCCATGGCCTTTTCCTCTATTTCTGATGCCTGGGTTTTGATCTTGGCTGCTTGCGCTGCAACGACTCTGTCCAAAATCTGGAATTGTCTTTTGTAGCACATCAGCCACACTGCCTTCTCTACTGCCTTTTTGTGTTCTTTACTCTCTGTCCACCTGACGGCTGCGTCTACCTGACGCCCATCCAGTAAGAGATCGGAAATCCATTGCTTAGTGAGATTTACCTTATCAAAAACATAATCCGCTATCCTCTCATCCATAACATTTCGTCCATTTAAACCTGGGTCTAATACATTGCAATCCTGCTGCCAATGTCCTGCCGCGGTCGCCATTTTCTGTAAGGGGTTTTCAATCGACGAGGTCTCTCTCTCTCTCGCTCTAGAGGCCTCTCTCTCTTGCACAGTAATTTACCGAGTGGTTCGACCCACTCACCCCTTAGGTTCTATACACTGGGCCTCAAGGCAGGAACTACAATGCAGAGAATACTCTATAGACCAAGTTTAATGAAACAAAATGATATTTTATTGCATAAAGGAAAAATTGAATGTAAGCCAATATAAGGTACATAGGAGGGAAAAACAAATCATAATACAGTACTAACCAACATATCTACAGGCATATTATGCTTTACAAGGTTCATCATGAAATAGGGAAGCACACGGAACATCGAGGGACAACAACTCATTGTTAATTATCCCCTAAAATGCCCATCCCCTAAGCCTAGCTAGATTAGATTATGAGGGGCCAGAAACATGCTCACCAATCCCAGTTAGAAAACAGAGGTTTTGAAGTCTGCGTTTTGGTCCTCTCAGGCGTCCTGTCTCCACGTGGTCAGCGGAACGCAGCGGGCTGCGACACACTCTTTCCTCCCTCGAGGTAATGGACTCGGACAGGCTGGATGTTAGCAGGCCTGGACATCGGTGTGGAGAGAGGCCATCTGTTTTACCATTATCACATGGGTTTCTTCTCGTCTCGTCAACGTCCCGGGGTTGGTCGATGATCTCCCGACAGTTACACCGAGGCTGGATGCTGACTTGATTTCCACTCTCTCCCTCTCTCTCCCTCTCGAGCTTCTCTCTGAACTCGAATCTCGATCCTCTGAACCCGATCCTCTCCTCGATCATCTCCACTCGAACTCTGCACCAATGAAGCTGATGCTCCTCAATGGCTACCGAAACCCGATGGTCTCCGATCCGAATGCCTTTCTTTCTCAACGCTACCCCAGGACTCCAGTTATACTTTTCCATGGAGGCCCTTATCTCCCGCCAAATCAAGGTTAGTCTCTGTTTAACTTTTGGTGGGCTTGTAGCACAGAGGGGTAGTCATTGTGTTTAAAGTACCTTTGGGATGGCCGGTAACTGCCATCTCTGGTCTGGAATGACCTTGTATTGTCTTTAATGTCTCTCTTTGAACTTGAATCTGTTCCCCTTTGTCTGGGTAAACATTTAGATGGCCTTTATCTACAGGCCGATCTGATCGGATCTGCATCCAATCTGTATGTATGGGCTCTGTCTGGTTTCGTTTACTCCGAAACTGAATCCACAAAAGCTGTCTGGGGACTGCAGGAACCATTTTAAAATGTCCCAAAAAGCTGGTCACGGGGTCTGGCGGCCATTTTGTGTGCCCCTATTTCTGGGCTTCTTTTAAAACAGTCTTTTAAAATTAAGGCCTTTTTTGCCAATAGACCCTTATAGGACAATGTTCAATTTTGCGAATTCTACATGGCAGATGCAGTATAATGTTGATAAATGCGAGGTTATCCACTTTGGTGGCAAAAACAGGAAGGCGGATTATTATCTGTACGGCAATAGATTTGGAGAAGGGGAAGTGCAACGAGACCTGGGTGTCCTTGTGCACCAGTCGCTGAAGGTAAGCATGCAGGTGCAGCAGATGGTTAAGAAGGCAAATGGTATGTTGGCCTTCATAGCGAGAGGATTCGAGTACAGGAGCAAGGATGTCTTGCTGCAGTTGGACAGGGCCTTGGTGAGACCACACCTTGAGTATTGTGTGCAGTTTTGCTCACCTTATCTGAGGAAGGATGTTTTTGCCATGGAGGGAGTGCAGCGAAGATTCACCAGACTGTAATCTGGGATGGCAGGAATGACGTATGACGAGAGATTGGGTCGATTGGGCTTATATTCGCTGGAGTTTAGAAGAATAAGAGGGGATCTCATTGAAACTTATAAAATTCTAACAGGACTAGGCAGACTAGATGCAGGAAGGATGTTCCCGATGATGGGGGAGTCCAGAACCAGGGGTCACAGTCTAAAGATAAGGGGTAAGCCATTTAGGACAGAGATGAGGAGGAATTTCTTCATCCAGAGAGTGGTGAACCTGTGGAATTCTCTACCACAAAAGGCAGTTGAGGCCAATTCATTAAATATATTCAAGTAGGAGTTAGATATATTTCTTAAGGCTAAAGGGATCAAGGGATATGGGGAGAAAGCAGGGACAGGGTACTGAATTTGGATGATCAGCCATGATCTCATTAAATGGCGGAGCAGGCTCGAGGGGCTGAATGGCCTACTCCTGCTCCTATCTTCTATGCTTCTATATTAGCATCACAATCATCTCTCCAATCCTCAATCAATACCGTTTTTGGAATGACTCCAGGGTCGAGGCTTAATGGTAAAAAATATCTGCATCTTGTTTTATTGTGACAGGAGTACAGGATGTAAAAGTGAGTGCAAAACTGTATTTAACCCTCCATGATCACAAGCTTCGCAGTATGCCATAGTCCCTGGAGAGCCTGATTTAGACAGGACCCCAAACTCTCCATTGAGAGTACTAAAGCAGGAGACTTGAAACCACTTTTATCAGGAGGATCAAGGAGGAAGCAGGTCGGACATTTGCCCAGAAATTCGGGTCCCAACGCGTGAGCAAGCACGGAGTACTCACGCGTGGACCCGATGGAAGTGCCGGTTTCTTGCATGCACTACGCATGCGCGGGAAACCGGCATTTTCGATCCTCTGAACGAAGGGGTTCAGAGGTCGAACGTGTGTGCGCGGGAGTCTGCGCGTGCGCATTGAACTTCCTCTTTTTTGTACAGGTTTTTCCATGCATGAAGGCCTCTACATTTTACACATTTAAAAACCAGGTATAAGGACTTCATTATAAAAGGTAAGTGGTCAATTAATTAAAATTAGAATTTTTTTTCCACAGGTTTATTATTTTTAAACACTTTAAAGTAAGGTAAGTGTACTTTTAGCCCCATTTTTTAATAAAATTATTTTTTTCAAAAATTTAAATTATTGTTTAAAATAGTTATTTAATGTTATTTATAGTTTATTTAAAAAGTGTGATTTTTTTTTTACATTTATTTGAAGGGTAAGTACTGTTTTGGGGGCCGGAGTTTTTATTAATTTGACAGTTCTTTCTGTCAATCTCATGAATGGGCTTTTCCCTCCTCCGATTGGTTGCCCAGTGCTCACGTGATCCCAGCGGACGCATCGCACTAACTACGCCGCTGGATCACGCAAGCACAGCGCGCCGGGAGCTGGACCGGGCCACCGAGAGGAAATCCACGAGGGCCCAGGCCTCAACTGCCGGCGCGCTAGGTCAGTGTAGGTCGGGGGCTTGCACCCGCGGGAAGCCCCCGACACGAATTTCTGGGCCATTATCTTTGCTGTTGAAATGAAATCTGACTGCAAATTTTATGAGGTTCACTGAATGCGATCTGCTGACCTAGGCTTCAGGTAAGAATTTTTCCAAGGCAGTTCTCTTTATTGCCAGCACTGTGAGGTTTAATTCATGGGGTCAGGCAACTTCAATCGATTGCTTGAGTTTAGTTATTAGCGTTTTTCTCACCACCTGACTTCTACGATTAAATTCCAATGATAGTGCTCAGAATACCTGTCATTCTCTGTTGGCACTGCTTAATTTGCCTTTGCAGAAAATTTTAAACTGAGGCAGTTTGCCATTGTTTATCTTGTGTTACAATACAACAGAAATGTCAAGTATCTGCAGTCAGGACAAGTAAAGGAATATACAATTGAGATGCTGAACTATTAAACTTCACAGGAAGTGTCAAGTGTTTGAGTGAGTTGTCCTTCAATTGAGGGTTGGGATTAGGTAGGTTGCCACATGTATCTGCATGTACACTTCCCTTTGAGGTACAGTATTCTGCAACTGGGTAGACGGAGATTTCAGCTCATTATTATTTCTTTTAAAGTTGTAAAAAGCTTTATTTTAGAATGTTCTGACAATTTTTGCTTCAAATTGTGAATACGACTTTGGATGTCCTACCCTTAAAGTTCATCCTCAAAATGCGTTAGCAAATATTATACTTTGTGGAAGTTCTGATAAAAGTGTTGTGGTGATCAAACCATGTCATTTTACATTTTGTTCACAATTTTGCTATTACTTCCTGCTCTTTTTATCAGCATGATTCAGAATTATGTCCCCTCGTTCTTGATTTTTCCACCAGAGGAAATAGTTTCTCTGTATCTACCCCTTCAAATCATTTTAATATTTGAACTCAATTCTAGCCCTACTGTTTAAGTTTTGTTCTATTTGGTCTGGTAATGGGCAGCCAATTTGCAACCACCAGCCTGTGCTCAAAGTGAAGATTACCCTCCACATGAACATTTTTGAAAGAGTTTAGGGAGGTGGGTGAACCTTGAAATGCCAGCACTAAGGGTATGAAACAAAGTAAGTGGAAACTGCTACAACAACGTTGGACATTCTGGGGTAGATTTTTGTCTTCACCGCCTAGGCAATAATCTGGCAGAGAGGATCACGGCAATGCAATGAAAACCGGGCGGGTTCTATAATGGGTGGGCGATCAGCTCCGGCGGATTACCATCATGGCTGTGAACACAAAGGTCTGCCCCACTGTAACATCCTGAAGGTTGAACTTCAATATTATTCATATTGCTCTGAAACATCCTGAATATTAGACTGAAATATCGTGCAAAATCATATTCAGCTTTACAAAACGGAGCTAAATTGCCAGATTCACAGCGCTGCTAAATCTGATTTTGAAATCCATTTCTTTTCTTAATAAAAGAGTCAGTAGAACATCAGGAAACTGAAAATAGAATATAAAAACGAAGACCTCACCAACACAGACACCGGGGGCTTTGCAAAGGTGAAAATGTTATTGGCCACTCTGGTCAAAATGATCCTATTTCATTTCCCATTAAATCATTCTTGAGGATCCTTTGAAGATTTTCCAGTGAATCATTTTGATTTGGAAGGAGCACCAGTGATAGTGAAGTGAGGGGAAGAATAGGAACATTCCCTGTTTAGTTACAACTGCAAATAATTGTGGCAATAATTGGTGTTATTTTGAAATTTGCTAATTAGGGGTCAATTCCCACTCCTTTGCCACCCACCCCACTCCCCCGCTCACAAACAAAAACTCCTTTGCCCTTGCTGTAAATTCAAAAATTGGACAACCAAGATTTTGATTTGATCTTGCAAGTTCTTCAAACAAAGAATGTCAGTGATGGTTTTCACAACAAGTGGCTTCTTTTTCATGATTGCCAGATCTCATCATTTAACTGAGATCCAGAAACATACACTGGGGTAGATTTTCATCCTTACTGCCTCAACGTTAAGTATCACCAGGAAAACCTGGCAGAAGGATTGCATGCGAAGAATGGAACGTGCCTAATCTTCTTTCATTCCAATTAATGGAGGGAAAGTCTGGCAGGCTCAATAAGGATCATGTGATCCTCCCCACTAAATTTCCCTTTCTGCAGAAAAAACAGTCTCCTTATCTCCCCTCTGGTTCTTTTCCCATTATCTTAAATCTGTATCCTTTGTTTACTGACCCTTCCGCCAGTGGAAACAATTTCTCCTTATTTACAAAACCCGTCATAATTTTGAACACCTCTATTAAATCTGTTCTTAACCTTATCTCCTCTACGGACAACAATTCCAACTTCTATATTCTCTCCACATAATTAAAGTTCCTCATCCCTGGTATCATTCGAGTAAATCATCCAGTGCAGTGCTGAGGGAGTGCTGCGCTGTTGGAGGTGCCGTATTTTGGATGAGATGTTAAACCGAGGCCCTGTCTGCTCTCTCAGGTGGACGTAAAAGATCCCATGGCACTACTTCGAAGAAGAGTAGGGGAGTAATCCCCGGTGTCCTGGCCAATAATTTGCCCTCAATTAACATAACAAAAAAAACTGATCATCTGGTCATTTTCACAGTGCTGTTTGTGGGACCTTGCTGTGCACAAATTGGCTGCTGCGTTTCCCACATTACAACAGTGACTCCACTTCAAAAGTACTTCATTGGCTGTAAAGTGCTTTGAGACATCCAGTGGTCGTGAAAGATGCTATATAAATGTAAGTCTTTCTTTCTTTCATTCTTACTTTCTTTCTAAATCTCCTCTGCACTCTCTACAAACCCTTGACATCCTTCCTAGGAGTATGGTGCTCAAAATTGGATACAATACTCCAGCTGAGGCCTAACCAGTGATTTACAAAGGTTTAGCATAACTAGCTTGCTTATTTTTCTATTTGTAAATTACTTCAGGGTAGAATTTTTATGTAGGCATGTGCAGAGGACAATGTCAATGTGATATACTGAGGGAGAATGGAAGGGGGGAGGATTCACAGAACTGTGAAACACATTTACAATACTGATATAAGTCTCACAGTAGCCTAAAATGGAATAATGATGTGGATGATCCACCATGAAGTAAATAAACAGCGCCTACTTGGTAATTAGGTTTAAAGAGTTGTGCTACTGATGTTATGAAAATTACAACTGTGACAGATGTGACATGCAGAACACAGCAAGTTAAGCAAGCGATAGCAGATACCTAATGGTGTACAGAGGTTCACAGTAATTGACTGTGGCAAGCTTAAAAAGTTCCCTTAGGAATTGAAAGGTTCAGGAAGGCAATCATTTTGTGACTAAAACATGAACTGATATTGATGATGGCATGTTTAATGAGGAGATGATAACCCTTCCTGATAGATAAACATAGGGCACAATGACTTTACTGTTTGACGCTAATAGACTTTGTAATCTGATTATGCTGTTTGTGTGAAGGCTTAATTTCAACCGAAGCAACAAAAATTCTAAATGTCCCGGTGTTTTCAATATTAAAATATCAATAGCCCCTCCCAAATAGAATCCAGATGATATTGCAAATACTTGGGGGGAGAAGTTCGGTATTTTGGGGCGCTAATATCAGCCAGGCACAAACTTTAGCGCCCGGCGCAAATTATCGCTGGCGACCGGGAAATTCGTCTCCAGCGCCCCTGGAGGTGATTAGAGCGCTAAATCAAGCGCTACACACTTCTCTTAGGGCGCTAACATCGGGGAACGGGATGCTACCTCAGAGCGCTACTCAAGCTCAGGCGCTGTCAATTACCTAGTACTCAGACAGACTGGCGCCTTCCAGTTCTTAAAGGGGTGGGTCCATCATGCAGCACAGCCTCACCCTGATCATTGCTGCGTTTGACCTGGGACTGCAAGGAGGTGCAAGTCTTCAGCAACGATTATCATGGCTGCTCAGAGGCCCAGGGAGAGAGCTCGCCGGTTTAACAACCAGGCATTGGTGGCTCTGGTTGGCGCTGAGGAACACCGACGGGCAGTGCTGTTTCCAGATACTGGCAGGAGGCCGTTGCCCTGGGATTACACAAGGGTGTGGAGGGAGGTGGCCCATTACATATCGTCCAGGAACCTGGTCCAAAGGACTCGCACCCAGTGCCGCAAGAAGTTCAATGACCTCACTCGGGTGGTCAGGGTGAGTAAATGCTTGAAAAACCTCTACATCCCATCATCTTAACCTCACTCTGTACACAGATGGTATAAAGTGTCAAAACCCCAACACTCACCCAACAACTATGGACATCTACTAAAAGTCACATCCACATCTCACACCTTGCAGACATTAATGGCTATTCAACTATGGTAGGCACATCTGCCAAACACATGGCTGCACACCCACTCACACACTGTCCTTTTTCTTGCAGGCCAAGCTCTCTCATAACAGGAGGGAGCAACAACACATGGGAGGAGGACAGGTGGAGCTGCACCACCTCACACAGCTGGAGGAGCGAGTTAACAGACTGATCGCGAGCCATATCTTGGGCGCTGTGGCAGTTGGAGAGGTCGACCCCCTTGTGGACAGCAACGATATGTTCATCATCTCTCTCTCCTCTCTCATACCACTTCCCCCTCACAACACGAGCCTTTCCCACTTTCTATCTAACTATACTGTCTCCATTCCTTGCTCCTTTACTGAACCCCTGCCCTCACGTTAAAGCCACTCTTGTACCTTCCTGCTTTCAGATAGTAAGCCACCATCTGACCAGCCTGTTCCTCAGCCTCCCAGTGGCAGCGACGCGGGAGAGGAGGTGGAACACCAAGCCGGAACCTCACCGCCTGCATCTCCCGAGGGCGAGACATCCGATACTGGGGCCATGTGGTCACTGGAGGGGAGCAGAGGAAATGGCTCTGATGTGGGTGAAGCTCCGGGAACCAGCGGGCTGCAGCAATGCCATGGGGAAAGGGAAGCTCGGGGGTCATCTCCCCGGAGGGCGAGTCCGCGCATGAGCTCTGCTGCACAGGACTCAGATGAGGACCTCGATATCGTGGCAATAAATACTCAGGTGGTGAGCATGCATACTGAGCTCATGGGTGCAATGGCAAGGGTGCCTGAGAGCATGGATGCACTGGCTAGGACCGTGGAGGGGTCTGCCTCTAGCACAGCTGTCATCTGTGTGCAAACCCTCGAACCCATCCTTGCTTCGTTGCAGAGAATGGTTGACTTGCAGAGAGACCGTGAGGACCCAGACCCCATGTTGCGTGTAATGGGTGAGGTGGCAGCATCTATTGCAGCACAGGCCAAGACAATGCAATGGCTTAGTGCTGGAATTGAGTCATTGGTTGGTGCCATCCAATGTCAGACTGCTCTCATGCAGTCTCAGATTGATGTCACACAAGCGCTGACTGCTGCCATCGTCGCTGAGTCGCCCACAGTCCACCGGGGACCTGACGGTGCCACAGCAGGCCAGCAGTCTGTGCTCGAGCAGGCTGCTCCAGATGCTGCGGTTCTGCCCCGGGGGAGTGGCAGTGTGTCGGTCGAGCAGGAAGGTGCTATCCTCTCTCAGGATGACAGCATTCCTGATCCCACCACTGCCACTCCACCATTGCACTTGCCACAGCCTGTAACCCAGCCAGCCCAGACTGCTGCCACCCATGCAGAGTTGGTGCAGTCTGCAGCCGGGCCCTCCAGGCCCAGAGCTGGTCGAGGGCATCCTTCAAGGCTATCTGCAGTCTCTGGATCCAACATTCAGCAGCCTTCCGTCAGCCTTGCTGCAGCCACTGGGGCCACATTACGGAGGGGCAGTAGGGTTGGAAGGGGGGGAATTGCGAAGGGGAGGGAGATCATTGAAGAGGGCCAAATAACTAAAATTTTTCTAACATATGTTTCTAACATAGAAACATTTTCATACAAATGTTTGGACCAAAGTTGGATGTGTTTGTAAATATATTGTTCACTCTGTTAATACTTATTTCGATGTGGTAAGAACCAATTTTGTCTGTTAATGAATTGCTGTGTTTGTTTGTTATTGGTTGTGCTTAATAAGACACAGTTGTTCAGAAAAATAACATTTTTTATTGAAACATTACAAAGTTCCTCATGTTACTCATTGGAACTTTGCCCGGTAATAGGGGCTGCGGGATGGCTGAAATGATGTGCTTGTTGATCCCAAAAGCCATCTTCTCTGTCATTCATCAGAAGCGCTGTGTTATGAGGCGTTCACGAACGGCCCCTGCAGAAGCAACATTGAGCGCCTCCCTCCCACATTGGTGCTGCTCATTCTCCTCCTCCTCCACCTCCTCCACCTCCCCCTCTCTCTCTTCCTCCTCCTGAGATGGTGCACCAATCCCTGGTGGCAATGGCTGGGTCCTCAGAATGGCGAGCTAGTGCAGCAAGCAGCACACAACAATGAAAAACGATACTTGATCGGGGGAGTACTGCAGGGCTCCTCCAGAGTGGTCAAGACACCGGAACCGTTGCTTCACCATGCCGATCATCTGTTCAATGAGGTTCTTGATGGTGCTGTGGCTCTCATTGTATATGAGCTCAGCAGGAGTGTAGGGGTTATGGAGTGCTATCATCAGCCAGGTGCAGAGTGGATAACCCTTGTCCCCAAGGAGCCAGCCACCAGGTTGATGCGGTGGTTGGAACAGGTCTGGGACACCAGTCTGGCGCAGGATGAATGCATCGTGGCTGCTGCCAGGATAGTGGGCATTGACGGCGAGGATGTACTGTCTGTGGTCGCACACCAACTGAACGTTGAGAGTGGTAGCCTTTGCGGTTGCAGAAAGCCTCTGCATTTTCATGAGGTGCCCGCAATGCCATGTGCGTGCAGTCAATGGCGCCCTGAACCATGGGGAAACCCGCTATCCTAGCGAAGCCACATGCGTGTTCATGCTGCTTATCTCGGGACATGGGGAATGAGGTGTACTACCTTCTCCTTTTATAGAGAGCATTTGTGACCTCCCGGATACAACAATGGACAGCGCACTGGGAGATGTTCGCAATATCCCCTGTTGAAGCCTGGAAGGAGCCGTTGGCATAGAAATTGAGAGCGACTGTCACCTTCACTGCCACCGACAGGGATGTCCTGGTCCTGAGCTGAGGTTGGCGATCTGGCTGCAGGAGGTGGCAGAGCTCTGTGACCACCTCCTTGCTGAAGTGGAGCCTTCTTAAACACTGCTCCTCGGACAAATGAATGTATGATATTTCTACCGGAATACCCTGGGAGGGTAAGGTCTCCTGTGCAGAGCTCTGTTGGCCCTCCTCCCTCTGGCCACATTTTCCACTCTCTCTCTCCGCCTCCGCTGCCTCCGACGGTGAAGCAGGAGGATGAGGCTCCGTGCCAGGAGAGCCCCCATTAAATCTTCTAAATGCGGTAGTAATAAAGCTGACAGAAATGGGAACCTGAAAAGTCTTGCTGAGGAACAAAACTCTTTCAAGTAGGACAGCGTTAAATGTCTCCAGACGCCTCTCCCTCTCGCAACCTGCGTATCCAGAATCTTTTGCTGACAGAAAAAAGCAGGAAGCGCACGCCTTTAAATAGCGCTCCCCCAGCTCCCAGCCGACTGCAACCCGTCCCTCTCTACCTGTCATTCCTAGAGGCAGGGGGCGAGAATCAATTTCCAGTCCGGGGCACTACAGGGCGATGCGCACTTCAATGACGTCACAATCACCGAGCGCAGGAGATTGTGGCGGTAGTGTTTAGCGCCACCACAAACTGCCAGGTCAATTTTGCGGGTGGCACTAAAATCACCGCGCTCAGGTGGTAAGTTCCTAGCGCCCCGTTAGCGGCACCCGGAGGCGCTAACGGGAGGCGCTAACCAACCGATTTTTTTCCCCCTTGGCTCTTCAAATGATATTGTGCGATGCCAGCATAGGAGTGCTCAATGTGTTCAGCTAATAGTTCTCTCCACTATTTTATGGGAGCCATTAACACATCTATTTTAAAATGGTGGAGAGTTGGCTGCTAATCAGCCAGCAGCTTTCACACAGCTTAATACAGTCTCCGATAATCGAGGTTCAGCGAGGCAAAGTTAACACTTCATATAAACTCAGCTGTGCAAAGGACAGATTTCTATCAGAAAATGCGGCAGGTCCAGCAGTATTTGAAAGGAAATTAAGAACGGTTAACATTTTGGGTGTTTCTGCCACTTGTATTCCATACTAATGCTTTGGAATGATGCATAATGTTGACGAGTAGCAGCAATTCTTGTTTTCATAAGAACATAAGACGTAGGAGCAGGAGGAGGCCATTTGGCCCCTCGAGCCTGCTCTGCCATTCAATAAGATCATGGCTGATCTGATCTTGGCCTCAACTCCACTTCCCTGCCCGCTCCCCATAACCCTTGACTCCCTTACCATTCAAAAATCTGTCTATCTCCACTTTAAATATATTCAATGACCCAGCCTCCACAGCTCTCTGGGGAAGAGAATTCTAAAGATTCACGTCCCTCTGAGAGAATAAGTTTCTCCTCATTTCCGTTTTAAATGGGTGCCCCCTTATTCTGAAATTATGCCCTCTAGTTCTAGATTCCCCCACGAGGGGAAACATCCTCTGCATCTACCCTGTCAAGCCTCTTCAGAATCTTATGTTTCAGTATTTTCCTGACATAAGTGTGGAGTTTAACTTAAACATGAGCAACTATTGTCCTGTTGTTCCAGTAATCATCTAATGAACTAACAACCTGATCCCATCTCTTCAGTGTTATGAAGGATGGATTCTGTTACTGAGTAGGCAATTCGCACTCGACCCGTCGGTCTGCCTGACCTGGTTGCACTCACTCCAGAAACAAGACCTGTTTTTTTTTATTCCTTAAACAGGCCAGCGGTATTTTATTAATGGGTGAATAGAGACTTTGCAAAAAGTACGGTTGCTCACTGTGAAAAGTAAGTCTGAGCATTGTTTTGATGGTTTCCAATCTTTTTCAAGCTTATCCATCTAACGTTGCTACCTGTCAGCATCAGCTTATTTCTGACGCAATTACCAATCTGAGGGCAGGAAGGTCTCTGACTGAAGACACCGTGGTGTTTAGAGAGAGGAGAGGAGGCGTTTCTTTACTTTCATCTGCATTGATAACAGGCGACTGATCCACACTGTCAGGTCTCTGCCTGGGCAGCAAGTTGAAAATCTGCCCCATTGTGTCTAAACCTGTTGTTAAAGCAGATTGGCACCTGTCTAGCTTGGAGCTACTCTCAGACATTGGATCTGGCGAGCTGAGAACTGGTCCTTTTTCACAATGGAACTTCTCATGACGATAAGTACGCCACGGCAGTTTGATTCCTGCTCTCCTCCCTGCACTCGTTTCCATCTTTTGGCCTGTGCTGGTGGAGAACAGATTTCGCTAAATGAGTGTTGTCAGGCATTACTAATGTGCTGTTGTTTGGATGGGCTCGGGCTCTGCTGCTGCATGCGATAAAACCTGTTTCTTCAGTCCTCTGAATCTTTTCATTTCTGGAGTAGAGATCTGAAGGAGCAGCTTTCTGCTTGGAATTGTATCCCTGTCATATAGTGCTTGATATTCCTTTCAAATTACGAGCAAATAGCTGAAGTGACAGTCAAAATTGGCATCTCATGCTTTGTTAACTTCTACAGGGAACTTCTTAGGAGGCGAGTGTAGCCTGAACATACGATTTCCTTTTTCTGCTTCTGAACAAATCCTAAATGCAGTGATTGTAGCTGTTGATCAGATGGATCCTTCAACGAGCAGCAGATAGTTGACTTCTGTTGACGATAACCAGCCTGTCAATGAAAATAGAACTAGGAGCAGATGGTAGTTAGTAAAATATTGCCAAAATGGTCTGTCTCTCCTCGAGAGCTGCTTCAGTCCCAAGAACTTTCAAAGTGATTCATTGCAAGCCTTTTGCGTGTGAAGATGCCAACCCACGCTTCCAGTATTGAATAGTTCGCCTGCCATCTACAGCACAGTCTCACCGTGACAAATCATTACATAGTGTTACTGTACATAGAATTTACAGCACAGAAACAGGCCATTTGGCCCAATGGCTCCATGTCGGTGTTGATGCACCACTTGAGCCTCCTCCCACCCCTCTTCATCTAGCCCCAGCAACATAATCTTCTATTACTTTCTCCCTCATTTGTTTATCCACCTACCCTTTGAATGCATCTATGCTATATGCCTCAACTACTCGCTGTGGTAATGAGTTCCACAATCTCACCATTGTGGGTAAAGACATTTCTCCTGAATTCCCTATTTCATTTATTAGTGATTATCTTATAGTTATGGCCACTAGTTCAGTTCTCACCCGCAAGTGGAAACATCTTTTCTACGTCTACCCTATCAAACCCATTCATAACCTTAAAGACCTCTATCAGGTCACCCCTCAATCTTCTCCTTTCGAGAGAAAAGTATCTCAACCTGTTCAATCTTTCCTGATAGGCATAACCTCACAGTTCTGGTATCATTCTAGTCAATTTTTTTTGCACCTTCTCGCGTACTTCTATATCCTTTTTATAATAAGAAGACTAGAACTGTACACAGTACTCCAAGTGTGGTATAACGAAGGCTCGATACAAGTTCAACATAACTTCTGGGCTTTTCAATTCTATCCCTCTAGAATTGAACGCTGGTGCTTTGTTTTATGACCTTATTATCCTGTGTCACTACTTTTAGTAATAATTAGGGATGGACATGGACTTATTCACAATCTGGTTCATTAAGAATGATTAATGGATAATTTATAAATCAGGACTGACAGAAGATGCCACCCACATGAGCATATTGGCCCACAGGCTATTTGTCTAATGTTATATTAAATTATTATCCTTCTTGAAGACATCCATTACCATATGCTTTGTGCATTGAGTGCTGCTGGAGTTTTGCTAAGTGGGAGAAAAATCATTTAAGTGTATTTTGTGAATTTTAGTGTGTTAAGAAGTCAATTATTTGAAGTAAGTTTAATTTTTTAAGGGTTTTTTAAACTCTTGGGCAGTTTAAACAGGAAGTAGAATCCGGGTATAAAAGGGGAGGGGCTAGTGCGGTGCACGGAGTGCTTTGTGCATTGAGTGCTGCTGGAGTTTTGCTAAGTGGGAGAAAAATCATTTAAGTGTATTTTGTGAATTTTAGTGTGTTAAGAAGTCAATTATTTGAAGTAAGTTTAATTTTTTAAGGGTTTTTTAAACTCTTGGGCAGTTTAAACAGGAAGTAGAATCCGGGTATAAAAGGGGAGGGGCTAGTGCGGTGCACGGAGTGCTTTGTGCATTGAGTGCTGCTGGAGTTTTGCTAAGTGGGAGAAAAATCATTTAAGTGTATTTTGTGAATTTTAGTGTGTTAAGAAGTCAATTATTTGAAGTAAGTTTAATTTTTTAAGGGTTTTTTAAACTCTTGGGCAGTTTAAACAGGAAGTAGAATCCGGGTATAAAAGGGGAGGGGCTAGTGCGGTGCACGGAGTGCTTTGTGCATTGAGTGCTGCTGGAGTTTTGCTAAGTGGGAGAAAAATCATTTAAGTGTATTTTGTGAATTTTAGTGTGTTAAGAAGTCAATTATTTGAAGTAAGTTTAATTTTTTAAGGGTTTTTTAAACTCTTGGGCAGTTTAAACAGGAAGTAGAATCCGGGTATAAAAGGGGAGGGGCTAGTGCGGTGCACGGAGTGCTTTGTGCATTGAGTGCTGCTGGAGTTTTGCTAAGTGGGAGAAAAATCATTTAAGTGTATTTTGTGAATTTTAGTGTGTTAAGAAGTCAATTATTTGAAGTAAGTTTAATTTTTTAAGGGTTTTTTAAACTCTTGGGCAGTTTAAACAGGAAGTAGAATCCGGGTATAAAAGGGGAGGGGCTAGTGCGGTGCACGGAGTGCTTTGTGCATTGAGTGCTGCTGGAGTTTTGCTAAGTGGGAGAAAAATCATTTAAGTGTATTTTGTGAATTTTAGTGTGTTAAGAAGTCAATTATTTGAAGTAAGTTTAATTTTTTAAGGGTTTTTTAAACTCTTGGGCAGTTTAAACAGGAAGTAGAATCCGGGTATAAAAGGGGAGGGGCTAGTGCGGTGCACGGAGTGCTTTGTGCATTGAGTGCTGCTGGAGTTTTGCTAAGTGGGAGAAAAATCATTTAAGTGTATTTTGTGAATTTTAGTGTGTTAAGAAGTCAATTATTTGAAGTAAGTTTAATTTTTTAAGGGTTTTTTAAACTCTTGGGCAGTTTAAACAGGAAGTAGAATCCGGGTATAAAAGGGGAGGGGCTAGTGCGGTGCACGGAGTGCTTTGTGCATTGAGTGCTGCTGGAGTTTTGCTAAGTGGGAGAGTTCGGATAAGTGGGAGGTGAGGGTGTGTTTTTTGCTCTGTTTTGTTCCCCACTCCCAGGCTTAGACATCACTGCAGAGGCGGAGCAGCGAGACGAGTCAACCAAACAGGGTCCACAGACAGTATTCAAGGAGGAGGTTGGTGATCAGCTGGTTGGTTGGTTTTCTTCCTTCTCTTTTTCATACCTTTAAGTTGGTAAGTCCTATTGAATAGTGGTGTGATATTATCATATATATCCGGGCAGGGTCTTCATAACTAATAATAAGAAATTAAATTAATTATATAGAATGGAGCAGGTGATGTGTTACTGTTGCGAGATGTGGGAGCCGGTGAACCCCATTGAGGCTAACGGTGATTACATCTGCGACAAGTGTTTGCTGCTAGAGGAACTCAAGTTCCATGTTATGGAGCTTGAGACCGAGCTTCGGACACTGCGACACATCAGGGAGGGGGAGAAGTTCCTGGACTCTATGTTTCAGGAGATGGTCACACCTATGAAGTTAATTACTGCAGATGTAGTCCGTGGTCAGGGACAGGACGGTGTGACTACGAGTGAGGAAGGTACAGGGATCCAGGATGTAGTGTTGAAGGAGACGCAGCCCTTGTTCTTGTCCAGCAGGATCGAGGTTCTTACTCCCTGTGAGGGCGGGAGCGGGGACTGCAGGGAGGATGAGCAACCTGGCCACAGCACCGTGGTACAGGGGGCCATTCAAGTGGAGGGAGTAAAAAGAAATGTTGTAGTGGTAGGGGATAGTATCATTAGGGGGATAGATAGGGTTCTCTGCAGTCAAGAGCGGGAGTCCCGAAGGCTGTGTTGCCTGCCTGGTGCCAGGGTTAAGGACATCTCTTCTGGGCTGGAAAGAAACTTGCAGTGGGAGGGGGAGGATCCAGTTGTCGTGGTCCATGTTGGTACAAACGACGTAGATAGGACAAGGAAGACGGTTCTGTTAAAGGAGTATGAGCAGCTAGGGGTCAAATTAAAAAACAGAACCTCAAGGGTAATAATCTCTGGGTTATTACCTGAGCCACGAGCGAATTTGGCTAGGATAAATAAAATTAAAGAGTTAAATGCGTGGCTCAAAGACTGGTGTGGGAGAAATGGGTTTTGCTTCTTGGGACACTGGCACCAGTACTGGGACAGGAGGGAGCTGTTCTGTTGGGACGGACTCCACTTGGCCAGTGCTGGGACTAGAGTCCTGGCGAATCATATAACTAGGGCTGTAGAGAGGGCTTTAAACTAATTAGTGGGGGGGAGGTTTCTAGAGAGCAAATCATAGAAATGACAACAGAGAAGGTCATAGACTTAGGTAGCAGTGGGGGAATTAAAAAACAGAATGTGTCAGGAAGGGACAGAAGGTATGGAGTAAAAAGTAAAGTACTAAAAAGGGAAAAAACAGGAACTAAGTGTTACAAAACATATTTGAAAGTTCTTTATCTGAATGCACGTAGCATTCGTAACAAAATGAATGAGTTAACGGCACAAATAATGACATATGGGTATGATCTTGTGGCCATTACAGAAACATGGCTGCAGGGTGACCATGACTGGGAATTAAACATACCAGGTTATTTAACAATCAGGAAGGACAGGCAGGAAGGGAGAGGAGGTGGGGTGGCTATGTTAATAAAGGAAGGAATCACTATAATACAGAGAAATGATATTGGGTCAAAGGAGCACGATAGTGAAACAGTTTGGGTGGAGGTAAGGAATAATAAGGGGAAAAAAACACTAGTGGGTGTAGTCTATAGGCCTCCGAACAGTTGCAACTCTGTTGGACGGAGTATTAATCAGGAAATAGTTGAGGCTTGTAATAAGGGAACAGCTATAATTATGGGGGATTTTAATTATCATATTAACTGGACAAATCAAATTGGGCAGAGCAGCCTTGAGGAAGAGTTCATTGAGTGTATTAGGGATGGGTTTCTTGAGCAGTATGTAACTGAACCGACCAGGGGGCAAGCAACCTTAGATTTGGTCCTGTGTAATGAGACAGGATTAATTAAAAATGTCCTAGTAAAGGATCCCCTTGGAATGAGTGACCATAACATGGTTGAGTTCCATATTCAATTAGAGGGTGAGAAGGTTGGATCTCAAACAAGCGTGCTGAGCTTGAATAAAGGAGACTATGAAGGTATGAGAGCGGAATTAATGAGAGTAGACTGGGAAAATAGATTAAAGGGTAAGACGGTACATGACCAGTGGTGTACATTTAAGGAGTTATTTTACAACTTCCAAAAAAAATATATTCCACTGAGGAAAAAAGGGTGTAAAAGAAAAGATAGCCATCCGTGGCTAAGTAAAGTAATTAAGGATAGTATCCGACTAAAAACAAGGGCATATAAGGTAGCCAAATCTAGTGGGAGGATGGAAGATTGGGAAGTCTTTAAAAGACAGCAAAAAATAACAAAAAGATTGATTAAGAAAGGGAAGATAGATTATGAAAGTAAATTAGCAAAATATATAAAAACAGACAGTAAAAGTTTCTATAGTTATATAAAAAGAAAAAGGGTGGCTAAAGTAAATGTTGGTCCCTTAGAGGATGAGACCGGGAAATTAATGGTGGGAAACATGGAGATGGCAAAAACACTGAACAATTACTTTGTATCAGTCTTTACAGTAGAGGACACTAAGAATATCCCAACACTGGACAAACAGGGGGCTCTAGGGGGGGAGGAACTAAATACAATTAAAATCACTAAGGAAGTGGTACTTGGTAAAATAATGGGACTCAAGGCGGATAAATCCCCTGGACCTGATGGCTTGCATCCCAGGGTCTTGAGGGAAGTAGCGGTAGGGATTGTGGATGCATTGGTAATAATTTTCCAAAACTCACTGGACTCAGCAAAGGTCCCGGCAGATTGGAAAACTGCTAATGTAACACCATTATTTAAAAAGGGTAGTAGGCAGAAGGCTGGAAACTATAGACCTGTTAGCCTAACATCTGTGGTTGGTAAAATGTTAGAGTCCATTATTAAGGAGACAGTAACGGGACATTTGGATAAACACAATTTAATAGGGCAAACTCAGCATGGTTTCATGAAGGGGAAGTCATGTTTAACAAATTTGCTTGAGTTTTTTGAGGAAGTAACATACAGGGTGGATAAAGGGGAACCAGTGGACGTAGTGTATTTAGACTTCCAAAAGGCATTTGATAAGGTGCCACACAAAAGATTATTGCTCAAGATAAAAAATCACGGGATTGGGGGTAATATTCTGGCATGGGTGGAGGATTGGCTCTCTAACAGAAAGCAGAGAGTTGGGATAAATGGTTCGTTCTCAGATTGGCAACCAGTAACTAGTGGTGTTCCGCAGGGGTCAGTGCTGGGTCCCCAACTCTTTACAATCTATATTAACGATTTGGAGGAAGGGACCGAGTGTAACATATCAAAGTTTGCAGATGATACAAAGATGGGACGGAAAGTAGTGAGTGAGGAGGACATAAAAAACCTGCAAAGGGACATAGACAGGCTAAGTAAGTGGGCAGAGATTTGGCAGATGGAATACAATACTGGAAAGTGTGAAGTTATGCACTTTGGCAGGAAAAATCAGAGAGCAAGTTATTATCTTAATGGCAAGAAACTGGAAAGTACTGTAGTACAAAGGGATCTGGGGGTCCTGGTGCACGAAACTCAAAAAGTTAGTATGCAGGTGCAGCAAGTGATCAAGAAGGCCAATGGAATGTTGGCTTTTATTGCTAGGGGGTTGGAATATAAAAACAGGGAGGTATTGCTGCAGTTGTACAAGGTATTGGTGAGGCCGCACCTGGAATACTGCATACAGTTTTGGTGTCCATACTTAAGAAAAGACATACTTGCTCTCGAGTCAGTACAAAGAAGGTTCACTCGGTTAATCCCGGGGATGAGGGGGTGGTCATATGAGGAGAGGTTGAGTAGATTGGGACTCTACTCATTGGAGTTCAGAAGAATGAGAGGCGATCTTATTGAAACATATAAGATTGTGAAGGGGCTTGATCGGGTGGATGCGGTGAGGATGTTCCCAATGATGGGTGAAACTAGAACTAGGGGGCATAATCTTAAAATAAGGGGCTGCTCATTCAAAACTGAGATGAGGAGAAACTTCTTCACTCAGAGGGTGGTAGGTTTGTGGAATTTGCTGCCCCAGAAAGCTGTGGAAGCTACATCATTAAATAAATTTAAAACAGAAATAGATAGTTTCCTAGAAGTAAAGGGAATAAAGGGTTACGGGGAGCGGGCAGGAAATTGGACATGAGTCTGGGTTCGGAATGGTCATGGCCCTGTGGGTAGTGGAGCGGGCCCAGGGGCCGTGTAGCCTTGTTCTGCTCCTACCGTGTTCTAATTCTGTTAGATTTCAGGAGATGGTTTTATTCCTGTTCCTGGCTGGGGTGGAGATCGTCTTTACAGAAGGTAAGTACTGTAGAAAATATAGGGACAGAGTGATCTCCTGGAAGAATTTCGATCGCCTAGATGGGTCGGAGAGGAATTTCCCAGATTTTTTTCTCCCAAATTGGCCATTGGGTCTTTATCTGGTTTTTCGCCTCTCCCGGGAGATCACATGGGTTCGGGTGGATGCAGAGTGATAGAAGATTTGAGGTTAGGATCAGATCAGCCATGATCTTATTGAATGGTGGAGCAGGCTCGAGGGGCCGATTGGCCTACTCCTGCTCCTATTTCTTATGTTCTTATGTTCTTATATAACATGGCCACCAATGTTTGTGTCCAGGTTAGACAACACTGAGATTTTGAGAATTCATTTCTGGCGATTGGCTTTCGACAAACATCCACTAAAAGCCCACTGACTCCCACAGCTACCTGGACTACACTTCCTCCCAGCCCACTTCCTGTAAGTACTCTATTCCATTCTCCCAGTTACTCTGTCTCCGCCGCGTCTGTTCTGATGATGCCACCTTCCATACCAGTGCTTCCGACATGTCTTTCTTTTTCCTCATCCGAGGATTCCCCTCTACTGTGGTTGACACAGCCCTTGACCGTGTCCGTTCCATTTCCCGCACTTCTGCTCTCACCCCTTCCCCTCATTCCCAGAACCACGATAGGGTTCCCCTTGTAAGGGGTTTTCTCTCTGAGGTCGCAGAGGTTTCTCTCGCCAGAGGCCTCTCTCTCTCTTTTGCACAGTAAAACCTTGAGTTGTTCGACCTACTCACCCCTTAGGTTCTAGACACTGGCTTAGGTGTAGGAACTACAATGCAGAGAATACTCTTATCGACCAAGTTTAATGGAACGGAATGAAATATTATTGCATAAGGAAAAACAAATCAAATGCAAGCAAATAAGAGGGTACATGGGAGGGAAAACAAATCATAACAATACAGTACTAGTTAAAATAGATACAGGCATATTATACCTTACAAAAGTCATCATGAAATGGGGAAACACACGGAACATCGAGGGACAACAACCCATGTTAATTATACCCAAAATGCCCATCCCCTTAAACCTATCTAGGTCTGATTATGTAGGGCCAGAAACATGCTCACCAATCCAACTAGGAATTGCAAGGTTTTGAAACAGGTCTGCATTTGATCCTTTCAGGCATCCTGTCTCCTCGTGGTCAGCGCTGCGGGCTGCGAGCTGTGACACGCCTTCTCTTCCTCGAGGTGAAGGTCATGGACAGGCTGGATCTCAGCGGGCCTGGATGTCGATGTGGGGGAAGAGACCATCTGCTTGACCATGGTTGGAAGCCTCTAGCCGGCTTTCATATAGGTTTCTTCTATAGTTTTGTCTCATCAAACGGCCCGGGGTTTGTCGATGATCTCCCGATGGTTACCCTGGGGTGGGATGCAGACTCGAATCACCTTCTTCACAGAAATCACAGAAATCACAGAAACCCCACAGTGCAGATAGAGGCCATTTCGGCCCATCGAGCCTGCACCGACACATATCCCACCCGATCCCCGTAACCCCTACACCAACACATATCCCACCCTATCCCTGTAACCCCACGTATTTAATCCCCCTAACACTAAGGGTCAATTTATCATAGCCAATCAACCTAACCTGCACATCTTTGGACTGTGGGAGGAAACCAGAGCACCCGGAGAAAACCCACGCAAACACGGGGAGAATGTGCAAACTCCACACAGACAGTCGCCCGAGGTCAGACTCGAACCCGGGTCTCTGGCGCTGTGAGGCAACAGTGCTAACCACTATGCCACCGTGCTGCCCTTCAAGCAATGATGCCACCAATACGATGATAGCAGCACGATGACTGTTTTTCTTGCTACCCCCGGGTTCCCCCAGATATACTTCTCAGGAGAAGCCTTTATCTCCCGCCAAATCAAGGTTAGTCTTTGTTTAACTTTTGGCGGGCTTATAGCACAGCGGGGTAGTTATTATATTTAAACTGCTTTCGGGATGGCCGGTGACGGCCATCTCTGGTCTGGAATGACCTGGTAATGTTTTAATGTCTTCTTGGTGTCATTGATGCTCTTCTCATGAATATGAAATTGTTCCCCTTTGTCCGGGTAAACATTTTGATGGCCTTTATATACAGGCCGATCTTGCTGGATCTGCATCCAATCTATATGTATGCGTATGTGTCTGGTTTCGTTTTCTCAGAAACGGCTTCCAGAACTTACTGTGGGTTGAATCCACAAAGGCTGTCTGGGGACTGCAGGAACCATTTTAAAGTGTCCCAATAAGTCGGTCACGGGGTCTGGCGGCCATTTTATGTGTCCCTTTTTCTGGGCTTCTTTTAAAACAGTCTTTAAACCAAGGCCTCTTCTGCCAAAGGACCCTTATAATACAATATTAATTTTGCAAATTCTACACCCTTGTCCTCACCTTTCACCCCACCAGCCTCTATATCCAACAGATCATCCTCCGCATTTCCGCCACCTCCAACGTGATCCCACCACCAAACGTATCTTCCCTTCACCTCTTCTTTCAGCATTCCGAAGGGATCGCTCCCTCCGCGATACCCTGGTGCACTCCTCAATCACCCCGAACAGCCCTGCCCCTTTGCCTAGCACCTGCCCGTGCAAGCGCAGGAGATGCAACATATGCCCTTTTACCTCCTCCCTTCCCACTATCCAGGGCCCAAAACACCCCTTCCAGGTGAAACAGTGATTTATTTGTACTTCTTGCAATTTAATATACTATATTCGCTGCTCATGATGCGGTCTCCTCTACATGGGGAGAACAAACGCAGATTGGGCGACCACTTTGCGGAACACCTCCGTTCAGTCCGTAAGGGTGACCCTGAGCTTTCGGTCGCCTGTCACTTTAATTCTCCGCCTCACTCCCACCCTGATCTCCCTGTCCTCGGCCTATTACATTGTTCCAATGCAGCTCAATGTAAGCTCGAGGAACAGCACCTTATCTTTCAATTAGACACTTTACAGCCTTCTGGACTCAACATTGAGTTCAACAAATTCAAAATATAACCCCTGCCCCCATTTTTCATGCTGTATGATTTAACCATTCCCATTTGCAACATTTTATCTTTCCTGCCTCTTACATAAGCACAGAATGTTCCTTCAATTCCTTCCTCCCCTCCCATAGTCCCCCCACCCCCGTCTCTGCACCTGCTTAATATCTGTTACATCTCCAGCTTTTTCCAGTTCTGATGAAGGGTCCCAGACCTGAAATGTTAACTCTGTTTCTCTCTCTACGGATGCTGCCTGGGCTGCTGAATATTTCCAGCATTTTCTGCTGTTATAACTGAGATTTTGGGACCGTCCTTTAACTGTCTTCATGCCCAAAACAGCTCACTTGATTGGCACCTCATCCACCACCTTAAACATTCACTCCCTCCACCACCAGCGCACTGTGGCTGCAGTGTGTACCATCTACAAGATGCACTGCAGCAACTCGCCAAGGCTTCTTCAGCAGCACCTCCCAAACCCGTGACCTCTTCCACCTAGAAGGACAAGGGCAGCAGGCGCATGGGAACACCACCACCTCCAAGTTCCCCTCCAAGTCACACACCATCCTGACTGAGAAATATATCGCCGATCCTTCATCATCACTGGGTCAAAATCCTGGAACTCCCTACATAATCTGTCTTCACAAAGGAGGACACAAATAACCTCCCAGAGATGTCGGGGAACAATGGGTCTAATGAAAGGGAGGAACTGATAGAAATCAGTATTTGTTGGGAAATGGTGTTAGGGAAATTGACGGGATTGAAGGCCGATAAATCCCCAGGGCCTGATAATCTACATCCTAGGGTACTTAAGGAAGTGGCCCTAGAAATAGTAGATGCATTGCTGGTCATCTTCCAAAATTCAATAGACTCTGGAACAGTACCCATGGATTGGCGGGTAACTAATGTTACCCCACTGTTCAAAAAAGGTGGTAGAGAGAAAACGAGGAATTACAGACCGGTAAGCCTGACATCGGTAGTGGGGAAAATGCTAGAGTCCATTATAAAAGATGTAATAGCAGAGCACTTGGAAAACAGTGACCGGATCGGACAAAGTCAACATGGATTTACAAAAGGTAAATCGTGCTTGACTAATCTACTGGAATTTTTTGAAGATGTAACTGGTAAAATAGATAAGGGAGAACCAGTGGATGTGGTGTATTTGGACTTTCAAAAGGCTTTCGATAAGGTCCCGCATAAGAGATTAGCATGTAAAGTTAAGGCACATGGGATTGGAGGCAAGCTATTGACTTGGATAGTGTAAGAATTGCAAAATTTCTGCATTTTCCCGAAGGCTGTTATTAATAAACGGGGCCCTGTGTGGACATTTAAAATTTTTTAAAAAGGGTACCCAAGATGGCGTCCATGCCTCATGGCAGAAAGCCTGTGAGATTTTAAAATGGACTCTGCAACGCAGACAGCTTGTGGATCAAAACCAAAGCTGCAGTGTCTGTGAAGAGAGACTTTGTATTTTGAAACCAGACAGGGCTCTGAATTATGTATTAGACCGAATTGGAGATGAATCTAAATTCAGTTTAGGCCTATAGTTAAGGCCATCAAGCAGTCTACATATATAATCGGAAACAGATTAGAAGAACCATCGAGGCTGGATAGGCCCATCAAGGAACATTCATGACAATACAAGTCAATTATCGGGCCGGTAGATGCGATTACCGGCCATCTAAAACAGTTAGTATGGATTGCTACCATTATTTAAAATAGCCCACCAAGATTAAGACAAAGAACTAACCTGATTTGGCGTGCAGATAAGGGTTTTCGAAAAGAGTATAATTGAAGGCCCCGGGTAGCAATCGCTCTCTTCTCTTCTCTCTCCGCTCTTCGGCCCCTCGCTCTCATGGCTGTCGCTCTTTCCCCATCCCGCGCTTACCCCCTGGCCTTTGCCCATGCCTTTTGCCACTCCATCTGGAAATCGCCCAGGCACTGCATCGGGCGGACACGGACAAATCAGGCCAGGCGAGGCGGGGCGCGACGAGGGGAGGAGGGAAGACCACTTGAGGAAGACCAACTGAGGAGACGAACTGAGGAGACGGACTGAGGGTAGGCTTTGAATTATCGGACCTTCAGCCTCAGCCGACCTGCGAATATCTGCACAACAAATCAAACTGTCGGCTGATGACGAAGAATCATCCCTGCAAGGTAAAGTACCCAAACAGAGACTTTGGCCCCGATTTTCGGCTTGTGTGGGAAATGGCCGGATTTCCCCGAATGCGGGGTTTCTGACACACATAAAAAAGTGTCAGCCAGCCCCACGCAATTTTCCCTCAATTGGCCAATTAATTCCCAGCATGTGCGAAGCCTTGCTAATTGTCTAAATCGAGTCAGAAATCCCCACAGTATGATGTCATCATTCGTGGTGCTTTCAAGGTCCATGGCAAGCACTGCATCCTCTGAAGGCTTCCAAATGAACCATACAGGATGGCAGAGGAGCCTGCAGCAGCTGTGGCCAGTGCCAGACCCCGAGCTGCCTTCAAATTCGACGAGGCTTCACTGCAGGCATTATTGGATGGGGTTAGGGCCCACAGGGAGGTCCTCTTCCCTAGGTCAGGGAGGAAGAGGCCTCCCACTGAGACCAATGCTGCATGGATGCAGGTGTCAGCAGATGCCAACTCGCTGGGAGTCACCAGAGGAACCTTGGCATTACATCTGTAACTCCTTCCTTTACTCCCCCACAGTACCATCCAGAGCCCCCGTCCTCACTGTGGAGGAGGAAGAGGCTGTGCAGCCAGACTCCTCAGAGGAAGCTCCAACCTCTGAGGGCGCAGCATCAGCAGAAGTAAGCGCACCCAGCACCAGCGCAGACACTCACACCTCGGGGGGACCTTTGGGACTTGGAGTAGTGTTGTCACCTGGTGTTTCACAGCTGACAAGTGAGCCTCAGCAGATTCTGGAGACAGGGACAGCAGTGGAGAGTCCTCGTCGGAGGGCGCAGGGCTGTGCCAGCTCAGCTCAGCTGCGCTGCATCTCGACCCTCTGCCTCTGGGTCCATCCGCAAGAGAAGTGGTGATGGATCTCCATGCACAGATACAGGAGTCTCTGGCAGGTTTTGTCTCCAGGGTCGCTGCGAGTGTGGTGTATGTGCCTTTAAGAGCAATTGTGGTGTATGTGCCTTTAAGAGCCCCAGGTGTGCGTAATGCCGGTAATTGCCACTTGGGCTATATAAGCCTGTGTATTGTGTATATCCTTTAGAACCCCCCCAAACTTGCTTAGTAAATACCTATGAACCAACTCCTGTCTTCAGTGTCTTTATCTACACATGGACACTACAGTGGCGACGAAATGGAAACGGACTTACCTGCAATTCGGCAGCACCTCAAGGACATCGATTCCTCCAGCGTCCAGAAGACTCAAGGAAGTAATAGAAACTGTGGTTTCACCAGCTGGCCAAGCTGGTGGCAGGTACTGCGCTAATCCTTCCTGGGCGTCAGGCTGGGGCTCCAGCGGCGGGCTCTACAGCTGAGACAGGCAGCGAAATCGGAGGCAAGCAATAACGGACTGGGAGGGTGCACTCGGGAGACGGCCGGCGCGGCAAGCAGGTCAGCGTTTAGACCTCCGTCGGAAACGAGTCTCCAACAGTGAATAAACGGAAACCATGTAAAACAGCGTTGTTATCGGTAGCAGCGGCGGGAAAGCGCAGGAAGTGCCATATCGTTGCTACAGAGAGAAAAAAAAAGCGCGGGAAGCGCCATATCTTTTTTGAAATGCCTAAGTCTGGCAATATTGATGCTTTTGATAATGAAACAGAGCCTAACTTTGGCAATATTGATGTTTTTGATAACAAGATAGAGGATTGGACCACATATGTAGAAAGAGTGGAGGTGTATTGCACCGCAAATGGAATAGAAGATGAAAATAAAGCTTCAGTGCTTCTGGATCTAATGGGCGCAGAAACATACAAGCTGTTACGCAACTTAATCACTCCAGCCGAACCGATGGACAAGAATTTTGAGGAGATTGTTGATACCCTACACTGCCAATTTGAGGCAGGACTGGCAGATTCTCTGCAAGACAAATTCATCTGCGATCCCCTGAGTGTAGAAACACAAATAAAGGTATCTTCTGGAAAAAATTTAACACTGGACAAGGCTTTCAGTGCAATAGGAGCGGCAAAGATACAGCAAAGGCCACAGGACTTCGGCACCCATGAAATGACACGGGGTTTCGAGAGATGTTATCGCTGCGGCAGATCCAACCATGACCAGAGGGATTGCTGGTTGCAAGAAAAAGCATGCAGGCGATGCGGAAAGATGGGACACATTCCACGTGTATGCCGATCTGAAAATAAAAAATCCACTAACGGGAAAAGAATCAATAAGGAAAAGCACAGGAAGGTACAAATGATGACGGACAGTAGCTCCAAAGACCAGAAGAGCGATAGCGACTCCGGGAACAAGAGACTAAGCTCTCTCAAATTACATAATGTAATTGCCAATGAAGATTACCAGACCATTTGGGTTACCCTCATAATAGCAGGGTCCCCAGTTAAAATGGAGCTAGATACAGGATCAGCTCTAACCGTAATAAATCGACGAGATTACGAGAGGCTATTTTTGCATATACCTCTAAAAGACACATCCATTATCTTAAAAACATATACAGGGCAGAAAGTATACCCCAAAGGAAAAATAAAGGTGCCTGTGGTATACAATGGCAAAGAAATACAAAAGTTGTATTTATACATTGTACAAAATGGTGGTCCACCATTGTTGGGATGTGAATGGATAAGGAAGATACGTTTAGACTGGCACTCCATTCAGGCACTGACGGTGACCAGTAAGGAAAAAAACAATGATGACATCATACCTGAACGATTAAAAGACATCTTGGCCAACGCCAAAGAAGTGTTTCAAGAGAAACTAGGAACCTTGAAAGGCATCACCGCCTCAATAAAAGTGGAAGATGCAGCAATTCCAAAATTTTTTAAGGCAAGACCGGTGCCATACGCAATACGTCCGGCAGTCGAGGCAGAGCTGGAGAATTTGGAAAAGGCAGGCGTATTATCCAAAATAGATTGGTGCGAATGGGCAACACCCATCGTTCCAGTCATGAAAAAAGCATTGAAAAATAACTCTGAGGAACAGAGAAAAATTCGCATCTGTGGGGACTTTAAGGTGACTGTAAACCCGGTCCTTCACACGGTACAGTATCCTCTTCCGAGGATAGAAGATATTTTCGCCTCACTATCCGGAGGAAAACGTTTCACAAAAATTGACTTGGCACAGGCATATCTACAGATGGAGGTTGAGGAGACCTCTAAAAAGTATCTCACAATAAACACACACAAAGGCCTGTACCAGTACAATCGACTGGTTTTTGGAGTAGCATCAGCTCCAGCTATCTGGCAAAGAGCTATGGAGCAAGTCCTGCAAGGGATTCCGGGGACTCAGTGTTACCTAGACGACATCCTTATAACAGGAGAAAACGACAACGAGCACCTTGCCAATTTGGAGCAGGTGCTCACTAGGCTGAAAGAACGGGGCCTATGAGCAAATCGCCCCAAGTGCGAATTTTTCCAAAATCAGATATCATATTGTGGCCACATAATTAATAAGGAAGGGTTGCATAAGTCACCTGAAAAAATTGAAGCAGTTATAAAAGCCCCAGCACCTGAAAATGTTTCACAATTGAGGTCATTCCTGGGATTAATAAATTACTATCATAAATTTTTACCGAACTTATCAACTATTCTACACCCTCTTAATGATCTTCTACACACAGGAGTGATTTGGAAATGGAACGAAGACTGTAAACGTGCCTTCCATAAATGTAAAGACTTAATCACACCCGAGAAAGTTTTGGCTCATTACAACCCATCACTACCAATCAGACTGGCGTGCGATGCATCCCCTTACGGCATAGGAGCGGTATTGTCCCATAGATTCCCTGATGGCTCGGAACGGCCGATAGCTTTTGCGTCACGCTCATTGAACTCAGCTGAGCGTAACTATTCCCAGATAGACAGGGAAGCACTCAGCCTGGTATGGGGAGTGAAGAAATTCAACCATTACCTACACGGACAAAAATTTACCTTGCTGACTGACCATCAACCCCTCATCTCCATATTCAACCCTAAGAAAGGTGTCCCCATTATGACGGCACAAAGACTACAGAGGTGGTCCCTTTTTCTAGGGGCACACCAATACAACATTGAATACAAAGGGTCAAAACAGCATGGGAATGCTGACGGTTTATCGCGCCTGCCATTGCCAACGATAGAAGAGGCACCTACAGTAGACCCAGTAGAGATATTCCACTCTACCATAGTGGAATGTCTACCGGTGACAAATTTTGCCATTGAAAGGGAGACCAGAAATGACCCTACTCTCTCACGGGTCTACGATTTAACAATGAAGGGATGGCCAGCACATGGCGAACCACTGTTGCCAGCATTCTCGCAAAGAAGAGAACAGCTGTCAGTGTGCCGAGGAACCTTGATGTGTGGATCCAGAGTGGTGATTCCACCCAAACTCCAGGATAAAGTGCTAAAGGAGCTTCACGAGGGGCATCTGGGTGGAGTGAAAATGAAGAACCTAGCTAGGGCGTTTGTATGGTGGCCAGGTATCGATGGAGACATCGAAGACATGACCAAGAGCTGCCTAGGATGCCAGAAGGTCCAAAATGCTCCGCCACAGGCCCCTCTACATCCATGGGAGTGGCCCTCATCTCCCTGGCAAAGGGTGCACATCGACTTTGCTGGTCCATTTATGGACTCAATGTTCTTAATCGCAGTTGATGCACACTCCAAGTGGCCAGAGGTAATAAAAATGTCCTCCACCACCACGGAAAAAACCATCACAGTATTAAGGACCATATTTGCCAGGAATGGGCTGCCGGAACAGATATGTTCTGATAATGGACCGCAATTTGTGTCCGAAGAATTCAGAAAGTTCTTAAAGAACAATGGGGTAAAGCACTACACGTCCACCCCATACCATCCCGCCACCAATGGATTGGCTGAAAGGTTTGTCCAGACCTTTAAGAAGGCCATAAAGGCCATGGGTAATGAAGACATAAAACTTCAGCACAAGGTGGATAACTTCTTATTTGCATATAGGAATGCAACACATATGGTTACAAACCAAACTCCCGCCATGATGTTCTACAATAGAAACCTAAGATGCCGGCTGGATTTGGTCAAGCCCAACATCCGAAGGGACGTGGAGAACCGGCAGTTTCAGGGCATGAATGAAAGGCCAACTAGGGCCTTCCAGATAGGCCAACCGGTTTTGGCCTGGGACTACCGTACCGAGAAATGGCAGCCTGGAACTATCTGCACACGACTAGGACCACTGATGTATACCGTGGACATCGGAGAAAGCATAATAAGGCGCCATGCTGACCAAATCAGCAAGTCATCCGAAAAGGGACAACCTACACCACCACGCTATACATCTAACGATGAAGTAGAGATACCCATATCTACCTCCGATCCGGTGATCCTGGAACCCGATGAACCCGACACTGGCCTTCAAGCCGAATCAGCCTTACCAGAAGAACCTACTACACCACCAGAAACTACTACACCCCCGAGGCGTTATCCGGACCGAGTCAGGAAGCCTCCTGAGAGACTAACTTATAATTAATTAATACAGCAATGTATATTATTTTGCATATAACATGTAATTAATAATTACTTAAAATATGATGTACTAGTTAGCTAGAAGGGGAGGAATTGTGGTGTATGTGCCTTTAAGAGCAATTGTGGTGTATGTGCCTTTAAGAGCCCCAGGTGTGCGTAATGCCGGTAATTGCCACTTGGGCTATATAAGCCTGTGTATTGTGTATATCCTTTAAAACCCCCCCCAGACTTGCTTAGTAAATACCTATGAACCAACTCCTGTCTTCAGTGTCTTTATCTACACACGGACACGACAGCGAGTGTGGAGCGAATGGAGGAGTCCATAGCGACCATGAGCAGAGCCTTTGTGGAGTCATTGGTGCATGAACGCAGCACCATGGAAAGGTTGGCAACCTCCATGGAGGAGATAACTCGCCAGCATACGGAAAACATGGTGAGTGCTCATAAGAGAATGACATCTCTTGAGGAGCGTTGGCCATCTGTTGAACAGAGAAACCAGATCTTCATGGAAGTCCTTCTGAGTAGGACTGCCAGTGCAGAAACGGGTCCCACTGGCCCCCTAAAGCGCAGCAAAGTGCTCTCAAGCCACTTCCAAGCGCTGGCCCCTTCTGGCTTGTGCAGCTTCAGGTGAGTGAGCAGCAGGCTGGTGCTCCTGGTAATCATCCTGCTGTTCCTGGTTCTGCTGCTGCCACCTCTGCTGTTGGAGATCCTCTAATGCCAGGAAGGGAAGGTGCCAAAGGCCTCCCATGCTTCTAGCAGATGCCTCGGTTGAGGAGGTCCTGAGTTAGGGTGGTGAGAGGGGCTTCCCAGGAGCTCACACTGAAGAAGTGTGTGAGGCTCCAACTTTCTGCAGCTGCAAATAGTTCCCCCAAGCCTTGATCAACAAGGTCCTGCAGCCTGCAAATGCTGCCTCTTTAAATATCTTCAGCCCTCAGCGACCTGCTGCTGCAAGCAAGCAAGCCAGCTGTTTTCACGCCAGCTCTCATCGGCAGGATTCCCCGCAGGCGGGTTTCAGGTGGGGAAATCCCCAAAGTCGCAACGGCATGGGAAAATCGTCCTTAACAAGGTGATCATTGGTGATTAGTGCTCCGACGAGCAGTCCCGCCAGCGGCGGGCAGGACTGAAGCGGGGTGCGTGGAAATGGCGGTCCGAAAGTCAGACAGGGCGGGGAATCAGGCGGGGGGAATCAGGCGGGGGGGGGTCCCGACCCGCTTTTTCCACGATTTTCGGACCACGGCCGCATGAAAAGCCGCCCGACAGCTGGCCGAAAATCGGGGCCTTTAACTTTGGGGTACTCAAACCTGGACAACGCCCTTGCAGTGCCCAGAGACCACGTGACGACGGCAGGCTCCAGAGAGCACCAAGAGCGAACCCCAAACCCCGCTGCAGTTTTGAGTCCAAAAAACCCTTTTGATTGGTGAGCATGAAGTTCTGACCCCTCATAGCTTAACCTAGTTAGGTATAGGGGGTGGGATAAAGATAAGGGGATTGTTAAGATAGTTGTTTTCCCTCGATGTGCCGTGTGTTCCCCATTCCCTGTATAAGTACAGTTATTCTTTTGTATTTTTGCCTGTAGAAGTGTACACTAGTAATTTTCCATAAGATTGTATCAAATTTTCCTCTTCAATAAAACCTTGGTTTTCGTTTACATCTAACCACCTGTCTACTCGAGTCTTCTCTGTACCGCCGCCTTGTACCTAAGTCCGGTGTCTAGAACCCAGGGGCGTGGGAGCGATTCGAACCGCTCATAAACAGTCAGAGGCATAACTGACTGGGCGCACGCGCCACCCCACAGGCCACCCCCTACAATAGAGAATTGATTGGCAGACAGAAAGCAAAGAGTTGGAATAAACGGCTCTTTTTCCGAGTGGCAGGCAGTGACTAGTGGGGTACCGCAGGGATCGGTCCTTGGACCCCAGCTATTCACAATATATTAATGATCTGGACGAGGGAACTAGATGTAATATCTCCAAGTTTGCAGTCGGCACAAAGCTGGGTGGGCGTGTGTGCTGTGAGGAGGATGCCGAGAAACTCCAATATGATTTGGACAGGTTGGGTGATTGGGCAGAAGCATGGCAGATGCAATATAACGTGGATAAATGCGAGGTTATCCACATCGGTGTCAAAAACAAGAAGGCAGATTATTATCTGAATGGCAATAGATTGGGAAAAGGGGAAGTGCAACGTGACCTGTGCGTCCTTATTCACCAGTCGCTGAAGGTAAGCATGCAGGTGCAGCAGGCGGTTAAGAAGGCAAATGGTATGTTGGCCTTCGTAGCGAGAGGGTTTGAGTACAGGAACAAGGATGTCATGCTGCAGTTGTACAGGACCTTGGTGAGACCACATCTTGAGTATTGTGTGCAGTTTTGGTCGCCTTATCTGAGGAAGGATGTTCTTGCCATGGAAGGAGTGCAGCGAAGATTCACCAGGCTGATACCTGGGATGGCAGGAATGACGTATGAGGAGAGATTTGGTCGATTGGGCTTGTACTCGCTGGAGTTTAGAAGAATGAGAGGGGATCTCATTGAAACTTATAAAATTCTAACAGGACTAGACAGACTAGATGCAGGAAGGATGTTCCCGATGGTCGGGGAGTTCAGAACCAGGGGTCACAGTCTAAGGATAAGGGGTAAGCCATTTAGGACAGAGATGAGGAGGAATTTCTTCACCCAGAGAGTGGTGAATCTGTGGCATTCTCTACCGCAGAAGGCAGTAGAGGTCAATTCATTAAATATATTCAAGAAGGAGTTGGATATATTTCTTAAGGCTAAAGGGATCAAGTGATATGGGGAGAAAGCAGGGACAGGGTACTGAATTTGGATGATCAGCCATGATTGCATTGAATGGCGGAGCAGGCTCGAGGGGCCGAATGGCCTACTCCTGCTCCTATCTTCTATGTTTCTATGTTTCTAATGGCACTGTGGGAGCACCTTCACCATATGGACTGCAGCGGTTCAAGAAGGCGACTCACCACCACCTTCTCAAGGGCAATTAGGGATGGGCAATAAATGCTGGCCTTGCCAGTGACGCCCACATCCCATAAAAAAACACAAATAAAAAAATCTTGCTCTCCTAAAGGAAATTTATTTTTAGCTTATCAAGCTCAAGCTCGTGGATCTGTATCTAGTGGGTGTGAGATATCTCAGCTGGAAAAAGAATGGCACATTCATCGCTCCCGCCATCATTAGCCTAAATAACCTCGCAATTTGTGGTGAGGAAGATATACGCCACGAGTTCCAATCCGTTGCAAATTACTGGATGATTAGCCTTGCCAAAACTGAAAAAATTACCAATTCTCCATGAGCCTCCCGATTGTGTGTCATGAAATTGCTGGATTTATGTCGTTAATAGCAATTAATCTCGCGGCAGCCATTTAGGACTGGTTGTAAAGACCCTATTCATGGTCCTGACATGCCACTCAACCTTGGCAGCCCAGAAAGGGAACAACAAAACTGTGGAGTACCACTCCCGTAGGTAGTACAGGAAACTTTGTGCTATCCGGCACCCACGGGACCGAGCTGCTGCCATTGCCTAAAAAGTGCCGTACTCTCCAGAGTTAATGTTGAGAGATACGGAGATTCTTATCTCCGTATTTGACAACAAACACTGTTGCTTAGCAACAGCTTCTAAACACTCGGGTGTGGCCCTAAAGCTCTGTAGCTGAAGCTGTTGCTATAGCTACAGACCTTGCACAGCTTGACTGTTCAAACAAAGCAAAAAAAACAAACAAAAAGAATAAAAAACGGCTGCTGATTTTTGCCGGTGGCTCCAGATTGCTGGATAGCTCACCTCCGGATAGCACAAAGTTTCCTGTAATATGTTCCTAGAGGTTTTTGAAATTTAAGCTATTTTTCTTACTTTTACTTTCTGTCTCTTTTTTTCTCCCTCTCTCTCTAAATCCACTCTCTTTCTTTCCCTCTCTTTATTTCTTTCTCTATCTAATTTGACTCTAATTCACCCTATTTCCTTCTCTGTCATTCTCCATGTTTCTTTCTCCATCCTTAAATTTCAGTGGTTAAGGAGATAGACCACTGGACCCAACGTTCACGAGGTCCCAGATGCCCGGTTGACCTCGCCGCACCGTTATCAACGCGCACTTCCCGCAAATTGCGGCCAAAATGAATATGATCCGAAGGGTGAGGAAAAAATTCCAATTCACTGCACTCGCCGCGAGATGCCCCCCTCCAGCGATTTCTGGGCCCTGGCCTCATTGACGTACTTCATGAGGCTTCTTTGGCTTTAAGACCACCAACTTAGCACCAACGCCACCCTCAACTATTCCAGCAACATGAACCAAACTTAGCTCCAGGAAGACCCACTTAAAAAGACCAATAAGCGCACTCTGGACAACAAAGCTCTCATCTTCTGCCAGTCATTTATCTCAGTTTTCACCTGTATCTCCACAGAAATGCATCGTCACTCACAATACATTGCGGTTGTGTAAACATATCCAACTGCCCCTTGTTAGAAAACCATTTCCAGGGTTTGTTAAATGTAACACTTTCATTGGAAATGCAGTGAAACCTGTAAATTACGGATACCTTAGAGATTGGCATCAGATGTCCTTTTTTTGCAGGTGCCCTTATTTTCAAAATGGTCATTGTATGTACTGAAAATTTTTCAGCAGAATGGGGAGTTCTTTACCCAGCATTCATAGTGACAGGGAACCCACTCTATCCCTGGGATCGAGCTATACAAGCATTCAATCCCAGAGCTAGAACTGTTTCTCTGCCACTGTGGGTGCTGGGTAAAGAGGTCCCCATTCCACAAAAGCCGTTTCTTTCACAAAACCCGCCGCTGCCTTGCGCTGGCCTGCATACACTGACCTAACGAGAATTTGGGGGCAGAAACTCTCCAACAAGCGAGTGTCTAACCACCGGCCCTTGACATTCAATGGCATTACCATCGCCGAATCCCCCACTATCAACACCCTGGGGGTCACCACTGACCAGAAACTTAACTGGACCAGCCACATAAATACTGTGGCAATAAGAGCAGGTCAGGGGCTAGGTATTCTGCGGCGAGTGTCTCACCTCCTGACTCTCCAAAGCCTTTACACCATCTACAAGGCACAGGTCAGGAGTGTGATGGCATATTCTCCACTTGCCTGGATGAATGCAGCTCCAACAGCACTCAAGAAGCTCGACACCATACAGGACAAAGCAGCCCACTTGATTGGCACCCTATCCACCACCTTAAACATTCACTCCCTCCACCACCGACGTTCTGTGGCTGCAGTGTGTACCATCTACAAGATGCACTGCAGCAACTCGCCAAAGCTTCTTCGGCAGCACCTCCCAAACCCGCGACCTCTTCCACCTAGAAGGACAAGGGCAGCAGGCGCATGGGAACACCACCACCTCCAAGTTCCTCTCCAAGTCACACACCATCCTGACTAGAAAGTATATCGCCGATCCTTCATCATCGGCGGGTCAAAATCCTGGAACTCCCTCCCTAACAGCACTGTGGGAGTACCTTCACCATACGGACTGCAGCAGTTCAAGGAGGCGGCTCAGCACCACCTTCTCAAGGGCAATTAGGGATGGGCAATAAATGCTGGCCTTGCCAGCGAGGCCCACATCCCATAAACAAATAAAATAAAAGGAAGCGAGCTACAGGGGGAAGCGGCCAGTGATCCCGACATGGTGCAAGTTTCAGCTACAGCAGCTTTGTGACAGGCTGTGTTCTGTGTTTTAAGGTGTAAAACGGTTTGGTCCATAGTTCGTAATTTGTGAGTGTCTGGTTTCAGAGTGCTGTTTGTATATTTTACCATGTAAGTTATTTGGGTCTCTCAATAAGTGTCTGTTTTTTTGGGAGTGTCCATTTATACAGGTTTCATGCTAAGAGATTTTCTTATCAGCTTACAAAATGTAGCATGAATTTACTAACTGAAATGGCAGTGACATCACGTGCAGAGTTTATTGTAAACATCCAGAAGTGCTGCAGCGGCCACTCCATTTCTTCATCCCAAAGACCACAGAGAAATTTGGAACTGAAATTTTGATCCAAGCTTCTTTCATTAATCTTCAGAGATAATCCCTGTTATGTGATACTATTTCTTTCTTGATAGGGCCACAAGCAGTCTGAAGGGGCAGTAACTCATCACCAGAGCAGCATGATGAACATTTACTGCCAGTACAGTAGGCTTTGCTTCTTTTTATGATTCACTTTTAATATTAAAGATCTTGAAGGCCTTTATTGTATAAAACAGAACATATTGGATGTAGTTCAGCTTTCTGGTTTTTATGGTGTTCTTGAAATGTGAAAACAAACCCTTTTAGTGATGTAAAATTTTACTGGAATCTCCTCAATAATGAGGTGCAGACTTCAATTCCTTGCAGATACTTGGTGCAAACTCTCAGGCTCAAACTGCCTATTGATGCATGAACAGTGCTTGCTGGCAGCCAATACAGGCAACTCCACTTAAATAATTGGATTCTTGACAAGTGAATATTAATGTTAAATGAAAGAAAGAGTGAATATCAAAATGTGCACAGCACGCGTTTATATCAGAAATTGTGTTCTGCATTTATGAATTTTAATTTGCATAATTTTAAATGTTCACGTCATCCAACATTCAAGGAAGTTGCAATTTGTTTCTCTGGTGACTGCGATACTTTTGTTTTGTACACAATTATTTGCTGTTCTGGTGATATATTTAGCGAGAGCAGTCAGTGCTTGGAAACAGCGACTGTTGTCTATTTATTTTTGCACCGTGTCAGCATCTGGGGGCTCTCAGTAGCACATGGCTCCTGCACCCTCTATGTTACACTATTGATGTGAGTGTTGGGCTGATAGTTCTATTGTGCCAGCTGGGTTTGGCGTTGTTAATTTAAATGCGACGACAGGAATGTAAATGATTAATCGCTCATCTCATATTTACTCTGACTGCAGTATAACGCAGTGAATATTAAGCCAACCTTTCCGTTTCTTTTTTGGAGCTGCGTGCAGCAAACTGTCCTTCCAGTTTCTTCTGGTTGAAAAGATTAATTGCCTAGTCGGCTCTTTTCAATCTGTTAACAAAACATACACTGGCAGTAGGAAGCCAATACATTATTCTCAATGTTTTACTGTGTGGAAGTGTTGTTCTCTTACGCTCCCATCCAGAGCAGTTTGACTGGGCCAAGTTTCATGTTCATCCAAAGGTGCTGTCGTATTACCTGCGTAAGACCGCACAAAGTGGAGGAGAAGCATCCGGGAAGGCGCCGAACACCTCGAGTCTCTTCACCGGGAGCAAGCGGAAGCCAAGCACAAGCAGCGCAAGGAGCGCACGTCAAGAGAGCCCCGGGTGGGCACAGGAAATACTTCAAGGACACCCTCAAAGCCTCCTTGAAAAAGTGCAACATCCCCACCGACACCTGGGAATCCCTGGCCCAAGGCCGCACAAAGTGGAGGAGAAGCATCCGGGAAGGCGCCGAACACCTCGAGTCTCATTCGACGGGAGCAAGCGGGAGCCAAGCGCAAGGAGCGCACGTCAACCCAAGCACCCCACCCAGCCGCCCCTTCAACCACCGTCTGCCCCACCTGTGACAGAGACTGTTGGTCCCGCATTGGACTCAGCAACCACCTGCAAACTCATTTTTAATGTGGAAGCAAGTCATCCTTGGATCTGAGGGACTGCCTAAGAAGAAGAAGTAAACCCAGTGTTGGATGCGGGATGAAGCTCTCTTTACACTGGCCCATCAATCTCCCAACAATCTGCTTACACTGTGCCTCTGTTCTGACACCAGTGGCTACAGAATTGACTAGCGGCTGGCATCACGTGATTTATACTGACTCGCTGGAATCAAGCATCCACAGTCTGGGGGAAAGCGCTGCATGTGTGTGTTTGCAGGGATACGCCAAGCTCCATTCCCGGCCTATAAATTCTTCATATTTTAAGGGTCGGGGCCGGGACTGTTTGCTTGGTTAAACTATTGAAAAGAAAAAAAAAATCTGCTGAAGTGTAGTAAATGCCCCAAAGGTTCATTGGACTCCCTGAGCAGTATTTAAACTAATTTGACACCACACTGGAGTTATGCTTCATGTGGTGTTAAGCTGAAACAATGTGAGATGGATTCCCAAGGGGATGCCACATGGCTTTAGTAATGGGACCTGACTCTCGAGTCACCTTGTCGCTTTTTTTTTTATCACTGCGTGTGATAGTATAGAAAGAAAGAACTTGCACTTAAATAGAGCCTTTTACATTCTCAGGATGTCCCAAAGCACTTCACAGCGAATGAATTGCTTTCGAATTGTAGTCCCTGTCATTATGTAGGGACACAGGAGCCAGTTTGAACACAGCAGTAAGATAAATCACCTGTCTTTGAAGGTGCAGAACAAGCTATAAATGTTGTCCAGGAGAACTCTGGAACTGTTCTTTGAGTAGTCCATGGGATCATTTTACATCCCCCCTCCCTTGAAAAGCCAGGCAGTGCCTCGATTTAACGTCTCATCTGAAAGATGGCACCCCTGACAATGCAGCATGCCCTCAGTGCTGCACTGTGGTACTGGCCTAGACTATGAACCGGGATGGGCCTTTATCTTCCTTCACAACCTCCTCACTCAGAAGCAGGAGTGCCACCAACCAGCCAAGCTGGCAAATAACTTCACCCTTAATCCGAGCGACTGAAGAGCACATCCTTGCACAAGTTGGAAATTTTCCCCTTGCCTCACCAAATATCCTTGTGCTTTCTCTGAGTGACTATGCAAAGTTGGTGCCAATGGGCATCTAATTAGGGGTGGCTTTTCGTTGCCCAGTGTGCACTGAGCTGAGACTGATCAAAATAATTTTCATTTGAGCAGTGTCAGAAATACCTTTAACTGCATTTGGATTGGATTGAAACCTTGATGTCTGTGGTGCAAGAACTCTCTGTGCTCTTTAATGGTTCTGTAGCTTCTTGCCCTGAACGGGGTCATAATTCCGAACTACAGTAAAACAAGCTGAGGCGCAAAGGGCCTGGAACCTGTTGGAAAAAATTGCATCAAAAATACACTGATGAGCAAATAAACGGTCGGGGCTGAATTCGGGCGGAAACTACCCTGTCCTCGGCAAGGAGAGGCCCAGGAGATTTTAACAGGAGACTGAAGGAATGGTCACCGGTATTGGTTAGGTCGATTGGGGTGGGGGATGGAGATGGGCAGGAGAGGCCTAAGTTTTCTTTGTGTGGTGCCAAAGGAGCACTCCTGCTCCTCTCAGGTCCACGTAGAAAGTGCAACAAAAAAAATAAATGTACCTTTTTAGGCCTCTTTCGTCTCTTTTTCCCGCTAGGTTGGCCTGGCAGGAAAGCCACAACTGCTTTTTGTTGTGTCCGTCAGTAGTAAGACACAAGACTGCAGGAGAACGGTACAACAGGTGTTTACTCAACGTGGCTCACTCTGGAACTGAACTGTACAGATTACTACTCAGTGCTATATACAGGTGTGGTCACTGCCGGTACTACAGTATACATGAGCTGTAAAAAGTAGTTCCCCCCTTAAAGGTATATACATTACAATTCCTCCCCTTTTAGATTAACAGTACCATAACACTCATTTAACAATTAAATATCAAACTAATTACAATTAACACTTTTAACATACAACGTTAGCTGAAAATAGTCTATTTATATATTCAGTCTTTGGGGAGGCTTTCTGATCCTTTCTGGATTCTGGCACCCTGTCGGTTGGGTCATCAGCTTCCAATGCTATTGTTTCTGGGGTAGATGCGACCTGTACGTCGGGTTCCTCACCAGGTACGTATGGGCGAGGCATGGGGTCAACTTGTTCCTGTGACTCTAGGATCTAGTCAGCATGGCGTCTCACGATGTTCTCCCCAACGTCCACTGTGTACATTAGTGGGCCCTGCCATGTGCATATCGTTCCTGGCTGCCATTTTTCTGTTCGGTAGTCGCGGGCCAAGACTGGTTGCCCTAACTTGAAGCTCCTGGTTGGCTTCTCATTGATGTGCTGGAATTGCTTATCCTCAACATCTCGTCTTATGTTTGGTTTGAGCAAATCCAGGCGACATCTTAACCTCCAGTTAAAGAACATCATGGCTGGAGCTTGGTTGGTGACTGCATGTGTCGCATTCCGGTAAGCAAACATGAAATTATCCACCTTATGCTGCAGCGGAATGTTGTCATTGTACATAGCCTTTATTGCCTTCTTAAAGGTTTATACGAACCTCTCAGCTAATCCATTTGTGGCTGGATGATACGGGGCGGATGTGTAATGCCTTACCCCATTCTTCTGCATAAACCTCCGGAACTCTTCGGACACAAACTGTGGTCCGTTATCGGAGCAAATCTGTTCTGGCAAGCCGTTCCTGGCAAAAATGGTCCGTAGGACTGCAATAGTTTTCTCCATGGTGGTGGAGGACATTTTGATGACCTCAGGCCATTTTGAGTGCGCATCCATGGCTATTAAAAACATTGAGTCCATGAATGGACCAGCAAAATCAATATGCACCCGTTGCCATGGAGATGAGGGCCACTCCCATGGGTGTAGAGGGGCATGTGGTGGTGCATTTTGGACTTTCTGGCATCCTGAGCAGCTCTTGGTCAGGTCCTCGATTTGTTTATCGATTCCCGGCCACCACACATAAGCCCTGGCAAGGCTTTTCATTTTTGCCCCTCCCAGATGACCCTCATGAAGCTCATTGAGCACTCTATCCCTTAACTTGGGTGGAATTACCACTCGGGATCCACACATCAAGGTCCCCCGGCACACTGACAGCTGTTCTCTTCTTGTCGAGAATGCTGGCAACAGTGAGTCGCCATGTGCTGGCCATCCCTTCACCATCAAATCATATACCCGAGACAGTGTCGGGTCATTTCGGTCTCCTTTTCTATACGAGCGTTAGTTACCAGTAGGTATTCAACTATAGTCAAATGAAATATTTTGACAGGATCCACTGCTGGTGCTTCCTCTGCAGTAGACAGTGGCAGGTGTGATAGCCCATCAGCATTTCCATGCTGTTTCGTGCCCTTATATTAAATCTCATAGTTGTGCGCCCCTAGAAAGAGTGACCATCTTTGTAGTCGTTGCGCAGTCATCACCGGAACGCCCTTCTTCGGATTAAAAATGGAGACAAGAGGCTGGTGGTCAGTCAGCAAGGTGAATTTCTGTCCGTGCAGATAGTGATTGAACTTTTTCACTCCCCACACTAGGCTGAGGGCCTCCCTGTCAATCTGGGCGTAGTTACGCTTGGCTGAGGTTAGTGATCGTGACGCAAAGGCTATTGGCCTCTCTGAGCCGTCCGAGAATTTGTGCGACAGCACCGCTCCAATGCCGTAGGGTGACGCATCACACGCCAACCGAATTGGTAGTGCTGGGTTGAAATGGGCTAATACCTCTTTTGATGTGATTAGTGTTTTGCTCTTCTGGAAAGCTCGTTTACATTCGTCACTGCACTTCCATGTCACTCCACTTTGCAGTAGGGTGTTCAGTGGGTGTAGTATTGTCGACAAATTTGGCAAGAACTTATGGTAGTAGTTTACCAGCCCGAGGAACGACCTCAGTTGTGACACGTTTTCCGGTGCTGGGGCCTTGACTGCTGCCTCAATCTTTTCTGGGGACTTATGTAACCCCTCTTTATTGATAACATGGCCACAATACGAGATCTGCTTTTTTTAAAAACTCGCATTTGGGGTGATTAGCTCGGAGCCCATATTCCTTCAATCTAGTGAGCACCTGCTCCAGGTTGGCGAGGTGATCACTGTCATTTTCGCCCGTGACCAGGATGTCGTCCAAATAACACTGGGTCCCTGGGATCCCTTGCACGACTTGTTCCATTGCCCTTTGCCAAATAGCCGGAGCTGATGCTACCCCGAATACCAGCCGGTTGTATTGGTAGAGACCTTTATGGGTGTTGATTATGAGGTATTTTTTTGATGCTTCTTCTACCTCCATTTGCAGATACGCCTGGGCCAGATCAATCTTAGTGAAGCGTTTCCCTCCAGATAGTGAGGCGAAAATATCTTCAATCCGCGGAAGTGGATATTGCATGGTGTGAAGGACTGGGTTCACTGTTACCTTAAAGTCCCCACAGATGTGAACCTTCCTTGGTTCCCCAGGCGTGCTGCTCAACGACTTTTTCATCACAGGGACGATGGGTGTAGCCCACTCGCTCCAGTCAACCTTGGACAGTACTCCTGAACATTCTAAACTCTCCAGCTCTGCTTCGACAGCTGGGCGGATCGCATAAGGTACCGGTCTGGCCTTAAAAAATTTTGGGCTTGCATTTTCTTCGATTTTAATTGTTGCTGTCATGCCTTTTAGTGTTCCGAGTCCTTGCTGGAACACTTCTTGTGTGTCGGTTAGGATCTTTGACAGTCGTCCAGGTGTGACGTTGTCATCCTTTTTGGCAGCCACAGTCAGTGCTTGTATGGAATGCCAGTCCAGCTGTATTTTCCGGATCCATTCACATCCCAGTAATGGTGGTCCTCCATCTTGCAATACACACAGGTCTAGTTTTGCTGTTTCCTTACTGTTATATATAAAGTTCAGCCTTATTTTTCCTTTGGGGTAGACTTTTTGCCCCGTGTACATCTTCAAAATAATTTTTGTGTCTCTCAAGGGTATGTGTGAGAATAGCCGCTCGTAGTCCCGTCGGTTTATGACTGTTAGGGCTGATCCTGTGTCCAATTCCATTTTTACCTGGACTCCTGTTATCTTGAGAGTGACCCAAATGGTTCGGTGATCCTCCATTTTGATCACATTATGTAGGTTCAGACAACTCAGCTCCCTGTTTTCGGAGTCGGTATCACTTTTTTGTTCGTCTGAACTATTCTCCGTCACCTTATGTACCTTCTTGTACTTTTCTTTTGGAGATTTCTTATTGCTGGTTTTCTTTCCCGACCTGCAGACTCATGCTAAGTGTCCTACTTTTCCACACTGTCTGCACACTTTGTCTTTGAACCAGCAATCATTGTGGTCGTGTGTTGTTCTGCCACAGCGATAGCACTTCTCTGTTCTGTATGACATTTCGTTTGTGCCATATTCTTGCGGTCTCTGTTGTATCTCTGCAGTGCCCGGTGCTGCTGCTTCATATGATACCGCAATGCTGAAAGCCTTGTCCAGCGTAAGGTCCTTTTCAGATAAAAGCCATTTCTGGGTTCCTTCACTTTGAAGCCCACACACAAACTTGTCCCTTAAGGTATCTGCCAGTCCCGTTCCAAACTGGCAGTGTTTCGATAGTTTGCGCAATTCTGTTAAATATTCAGCATTGCTTTCATCCTTATGCTGGTTCCGTTTGTGAAACTTGAATCTTTCTGCTATCAGCAGCAGTGTGGGTTTTAAATGTTCCTGTAGTATCGTCACTATGTCTCCAAAACTCTTTTCCACTGGCTTCACTGGGGTTACTAGATTTTGTAATAAGCCATACGTCTTTACACCCATTAAATTTAACAATACCGGCGCTTTCTTGTCATCTGACACCTCATTTGCCTTGCAGTATACCTCTATTCATTCGACATATGTAGTCCAATCTTCGACTTCATTGTCAAATGCGGTGATACTGCCACTCTTTGGCATTTTCAGTGTGGTTTAAATGGCTTAAAATGGCGTCTCCCATGCTTTCCTTCCTCCCCCGCTGCTGCCAACGCTGCTCTCGGCGGTCCTCGTGGCAATGGCGGCGCCCTGTAGGTTTCGCGTGCTTCTCCTGTGCTGCTGCCAACGCCGCTCTCAGCGGTCCTTGTGGCAATGGCGGCGACTCGCGGGTTTCTGCGCGTCTCTCTCCCTCTCCTCGATGCTGCTCGGCCCCTGAACACCGGCTGCGCCCTCTGCGCTCTGCCCTCTCTCTCTCTCTCTCTCCTGTCGACGCTGCTCGGCCCTTTGCTGTGCTGCTCGGTCGGGCTCTAGCCCGCCGCTGTCCGGGAAGGGTCTGCGCACTACCTGTTGCCAGCCCGTTTCGCTGGACCACCGCGACTGGAAAGCCAAGCCTGGCTCTCAACAGCCTCCCCCGCAATTCTCGAGTCCCAGCTGGATGACTGGGCGGTTGCCCGTGGTCGACGCCCGTGTCTCTGGCCTTGACCTCCAATCTACTGCTCTCCAGGAACGAATCCCTGGGAGGTGATGCAGAGTTGCAGGTAGGATCGAATTTGCCTCGTCGCCAATGTTGTGTTCGTCAGTAGTAAGACACAGACTGCAGGAGAACGGTACAACAGGTGTTTACTCAACGTGGCTCACTCTGGAACTGAACTGTACAGATCACTACTCAGTGCTATATACAGGTCTGGTCACTGCCGTTACTACAGTATACATGAGCTGTAAAAAGTAGTTCCCCCCATAAAGGCATATTCATTACACTTTTCCTACTCAGGCCCACAGTTAAAAATCGATTGGGCCCCGATCATGTCATCGGAGATCGATCTGCATCTTTAAAGAAGGACCCCTCCAGTTTCTAGCAGGTGTCCCTCTCGCCTGCTCTGAAGAGCTGGTTAAAATTGGACCCTGCGGGATGGGTGCAGGTGACATCGGCGGATAAGCCCCACGGGTGATTTTAACTGCCCACCCACACAGTTTCCATTGAGCGGGCAGGGTTAAAATGGCTCCTAATGTAACTGGAATTATAGGGTGTATATCTCAATAGCAAACTGTATATGACTCATAAATAAAAGTGATAATTTAATGGTCATTTTTTGTTTTGTGTTCACTTTTCAGACCCAGCTATTAAAGTCCTGTTCAGAATACCACAACTCATTACTCAGACAGCTGACTTCCTCCCCTGACTTGGACAGTTCATTAAAAATAAAATCTCTTAATGAAATACTTAATCCCAGCAGCTCAAAGTGAATGTGTTCGGTGGTATCGTATTACTTGCCGTCCCATTTATAATTGGTTTTAAATTTTAATTAGACTTCAAATTTTGATTTTTACAAGATAAAAATTCTATAATCTTTGATTTATCCACCAGGGCCGTGGTGTAAAACAACACCCACGTCAGCTAAGTTGAGCTGCTCAACCTCTGTGGAGTTAGATGAGGTTCCATTATATCCTGATACATTTTACTATATAGTTCCATTCATGGAATACCAATGGTTCACATGTTAGTACTACATTAGCAGTTATAGGGAAACTGGGGGTAATTTTGACTTCAGGCAACAGTATAAAATGACCAATATCGAATAGAGCCGACCGTTATACCTGTCTCACTATTTTCATTTCCAGTGAGATTTATATCAGGCACGTGATTCGATATCGGCCATTTTACACGATCACCCAAAGCCAAACTTACCCTCACTGAGTGCTGTTCAGTCTTAATTTCCTGCTCCCCTTCCTCCCTCAGAGTAACTTTCCACCTGAAGTAAGATAACTAGCGATTGGAAATCAATATATGAAGATGATGGAAGTGCTGCAATGTGATTCTGGAGGAGAGGTCGACTTTGCTGCCTTCTATCTGAGGAAAGCTCTGCCTGTTGGGCAGGTGGGGAGGGAATGAATATAATGACATAAATGCTGTTTGAGTATCAGTTGTTAGAGATGGCCAGAGATCTCCACAGCAATAAAAACTCTTGACATGAATCTGTCATTCATGTGGAAATGAATTATGAAGCAATACTGGGCAGCCTGCTGGTGGCGCTGTCCAAGGAGTGTATAAATACTCGGGCATGGGTCCAGCTTGTGCAGGACATTCTTTAACAGGAACTAGTGAAGGACACAACTAGGTCTCTGTAATGTATACAACATTGACGGGACTACTTTGTATTGCGGATGTATATCCTTAGTTGCGAGCATATATAACAGACGCGTATCGATTTGTACAGGCAGTGCCGAAGTTCCAGTTACCCAGTAAAGATCACTTGAAGTTACTCTCAGTCTCTGCTGCTTTATTATTTTATGTAGTTGTGTATAGCGGTACAAACACAACAAATTGGCGACGAGAATTATGAACCTACGTCTTCCTATTCTGGAATCGCATCCAGAGGACACCGAAACTTGGAAGAAAGGAGCGAGAAGGCAGAGAAAACGGAGTACGCTTGCTAAGCTAGGCAGGGGAAACGTAAGTGAAGTGAAAAGTGCACAGGACTTGCATGACGCTAGCTAACTAGTAAAGAAAGAAAAACGGGTTTGGAAAAGAAAATGGCGATGATTGGCACTATTGCAGCATTTGATAGCAGCATTGAAGACTGGGCAACTTACATTGAAAGAGTGGAGTTGTACTGTGAGGCTAACGGAGTGGAGGTAGAAAAGAAAGCCACTGTTTTGCTGAGTGTTATGGGTGCAAAGACATATGGGCTGCTACGTAGTTTATTAACCCCTGAAAAGCCAGCAAACAAAATATTCAAACAAATAGTGGACACACTCCAAGACCATTTAAGCCCCAGACCACTGCTCATAGCCGAAAGATTTAAATTCCATAAACGGAACCAGAGCAAAAATGAAAGCGTTTCTGAATATTTGGCAAAGTTGCGCAAATTATCAGAACATTGCCAATTTGGAGTGGTCTTAACAGACGCATTGAGAGACAGATTTGTGTGTGGCATGCAAAATGAAAGCACACAAAAGAAGCTCTTGTCTGAAAAAGATCTCACCTTGGAGAAGGCTCTAAGTATTGCAATTTCAATGGAAGCAGCAGCATGTGGCGCTTTAGAAATTCAACAAAAATCCCTGGAATATTCCACTAACAAAATGTCACTGAAACAAGAAAAGAAGTGCTATCACTGTGGTAAAATGTCACATGACCACAATGACTGTTGGTTTAAAGACAAAGATTGCAGACAATGTGGCAAACGAGGGCACGACTGCAAAGCAAAGAAGCAGAAAACTGATACAAAGGCACACCAAGTGACTGAAAACAAGAAACCTGTCAAAGATAGTTACAAGAAGGTACACTACATGACTGGAGACAGTTCAGATAAAGAAAAAAGTGACACAGACTCAGAGGAAGAGGATCTGTCTTGTCTAAAACTACACAGTGTGAAAGAAACAGAGGATCACAGAATAATATGGGTTACTCTAGAAGTGGCAGGAGTTAGGCTGAAAATGGAGTTGGACACAGGCTCAGCTTTAACAGTGATCTCTGTACATGACTACAAACGATTGTTTTCACACATACCGCTAAGGCCAACTAAAGTACTGTTAAAGACATACACAGGACAAAGAGTGTGCCCCAAAGGTAAAATAAAAGTGACAGTGACATACAAAGAAAAAAAAATACCGCAATTGAACATCTATGTAGTGGAAAATGGAGGACCACCATTGCTGGGACGCAAATGGCTCAGGAAAATACAGTTGGATTGGCACACTGTCCAAGCACTGTTTGTGTCAGCAAAGGAGGACAGCAACGCCACTCCTGAGAGACTGTCACAAATACTCTCTGACTCTCAGGAACTGTTCAAGAAGGGAATAGGAACAATTAAGGGCATGAAAGCAAAAATTAAGATTGAGGAGCACGCAAATCCAAAGTTCCACAAGGCCAGACCAGTGCCTTATGCAATTCGCCCTTCAGTAGAAGCAGAGCTGGAGAACTTGGAGCAGTTAGGGGTCCTGTCCAAGGTGGATTGGAGTGAATGGGCCACACCTATAGTTCCAGTGATGAAGAAAACCCCAAGCACAAAACCAGGAAAGCCAAGAAAAGTGCGCATCTGTGGAGGCTTTAAGGTGACTGTTAACCCAGTCCTCCACACAGTACAGTACCCATTGTCTCGCATTGAGGACATCTTTGCTTCCCTGTCAAGAGGGGAATGCTTCACAAAGATTGACTTGGCCCAGGCCTATCTCCAAATGGAAATTGATGATGCATCAAAGAAGTACCTGACAATAAATACGCACAAAGGCCTTTACCAGTACAATCGGCTGGTATTCGGAATAGCATCAGCTCCTGCAATCTGGCAAAGGGCAATGGACCAAGTCCTGCAGGGGATTCCAGGTACTCAGTGTTATCTTGATGACATCATCATTACTGGCAAGAATGACAACGACCACCTTTCCAACCTCAAACAGGTGCTCATCAGGTTACGGGAGTATGGGCTCCGAGCGAACCGAGACAAGTGTGAGTTTTTCAAAAAGGAAATCACATACTGTGGACATCTGATTGACAAGGCTGGTTTACACAAGTCTCCAGACAAGATTGAAGCTGTGATTAATGCACCAACACCTGAAAATGTGTCTCAGTTGAGATCATATCTTGGACTGGTGAACTACTATCACAAGTTCTTGCCCAACCTATCCACAGTGTTACATCCACTAAATGCACTGCTACAGACAGGGTCACAATGGAAGTGGAGTGACAGCTGTGAACAAGCTTTTCAAGAGAGTAAAAGACTCATTACTTCAGAAGAGGTGCTAGCTCACTTTGACCCATCCTTACCTATTCGACTGGCATGTGATGCTTCACCCTATGGCATTGGTGCCGTGTTGTCACATAAGTTCCCAGATGGCTCAGAGAGACCAATAGCCTTTGCTTCAAGATCATTGACGACAGCTGAACGCAATTATGCACAGATTGACCGAGAGGCCCTCAGCCTTGTGTGGGGAGTCAAAAAATTCAACCATGACTTGTATGGTCAACAGTTTACACTGTTAACTGACCACCAGCCTCTCGTTTCAATCTTCAACCCAAGGAAGGGCGTTCCAGTGATGACGGCACAACGGTTGCAGCGATGGTCACTCATCCTAGGGGCTCACCTCTATGATATTGAATACAAGGGGACCAAGCAACATGGCAACGCCGATGGTTTGTCACGTTTACCACTGCCGACCTCAGAGAGAACTACAACAGTTGAATCAGCAGAGGTATTTCTCACAACAATAGTTGAGCAGCTACCAGTGACAAACTCCCTCACTGAAAGAGAAACACGCAATGACCCTACATTGTCAAAAGTTTATGACATCACTGTGAAGGGATGGCCAGCGCATGGTGACTCATTGTTTCCAGCATTCTCAGCTAGGAGGGAGCAGTTATCAGTGTGTCGGGGAACACTGATGTGCGGCTCACGAGTTGTGATTCCTCCCAAGCTTCGTAACCGAGTGCTAGATGAACTGCATGAAGGCCACTTAGGTACGGTAAAGATGAAAAGCCTTGCCCATGGTTACGTGTGGTGGCCGGGAATTGACAAACAGATCGAGGACCTGACAAAGAGCTGCTCAGGATGTCAAAAGGTCCAGAACGCACCACGACAAGCCCCTTTCCATCCATGGGAATAGCCCTCATCACCATGGCAACGTGTGCACATCGACTTTGCTGGACCGTTCATGGACTCCATGTTCTTGATTGCAGTCGATGGACATTCCAAATGGCCTGAGGTCATTAAAATGAAATTAACCACATCTGAAAAGACCATTTCATTTCTGAGGACTATGTTCGCTAGAAGTGGCCTACCAGAACAAATCTGCACAGACAATGGATGACAATTTGTCTCTGACGAATTCCAAAGGTTCATGAGGAAAAATGGAATCAAGCACTACACATCTGCCCCATACCATCCAGCTACAAATGGCTTGGCAGAAAGATTCGTACAGACTTTCAAGAAGGCCATCAAAGCAATGTACAGCGAGAATCTACCACTGCAACACAAGATAGACAAATTCCTCTTTGCTTATCGGAACGCAGTACACGCAGCCACTAATCAGGCTCCAGCAATGATGTTTCTGAACAGGAACCTGAGATCTCGCATGGACCTTCTTAAACCGAATGTACGTCGTGATGTAGAGAACAAACAGTTCAAACATTTGAATGCTAAGCCAACAAGAAGCTTCAGTGTGGGACAGTCAGTTCTTGCTCGTGATTTCCAGACAGAAAAGTGGCAACCAGGTACAATATCCACAAGAGAGGGACCACTGATGTGTACTGTGGATGTGGGAGAGAACGTTTTGAGACGTCATGTGGACCAAATTCTGGACGTTCAGTTGGAAAACACCCCTATACCTCGCCCAGACTCACCTGACATGGAAACAGACACTCCTGATTCATTAGCATCAGCACCAGCCTCATCCTCAGCTGAGAGCTCTACCTGTGCTGATAGCTCATCTGATGCAACTGTACCTGTACAGTCTCATTCCCCAAAGCAAAAGAGTCTGGAGAGACATTACCCAGAGAGGCAGAGGAGGCCTCCCCAGAGACTTGACTTGTAAAAGGGCTGTTGACAAAATAAAATGTTATGTTGGAATTTGAATTTTGTTACTGTAAAGACAGGCTCTGTATGTTAATTATAGAAATTTTGCGTTAATATACTATTAAACTAAAGGGGGAGGAAGTGTAATTTATACAACATTGAAGGGACTATTTTGTATTGCGGATGTATATCCTTAGTTGCGAGTGTATATAACAGACGCATATCGATTTGTATAGTCAGTGCCAAAGTTCCAGTTACCCAGTAAAGATCACTTGAAGTTACTCTCAGTCTCTGCTGCTTTATTATTTTATGTAGTTGTGTACAGCGGTACAAACACAACAATCTCCATGTTGAAAAACAGTTGATTAAAGCCTTGTTTAATACGCTGACACGATGGGTCGAATGGCCTCCTTCTGTGTCATAGATTTCTATGATTCTACATATTGGTGGAGGCAGGCGGGACTCTGGATTGTATAGAAAGAAAATGCTGGACACCATTGCCTAAGTGCCCAGCTCAAGCCTTTTAATTAAAATATGACCTGTGCTAATCATTCACAATTTAGTAAAAACAATAGAAGCCAAGTTCTGACATGAATCTGATGCCACGAGTAGGCCCGTTATATCTTAGCCCAGGCCTGAATAATTGGGTACCGCTCTATTCATGTGCACTAGGTTACGAAGGGTGTAGAAATCTTGCTTTTTGTCAAATGTTTTTTTTGTCTGCTTTAGGTTATGTCTTGTGCTGTTACTCATAATAGTGGGTGTTCTGTATTCACAGCTGTAGATACTATTTGGGAATGCTTGATAATTTTTTTTCAACTTTTAATTTTCTGATTTGCCCTGCCTAAGTTTTATATTGATTGTTTCGGGGAAAAAATTACGTTGCTATACTTCACTGCCCCAGATTATATTTCCAGGGCTGATTACCATTGAATTGTCCTTGCTTGAAACTGCACATGTGTGCACATCTGTTGCTTAAGCTTGGCTGTGAGGGCACTTCCCCTGCAGCCCAGTACAATGCTGACACTCGATGCCTAGGTTCACACAGTGGTCACTTCAGGGAGTTGTGGGAAGTCTGCTAGTGCCTGTGGAACTATGCATGAGCCGCTAACCACATGAGAGGATAAAACAACAATTTGCATATCTGTAGTGCTCCTTACAAAGAAAAGAGATCTCGGAGTGCTTTACAAGGCAGTAGAGAATGAGTGGAAACTATGCAGCAAGGGGAACGGGGGGGAGGGGGGGTCGAGTGTTCAAGTGTCAAAGAGGACGGTCTTAAGGAGGTTTTTGAAGGCAAGGAGGTGACATGGCAGAGATGCTGAAACATAGAAACATAGATGATAGGAGCAGGAGTAGGCCATTCGGCCCCTCGAGCCTGTTCCGCAATTTAATGAGATCATGGCTGATCATCCAAACTCAGTACCCTGTCCCTGCTTTCTCCCCATATCCCTTGATCCCTTTAGCCTTAAGAACTATATCCAACTCCTTCTTGAATATATTTAATGAATTGGGCTTAACTGCCTTCTGTGGTAGAGAATTCCACAGGTTCACCACTCTTTGGGTGAAGAAATTCCTCCTCATCTCTGTCCTAAATGGCTTACCCCTTATCTTTAGACTGTAACCCCTGGTTCTGGACTCCCCCGCCATCGGGAACATCCTTCCTGCATGTAGTCTGTCTAGTCCTGTTAGAATTTTATAAGTTTCAATGAGATTCCCTCTCATTCTTCTGAGGGAGAGAGCACCTGATGGCTACAGCACGATGGCTGAAGGAAGGGAGAAAGTTGAGAAAATAAATACCAAGAAAAAATTAAACAGGGAGTAATTGAGATCAAAGGTGCAAAATGTTTTTAATTTGCTGTGTAAATTTAGTCTTCCCAAAGGTGTACCAACAGTTGGATGAAGTAGCAAGACTATTGTGTTCTCCTGTACATGATAAATATTTGAAATTCTGGGTGAGAATATTTTGGGAATAAAAGTTATGTGGCATTTCATATTCTAACTTGTCACTTTATCTAGTTCAGGCACCATCATTTCCTGTCAATGTTCTGATTTCTTTGGATCTGTTCATATCTCGAGGGAGATGAGAAAGAAGAGCAAGCATCATTTACTGCTTCAGAAACCTGTCTCTCCCTGCATTCATTGTGTTCTAAGCAGCCTGGATAAGCAGTATCAGCATTTTAATGTCTGTTGGCTACCAGCTAGGGAGTCTGAATTTGTCTTGTAAAAATCTGGGAAAGGTTGTCTCCTGTCTCCTTACCATTGAAATTTCTTTGCTAATGTATCTGCCATCCTGAATGACAATACACGGAGCACTGTCTCCCCCACATGGCAATAACTACTGAGAGCTATAAATCCATCACTGCACCTGAAATTATCATACTTCAGGTAGAAAGTCATTCGGAGTGGGCAAGGGGAGCAGGAAGTTAAGACTGAACGACACTCAGTGGGGGTAATGCATTATCAATACTAGATTTAGCAAACTTTTATTTGAAAATTCCCTGCCTGAACCTTTTCGCCTCGCTACCTCTCTTTCCTCCTTTAAGACGCTCCTTAAAACTTACCTCTTTGACCAAGCTATTGGCCACCTGCCCTAATTTATCCTTATGTGGCTCGGTGTCAAATGTTTTGTCTTAAAATACACCTGTGCAGCGCCTTGGGATGTTTTACTATGTTAAAGGTGCTATATAAATACAAGTTGTTGTTGTTGTTGAAAAACACATTGCAAGAAATAACAAATGAGCATGCTGGGAGTGTTAGTAAACCAAATAGGATAGCTAGCATTATATAGATTAAGGTGTAGTAGTAGTAAGGGTTAAATGGGATTAAATCAGTCTCTAGACACCGAGAGATGCAGGAACCAGCAGTTAGGTATGGGATGATGTGAGTGTGAAATTTTAATTACTGGACTAGCGCCAACACTTCTGAGAACCAAGAGGAAGTGTGAAAGGAGAATGGGTCTCTCTGTTATAAATATCTGAGAAGATAAGTAAAGACTATGAAGGACAGACATAGTCACTCATGGATGCAGAATGTCTGGAGAACAATAAACAGATAGTAATACTAATAAGCATGCGCACATAGCAGGAAGGGATCCACGTGTCTGCTGATGTGATTATGTATTGACCATGCATACGTATGCACTAACCGCATGTAGTAGAAATGTGTTTATGTACTAACCGCACACTTACCTTACGTGATTAACAATATAAAGGCACACTGAAGGGATAATTACTAGTCCTAGCCCTTTTCGGGCTACCCCAGATCAGCCGTATTCCCCAGACGTTCACCTTCAACTAAAGTGAGAGATAGCCGAATTCTATAAGACACTTAATTGGGTCTAAAGTTCCAGACTATCTCTCCCTAAAGGAAAGGAACGACCTGAAGATATTACCGTCCTCCAGATAGCACTTTAATAAGTTTAACTAGGCTGTAAACTTCCTGATATTATGAGGGTCCGGAATATTCCCCCAGAATCGACAAGTCCTCACCAAAGAGTGTACAGAAATTGAGCTCGCGAGTTTGATACAGAAATACTACTTGAGACAATTCTAAAAATATATAGATTTATTTAAGAGCCGACATACTGTTAACAGCTGTTGAGTCAATTGCAACTTTAACAGTTCAAAATACAAATAGCTTACATTTCTTATTCTCAGATATTCTTATTCCCAAATCTTAACTTTGTACATTTTTACATTTCTGTTATTCTTAATCCAGAATATCCACCAAAATCAAATAAGAGTAGCTTTTTGATCCCAGAGACTCAAAGAATTAAAAACTTACAGAGCGTGCCTCTGAAGTTAAGAATCGCTTTCCCTTTCCAGTGACTTCTGACTTTCCATCTGAAAAGCTCTATTTGTATACCTTTTTATAGTGGTTTAGCCTTTGAAGTTTTCTGTTGATCTTCAGTCATTTTCTGTTAAATTCTTTTCTATTCTTACTGTCAATTCAGCTGTTGACTCTCAGAATCCTGTCTGCTGTATAGGTGTTTCCAAAACTTATCATAAAATGGCTACAGCAGATTTATCTCTTTGATGTCATTTTTATCAAAGGACTTCCATTCAATTCTAAAATCACCTCTGCTGTTTGAAAGCAGACGTCGTGACTCCGATGTGTTCCAAGTTCAACACAAACACAATGTGATTGCTTGGTGCCATCTATTGAAGTCATATTTTCAAAGTGTTCTGTTTGTACCTTTTACAATATGTAAATCAAAGACACTTCAACCAGGGTGTTCCATGCATTTCTTAGCGACTTCAATTGGTGGCATATATAATCGTGTTTCCTGTTTCATTTGAGGTTACTTTTACAAAGGCACATGGGCCTAGAAATTCAGTTGCGTGCACCAGCCGTTAGCGCCTTAAGAGGAGTAGATTTTGAGCGCTAGGCGCTTAGCGCCTGGGCGCAGCGCGATCTGCGCCTGCCCCCAACTTCAGTAGACATTTAGCGCCGGCGCAAAGTATTTGCACACGCTCAGCTGCGCGCGCAGATCATGACGTCATTTCCTCGTGCAACGCCCTTTGTGCGCCCCAATCTGGAACTTCAGTCGCGCCCGCCCAATGTGGGCGTGGCGGCCCTAAGGACTGTGAAGTGGAACGGTTCACAGCCGATGCGGGCCGCGGGGAGCGCAAATTAAAGGGCACTTACCCTGCACTATAAAGGGCAGCCATTTTGCAGCACTCACTCTTGTGAAATGGATTTTTGGAGAGAGACCAAGGTAGAGAGCTTACTGCTTTGGCCCAGCACTAGCACAGGTATTTCTGGCTTCAGGCCACAGCATTGCAATTCTCTTTGCCTTCATTGATATCTCATTGTTTGCCAGCATATTATGGGGGCTGTCAACGCTGGCTTTCAGCCTTACGTAGGAAGGGCTCACAGACGCCATGAGAGAGTGGCAGCCCTGGCTAGATGCAGAGGGGGCAACAGGCGTCAGCAAGGGAGGCCTTACCCACTCAGGGTATACCGGCAGCAGTTCTCCTATCTCAACCTGTCTGCCGCGCAGTGTGTTAGGAGGCTGCGATTCAGAAGGGAGGTGGTCACAGAGATCTGCCAGCTGCTTCACAGAGATCTGCATCCACAGCTGAGGTGCAGGACATCTCTGTCGGTGGCAGTGAAGGTTGTGGTGTATGTAACCTGTACCACCTTAAGAGACTACCTTAAGAGATGGACTACTTTCTCTTGGCTACTGTATATTGTAGTACTGGTGGTGACCACACCGGTATATAAACTCTGTGTAGTAATTTGCTAAGCAGTTCAGCCCTGACCTTCGATTAGTAAAGACCTGTTTAAGTTATTCTTGTTGTCTGTGTCCAGTGATTTAGAATAAGCATATCTGGGACACTCAGACTCAACAGTGGCGACGAGTCCGATCTTACCCTGCGGCAGTTTTGCATCCAAGGCAGCTTCGTCCTCAGAACAGGCGTCGAGAAGAGGCATCCGCCCTCATCAGCCTGCTGAGAACCGCATCGCACGGGAGGCATCGAGAACCCGGGTTGAAATTACTGACCACGAAGTCCTCCATCAGCGACAGGCAGTGATCATCCTTCTACCACGGCGGTGGGTAAGCCGATCTAGCGACACGGGCAAAACGTCGGCCGCGTTGTCAGTGGAGAAGGGGAGGGAAACCGGAGGAAAAAGGGCGGAGAACTCGACCGCAGCCGGTGTAAAGGGCCGGGCTGCAATCGGGGTCGAGAGGCGCAGCGACAAGGGCAGCGTTAATGCCACGAGAACCGCGGAGAACTCGACCGCAGCTGGTGTAAAGGGCCAGGCTGCAATTGGGGCTGAGAGGCGCAGCAACAAGGGAAGCGTTAATGCCCACGAGAACCGCGGGGGAACAAAAGCAGCGTCGGGGAAATTAAGAACCGCTGGGAGGTGAGAACGGCAACAGCGCGGTAATTGCCATTGTAGCCAGCGGGGGAAGAAGACCAGCGCGGGAAGCCGCCATTGCAGTCGGCGGGGGAAGAAGACAAGTGCGGGAAGCCATCATTTAGGGAAAATAAAATATTTAAAGAAACTCTCAAGGATGCCTAAACACGGTAACATCACTGCTTTTGATAGCGATGTTGAAGATTGGGCCACGTATGTAGAACGCATTGGAGTTTATTGTACAGCAAATGAGGTACCAGATGATAAGAAAGCAATACCCTTATTAAACTCAATGGGTGCGAAGACGTACGGGTTATTGAGGCACCTTGTAACACCAGATAAACCGGCGGATCAGACTTTCGCGAATATTGTTACTATCCTGCAAGAACATTTAAACCCCACACCGCTGCTGATAGCGGAACGATTTAAATTTTACAGAAGAACGCAGCTGAAAGAGGAAAGCAACGCTGAATTCTTAATTGAACTGTGCAAGCTATCAAAGTACTGTCAGTTTGGTACAGGACTAGCAGACGCTCTGAGAGATAAATTTGTGTGTGGATTACTAAAAGAAGGAACTCAAAAGCGACTGCTAGAGGAAAAGGACCTTACGCTTGATAAAGCTGTCACCATTGCAGCATCGCACGAGGCCGCAGCAAGAGGCACCGCGGAAATGCAGCTAAGGTCATCGGAACTCAGCACCAATCGAATGGCATTGGGTGCAGTAAAGTGTTATCATTGCGGAAGGACAACGCACGATCAGAACCAATGCTGGTTCAAAAATCAGGAATGCAGAAAATGTGGCAGGCTAGGTCACATAGCTAAAGTATGCCGGTCAGGAAAGAAGACCAGCAAAAAAAGTCACCGCAGGAAAAGTGCAAAAAGGTACACAAGGTGACAGAGAACAGTTCGGATGAACAGAAGACGGATTCAGACTCCAGCAGTAAGGAACTGGGTTGCCTAAGAATACATAATGTGGGTAACACAGCAGACCACCAGACTATCTGGGTCACACTTCAGATAGCAGGAGTCCAAGTGAAGATGGAATTGGACACTGGATCGGCATTGACGGTCATGAATAAGCAAGATTACAAAAGGTTATTTCCACACATTCCCCTAAGGGATACGGAGATTGTATTGAAAACATACACGGGGCAAAGAGTATACCCCATCGGAAAGATAAAGGTGAAGGTGGTCCACAAGGGTAAAGAAAGCCGAGGAATGGACTTATATGTGTTACCTGAGGGAGGTCCACCACTACTGGGACGGGAATGGATCAGGAGAATAAAAATGGACTGGCATTCCTTAAAAGCACTAACTGTAGATTCCGGTAAAAAGGACGATGTCAAACCTAAACGACTGTCCAGAATATTGGACGATGCTAAAGAGGTGTTCCAGCAGGGACTGGGAACACTGAAAGGAATTACGGCAAACATCAAGGTTGAAGAACATGCAAACCCGAAATTTTTCAAAGCTAGACCGGTACCTTATGCGATACGACCTGCTGTGGAAGCTGAGCTGGAGGGACTAGAACGTTCCGGAGTACTGTCAAATGTGGACTGGAGTGAATGGGCTATGCCCATTGTTCCCGTCATGAAGTGTTCATTGAGTAACAAGCCGGGGGAACCGGGGAAGGTTCGCATCTGTGGCGATTTCAAGATCACTGTTAATCCGGTGCTTCACACGGTGCAATATCCGCTTCCACGGATTGAGGATATCTTCGCTTTGTTGTCTGGCGGGAAACACTTCACCAAGATAGACCTGGCGCAGGCGTACTTACAGATGGAAGTTGATGAAGTGTCACGCCAGTATCTCACGATCAACACGCATAAGGGCTTATATCGGTATAATAGACTGGTTTTTGGAGTGGCATCGGCTCCAGCGATTTGGCAAAGAGCCATGGAGCAGGTATTACAGGGAATTCCAGGCACACAATGCTACCTGGACGACATTCTGATTACAGGAGATGATGATGAGGAACACCTTACAAATTTGGAACAGGTGCTCACCAGATTGAAAGAATATGGACTTCGAGTTAATCGCCAGAAATGTGAGTTCTTTCAGAAGTAAATCTCGTACTGTGGTCACATCATTGACCAGGAGGGGCTTCACAAGTCACCTGACAAGATCGAAACTGTTGTGAAGGCTCCCGCTCCGGAAAATGTATCCCAGTTGAGGTCGTTCCTAGGGTTGATTAACTATTACCATAAGTTTCTGCCAAATTTATCCACGGTGCTACACCCGCTGAACGCTCTTTTGCAGAAGGGAGTGCCATGGAAGTGGAGCGAGGACTGTAAGCGGGCCTTTCACAAAAGCAAGGCATTGATCACCTCTAAGGAAATGTTGGCTCACTTTAACCCAACGCTGCCTATTCGTTTAGCTTGTGATGCTTCTCCATATGGTATTGGGGCAGTGCTCTCACATAAGTTGCCAAATGGCTTGGAAAGACCAGTCGCATTCGCATCCAGATCATTGACCTCTGCTGAGCGCAACTATGCTCAGATAGATAGGGAGGCTCTCAGCCTTGTGTGGGGAGTAAAAAAATTTAATCATTACCTGCAAGGGCAAAAGTTTACGCTGCTGACAGACCACCAGCCGTTGGTTTCCATTTTTAACCCTAAGAAGGGTGTTTCGGTGATGACAGCGCAGAGGCTCCAGAGATGGTCCTTTTTCCTAGGGGCACATCAATATCAGATCAAATTCAAAGGTACAAAGCAACATGGTAATGCTGATGGGCTGTCGCGCCTGCCACTACCTACAGCGGAAGAGGCACCGACAGTTGACCCTGTTGAGTTATTTCACTCGACCATCATCGAATGTTTACCAGTCACCAATGCAAGTATTGGGAGAGAAACCAGGAATGACCCGACACTGTCTCGGGTCTACGAATTGACAGTGAAGGGATGGCCAGCTCATGGTGAACCACTGTTACCGGCATTCTCAGCCAGACGAGAACAGCTGTCCGTCTGTCAAGGAACATTGATGTATGGAACAAGGGTGATTATTCCTCCTAAATAAAGGGAGAGAGTTCTAAAGGAACTGCATGAAGGTCATCTGGGGGGAGTCAAGATGAAAAGCCTTGCTAGGGCTTATGTGTGGTGGCCAGGTATCGACAAACAAATAGAGGATCTGACTAAAAGCTGCTCAGGGTGCCAAAAAGTTCAAAATGCACCTCCAATTGCACCGCTGCATCCATGGGAATGGCCTTCAACCCCATGGCAACGTGTACATATTGACTTCGCAGGTCCATTCATGGACTCCATGTTTTTAATTGCGGTAAACGCACATTCTAAATGGCCAGAAGTGATTAAGATGGCGACCACTACCTCGGAAAAGACGATCGCAGTTCTAAGAACGATATTCGCAAGAAATGGATTGCCAGAACAAATATTTTCAGACAACGGACCGCAGTTCGTGTCAGAAGAATTCCAGAAATTCATGAAGAAGAATGGGGTGAAACATTATACTTCTGCCCCATATCATCCGGCTACAAATGGGTTGGCCGAGAGATTTAGCACGGTGGCATAGTGGTTAGCACTGTTGCCTCACAGCGCCAGGGACCCGGGTTCGAATCCGGCCTCGGGCGACTGTCTGTGTGGAGTTTGCACATTCTCCCCGTGTTTGCGTGGGTTTACTCCGGGTGCTCCGGTTTCCTCCCACAGTCCAAAGATGTGCAGGTTAGGTTGATTGGCTATGATAAATTGATCCTTAGTGTTAGGGGGATTAAATACGTGGGGTTACGGGGATAGGGTGGGATATGTGTTGGTGTAGGGGTTATGGGGATCGGGTGGGATATGTGTCGGTGCAGGCTCGATGGGCCGAAATGGCCTCTATCTGCACTGTGGGGTTTCTGTGATTTCTGTGATTTGTACAAACGTTCAAAAAGGCGATAAAGGCCATGAGCGAAGACCAGATTCCACTACAACACAAGGTGGACAATTTCCTAATGGCATATCGAAACACCACTCATGCAGTGACAAATCAAAGCCCTGCCATGATGTTCTATAACAGGAGGTTGCGGTCCAGGTTGGACTTGTTAAAACCAAATGTGCGGAGGGAAGTCGAAAACAAACAGTTCCAGCATATAAATAACAAGGCCACTCGGAGTTTCGAAATAGGACAACCAGTGTTAGCCCGGGACTATAAGAATGAGAAATGGCAATCTGGAACAATTCGTGCCAGACAAGGACCCCTGATGTACACGGTGGATATTGGTGAAAACGTAATACGACGTCATGCTGACCAACTTGTAGAATCGAGAACAAGGGTCGAACCCATGACTACGACAGAGACACCAGTGGAAGAAGTTAGTGAACCTGAAGCATCTACCTCAGACACCAATGTACCTGATGATGTCCAATCCATAAGAGATCAACTAGATGAGTCACCCCAGCAACGAGAATCAGAGACCCCTGAAAGGCGTTATCCAACTCGGATCAGGAGGCCTCCTCAGAGACTGAATCTTTGAACAGTTTTGCATGAAGTTGTATATATGTTATCCATGTTATGTTTAAATTGGGATGTACACTGTTAAGCTAAAAAGGGAGGAATTGTGGTGTATGTAACCTGTATCACCTTAAGAGACTACCTTAAGAGATGGACTACTTTCTCTTGGCTACTGTATATTGTAGTACCGGTGGTGACCACACCGGTATATAAACTCTGTGTAGTAATTTGCTAAGCAGTTCAGCCCTGACCTTCGATTAGTAAAGACCTGTTTAAGTTATTCTTGTTGTCTGTGTCCAGTGATTTAGAATAAGCATATCTGGGACACTCAGACTCAACAAAGGTGACGGTGGCTCTGAATTTCTATGCCACCGGCTCCTTCCAATCCGCTGCTGGGGACATTGCTAACATCTCCCAGTTCGCCGTGCATTGCTGCATCCGCCAGGTGACCAATGCCCTTTTCAGAAGGAGACGTCAATTTATCTCCTTCCCCATGACCCTGGAGAAGCAGCAGCAGCGTGCAGTGGGATTTGCAAGAATAGCGGGCATCCCCATGGTGCAGGGCGCCATTGACTGCACGCATGTGGCTTTGCGGGCACCTCTGGAGCATGCCGAGGATTACCGCAACCGGAAGGGCTACCATTCCCTCAACGTACAGCTGGTGTGTGACCACAGGCAGCGCATCCTAGCTGTCAATGCCCGCTTTCCAGGCAGCAGCCACGATGCCTTTATCCTGCGACAGACAACTGTGGCTGACATGTTCCAGGCACAGCCTCACCCAAGAGGATGGCTTATCGGGGACAAAGGCTATCCTTTGTGTACCTGGCTCATGACACCGCTCCGCGCGCCCAGGACCCCTGCTGAAGAGGCATACAACGAGAGCCATCAAGCGACTAGGAACATCATAGAACAAACAATCGGCGTCCTGAAGCAGCGGTTCCGCTGCCTGGATCACTCCGGTGGAGCCCTGCAGTATTCGCCGGAGCGAGTCTCCCATTTCGTTGTCGTCTGCTGCATGCTTCACAACCTGGCTATCCGCAGGACTCAGGCACTGCCACCTCAGGTTGGAGCACCACCTCAGGAGGAGGAGCAGGAGGAGCATGAGGAGGAGGACGAGGAGTACCAGCCCAGGAGGGAGGCAGAAGGTGCAAGGGCCGCCCGTCGGCGGCTTATTGAACGTAGGTTCTAGGCCCCCTGTCAGGGAATGGCTTGTGCCAATGAAAGAACATGAATGCAGCCGCTCCGCAAGCCCTCAGCCGGTTAAGGCAACAAACACTTCAAAGATCAAACATGGACAATCTGAATAAAGAAAATTGTTTATTGAACAAACTCAGGGCCCTTCCCACATGAAAAACAAAAACAGAAGAAACCCCCAAAAAACAGTCAAACACATTACTTGCTCCCACAACCTGGAGAGGATTAACAAAACAGTTAAACAAAAATGGCCTTCATCCTCGGCCTTCAAAAAAGCAAAGCATTTGGCCACGCCTTCTACTTCTTGTCCCGCGAGGCTGATGCATTGTGCACACTTGTGCGGCCCCTGCCCGGCCTGCTGCTCCTCCTCAAGCTGAGCCCAGTGGCTGCTGCAAGGCTGGGGGAAGGCTCCTGAGGGGCACATGGCGTGACGGCAGATGCCCTTGGGGGTCGGCCTAGACGAGGTCTGGCCCTCGAGGGGCCGGCTGCTGACTGCTCCAGCTGTGGCTGGCCAGCATCAGTCTGACCAGCAGCTCGTGTCAGCTCCACTGGGGGAGTGGCATTGGCGGCTGGAGGAATGGGGGCAAGCTGGCTGATGGCAGGCGCTGGCTGGTCGCCTGACACACTGGCACTCGGCCGGGCCAGCACTGCAGCATGCGCAGCAATCTGCCGAGGGACAGACCGCTGTGCTGCTGCAGCGCGGCGGGTGCCCTGGCGATGCCTGGCTGACGCAGCGAGTGTGGCAGCAGTTAGTGCCCGTGCTGCCCTGGTCTGCGACTGCATCAGACCAGCCAGTGACTGGACGGCACCAGTGATCATCTGGCCAGTAGCTGCCTGAGCTGCCCCGAATTCGACAAGACTCCTGGCCTGTAATACCCCGAATTCACCCAGACTCCTGGCCTGTGATACCCCGAATTCAGTGACACTCCTGGCCAGGGACTCGATGGCCTCAGGCATCCGTGCCACTACCCCCATGAGCTCCGTGTGACAGCGCTCCGAGTCCACGGCCATTTCCTCGAGGAGGCGCACCTCCTCGGCGCTGACCGTCGCCGGACTGGAGGCCGCACTCTCCCTCTGGGGAGAAGGCCGCCGAGCTTCCCGACCCCTCCCACGTTGCTGCACTCCGCTGGGCCCAGCAATTGGAGTCCCCTCCGACCCTTCCCCCCTCTGGCGAGAAGGCTGCTGAGCTTCCCGACCCCTCCCGCGTTGCTGCAGGCCGCTGGTCCCAGGAGCTACACTCCCCTCCGACCCTTCCCCCCGGCTCCCCTCCAGGGAAGACGTGTCCCCTACATCGGCATGGGCTGCCGCGGCTGAGGGTTCCACTGATGGGCCGCCTTCCTCTTCCTCCTCCTCCTCCTCCTCCTTTTCCGAGGGGCTGTCACTGGCAGCTTCAGGGACCTCCTCCTCACCATCTGAAAGCAGGAAGGCACAAGAGTAGCTTTAGAGTGAGGATAGGGCGTCAGCGAGGGAGGCATGAGTGGTGGCATTCAGCGCATTGGTCGGACAGTGGCAAAGGATGTAGATCTGATGCGCAAGTGGAACGAGAGAGGTCCAAAAGATGATGTCCTTACCATTGGTGCCCAGAACAGGGTCGGCATCTCCACTGGCGACGGGGCCAATCAGCCGGCCACCCATGATGCGCTCCATGCGCTGGTCCAGGTCGGTGAGCTCCTGGATCTGAGGGCCGCCTCCCCCGGTCTCAGTCCGGCTGCGCTTGTTGGTCGCCACCTTTGCCTGCAAGAGAAAGGACGGCCTCTAAGTACGGTGTGTTGCCCTGATCTTGTGTGCACTGCCTCCCATGGTGGAATAGATTGGCCAGTGTGTCACCCTGATCTTGTGTGCACTGCCTCCCATGGTGGAATAGCTTGGCCAGTGTGTCGCCCTGATCTTGTGTGCACTGCCGCCCATGGTGGAATAGCTTGGCCAGTGTGTCGCCCTGATCTTGTGTGCACTGCCTCCCATGGTCGAATAGCCTGGCCAGTGTGTAAAGTGCAGAATGTGCAACTGATGTTCATGCCAGTCCCATAGCTGCTGGATGAGGGCTGGCCATTAGGGCTTTCAGGTCCCTTTGCCCATAATGTGAGGTGCACATGCAAGGATGAGGAGGACACTGGAAAGGGTACTCACCCTGACAATCCTGGTGAGGTCATTGAACTTCTTGCGGCATTGAACAGGGTTCCTGGGCACCACACTGTTGGATGTCACCCTGTTGGAGACATCCCTCCAGGCTTTGCGGTAGACGGTGGTCGGCGGCTTCTTTCCATTCTCAGGGAACAGAATGTGGCGTCTTCGTTCCACAGCGCCAACCAGCACCCTCAGATCATGTTCTGAGAATCGCTGCGTTCTTTCCTGGGCCTTCTGCATTGCTTTGGGTGCTAATTGCGTGCAGCAGCAGTTCTCAGGCCTAGCTGGAGGGCTGCAGTGTCCAGGGCGTGGCAGCAAAACAAATCGACCCTTCCCCCTTTAAGAGGTGGCCGGCGCCAGCATGTCTGCCGTCAAGCAAGAAATGACCGCACCTGCGCTGCGCCCGGCCTCGGCGGTATCGCTCAGCACCGCCGGCTTAGCGCCTAAAGATAGTCGTGCATCGCCAGTTTTTGCGCTCCAGCAACCTCTTAGGGCGATGCTACTGAATATCGGCGAAGTGGCCTCGACTTTGCGCCGAGCACAAACTTTAGCGGCCGCCCAACTTTACCGCCCCAAAAGTGGCTATACTGAATTTCTAGCCCATGGTTTTTTAATATTCTGTGTTCCTGTTCGAAGTGTCAGGCCTAGAAATTCACTATGGCCCCGCCAGCTGGCTAGCGCCCAGAAGTTAGCGCTGGACGGGAAGCCTATAGCAATCGTCAGATATTCATTGTTAGCGCCCCAATTCAGAAGCGGGCGCTATACCAGGGTGTGCCCGCCTCCGCTTGGGGTGCTGACACTGAATATCAGCGCTCTTGGCGCCGCTGCGCCAGCCGCTGCAGAGCGGCAGGCTGCGGTACTGCAGGCCTCCTCCTTCTCTTAAGGGGGAGGTGCCTGCAACAGCCGCAGCCCCGATCGCGAGTGCCGGCAAAAGAGCCCGGCACAACAGAGAAGTGCCAGGCTCCCGCAAACCAGCCGGCAATGCCGCGGGGGGGGCGGTGGAGGAGGCCGGGGAAGGAGGTGCGGGCAGGCGGCCGCCAATAAAGCGGCCGGCCGCACCTTCCCCTTTAAAGCGCCCCACTAAGGATTCAGCACGGCCCCATTTTCTGGTCGCTGTTTGCGGCCGCTTCGGAGGAGGCGGCCGCAACTAAATATGGGGATCGGGCCGGTTTCGGGCCGGTACCGGGGCACTGCGCACACTGATGATGTCATCGGTGCCGGCGCAGCGCTAACGGCTACCACCACCAATACCGCTGCACTGAATATCTGCGCAAACTCATTTTTGGTGCAAAATCACTCTTTAGGCGTTAACTGGGCGCAAAGCTGGCAGCGCCTTAATGAATTTCTTGGCCTCAGTTCTTAACACTTTACTTTGGCATTGCTATTGTGTTGGTTCCAATGTTCAGACATAGAGGTACCTCCAGCCTGCTGTTTCAACAGGGCCATTGTCTTAGTATTAACAATCAATTTCCATTTCAAAAGCTTGTGTGGTGTTTGCAACTTTTGTGTTAACACTTCATCTTATCTCAAAAGCCTGTGTTCTGTTTGCAGCCTGTGTCGTTGAGGATTTCCAGAGTTTTAAACCCAGTATTTCACGTTTTAATAAAGTCAAAATTCTGTTCATAGGATGGTGTATCTCTTGGAATATGGCTATTTCCTTTACAACATCAGGATCTTTACCTAGTTTTGCAAAGGGCCAGCATGAGCGGTCTGGAGGACATAACTTACAAGTCCCGATGCTATGATAAATTGACCCTTAGGGGGATTAAAATACGTGGGGTTACGGGGATCGGGTGGGATATGTGTCGGTGCAGGCTTGATGGGCCGAAATGGCCTCTATCTGCACTGTTGTGATTCTGTGATTCTGTGATTATGAGTTCTCTGTCTGTGTGTATTTATTTGTATTGATCTCATGAACAATACATGTATTGGGTTGTATTAGTCTGTTTCTTAATAACGATTATTAATCAGATGTCTATCTCTTGAGTCCACATGCCTGTAGGAAGGATAGTGACTATCCTAAACCCAACACTACAGTAACTACATGAGCTATTTAAAGTATGATTTTATTATAATTACAGAAACAAGCATTGCCACTTTTCTTAAACTTGGATTATCTAAACCAAAACTAGTTTTAAATATATTATTAAAAGCAGATCATCCAATACCAAATTACGTTGTTTGAAACCTCTGGATGCTGAAGTTGCTCTGTAATATTCAGAACAAGCCAAAATAGTACATTTGTAGAACATGTTCTCAATATATGTCTAGGGATAACTATTAATTGTGAGAACTGTGAAAATGTATTTTGATGTTAACTGAATAAGTTGAAGCCTGTTGCTGACTTGACTACAAAATTGCTACCATGATCGTCACTGAATTTAAAACCATTGCCTATCTCGTTCTTTTGAAAGAATTCTCTTTTTGATAGCAAATTTTTAAAAATAGCAGTTTGTACTTCACTGTAGCAAAAAGTCTCAATGGCCCGTATTTTCCGATCGCAGGCCTCCCGTGGGCGGAGGCCTGTGATCTGGAAAAATCTACGCATTAACCTGAGGGCTCCCGAGGTACGTATACTTCCGATGCTGGGTCTCTCCAAAATCCAAGTGTGCAGGGCCCACGTATCCCAGGGGCGCATGTAGTTCGCAGCATCCCTGGGATCACGTGGGCCATGGGGAGCAAATCACAGAAGGAAATCTCCCGTCATATATTTGCCAGGAAGACCTGTCAAATATATGAATGGAGATCAATGAAAAAACATAGTAAAACATTAAATAAATTTAAAAAATCACATTTTTAAAATGACTTGAAATGACAATAAATTAAGTATTTTAAACAAAAATTTAATTTTTTGAAAAAGTAAAGTATTTTACAGGGCTAAAAATAAACTTATAAGAACATAAGAACATAAGAAATAGAAGCAGGAGTAGGCCAATCGGCCCCTCGAGCCTGCTCCGCCATTCAATAAGATCATGGCTGATCTGATCCTAACCGCCAATCCACTATCACAGAACCATCTCCTGAATCTAACAGAATTAGACACATGAAATAGGAGCAGGATCAGGCTACACAGCCCCTGGGCCCGCTCCGCTACCCACAGGGCCATGTCCGATCCGAACCTAGACTCATGTTCAAATTCCTGCCCGCTCCCCGTAACCCTTAATTCCCTTTACTTCTAGGAAACTGTCTATTTCTGTTTTAAATTTATGTAATGATGTAGCTTCTACAGCTTTTTGGGGCAGCATATTCCATGGACCTACCGCCCTCTGAGTGAAGTAGTTCCTCCTCATCTCAGTTTTGAACGAGCGGCCCCTTATTCTAAGACTATGCCCCCTAGTTCTAGTTTCACCCATCATCGGGAACATCCTCCCCGCATCCACCCGATCCAACCCCTTCACAATCTTATATGTTTCAATAAGATCGCCTCTCATTCTTCTGAACTCCAGTGAGTAGAGTCCCAATCTACTCAACCTCTCCTCATATGTCCATCCCCTCATCCCCGGGATTAACCGAGTGAACCTTCTTTGTGCTGACTCGAGAGCAAGTATGTCTTTTCTTAAGTATGGACACCAAAACTGTATGCAATATTCCAGGTACGGTCTCACCAATACCTTGTACAACTGAAGCAATACCTCCCTATTTTTATATTCTATCCCCCTAGCAATGAAAGCCAACATTCCATTGGCCTTCTTAATCACTTGCTGCACCTGCATACTAACCTTTTGAGTTTCGTGCACCAGGACCCCCAGATCCATTTGTACTTCAGTACTTTCCAGTTTCTTGCCATTAAGATAATAACTTGCTCTACGATTTTTCCTGCCAAAGTGCATAACCTCACACTTTCCAGTATTGTATTCCATCTGCCAAATCTCTGCCCACTTACTTAGCCTGTCTATGTCCCCTTGCAGGTTTTTTATGTCCTCCTCACTCACTACTTTCCCTCCCATCTTAGTATCATCTGCAAACTTTGATATGTTGCACTCGGTCCCCTCCACCAAATCGTTAATATAGATTGTAAAGAGTTGGGGACCCAGCACTGACCCCTGCGGAACACCACTAGTTACTGATTTTAACATTTTTAAATGATAAATCAGTGAAAATTTTGTTTTTTTAGAACTTTTTTCTATGCTTATCCTGGTAAAAGCAGGCCTTATGCAGGCATAAGAATTGTAAGGGTTTTCTGCAGGCGGAGGGTCTCCAAAAAGCGGAACTATCCGCCTGTAGAGGCCCTTCTCCAGGGCAACCAGAGGATCTGTCAAGACCATTTTTGACAGATTGGAAATGCTGGTTTTCAGCGCATGCACTGTGCATGCCTGAAACCGGCATTTCCGATGTCCCTACGGATGGGTGCGCAGCATGTACCCACCCGTAGGGATCGGAATATCTGGCCCAATGTACTTAACAAACCTTGGACAAGGGTTAGTGGAGGTGACCAAATGCATGGTCAAAGAAGTAGGTATTTGAAGAGGGTTTTGAAGGTCTGAAGAGATGTAGCAAGGTGGAACGGTTTAGTAAGAGATTGTCAGAGCATATAGACTTGAGTTATGAAGGCTCTGCTATAGATGGTGGAGCTGAAGCAGAGGGGAAACATATCAGACCAGACTTAGAAGAGCAACGGATGAGAGCTGGGACTTTGGGCTGGAGGAATTTGGGAAAAGAATAAGTTGGTGTGATGCCAGGATGGATCTGTAAATAGGGTTCAGGATTTAAAATAAATACTGCAGATGGCACCAAAGACCAGGTTGATTGGTCAGTGGAACCTAATACAATTTAAGATGTGGATGGCAGCATTCTGGATGATCACCCATAACAATTTCATTCTCATCACTCATTCCATTGGTTGAATTTGCTTTCAGTCCCTGAATATGACTAATATAATTTTTCATTCTGAGACTTTGGGGTAAATTTCTGTGGAGGTTCTTTCACTTGTCCATTGCTAACTTCAACGAAAGAGCTTCAGAAATCCCAGGAACACATTGTAAGTATCACTTACACTGTTTGTCAGGGATTCCACAGCTCTTCCGCTGAACTTGCAGAATATTGTAAATCTACCCCTTTGCAATTACATTTAAAATCTGCTTAATTTTATGTATTACCTATACACACACATCTTTTATTTGTAAAGTTACTGATACAAAAGTCTACTTGTGACTAAAGCACCAATAACTTCCCAATGAATGTACTTTTTTATTATGTTCTTGATCATATTTGTAGATGCATTCATATTACTTAATGATAATTTTGTTTACATTTTTTTATCACTCATATATACTGCGGAGGGCACCAAAGACCAGGTTGATAGGTCAGTGGAACCTAATACAATTTAAGATATGGGTGGCAGAATTCTGGATGAATTTGTCTAAGATGGACCTGGAGCGGCCAGCAAGGAGAGCGTTGAAGAAGACTAGCCCGGAGATAACAAAGGCATGGTTGAGGCAGTAAAATAGAGATGGAGGAGACTGATATTTTTGCTCCACTATGAAAGCCATCTTTAAGGTGGGGCGGGTAGAGGTCCCACCCTACCAGGAATGCACCCCAATCAAGGAGAGGACAGAAAGCCTAGTCTAATAAATATGACTTTTAGTAAGAAGAAGGATGGAGTTGAAATGCAATTAAATATATCCACCATTATGATGAGGTCATCGTTCATTTGTCAAAGCCCCGAGTCAGAAATGCTGATTTGTTGTCATAATCAAGTACCTTGTGTGCTTGATGCAATTGCCATGTTTAAAAAAGTTAATAACTTATCTTAAAATGCATTTTGATAGTATATTCATTTAAGCATAGCTTGCGGTTATGGAGCATTCCTCACACACTTAGCAACTAAATGTCATTTTGGAAGATAATGCCTCTTTGCCTATCATGCATTGCTGCTTACTTCATTGCATTGTGAACATGGCCAAAATGACACGTCACAACTTAAATTGTTCCAGTATCTTAGAATAGCAATAAGGATCTTGTGACCACCCAGTGAGGCTAGGGTCAACATGTCCGATGATTTCATTTTAATTAAGACTGGTACTAATTTATACACAGAGCAAAACATGCCATGGGCTCGATACTTTTACAGACACATTGCATTATGATTTCATGCAATCTGGTAGAACATTTCTGGATGATCTAATCCATGAACAATGCAAATGTTCAAATTCCAACAACAAGAAAAATCACATCAGCAGTTCTTGAATTCAGCTCTTATAAATTGTCAAATAAGATGCAAAAAATAAAGTTTTTTGATCGCAATTGAAGAAGCCAGTGGTGAAATATTATTTTATAGGTTATGCCCTCGAAGAGAACACAAACTGTACATAATTTTAATATAGAAACATAGAAGATAGGAGCAGGAGTAGGCCATTCGGCCCCTCGAGCCTGCTCCACCATTCAATGCGATCATGGCTGATCATCCAAATTCAGTACCCAGTCCCTGCTTTCTCCCCATACCCCTTGATCCCTTTAGCCTTAAGAAATATATCCAACTCCTTCTTGAATATATTTAATGAACTGGCCTCCACCGCCTTCTGTGGTAGAGAGTGTAGTGTCCGCGCATCAATAACACACGGACTGCAGGAGAACGATAATAAGATGTGTTTACTGAACAGAGAGTATGCTGGAATTGAAAGTACAGAAGCCTGCTACTGCTTTATATACAGGGGTGGTCACTGCTGGTACTACAGCATAAAAGCAGTTCTCTCTTAAAGGTACATACATAACAATTCCTCCCCTTTTAGATAACCAGTACATAACATTCATTTAACAATTGAATAATAACTAATTACAATTACAATTTTCTTTGTATTATATACATCAGCTGAAAGTAAACATTTATAAATTCAGTCTTTGAGGAGGCATCCTGATCCTGTCTGGATAGTGCCTTTCTCGAGTATCCTGTTCTTGCGGTGGAGTCGATTCTGGCTCATTGTCATTGGTTGGTTCGTCAGCTTCCAATACCACTGATTCTGAGGTAGACGCAAGCTGTGCTTCGGGTTCATCACCAGGTGCGCATGCTCGTGGTATGGGTTTGACTTGTTCCTGTGACTCTAGAATCTGGTCAGCATGGCGTCTCACGATGCATTCTCCAACGTCCACTGTGTACATTAGTGGTCCCTGCCGTGTGCATATCGTTCCTGGCTGCCATTTTTCTGTTCGGTAGTCGCGGGCCAAGACTGGTTGCCCTATCTTGAAGCTCCTGGTTGGCCTTTCATTGATGTGCTGGAATTGCTTATTCTCAACATCTCGTCTTATGTTTGGTTTGAGCAAGTCCAGGCGACATCGTAAACCGTGGTTAAAGAACATCATGGCTGGAGATTGGTTGGTGACTGCATGTGTCGCATTTCGGTAAGCGAACAAGAAATTATCCACCTTGTGTTGCAGTGGTATGTTGTCGTTATACATCGCCTTTATTGCTTTTTTAAAGGTTTGAACAAACCTCTCGGCCAATCCATTTGTGGCTGGATGATATGGGGCGGATGTGATATCCTCGGACACAAACTGTGGTCCATTGTCGGAGCAAATCTGTTCTGGCAAGCCATTCCTGGCGAAGATGGTCCGTAGGACTGCAATAGTTTTCTCCGTGGTGGTGGAGGACATTTTGATGACCTCTGGCCATTTTGAATGTGCATCCACGGCAATTAAAAAAACATTGAGTCCATAAATGGAATCCCGGCACACTGACAGCTGTTCTCTCCTTGGCGAGAATGCTGGCAACAGTGAGTCGCCATGTGCTGGCCATCCCTTCACCGTCAAATCATAGACCCGAGAGAGTGTCGGGTCATTTCGGGTTTCCTTCTCTATACTTGAGTTAGTAACAGGTAGACATTCAACTATGGTCGAATGGAGTATCTCAACAGGGTCCACTGCAGGTGCTTCCTCCACTGTAGGCAACGGCAGGTGTGACAGCCCATCAGCGTTTCCATGCTGTTTCGTGCCCTTATATTCTATGTCGTATTGATGTGCTCCTAGAAAAAGGGACCATCTTTGCAGCAGTTGCGCCATCATCACCGGAATGCCCTACTTTGGGTTAAAAATGGAGACAAGAGGCTGGTGATCAGTCAGTAAGGTGAATTTCTGCCCGTGCAGGTAGTGATTGAACTTCTTCACCCCCCACACCAGGCTGAGGGCCTCCCTGTCAATCTGGGCGTAGTTACGCTCGGCTGATGTTAACGAGCGTGATGCAAAGGCTATTGGCCTCTCTGAACCATCAAGGAATTTGTGCGACAGCACCGCTCCAATGCCGTAGGGAGACGCATCACATGCCAACCGAATTGATAGTGATGGATTGTAGTGAGCCAATACTTCTTTTGAAGTGATTAGGCATTTACATTTCTGAAAGGCACGCTTACACTCATCACTCCACTTCCATGCTACTCCAGTTTGCAGCAGGGCGTTCAGCGGGTGCAGAATAGTAGACAAATTTGGCAAGAACTTATGGTAGTAGTTCTCCAACCCGAGGAACGACCTCAGTTGTGACACATTTTCCGGCGCTGGAGCCTTGACTACTGCCTCAATCTTGTCTGGGGACTTATGCAACCCCTCTTCATCAATCACGTGGCCACAATACGAGATTTGTTTCCTGAAAAACTCGCATTTGGGGCTGTTGGCTCGTAGTCCATATTCTTGTAGTCTAGTGAGCACCTGCTCCAGGTTGGCAAGGTGTTCACTGTCATTTCCGCCCATAACCAGGATGTCGTCCAAATAACACTGGGACCCCGAGATCCCTTGCAGGACTTGTTCCATCGCCCTCTGCCAAATAGCCGGAGCTGATGCTACCCCGAATACCAGTCGATTGTACTGATAAAGACCTTTGTGAGTGTTTATCGTGAGGTATTTTCGAGATGATTCATCTACCTCCATTTGTAGATACGGCTTGGGCCAGATCAATCTTCATAAAGCGTTTCCCCCCAAATAGTGAGGCGAAAATATCTTCTATCCGCGGAAGTGGATATTGTACCGTGTGAAGTACTGGGTTCAGAGTAACCTTAAAGTCCCCACAGATGCGAACCTTCTTCGGTTCCCCAGGCATGCTGCTCAATGATTTCTTCATTGCAGTGATGATGTGTGTGGCCCACTCACTCCAGTCCACCTTAGACAGCACACCCGAATGCTCCAGACTCTCCAGCTCTGCTTCAACGGCTGTGCAGATCGCATACGGTACCAGTCTGGCCTTAAAAAATTTTGGGTTTGCGTTATCTTCAATATTTATAGTTGCCGTTACGCCTTTTAGAGTCCCAAGTCCTTGCTGGAACACCTCTTTCGCGTCAGTTAGAATTTTTGACAGTCGTCCAGGTGTGGCGTCGTCATCTTTTTTGTCAGCCACAGTTAGTGCCTGAATGGAATGCCAATCCAATTGTATTTTTTGGATCCATTCACGTCCCAATAATGGTGGTCCTCCATCTTGCAGTATATATAGATACAGTTCCTGTGTTTCCTTGCCATTGTATTTAACGGGCACCCTTATTTTTCCTCTGGGGTAGACTTTTTGCCCCGTATATGTCTTCAAGACAATGGACGTATCCTTCAAAGGAAGGTGTGAGAATAGCCGTTCGTAGTCTCATCGATTCATGACTGTTAGGGCTGATCCTGCGTCCAATTCCATCTTTACTTGGGACCCTGCTATCACGAGGGTGACCCAAATGGTTCGGTGATCCTCCTTTGCGATCACGTTGTGTAGCTTTAGACAACTTAGGCCCCTGCTCCCGGAGTCATTTTCACTACTCTGGTCTTCTGAACTACTGTCCGTCATCTTTTTTACTTTCTTGTACTTTTCCTTAGTAGTTCTTTTAGTGTTGGTTTTCTTTCCCGACCTGCAGACTCGTGCTATCTGTCCCATTTTTCCACATTGCCTGCATACTTTGTCCTTAGCCCAGCAATCCTTCTGGTCATGGGTTGTTCTGCCGCAGCGATAGCACTTTTCTGCTCCATATGCCATTTCATTAGTGCTATATTCTTGCGGTTTCTGTTGTATTTCCGCAGCTCCCCGTGCTGCTGCTTCGTAGGATACTGCAACGCTGAAAGCCTTTTCTAGCGTAAGGTCCTTTTCTGAAAGTAGTCGTTTCTGGGTTCCTTCACTCTGGAGCCCACAGACAAACTTATCCCTTAAGGTATCTGCCAGTCCTGTTCCAAACTGGCAGTGTGTTGATAACTTGTGTAGTTCCGTAAGATAGTCAGCATTACTCTCGTCTTTGTGCTGGTTTCGTTTATGGAACTTGAATCTTTCTGCTATCAGCAGCGGTGTAGGGTTTAGATGTTCCTGTAAGATATTGGCAATCTTTTCAAAATTTTTCTCCATTGGTTTAGCTGGGGTAATTAAATTTTGCAATAGGCCGTACGTTCTCGCGCCCATCAAATTTAATAATATCGACACCTTCTTTTCAGCGGCCACCTCATTTGCCCTGCAGTACACTTCAACTCTTTCCACATACGTGGTCCAGTCTTCTATTTCGTTATCGAAAACAATGATGCTGCCGCTCTTCGGCATCTTGGGTGGTTTAAAATGGCGCCTCCCGCGCTTTTCCTTCTTCCCCAAAGGATTAAAATGGCGCCTCCTGCGCTTTTCCTTCTTCCCCTTGCTGCCAATGCTGCTCCTCATGTTCTTACAGGTAATGGCAGCGCCCCGCGGCTTTCTGCGCGTCTCTTTTTCAATGTTGCCTGACTCTTGAGCACCGGCAACGCCTTGTGCGCTCCACCCTCTCTCTCTCTTTGTCTTCCCGACGACGCTGCTCGGCCCCCTTACAGAGCCGCTCGCCCGAGCTCTAGCCCGCCGCAGTCCGGGGAGGGTCAGCGCACTGCCTGCTACCAGCCCAATTTGCTGGGACACCTTGATTGGAGAACCAGGCCCAGCTCTTCACAGCTTCCCCTGCAACTCTCTGGACTCCGATGGATCACTGGGCGGTTGCCCCCGGTCGATGCCCGTTGCTCTCGCTTTGACCTCCAAGAAGCTTCTCCTCAGGGATGGATCCCCGTGAGGTGATGCAGTACTGCAGGTGAGCTCGAACCTGCTCGTCGCCACTGTAGTGTCCGCGCATCAATAACACACGGACTGCAGGAGAACAATAATAAGAGGTGTTTACTGAACAGAGAGTATGCTGGAACTGAAAGTACAGAAACCTGCTACTGCTTTATATACAGGGGTGGTCACTGCCGGTACTACAGCATAAAAGCAGTTCTCTCTTAAAGGTACATACACAACAGAGAGTTCCACAGGTTCACCACTCTCTGGGTGAAGAAATTCCTCCTAATTTCTGTCCTAAATGGCCTACCCTTTATCCATAGACTGTGACCCCTGGTTCTGGACTCCCCGACCATCGGGATCATCCTTCCTGCATCAAGTCTGTCCAGTCCTGTCAGAATTTTATAAGTTTCAATGAGATCACCTCTCATTCTTCTAAACTCCAGTGAGTACAAGTCCAATCGACCCAATCTCTCCTCATACGTCATTCTTGCCATCCCAGGTATCAGCCTGGTGAATCTTCGCTGCACTCCTTCCATGGCAAGAACATCCTTCCTCAGATAAGGCGACCAAAACTGCACACAATACTCAAGATGTGGCCTCACCAAGGCCCTGTACAACTGCAGCAAGACATCCTTGTTCCTGTCCTCAAACCCTCTCACTACGAAGGCCAACATACCATTTGCCTTCTTAACCGCCTGCTGCACCTGCATGCTTACCTTCAGCGACTGGTGCACAAGGACGCCCAGGTCTCGTTGCACTTCCCCTTCTCCCAATCTCTTGCCATTTAGATAATAATCTGCCTTCCTGTTTTTGCCCCCAAAGTGGATAACCTCACATTTATCCACATTATATTGCATCTGCCATGTTTCTGCCCAATCACCCAACATGTCCAAATCATCCTGGAGTTTCTCGACATCCTCCTCACAGCACACACGCCCATCCAGCTTTGTGTCATCTGCAAAATTGGAGATATTACATCTAGTTCCATTGTCCAGATCATTTATATATATTGTGAATAGCTGGGGTCCAAGGACCAATCCCTGCAGTACCCCACTAGTCACTGCCTGCCATTCAGAAAAAAAAACGTTTATTCCAACTCTTTGCTTTCTGTCTGCCAACCAGTTCTCTATCCAAGTCAATACCTTGCCCCCAATCCCATGTGCCTTAACTTTACACGCTAATCTCTTATGCGGGACCTTATTGAAGGCCTTCTTAAAATCCAGATACACCACATCCACTGGTTCTCCCTTATCTATTTTACCAGTTACATCCTCAAAAAATTCCAGTAGATTAGTCAAGCACGATTTACCTTTTGTGAATCCATGTTGACTTTGTTCGATCCTGTCACTGTTTTCCAAGTGCTCTGCTATTACATCTTTTATAATGGACTCTAGCATTTTCCCCACTACCGATGTCAGTCTGTAATTCCCTGTTTTCTCTCTACCACCTTTTTTGAATAGTGGGGTAACATTAGCTACCCTCCAATCCATGGGTACTGTTCCAGATTCCATCGAATGTTGGAAGATGATCAGCAATGCATCTACTATTTCTAGGGCCACTTCCTAAAGTACCCTAGAATGTAGATTATCAGGCCCTGGGGATTTATTGGCCTTCAGTCCCATCAGTTTCCCTAACACCATTTCCTTACAAATACTGATTTCTTTCAGTTCCACCCATTCATCAGGCCCTACGTTTCCCAGCATCTCTGGGAGGTTATTTGTGTCCTACTTTGTGAAGACAAAACCAAAATATGTATTTAGTTGGTCTACCATTTCTTTGTTCCCCATTATAAATTCCCCTGATTCTGACTGCAAGGGACCTACGCTTGACTTCATTAATCTTTTTCTCTTCACATATCTATAAAAGCTTTCACAATCAGTTTTTATGTTTCCTGCAAGCTTACTCTCATATTCTATTTTCCCCTTCTTAATGAATCTCTTTGTCCTCCTTTATTGAATCCTAAACTGCTCCCAATCTTCAGGATTATTGCTTTTTCTGGCCAATTTATATGTCCTCTCCTTGGATCTTATGCTATCCCTAATTTCCCTTGTTAGCCATGGTTGAGTCACCTTTTCTGTTTTATTTTTATGCCAAACTGGGATGAACAAACTCTGTAGTTCATCCATGCGGTCTTTGAATGTTTGCCATTGCCTATCCACCGTCAACCCTTTGAGTGACATTCCCCAATCAATCCTATCCAACTCGTGCCTCAGACCATCATAGTTTCCTTTATTTAAATTTAGGACCCTAGTCTCTGAGTCAACTACTTCATTCTCCATCTTAATGAAGAATTCAATCATATTATGATCGCTCCGACCCAAGTGGCCTTGTACAACAAGATTGCTAATTAATCCTTTCTCATTACTTAATACCCAGTCTAAGATGGCCTGATCTCTGGTTGGTTCCTCGACATATTAGTCCAGGAAACCATCCCGTAAACACTCCAGGAATTCCTCCTCCACAATATTGTTACTAATTTGGTTAGCCCAATCTATATGTAGATTAAAGTCACCCATGATGACTACAGTGCCCTTATTGCATGCTTTTTTAATTTCCCTTTTAATGCCATCCCCAACCTCCGCCTTACTGTTTGGAGGTCTATATACCACTCCCACTAATGTTTTCTGCCCCTTGGTATTTCTCAATTCTACCCATACAGATTCCACATCATCAGAGCTAATATCCTTCCTTACAATTGTGTTAATCCCTTCTTTAACCAGTAATGCTACCCCACCTCCCTTTCCTTTTTGCCTATCTTTCCTGAATATCGAATACCCCTGGATGTTGAGTTCCCAGCCTTGGCTATCCTTGAGCCACGTTTCCGTAATCCCAAACAAATCATATTTGTTTACCTCTATTTGCGCAGCCAATTCATCCACCTTATTACGAATGCTCCTCGCATTAAGACACAAATCCTGCAGGCTTGTTTTTTTAATGCTCTTAGACCTATTAGAATTATTATTTACTGTGGCCATGTTTGATTTAAACCGTTGATTTCTCTGACTGCCAATTTTGTTTTTCTCCTTCCTATCTTTTGCTTTTATCCTTGTTTCCCTTTCCTCTGTCCCCCTGCTCATGTTCCCAACCCCCTGCCGTTTTAGTTTAAACCCTCCCCCAGAGCACTAGCAAACACTCCCCCTCGGACATCGGTTCCAGCCCTGACCAGGTGCAAACCGTCCAGTTTGAACTGGTCCCACCTCCCCCAAAACCGGTTCCAATGTCCCAGGAACTTGAACCCCTCCCCGTTGCACCATTTCTCTAGGCACATATTCATCTGAAATATCCTTCTATTGCTACTCTGACTAGCACGTGGCACTGGTAGCAATCCTGAGATTACTACCTTTGAGGTCCTATTTTTTAATTTACCTCCTAACTCCCTATATTCAGCTTTTAGGGCCTCATCCCAGTTTTTACCTATATAGTTGGTACCTATATGCACCACGACAACTGGCTGTTCACCCTCCCCTTCCAAGATGTTCTGCAGCCGCTCTGAGACATCCTTGACCCTTGCACCAGGGAGGCAACACACCATCCTGGAGTCTCGTTTGTGGCCGCAGAATCGCCTATCTATTCCCCTTACAATAGAATCCCCTATTACTATAGCTCTACCCTTCTTTTTCCTCCCGTCCTGTGCAGCAGAGCCACCCCTGGTGCCAGGAAGTTGGCTGCTGCTGCTTTCCTCTGATAAGCCATCCCCCCCAACAGTACTCAAAGTGGTGTATCTGTTTGAGAGGGGGCTGTCCACAGGGGACCCCTGCACTACCTGTCTGCGCTTAGTACTCTTCCTGTTGGTCACCCATTCCCTTTCTGCCTGTCCAACCGCTACCTGCGGTGTGTCCAACTCTGTAAACGTGCTAATCACAATGTCCCGAGCATCGCGAACGCTCCAATATGCATCCAATCGCAGCTCCAGCGCCACAATGCGGTCTGTCAGTAGCTGCGGCTGGATGCACTTCCTGCACACGTATTTGTCAGGGACACAGGAAGTGTCCCTGAGTTCCCACATATCGCAGGAGGAGCATACCACGTGGCTGGGCTGTCCTGACATGACTTAACCTTTAATTATTTGAAATTAAATTCAATTAATCAATCCCACTAATTACACTACAGTTAAATGGTTTACCAACAGTCCCTGCTACACCAGAGAGACCTTAGTAACTATTAACCACAAAGTTTATGTTTAAAAAGAGAGAAATACTCACCAATCCAATCACTTACCTGCTTTCTGGTGACATCACACTTCAATTACTTTTTACTTCGCTCTCTCCCTCTGAGCTCGGAGACTAGTATGCCTCACCTGAACTCTGGCGCCCTTTTCAAACCGCCGCTCTGCCTCGTTCCTCGCAGGTCCGCACCGTCACCGCCACCTCCGCTGCTGCTGTGGGGCCTCACCTGAACTCTGGCGCCCTTTTCAAACCGCCGCTCAGCCTTGTCCCTCGCAGGTCCGCACCGCCGCCGCCACCTCCGCTGCTGCTGTGGGGCCTCACCTGAATTCTGGTGCCCTTTTCAAACCGCTGCTCAGCCTTGTCCCTCGCAGTTCCGCACTGCCACCGCTGCCTCCGCTGCTGCTGTTTAATTATTTTTCTGCAAATCATGCAATTTAATTTTGGTTATTTTAGACGCAAACTGTGAGAAACCAATCCTTCTGTGTTCATGTGAATGAGTCAGTTAATCTTACTGCAGAATTTACGTTACATTGTCAGCAATGTCGTCCTTTGACAGGTTTTGTGCGGAGGCCACTATTGCACTGATTGAGGTGGATACTAAACTTCCAATGGCACTATTCAAAAAAGTGCAGCGAGTTCTCCAGGGGTCCTGGCCAACATTCCTCCCTCAACCAATATCACGTCCAACAGCAACTTGCATTTTTATAGCGTCATGAACATAATGAAATGTCCCAAGGTGCTTCACAAGAACATTACCAAACAAAATCTGACACCGACCCACATAAGGAGATATTAGGACCAGGCGACTAAAAGCTTGGTCAAAGAGGTAGGTTTTAAGGAGTGTCTTAAAGAAGGAACGAGAGGTAGAGATGCGGAGAGATTTAGGGAGGGAATTCCAGAGCTTAAGGCCTAGGCAGCTGAAGCGACGGCCGCCAATGGTGGAGCAGTGAAAATCAGGGTTGCAGAAGAGGCCAGAACTGGAGGTGCGCAGACATCGCGATCTCAGAAGGTTGCAGGGCTGGAAGAGATTAGAGAGATAAGGTGGGGTGAGGCCATGGAGGGATTTGAAAACAAGGATGAGAATTTAAAAGTTGAGGTGTTACTGGACTGGGAGCCAATGTAGGTCAGCAAGCACAAAAACATCACCAAAACAAATTAACAGGTAATTCATCTCATTATGGTTTGTGAGATTTTGTTATGATTTTGTTGTGCAGAAAATGGCTGCAGTATTTTGTTACTATAGAAAGATTAGTACAAATGAAGGAAGCCGGTTAGCTCATGTTTCCATAGAAACCTATAGTCTCATCATCATAGATTATATTTTTGTCTTGAAAAATCCAATGTTTTGTTGATTAATTATCTGTAATAAATGGATATATATTTTGAGATTATCATTCTCAAATTTCTTTCAGTTTCTCTCCTAGCCAATCTAACACCAATCGTTGATTGTGTCCTCCAATTTTTCTTCCAGTTGATGATGCCTTGCCCTTAAGCCTTGACTCAGTGGTAGAACTCTCGTCTCCGAGTCAGAAAGTTATGGGTTCAAGCCGCAATGCAGAGACTTCAGCCCATATTCTAGACTGAGGCAGTGCTGTCCTGTCGGTGGTTATCTTTCAGATGAGACATTAAACTGAGGCTCTGTCTGCCCTCTCGGGTGGACGTAAAATACATTACAACAGTGACTACACTTCAAAAGTACTTAATTGGCTGTGATGCGCTTTGGCATGTCTGGTGGTCATGAAAGGCAATATATAAATGCAAGTCTTCTTTTCTTTCTTTAAAATACCCCACAGCACTATTCAGAGAAGAGCAGGGGAATTCTGCCCACTGTCCTGGCCAGTATTTAGCCCTCAACAAACACCTAAAACAGATGATCTGGCCATTTATTTAGTTGCCTTTTCTGGGAGCTTGCTGTCTGTAAATTGGCTAACCCCTTTCCTACATTACAACAGTGACTACACTTCAAAAGTATTTAATTGGCTGTAAAGTGCTTTGGGGTGTCCCGATGTCATGAAAGGTGCTATATGAAGGCAAGTCTTCCATTCTTTTTCTTTTATCTGTATTGAACTTAGTATCATTTGTGAATGTCACCAACTTGTACTGTATCTGAATCAAGCTCATTTGTGCACATTAGAAAAACTATGGGGCTACTACTTATTCATGGAGAACTTCAAATCTTCCCACCCTCACATTAGTCCTCTAACTAGGACCTGCTGATTCCAATTCCCTTCTGCACTTTCAGGTTTTGCCTTTGATAGCCACTGCTTTATGCTGGTATGAAGGGGTGTTTACTAGCCCTAGCCCCTTTAGGGCTACCCCGGATCAGGCGTATTTCTCAAATGTTCACTTTCAACTAAAGTTTGAGGTAGCCACATCATTTTCCTCAGCAACTGTCTCCGGTTCCGACTTATTCCACGTGGATTCCAACTAAACTTCCACCCTTCGTGCTTTGGATCGCCTTCCGGAATCAATATCGAGTTTAACAATTTCAGATCATAACCTCAGCCCCATTACATTTTTACTTGTAATTTTTCCACTCCTTTCCCCCCCCCGCCTCCTTTCCTTTTGTTTCTCTCTCACACCTGGCAGCTATCTCTTGCCCTGCCAGTACACTTCAGACCTAATCTCAGCCTATTACCATCTCGTCTAGCTTCGAATACCTTTTATTGTCTTTTACTCCTTTTGTTTCTTTTACTTCTTTTTTCCGATCGCAGCCCTGCCTTCGATCTATTTTATTTTCTTTCCAGTTTTGAAGAAGGGTTCGACCTGAAACGTCAACTGAAATTTCTCTCCACAGATGTTGCCTGACCTGCTGAGTTTTTCCAGCATTTTCTGTTGTTATTTCGGATTTCCAACATCTGCAGTATTTTGCTATCGTACTAGTGTTTGGTTCACTGCCACACCTCTTCTAGGAATGCCTACCTTGAAGAAGTTCTGCTCTTCTCTTCGACGGGATCTCCGTTTGGCTCTTCAAACTTGTTCATCTTCATTACTTTCAGTTTCCCTTCTCGTGTTTGATCAGGTATCTGCCAAGACTCGGTTTCACAGCCACATCATTTTCCTCAGCAACTGTCTCCGGTTCCGACTTATTCCACGTGGATTCCAACTAAACTTCCACCCTTCGTGCTTCGGATCACCTTCCGGACTCAATATCAAGTTTAACAATTTCAGATCATAACCTCGGCCCCTATTACATTTTTACTTGTAATTTTTCCACTCCTTTCCCCCCCCCCTTTCCTTGTGTTCCTCTCTCACACCTGGCAGCTATCTCTTGTCCTGCCAGTACACTTCACACCTAATCTCAGCCTATTACCATCTTGTCTAGCTTTGAATACCTTTTATTGTCTCTTTTACTCCTTTTGTTTCTTTTACTTCTTTTGTCCGATTGCAGCACTGCCTTCGATCTATTTTCTTTTCTTTCCAGTTTTAAAGAAGGGTTCGACCCGAAACGTCAACTGAAATTTCTCTCCACGGATGTTGCCTGACCTGCTGAGTTTTTCCAGCATTTTCTGTTGTTATTCCTAAAGAAGCTTAATTGGGTCTAAAGGTCCGGGCTATCTCGCCCTAAAGGAAAGGAACAACCCAAGAATGTTACCATCCTCCAGATAGCTAGACTGTAACATCCCGGATATTATGAGGGTCCGGAAAACTCCCTCAGAATTCTGTAACTCTTCACCAAAGAGTGTACAGAAATTGAGTTCACGAGTTATTGATACAGAAGGCTTATGTGAGACAATTCTAAAAATATATAGAGATTTATTAAAAGAACTGACATGCAATTTACAGTTGGTGAATCAGTCAATCGCAACATTAACAGTTCTAAAAAGAGAAAAAATACTATCTTTATAACAGAGAATCTTACTTTTAAATCTTAACTTTGCTACAGTATTACAGTTCTTAAAGGTTTCTATACAGGGTATCCATCAATATCAAGTACCTTTGATCCCCGAGGTACAAAGAGTTGGAGACTACAGAGCTGCCTCTGTAGCCGAGAATCACTTTGCCCGATTAAAACGAGTCTGATATCCCATTTGGAACATCAATATTTATACCCTTTTCCAGTTGTATTTCCTTTAAGGTTTTCTGCTGATGCAAGTTAATTATCCCTATTCATCTTTCTGTCAACCTCTGCTATTCTTACTGCTACATCAGCCAGAATCTTGTCTCATCTCCAGGGATTCTAGGGTCACCATATAGGATGATGTGAAAGGCAGGTGTTCCTTATTCTATGTCATCTTTGTGATAAAAATGATAACTTCCGGGAAGTTATGTCATCACTTCCTGTGAACTATGAACTATGAACTATGAACTGTGTACATACCTCACTTCCTGTCATATGTCACTTCCTGTTGGACTGGTATAAATACTGGTCTGTTCAGTATTGTAAGAGGCTTCTACCAGAGGCATGGTAAAGACCTCTCTTGTGTATATAGTGTGTTTATAAGTTACTTAAAGCTTACTTTAAAGTTACTTGATGGTAAGTCTCCTTTTTCTTACATCAATTTAAGTAACTTAGTATTTACGCTGACAAATACTAGACCTTCAGACAAACTCGGAAGTTAAGGATCCAGGGAACCACCCATCATGGAGAAAATCCTTCGACCTATTCGTCTGGACTTGGACCCGAATACACCAGCAGCCGGCAGGGTATGGAAGTATTGGTATCGTACTTTTGAGAATTTTCTGGATGAATGTAAAGCGGATGCTCCTGCTAAATTGAAGATACTTGTCAATTATGTGACCCCAAAAGTGTTCGAATATGTTGATGACTGGGATAATTACGAAGAGGTGATTCGGGCACTTAAGAAACTGTATGCGAAGACCCCAAATGAGGTCTATGCTAGACATCTACTGGCCACAGCCCGACAAGGGCCAGGGGAATCAATTGACGAATTCCTGCAAGAACTTCGCAGGCTCAGCGTAGATTGTAACTTTCAGGCAGCCTCAGCTGAGCTGTACTGCCAAGAAATGATTCGTGATGCTTTCATCTGCGGGATTGCCTCTCCATTTATACGCCAGCGTCTACTAGAAAGTAAAACATTTGAGCTACAAAAAGCTTTTGACCTAGCTTGTTCACTGGATTTGGCAAAGAGAAATGCAGACCTCTATCAGCTGCCCAGATCTCGATCTGCTGCTGTAGCTGCAACCAGACAATTCAAGCGGTCTCAGGTGAACCCTATCATGGGGGAATCTAATTCTGATAATTCTGATGAAGAAGAGGAGGATGACCCCACTTTAGCAGCCTCTTGGCAATCTAGGAAGGAATGCTTCTTTTGTGGAGATGCTTTTCACCCTAGGAAAACCTGCCCTGCTCGCAATGCAATCTGCAGTTATTGCGGGAAAAAAGGACACTTTGCTAAAGTTTGCCTATCAAGGGCCTCTACGAGGGCCAATCCAGCTAAGGCCTACCGAACTGCCCCAATTAGGGCCTATCAAGATGCTCCAGCTAGGACCTATCAAGCTTCCTCTCGAGCTCTCTCCCGAAGAAGCACACCGAGAGTTTTAGCCACTCTCTGTGCAACGACACCAATTACAGCTGCTTGCCCACAGAACCTGTCTCAGGCAGCCACAAAAATTTCAATTAAAGGGCATACCTTAGATGCCTTAATTGACTCAGGAAGTACTGATAGTTTCATTAAGGAACAGATTGTTGCGAAATTGAAACTACATGTCTTCCCATCGGACCAGGCAATTGCGATGGCCCAGTCATCACTTAATACCAGAATCTCCGGCTTTTGTGTTGTTGATATGACACTTCATGGTCGTATGTATCCCTCCACCCGACTTTCGGTGCTCAAAGACTTATGTAGTGATCTCCTCTTAGGGCTGGACTTCCAAAAACAGCATAAGAAACTCACCATTGAGTTTGGTGGATCCAAACCCGGACTTACTATTTCTAATATACCATCTAAATTACCATTTTGTGCATTATCAGCAGCTTCACTTGATGAACCCTCATTATTTGCCAGTATTCCGCCTCAATGCCAACCGATAATAACGAAATCGCGGCGCTTTAATCAGGAAGACCAATCTTTTATTGCGGCTGAAATCTCTCGACTTCTAGCAGAGGATATCATTGAACCATGTTCGTCGCCCTGGCGGGCTCAAGTCGTCATTGTCAAGAACCCTCTAAAACCTCACAAACAGCGACTATGCATCGATTATTCGCAAACCATCAATCAATATACCGACTTGGACGCCTACCCATTGCCACGCATTGATGATATGGTTAATAAACTGGCCGAATACAAAGTGTTCTCAACTTACGATTTAAAAAGTGCCTATCATCCGTTACCCTTGAAGGTCTCAGATAAGCAGTACACAGCCTTTGAGGCTAATGGACGGCTGTACCAATTTCGTCGCCTCCCATTCGGGGTTACTAATGGAGTGGCTGTCTTTCAACGGGCAATGGATGGCCTGGTTAAGCAGGAAAACCTAAGGGACACTTTTCCCTATCTTGATAACATTACCATTGCAGGTCACGATCAACAGGAACACGACTCCAACCTCCAAAAATTTCGGGATACCCTCCATCGCCGTAATTTGACCCTGAATGAATCCAAATCTGTTGAGTCGCAACCGACCATCAACATCCTTGGCTACTGCGTAGGCAATGGTATCATTAAGCCAGACCCAGAAAGACTTCGCCCGCTCCAAGAGCTCCCGTCACCTAAGAATCCGGCTTCTTTACGTCGGGCTCTCGGTCTGTTTGCATACTACGCTAAATGGATTCCTCATTTTTCGGACAAAATCCAACCCTTGCTGCATGCTAGATCATTTCCACTGGGAACAGCGGCTGTTGCAGCCTTTAACCTTCTCAAAAAACAGTTGGAGAAAGCGGCTCTTCACTCCATTGATGAGAATCTCCCTTTCGTGGTTGAATGTGATGCCTCGGAGGTGGCGATCTCGGCTACTCTGAATCAGGAAGGTCGTCCTGTAGCATTTATGTCCAGGACCTTACAAGGTGCCGAGCTACATTATCCTCCGGTTGAGGAAGAAGCCACAGCCATCATAGAGGCAGTACGGAAGTGGAACCATTTTCTAGCTCGCCAGCACTTTACATTGATCACGGACCAACGATCAGTCGCCTTCATGCTCGATAATCGAAAACGAACCAAAATTAAGAATAATAAAATACAACTTTGGAGGATGGAACTGGCCTCTTTTGGTTATACCATTCTCTATCGGCCTGGCAAGGAGAATGTGGCCCCGGACACCCTCACACGGGCATTCTGCTCCACTATGTCATCCTCCACTCTCATGGATGTCCACAATGGTTTGTGTCATCCTGGCGTTACGCGCATGCTACATTTCGTACGATCACGGAATCTCCCTTTTTCCACTGGAGATGTAAAGAAAATATGCTCAGAATGCCGGCTTTGTGCGGAATTAAAACCTCAGTTCTTCCGCCCCTCAGATGGTATACTCATACATGCAACCCAACCGATGCAACGACTTAGCATCGATTTTAAGGGCCCAGTGCCCTCTTCAACTCGGAACACATATTTGCTCACCATGATCGACGAATATTCACGTTTTCCATTTGCCTTCCCCTGCTCCAATATGCTGGCGTCCACAGTAGTCTGCTGCCTTGAGCAGGTATTTTCTCTCTGTGGCATGCCGGCTTATATTCACTCAGATCGGGGTCCATCCTTTATGTCAAGGGAACTCAAGGACTACCTCTCAGAACGGGGAATTGCTACAAGCAAAACAACACCATACCATCCCATCGGAAATGGGCAGGTAGAGAGGTATAACGGTATCATCTGGAATTCCGTACATCTCGCTTTAAGATCTCGGGGCCTACCAGACCAGCAATGGGAAACAGTGCTTCCGGATGCATTGCACTCTATACGGTCCCTGCTTTCTACAGCCACAAATACTACACCTCATGAGCGGTTCTTTGGATTCCAGCGTCGCTCATCTCATGGGACATCACTCCCGTCATGGCTAACTACTCCTGGACCTGTATTACTCCGAAGATACGTTCGGACGTCTAAAAATGACCCTCTTGTAGACGAGGTCGAACTAACCGATGCCAACCCCACCTATGCAAACATACGATATTCCGACGGCCGAGAATCTACCGTATCATTACGGGATCTGGCTCCCTGCCCACCAGGACCTAGTGGGTCATCGGGTGATGGCATTTCACCAGGAAACTCTTGGGACCTATCGGGTACCCCTCTCCAGGATCCTGATCGGACACCAACTAGCTTGGTGCCGGTAGAACCCCGTGCTCAAGGTTGCGACCCTCCCAGTACCGCGCATGAAAGTACTGATCCACCACAGACCAGCTCTGCACCTCCCTCTGAACAGAGGCAGTCCGACTTTGAACCTATTGGGGCTCGTACTCGAAGCCATGATCTCCCCGACCCTTCACAGGGCAATCCAGGCCACACAGACTCTGACCAATGGCCAACCGCATGTAAGCGGACCAGCGACCCTCTACGACGGGAATCCAAACGGGTGCGGCTCTTCCTTGTTCGGCGGCTGCGGACCAAAAGGCAGACCACAGCCTCCTAATCCTGCAGGAGGGAAGAATGTGATAAAAATGATAACTTCCGGGAAGTTATGTCATCACTTCCTGTGAACTATGAACTATGAACTGTGTACATACCTCACTTCCTGTCATATGTCACTTCCTGTTGGACTGGTATAAATACTGGCCTGTTCAGTATTGTAAGAGGCTTCTACCAGAGGCATGGTAAAGACCTCTCTTGTGTATATAGTGTGTTTATAAGTTACTTAAAGCTTACTTTAAAGTTACTTGATGGTAAGTCTCCTTTTTCTTACATCAATCTTTACAAGGGCAGATATTCCTTTTCATATGTGCCATCTTTATGAAGTTTAAATTAGAACACCTTATCCAGGGTGAACCATTGTTTTTGTTCCCAAAGGTCAGCCTGTCGGAACCATGCACCTTCCGTTTCAATAAGGTTATTTATTCAGGGTCAACAACTGTCATATCTCAATAGCCAGAATTCTTTCAAAGCTATTTCATCGTTAGGTTTCTAAATTTCCAAACCCAGTTTGTCATGTTTAAATAAGGCCAGAATTATTTTTATAAGATAGTGTATTTTTCTAAATAGGTCATATGGCTTATTCCTTCACAGGTATTGCAGTCTTTCTTGAGGGACTTAATCAAAGACCATATTAGGTCTTTTGAACATCTACTTGGCACATCACTTCATCAATTAAAACCATGGAGGTTGGTCAGGCTGGATCATTCCCATCTGAAACTCCATTGATTGACATTCACTAGGTTATTTTCATCTGGGTAATCCTCGAATTTGTTGCTAATGATTAGTTCCATTATTTTGCTAAGTATGTAAGACTCATGGGTCTGTGTTTAGCTGGGTTTGTTTTGTCTCCATTTTGGAGTTTAGTTATGACCCTGCTTGTTTCCAGTCCAGCAGGAGCTCCCTTGTATCTGTTAATTCCTTGATGATTATTATTAGTAGATTTTGTCTCATCTCACTTAACATTCTGGGCTGTGTACATCCATCCCTGGGAATTCCTTGGCTTTTGAGTCCATGTAGGAACTCCAATCAAATGCTGTTAAATATTACAATAGTCAGTTAATTTCAAGGTAATTAATTGTAAGTGAAATGTCCTGAGCTGTATAAATGCATGTCTGTTTCTTTCATAACAGTTTCTAAGGCCGTGATTTTCCGAGTGGAGGCGGGTTGGAGGCAGCTTTGATGTTTGATGGGTTCCAGTCCTGCTGCCAGTTTCAGCTGCCCTGGAATTAAGGTTTTAGCTTAAGTGGGCTGATTAAGCCTATCGTGTGCGCTACCCAGTCCAATCAGTGGGTTCGGGTCTGCTGCTCACCTCTGCTGACATCTCTCAGCCAGTTGTATTTAAAGGGCCCATGCAGCCTTGTTTTTGATCAATCCTATTCTGCTAGTTCTCAGTGTGGCACTTCTGAAAATGTCTGCTGCAAGACCCAAGGCATCTCCCAGATTTGATGATGACTCTCTCCATGCTCTTGTGGAGGTACTGTACCCCTCAACCAGATGGAGGAAGTCTCCTCAGCAAACCAAATCAGCCTGGCTGCAAATTGCTGAGGAGGTGAGCGCCAGGACTTTGTGTGGTCGCACCTGGGTTCAGTGTAGGAAATGGTTCAATGATCTGTTACGCTCTGCAAAAGTGAGTATAACATCACATTTACCTTCAATCTGTTCCCCATCTCCTCTCATCACCAGCACTCTGCATTGGCAACCTACTCCTGCACATCCCACTTTACCCTTACATTCCTTGCACCCTTAACCATCCCTTTCTCTCTATGTACAGAATCACTTCACTATTCTACAATGCACCCCTCACACTCACTATCACTGTTATGCAATGACAACAGCTAACAACGCACAGGGAGGGCCCTTGATATTGACAGCTCACTCCATCTTTGTCTCCCTCTGAGCATCTATGCTATGGATTCTCTACACTCACTCCAACATTCTCACTCAAACTCCACTTGTGTCCCTCATTGCAGGAAAAGAGAGCCCGCAATAAGAGGGAAAAAGCCATGACAGGAGGAGGACCACCCTCCCTCAGTAGCCCAGCTCACCCCCTGGGAGGAGGCGGCCCAGGAAATCGCCGTGATCAAGGAGGATTCCCAAGTGGGAGAAGGACAGACGAAGACATCACAGAGAGCAGGACAGGTGGAGGACCACCTTCAATTGCCCACTTGATCACCACTGAGGAGGCTGCTCTCGACATCATCGGAGGTGCTGAGGTGAAAGGATAATTACTAGTCCTAGCCCTTTTAGGGCTACCCCGAATCAGGTGTGTTCCTCAGACATTCACTTTCAACTAAAGTTTGAGGTAGCCAAATCCTAAAGATGCTTAATTGGGTCTAAAGGTCCAGACTCTCTCTCCCTAAAGGAAAGGAACAACCTAAAAATGTTACCGTCCTCCGGATAGTGCTTTTAATAAGTTTAGCTAGACTGTAATGTTCCGGATAGTATGAGGGTCTGGAAAACTCCCCCAGGATTCTGCAACTCCTTCACAAGTGAGCATCAGCAGATGGTGGAGACAGAGTCAGCAATGGAGAGTCCTCATTGGAGGCCGTAGGGCGCTCCTAGCTCTGCTCAGCTGCATGTGGACCCTGTGCCTCTGGGGCCATTCAGAAAGAGAGTGGTGCTGGAACTTCAGCAACAAGTGCAGGAGTCTCTGACAGGTTTTGCATCCATGGTAACTGTGAGTATGCAGAGAATGGAGGAGTCCATCTCAAACATAAGCAATGCCATGGTGGAGGCAATGGTGCATGAACATGCCACCATGGAGACGGTGGCAACCTCCTTAGAGGACATAAGTCGCCAGACTCAACAGATCATGGTGTCTCTTCTAAATAGATGGTCTGCTATGGAGAATAAATGGGCAGCTATTGAACAGAGACACCAGAGGTGCATTGACGTCAATACAGAGATGGGTCCTCATGGCCCCACTGATGTGCAGCAAGGTGCTCTCCAGCTACTTGCTAGCAGTGAAGTGCAGGCGACCCATGAGAGGAATGTTGGTGGTCGACAACAAGGAAGTGTAGGCTCCTCTCCAAGTGCTCACACTCCCATGCCACTGCGGAGCCCTAGGTCAGGACCCCAGATTCCTCACCCAACTGAGATGGGCATCTCAGCCCCAGCACAGTAACAGGAGGAGCAGACTGTTGCCGAGCCCTCCCAGGCTCCCAAACCCAGAAGACGTCTGCCAAAGGTGTCGAAGCAGGAGCAGCATGAAAGTGAGCAAGGTGCCTCAACATCTGCTGAAGCCATAGGGGAAGCATCACGTAGAAGCACGCATAAGAGAAAATTAACACACAAATAGTCACAAGGGTAGTCACTTGGGTGTACCTGTAATACATATTTAAGATTATGATCGGCATTTCAATTGTAATAAAGAAATGCGATGGCAAACATTCAAAGAGTTGGCCTATGTGTGCCCAGAAATGGAAGTGTCACAGTGAGGTGCCAGGGCACCTTTCACCTGTAATGGTGGTGGTGAGAGTGATAGGAACCTACAGTTTATTGTAAAAATTGTGTATAGTGTGTTAAGAAGGTGGCAGCCGCATGTGTTTGCTTTGTATACTTAAGCGAATCTGGCATGGATTAGTGCATCCCTTGCATCATGGGCAGCAATGTGCTCATGTGCTGGTGGAACTGGCACATCCGCCTCTGCAAGGTCTTCCTCCTCCTCCTCCTCCTCTAAGGAGGAGGCTGTGCACTGAGCCACTTGTTCCTTAGGCAACGGTAAGCCACGCTGCTGTACGATGTTGTGCAGGGCACAGCAGACCATGATGATTCTTGAGACCCTGGCTGATGCATACTGTAGGGCTCCACCTGATCTGTCGAGGCATCTGAATCGCATTTTGAGCAAGCCGATGGTTTGCTCAATGCTGCCTCTGGTGGAAATGTGGCTGGCATTGTAGCGCTCCTCAGCTTCGGTTGATGGCCTCCTCACCATCTTCAGGAGATAGCCCTTATCTCCAAGTAGCCACCCGAAAAGTTGGGTTGGCAGATTGAAGAGCTAACGCACAGTAGACTGCCGCAGGATGAACAAGTCATGGCAACTGCCAGGGAACTTGGCGCAAACATACATAATGTTCTTCCTGTGGTTACAAACCAGCTGGACGTTAAGGGAGTGGAAGCCCTTGCGGTTGAAAAATACAGCTGGGTTGTGATGGGGTGCCCTAATGGCCACATGTATGCAGTCTACGACGTCCTGCACCCTTGGCAAGCCTGCTATATTTGCAAAGCCAACCACATGCGTGGTTAAACTTGCTTCATCTGTAGAGAAATGGATGTAATTGTGCGCCTTTGCAAAGAGGGCATCAGTAACTTGCGTGATGCAGTGTGCGGCTGACTGGGAGATGCCGCTGATGTCTGCTGATGATCCCTGGAAGGACCTTGAAGCAAAAAATTTGAGTGCAGTGGTGACTTTGACAGCCACTGGTAAGCAGTATCCACCCGCTCCTCTGGGCTCCAGGTGTTGGTGCAGCATTGCGTAGATGTCAGCGACTACCTCTCGCGAAAGTCTCAGCCTCCTTTGGCACTGCTGCTCACTCATGTTGAGGAAGCTCATCTCCGGCCTGTAATCCCTGTGTTGGGGGTATCTCCTACGGCGAGGTGCAGCCCTGCGCAGATGCCCTCTGCCCTGTGCAGCATCAGGTGGCTGAGGAGGAGGTTGGCATTCCTGTTGTTGCTGTTGTGCCTGGTCCTGCTGCTGCCGTGGCTGCTCTTCCTCCGAATCTGAGGACCAGGATGAGAGGGTATAAATGGTTCCCCTTCTGCTGGTATATATGTCAGTTGAGGAATAGATGTTATAAGCGCTCAGGCAATGTGGGGAGAGCTATTCCAAGGAGGTCACACTGCATATGGATCTCAGCTTAACAACTTACAAGCTCAATAGACCTGCAAAATGTGTTCCAACACATCAAAAAGCAAAGTTCTGTCATGTGAATCTCAGTCATGTTACAGGTTCGCTTTTATGCTGCAGATGCAGCTGTCAAGAACTTGCGTAGTTCCTGAACCCGGCACAATCAGCTGGCGTGTTTTGCGAGTGGCGTAGAACGCGCTGAAAATGTCCTACAATGGGAAGAGCCTGCTAAAATCAGATTATGTAAGCAGTTAACAAGCTGTTAACTGCCTTAAGTGCCTCTCCCGCCGCTTGGTGGTGAGTCTGAGCGCGACTCCCAGACCCGACACTTGGCAAAGTTGCACGAGGCGGGTTGACAGCAGATTTGGAACCCACCGTCAATCAAATCGAAATGAACCTCTGGCCCGGCTCCAAACCTGCCCTCTGAGCGCCGGCAAAATCGTGGCCTAAGCCTTTGTCATGAAGTGTGGTTAAATCACTATACCAATAAGAAATAAATCTGCAGTTTTGGAGAATCAAGTTATTATTGAATAACAGATTGGGAAGAGTTGTAATAATATGAATAAAGGGGGAGAAACTCGGTATTTCCACATTTGGGGTGCAATTATCGGTCGGGTGCAAAGTTTAGCGCCCGGTGCTAATTATCACCTCCAACTGCAAACTTGGCTTCTATCGCCCCTGGAGGTGATTGGAGCGCTAAATCAGGCGCTACACACCTCTCTTAAGGTGCTAACGCCGAGGAGCGAGGTGTTACCTCAGAGCGCTGGCGAAGCTCATGTGATGTCAGTCAGCAATGGAACACAGACACACTGGCGGCAGCCAATTCTTAAAGGGGATGGTCGATCTTGCTCTCCATCCACATCCTGCTTATTGCAGCCTTGAATCTTGGCTTGGAGAGACCTGTACATCAAATCTGCTGGAAAGAACAATGGAGAGACCCAGGGAAAGAGCTCAGAGTGCAGCCCCCATAGTCTCTTCTAAACCGATGCAAGGAAGGTCAAATCAAAATGAACCTGCGAGGTGCTGCTCAGTACCCAAAACTCCTTCGCACAGCATTGAATCACTCCAGAAGTCTCTCTCTCTCTCTCTCAGAATGCGTAGTGCAAAAATGTCGCTGACAAAAAAAGGCAGGAAGCGGTCGCCTTTAAATAATTCTCCCCCAGTCCCTTCCCGACTGCAAAAAGGTCCCCTCAGCCTGTTTTTGCTAGCGGCAGGCGGTAAGACAGGGGGCGGCACTCAATATCCGGTCGGGGGCACTACCGGGGTGTTGCATGCTCGACTGACGTCACGATCTGCGGGCATAGGAGATTGTGGTGGTAGTGTTTAGCGCCACCACAAAATGTCTGGTCAATTTCGCGAGCGGCACAAACATTGCCGCACCTGGGCGCTAGTTGCTTTGAGCCCCATTACAGGAGGCGCAAAGCAACCAAATTTTTCCCCCCAATGAATTTAACTCCACCCTAATTAGAAAATGAAAGGAATTTCAGGAATCCAAATGTCTTGAATTTAGATTGTGATTTATGCACGGCATTGTTTTATGTTAATTGGGTGTTAATCAAATCCCATTAGCACTGCATGTCTACTGTGTTCAAATTACATGAATATATTTCGTGCCAAGAGACAAAACAAAACCAAAGTATCAATAACATTTTAGGATGCTGGGGTTTAGTTCTCAATCAGTGCAGCGTCATTCACAACTGTTAAATGGGTTGTTGCACTGTGGATTTACAAGTTTCAAATATCTAGTTTCATCTTGAATATTTATCATATTCTGGCACCGGACACAGTCCAACAGTCAAGTGATTGAGCACTCGCCACCCATGACCTGACTGCTGTGAGACTGAGCCCTGGGGCTACCTGTCACTTAGTTCAGCCTCACTCAACTCTTGTCAGTTCCTCCTGGCACATCCTGGAGTGCAGACCTTCCCATCTGGAGTTCGTTTCCTGGTGCCAATTGGCCATGAAGAGAAATTGAAGAAGTCAGAAATGTTTTGATTTCGACTAACAGTCTCCTTTTTCCACTCTACTTATTGCGACTTTGTGAAATTTCTCTGGCAAGTATTTGATCACGCAACACTGGGAAATGCAATGACGCACTTTGTTTTATTGCAAATTATATAGACGTTAATGAAACAGTTTACGCAGACTATATCTAAAGTTGTTACCAGAGCCTGTACTCAACGTTCTCTTAACAACCTGTCCCAGCCTTAGAAAAAATCCACACAGCTTTACTTAAAAGAAAGTTAATTTTCCATTTGTGGTGCAATCCTTATGAGCTTGTGAGAGATGGTCACTGTAATCTTTTCTTGCTCAGGACATTATTTCCGTTACAGATCTAAGACCACATATTACTTTATTGGAAAGGCTGTATCAGGAAACATGATTTTTATTCCTAGCATAATGAACTGCCTGAATCCGTAGCCTTCTCTGGATTACTTTGTCATCAGAAAGATGACTATTTGAAGGGACATTATTTAAGTGAGGTCAAACTGGATCAAAAGAAATGTGCCTTTCCTGAAGATGTAGTCCTGTTTTGTAACTTTGATACTGATGGAGTCTGTTTCTCGTGGAGTGCTCTGAACAAATTTCACCGACTGAAATGCACAATCTTGCTTGGGGGTCACTTATTCCTTTATCTTCACCGCAGCACTAAGAGGACACCAAATGGACCTCAAATCTGTGGATGTGAGATGATTCAAATGACCTTTTCACTAAAGTAAAGGCAACAAATAGGTTTCTGTTTCACACAGTCAGATAAAGGACAATGAACAGTCATCAATATATTAAAAATCTTAATTCACTAAAGTGTGTGTCAAAGTCAAAGGGCATGCAGCTTAAACAAGTCACAACAAATTATGTCTCCGTCAATCTTTATATTGCATGAGTGCCTTATCATTCTGAAACTTTTCTCTTACTTTATAAGAAACATCTCATTAAAAGTGTATGTAATGCTCATGAATGTTTTAACTAACAAGTCTTTTAACAGCTTTGAATAATAAAGTGGCTTTAGTAAACCACATACGAGGTTAGGGATGATTAACAAGACCTGAATTATGAGTCCAAGTCTGGACCATTAGATAAGAGATTATAAATTTGAAATTGGTCCAATATAAAGAGCATAAATGGTGGGATGCACACGTAAGTAATGAGTGGACAAGTTGCTAAAGCTGCAACAAAACCAATGGGATCCTAGGTTTTATAAATAGGGGCATACAAAAAAGAAAAAAGAGGTACTGTTTAACCTATTGATCATTGATTAGTCTGCAATTGGAATTGTGTCCAGTTTTGGACATCTGAATTTCAGAGGGATGCGAAGGTCATGGAGAGGGTGCCGAAGAGATTTGCAGAGATGATACTAGGGATGAGAGGCTTTAGTTATGAGGAGACACTAGGGAAACTGGGGCTGTTACTATTAGGATAAAGAAGATTAAGGGTTTCGATAAGGTTATTTTCACTGGTCGCTGAGTAGGCCACCAGAGGGAATAAGGAATAAAGTGGGAGATTAGGAGATGTCCTTTGGAAGAGCGGACTTGGACCATGGAATGTTTTATCAGAAACAGTGATAGGAGCAGAAACCATAATAGCTGTTAAAAGGGAAGTGGATAAATATTTAAAAAAGAAAAGAAAGACCAAAATATGACAAAAGAGCAGGGAAGTGGGATTAAGTGGCTAATTCTTTCAAAGCGTCAACTAAAGCACAATGAGCCTCATCTTGTGCTGCAAAATACTATGATTATATTATCTGTCATGCTCATGCAGGAGTGGCCCTTAGTCCCTCACAGACTGTAGGTTTAGTGGGAGTCCCCAGTGGCTGGCCAAAGATAAATGCAAGGTTTTAATTTTTGTTGGACGACCCCCCCCCCCCCCCCCGATGTTCTAAAAGCCTTGGAGTCTTCCGGCTACTGATACTCAGCAGACACTACCACGTCCCAGTGACCGCCACCAGGAATGCAGCAGCAGGCCTAAGCGTCCCAGCCGTTGGGCAACGATTCGCTGGCCGATGCTCAGGTGCGAGGCCTAGACATCGGGCAGGCCTGTGCCTGGAGTGTGCATGTTCCATGCAAAATGGCCCAGGGCAGGAACCATATGGGCTGCTGCTTCAGTATAGTCACACCACAGCTCAGGTGAACTGCACTGTCAAGCAATCAGCAGGAGCTCCTGGTGGAAAATCCACCCAAATAGTCTAATTGCGGCCTAAACAATAATTTGTATTCTTTAACACTACCTCTTTGCTTTTGTACTCTATGTCCCTATTTATACAATCTAGGATCCCATGGGTTTTTTTTTGTAGCTTCATCAATTTGTCCTCTCTTAAATCAATTTCTATCCCAACCCTTAACAACAACAACAACTTGTATTTATATAGCACCTTTAATGTAGTAAAACGTCCCAAGGCGCTTCACAGGATCATTATCTAACAAAATTGGGCACCGAGCCACATAAGGAGATATTGGGGCAGATGGAGGTAGATTTTAAGAAGCGCCTTTAAGAAGGAAAGAGAGGTGGAGAGGTTTAGGGAGAGAATTGCACGGCTTAGGGCCAAGGCAGCTGATGGCACAGCCGCCAATGGTAGAGCGATTTAAAATCGGGGGTGCGCAAGAGGCCAGAATTGAAGGAGTGCAGAGATCTCAAAGGCTTCGAAATGGTTTTATGAAAGGGAAACCATGTTTAACAAATTTATAAGTAGGGATAAACGGGTCATTTTCAGGTTGGCAGGCTGTTACTAGTGGGGTGCCGCAAGGATCAGTGCTGGGTCCTCAGCTATTTACAATCTATATTAATGACTTACATGAAGGGACCGAGTGTAACGTATCCAAGTTTTCTGACTGTACAAAGCTAGGTGGGAAAGTAAGCTGTGAGGAGGACACAAAGAGCCTGCAAAGGGATATAGACAGGTTAAGTGACTGGGCAATAAGGTGGCAGATGGAATATAATGTGGGGAAATGTAAGGTCATTCACTTTGTTAAAAATAATAGAAAAACAGAATATTTTTTAAATGGTGAGAAACTATAAAATGTTGGTGTTCAGAGAGATTTAGGTATCCTTGTACAGGAAACACGGAAGGCTGAATTTTCCGTGGTGGTAGTGGAACCCGCTGTCAACTCGCTCCCATGCGCATTTCCCACAGGCGCATCTGTCAGTGTGGAACTGACCCGATCTGCAGCAGTGGGGAACCCAATTGAAATCATTGAGGTACTTTACAGGCACTTAAGAGCCTTTTACCCCCTATTTTTTAAATTTCCCTGCATGGCCATGGGATTCACACAGCTCGGGAACCACGTCTGTCAACCTGAAGCGGGAGTTATGTGGCCATTGCTCCAGCTGATTACTTGATAGCCTGAAAAACAAACCAAAATAAAAACATGTTGATTACATTGGCCCAGAAATTCGGGTCGGGGGCTTCCCGCGGGTGCTTCCCGCGGGTGCAAGCCCCCGACCTACACTTACCTAGCGCGCCGGCAGTTGACCTCTTGGCCTGCGTAGAATTCCTCTCCGAGGCCTGTCCCAGAGGCCGGCGCGCTATGCTGCCGTGTCCCAGGGGCGTAGTTAGTGCGATGCGTCCCCTGGGATCACGTGAGCAACAGGCAGCCAATCGGAGCAGGGAATGCTCCATTCATAAGTCTTGACAGATAGACCTGTCAAAACGTATAAATGCTGAGGCTGTAAAACTGTACTTTACCTTCAAAAACATTTTTTTTAAAATTACACTTTGTAAATAAACTATAAATGACATTAAATAACTATTTTAAACAAAAATTTAAATTTTTGAAAAAAAGAATTTTATAAAAAAACGGGGCTAAAAATAAACTTACCTTGCTTTAAAATATTTAAAAGTAAAAAACCTGTGGAAAAAATGTTTTAATTTTAAATAATTGACCACTTACCTTTGAAAATGAAGTCCTTACGGCTGCTTTTTACATTTCTAAAATGTACAGACTTACCCGCACGTTAAAACCTGTAAAAAAAAAAGGAAGTTCAACGCGCACGCGCAGACTCCCGCGTGCACGCGTTCGACCTCTGAACCCCTTGGTTCAGAGGATCGGAAGTGCCGGTTTCCCGCGCATGCATAGTGCATGCAAGATTCCGGCACTTCCATCGGGTCCACGTGTGATTACTTCGTCCGTACTCACGCGTTGGGACCCAAATTTCTGGGCCATTAGCTAACAGATTGATGGAAATTCTGTACTACTGGAAAAGCTACTGGTAAATGTTAATTTTTCACTGGCCATTCTCAGCTGTTGCCTTCCAACTCAACAGTAATTGCAGTGAATTGATCTGTACTATAAAAAATGACATACCATTTAAATAAATTGTTGTGTTTTTTCTGGTCAGGTTTTTCTCACAGTACACTGTGATTGTCCAGTTACAGATTAAATCAAGTCATCAACTGTAACAATTTCATTCTCATCACTCATTCCACTGGTTCAATTTGATTTCAGTCCCTGAATATGACTAATTTAATTTTTCAGTCTGAGACTTTAGGGTGAATTTCTGCGGAGGTTCTCTCGCTTGTCCATTGTTAACTTCAACGGAAGAGCTGCAAAAATCCCAGAAACACATTGTAAGCACTATTACACTGTTTGTCAGGGATTCCGCAGCTCTTCCGCTGAACTTGCAGAAGATTGTAAATCTACCCCTTTACAATTACATTTAAAATCTGCTTAATTTTATGTATTACTTATATGCACACATTATTATTTGTACCAGTTACTGATACAAAAGTCTATAGATTTGTGACTAAATCACCAATAACTTCCCAATTAATGTATTTTTTATTATGTTCATGATCATATTTGTAGATGGAGTCATATTACTCAATAATTTTATTTAAATATTTCTTTGTCACTCATATATAACTTTTATTAAATGATTGTACAGTAAAGATTCAACACCCACTATGTTAGATTGAACTTAAAATTTAATATGGCCAGGGTCCCTTTAAGAATCCTGGCTTAAAACGCATCATGAGTGACGTCACCCGACCCGCTCTATCTAATTGGGCCGGGTAACGTGCTGGATGGGCTTAATAGGCCCCATTAAGGTAAATTCATTCGCTACAGCAGGATGGAGCCAGCAGCAGGGTCAAGACCCGCCACGGAGACTGGCCGCACTGGACCCACCAAGGTAAGGAAAAATCTGTCCAGAGATTTAGCATGCAGGTACAGCAAACAATTATCAAATCAATCAAATCAAATCAAATCAAATCAAATCAGCTTTTATTGTCATTGTTAATGCACAAGTGCAGTACAACGAAATGTAGGCTTGCGGCTCCCGAGAGTGTACATTTAGATTAAGACATTTAAACATTCAACATACATTTGGCTTGTAATACATTAACATAAACAAAACCATAATAAAGTGCATTAGCAGATGTGCAGGCTTTGGAAGGCAAATGTGCGTCGGCGGGAAACCTGAGCGGCAGAGCGGGGTATAAAAGTCCCCAGAGACCAGGTAAGGCCTCAGTGCGTCGGCGGGAAACCTGAGCGGCAGAGCGGGGTATAAAAGTCCCCAGAGACCAGGTAAGGCCTCAGTGCGTCGGCGGGAAACCTGAGCGGCAGAGCGGGGTATAAAAGTCCCCAGAGACCAGGTAAGGCCTCAGTGCGTCGGCGGGAAACCTGAGCGGCAGAGCGGGGTATAAAAGTCCCAGAGACCAGGTAAGGCCTCACAGCATCAGCGGGAAACCTGAGCGGCAGAGCGGGGTATAAAAGTCCCAGAGACCAGGTAAGGCCTCACAGCGTCGGCGGGAAACCTGAGCGGCAGAGCGGGGTATAAAAGTCCCCAGAGACCAGGTAAGGTGTACCAGTCTCCAGTCTGGAAGGAGAGAGGTAAAAAGTAATCCAAGTGTGACGTCACCAGAAAGCGGGTAAGTGATTGGTTGGTAAGTATTTCTCCCTTTTAAGCTTAAATCTCTTTCGTTTATAGTTTCTAAGGTGTGATATTCACCATCTAGAATCGGGGCAGAGGATACTTAAGAATAATATTAATACATTTAATTAATTACATAGAATGGGAGATCAGGTGATGTGTTGCTGCTGCAATATGTGGGAGCTGGTGAACACCATTGATGCTCACGGTGATCACATTTGCAGTAAGTGTTGGCTGCTCGAGGAACTCCGGCTCCGTGTTGAAGAGCTGGAGTCCGAGCTTCAAACACTGAGACACATCAGGGAGGGGGAGAGTTACCTGGACTCTGTGTATCACGAGGTAGTCACACCAATTAGATTAATTAATTCAGATGTAGTCCGTGGCCAGGGTCAGGATGGTGTGACTAGAAGTGAGGCAGGTACGGGGATCCAGGAGGTAGTGTTGGAGGAGCTGCAGCCCTTGCACTTGTCCAACAGGTTCGAGGCTCTTACTCCCTGTGGGGACAGGAGCAGGGACTGCAGGGAGGATGAGCAACCTGGCCACAGCACCGTGGAGCAGGGGGCCATTCAAGTGGGGGGAGTTAAAAGAAATGTTGCAGTGGTAGGGGATAGTATCGTTAGGGGGATAGATAGAGTTCTTTGCAGCCGAGAGCGAGAGTCCCGAAGGCTGTGTTGCCTGCCCGGTGCCAGGGTTAAGGACATCTCCTCTGGACTGGAGAGAAACTAGGAGTGGGAAGGGGAGGATCCAGTTGTCATGGTCCATGTTGGTACCAACGACATAGATAGGACAAGGAAGGAGGTTCTGCTGAGGGAGTTTGAGCAGCTAGGGGCCAAATTAAAAAGCAGAACCACAAGGGTAATAATCTCTGGATTATTACCTGAGCCATGAGCAAATTTGGCTAGGACAAATAAAATTAGAGAGTTAAATGCGTGGCTCAAAGACTGGTGTGGGAGAAATGGGTTTTGCTTCCTGGGACACTGGCACCAGTACTGGGGCAGGAGGGAGCTGTTCCGTTGGGACGGGCTTCACTTGGCCAGTGCTGGGACTAGAGTCCTGGCGGATCATATAACTAGGGCTGTAGAGAGGGCTTTAAACTAACTAGTGGGGGGGAGGTTCCTAGAGAGCAAATAATAAAAATGACAACAGAGAAGGTCATAGACTTAGGTAGCAGTGGGGAAATTAAAAACCAGAGCGTGTCAGGAAGGGGCAGAAGGTATGGAGTAAAAGGTAAAGTAATAAAAAGGGCAAAAGCAGGAACTAAGTGTCACAAAACATCTTTGAAAGTTCTCTATCTGAATGCACGTAGCATTCGTAACAAAATAGACGAGTTAATGGCACAAATAACTACATATGGGTATGATCTTGTGGCTATTACAGAAACATGGCTGCAGGGTGACAATGCCTGGGAATTAAACATACCAGGTTATTTAACGATCAGGAAGGACAGGCAGGAAGGAAGGGGAGGTGGGGTGGCTATGTTAATAAAGGAAGGAATCACTGTAATACAGAGAAATGATATTGCGTCAAAAGATCAGGATAATGAAACAGTTTGGGTGGAGGTAAGGAATAATAAGGGGAAAAAAACATTAGTGGGCATAGTCTATAGGCCTCCGAACTGTGGCAACTCTGTTGGACGGAGTATCAATCAGGAAATAGTTGAGGCTTGTAATAAGGGAACATCTATAATTATGGGGGATTTTAACTATCATATTAATTGGGCAAATCAAATTGGGCAGGGCAGCCTTGAGGATGAGTTCATTGAGTGTATTAGGGATGGGTTTCTTGAGCAGTATGTAACTGAACCGACCAGGGGGCAAGCAACCTTAGATCTGGTCCTGTGTAACGAGACGGGATTAATTAAAAATGTCCTAGTAAAGGATCCCCTTGGAATGAGTGACCATAACATGGTTGAATTCCATATTCAATTAGAGGGTGAGAAGGTTGGATCTCAAACAAGCGTGCTAAGCTTGAATAAAGGAGACTATGAAGGTATGAGAGCGGAATTGAGTGGAGTGGATTGGGAAAATAGATTAAAGGGTAAGACGATACATGACCAGTGGTGTACATTTAAGGAGTTATTTTACAACTTCCAAAAAAAATATATTCCACTGAGAAGAAAAGGGTGTAAAAGAAAAGACAGCCATCCATGGCTAAGTAAAGAAATTAAGGATAGTATTCGACTAAAAACAAGGGCATATAAGGTAGCCAAATCTAGTGGGAGGATAGAGGATTGGGAAAACTTTAAAAGACAGCAAAAAATAACAAAAAGATTGATTAAGAAAGGGAAGATAGATTATGAAAGTAAATTAGCAAAAAATATAAAAACAGATAGTAAGAGTTTTTATAGTTATATAAAAAGAAAAAGGGTGGCTAAAGTAAATGTTGGTCCCTTAGAGGATGAGACCGGGAAATTAATGGTGGGAAATATGGAGATGGCAAAAACACTGAATGAATATTTTACATCAGTCTTTACAGTAGAAGACACTAAGAATATCCCAACACTGGACAAACAGGGGGCTAAAGGGGGGGGGAGGAGCTAAACACGATCAAAATCACTAAGGAAGTGGTACTCGGTAAAATAATGGGACTCAAGGCGGATAAATCACCTGGACCTAATGGCTTACATCCTAGGGTCTTGAGGGAAGTGGCGGTAGGGATTGTGGATGCATTGGTAATAATTTTCCAAAACTCCCTGGACTTGGCAAAGGTCCCGGCGGACTGGAAAACTGCTAATGTAACACCCTTATTTAAAAAGGGCAGTAGACAGAAGGCTGGAAACTATAGACCGGTTCGCCTAACATCTGTGGTAGGTAAAATTTTGGAGTCCATTATTAAGGAGACAGTAACAGGACATTTGGATAATCATAATTTAATAGGACAAAGTCAGCATGGTTTTATGAAGGGGAAGTCATGATTGACAAATTTGCTGGAGTTCTTTGAGGAAGTAACGTATAGGGTGGATAAAGGGGAACCAGTGGACGTAGTGTATTTAGACTTCCAAAAGGCATTTGACAAGGTGCCACACAAAAGATTATTGCTTAAGATAAAAAATCACGGGATTGGGGGTAATATTCTGGCATGGATAGAGGATTGGCTATCGAACAGAAGGCAGAGAGTTGGGATAAATGGTTCATTCTCAGACTGGCAATCAGTAACTAGTGGTGTTCCGCAGGGGTCAGTGCTGGGTCCCCAACTCTTTACAATCTATATTAACGATTTGGAGGAGGGGACCGAGTGTAACATATCAAAGTTTGCAGATGATACTAAGATGGGAGGGAAAGTAGTGAGTGAGGAGGACATAAAAAACCTGCAAGGGGACATCGACAGGCTAAGTAAGTGGGCAGAGATTTGGCAGATGGAATACAATACTGGAAAGTGTGAGGTTATGCACTTTGGCAGGAAAAATCATAGAGCAAGTTATTATCTTAATGGCAAGAAACTGGAAAGTACTGAAGTACTGATTTGATTGGGATTACAGAAATGTGGCTGCAGGGTGGGCAAGGCTGGGAACTTAACATCCAGGGATATACAATATTTAGGAAGGATCGGCAAAAAGGTAGGGGAGGTGGGGTAGCATTGCTGGTAAAGGAGGGGATTAATGCAATGGAAAGGAAGGATATTAACTCGGATGAAACGGAATCTGTATGGGTAGAAATGAGAAATAGCAAGGGGAGGAAAACGTTAGTGGGTGTGATATATAGGCCTCCAAATAGTAATATGGAGGTGAGGGAAGGCATAAAAAGGGAAATTAGAGAAGCGTGCGATAAGAGCACAGCTGTCATCATGGGTGACTTTAATTTACATATTGATTGGACTACCCAAATTAGTAAAAATTCTGAGGAGGAGGAATTCCTGGAATGTTTTCGGGACGGTTATCTGGACCAATATGTCGAGGAGCCGACTCGAGATCAGGCCATTTTAGACTGGGTATTGTGCAATGAGAAGGGACTTATCAACAATCTTCTTGTACGAGGCCCCTTGGGTCAGAGCGATCATAATATGATCGAGCTCTCAGTCGAGATGGAGAGTGAGGAAATTGAATCAGAGACTAAGGTCCAGAACTTAAATAAAGGGAATTACGAGGGTATGAGACAGGAATTGGGTAAGATTGATTGGGTGGTGTTTCTGGGGGGATTGACAGTGGATAGACAATGGCAAGCATTCAAAGATAGAATGGAAGAATTCCAGAACATGTTTATACCGGTTTGGCATAAAAATAAACCTAAAAAGGTGGCTCAACCGTGGATAACGAGGGAAATTAGGGACAGCATAAAATCAAAAAAAAGGGCATATCAACTGGCAAAAAAAAGCACCAGACCGGAAGATTGGGGGCAGTACAGGATACAGCAAAAGAGGACAAAGGGATTAATCAGGAAGGGGAAAATAGAATACGAAAGTAAACTTGCAGCAAACATAAAGACAGACTGCAAAAGCTTTTATCGGTATATCAGGAGGAAAAGACTGGTAAAATCCCAAGTCGGTCCCTTGCAGTCCGATTCGGGAGAATATATAATGGAGAATAAGGAAATGGCAGACCAATTAAACTCATACTTTGGTTCTGTATTCACAAAGGAGGACACAAATAACCTCCCAGGAATATCGGCAAACATAGGGACTAATGAGAGGGAGGAGCTGACAGAAATTAGTATCTCTAGGGATATGGTGTTGGGTAAGTTGAGGGGACTGAAGGCCGACAAATCCCCGGGGCCTGATAAACTACATCCTAGGGTACTTAAGGAGGTGGCCCTGGAGATAGCAGATGCTCTAAGGATCATCTTCCTGAACTCCATTGACTCGGGAACAGTACCCGTGGATTGGAGGGTAGCTAATGTTACCCCAATATTTAAAAAGGGGGGTAGAGAGAAAGCAGGGAATTATAGACCAGTAAGCCTTACATCGGTTGTGGGCAAAATGCTAGAGTCCATTATTAAGGATAAAATAGCGGAGCACTTGACAAATGGGGAAAGGATCGGACAGAGTCAACATGGATTTACAAAGGGTAAATCGTGTTTGACTAATCTGCTGGAATTTTTTGAGGAAGTAACTGGTAAAATAGATGGGGGAGAGCCAGTGGATGTGGTGTACCTTGACTTCCAGAAAGCCTTCGATAAGGTTCCACACAAAAGATTATCATGCAAAATTAAGGCTCATGGGATTGGGGGCAAAGTATTAACGTGGATAGAGAACTGGCTGGCGGATAGAAAACAGAGAGTTGGAATAAACGGCTCGTTTTCGGAGTGGCAGGCAGTGACCAGCGGGGTGGCGCAAGGATCTGTCCTGGGACCCCAGCTGTTCACAATATATATAAATGATCTGGATCAGGGAATTGGATGCAATATTTCCAAATTCGCTGACGACACTAAACTAGGAGGAGGGGTGGGCTCTGATGAGGATGTCAGGAGGCTACAGTGCGATTTGGACAGGTTGGGGGAATGGGCGGATACGTGGCAGATGCACTATAATGTGGATAAATGCGAGGTTATCCACTTTGGGGGTAAAAACAGGAGGGTAGATTATTATCTAAATGGCAATAGATTGGGAGATGGGGAAGTGCAGAGGGACCTGGGTGTTCTTGTGCACCAGTCACTGAAGGAGAGCATGCAGGTGCAACAGGCGATTAAGAAGGCAAATGGTATGTTGGCCTTCATATCAAGGGGGTTCGAGTATAGGAATAGGGATACCTTACTACAGCTGTACAAGGTGCTGGTGAGACCGCATCTGGAGTATTGTGTACAGTTTTGGTCGCCCCATCTGCGGAAGGATGTTCTTGCCATGGAAAGAGTGCAGCGGCGATTCACCAGGCTGATACCTGGAATGGCGGGAATGACCTACGAGGAGAGATTGAATAGTTTGGGCTTGTACTCACTGGAGTTTAGAAGATTGAGAGGGGATCTCATCGAAACATATAAAATTATGGCAGGCCTGGACAGGCTGAATTCAGAGAGAATGTTTCCAATGGCAGGGGAGCACAGAACCAGGGGCCACAGTCTAAAAATAGCGGGCAAATCATTTAAAACAGAGATGAGGAAGAATTTCTTCACTCAAAGAGTGGTGAGCCTGTGGAATTCCCTGCCACAGAGGGCTGTGAAGGCTAATTCAATAAATATTTTCAAGAGAGAATTGGATATATTTCTGAAGGCTAAGGGGATTAAGGGTTACGGAGAAAAGGCGGGGACGGGGTACTGAACTGGTAAGATCAGCTAAGATCTCAGATGAAGATCAGCCATGATCTCATTGAATGGCGGAGCAGGCTCGAAGGGCCGAATGGCCTACTCCTGTTCCTATCTCTATGTTTCTATGTTTACAAGGGGATCTGGGGGTCCTGGTGCACGAAACTCAAAAGGTTAGTATGCAGGTGCAGCAAGTGATTAAGAAGGCCAATGGAATGTTGGCTTTCATTGCTAGGGGGATAGAATATAAAAATAGGGAGGTATTGCTTCAGTTGTACAAGGTATTGGTGAGACCGCACCTGGAATACTGCATACAGTTTTGGTGTCCATACTTAAGAAAAGACATACTTGCTCTCGAGTCAGTACAAAGAAGGTTCACTCGGTTAATCCCGGGGATGAGGGGATGGACATATGAGGAGAGGTTGAGTAGGTTGGGACTCTACTCATTGGAGTTCAGAAGAATGAGAGGCGATCTTATTGAAACATATAAGATTGTGAAGGGGTTGGACCGGGTGGATGCGGGGAAGATGTTCCCGATGATGGGTGAAACTAGAACTAGGGGGCATAGTCTTAGAATAAGGGGCTGCTCTTTCAAAACTGAGATGAGGAGGAACTACTTCACTCAGAGGGTGTTAGGTCCATGGAATATGCTGCCCCAAAAAGCTGTAGAAGCTAGATCATTACATAAATTTAAAACAGAAATAGACAGTTTCCTAAAAGTAAAGGGAATTAAGGGTTACGGGGAGCGGGCAGGAATTTGGACATGAGTCTAAGTTCGGATTGGTCATGGCCCTGTGGGTAGCAGAGCAGGCCCAGGGGCCGTGTAGCCTGATCCTGCTCCTATTTCGTGTGTCTAATTCTGTTAGATTCAGGAGATGGTTCTGTGATAGTGGATTGGCGGTTAGGATCAGATCAGCCATGATCTTATTGAATGGCGGAGCAGGCTCGAGGGGCCGATTGGCCTACTCCTGCTCCTATTTCTTATGTTCTTATGTTCTTATGATGGCCTTTATTGCAAGGGAGTTGGAGTACCAGAGTAAGGAAGTCTTGTTACAATTGCACAGGGCTTTGGTGAGACCACACCTGGAGTACTGTGCACAGTTGTGGTCTCCTTATCTAAGGAAGGATATACTTGCCTTAGAGGAGGTGGAATGAAGGTTCACTAGATTGCTCCCTGGGATGAGAGGGTTGTCCGATGAGGAGAGATTGAGTAGATTGGGCCTCTAGAGTTCAGAGGAATGAGAGGTGATCTCATTGAAACATGTAAGATTCTGAGGAGGATTGACAGGATAGATGCTGAGAGGCTGTTTCCCTGGGCTGGAAAGTCTAGAACTTGGGGGCATAGTCTCAGGATATGGGGTCGGCCATTTAAGACTGAGATGACTTTCTTCACTCGGAGGGTTGTGAATCTTTGGAATTCGCTACCCAAAAGGGCTGTGGATACTGAATCATTGAGTATATTAAAGACCAAGACAGATAGATTTTTGGACTTAAATTTTTTTTTTCATGGGATATGGGCGTCGCTGGCAAGGCCAGCATTTATTGCCCATCCCTAATTGCCCTTGAGAAGGTGGTGGTGAGCCACCTTCTTGAATCGCTGCAGTCCATGTGGTGAAGGCTGGATTGGATTTGTCCTGCTTTTTGTGGACAGGACTTTCCTGGGCAGTTTTCCACATAATTGGATAGATGCCAGTGTTGTCGCTGTGCTGGAACAGATTGGCTAGAGGCACAGCTAGTTCTGGAGCACAAGTCTTTAGCACAACAGTCGGGATGTTGTCGGGGCCCATAGCCTTTGCTGTATTCAGTGCGCTCAGCCGTTTCTTGATATCACGTGGTGTGAATCGAATTGGCTGAAGACTGGCTCTGTGATGGTGGGGACCTCAGGAGGAGGCCGATTTGGATCATCCACTCGGCACTTCTGGCTGAAGATGGTTGCAAATGCTTCAGCCTTGTCTTTTGCACTCATGTGCCCAGCTCCACCATCATTGAGGATGGGGATATTCATGGAACCTCCTCCTCCCGTCAGTTGTTTAATGGTCCACCACCATTCATGACTGGATGTGGCAGAAATTTTGTGTCGGGGGCCGAAGACAATTGGATGAGATTGCTGCTCATCCAGGACTGGATGTCAAACAATCATGCTGTCAACACAGATGGAGTGGAGGAGTTGAGACAGGTGGTGGAGGGGTTGAGACAGATGGTGGAGGGATTGAGAGAGGTGGTGGAGGGTGTAGTGTATGTACTTTGCAGAAGGAACTATATTCTGCAGCCCCTGTATACTGCAGTACCAGTAGTGACCACCCCTGTATATAAGCCTGTGTAGTAACTTTTGCTTATTAGTTCCAGGTTGTCTCCACTCAGTAAAGACCTGTTATAACGAACTCCTGCAGTCCGTGTCTCAATTATACACGGACATAATACTGGCGACGAGCAGATCCAAACTTACCTACAGTCTGCACCACCTCATGGGGATCCATCCCTGAAGCGAAGTTATCAGAGGTCGAGGCCAGAAGAAAGAAAGAAAAAAAAAACGAACAGAAGAAACGGGCGTCGACCGTGGGCATCCGCCTCTGATTCATCGGAGTTGAAGATTTGCAGGAGAGGCTGTCGAGAGTGGGGCTTGGTTATCCTGTCGATGGTGTTTCAGCTAATCGGGCTGGTGGCAGGTAGTACACTGATCTTTCCTGGGCTGCGGCGGTCTAGAGCTCGATCGGGTGGCTTTTCAACGGGGCCGAGCAGTGTTGTCAGGAAGAGGAGAGAGAGAGAGGGTGGAGCACACAGGGCGCGGCCGGTGCTACGAAGCCGGGCAGCGTACAGACCCGAGAAGAGGGAGGCAAGTGTCCCGCAGGGTTGCTCCGACGATGGTGAAATAATAAAAATTAGAAGCGCAGAAAGCCGCGAGGAGCTGTAGTTTGCCACGGGAACCGCGGAGAGCGGTGTTAGCAGCAGCGCGGGGGGAAGTGCACGAAGACCATAGGGCATCGCCATCAAGGCATAAAACGCCAGCAACAGCGCTAGCAGCAGCGGAGAAGACAGAAAGCGCGGGAGGCGCCATCTTAATCCAGCGGGGAAGAAGGCAAAGCACAGGAGGCGCCATTTTGTTCAATCGGGGAAGAAGGCAAAGCGCGGGAGGCGCCATCTTAGATTTCCAAGATGCCGAAGACTGGCAATATCACTGCCTTCGATAATGCAATAGAAGACTGGACCACGTATGTGGAAAGAGTCGAGGTATATTGCGAGGCAAACAAAGTAGACGATGAGAAAAAGGCATTGGTACTACTAAACTTAATGGGCGCAAGAACGTACGGCCTATTGCGGAACCTGATTACTCCAGCCAAACCGAGGGCGAAGAGTTTTAACGAAATTGTTGATATCCTACAGGAACACCTAAATCCTACACGGCTGCTGATAGCAGAAAGATTTAAATTCCACAGGAGAAACCAGCATGAAGATGAGAGCAATGCTGATTACCTTACAGAACTACGCAAGCTATCAAAGCACTGCCAGTTCAGAGCAGGACTGGCAGATACCCTACGGGACAAATTTGTCTGTGGACTCCTGAGTGAAGGAACCCAGAAGAGGTTACTCTCAGAGAAAGAGCTGACGCTAGATAAGGCTTTCAGCGTGGCAGTATCGTACGAAGCAGCAGCAAGAGGGGCTGCAGAAATACAGCAAAAGCCACAGGAATACGGCACCCATGAAATGACACGGGGATTTGAAAAATGTTATCGCTGCGGCAGAACAACCCATGACCAGAAGGACTGCTGGTCCAAGGACAAAATATGCAGGCAATGCGGAAAGATGGGACACATTACACGAGTTTGCAGGTCTGGGAAGAAGACTAACGACAACAAAAAGGCTACTAAGGAACAGTACAGGAAAGTACAAAAGATGACGGACAGTAGTTCTGAAGACCAGATGAGCGATAGTGAATCCGGGAACAAGAGACTAAGCTGCCTCAAACTTCACAACATAATCGCAAAAGAGGATCACCGAAGCATTTGGGTCACCCTCACGATAGCAGGGTCCCAAATCAAAATGGAATTGGATACAGGATCAGCTCTGACCGTCATGAATTGACGAGACTATGAGCGGCTATTCTCACACATACCCTTGAAAGAGACATCCATTGTCTTGAAGATGTATACGGGGCAAAAAGTATACCCCGAGGAAAAATAAGGGTGCCTGTTGAATACAATGGCAAGGAAATACAGAAATTGTATCTGTACATGCTGCAAGATGGTGGACCACCGTTATTGGGACGTGAATGGATCAGAAAGATAAGTTTAGACTGGCTCTCCATTCAGGCACTGACGGTGGCTGGTAAAAAGGATGACGACGTCACTCCTGGACGATTGTCAACAATCTTAGCTAACGCCAAAGAGGTATTTCAACAAGAACTGGGAACTCTTAAAGGCGTAACCGCCTCGATAAAAATAGAAGAGAATGCAATTTCCAAGTTTTTCAAAGCAAGACCGGTACCATATGCAATTCGCCCAGCCATTGAGGCAGAGCTGGAGAATCTGGAGAATGCAGGCGTGTTATCTAAGGTAGACTGGAGCGAGTGGGTGACACCCATCGTTCCTGTCATGAAGAAAACGTAAAACAATAAGTCTGAGGAGCCAAGGAAGGTTCGCATCTGTGGGGACTTCAAGGTGATGGTGAACCCAGTCCTTCACACAGTACAATATCCTCTTCCGAGGATAGAAGAAATTTTCGCCTCACTATCTGGAGGGAAGCGTTTTACAAAAAACGCCCCACCACAAGCCCCTCCACATCCATGGGAGTGGCCCTCATCTCCATGGCAAAGGGTGCACATTGATTTTGCTGGTCCATTTATGGACTCGATGTTTTTAATTGCGGTGGATGCACATTCAAAGTGGCCAGAGGTAATAAAAATGTCCTCAACCACCACAGAAAAAACTATCAGTCTTACGAACCATATTCGCCAGAAATGGGCTGCCTGAACAGATTTGCTCCGACAATGGACCACAGTTTGTGTCTGAAGAGTTCCGGAGGTTCTTAAAGAACAATGGTGTTAAGCATTACACATCCGCCCCATATCATCCAGCCACCAATGGATTGGCTGAGAGGTTCGTTCAAACATTCAAGAAGGCTATCAAGGCAATGTGTAATGAAGACATACCCCTACAACACAAGGTGGATATCTTCTTGTTTGCCTACCGGAATGTGACACATGCGGTTACCAACCAAACTCCAGCCATGATGTTCTTCAATCGAAGACTACGATGCCGCTTGGATTTGGTTAAGCCAAACATCAGAAGAGATGTGGAGAACAGGCAGTTTCAGAATATGAATGAAAGGCCGACCAGGAGTTTTAAGATAGGTCAACCAGTTTTGGCCCGGGACTACCGCACAGAGAAATGGCAGCCAGGAACGATCTGTACACGGCAAGGACCTCTAATGTATACCGTGGACGTTGGAGAGAGCATTGTAAGACGCCATGCTGACCAGATTCTAGAGTCACTGGAAAACGTCAATTCCACACCACGATCCGATACACCTGGTGATGAAACCGAAGTACCAATTGCATCTACCTCAGAATCGGTGATATTGGAAGCAGACGAACCAAACAACGACGTTGATCCCGAATCAACTTTGCCAGAAGAACCTGATACCCCAAAGAGGCGTTATCCAGACAGAATCAGGAAGCCTCCTCAAAGACTGAACTTATAATTGCTTAACTTCAACTAATGTATCTAGCAACTGTAATTGTAAATATGTTATTTAATTATTAATCGAATGTTATGTACTGTTTAGCTAAAAGGGGAGGAATTGTAGTGTATGTACTTTGCAGAAGGAACTATATTCTGCAGCCCCTGTATACTGCAGTACCAGTAGTGACCACCCCTGTATATAAGCCTGTGTAGTAACTTTTGCATAGTAGTTCCAGGTTGTCTCCACTCAGTAAGGACCTGTTATAACCAACTCCTGCAGTCCGTGTCTCAATTATACACGGACATAATAGAGGGGTTGAGAGAGATTGTGGAGGGGTTGAGAGAAGTGGTGGTGGGGTAGAGCTGGTAGAGTTGGGTGTCGTCAGTGTACAAATGGAACCTGATGTCTGGTCTACGGATAATGTCTGTATGTGGAAAGTATATTTATGAACCGTAGATTGTTTTTGCAATGTATGCCAGTTGGATTGAAGCATCTATTTACAGTGCCTATTTCATTCTGCTCTGCTAATTCAGGCAGTTGTAGACCAGTCATTCATATGGCAATTGTTATGTCCTATCTTGCAACACTTTGAAGGGAGTCAGGAGTGATGAACACCCATTAATTTGCTGCAGAAGCAACACTTTTTTTTTACTGATACAAAAAATTCCATGTGTGGATAAAATATTCAGTGTTAAAATCTTTTATTTAAAAAGACTTAACCAACTCCATCCTGTGCCTAATAACAACAGAAAATGCTGGAAAAACTCAGCAGGCCAGGCAAAATACGTGGAGGGAGAAACAGAGTTAACGTTTCAGGTCGAAGACCCTTCGTCTTCGACCTGAAACGTTAACTCTGTTTCTCTCTCCATGGATGTTGCCGGGCCTGCTGAGTTTTTCCAGCATTTTCTGTTGTTATTTCGGATTTCCAGCATCCGCAGTATTTTGCTATCCATCCTGTGCCTGGCTGGTTAGGAATGCACTGCTGTCATAGAAGGAAGAAGTGAGGGAGGTTAGAGACATTTTGAATTGTATGTAACTGATTTGATGGCCAACTCACTGAAATGATACAATTCACCTAATAAACTTGTCAAGGTGATTCATCTTAAAATTCAATCTGGTACTTTGAAAATCTTTTACCTTTTTCTACCTAAAGAAAATAAGTTGCTTGCTACACGTTGCCCGCTGACGGTAAATAGATGTGGGACTTTTGCCAATGAAATAAGTCTCCTTTGCTGCTGTCAAGCAATAAGCTGTCAAAATGGATTATGTAAACTTCACAGACAAGGCTCAAACCAGTTCATTTGAGCTACAATGTCATCCAATTCAAAATCTAATGCAGCATGTCTGCAGACACAACATTTGCGAATAAATCAAAACCCGTCGCTTTTAAAACATGCAGCGTGCTTGTAAATGGTATGTAGCATTTTCTTGGAAAGTAGTAAAATCAGAAGCATTTTGGCTCTTGAATATATACTGAAAATCCCCCTGAGAAATGCTGGTTCCTTTACTGGTTGGATTGAATGAGTCGTCTCCCATCATCTTTTTTTCCCCTTTTTTCTGAGGCTGGTTTTGTTTAAATTCACTCATACTCGTTCGTGTTACTCTTTATTAATAACGCTCCAGTGTTCTTATTAATGGAGGTGCACTCTCGAGTTTCTCGTGCGAGTGAGGATGAATTTGATGTTCACTGGCAGTACAAGAGGTTCTTCCATATTTGCTTTATCGTCGTTCAGAAAAGTGCAAATGGCATTTTGAATAAACAATTCCTCTTTGTCCGAGAGAAGGACATTACTGTGGACATGTTGGTTGTTATGAGGCACTGCACTATATTCATCTTTTATCTAATTGACAGAGTGGAAAAGAATACCAATCCAATAGTCTTTATGTTGCTATTGTGCAGGTATGATGACACAAATAATGGCCAGTAAAAAAACAAAACTGGTAGATGGAGATCATAAAAGCAAAGGTAAAGCTTGCTCTGGAGCTTAATCTGATTAAATTGGCACTGGTTTTTTGACTTAAGCAGTGGTGTAACTCATTGGCTCAAATTGTAGACATTCCCACCTGTGGTCTAAACACTCCCATGAGTGGTTAATGCAGTTAATCTGCGTCACTGCCGGGATGCCCAGTTACCAGTGCTAATGGTACCAAAATGGGTTTATTTGGTCAATAAAATTTCCAGTTATATCAATCCACAGATGTGCATTTCTGTGTTTTGTATCTGTTACTGAAAGAGAGCATTGATGCATAAATATTTATGTCATTCATTTCATGGTGAAAAAGTTCAAATGCATTTTGGCCTGGTTAAAAAAGAAAGAGTGTGGTTGATTTTAATTTCCGATTCAACTGAAATGTGGCCTAGCAAGCCTGTTGGGAGCCGCAGAAGGTAGGCCCAGGCGATTTTAACGGTGGAGCCTTATAACCATACAACTGGGCGACTGACCAAAACGGCCAAGAAGTCAATGGGAAACAGCTGTCTGGTTGGTCAAGTTCGGTGGCAGGAGGCCGGAGCAAGGAAGGCCCAAAAATTTTCTTGTGGGGCCTGAAGGACCACTCCTGAGCCTCTAGGCACCACAAGGAAAGTACAAAAAATTGTAAAGAAGCCTACCTTGCTGGGCCTTGTCTTGTTTTGGCTCCTCTTTCCGGCAGGTTTGGCCTGGTAGGGAAAGCCACGAGGGTAGCGCCATACGGGCCCAGGGTTAATATTGCAGTCGGATCACCAAGATATCATCGGGAACTGAGCTGCATAATTAAACAGAATTCTGGCTGCGTGTATCCTTGATGCCTTCCATTTTTGGAATTACAGTCAGCAAGACCAGGGTTGGAGGCCAGTGGGTAAGCCTTCCGTTCCTTTTTAACTGCCCCCGCCAACCGTCCCCCCACCCACCCCACCCCCGCCACCCCCCCCAGGTTCTGTCAGGTGGGGTGAGAGGTTAAAATTTCCTTCATAAATTCCAGTGATCTGGAATAAATATTCACAACTCTCTTTCTATTAGTAATTTATAGCACATATTTTGACTAAACTTGGATAATTAATCTGCAAGGATTATTGCTAAAATGTCTTTTTTTCACTTTTACATTGATATGTAGATGTACATTTGCCTTCCCTTCAGCCAGTGATAAAAAATGGACCGGAGAATTCTCTAATTTCTAGCCCCAAATCAACACCTGCTTCGAGCTAATAACAATCATCGGCTGGCACTCCAGTAAGAGAGTTTTCATTGTTAGGCGTGCCGACTGTAGGATTCGTAAAATTCAACAGATTCCCCAAAACCAAGAAGATTATCCTAAGGAAGGGATTTTTGGACTGTTAATAAACCATGTCAGAATGGTATAAGAATATCGATCCTAAAGGGGGATTTTAAAAATCAAGGACCCCAGGATTTTGTTTTTTATTTTAAAAGCATGTTCGAGCCTGTGGAAGAAAAAGGGGGCTGCAACAAAGGAATTGGGATTGACCTCTGTAAAAGGACAGTTTTGAGTGTTGGCATTAAGCCAAGCTGTCTGGGGACTATCTGGACTGTCTCAGTCATTTTACATAATGACAATAGGCCTAAGGAAGAGCAGTTCCCGCCCAAAATTACAGAACCATCCAAAGTATACATAATGCAGAACATGCCACCAACTAACAAAAGAACCTTGGGCCCCACAGGAAAAGACAAATGTTACTGCAATTAAACAAAAGTGAAACAATCACTTAAAACCACTTAAGAATCAATGGGTCCACCCCAAAACCACTTTGCGCAATCTTAGACCAATTAAGATCGATGGGACCATCCCAAAACCTATTAAACAATTTTTAACTCATCAATGTTAACGAGCCTGCTAAAACTAACAAAGAGACAGAATTGATTTGGCGCGCAGATTAGCAGGCCTCAAACGGTATAATTGAGGGCCTGCTTTTAGAACGAAGGGTTGAAGGTCAAGCAGCTCAGTTCGAAGAAGAAGAAGATGAAGTTCCAACAGCAGTGCAGTGCTGTTGGAAGGAGTTCGGTTCAAGGAGTGCGGGTTCAGTTCGGGTCAAGCGGCTCAAGCAGTTGAGTGAGAGGAGAGTTGAAGAAAAGAGTTTGCTTCATCGTTTATGTCAAATCAAGTCACCAAGGTCAAATCCAAGAAGAAGCTCCCTCTCGAAGAAATAACACTCCGTCGGAGACCTCGCGGCAGACCAGGGCCCCACGAAACAAACAACCAAATATTACCAGCAACCAGGTAATATTGGGCCACTGCGACCAACAAGACCCAACTCAGAAGAAAACCGAAGATCCACAAGTTTTTCCACTCTACAATCTATCCTGACTTACCCCTGGGTAAGATTTTACTGAAAAGACTCTGGGCTAGATTTTCAGTTGCTTGCGCCAGCAGTTAGCGCCTTAAGAGAAGTGATTTTCGGGCGCTATTCGTGTAGCGGCCGGGCGCAGCGCAGTTTGCGCCCCGCCCCAAATTAAGTTGCCTGTTAGCGCCGGCGCAAAGTTTAGCAGCCGCCCAGATGCGCGCGCAGAAAATGACGTCACATCCTCGTGCAACGCCCTTTGGCCGCCCCGAATCCAAACTTCAGTCGGACCGCCTCATTCTGCGGCTGGCGTCCAGAGCGTTTGTAAAATGGAACGCAACACACCATGGGGAGCGCAAATTAAAGGGCACTCCTCCTGCACTATAAACGGCAGTCTGCATGTGTTGTGTGGAAGGATCCAGTGTGTTGTTGTGAACGGTGTATTTATATCATCATCATCCTCCTCCTCCTCCTCCTCCTCCTCCTCCTCCTAACAAAACACATGCACCCTTCCCCTTTAAGAGCTCACTGGCACCAGAGTGTCTGCCGTGCGCTGCGCCCGAGCTCGGGCGCTGCGCTCTGCACCGCCGGCTTAGCGCCTAAAGATCGTAGTGGAACGCCTCTTTTAGCGCTCCACCAACCTCTTAGGGCGAAGCCACTGAATTTCCGGCAACGGGGCGTTACTTTGGGGCGGGCGCTAACTTCGGGCGGGCGCTAAGGTTAGCGCCCCAAAACTGCCTATACTGAAAATCTAGCCCTCTAAACCCTACTTCTGACCAAAAGAAATTGGGTACTTATCTGATAGATCCAATACGCACCCTACCGCATCAGCGGACTGGCGAAGACTGACCAGCCACGCAGGTGAATCCTCTACCACGTCCGGGGTATGGCAGGTCCCAACCGCCACATCTAGAGAACCCCAAAATCGCGAACCTCTACAACTGTCAAAAGAAGCCGTTTCGGTGAGCATTATCCCTGGTCCTCTGGAGCCCAACTTAGCCAGTGAAGTGGGATTGGGAGGGGTGAAGTATTCTGTCTATTGTTATTTTCCCTCGTATATTCCGAAGTGTTCCCCCAATTTAGAGTGTTAAAATTATTGTGTTGTATATTTTCTTTCTCAATAAAGATCTTGGGCTAGATTTTCAGTATAGACAGTTTTGGGGCGCTAACCTTAGTGCCCGCCTGAAGTTAGCGCCCGCCCCAAAGTAGCGCCCCGTTGCCGGAAATTCAGTGGCTTCGCCCTAAGAGGTTGGTGGAGCGCTAAAAGAGGCGTTCCACTACTATCTTTAGGCGCTAAGCCGGCGGTGCAGAGCGCAGCGCCCGAGCTCGGGCGCAGCGCACGGCAGACACTCTGGTGCCAGTGAGCTCTTAAAGGGGAAGGGTGCATGTGTTTTTTGAGGAGGAGGAGGAGGAGGAGGAGGAGGAGGAGGAGTAGTGGCGGCGGCGGCGGCAGCGGCCGGAAACATAAATACACCGTTCACAACAACACACTGGATCCTTCCACACAACACATGCAGACTGCCGTTTATAGTGCAGGAGGAGTGCCCTTTAATTTGCGCTCCCCAGGGTGTGTTGCGTTCCATTTTACAAACGCTCTGGACGCCAGCCGCAGAATGGGGCGGTCCGACTGAAGTTTGGATTCGGGGCGGCCATAGGGCGTTGCACGAGGATGTGACGTCATTTTCTGCGCGCGCATCCGGGCGGCCGCTAAACTTTGCGCCGGCGCTAACGGCCAACTTAATTTGGGGCGGGGCGCAAACTGCGCTGCGCCCGGGCGCTACACGAATAGCGCCCGAAAATCACTTCTCTTAAGGCGCTAACTGCTGGCGCAAGCAACTGAAAATCTAGCCCCTTATTCCTTTCACCAAAATTCAGTTGTCTGCTGCACTTTTCATCACAACCCCCAAATAAGTCCCAGGTCTAGAACCAAGGGAGTGGGAGCGATTCGAACCGCTCATAAGTCAGAGGCGAAGCTGACCCACACACCACCCCTTACACGACTTTGAACTAACTATTTAACCAAGGCTTTTTCTGCCTGTTTTCATAGGATTACATCGGATATACGACTCAGAAACAGGCCATTCGGCCCAACCAGTCTATGCCGATGTTTGTGCTCAACTCGTGCCTCCTCCTGTCTTTCCTCATCTAACCCTATTGGCATAACCCACGATTCCCTTCTCCCTCATATACTTATCTAACCACCCCTTAAATGCATCTATACTATTCACTTCAACCACTCCCTATGGTAGTGAGTTCCACATTCTCACCACTCTCTGGGTAAAGAAGTTCCTTCTGAATTCCCTATTTGATTTCTTGGTGACTATCTTATATTTATGGCGTCTAGTTTTGCTCTTCCCCACAAGTGGAAACACTCTCTCTCTGTCTACTCTATCAAAACCTTTCATAATTTTAAAGACCTATATTAATCACTCCTCAGCCTACTATTTTCAAGAGAAAAGAGACCCAGCCTGTTCATTCTTTCCTGATAGGTGTACCCTCGCATTTCTGGTATCATCCTTGCAAATCTTCTCTGCACCCTCTCCAGTGCCTCTATATCCTTTTTATAATATGACGACCAGAATTGTACACAGTACTCCAAGTGTGGTCTAACCAAGGTTCGATACAAGTTTAGCATAACTTCATTACTTTTCAATTCTATCCATCTAGAAATAAACCCTAGTGCTTGGTTTGCTTTTTTTTATAGCCTTGTTAACCTCTGTCAATACTTCTAGTGATTTGTGTATTTGTGCTCCTAGATCCCCTTTTTCCTCTACCCCATTTAGATTCTTATTTTCCAAGTAATAAGTGACCTCCCTATTTTTCTTACCGAAATGTAATACCTCACATTTATCTGTGTTGAATTTCATTTGCCAATTATATGCCCATTCTGCAAGTTTATTAATGTCTTCTTGTAATTTGTTGCTGTCTTCCTCAGTATTGACTATTCCCCCCAACTTAGTGTCGTCTGCAAATTTAGAAATTGTTTTTCCGATTCCAAGTCTAAATCGTTAATATAACAGTGATCCCAGCACTGATCCTTGTGGAACACCACTACCCACCTTCTGCCACTCTGAATAGCTACCCTTTACCCCTATTCTCTGCTTTCTGTCTTGAAGCCAGCTAGCTATCCATTCTGCTACTTGTCCCCTGGCTCTGCATTCCCTGACCTTATTCATTAGTCTATTATGTGGTTCCTTATCGAAGGCCTTTTGAAAATCTAGGTAAATTACATCTACTGCATTAACATTGTCAACTCTCTCTGTTACCTCTTCAAAAAATTCAATTAGGTTGGTCAAGCAAGACTTCCTCTTTTGAAATCCATGCTGACTATTTATTATTATATTGTTCATTTCTAGATGTTCTTCTATTATCTCCTTTAGTAGAGATTCCATTATTTTTCCTATTACCGATGTTAAGCTGACTGGCCTATAGTTCCCTGGACATGTTTTAACTCCCTTCTTAAATATAGGTATTACGTTAGCTATCCACCAGTCCTCTGGCACTACATGTTTTTCTAATGAATTACTAAATATGTGTAATAATACCTCTGCTATTTCTTCCCTAGATTCTTTTAAAATGCACGGATGTAATCCGTCCAAACCAGGGGGTTTATCCTTTTTGAGTTTCATTAGTTTATTTAGTATATCTCCTCATTTTATTTTAAATGCAGTTAACTCATTACTAATCTCATCATCCAATGTCATTGCCACCTGTTCTATCTCCCTGGTAAATACAGAAGCAAAGTAATTATTTAATATCTCTGCCATCTCTCGATTGCTGCCTGTGGTATTATCCTCTCCAACCCTTAGTGATCCTATTCCCATCCCAACCTTCCTTTTTTTATTCATGTGCCTGTAAAATATTTTATTATTTTGTTTTATATTCATTGATAATTTAATTTCATAGTTCCTCTTTGCCTTCCTAATTATTTTTTTGACTTCTCTCCTAATCCCTTCATATTCTCCCCTATCATGCTCTCCCCTGCTGTCCATGTATTTAATGTATGCCTTTTTACTTACCCTCAATTTTTCCCTTATGGCTTTATTCATCCACGGTGTCTCATTAGCTTATTCTTGTTTATTAGCAGAATATATTTTTCCTGGGCTCTGTTGATCACCATTTTAAATGTTCCCATTGCTGTTCTACATCATTGTTTGCCAATACCGTTGTCCATTTTATTTTTCCAAGTCTATACTCAGCCCCTGAAAATCAGTTTTTCTCCAATTTATTACCCTGGTCTTCGTCATACCTATGTCCTTCTCAATTATTATCTTAAAGTGTTATGTTATGGGTCTTCAGGTGGAGGGTGGCGATTCCTTTGCATTATTCAAATTAGAGCAGGAAGTTCTCTTAGCACTCCACCGAACATTCATCCCAGAACCACTAATTGTTTAAAATGCATTCTTAGTATGTGGCAAGGTCAGTATTTATTGCCCATCTCTAGTTGCCCAAAGAGTGACTCTCTCGGCCATGTCAGAGGGCAGGTGGGTCTGCCACGTTGGTCATATAAAGGACAGACGGGGTAAGAAACAGCAGCTTTCCTTCCCTAAAGGGCATTCGTGAACCAGCTGGTTTTCTACTTCAGCCCAACAGCATATTGTTCATTTTTACTGATACTAGTTTTTTATTTCCATATATTTTAAAATAGCATTCAAATTCTCAAAGTGCCATGGTGGTATTTGAACTTTTGTTCTTTGCATTGTTAATCCAGGCCTCTAGGTTAATCGTCCAGTAACAGGTCACAAATCTTTCTTTTGCTTTCTATTTAATATCCCACTCTCCATCAAATTGAGTTTCATCACAAACTTTCACAGAAGAGCTGGGGGGAAAATTCGGTGGGTTTGCACCTCACGTTAGTGCCTTAAGAGGGCACTAATAGGGCGCAAAGCAACTAGCGCCCGTGCGCAGCGATGTTTATGCCGCTCACGAAATTAACTAGACATTTTGCAGTGGCGCTAAACACTACCACCACCATCTCCTGTGCCGGCAGATCGTGACGTGAGAGTGCAACGCCCCAGTAGCGCCCCGGACCGGATATTGAGTGGCGCCCCCTGTCTTACTGCCTGCCGCTAGCAACGACAGGTTGAGGGGCGCGTTTTGCAATCGGGAAGGGACTGGGTGAGCGCTATTTAAAGGCGACCGCTTCCTGCCTTTTTTTGAGTGAGAGAGAGAGACTGCAGGAGATATTCTAAGCTGTGTTGAGGAGTTTGGGGTAATGAGCAGCACTTTGCAGGTTCTTTCTGATTTGATCTTCCTTGCATCGATTTAGAAGAGTCTATGGAGGCTGCACTCTGAGCTCGTTCCCTGGGTCTCTCCATTGTTCTTTCCAACAGATTTGATGTACAGGTCTCTCCAGGCCGAGAATCAAGGATGCAATGAGCAGGGTGTGGATGGAGAGCAAGATCGACCCTCCCCTTTAAGAACTGGCCGGCACCAGTGTGTCTGTGTTCCATTACTGACTGACATCACATGAGCTTCGCCAGCGCTCTGAGGTAGTGCCCCACTCCTCGGCCTTTGCGCCTTAAGACAGGTGTGCAGCGCCTGATTTAGCACTCTAATCATCTCCGGGGCGATAAAAGCCAAATTTGCAGTTGGAGGCAATAATTAGCCCCAGGCGCTAAACTTTCCGCCCGGCCGATAATTGCGCCCCAAATGGGGCGATACTGAATTTCTTCCCCCTAGAGTTTAACCAAAAGGTAGCACAGCAAAACTTCTGGAATAGGCACTTCTTCAGTCTTCAGTCTGCAAAACAACCTGCTCAGTATTCCAAAAGAAAATTATTTCACTTTTACAAGATCTAGAACTGAGTTTTTTCTTCCAGCAAAATGAGAAGAATTCCAGCAATGAACTCGAGCAAATGGTCATTTCAAAATTCCAGTACAATCAGCCCTCGAACAACACACAATAAATTCTTATGAAATACTCAAAACTTCCAGATTGAAGAACATAGGACATAGGAACAGGAGTAGGCCATTCAGCCCCTCGAGCCTGTTCCACCATTCAATGAGATCATGGCTGATCTGTATCCTAACTTCATCCACTCTCCTTGGCTCCATATCCTTTAATAACCTTGGCTAGCAGCCATCAATCTCAGATTAAAAATGATTAATTGAGCTAGTTACGACTTCTTTTTGGGAAAGAGTTCCACACGTCTGCCACCCTTTGCGTGAAGAAGTGTTTGCTAACTTCAATCCTGAACGGCCTGGCTCTGATTTTAAGATTATGTTCCCTTGTCCTCGACTCCCCCACCAGCAGAGAAAGTTTACCTCTCTCTACCCTAGCAATTGCTTTGATAATCCTGAAAACCTCAATCAAAATACGCCTTAATGTTGAATATTCCAGGGAATACAAGCCTAGGTTATGTAATCTCTCCTCATAATTTAACCCTTGGAGCCCTGGTAACATTCTGGTGAATCTGCGCTGAACTTCTTCCATGGCCAATACATCCTTTCTAAGGTGCGATGCCCAGAACTGTACACAGTGCTCCAGATGTGGTCTAACCAGGGCTTTGTATAGCTGCTGCAAACTGCCCTCCCCTTGATACTTTAGCCCTCTAGATACAAAGGCTAACATTTCATTAGTCTTTTTGACGTTCTATTCGCCTTTTTGAGCATTGATGCAAGAGATAATGTGGCACAGTGAGCCAAGAAATAAAAGGATGAATAATGAAAGATGGCTTCTGCTGGTTGGTGAACAAAAGAAAAGGGACATAGACACAGGATAACCAGGAGAAAATGCAGTGTGGGGGTGGGGGTTGGGGGGGTTGATGGGGAGTGAGAAGAATACGGAATACTTCAGCACAGCTTGTGAGGCAGAGATAACATCAATCAAATGGGAATTGGATAATATTTGAAAAGGAAGAGTAGAAAAGTTGATGCTGACGGACCAGGGAAATAGAATTCCAACAGATTGCTTCATTACTGTGTCCTTATCATCCTAAAATCTTGTGGCCGACAGAAGATCTTTCCTGGATTTTAATTCTCCATTCCTGTGAAAATCTTTTAATATCTCTCTTAAATCCCAGCTATACTATCTGTCCTCAACTCAGCCCTTGTAAGTTCAGGAATCAACCTTGTAGCACCCTTCTAGCCTGCATCCAATAATTGTACTTCTTTCTGGTAATATTGAAATTAAAGCTGAATACAGTGCTTTAGATGCAGACTCACCAAGAACAGATATAACTTCAACATCACCTACTTAGACTTCTAAGTAGTTATAGGTCCCAACATTTAATTGCTTTCTTGCCTGCATGTAAACACTGCACTGACGGGTTTAGTTATAACATAAGAAATAGGAGCAGGAATAGGCCACTTGGCCCATCGAGCCTGCTCCATCATTCAATAAGATCATGGCTGATCTTGGGCTTAAAGCCACTTCCCAGCCCGCTCCCCATAACCCTTCACTCCCTTATCTTGCAAAAATTTGTCTATCTCCACTTTAAATATATTTAATTAACCAGCCTCCACAGCTCTCTGGGGCAGAGAATTCCACAAATTTACGACCCCCTGAGAGAAGAAGTTCCTCCTCATCTCAATTCTTAAAGAACTACCCTTTATTCTGAGACTGTGCCCCCGAGTTCTAGATTTCCCCATGAGGAGAAACATCCTCTCTGCATCTACCCTGTCGAGCCCCCGCAGTATCTTATATGTTTCAATAAGATCATCTCTCATTTTTCTAAATTCCAATGAGTATAGGCCCAGCCTACTCAACCTTTCCTCATAAGTCAAACCCCTCATCTCTGGAATTAACCTAGTGAATTGGTGCTGAACTGCCTCCAATGCAAGTATATCCTTCCTTAAATAAGGAGAACAAAACTGTACACAGTACTCAAGGTGTGGTCTCACCAATACCTTGTACAGTTGTAGCAGGACTTCCCTATTTTTATACGCCAACCCCCTTGAAATAAATGCCAACATTCCATATCTATCCACCAACCCCCCCAGATCTCTGTCCTGTTCAATTATCTTTGCCACATTACCATTTAATATATAAATCACATTCTTGCTCTCTAATATCATGACTTTTCACTTTCCTGTGTTGAATTGCATCTGCCCATTGGCCTAGTCTGTCCAGATCCCTTTGGATTATTGCATACTGATTAACATCATTGCTCAGTGCACCCAAGTTAATGTCCTTTGTAAATTTAGATATCTTGGGCAATATCTGCCCTTGGAGTCATTTATAACATTTTTAAATTATTACAGTGTGGGACTACAGTGACAACTGCTTTCCACTCTGACATCTCCTATGCACCACCAGCCATTGCTGTCTGACCCTCAGCATGCATCAATCCAGCTTAATACTTAGCCATCTATGCCCTGGGGAATCAGTCTCTTATGCCTTCACTGAAATCTAGGTAAATAACATCCACTGCCTCACCCTTCTCCTTATTGATCACTGCACCTTTTTTTATTTTTGTAACAGATCAGAATTGATAATGAATGCTTTTGACCGAGTAAAGAATGGCGAATAACAAACAATACTGTTTAGAAACCAAGAAAATAAAAACTAATAAGAAAATAAAAACAGAAATGCTGGAAACACTCAGCAGGTCAGGCAGCAACTGTGGAGAGAGAAAGAGTTAACGTTTCAGGTCGATGACCTTTCGTCAGAACAGTGCTGATGAAAGGTCACCGACCTGAAACATTAACTCTGTTTCTCTCTCCATGGATGCTGCCTGATCTGTTGAGTGTTTCCAGCATTTTCTGTTTTTATTTCAGATTTCCAGCATCCGCAGTATTTTGCTTTTGTACTAATAAAATGCTGTGTGAAGGTTGAAAAATATAAGCAGATCCTATGAAGTTATAGACAGAAAAAGCTTCCTCATTTACTTGTATCATAAAGCAGCAGATTTAAAAAAGAAATGCCACAACAAAATAGAACTTCTTTATTTCCCACATAATGTGTCATCCATAATCGCTCGAGAGTATGTTTTTGTCAGTAACGTATGAGGGTATCACACAGACACCAGTGCATTGTTGAATTTATCATCTCTTAATAATTTCCATGGTGCCCTCAAATCAGCATCAACACTTTTCTGCTTATAGGCCATTACGTGTTTTGAAACTGCAGGAGAAATCTATTTGGCTGGTAATCGCACTTGCCTTGTACGGGAAGTGATTTCAACAAGAAATTACAGTTTCTTCACTTGATCTGTATAAGAAGACAATATTGATTTGCTTCAGCCCTTAAACATGCAGCTGGGATACTTGTTCCTTCTCCAGCTGGTTTGGTCGAACCCCATATAAGAATGAACTTCTCTCTAGGTGGCATACTGTATTAGAAGACCGATCCTCAGTGCTACAGAGTGATAGGTTGTTGATTCAGTCACATCCTTATGGATGTCAAAGTATCTTAATACTGGTGCTAGAGAGGTGAATTTTTTGACCTCATCTAGACACTTGTCATGGTGACAGTCTCAGGTAAAGTCAGTAGTGTTGTGTCTGTGTATAATAAGACACAGACTACAGGAGAAACGGTACAACAGGTGTTTACTAAATGAGGGTTACTCTAGAACTAACTGTACAGAACACTACTCAGGGTTTATATACAGGTGTGGTCACTGCCGGTACTACAGTATACAGGAGCTGTATAAAGTAGTTCTCTCCCTTAAAGGTACATACAGTACAATTCCTCCCCTTTTAGATTAACAGTACCATAACACTCATTTAACAATTAAGTATCAAACTAATTAAAATTAACACTTTTAACATGCAACATTAGCTGAAAATAGTCTATTTATAAATTCAGTCTTTGGAGAGGCTTCCCGTTTCTTTCTGGATAACGCCTTTCCCGTGTGTCTCGCTCTTGGTGCGGAGGCGATTCTAGCACCCTGTCGTCAGTTGATTCATCAGCTTCCAATGCTATTGTTTCTGAGGTAGATGCGACCTGTACGTCGGGTTCCTCACCAGGTACGTATGGCCGAGACATGGGGTTGACTCATTCCTGTGACCCTAGGATCTGGTCAGCATGGCGTCTCACAATGTTCTCCCCAACATCCACTGTTTACATTAGTGGCCCCTGCCGTGTGCATATCATTCCTGGTTGCCATTTCTCTGTTCGGTAGTCGCGGGCCAAGACTGGTTGCCCTACATTGAAGCTCCTTGTCGGCTTCTCATTGATGTGCTGGAATTGCTTACTCTCAACATCTCTTCGTACATTTGGTCTGAGCAAATCCAGACAAGATCTCAACCTTCGGTTAAAGAACATCATGGCCGGGGCCTGGTTGGTGACTGCATGTGTCGCATTTCTGTAGGCTAACAGGAAATTGTCCACCTTATGCTGCAGTGGAATGTCGTCATCGCACATGGCCTTTACTGCTTTTTTAAAGGTTTGTACGAACCTCTCAGCCAATCCATTTGTGGCTGGATGATACGGGGCGGATGTGTAATGCCTTACCCCATTCCTTTTCATAAATCTTCGAAACTCTTTGGACACAAACTGTGGTCCGTTATCAGAGCAAATCTGCTCTGGCAAGCCGTTCCTGGCAAAAATGGTCCGTAGGACTGCAATAGTTTTCTCCGTGGTGGTGGAGGACATTTTGATCACCTCAGGCCATTTCGAGTGCGCATCCACGGCAATTAAAAACATTGAGCCCATGAATGGACCAGCAAAATCAATATGCACCCGTTGCCATGGAGACGAGGGCCACTCCCATGGGTGTAGAGGGTCATGTGGTGGTGCATTTTGGACCTTCTGGCATCCTGAGCAGCTCTTTGTCAGATCCTCGATTTGCTGATCGATCCCCGGCCACCACACATAAGCCCTAGCAAGGCTTTTCATTTTCACCCCTCCCAGATGACATTCGTGAAGCTCATTGAGCACTCTGTCCCTTAACTTGGGTGGAATTACCACTCGGGATCCACACATCAAAGTCCCCTGGCATACTGACAGCTGTTCTCTTCTGGATGAGAATGCTGGCAACAGTGAGTCGCCATGTGCTGGCCATCCCTTCACCGTCAAATCATATACCCGAGACAGTGTCGGGTCATTTCGGGTCTCCTTCTCTATACCAGCGTTAGTTGCTGGCAAGCATTCAATTATAGTCGAATTAAATATTTCGACAGGATCCACTGCTGGTGCTTCCTCCGCAGTAGGCAGTGGCAGGCGTGATAGCCCATCAGCATTTCCAGGTTCTTTCGTGCCCTTATACTCGATTTCATATTGGTGCGCCCCTAGAAAAAGGGACCATCTTTGTAGCCGTTGCGCAGTCATCACCGGAACGCCCTTCTTTGGATTAAAGATGGAGACAAGTGGTTGGTGGTCAGTCAGCAAGGTGAACTTCTGCCCGTGCAGATAGTGATTGAATTTTTTCACTCCCCATACTAGGCAGAGTGCCTCCCTGTCAATCTGGGCGTAGTTACGCTCGGCTGAGGTTAGTGACCGAGACACAAAGGCTACTGGCCTCTCCGAGCCATCCGGGAATTTGTGCGACAGCACCGCTCCAATGCCATAGGTTGATGCATCACACGCCAACCGAATTGGTAGTGCTGGGTTGAAATGAGCCAACACCTCCTTTGATGTGATCAATGCTTTGCTCTTCTGGAAAGCTCGTTTACATTCGTCACTCCACTTCCATGGTACCCCCGTTTGCAGTAGGGTGTTCAGTGGGTGTAGTACTGTAGACAAATTCGGCAAGAACTTATGGCAGTAGTTCACCAGCCCGAGGAACGACCTCAGTTGTGACACATTTTACGGTGCTGGAGCCTTGACTACTGCCTCAATCTTTTCAGGGGACTTATGTAACCCCTCTTTATCAATAACGTGGCCACAATACGAGATCTGCTTCTGGAAAAACTCGCATTTGTGGCGATTAGCTCGGAGCCAATATTCCTTCAATCTAGTGAGCACCTGCTCCAGGTTGGCGAGGTGATCAATGTCATTTTTGCCCGTGACCAGGATGTCGTCCAAATAACAACGGGTCCCTGGAATCCCTTGCAGGACTTGTTCCATTGCCCTTTGCCAAATAGCCGGAGCTGATGCTACCCCGAACACCAGCCGGTTGTATTGATAGAGACCTTTATGAGTGTTGATCGTGAGGTACTGTTTCGAGGCTTCTTCTACCTCCATTTGCAGGTACGCCTGGGCCAGATCAATCTTAGTGAAGCATTTCCCTCCAGATAGCGAGGCGAAAATATCTTCAATCCGCGGAAGCGGATATTGTACAGTGTGAAGGACTGGGTTCACTGTCACCTTAAAGTCCCCACAGATGCGAACCTTCTTTGGATCCCCAGTGTATTACTCAATGACCTCTTCAGTACAGGAACGATGGGTGTAGCCCACTCGCTCCAGTCCACTTTGGACAGTACTCCTGAACGTTCCAAACCTTCCAGCTCTGCTTCGACGGCTGGGCGGATCGCATAAGGTACCGGTCTGGCCTTAAAAAACTTTGGGCTTGCATTTTCCTCTATTTTTATCATCGCTGTTATGCCTTTTAGTGTTCCGAGTCCCTGCTGGAACACTTCTTGTGCGTCAGTTAGCATTTTTGACAGTCATCCAGGTGTGACGTCGTCATCCTTTTTGGCATCTACAGTCAGTGCTTGTATGGAAAGCCAATCTAGCTGTATCTTTTGGATCCATTTACATCCTAGTAGTGGTGGTCCTCCATCTGGCAATACATATAGGTCCATTTTTGGTGTTTCCTTGCCGTTATATATAACGTTCACCCTTATTTTTCCTTTGGGGTAGACTTTTTGCCCCGTGTACGTCTTCAAGACAATCTTTGTATCTCTCAAGGGTATATGTGAGAATAGCCGCTTGTAGTCCCTTTGGTTTATGACTGTTAGGGCTGATCCTGTGTCCAATTCCATTTTCACTTGGACTCCTGCTATCTTGAGCGTGACCCAGATAGTTTGGTGATCCTCCGTTTTGATCACATTATATAGTTTCAGACAACCCAGCTCCTTGCTTCCGGAGTCTGTATCACTTTTCTGTTCATCTGAACTACTCTCCGTCACCTTATGTGCCTTCTTGTACTTCTCCTGTGGAGATTTCTTGCTGCTGGTTTTCTTTCCCGACCTGCAGACTCTTGCTATGTGTCCTACTTTTCCACACTGTCTGCACACTTTGTCCTTGAACCAGCAATCATTGTGGTCGTGTGTTGTTCTGCCGCAACGATAGCACTTCACTGTTCCGTATGACATTTCATTTGTGCCATATTCTTGCGGTCTCCGTTGTACCTCTGCCGCGCCCCGTGCTGCTGCTTCATGTGATACTGCAATGCTGAAAGCCTTGTCCAGCGTAAAGTCCTTTTTTGATAGAAGCCGTTTCTGGGTTCCTTCACTTTGATGCCCACACACAAACTTGTCCCTTAAAGTATCTGCTAGTCCCGTTCCAAACTGGCAGTGTTTCGATAGCTTGCGCAGTTCCGTTAAATACTCAGCATTACTTTCATCTTTATGCTGGTTCCTTTTGTGAAACTTAAATCTTTCTGCTATCAGCAGCGGTGTGGGGTTTAAGTGGTCCTGTAGGATTGACACTATGTTTTCAAAATCCTTTTCTACTGGCTTCTCTGGGGTTACTAGGTTTTGTAGTAAGCCATACATTTTTGCACCCATTGAATTCCACAATACCAGCGTTTTCTTGTCATCTGGCACTACATTCGCCTTGCAGTATACTTCTATGCGTTCGACATGTCGTCCAATCTTCGACTTCATTGTCGAACGCTGTGATACTGCCACTCTTCGGCATTTTTGGGTGTGGTTAGACTGGCTTAAAATGGCGTCTCCCGCGCTTTCTTTTCTTCCCCACTGCGGCTTAAAATGGCGTCTCCCGTGCTGCTGCCAACGCCGCTCTCGGCGGTCCTCGTGGCAAATGGCGACACCCTGTGGGATTCGTGCACTGCTCCTGCGCTGCTGCCAATGCTGCTCTCTGCGGTCCTCGTGACAATGGCAGCACCTCGCGTTTTCCTTCGCGCCTCTCTCCCCCGTTGACGCTGCTTGGCCCTTGAACACCGGCTGCGCTCTGCTCTCTCTCGTCTCTCTCCCCCGTTGATGCTGCTCGGCCCTTGAACACCGGCTGCGCTCTGCTCTCTCTCATCTCTCTCCACATTGACGCCGCTCAGTCCTGAACACCGGCTGCGCTCTGCCCTCTCTCTCTCCCCCGTCGACGCTGCTCGGCCTTTTTCTGTGCCGCTCGGTTGGCTCTAGCCGCCGCTGTCCGGGAAGGGTCTGCGCAGTACCTGTTGCCAGCCCGTTTCGCTGGACCACCGTGACTGGAAAGCCAAGCCTGGCTCTCGACAGCCTCCCCTGCGATGCTCAAATCTCCGCTGGATGACTGGGCGGTTGCCCGTGGTCGACGCCCGTGCTTCTGGACTCGACCTCCTTCCACTGTTCTCCAGGAGCGAATCCCTGGGAGGTGATGCAGAGTTGCAGGTAGGTTCGAATCTGCTCGTCGCCAATGTTGTGTCTGTGTATAATAAGACACAGACTGCAGGAGAAACGGTACAACAGGTGTTTACTGAATGAGGGTTACTCTAGAACTAACTGTACAGATCACTACTCAGGGTTTATATACAGGTGTGGTCACTGCCGGTACTACAGTATACAGGAGCTGTAAAAAGTAGTTCTCTCCCTTAAAGGTACATACATTACAAGTAGGGTCTTCAATAGGTCTCAAGAGGAACAGTTACATCTGATAACTTTGGGGAAAACTGATATAGATATTCATTCCAAGAACTCACTGGATTTCTTATTTGTTTGTAGGGAGGAGGCATCTTTAAGCGCTGCTTCAACTTGAACAGGATATTGATTGTTGTCCATATTCAGGGTATCTGCGACCCAAATAGTTCACCTTTCATTTCTTGAACTTCATTTTTTCCTTGTTTGGTTTGATACCCTTTTGGTGTTACTTAGACGGAGCTTCCAGTAATGGCCCTGCTCATCTCTACTGTAGAGTAATATGTCAACTGTTGTGCTTTGCTTCCAATTCACTAGCTTTCCATATGGTGGTGCAAGATTTTTATGTCTGTTTTAGTTTCTATAAAAGTCTTTTAGTGCTATTGTTGTGTATGCCAATAATCATTCTGTTTCTAATTAGAATTTCTAAAGTCCCACAGGTACGTGCTTCACCAAAGGTGTGGAGATTCACTATGTACAGCTCCATTGTTTCTTCAGGATTTTGATCTGGATTTTGAATATATAGCATTTGTAAATTTATTGGTCTTTTCAGTGAAAAGAACTGCAACCTCTATCAGTTTTGTCCTCATCGGTCTCCAACTGAAGGCCATCAAATATTTTCAGTGCCTCTCTGCCCTTTCAGGTGTTTAGTGGAGCAGTTCTGATATCTGTTGACTGCTCAATAGAAAGTCTCATAATTGATTCGATTCCTCTTTAAAGCATTTCCAATTGCTTGCTAGATTGCTTGCCTTCTCGAGTTTTGCTGGGAATGGTACATTCTGAATAATAGATTTTTTGAATGGAACAGTGGCTGTATTCTTAATGCTTAAGATTTAAATTTTCCAATTTAATTGAGTCTTCAGTTGATGCAGTCAGGCAGAACAGGATAGTATTGATCAAGAATCATAATTGATCAGTTGCTGAATGGAATGTTAGGGAGCTGGCATTGCTGGCTTCAAATGTTCCGTTTTCATTTTTTCCTTCTATTTCCTTTTAACAGGTTCAGAGCAAGTTATTTCCAATTCTGACACTACAGGCTGGATTTTCTCAATGGAGACGAGTTGGAGGTGGGACTGCTGCTTGCCGTGTCAATGTCCTGCCTCCATCCTCGTCTGTCCAACCAGAGAGATTTTCCCCTGATTGACCTTGTTAAACCTGCCCTGCGGGCTCAGCAGGCCAATTAGGGGGAAGTCACTGACAGAGCACGTCAACGTCTGATGTGCCCTCTGTCAAGACTTCTTGAAAGAAGAAATGTCAGTGTTTGACTGCTCTGTGAAGCTGTCAAACACTGACATTCTCTGTAGTTTGATGAGCCCTTGTGTTCAGGACTCATCAAACCTTTCAACTCTGTGAAATCGACAAGGAGGATGTCGGATCTCCCGATCCAGGGTGGATGAAGGCTGTAGGAAGAAAACAAGGTAAGTGAACACTTTTTAACAATTATCACTCACCTTACATACGTACCACTCCACACTTGCACCCATCACTCACCTCTACACCTTACTTCCAGGTGCCTCCGACCACCGCAGACCTCCTTCACGTCTCCTCCAACCCGGCGGGGTTCTCCGAGATCAGGACGTCTTCACCTGTGAAGGTAAAATGGCACTAGTCCTTTTTTCTGCCTGTTAACTACCTGTCAATTGTACAAAGATTTTCAGATCAGAAGGTGCAGTCACCCACTTAACTATCTGTTAACTACCTGTTAACAGGTAGTTAAAAGGATTTAATGCCTTTCCTGCCTCCAGGAGATGGGACCTGAAGCAGCACATCTTCCCGCCTCCTGGCAAAAGGACACAGAGGTGGGATGGGTGCGGGTTTGCCATCCGGCCCCACTTTCTGCTACTTTACCGGCTGTCCCACCTCCATGCCCGCCTCCTCGGGGCTTGGAAAATCCAGCCCTTCGTGGCATTTGTTATTAAGTTCAGTTAGAAACAAATTTTAAAAGGCTTTATAGATTGAAAGCATGTGGGCCCCAATTTTCACTTTCCCTCCACCCAGTGAGTACGAGGAGGTAGTTCACCAGAAATCGTGGCGATAAACTTATCGCCTTTTCCCACCTGGTATCATTTTGGTTTGGGCTTCCAAGTGGACAGCCTAGATCTCATTTCAGTATGCCAATTGGGGTCCTATGATGTACATCGAACCCTGCCACTATTTTATAGGTGTGCCCACTGGTAGCAGGTTTTGAACTGCCTAACCTGCGATCCTTAAAGAGATCGTTGCAGGTTGCTCCAAAACCAGGTAAGCTTTTAGTACTTTTTGGAACTCCTATGGGGCTCGGATGAACATGAATGTTCCTCCTGACCCTGTAACAATCTTTTGGCCAGTTGCCTGCATCCCCCACCCCTGCACCCTCCCGGCCCCACACCCATGGAGAGTAAAATTTACACCTTGGCTCAATATCAAGGCTACCGGAATTTCTCACCCACACCCACACAACCCCCAAACTCCCAAAGACCGGTTGTCGAGCTGCCTGTGAGCAGTGGCATGAAATAATATTGAAATGGGACCGGGCCCTCAATATGGCTCGGGCCTCTCGGCAGTGACTTGCGGTGGGCAGCTTGAGTGCTCGTCCAGCCTCCCCTCTGCCTGCCCGAAATCCACGTGTATTGATGGTGTGTTGATTTGCCATTTCACTAGATAACATGTCGCTGTCAATTGTACAAAGATTTTCAGGTCAGAAGGTGCAGTCACCCACTTAATTATGGGTACAAAGTCGCATCATATCGGAACAAAGTTACATCAATATTTGTCAGAACAGCTGGCAGAGGGTCGTCTATAGAACTTGACAGGGAACAGTGAGTGGCCTGGGCAAGGGGAATTCAAGAAAAATTGTGATGATGGGAAGGAATCAGGTTTCCTTTGACATAATCGAATTTGATGCTGAAGATTATATCCCAAGGATTCGTGTGTTAAGCTGAAGCTTAATATTGTCTCAAAAATGTTACGTGTTTAGATTTAAGAAGAAACTGTGCATGAGAACCTATCTTCTTGTGCACTGCAGCTTGAATATGGAAGCTTTATCAGGACAAAAACACACTGGAGATCTCTTGCATCATGTGGTCATCTCTGTCCCATATCAACATAATAAGTAAATAAAATCCTGTAAACAAATTAAGATTTAATGCAGGTTCCTATTTACAATTTGAATCATCATTCTTTCATAATATATGGGCACACTTTGTTGGATGTAAAATTGAGGCAGGGTTAAACAATTTCTAAGTCCAAATACCCAATTAGCAATTTGTTGTAGTATTGCCTGATTAGTAATTTGTCACCAGCTCTATATAATAGTTGTTTTCACAAGCTTCATGACTATAATCTGTCATCAGTGCATTTGCCTGTTAACTGATTATTGGTTTGCCAGGTGTTCATCATCTTTGAAGTGTCTGCTTTTCAAGGTTTTGGGCTTAATTTTTAAGTGAGGGTTCAAATGTTTATGAAGTGGTTCATTCTCTGAAAGTGAGTTACTGCTAATTAAACTTCATGTTTTAAAAAATAGCTCTTGCCTGTATGGGCAATGTTTGCTGATTGTAAAAGTTGTTTAAAAACTCATGCTTTAAGTTGACTTGTCGTGTTTATTACTCTGCATATGGTGCTTCACTTCTGAAGCTGGCTTCAGGAAGTAGGAACCGTGGAACAGGAGTAGGCCATTCAGCCTCACCAGAATGATACCAGGGCTGAAAGGCATTAAGTTATGAGGACAGGTTGCATAAACTTGGCTTGTATTCCTTTGATTTGAGAAGAGTGAGGGATGATGTAATTGAGCTGTTTAAAAGGATCCAATTGGGTAAGTAGGAAGTTATTTCCTTCGGTAGGGGAATCCAAAACAAGAGGGCACACTCTTAAAATTAGAGACAGGCCATTCAGGAATGAAATCCAGAAACACTTTTTTTTGCACAAAGGATGTTGGAAGTTTGCAACTTGCTGCCCCAAAAGGCTGTGGATGCTGGGCCAAAGATGCTATGCATCAATAATATTTGTTTGGCGAGGGTATCAATGGATATGGCTCAAAGGCAGATAAATGGAGTGAAGTGCATGATCTGATAGAGCCTGCTCCGCTATTCAAAGGGCAGAATAACCTGCTCCTATTCCTATGTTCCTACGATCAGCTCTAATGGAGTTGGGGCAGCCGAAGGTAAATGATCTAAAAAAAATAAGTTACGTAGTGAAAAAGGACCACGGTCAGAGAAATAAAAAGAAAAATAATGAATGTTTGGACCAAAAACAAAATGGTGGAAATACACAGGAGGCCCCTCAGCATCTTAAGAGAAAAATGACAGACTGACATTTCAGCAGAAAATGTCATCAGCAATGGTGTGGTCAAGCAGAACAACACTTTATTGGATGGGCCAAAATAAAGGAAGGAGGGGAAGACAACAGGAGCCGATCAATAGTACAGATCTGCTCACTACTTTTAGTACCACAACTTAAATTGGATTTCTCCAACACAGAATTGTATCAGCAACGAATTGAATTTATGTCGCATCTTTACCATAATAAACGCCCCAGGTAGCTGGACAGTTGGAAATAGAGAGGAAAACAGGCAGTCAGCCATGGAGGAAAAGATCTGGGAAGGTGACTGAAAAGTTGGGTTTTGAGAAGATATTGAAATGAGGAGTGGAGAGAGGCAGATATTTTTGTGCGGGAATTCCAGAGAGGATATTGAAAGGGGCTGAAAATTCCACCATCGATGGTATGGTGAAGGGAGAGGGGCATGCACGAAAGACCAGCATCAACAGATCGAAAAGTGCAGGAGAGACTATAAGGCTCCTGTGGGGCAAGAACATGGAGGGATTTCACTGAGATGGCAAGGGTTTTAAGCTTCATTTGTTGGCAGACAGGGAGCCAATATAGATCAGTGAGGATGTGATTGATCGACGTGGGGGACTTAATGCGGGACAGGAACCGGGGCTGCCATTTGGGCAGAGTTTCGTTGGTGGAGGGTGGGAGTGGGGTTGGGTTTATCAGCAATTATTGACATTCCTTAGCAGAGGGATGTGTTTGAGCGAATTATTCAAATTGACAATTTTTGTATGTAAATTTACCCCTACAGAGCTCATAATAAGGAAAAAAAAGAGCTTTATCTGAGGTGCGTTGGTGGTGATAGCAACTTTCTTTCCCAATTGCCACTGCGCATTAGCTACACCGAGTATCAGACTCCAGAGATTGCAGATACAAAGTGTGATGTATTTCACCAAGTCCTGCTCCATCTTCTTTTTGAAACCTATTCCTGAATTCTTATTTAATGCTTTGTTGCCGACCTTCTGGGACAACAAACCACAGTGATGAAGAACCTTTGGAGAGATGTAGCATGCTTACAGTGCAGTGCAGTTACTCATTCAAATCGGGAAGAATGCAGGCCCGGGGATAGTGCCCTGAAGAAAGCCGACATTTCCAAACAGTGCAGTAATTCAGAGCAATGACTCTGCGCTGTGGTCTATAGGTGAGGTGAATTGGCTTTGGGATAAATGAGCTCGCCTTGCATTGTAGCAAGTAAGCACGCTATTAGTCTAAGCTTGTTGGAATGCAAACGGGTCGCCGTGATGGAGTGCGGTTATTGGCACTTTAATTACCTCTGGGTATGTTGGATTATCCATGGTGGCAGATAGGAACATTGCAGCCAATCCTCAGGTGGGAATAATTCAGTGCTGCATTGCATTAAGTACTGCAGTGACAGACAGTCAGTCAGTGAAGCAGATGATTCTGAATTGTAAAAGACCCACAGATGTTTCTGGCACATGGAATATCATATATCAAACTTAATGTTTATATTTTCTACACATCGCGTGGAACTGAATTTGGCTTTATTTTTAAATCACGGTAATTTACAGTACAATTTGTTTTTCTTGTAACAAGCAATGAATGTGTTCAAAGATTTTGTGCCTCATAGGTAATTTAGAGAAGGTTTCTCATTTAAAAGTGCTTGCTGAGTATATTTCATACAAAGGCATTTATTTTTGCGAAGTGGTTTTTTATGAGAGTCTCACTATTACGACCCCTTTAAAGGCCAGTTACATAATATTACGACCAACATAGTGTATTGATTTGTTTTGTCTAGATTCTAAGAGCCCGAAGACTACAATTCAACTCTCTCCATTGTCCTTTTTAATGGTAGGGTGAATGAAAGAAGAACAAACCTGCATTTATGTAGCGTCTTTCACAAATTCAGGGTACCCCAAATCGTTTTACAATCAATGAAGTACTTTTGAAATGTAGTCATTGTTGTAATGTAGGGAAACTCGGCAGCCAATTTGTGCACAGCAAGGTCCCACAAATAGCAATGAGGTAATGACCAGTTACACTAGTTTTAGTGATGTTGCTGGAGGGATGAATATTGGCCAGAACACAGTGAGAACGCCACTGCTCTCCTTGGAATAGTGCCATTGGATCTTTTACATCCACCAGAGAGTGTAAACATCTCATCCGAAAGACAGCACCTCTGACAGTGCAGCACTCTCTCAGTAATGCACTGAAGTGTCAGCCCAGATTATGTGCTCAAGGCACTGGAAGCCACGACCTTCAGATTCAGAGTGAAAGTGCTACCACTGAGCCTGGTTGACGACACCCAGTACCCACAATTAAGGGCAATATTCCAAATTTTGCCTCACTGGTGATTATACAAGGTTTTGACTTCTTAAACCAGCTTTGCCCCTCTCTGGTATGTGAAATGTGAGATGTATTTTTGATTGTAGCTGTATATTCTAAATTTAAATTATACAATTAAAAGTAGGTTCAGGAATATCCACGTAAGGGTAATGACACTAATTCCACTGTAACATTTTGAGATTTTTATCTATCTTGTTCTTGAAGGGATTTTAGTTTAATTTATATTATGGCACTAATCTTGCTGGAAAAATAATGACAAGTTCTCTACACACACCGTTATTAATGCACAAATCAGCCAGCAACTTCAGCCGTAGAAGAGATACACCGAATCTCCATAATTTGCTGGTCAATTTACATTGCTCCACTATTTGCTTCACACAAACAGTACAAACTCGCCCTTCGCCTCCCTTAGGATTTGCTGGATTTGCTCAAATTCAAAACTCAAATTAAACTCACCACAGAAAGTTAGAGCCAAAGTACCCTTTTAGCAATGTGAGAATTGTTAATGCAATGCCAATCAACCATTCTGTCCCAGAAAGGAAACCATTTGTCTGTTGAGTCATATTCCTGCATGCAGTAAATTCTTCTTGGAGATTTAAACATTTAGGGGGGAAAAATTGGGTTGATTTGCGCCTCTCATTAGCGCCCCCATGTCACAAAGCCCCTAGCACCTGGGCGTGGTGCCGCTAACGCCTCCCGTGAAATTCAGCGGGAGGTTAACGGCGGCGGTACCCGGTAGAGCCGTGAGGCCTTGCTCCGCAGCGATTATGTCATCGCTGTGCGCAGCACCCCGCTCATGCCCCGGCTGCAATCTTCAGTTGCGCCCCCTGACCTATCACTGGACGCTATGTCCGACAGTGTCAGGGTGGTGTTTTTGCAGTCACGGTGGCACTCGTAAAAGTGGCAGGTGTTGGGTGGCCATTTTTTTTTGGCCAACGGCCAGCACCTGCCCCCTTCCCCTTTTTTCTTCGGGGTGCTGGCTGCAGTCGCTCAGCCCTCTTGAGAGCCGGTCTGTTTATATAGCACCCCACTCCCCGGTGGTCCAGCAGGGCCCCGGTGCACGCAGCGCTAGCCCCCTCCCCTTTAATCAGCAGAGGAGGCCTGCAATGATGTGGCACTACGTGCCGGCCCGCATGACGCTGTTGCACGTAGCGCCGCGATATTCAGTTGTAGCGCCCTAAGAAGAAGGTGTAGCGCTTCCAGTAGCACTCCACCTCCTGCTTGGGGTGCTGCAACTGAATTTTAGGCAGAGGGGCGCTAATTTTTTAATTAGCGCCCCGGTGACGTTAACGCCCGAAAGGGGGGGGGCGACACCCAATTTTTCCCCATAAAATGTAACATTTTTTTTCTCCCTTATCCTTTGCCTTTTTTGGCTCTCTCTTAATTCAATCTTTCTTCCTCTCTCTTTATTTCTCTTTCTGTACCTTGATTTGACTCTAATTCACCCTCCTTCTCCATGTATCCACTGTTTCGTTCTCAATCCTCAAATCTCATTGGTTAAGGAGATAGCCTGTTTGTCCCACCACTCACCGAGGTCCCAGATGCACTGTTGCCCTCGGAACGCCGTTCTCAGCTCGCACTTCCAGCAAGTTACGGTGCAAACATTTTCTGAGCTGAACGGTGCAGGAAAATGTCTAACTAACGGCGCACACGGCGAGATGCCCCACTCCAACAAGATTTGGGTCATTATGTTGTTTGAATGAAGTTAGATTTCATTCACAAAGGGTTAACTCTCAGACAGACATGCAAACACATTCTGAAATGTTGTTTTAGACAAATTAGTTGGAATATCAAAAGAACCACAGATGTCTATTCTCACATACAATGGCCCTTGTAAGAATTGGGGAGCCATTCAACACATCCTAGAGCCAGTTACAGCTTTGATACCAGGATGGTTTTCATCCACTCTGCCCAGTGGAGGAAGAGAGGATTTAGCTATACAGCCAATGAAGTTGCCATAGTTTTCACACCTAGTGCAGAGGGGGAGAGTTTCTCATTGGAGGGTAAGTTTGATTGGCTGCTCGACAAGCCAATCCTTGATGCAGCGAGCTGAGGGGGAGGGTTCAGACGTCAGTCTTTCTCTCACCATTTCCCCCAGGGAAGACAGTGTTGGGGAGTTGAAGTCTGGAGCCGTTAGTGAGACGTAGAGGTCCTGGTTTCTAAGATTGATGCCAGTTAGCCCGGGGCTTGATAACCTGTGACTGAATGCAGTCAGTAAGAGGGAGGTAGGCTGGAATTATCAGAGCTAAGAACGGGTGGGTTGGAGGCGTTGGGGGGAAGTGAAAGTTGAAAAAATGTGAAACCTGACCCCAACCCACCTCCAACCCGCCCACTTTCACCTTTCACTCAGGAGGGACGGGGGGCGAGGGCGGGTGGGGTGGGTGCTGCCAACCCGCTGCCAGGAGGCGGGTTGGCAATTTAAATATGAAAATGAGACCTGAAGCCTCTACTTGAACCTGCTGTAAGGGGAAGGGGGGGTTTTGGTTTGGGGTTTTTGCCTGGTCAGTCAGCCGTGTGTCTGAGCTGTTCCAGCCCCATGCGGTTCAAATCGCTTCCCCTTTGGTTCTAACTGCCAGACTTATTTCAGTAGCGATATAGACAAAATGAAACCAGTGGTTTGGTGCAAAGAAAACCAATGTTTTATTGAAATAAAGAATAAATTGCTATACAGTGAAAATAATTATGAATACAGCACACTTTTACTTAACGGGGAGGAGAAAAGACGGACACATCGAGGGAAAATTGACTAAAATTACAATTTAACAAAATTCCCCTTTAGTTCCCACCCCTTATACCTATCTAGGTTGCCTTGTAATGGGCCAGAAAGTTTATGCTCACCAGTCTACAATGTTGAGATGCCTGCTCCGTGCCCTGCGGTCTGCCTTGGATTTTTCACCGCCCGAAGTAGAGATACCCCAGTAATTCAAAAGTAACTGCGGGTATTCCACTTCTTTGGGTGGGCTGTGACGATCCCCTTGGAGGCAGGGCACCAGAGGTGAGGCGGTAGACAGAGAGAGAATGGCTTCCTGAGGGGCTACCTTTATACTCCATTGGGAGCCCTTATCTTCGCGCCCAAATCTGGACATATCTGGGTCACACAAAAGGGACCGGTCTGTCCCCATTGACCGTAATGGGTTTGAATGCGGCTATAATGCGTTTCCCATTCATTTAACTGGTTTGTGAATGGAGCTGTCCCAGTTTGAAATGTCCCACTGGTTTCTTGAGTGCTAGGTAAACAATCCTTGAGTGCTCGTGTAAACAATCCTTTGTCCTGTGGTTTACAGCCCAACCACAACTTGATTGACAGCAACCACTTAAGCCCTTGAGTCAACACTGCTGAGGGCTTGTGTAAACAGAGCCCTTTGTTCCATGTTGAAACTTCCTAACTGCAGTTGATTGACAGCTTCAAGTACTTAAGTACTCAGAAGCTGTTTTTTTTCCCCCCAATCCTTTCGTCAGCCAGTGCTGGGAGATTCTCCTTTCATATTCATACAGACTGTCTTTCTCCTTTGCCACGGGGCTGGCTACAGCCATCTTTGATGTCCTGGGTTTTTAAAGTACATTCCAACCAGCTTTTCTTTAATCAAATAATCTTCGGGGGCTGCCGAAATTTTGTGAACCTCACACTGCTTTGTAGGTTTTACTGTAGGCGGCCGGGCATCCCGGGGCTCAGGATTCCCAGTAGCTGCAATGAGGCGGCCTCAGCCTCGGGGAGCAATGTTTGTGGGCCGGGAGGGGCAGGAGTGCTTCGTGCGGGTAGGACCCGGGAAAATCCAGCCCAAAATTTAGGATGCCCTTTTTATACATAATGACCATGCCTCCTCAAAGTCTAATGTATATAATTTAGATCAAAGCTGATCTTGGAGTGTGGGGCCAGTTCTAAGACATAGTTGGCAACAGCAACACACAACTCTAGCTTATTTGCTCCAATTGCCACAGTTCAATATATGGGTGCGGTACATGCGCTGTCCAACTGTTGCCCATTTTGGGCATCAGGGTCCTGAAACAGGCATTCGGCCCCAATTAGCATATTCAAGGGGCCTAATGTCTGTTTTTAGCAGATGCCTCAGGCACTCTGATGTCACCAACTGCTAGTGTAGCTGCCAGTGCACTTTCGAGGTGGGGCCAGACCTGTGAGCTGGTGCCCGGAACTCGGTCTCTCCCCAACTCTTACTTTTCGCTCCAAAATCAGGCACTGACCATTTCTCCCCCAATGACCTCCCATCAAAATCATATTCTCAGAAATATTAAATTATTTTCATACTTATTTTAGAGTGGCGTTTATAATGACAGCCTAAACAGTTACTTATTCCTCTAAAGAGCACTTACTTGAACCCAGTTATAGTGTAAATCCTTCTCGAGAGGAGCAGTGTGCCCACAGGAGGTCCTACTATGTCTCAAAACTGGGTCAAACTGGTTTTAATCAAATAAAGAAAGATCTGCGGTGCTGAAAACCTGAATTGCAATACCATACCAGTCTAATCTTCTGCTGGAGCAAGTATGCCATAGATTCACTTTTATAGTCAAAGTGCCTGATTGGTGTCTACTGTGTAATCCAGGCTTTTAAACTGGTGTCCTTGCCCTGTATGCATGTCCAATTACTTGAAGGAAAATATCACCACTCTGTTTTGCTGCACTGTTTTTCTAACTCATTCTTTCTTAGGATCTCAAAACTGTGAAACTACGTAACTCTCTCACTCTTCCCTTCCTCTGAAGTTGGCGTCACCTGACCTCTGTCATTTAATTCATCTAAACATCTTTTCTCCTGTTCTCAACTTTGATGTTGCTCTTCACCTTGGTTTCTCAATAAACAAAATATTGGCATTATGTTGCGCTCACTTGTAGTGAAAGTAAACCTTGCTGGTGCCCTCACTCCTTACAGACACGCAAAGGATCTTGGGAATGCACCGCAAAAACAATAGTTAATGTTCCTCATTGCTGAGCTGTCTGTAAAAGTTCACACTGAAGCATATATTGGAAGTCCGGCAGCCTGCGACTGCCATGGCAACCAGTATGTGATAACAATGCTACAGCTGAATTCAGAATCAGCACTTCTGTTTAGATGTAATAATTTTGGATCTTTTGCTGAACAGTGATGTGTGGGGCATTTTTTAAATTATATTTTTGTTTTGTGAATGTTATTGAAACAAAATGTGGAAAACTGCAGAAATGAGCACAGAAGGGGGATTATTGAATTAAACGTTGAACCAAGGAGTTGCAAAATATTTATGGGGGTGGGGTGGGAGAACTTTTTATTCAACTATTTTTTGTTAAAAATCTGGACAGAATATGAACACATTTACGAGTTTCCAAAGTTGTTAATAATTTCATTTATACAAGTAAGTAAGTTTATTGAGGAAGTGGTTTTGCCTCCGTTGAGGTGTAGCCTCAGTTTCTGGAATGTTTTGTTCTGAAAGCCCTGTTGCTGTATAGCCTTATTGGTCATCAGTGAAAACCTCATAATATGTGGTTCTGTTTGAACTTTTACAGTGCATCCCTTTCTATTTTATTTTCTTAACTATGAGATTCATTGTTAATGCAAGGCATAAGTGCCCAGATGAATGTTTTAGAGCTATGAGGCATAGAAGCATAAATGTTTACAGCACAGAAGGAGGCCATTCGATCCACTGTACCCATGCCAGCTCATTACTACAGGTGTCCAAAGATGGACCCACTGCCTGTGGTCTCCGCCTAACCACGATTCTTCCTCCACTTCAATTATTTGTCTCTATCTCAACCATTCTCTGTGGCAAAACATTCCAAACTCTTTAACAACTCTCCATGTAAAGACATTTCTTCTAACCTCTCTCCTCCCTTTCTTAGTGGGAATTTTAAATTGATGACTCCTCATCACCGACTACCCAACTAGAAGAAATAGGCTTTCCCTATTAACCCTATCAAAATTTTTCAGAACTAAAAACCTCTCTAAAATGGCTTTTTAATCTTCTCTGCTCCAATGGGAATAGTCCCAGTATTTCATGTTTCTTCTTATAACTACAACCATTCCTCATTGTACCATTTCACCCTAGGTTTGTGAATTGAACTGCCAGATGTGAATGGCTCCATCTGTTGACATTTATCGGCTTTTGTTGGTAAATAATGATGGTACTATGCTTGCTGGGAAGCTGGGAAGTGGGATTAGTCTGGATAGCTCTTTGTTGGCCGGCACGGAAAAGTTGGGCTGAAATGGCCTCCTCCCGTGCTGTAACTTTCTATGACATGAAAATCAAAAAATGCCATTGATCTTGGCCGGGTTGGTGGTAAGGACACTGCAATAAGTCTAAGTGGCCCAAGGCTAGGAGGGGAAAATAATCAGCTAAGGTTCCAATTCCTGATTACCGACCAGTCACCACAGCTAGAAAGTGCTTGTGTGTCGTTCTCAGGTGAGAACAGTAGCAGGCTTGGCTGTGATGATCCCAAAGCATCCATACCAACCTGATGCCTTTCACACGGACAATCAGCATTTTCAGGTTAGTGGTCATTTGTTCAGAGATGAAAATTAGTGTCCCTCCCGGCCTCCCCTTTCACTGCCCCACCCGGCTCCCCCTTCAGTGCCCCTCCCGGCCTCCCCCTTCACTGCCCATCCCGGGCTCCCCCTTCACCGCCCCTCCCGGCCTCTCTTCACTGCCCCTCCCAGCTCCCCCTTCACTGCCCCTCCCAGCTCTCCCTTCAGTGCCCCTCCCGGGCTCCCCTTTCACTGCCCCTCCCAGCTCCCCCTTCACTACCCCTCCCGGGCTCTCCCTTCACTGCCCCTCCCGGGCTCCCCCTTCACCGCCCCTCCTGGGCTCTCCCTTCAGTGCCCCTCCCGGGCTCCCCCTCCACTGCCCCTCCCGGGTTCCCCCTTCACTGCCCATCCCGGGCTCCCCCTTCACCGCCCCTCCCGGCCTCTCTTCACTGCCCCTCCCAGCTCCCCCTTCACTGCCCCTCCCAGCTCTCCCTTCAGTGCCCCTCCCGGGCTCCCCTTTCACTGCCCCTCCCAGCTCCCCCTTCACTACCCCTCCCGGGCTCCCCCTTCACTGCCCCTCCCGGGGTCCCCCTTCGCTGCCCCTCCCGGCTCCTACCACATTCTGCTGCTGCTCCAGCAGAGATAAGTCTACCGCAAGTTTTATCTTGCAATCCGAAATTCCCACGCAGTGTGCAGCGGCGTTTAGTTCCCTGGAATGGAAGCACCTAGTAGGAACCAAAAAAAGTTTGGGGGTTTGGGATACAGGGTTGCCCTGTTTTGGTGGGGTGGGGGGAGAAGGTGGGGGAAGGAAGATCCAGGAACAACCCTGTGGGGGATGGGGAGGAGCTAGGATTGTGCTTGAGGGGGAGGGGAGGGGAGGAGAGGGCTAACATAAACCAAGGTTGAGGTGGGGGAAGGGAGAGAGCCACTATGAACTGAAGGAGGGGCGGAACCAGTTTGAACTGAAGGAGGAGCGGAACCAGTTTGAACTGAAGGAGGGGCGGAACCAGTTTGTACTGAAGGAGGGGCGGAACCAGTTTGAACTGAAGGAGTTAGGGGGATTAAATACGTGGGGTTATAGGGACATGTGTTGGTGTAGGGGTTATGGGGATTGGGTGGGATATGTGTCGGTGCAGGTTCGATGGGCCGAAATGGCCTCTATCTGCCCTGTGGGGTTTCTGTGATTCTGTGAGGGGTGGAACCAGTTTGAACTGAAGGAGGGGCGGAACCAGTTTGAATTGAAGGAGGGGCGGAACCTGTTAAGTCCGTGAATGATTGAGACACGGACTAGCAGGAGAGAAAACAAACAGATCTTTACTGGTGAAAGGCATAAACAAAACTAAACAACAGAGGCTCTCTAGCGCCTTTTATACAGGGGTGGTCACTGCCGGTACTGCAGTCTGAGACCAGTTATTCTCTTAAAGGTACATACACAACAATTCCTCCCCTTTTAGATAAACAGTACATAACATTCATTTAACAACTAATGATAACAAATTACAATCACAATTACTGTTGCTAGGTACATTGGTTAAGTTTAAGCAATTATAAGTTCAGTCTTTGAGGAGGCTTCCTGATTCTGTCTGGATAACGCCTCTTTGGGGTATCAGGTTCTTCTGGCAATGTTGAGTCGGAATCAATGTCGTTGTTTGGTTCATTTGCTTCCAATATTACCGGTTCTGCGGTAGCTGCAATTGGAACATCGATTTCATTACCAGGTGTATCAGATCGTGGTGTGGAGTTGACGTTTTCCAGTGACTCTAGAATCTGGTCAGCATGGCGTCTTACAATGCTCTCCCCAACGTTCATGGTATACATGAGAGGTCCTTGTCGTGTACAAATCGTTCCTGGCTGCCATTTCTCAGTGCGGTAGTCCCGGGCCAAAACTGGTTGACCTATCTTAAAACTCCTGGTCGGCCTTTCATTCATATTCTGAAACTGCCTGTTCTCCACAGCTCTTCGGACGTTTGGCTTAACCAAATCCAAGCGGCATCGTAGTCTTCGATTGAAGAACATCATGGCTGGAGTTTGGTTGGTAACCGCATGTGTCGCATTCCGGTAGGCAAACAAGAAGTTGTCCACCTTGTGTTGTAGGGGTATATCTTCATTACACATTGCCTTGATAGCCTTCTTGAATGTTTGGACAAACCTCTTGGCCAATCCACTAGTGGCTGGATGATATGGGGCAGATGTGTAATGCTTAACACCATTGTTCTTTAAGAACCTCCGGAACTCTTCAGACACAAACTGTGGTCCATTGTCAGAGCAAATCTGTTCAGGCAGCCCATTCCTGGCGAATATGGTTCGTAAAACTGTGATAGTTTTTTCCGTGGTGGTTGAGGACATTTTTATTACCTCTGGCCACTTTGAATGTGCATCCACCGCAAATAAAATCATCGAGTCCATGAAGGGACCCGCAAAATCAATGTGCACCCTTTGTCATGGAGATGAGGGCCACTCCCATGGATGCAGAGGAGCTTGTGGTGGGGCGTTTTGGACCTTCTGGCATCCTGCACAGCTCTTGGTCATCTCTTCAATTTCTCTATCGATTCCTGGCCACCACACAAACGCTCTGGCTAAGCTCTTCATTTTTACCCCACCCAGATGACCCTCATGAAGCTCATTGAGCACTCTACCCGTCAACTTAGGTGGAATTACTACTCTGGATCCACACATCAAAGTTCCTCTGCACACTGACAGCTGTTCTCTTCTCGGCGAGAATGCTGGCGGCAGTGGTTCGCCATGTGCTGGCCATCCCTTCACCGTTAAATCATAGACCCGTGATAGTGTCGGGTCATTCCGTGTTTCCTTTTCTATGTTTGCATTCGTCACAGGGAGACATTCGACTATGGTCGAGTGGAATAACTCCATTGGATCCACTGCAAGGTCTTCTTCTTCCAACGTCGGCAACGGTAGACGTGACAATCCATCAGCATTTCCATGCTGTTTAGTTCCTTTGTACTCGATTTCATATTGGTGTGCCCCTAGGAAAAGGGACCATCTCTGCAGCCTTTGTGCTGTCATTATCGGTACGCCCTTCTGAGGGTTGAAAATGGAGACAAGAGGTTGATGATCGGTTAGTAGAGTAAATTTTTGACCGTGCTGATAGTGATTGAACTTCTTCACCCCCCACACTAGGCTGAGGGCCTCTCTGTCAATCTGGGCGTAGTTATGCTCGGCAGAAGTTAACGAGCATGACGAAAAAGCTATCGGCCTCTCCGAACCATCAAGGAATTTATGTGACAGTACCACCCCAATGCCGTAGGGAGACGCATCACACGCCAGCCTGATTGGCAGTGCTGGGTTGTAGTGAGCCAATACGTCCTTTGAAGTGATTAAGTCCTTACTCTTCTGAAAAGCACGCTTACAATCATCGCTCCATTTTCATGCTACCCCCGTTCGTAGCAGGGCGTTCAGTGGGTGCAGAATTGTCGACAAATTTGGCAAAAACTTATGATAGTAATCCACCAACCCGAGGAATGACCTTAGCTGCGACACATTTTCAGGCGCTGGGGCCTTAACAACCGCTTCAATTTTGTCAGGGGACTTATGTAACCCCTCTTCATCAATCACGTGGCCACAATACGATATCTGTTTCTTAAAAAATTCGCACTTGGGGCGGTTGGCTCGCAGCCCATGTTCCCGTAGTCTAGTGAGCACCTGTTCTAGGTTGTTAAGGTGTTCACTGTCATCTTCACCTGTTACAAGGATGTCGTCCAAGTAACACTGAGTCCCCGGAATCCCTTGCAGGACTTGTTCCATCGCTCTTTGCCATATCGCCGGAGCCGATGCTACTCCGAATACCAATCGATGATACTGGTAAAGACCTTTGTGAGTGTTTATCGTGAGATACTTCCTTGAGGACTCTTCAACCTCCATCTGCAAATATGCTTGTGCTAGGTCAATTTTTGTAAAACGCTTCCCTCCAGACAGCGAGGCGAAGATGTCTTCTATCCTTGGAAGAGGATATTGTACTGTGCGAAGGATAGGGTTCACCGTCACCTTGAAATCCCCACAGATGCGAATCTTCCTTGGCTCTCCGGACTTATTGGTTAACGTTTTCTTCATGACAGGAACGATGGGTGTTGCCCACTCGCTCCAGTCGACCTTAGACAACACGCCCGCCTTCTCCAGATTCTCCAGCTCTGCCTCGGTGGCTGGGCAAATTGCATATGGTACCGGTCTCGCATTGAAAAACTTGGGAACTGCATTCTCTTCTATTTTTATCGAGGTGGTTACGCCTTTAAGCGTGCCCAGTTCTTGTTGAAATACCTCGTTGACATTAGCTGAGATTGTTGACAATCGTCCAGGAGTGACGTCTTCATCTTCTTTACCGTCCACCGTCATTGCATGAATGGAATGCCAATCTAAGTTTATCTTCCTGATCCATTCCCGTCCCAATAACGGTGGTCCACCATTTGGCAGTATGTAGAGATACAATTTCCGTATTTTCTTGCCATTGTATTCGACAGGCACCCTTATTTTTCCTCTGGGGTATACTTTTTGCCCCGTATACGTCGTCAAGACGATGGATGTCTCTCTCAAGGGTATGTGTGAAAATAGCCGCTCGTAGTCTCGTCGATTCATGATGGTTAGCGCTGATCCTGTATCCAATTCCATTTTAACTTGGGACCCTGCTATCGTGAGAGTGACCCAAATGGTTCGGTGATCCTCTTTTGCGATTACATTGTGAAGTTTGAGACAGCTTAGTCTCCTGTTTCCGGATTCACTATCACTCATCTGGTCTTCGGAAATACTGTCCGTCATCTTTTGTACTTTCTTGTACGGTTCCTTAGTAGCCTTTTTGTTGTCGCTGGTCTTCTTCCCAGACCTACAAACTCGTGCAATGTGTCCAATCTTCCCACATTGTCTGCATGTTTTGTCTTTGGACCAGCAGTCCTTCTGGTCATAGTTAGTTCTGCCGCAGCGATAACATTTTGCAAATCCCCGTGTCATTTCGTGGGTGCCGTATTCCTGTGGTTTTTGTTGAATTTCTGCAGCTCCCCTGGCTGCTGCTTCATACGACACTGCCACGCTGAAAGCCTTATCTAGCGTCAGCTCTTTTTCTGCGAGTAACTTCTTCTGTGTTCCTTCACTCAGGAGTCCACAGACAAATTTGTCCCGTAGGGTATCTGCCAGTCCTGCTCCGAACTGGCAGTGCTTTGATAGCTTGTGTAGTTCCGTAAGATACTCAGCATTGCTCTCATCTTTATGCTGAGTTCTCCTGTGGAATTTAAATCTTTCTGCTATCAACAGTGGTGCAGGGTTTAAGTGCTCCTGTAGAACAGCAACAATTTCGTTAAAACTCTTCGCCTTCGATTTGGCTGGAGTAATCAGGTCCTGCAGTAGGCCGTACGTTCTAGCGCCCATTAAGTTTAACAATATCGATGCCTTTTTCCCCTCCGCTATATCGTTTGCCTCGAAATATACCTCGACTCTTTCCACATACGTGGTCCAGTCCTCTAATGTATTATCAAAAGCAGTGATACAGCCAGTCTTCGGCATCTTGCAAATCTAAAATGGCGCCTCCCGCGCTTTGCCTTCTTCTCCAATTTGACAAAATGGCACCTCCCGCGCTTTTCCTTCTTCCCCGCTGTTGTTAGCGCTGCTTTCCACGGTTTTTGCGCGTATTCTTTTTCTTTTATTATTTTCCCGTCGTGGAGCGGACCCTCTGGGACACTTCCCTCCCTCTTCTGAGGTCCGAACGCTGCCCAGCTTCGAAACACCGGCCGCGCCCTGTGTGCTCCACCCTCTCTCTCTCTCCTTGCTTCCCGACTCGCTGCCCGGCCCCATTGAAAAGCCACCCGATCGAGCTTCACCCCGCCGCAGCCCAGGAAGGATCAGAACACTACCTGCCACCAGCCCGACTAGCTGGGAAACCACGGACCGAGGAACCCAGCCTGGCTCTGGACAGTCTCTCCTGCAAGTTTTGAAATCGATGATTGACGGTCGACGCCCGTTTCTCGAGTTTCAATGGCCTATTTTTTTTTTTTTTTTCTTCTTTCTTCTGGCTCCGACCTTCAACAACGTCGTCGGAGCTGCTGCTGAGTTGCAGCTAAGTTTGTTTCTAACTCGTCGCCAGTGTTAAGTCCATGAATGATTGAGACACGGACTAGCAGGAGAGAAAACAAACAGATCTTTACTGGTGAAAGGCATAAATGAAACTAAACAACAGAGCCTCTCTAGCGCCTTTTATACAGGGGTGGTCACTGCCGGTACTGCAGTCTGAGACCAGTTATTCTCTTAAAGGTACATACACAACAGAACCAGTTTGAACTGAAGGAGGGGCGGAACCAGTTTGAACTGAAGGAGGGGCGGAACCAGTTTGAACTGGGGAGGGGTGGAAGAGGAGGGAAAAGGGAAGCAGGAGTGTTAGAATAAACTGAACAGAAGAGGAGAACCAACACCAGTTTTAATTGAACAGGAAAAGGAGACAAATTCCATCTTGAACTTGTGGGCTGGGGGGGGAGAGGAAACGAGTGCCGTTCTGAACTGAGGGTGATGCGCAGTGGGGGGTGGGGAGAAGAAAAATGCCTCTATGAACTATGGTGGGATGGGGTGGGGGGGGAAGGAAAGTGCGTCTGAAGCACTGTTAAATTGTTTACATGGTTGTCACATGCAGATTTAACTACAGAGTACCACTCCGCTAAACCAGTGCTGGAATGGTAGGTACACCAGTAGCTTAATTAATTACAAGCCTGTGCTGCACTGCCCTTTCAATGCAATAATATGCCATAGGCCGTGTAGTGTATGTACCCGTCTACCTTTAAGAGAACTATTGTATGTAACCGTTCACCTTTAAGAGAACTAGTTTAGGTGTGGCACTACTTTGTTTGGCTTCTGTATACTGTAATACCGACGGTGACCACACCAGTATATAAGTGTTGTGTCAGGATTTATTGGGCAGATTGGTCAGGACCTTCGAATAGTAAAGTCCTGTTTTAAGTTACTCTGGTAGTCTGTGTATTAATTAACTAAACAACCCACAGACTTTACAGTGGCGACGAGTCCGATCGTACCCTACGGCAACAATATTTCCGAAGCAGTTAACGAGCGTCGAGAAGAGGCAACCGCCCTCGTCATTCTGCTGGGAGAAAACTCGAGTCTGCAGAGCTGGAAAGGAGGAAGAATTCAGAGACAAAGACTTCCATCAGCAATAGGCACTGACTGTCCCTTCTGCCACGGTGAGGAGTGAGCCGATCAGCACGAGAAGCAAGGCGGCCACGGTGACTGTGAGTGAGGGAAAGTAAAAAGAATAACCGGAGGATAAGGGCGGTGCACTCGACCACGGTCGAGGGGGAAAGGAGCCGGACAGAAGTCGGGTCCAGAGGCGCTGAGACTGGGGCAGCGTGGAGCAAGGAAGCCGCGGTACAGACAGGCTGGGGGACGCAACGGCGTCGTGAGACAGCTAGACCGCGACCGGCGAAAAAGGCCGGGCAGCGACCGAAGCCATGAAGCGCTGCGACCGGGAACGTAGGCGCGGGAAGAGATAAACTCAGCCGCAGCCGGGGAGGGAAGCACCAGACTGCGAGAGGGCTGGGAGGGCGATTGGGAGCCGAGCGAGCGGGAGAGGCAGAGCCGAGCAAGGGGGACTGAGCGAGAGCCAGTCCAGCGGCTGAAACTGTTCTCCGTCAACAGGGTGTACCCAACGCCGGTAGAGCCGAGCGAGCGGGAGAGAGACAGAGCCTGAGCAAGGGAGACTGAGCGAGAGCCAGTCCAGCGGCTGAAACTGTTCTCCGTCAACGGGGTGTACCCAACGCCGGTAGAACCGAGCGAGCGGGAGAGAGACAGAGCCCGAGCAAGGGGAACTGAGCGAGAGCCAGCCCAGTGGCTGAAACTGTTCGCCGTCAACGGGGTGTACCCAGCGCCGGATGCCCTGCCGAGAAAAGGGAAACGCTGAAGCCGACGCGCAGGCTGTGAACCTGAAAGCCAGCGGCCGTCGCCCGTGGGGAAAGTGTACCCCTCCCGCCAGAGTAAGAAACGCGGGAAGCCGCCATTAGGCGGAGAAGAAGACAGAAGCAGGGAACCGCCATTGAAGTGGGCGGGGAGAGAAGATAAGCACGGGAAACCGCCATTTTCGCGGGAACCGCCATCTTGAAAAAAAAAGAAAATTTAAAGAAATAATCCGTGGTGTTATCAGGAAGAGAGGAAGATGCCTAAGCATGGTAACATCAACGATTTTAATTCCGAGGTAGAAGACTGGGCCACATATGTGGAACGCATTGAGATCTATGGTGAGGCCAATAAAATAGAAGAAGATGACAAAGCTATAACCTTGCTAAACTCGATGGGCGCGAAGACATACGGGCTCTTGAAGCATCTACTATCACCAGCTAAACCGGCAGATCAGACTTTCGATGATATTGTGGCTGTTCTGAAGGATCACTTGAACCCCACACCATTGATGTTGGCGGAACGATTCAAATTCTATGCGAGAACGCAACGGAAAGACGAAAGCAACGCAGAATACTTGGTCGAACTGCGTAGACTAGCGAAATACTGCCAGTTTGGAGGGAATCTGACAGAGGCATTGCGAGACAAGTTCGTGTGCGGATTGGCAAAGGAAGCAACGCAAAAGCGACTACTCGAAGAGAACGACCTTACACTTGACAGGGCTGTCCTTATTGCAGCATCGCACGAAGCCACAGCGAAGGGAACTGCGGAAATGCAGCTAAAGACAGCGGCACTCAGTGTGGATCAAATTACCTCGACAACAACAAAATGTTATCGTTGTGGGAAGACAACACACGACCAGAACCAATGCTGGTTTAAGAACCAGGAATGTAGGAAATGTGGCAAACTGGGTCACATAGCTAAGGTATGCCGGTCAGGGAAGAAGACCAACAACCAAAGGACCAACAACCAAAGGAAGCCATCACAGGAAAAGTACAACAAGGTACACAAGGTGGCTGAGAAGAGTTCAGACGAACAGAATTCGGACTCAGACCCAAACGGCCAGGAGCTGGGTAGTCTGAGAATTCACAATGTGAGTAAGGAAGCTGACCTACAAACTATCTGGGTCATGCTAAAAATAGCTGGAGTCCAAGTGAAAATGGAGTTGGACACTGGATCAGCTCTATCAGTCATAAGTCGAAGGGATTACCACCAGCTATTCTCACATATACCCTTAGGAGATACCAAGTTCGTATTGCAGACATACACGGGGCATAAAGTATACCCCATGGGAAAGATAAGAGTCAAGAACACCCAAGAATGAACTTATACGTACTACCTGAGGGAGGACCACCACTTCTAGGACGGGAGTGGATCAAGAAAATAGACATGGAATGGCACTATCTAAAAGCCATAACGAGTGAGGACTCGGTGCAGACAATCAGCTCAGATTCTGAATCGGATGACGATAAGACCAACCCAAATGTGAAAGACAAGGCTAAAATGGACTTGCCGACTAAGGTTGGAAAAATGAAGGCATGCAGAAAGGCTTATGCTCCAGAGAAGAACAAAGTTTCAGAACAGATCTCCACCGAACAATGACAACATAGTTTGACAGAGAATTCTGAGTCTGTTCAGTTTAAGGACATATCCATGACGGAAGAACACCGAGCTCGGACTCAACTTTATTTCAAATTACGACAACAATTAGAACAATTGAGTTACCGTCTCGTACAAGAGATGAAAACAATGAAAAAGTTCTATGACACCGAATGGGAGAATCTGGAAAGACAACAGAAGCAGCTAGCTCAAGCAGAGAGCGACCATAGAGCCATCGTGACCAATCACCGATCACATCTCCCTTATGATGTTCAGGAGTTAGAATATTTGCAGAAAGAAGCAAATGAAGAGGAATCTTCAGGAAGCCAGGATTTTATTCCAGTTCTTCTCTACGGCTCCTTACAAGCAGAGTTTGAGAAGTTGAAGGAACAGTATGAACAGGCCCAGGCTACAATCCTGGAGGGGGTTAACTCGGCAACCGCCGAAAAGCTAGTTTCAGTGGAAGCTTATGAGCAACTAAAGGTTGAACATGAGCAAGAAGTCCAAAGGCTGCAGGAAATTCTTGATGAGCTCAAGGCCAAGACAGACTCATCGGTAGAAGTTCCATCCATAGATGAGAAATTAGAGGTGAAAGACATGGCAGAACATGAAAGTCAAGATGTCCAAGAACTCATAAAAATATTGAAGGAAACCCAAGACAAATATGAGGCGGCAATGACCGAGGTTCAACAGCTTGAAGAACAGATTCAACTGGGAATTCTTTCAGGGAAAGAAAAGGCAACTGTAAGAAACACAGAGACTGTAAGAATGGCCCCTGAACATGAGCTAGAGAGCATCAAGGCGCAACTTCTCCGAGCGCTTAAAGCCAAAGTACAAGAGGAAAAAAAGGTGAAAGCATTGGAGGAAAAGGTGGATGAAATGGAGAAGACTCTGATCCACAGGATCCCCGTGGAAGAGTTAACGGTCAGCCAACTCCTTCATATGCTGAGAGACAAGACTCTGCAATGGGAACCATTTGAACACGAGCTTCAATCTTCAAAGGGAAGGGGTTCAGAGCTCTCAAAAGTTTGGGGAATAGTTGAGGTTGCAACACAGATTTTACGGGGCTGCCGAAAGTACGCTGAATCACGTCAATGTGAACTACAGAATGTTGAAACAGCTGCTCCAGTAGAAGGATTGAATAGCCCGATCAATCAATCCCCGATGGAAGGGGAAGTATTGGAATCACAAATGAGGTCATTAGTGGAGGATTGGCAGGAAACCGAGGAAGAGCGGGATGAATATGAACGCATGAAGAAGTCTCTTCAGGAAAGATGTCTAGGGAGGGAACAACAGTCGGCTAACGTCCAGTTGGGTAAGGAAGAAGTAGCAGGCCCTCTCGCTAGACTAGCTCAGGACGACACCGAATATTACCATGACCTGTTGAGTGACACGGAATATTACGATGACTTGGTCTGCCCAGCTTGTGATGAAAACTCCCAAAGTGCAGAAATCAGGATGAAGCACTTAAAGTCTAAGGAACATAGGGAGATGGTGGCGCTACAGCTGGCAGCGGATAAGGGAGCCCCGAGAGTCTCCAAGAAGCAGAAAAGAAAAAGACGAAGCAGAAGACGATAACCATCTAAATCATTATCACTTCTATCAGATCATGCACATGGGCCCTACGAAGGGGGCCAAATCAGTTGGAAAGTAGGAAAAATTACCAAGGCAGTCCAGCTGTTTGTAAAAGTCAGCACTGCTGGTTCAGCAGGACGGAAGTTCAAGCTGTTAAGCCAAGGGAAAGACTATTGGATGAGTCACGCTAGAAATGTGAACCGGCTACACCACAGAGATGTTGTTCGGACCGAGTCAAGACCAGAGACTGAATCTGTGAACTGTTCCCGCAGAGACTGAATCTGTGAACTGTTTCCTGCAGAGACTATATCTGTGAATTGTTTTACATGAAGTTGATTATATGTTATGTTTAATGGGGAATAAGTATGTTGTAAGCTAAAAAGGGAGGATTGTAGTGTATGTACCCGTCTACCTTTAAGAGAGCTATTGTATGTAACCGTTCACCTTTAAGAGAACTATTTTAGGTGTGGCACTACTTTGTTTGGCTTCTGTATACTGTAATACTGACGGTGACCACACCAGTATATAAGTGTTGTGTCAGGATTTATTGGGCAGATTCGCCCTGACCTTCGAATAGTAAAGTCCTGTTTTAAGTTACTCTGGTAGTCTGTGTATTAATTAACTAAACAACCCACAGACTTTACAGGCCGAGATTCAGAATCTTATTGAGTTGCTCACTTGTCAAACATGTTGGGTCAGCTTTTAGTAGTTCCCAGGTTGGCACGGGTGCCCAAACCCTACTGACGCTCCCCATATGCCTGCAGAGTGACCACCTGGTTGAAATATCAGAGAGGGAGCCTCACCCATGGAATCTTAGTCCAGGATGAGTTAGTGTCTTCAGAAAAGATGGGGAAAAGAATTGGGGGTGGGGTGGGGGAGCGGCAAAAGCTCGGCAGTGGTATTTTTTTTAAATGGCCATTCTATTATATTCGTTTTTTAAATGGTGAGAGATTGGGAAATGTTGGTGTTCAGAGGGACCTGGGTGTTCTTGTACACGAATTACTGAAAGTTAACATGCAGGTACAACAAGCAATTAGGAAAGCAAATGGTATGTTGGCCTTTATTACAAGAGGATTTGGGGGAGAAATTCGGTACCGCCCTGTTTGGGGTGCAATTATCGGCCGGGCGCAAAGTTTAGCGCCTGGCGCTAATTATCGCCTCCGACTGCAAACTTGGCTTCTATCGCCCCCTCGTAGGGTGCTAAGGGGTGGCGCAAAGCAACGGAATTTTTCCCCCTTTGAGTATAAGAGTAAAGAGGACTTACTGCAATTATATTGGGCCCTGGTGAGACTACAGCTGGAGTATTGTGTACAGTTTTGGTTTCCTTACCTAAGGAAGGATATAATTGCCATAGGGGGAGTGCAACAAAGGTTCACCAGACTGGATCCTGGGATGGGGGGATTGTCCTATGAGGAGAGATTGAGTAGACTATAGAGTTTAGAAGAATGAGAGGTGATCTCATTGAAACATACAAAATTCTTACAAGGCTTGACAGGGTAGATGCAGGGAGGATGTTTCCCCTGGCTGGGGAGTCTAGAACCAGGGGTCAGAGTCTCAGAATAAGGGGTCGGCCATTTAGGACTGCGATCAGAAGAAATTTCTTCACTCAGAGGGTGGTGAATCTTTGGAATTTTCTACCCCAGAGAGCTGTGGAGCCTCAGTCGTTGAGTATATTCAAGACAGAGATCAATAGATTTTTCAATATTAAGGGAATCAAGGGATATGGGGATAGTTCAGGAGGGTGGAGATGAGGTAGAAGATCGGCTATGATCTTATTGAATGGCAGAGCAGGCTCGAGGGGCCAGGTGGCCTACTCCTGCTCCTATTTCTTATTTTCTTATATTCTTATTTAAAAGTCTTAATCAGTAAAAAAACTTATTGGCCCTGAAATTCCACAGGGCCACTCCTGGTCACCTAGCAGAATGCCAAACAAAACGCGTAAATATTGACATTGTTTCTCCAGGGGAGTCCCGCCTAAGTTACAGTGGGAGATCAGGAGAATGTCCACTCTCATGTGGAGACCATTGTTTTATTATCACGTGCAATTTTAACAAGTTAAAGATAACATCTCTGGTTTACTTTGTGTTGCAGCTTCCACAAGTGTCACCATCTGAAAACAGAATATTGTGAAGGAACTCTCCAAAATGGCTACCAGGTGAGTGAGCAAAACCATTTTTACTGCCTCTGTGAAGTAATAAAAAATGAATTAGTTCCAGCAGCTGTATGTTGTGAGAGGCTGTGTGCGTGAAGCTGATTTGATTAGAGCCCAGTGTATTCCTTTTTTAAGTAACAGCTTTCAGGGACAGTACATATTCCTCCTTTTAGCAGCCTTGAAACAAAAAGCCCACTGGTGACAACTGTATCACTAATTTTAATTAAAATATATTCAGTGAGTTGCAGTTCATAACGGCAGGCAAATTGTCCATGTTCATTTCTGCTTATGAGCAACCAGGTAATGCGGAATGAAGTCATGATGTACAAAGAAGTGAAGCAGCGAGGGCCTCACTTAGCATGCGGTGTTTTTCTACATGCGTTTTTGGAATCGTACTAATGGAAACAAGTAATTGAATTAAATAAATGATCTGATTGCTTCATTTCTGTCCTGTTCTACACTTTGCACTCGACGTGTCCCAGTGCATTGTCTCCAGTTGGCTTTTTTCTTATTTTATTCATAACAAAGAAAACCCCATGGGGATTTCTTCACTGAATTTCATTTTTTCCCCCAGTATGCCTGAAACGTGCTGCACCTTATACATAATTCAGAGACACTAAACATTTTTTTCTCTGTGTGCATAACAATGTGGTATTATAAAGAGCAAAAAAAATCCTTTGGATGTGAAAATTGGCTTTTAACCTCTGCAAACCTATTTTTCTGTCAGTTAATTCCTCCCCCTGCAAAAAAATCTAATTCAAGGCCCAAGTATGCCCCACAGCATGTAGAAATTAACGGGGATGGGGTTATAACTGGGGTTATTGCCTCTGGCCAGTCAGAAGTATCTGAGCTGCTCCAGAGCCCCGTGCAGTTTCGAATCGCTCCCCTTTTCTTGGTTCTGACTGCCGGACTTATTCAGTAGCGATGTAGACAAAATGAGACTTGTGGTTGGGTGCAAAGAAGACCAGTATTTATTGAAATAAAAGGAAATAAATTGAAAATAATCAATACAGCACACCTATGCTTAATACAGCACGTTTACTTAATACAGTACACTTATGCTTACTACAGCAGTCTTTTGCTTAGTAGAACACTCTTTTACTTAATACAGCACTTTTACCTAGTGCACACTTTTACTTAATACAGTACACTTTTGCTTACAACGGCACTCTTTTGCTTAGTAGAACACTCTTTTACTTAATACAGCAGTTTTGCCGAATGCGGCACACTTTTACTTAGTACAGCACTTTTACTTAATAGGGGAGAGGAAACGGACACATCGAGGGAAAATTGACTAAAATTACAATTTTAACAAAATTCCCCTTAATTCCCACCCCTAATACCTATCTAAGTTGCCTTGTAATGGGCCAGAAAATCTATGCTCACCAGTGAAACGCCTGCTCCGTGCCCCTGCGGTCTGTATTCTTCACCGCCCCGAAGTAGAGATACCCCAGTATTTAAAAGTAACTGCTGGTATTCCATTTCTTTGGGCGGGCTTTCTGAGCTGTTCTTCTGTAGGCAGAGCACAGAGGCGAGGCGGCAGAGAGAGCGATGGCTTCCTGAGAGGCTATTTTATACCCATTGGGAGCCATAATCTTCGCGCCCAAATCCGGATGTATCTGAGCTATACAAAAGGGAATCGATCTGTCCCCATTGACTGTGATGGGTTGAATGTATTCCCCATTCATTGACTGGTTTGAATAAAGCTGTCTTAGTTTGAAAAAAAAATGTCTGTTTCCTTAAATGCTGAGTAAACAGATGGTGGATGTTAGTTGAAACAAATCCATTGTCCTGCGGTCACCGCCCAACCGCAATTGATTGACAGTCTCAAGTACTTATTCTCTTGAGTCAACATTGTAGAGAGTTCGTGTAAACAAACATCCATTGTCCTGCGGTGAAACTTCCTAAACTGCGGTTGATTGACAGTTTAAATACCTCATTACTTCAGAGGCTGGGGTTCTTTTAAAATCCTTTATCAGCCATCTTTGATTTTCCTTCCACATACACACAGGCTGTGTTGTGTCTTTTGCCATGAGGCCAGACAGCCATCTTTGATTTTCCTTCCACATACACACAGGCTGTGTTGTGTCTTTTGCCATGAGGCCAGACAGCCATCTTTGATTTTCCTTCCACATACACACAGGCTGTGTTGTGTCTTTTGCCACGAGGCTGGACAGCCATTTTTGATGCCCTGGATTTTTAAGGTATATTCTACTCAGGTTTTCTTTAATCAAAAATATAATCTTCGGGGCTGTAGAAATTTTGGAAATTCTTGCGAAACCTTACAAGCATCATCAGATGAGTATGGTTGAAGACGACCACTTGGCTCACCCTAGCTCATCCACTAAAAATGCTTTGGTTCTTCTCATTGCAACATCCAACTATCTCTTAAATGATTTGGAAACCCATTATATCTGCTGACGATTCTTTACATGAAGAGCAGGTACCTGAAATCATCCATTAACGTTGCCTTTCATCAATTAGCATCTGTGCCCCCTTGTGTTCCTATCAAGTTTTATCTTGAGTTTCTTTTTTTTTCATTCACAGGATATGGACGACGCAGGCAAGGCCGGCATTTATTGCTGCTCCTTAGTTGCCCTAGTGTCAGCTGTGGCTCAGTTGGTAGCACTCTTGCCTCTGAGTCAGAAGGTTGTGGGTTCATAGTCCCTCTCCAGGGACTTGGGCACATAATGCTAGGCTGACACTCCCAGTGCAGTGCTGAGGGAGTGCTGCACTGTTGGAGGTGTCGTCTTTCAGATGAGACGTTAAACCGAGGCCCCGTCTGCTCTCTCAGGTGGACGTAAAAGATCCCATGGTACTATTTCGAAGAAGAGCAGGGGAGTTATCTCTGGTGTCCTGGCCAATATTTATCCCTCAACCAACATAACAAAAACAGATTATCTGGTTGTTATCACATTGCTGTTTGTGGGACCTTGATGTGCGCAAATTGACTGCCACGTTTCCCACATTACAACAGTGACTCCACCTCAAAAGTACTTAATTGGCTGTAAAGCACTTTGAGATGTCCGGTGGTCGTGAAAGGTGCTATATAAATGCAAGCCTTTCTTTCTATAGAAGATGGTGGTGGACCTTCTTCCTGAATTTCTGCAGTCCGTGTGGTGAAGATTGCTGATAGGTAGGGAGCTCCAGGATTCTGACCCAGTGACGATGAAGGAATGGCGATAGATGTCCAAGACAAGATGATGTGTGTCTTGGAGGGGAACTTCGAGGTGGTGGTGTTCCCATGCACCTGCTCCCCTTGTCCTTTGAGATGGTGGAAGTTGTAGTGACTGCCAAGATGTTCCTTGTAGGGGATTTGTTGATGGTAATGCCATTGAATTACAAAAGGAGGTGGTCAGGCCCTCTGTTGTTGGACAGGGTAATTGATGGCAAGGACTTTCTGTATGCAGGTACGAACTGCTTCATTATCTGAAGAATTGCGAATGGAGTGAACACTGTGCAATCACCAGCAAACAGCTCTGCTTCTGATCTTAAGATGGAGGGAAGGACATTGATGAAGCAGCTGAAGATAGTTGGTCCTAGGATGCTGCCCTGATGCACTCCTACAGCAATGTCCTGGGGCTGAGATGACTGGCCTCCAATAATCACAGGTTATCGGTGAGTAAGTGCCATTTGATAGCACTGTTGATGACTCCTTTTATCACTTTGTGGATGATTGACAGTAGGCTGATAGGACAGTAATTGGCTTTGTCCTGCTTTTTGTGGACAAGGCATATCCAGGCAATTTTCCACATGGTTGGGTAGATGCCAGCATTGTAGCTGCACTGGAACAGCTTAGCTAAAGGCATGACTAGTTCTAGAGAACATGTCTTCAGCATTACAGCCAGAATATTATTGTGGCATGTAGCCTTTGCTGTGTCCGGTGCACTCAATTGTTTCTTGATGTCACGTGGAGTGAATTGAATTGGCTAAACACTGGCATCTCTGATGGTGGGAACCTCAAGACTGCAGAGCTTTGACTTGATCCATTGGTTGTGGGATCGCTTAGATCTGTCAATAGTTTGCTGCTTCCACTGTTTAGCATGCATGTAGTCTTGCAGGACATCGCTGCAGGAGTTCCTTAGTGCAGTGTCCAAGGCCCAACCATCTTCAGCTGCTTCATCAATGACCTTCCCTCCAACATAAGGTCAGAAAAGGGGATGTTCGCTGATGACTGCACAGTGTTCAGCGCCATTCGCAACTCCACACATAATGAAGCAGTCCATGCCCGCATGCAACAAGACCTGGACGACGTTCAGGCTTGGACTGATAAGTGGCAGGTAACATTCACGCCACAGAAGTGCCAGGCAATGACTATCTCCAACAAGCGAGAGTCTAACCACCTCCCCTTGACATTCAATGGCATTACCATCGCCGAATCCCCCACTATCAACATCCTGGGGGTCATCCTTAACCAGAAACTTAACTGGACCAGCCAAATAAATATTGTGGCAACAAGAGCAGGTCAGAGGCTGGGTATTCTGCAGCGAGTGTCTCACCTCCTGACTCCCCAGAGACTTCCCACCATCTACAAGGCACAAGTAAGGAGTGTGATGGAATAGTCTCCACTTGCCTGGATGAGCGCAACTCCAACAACACTCAAGAAGCTTGACACCATCCAGGACAAAGCAGCCCGCTTGATTGGCACCCCATCCACCACCTTAAACAGTCACTCCCTCCACCACCAGCATACCGTGGCTGCAGTGAAAGGATTCGCAAATTTCATGTTTTCCCCCCCGAAGGTTTACTTTTGGTTTATTAAAGAAACCCTGGTTGGACTGAGTTTAAAATCCAGGGCTCAACAAGATGGCTGCGGTCAGCCTCATGGCCAAGGCCTGTAAGTTTCAGTTTGGACTCACAAACTTGGATTCCGATGTCTGTGAGAAGGAACTTTCCAGAAAATTCAAATGCAGACAGACCTTCTGCATTTATGCATGAGAAGCAAACCCAGTGGCATTCGGGCCTCTGATTAAAACCCATCAAGGTTGTTTGCACAGGCAATCAAGAACAGGCAAGGCCTATTCAATATATAATAGCTGCATTCAAAACTTTCATTAGAGAACATCAACACTGTTTACAAACAATCAGCGGAGAATTCAGTCTGGACTGGCCCCATCACGAAACCAGTTGGACAAAGGGGAACATTGATAAAACGTTTAAAACCGATTAACTGGCCATCCAGGTCGATGGGCCCAGATCGGTTTCCTTTGTATTAGCTTCAACACGTCCAGGTCAGACAAAGAAATGAGCTGATCTGGCGGGTGATAAGGGCTACCGAGAAGGGTATAACTAGTCCCTCGGGAAGCCATCTCTCTCTCTCAGGCCTCGCCTCCAGTGCCCTGCCATATTATCAACCCAGTGAGAGGATCGTCGATGAAGAGCCCGTCCAGGGAAGTAGGATACCCACAGTTACGTTTCAATTACTGGGGTATCTCTGCTCTGGGGCGGTGAAAACCTAAAAACATCGACAGGCAACAGGGCATGGAGCAGGCATTTCAACATCCTAGACTGGTGAGCATCAGCTTTCTGGCCCATTACAAGACAACCTAGATAGGTGTAAAGGGTGGGAGTTAAGGGGAATTGCTAAATGTCATTTTAGTCATTTTCCCTCGATGTGTCCGTTTCTCCTCCCCAGCTAAGTGTAATTGTGTTGCATCCATAGTGATTTTCTCTGTATAGTAATTGTTTCTCTATTTTGATAAACATTGGTTGTCTTTGCACTGAACCACTGGTCTCGTTTGTCTATATCGCTACTCGTAAATAAGTCCAGTGCTCAGAACTAAAAGGGGGAAGCAATTCAAACCGCACGGGGCTGGAGCAGCTCAGGCACACGACTGACTGACCAGACAAAAACCCCAAACCAAAACCCCCTACAGAAATGGCGAGCCAGGTAGGAGCATCGGTGAAAGTATGCGATATGACAGACAGTGGTGTGGAGGGAGAAACCGCAATGGGAGAGAGATTGTCCACTTATGTGTGCAGAAAGGTCAATATCGCCAAGAAATGGGTGGGCGCTATGTTAAAGGCCGAGCGTCCCATAGATGCCGCCGCCCAGTGGACGGTGAGTAAACAGCATAGGAGGGCAATTGAAAAGGCAGTCTGGTTAATGTGTTATAAGAAACAAATCCTAGTGCTGGACAGTGTTGTAGCAGCACAGGCTGCCAAGCTCAAGAAATTGGCCCTAGAAATGCAGGATAAGGTTGTAGCGGAAGAGAAAATGCTAGTGGCACTTCAGGCGTTAAGCCAAGAAAGAGTGCAGATGGCAAGGGAACACCAGGCAAAGATAGAGCGCCTGGAGGCCCGGGCCGATGAAGTGCAACGGGAACATCAGGCAAAGGTAGAGCGTCTGGAATACCAGACCACTGAAAGTAAAGCCAGCGCTAGGCGCAAGATGGAGCACTTGGAATACCAGGTCAGAGAGGTGAGGGGCAGTGAGATAAAGCTGCAGGACACCATTTGCGACCTCACCCAAAAATTAAAAGAGCAGGAGGAGAAAGTAAGGGAGGTAAAGCAGCATACAAGCTAGCCTGCGACCGGGGGTTCGAGGAGGCAGATCACTGGCCCTGTAGAGAGGAGATAGAAAGCTTGGGCATGGCCTTATTGAGGGCAAAGGGCACTGTATGCCTTATCAGCCCGAAGGCGGGCCAGTCGGACTTTACCAGCAACCCAAACAGAACCGTCCCACAGGCAGCACCCAGAACAAAGTTGGCTAGGGAATCAGAAGTCCCACGGCCGCCACCCATAGCTCCGAGTTTTCAGGAGTTCTGGCAGCAAGGGGGGGTGGAGGATGAAGTGGTAGGGGAAGCACAGCAGGCCCCCCTAGATAGGCCGGGACCAGAGCCGGTGTACCCCCTCCGACAACGGAGGTACGGTCCGCCCGTTGATGACGAGGACCCAGGGGCCATCCAAAATCAGTTTGTGGTGCCGCATGGCACCCAACAGCTCAGGGCCATGGTTAGTCACATCCCCAAGCTCACCGAAAAGGGAGACCCCTCTCTGCATTTCAGGGACATAGAACAGGCAGCGTGCGTTAATGACTGCGCTGACACAGAGCAAGCTAAGATGCTGTTGTTTTCTCTGGGGAGTGATCTCCTCCAGACCCTGTCTGATGAATGTAAAAAGGGGCAGAAAGATTATGAGGATTTGAGGAACGAGATATTGGAGGCCATGGGACTCAATGACGGTAGTCCGTTCGCCCAGGTGGAAAAAACGGTACAGCTCCCAGGGGAGTCCCCGCAGGCATTCGCAGACAGGCTGTGGCCAGTCTACCGGAGCGCGTGCCCGGGAATGCCAGTGCGGACATTACAGAACCAAGTCCAATTGACCCACTGGCTCCATTGTCTAATGACAAACTGACCCAAATCTGAGCCCAGGCTGCAGCCTGGTTTGACCCCAGTAACCCCCAGACCACCGAGGAAGCGGTGATCCGCCAGCTCACGATAGCATTAAAAAATATAAGGGGTATCGAGATGCCCCAACCCTAGGGGAAAGTCCATGAGGTTAAACCTGGGGGCCAGAATAAGAAAGAGTAGCACCAGGAGGGGAACCGTCCCTCCCAGACTAAGTTAAACTGTTACGGGTGCGGGAAGGACAGCCACTGGTGCAAGGATTGTAAAAATCCATGAAAAGACCATAAAGTAAAGAACTCCACAGCCCCAGCCCAAAAGGCAGAGCCAGGTATCCCTCCCGCTGTGATCGAGCCACTCTTGGAGTCGATACGATCTCTCCTCCTGACCAGCCAGGGGAGAATAGCAGCCACCACCAGTGCTTTGACCACGTCTGCCCCATCCCACTCCCAGCAATGACTAGAACCAGCACAGCCTGTCGACCTGTGTCCCCGCGAAAATGCTGAGGGGAGCAGGCCCTATGTTAAGATGGGGGTGAAGACTGTGCAGGGAAGATATTTGGTGGACACTGGAGCTTCCAGCACAGTGGTCCATTCGGAAGACCTGACCAATTCACCCCGGTCTAACAAGGTCCCATTTAGCTTAATGGGATCCACAGGGAACGATCAGGCTGGGGAAAGGTCAAAACCTTTGGCCATAGATTAAGGATCCCTCCATACCACGTGGGAGGGTAACCACAAGACCGACGAGGTGGCCAAGCAGGGGGACAGGGAAGGAGAGTTCTGGGACTCCTGTAGAGCAGGCCCGGTAGCAGCAATCCAGGACAAGGGAGGCGCGCAGTGGGTAGCTTTGGTCCCGGACAAAAAGCAGGTCCAAGCCCAAGATTCCGCCTTTAAGGCCGCCCTGGTAAGGAGAAATAATTTAGAACAGGGTTACTGGCAGGCTGCTAGTTATATTAAACAATATAAGTTGTTTAAACCCGAAAAGAGAGAGCAGCCAGTTGGGACAAGGTCTGAGGATAGAGATCCTCAGCCTGCAGCGGGTACAAGCTCACAGGCTGCACAGGCAGGCACTGTGGCTTGTGTCAGGGGAGGAGCCATTCCGCCCACCATTCAGGACACTCCCCCAACCCTCTGGGATTCAGATGGGGAGGAGTCCGAGCGCGAGAATCCCGCCCCCGACCCAGGTTTGGAACCTGGGGGCGGAGACTCACAGCCTGCTGCAACAGGCGGCGAAAGTTTACCTGCCATCAGCCCAAGTTTGGGAGAGGTGAAACCTGAGGGAGAGGACCCCCAGCCAGCGGTCGTGGAAAACCCACAGACCGCGCTAGCAAAGGCTGTGGTCTGAGCCAATGGTCCACCCGCCAAGAAAACCCCACCCGTAGCCCTCCCTAGAAGGTCCCCTCGGACACCCCAGCCCAGAAAGGTATGGTCACCGACTGCCCAGCTTAAAACGACAACCTCCCGAGTTAAAGAGAAGTCGGAAGACAAAGGTCCCCAGCTAGCAGCCACAGACTGCAAGGGACCGGACGTGCAGGTCAGTGCAGCCACGCCGCAGGGAGCAGCGTGCAGCAGCCCAAAGAGGGATTAGGCTGGCTGCCCAGAGACGGGCGGCGGATGTATATAGTTTAGGTCATTTAATTTTTAAGTTTATATAGTGTTAAGTTTAGGGTGTTTAATTTAATTCTAATTCAGGTGATGGTTAGTTTTAAGTAATCTGCTCAGAGTGTGTACATTTGAGTCGATATCGCAAGACCCAACCATGCTTCACCCAAGCCAGCGAATCTCTAGGGAACCTGGCTGTGTGCTTCTATATCTCTTACAGGAAAATTTACGGAATGAAGCGGGGCGTAATCCTACTCGCCCTGATAGGACTGAGCTTCGGAAGAAGAGGTGACGTGGAGGATTCCCACCTCTATGGGTGCTCTGGAGACACAGCACCGATAGCGATCGATGGGAGCGGCGAACGGGATGCAGAGGAGAATTTTACCAATTATGGGAATAGTAGTCAGAATGCCGGTTATGGGTAGGACAGCCCGACCCGCCCCGATATACAGGGTGGAGAACATTGGAGTCATTCAAGGGGGTGCACACATTCGTTTTGCAGCGGTCCCGTCCTATGTCATAAAGTGGGAGCAAGCTATGATGGGTACTGACCTCTCGGGGTGCCGGAGCCAGGGACCACACATCATTCTGTGTCCCCAGCACTTGAATGCCTATTCGAAACCACAATGCGGGTTCAGAGCTGCTGACGCGAAACCTATAAATTGTACCATGGAAGCCGTGGCACAAGGCCATGTTCCCCCCACAGGTAGCATATATAGGGGGTGGGACATATTGCGTCACCTCAGGAGCGTCTCACTACCAGCATGGACGGCACAGCTAGTGCTCTGCGAGTGACAGCAGCTTCTGTTTCAAACATGAGGCAGAAGTTCAAGTGGCACAGACACGAATTGTCCCCATTCCTGAACCATCCACTGTTCACCTCACTGTAGAGGAGAATTTTACCCACCTCCAGAAATATGTCGCCCACTTTGGTTACCCGATTCCCCCTCTCCCAGAGCACCTTACCAAATTACTAAAAGCCATTCTAGTATCACAAAAGCACTTCTACACTTTGGAACAGAAGACTGTACAGATAGGGGCTGACATTTTAGATATTATGACCCCGCCCTGGTGGGATGCTTTTGAAAGCATAGAGGTCCCCTCCTGGATTCGAATGGCGTCCCACATCTTAGTAATCTGTCAGCTAGGGATCGTCCTCTACCTGGTTTGTGTTCAGTGTACGAGAAAGGGTCCCGGGGTAGAATTTAAAGCAAAAGGTTTGTGGAAGGACCAGTATGCCCGGGTGGAAGAAGAAACACCCATGTGAGCTTTGTGTCATATCACTGCCGAGTGATGGCAGAACCATTTGTTATTTTTAATAAAGCTCGTTCCTTACGTTCGTTATTTTTAATAAATATGGTTTTGGCCTGATGTTTATTTTTATTAAAGGTTGTGAGTTGTAATAAAGTTTTATGATGTCCCAAGTAGTGCAGGGGTGTAGGTCCCCTCCGTGCTTGGACTATTGTAACAGATAGTAATTGTTTCTATCGATAGATGCCTGTCGTGCACTGCGGTTTTCTCCACGTAAGGGGAATGTATGTGTCGGGGGATCGTGAATAGATAAATATCGGGGAAGGTTGTTTGTGGGGGGTCAGAAATTTGCTCACCTTGATTGGACACTTCAAGCAAGTTTCAGTATCCTAGGGAGGACTGAAAGGATTCGCAAATTTCATGTTTCCCCCCCCCCCACCGAAGGTTTACTGTTGGTTTATTAAAGAAACCCTGGTTGGACTGAGTTTAAAATCCAGGGCTCAACAAGATGGCTGTGGTCAACCTCATGGCCAAGGCCTGTAAGTTTCAGTTTGGACTCACAAACTTGGATTCCGATGTCTGTGAGAAGGAACTTTCCAGAAAATTCAAATGCAGACAGACCTTCTGCATTTATGCCTGAGAAGCAAACCCAGTGGCATTCGGGCCTCTGATTAAAACCCATCAAGGTTGTTTGCACAGGCAATCAAGAACAGGCAAGGCCTATTCAATGTGTAATAGCTGCATTCAGACCTTCGTTAGAGAACATCAACACTGTTTACAAACAATCAACGGGGCATTCAAACTGGAATGGCCCCATCACGAAACCAGTTGGACAAAGGGGAACAATGATAAGACGTTTAAAACCGATTAACCGGCCATCCAGGTCGATGGGCCCAGATCAGTTTCCTTTGTATGAGCTTCAACACGTCCAGGTCAGACAAAGAAATGAACTGATCTGGCGGGAGATAAGGGCTACCGAGAAGGGTATAACTAGTCCCTCGGGAAGCCATCTCTCTCTCTCTCTCTCAGGCCTCGCCTCCAGTGCCCTGCCATATTATCAACCCAGCGAGAGGATCGTCGATGAAGAGCCCCTCCAGGGAAGTAGGATACCCGCAGTTATGTTTGAATTACTGGGGCATCTCTGCTCTGGGGCGGTGAAAACCTAAAAACATCGACAGGCAACAGGGCACGGAGCAGGCGTTTCAACATCCTAGACTGGTGAGCATTAACTTTCTGGCCCATTACAAGACAACCTAGATAGGTGTAAAGGGTGGGAGTTAAGGGGAATTGCTAAAGTGTCATTTTAGTCATTTTCCCTCAATGTGTCCGTTTCTCCTCCCCCACTAAGTGTAATTGTGTTGCATCCATAGTGATTTTCTCTGTATATTAATTGTTTCTCTATTTTAATAAACATTGGTTTTCTTTGCACCGAACCACTGGTCTCGTTTGTCTATATCGCTACTTGTAAATAAGTCCGATGCTCAGAACTAAAAGGGGGAAGCGATTCGAACTGCACGGGGCTGGGGCAGCTCAGGCACACGACTGACTGACCAGACAAAAACCCCAAACCAAAACCCCCTACGGCAGTCTGTACCATCTACAAGATGCACTGCAGCAAATCGCCAAGGCTTCTTCGGCAGCACCTCCCAAACCCATGACCTCTTCTACCTAGAAGGGCAGGGGCAGCAGGAGCATGGGCACACCACCACCTCCACGTTCCCCTCCAAGTCACACACCATCCTGACTTAGAAGTATATCGCCGATCCTTTATTGTCGCTGGGTCAAAACCCTGGAACTACCTCCCTAACAGCACTGTGGGAGTACCTTCACCACATGGACTGCAGTGTTTCAAGAAGGCGGCTCACCACCACCTTCTCAAGGGCAACTAGGGATGGTCAATAAATGCTGGCCTTGGCAGTGACGCCCAGATCCCATAAATGAATAAAAAATATTTTTTGTTTGTATTGTAGCATCACCAGATTGGTACCTCATTTTCAAGTAGGCTTGATGCTGCTCCTGACCTGCACTTCTACACTCCTCATTGAACCAGGGTTGGTTATCTGGCTTGATGGTGATGGAGGAGAGAGGGATAAGCTGTGGCATGTTGGTACAAATTGTGGTGATATTCAATTTTCTTGCTATTGCTAGCCCACAGCGCCCATTTTTGAGCTGCTAGATTGATTCTTAATCAATCACACTTAGCATGGCGACACACAGAGTGCTCTAAGAGTGAAGACAGGACTTGATCTCCACAATGACTGTGCAGTTGATTTTTGAGTATGAGGTCTTGTAAGTTAATCCTTCATTTTGTTTCTCTCACCACCTGCCACAAGCCCAATCTGGCAGTTATGTCCTTCAGGACTCGGGCAGTTCGGTCACTGGTGGTACTACTGAGCCACTTTTTGTGATGGACATTGAAGTCCCCACCCCAAATACCCTCTGTACCCTTCATACCCTTAGTGCATCCTCCATGTGGTATTCAATGTGGAGGAGTACTAATTCATCAGCTGGGGGAGGGTAGTTGGTGGTAATCCCCAGGGAGATTCCTTGGCCATGTTTGACCTGAAGCTGTGAGACATTATTGGGTCCAGAATCAATGTTAAGGACTCCGAGGGTCACTTTAACCTGACTGTATGCCACTGGTGGGTCAGTCCTGCTGGTGGGACTGGATATCTCCTGGGATTGTGGTGGAGAAGTCCAAGATATTGGCTGATAGCTATGATTCTGAGAATATGAATATGCCAGGCTGTTGCTTGACTAGTCTCGCCAACCTTGGCATGAGTCCCCAGATGTTAGTAAGTGGACTTTGCAGGGTCGACTGGGTTGGGAGAGCCTTCATTGTTGTCCTAATTCGATGTCTAGGTCGCAGCCAAATGGTCCATCCCGTTTTATCCTTTGTAGCTGTATTCTTTGATACAACGACATTATTTGATACAACTGGCTTGCTCCACCACTTCAGTGGGCAGTTAAGAGTCAACCACATTGGGAAAGGACTGCATGTAGGGGTTTTGCAAAATCCCCTATTTCCCTGAAGATTGAAAATATTGGTCCACATCGTGGACGAAGAATTGGGTGATGTGACTTGTCTACAGTGTTTTAAAATGTGCCGAGAACCACGAAAGACTGCTCTGAGATGGACAGAATGTGGACAACACCGGAGTCGTAGAGCTCTGTGGAAAATATTCACACACCTTAAGACAGTGCTTTTATTAATAAAATTGTTCCCTGGAGTTTGGGCAATCACAAATGGTTTTAAAATGGCCACAGAAAGCATTGGCCATGAAGAATGGGGCTTGAAAAAAAGCAGCTCGAGTTGTCTGTGAAAAAGTGGGAGGATACAGTGGCAGTCATAGACCTGCCAATCAAAGGGAGGTTCCCTTCAGAAGCACTTGAAGTTGCTTATTTACTTAAGAGATTAGCCCACTTGAGAATAACCCAGGACAATTGATTCAAAACTGCTTCTGTTTACACAGCCATTCAGACATTCAATAACTACTCAGACACACAATGAGAAATTGAAACCATGGACTGGATTTTGAATGGGAACAGTTTAAGCATTGAATGGGTTTAAATCACCCATCATTCTGGACAATAGGGCTGTTGCATTCCCTTTTGTTTTAGCCCAGGTGAGCTCCGGATGTGGGCGGGAACATTTCGGCCCCACAGTGTAGACATTCCAACCACTTTGAATCATCCAATCAACAGCTTTTCTCTTGTGCATTGGAACTTTTTGGGCGCAAATTTTCCAGACAGGCAAACAGCAGGGGGGCTCACCAGGTATATAAGAGAGCTCCTGAGAGGCTGTCACTCTGTTTTTACTTCCTGGGACCACAGGTGAGCTTCTCTCTCTCTCTCTCTCTCTCTCTCTCTCTCACTTTGCTGGACCACATGTGAGCAGAGTTTCTGACTCCTCAGTAAAGCAACCTAGTAAGGAGTTAGGGGATGGTTAATTAAGGGGATATTGCTAAGATTGTTTAATTAACATTGTAGCCATTTAATCCCTCATTTTTACCATCTGCATTCCCCCATTTAAGCAATTTTACTGTAATTACTGTGTTCGTGTGGTATAGTTTATAATTTGATTGTAGTTCATTTAGTTAATAAAACTTGATTTTTTCTCTCATCCAAACCACGTGTCCATTTTAATATCATTAATTATAAGTCCTTCAGTCAGAACTGGAAGGTGGGGTAGTGATTCAAAACCGCTGTTTGACAATTGGTTTATTGGAAATTGGTTTACAGTGTAGCAGCAGGCTGCCTGACCAGGTGAATTACCATAAGCCAGGTAAAAGATTGGAATTGGTCAGAATGCAGGCAAAGGCTGCAAGACCAGGTAAATTACCTTAAACCAGTTAAAAGAAGCCCCCCTACATGCAGGTTTCCTTTCCTAAAGTATATTAGTGAACCAGTTGGGGTTTTATGACAATCCAATTGAATTTGATCACTATTCCCAATTTTTTTTAAAACTGAATTAAAATTCTCAAAGTGCCATAGTGGGATTAGAACTCATGTGTTCTGAATTATTGGACCAATAACATAACCATTACACTACTTTGCTCTAGGTTTACCTTTACCATAACATATAGCAACTTATACATCTCTATGAGGTCCACTCAGTTGCCTCCTTTCAAAACTGCATAGCCCAAGTCTTTCCTCATAATACAGTCCTATGACACTAAGCTTTTCACTACAATGCCGCAAAGGTCTGGCTGATTCCTTTCTGTCTTGATGACCCAAAGTGGACACATTACACAGTATGAAGTCTCATAACAGCACTGTACTTCCCCAAGATTGCATTTCCGGCTTATATGCTACTGATTTGGCAATTACTTGCTCCGTAGATTGCTGCTCCACAGTGATTGTTAAATGCTGAGGCTACTAACACATTTGGACCTTCTTCACCAAAGCTGCTTTGACACTACTTAGAACTGTTGCCCTATTTTTTCCTTCCAATGTTCATTACCTTTGACTTAAGTGTATTGAAATTCATCTGCTGCTGTTCTGCCCATTTACAGATTTCATTGACTCATTTTGTAGGTCTTTGGCTGCCTCATGACGCTTAACATTTGCAAGAGTTTTTTGAAATTGAGTTTCTGAAGACAATATTGATTTGATAAGTCTTTGGATACATTTGGACAATTCATTTCCCATTGGAAATATCTCAAAAATCATTTCTGAGTTTTTTTGAATGAACTATTCTGAATATTTAAAATGTTCTATTAAGGGACCTCAAAGTTTGGCGATCCCCCCAATTTGGTGATTATTCAGCAACAGTTAACGTAGCCAATCTTAATTAGCCATTGGCAATATCTAGATAGAATTGGCATCTTTTCTGGTTTTGAATTAATTGTGCTACAACCTTGAGAACAAATCTGTGGGCCTGGTAGCCAGGCAACAAGTGAGATAATTTAGCAATGCTTCCAATCATAGCTTCATAAGCTGGAGAATTACATCCTGTGCAAAGCTCAGAGCTGGAGTTGAATTGTTATGGACCTGAGTTAAGAAGCCATGACCTCTGGAACATTGTCTACAGATTTGAAATATAATTCTGTGAAAATTTCACTGAGTCAAATGAAGAGAGAAGTAGGATTTTGCTGAAATGTCTTACACAGAATTTACAACATAGAAAGAGGCCATTTAGCCCAACAAGTCAATGCCAGTGTTTATGCTGCACATGAGCCTCCTCCCAATCTACTTCATCTAACCCTATCAGCATATCCTTCTATTCCTTTCTCCCTCGTGTACTTATTCAGCTTCCCCTTAAATGCATCTATACTATTTGCCTGTACTACTCCAGGTGGTAGCGAGTTCCACATTCTAACGACTCTATGAGTAAAGAAGTTTCTCCTGAATTCCTTATTGGATTTATTAGTGACTATCTTATATTTATGGCCCCTAGTTCTGGATTCCCCCACAAGCAGACACTTCTTCTCTGCATATTAGAATATTGCTATAATGTTTTGGCTCATGTTGTTGTCTCAACTATAAATAGGCCAACACTCAATAGCTTCTGCAAGCTTAATGTAATATGGTTCATCAGTTGAAGGTTTATTATTAGCTTTCTCTGATTAAACCCTTATGTCCTCAATGCACTGCACAGTACATCATTTATTTCAGCCAAACCTTTTCAATTAATTCTGTGCTGTGTAACAAAATGCTTATTTTTTTTACCAGGGAAGAACATGATACATTTCAAAGTTTAAAAATAAATAATTGGTTTAAGATAGGGCTGTGCAAGAAATCTGGGATTCATATTCCTTCTTGTTTATCCTGTTTTCTCAGCTTTTCTCCCCTAAATTCCTCACCAGCGCCCATTCTCACTCCCAGTTTCCTCTTCGCTGATCCTTTGCTCAAACTGCCATTGAGCTGACAAACCATCAAAAGATTTTAAATGTCATGAAGGGATAATTACAAGTCCTAGCCCTTTTCGGGCTATCCCAGATCAAGTGTATTCCCCAGACGTTCACCTTCAACTAAAGTTAAAGATATCCAAATTCTATAAGAGGCTTAATTGGGTCTAAAGGTTCAGACTATCTTTTCCTAAAGGAAAGGAATGTCGTGAAGATGTTACCATCCTCCGGATAGCAGTTTTAATAAGTTTAACTGGACTGTAATCTTCCGGATATTATGAGGGTCCGGAATACCCCCCAGAATTCTGCAACTCCTTACAGAAGTGTACATAAATTGAGTTTGTGAGGTTGATACAGAAATACTCTGAGACAATTCTATAAATATATGCCTAGAAATTCAGTGGCGCCCCATTTGGGGCATGGCGTGCTGCGGTACTGCAGGCCTTCCTCCCCTTCTTAAAGGGGAGGGGCCTTCTGCAGCGCGATCTGGGGCCCAGCTGGGCCCCCGAGGATCGCAAGTGCCGGCAAAAGAGCCCAGCACCAAGGAGAAATGCCGGGCTCTTGAAACGCAGTTGGCACTCCACGGGGGGGGGGGTGCTCAGGAGGCTGGGGATGGCAGCATGGAGAGGTGCTGGCAGGCAGCCAGCAGAAAAAATGGCTGCCCCCGCACCTCTCCTTTAATTAGCGCCTCTACTGCTGCAGGTAGGCCCCCTGAACTGGTCGCAAATAGCGTCCGGCGTTAAAGCAGGGGGCCCAACTAAATATCACGATCGGGGCAGTAGTGGGGCGCTGCGCACACCGATGATGTCATCGGAAGCGGCGCAGCGCTAACAGCTCACGCTGCCATTAGCATTCAGCTAAATTTAGCGGGAGGCGTGGCCAGTGGCTTCTGACCCACTTAGCTCCCTCTTAAGGTGCTAACGAGTGGCGCAGCCCACTGAATTTCTAGGCCATATAGTTTTATTTAAGAGCCAACATTCAGTTAACAGTTGAGTCAGTCGCAACATTAACAGTTCAAAAACAATTAGCTTACACAATCTTATTCTCAGAGATCCTTATTCTCAAATCTTAACTTCGTTACATTTCCACTCTTCTACTTATTCTTAATCCAGAATATCCACCAAAATCAAATGCCTTGATTACCCGAGACTTAAAGTTAAAAACTTACTGAGTGTGCCTGTGAAGTTGAGAAATGCTTGCCCTTCCAGCGACTTCTGACTTTCTGTTTGAAAAGCTCTTATTTTTATACCTTTTTTGAATGGCATATTCTTTGAAGTTTTCTGCTGATGTAAGCTAATTATCTTTATTCATTCTTTGTGTTGACTTCTTTCTATTCTTACTGTCAGTTCAGCTGCCAACTCTCAGACTTCTGCCTCTACCTTTAGGTGTTCCAAAACTTATCATAAAAACAATATGACTGTAGTATTTATTTGATGTCATTCTTATAGAAGGTTTTCCATTCAATTCTTAATATTGGCTTACCTGGTTTTAGCAGACGTCATGACTCCTAACTGCTCCAAGTTCAATACAAAAACCATGCGATTGCTTGGTGTCATCTATTGAAGTCATATCTTCAAAGTGTTCTGTTGGTATCATATTTACTACATTTAAATTAAAGACACTTCAACTAGGGTGTTTGTTTTCCTAGCCATCTTAGTTGGTTATATTAACAGACTTCGGGACTCCATATTTCAAGCTCAACATAAAAACTATTTAACCAGCAGGTGTTTCTTTCATTTGATGTCATTTTTTTCAAAGGCACTTGGTTTTTTAGTATTCTGTGTTCCTGTTCGAAGTGTTAGTTTTTAACACTTTAAACTGGGCATTTCATTGTGTTCCCTCCAAACTCCAGACCTTCTGGAAGCGCCAAACTGCTATTTCAATAGGGCCATTGTTTTAGCATTAACAATCAATTCCCATTTCAAAAGCCTGTGTGGTTTCTACAGCTTGTGTTATCAAACTATCCCATCTCAGAAGCCTGTTTTGACACAGCTTGTGTCGCCGAGGCTTTAGATTTTTAAACCCAGTTTCTCATGTATTAATAATGTCAGAAATCTGTTCATATTATGATGTATCTCTTGGAATATGGCTTATTCCGTCACAGTCAAACTTCTCATCGTTGATCTTTGTCAGAAGTTGAGGATTGATTTAGAAACAAATGCTGATGTTAATCTATTTGTTCAGTCACAATTGCATCTTCCCAGGATTTTTAAGACAGACCTCCTTTTGTTGTGCTCTAAGACATGAATTTTCTTTTTAGAATGGATCAATAATAGAATAAATTTGAATTTTGCTTGACAGTGGATAGATACTAGCTTTCAGTTGAGGCTGGAGTGGGGAAAACAGCATTGGAAGGAGATGAATGTGCCTCATAATCTGTAGTTTTCAGATGAATATAACTTATTGCTCCTCACACGAGTGGCGATAAATGAACCTTAACCTTCAAAAGATGTTTCTAGTCCTGCATGATTTTTAAAATTTGGGCTTCATATGTTTTAGGCTCACTGTCTTGATGAAAGAGCTTTTGGTAACTGATATTTTGGGTGGGGGAAAGCAAAAGACCAATAGGAGTTGGGTATTATTTTGTCATGATGGTGTCACCACAAATGACAATGATGTATTTTGCCCAGATATATTATTACGCCTCCTGGCAACACAAAAAAAAATACTCCATCCCACTGCCAGTCCCTGGGCACCTCAGCCCCCCACCCCAGCTCCACACCACCACACCCCCACCCTGGCTTGTACTGTCCACCGGCTTGGCGTCGGAGCCAGATGATTTTGCTCCGCTTGCGGCCGCATGCTAATGATGCTGGACAACCAAGTTGGTTTGGGCTTCTCACTGCTGCTATCACAATGCCCACTGCCTGTCCCATGACTGCAGGAAACCAAAATCACTCCCCATGTGTTGGCAATGTGCTGAAGGTATATCTATCTGTTTTACTTGTGTTTGAAACATTTCTTACTTCACAGTTCTGATTGTTACTGTTTTATGAATGCAAATGTTATCAGTTGATCTAATTAGACCTATGACTTTTGATGCCCAGATGGTTCTTCTGTATCAATTGGCATCTGGGAGGAAGGAAGCTACTTAAATCTGGTGTATTTGAATCCTTTAGTCACAGCCCTTCAGACTAGGAAGCAAAAATCTTCAAAATTCCAAGTAAAATCTATAAAATATTGGGCATGAAGGAACTTGGTGCTCCTGAAAAGAGATGTTAATGGGATGTTGTTTAATTCTATAAACTCTTCTTAAAAATATGAGGCGATTTGAGTCAATGCTTTTTGCAGTGTTTAACAAAACAAATAGGTGCCTCAGAAGATTATATTCTTTCAGCACACAGATTGTAAAGAGAGTTAAAATAAGAATGGAAGAAAGTGACATGGCCTTATCTCTATCAAAGCATCTAGAATTAAACCAGGCATGAAACAAATGCCTCATGAAGAACAACTAATGGTAATGACCGTAACACGTTCGAACAGCATGAATCTGATTAGGAAAAGTGTACGTCTAATGGAGCTAGTATATACACAGGCACGCGATTTCTCAGTAATCTGAAATGGGCCACCAGACCGAGTGGTGAACATTCAGTGAAGCTTCATTTCTTGTACAGTTTCTTTTCCCTCCAGTTTTGCGGAGTCCATCTGTTCGGTTAACTCTCAATTGTAGGATGGGTTTCAGATCTCAATACAGGAAACTTTGTGCTATCCGGCACCGACGGGACCGAGCTGTTGCCGTCCCATCAAAACTGCCAGACAAACCAGCGCTAATGTTGAAACATACGGAGATTTTGAGCTCCGTATCTGGCAACAAATCCTGTTGCTTAGCAACAGCTTCTAAACAGTCGGCCGTACCTTGCAAGCGTCTCTGTAGCTTAGCAACAGCTTCAGCGAGACCTTGCAGAGCCTGACTGGTGAAAAAAATGCAACGCAAAGAAAAAAAAACTAACGAAGCGGCTCCTGATTTTGGCCGGTGGCTTGAGCATTCCGGACAGTTAACCTCCGGATAAACCAAAGTTTCCTGTACATGCAAGATAACCAGGTTTTTATAGCAAAAGGACACAAGTACAGTAAAGTTTCAGTTTCCCATTAATTATTTGAATGCAGAAACTGTAATCTATTCATGCCTTTCCTTTGAAAATACAGTTCATTTTACACTGTGACAATTATTGGCACTTAAACACTTGTGATATTTTAACAATAGTGAAAATTCATAGAAACAATTTGCTGAAGCTTAACTACTAGAAAACAATATATATTTCCTTTTATGAACTGTTAGAAAATGCTCCTTTTATATTGTTGAGGCAGTTGCCATAACAACTCAGTTACAGAGCACCATAGGCAGAGGACTGAAACAAGCTCTACTTCTTGTCTGTTTAAGAACATAAGAAATAGGAGCAGGAGTGGGCCATTCGGCCCCTCGAGCCTACCCCGCCATTCAATAAGATCACGGCTGATCTGATCTTGGCCTCAACGCCACTTTCCCGCCCGCTCCCCATAACCCTTGACTCCCTTGTAGCTCAAATATATGTTTATCTCCGCCTTGAATATATTCAATGACTCCGCCTCCACAGCTCTCTGGGGTAGAGAATTCCAAAGATTCACGACCCTCAGAGAAGAAATTCCTCCTCAACTCCGTTTTAAATGGGCGACCCCTTATCCTGAAACTGTGCCCCCTAGTTCTAGATTCCCCCCCCCCAATTCTTTTGGTTGCATATGTAACAATATAAACCTGGACAACGGACTCTGGGAAAGGTTTGCCCTGTGCACTGTGTAACAAAATCACAAACCCAATACAGAATGAGCTAGTGTCAGCTTGGCTCAGTGATAGCACTCTCATCTCTGATTCAGAAAGATATGGGTTAAAGTCCTACTCCAGCACATTATCAAGGTTGACACTTCATTGCCAGAGTTGTCATTTTTCAGATGAGACGTTAAACCCAATCCTCATTTGTCCTTTCAAGTGGGTAAAATATCTCAATGGCACTTTGCTGAAGAAGAACAGAATTCTTTTGGAGTTCATCCCTCAACCACCGCGACCAACAAAACCGATTAACCACCGCTTATAACACATTAGTGGCACCGGCTATTTTGGGCTCTATGGGATGTGGAAGTGTTGTCATTACAGCAAATTGAGCTTGCACAGGACTCTGGGGCAATAGGAAGAATTGCCACAATCCAGAGATGGAGACCCAGAGGCAATCCACAACTCTGCTTTATGTATTGCATCGTGTAGCCGTTTTACCGCCCACTCCTTATAGCGGGCAAATTGCTTTAAGACCAACATGCCCGCTATAAGCAGTGGGGACTGTAATTACTAAAAGCACCTTCCACCCTACTGATATTGAACAGTGAGAGACCCAAAGCCAAGCCATCACTTTTATTCCATTTGTCATTAAACTTTCCATTGCTTAGCTAGGTTTCAAGAAAATAATTTTATCATCTGTTCATTAGCGTTATGCATTGAAGCATTCAATGGTATCATGGAGATCTCTTACTAAATGTCACCCAGTGCTATATTAAGACTGGTTGAAGTATAAATTTGCATAGAAATCCTGTTATTAAACATTGCTTCCAAAATAAATCCTAAAGGGGGAAAATTTCCTCTATAGGAGCCAAAAGGTGCAATGCATTTCAGAACAAGGCAGCTTCTCCTGGTTTTCTTTCTACGGTCCATTTGCACCTGTGCAGACTCCAGCTTAGCCCCTGGCTGGACCGTGCACCTGAAAATACAGAGGAAATGCAAGTGCAGCTGCAAGCCTGAGAAACCGGCTTTATAACTAAAGGCATAGAGTACAAAGGCCAGGAAGCTATGCTAAACATATATAAAACACTAGTTCAGCCCCAGCTTGAGAATTGTGTCTAATTCTGGGCACCACACTTTAGCAAGGATTGAAGGCTATGGAGAGGGTACAGAAGAGATTTACTAGAATGGTCCCAGGGACGAGGGATTACAGTTACGTGGATGGACTAGAGAAGTGGGGTTGTTCTCCTTAGAGCAGAGGAGGCAAAGAGGAGATTTGATAGAGATGTTTAAAATCACAAAGGGTTTAGATAGAGTAAATAAAAAGAAAATATTTCCGATGGCTGAAGGATCAGTAATCAGAGGGCACAGATTAAAGGTGATTGGCAAAAGAACCAGAGGCGACATGAGGAAAAACATTTTTACGCAACGAACAGTTAGGATTTGGAATGCGCTGCCTGATAGGGTGCTGAATACAGATTTAATAGTAGCCTTCAAAAGGGAATTGGATAAATACTTGAAGGAGAAAAAATTGCAGGGATATGGGAAAAGAGCGGGATAGTGGGACTAACTGGATTGCCCTTCGAAAGAGCTGGCGCAGACTCGATGGGCTGAATGGACTCCTTCTGTGCTGTACTATTCTATGATTCTATGATAACCCTGCTACTGGAGAGCAACAGGCGGAAGGCTCCAAGGCCTCCAGCGTGCCCTGGGGGTGTACAGTAGAATTATTCAACCTGCCACGTGAGTCTTTGACCTGCTCTTAGAACCCTTTGGTCTGCAGGGGCCTGGGAGTAGACCTGTGCGCCAGGTATTTTCAGGAGCAGCTGCTAGGAATCCTAACGATTGCAACTCAAGGAAGAATGAAGTGTGAGTCCGGGAGTGCAGGCCCAATCGTGTCACTCAGTGAGCCTCAGTAAAAATCCCAGGGAGGCGGAGGCCTGATATGTACTTGTATCTGGAACCTGATGCCCCAGGTGCAAAGAAAAGAAAAATCTCCCCCATATATTTTGAATTGCTGTGAGGATAACAAACAGTTACATCCTCCATCAGATTGGCACTTTATTGCTTGAACAATTGTTGACAATTATTAATTAGCCTTTACAGTCAATATCGAGCCATCGTGATTGGAGAATGGTCAACTGATTGGCTGATGATCACTTCATGCAGGGTACTCTAGTAATAAGCATAAATTGTTTGCGAGCAGCACTAAATCATGGGACATCCTTAGCCAATCAGTTGCATTTTATGTTGTAATTAAGGCTTTCAACTGATTAAAGGTCCAATCTGGAACCCAATGTGAAGCACATAACAAAATTATGTAGACACATTTTTCATGGCACCCAAATTAATTTCATAGTTAATGTGTGTGAGATTGCATCTCCATTTCAGCTAAAAGTGAACACAAACACTCCAAGATCTTAAGTGAGGACGAACAGAGAATTTCAGTTCTGATTTCACCTGCTACCTGCAATTTGCAAACCTCTGGTACTCTGGAGATAAAGATCCTCTGGCAGGTACCATTCTAAATTTACTGTGTAGGGCTTCCTTCTATCTTTTTCCTTTAAACCAGTCCTAACAGTTACTGCAGAGTTGTCAGCTTTTTAAGAAATACTTCAAGTTTAATTTAATTAATTAGTCTCAGTTCCTGGCTCCACATCGCTCTCAATCAGAAAGAGCTGGAGAGACTGGAAGTTGGCACCTGGAAGCCTGTCGTCCGTGCATGATTTGTTTGGCCATTCGACCAACCGTGTGGGCGGAAGCCCCTGTGCAATGCACTGACTCAGGAGGCCGGAAGACTGAATCACCTGCTGGAAACACTGTCGAACATTGAGCAGCTGTGTGTAACCAGAAAATTCTTGCTCGTGATCTCCATAAAAGATGCAATGTTTGAGATGTAGGAGTTTGGTGGCTTTGTACAACCACTACATGCTTTTCTATTTACTTTTATTTTCCTCAGAAATGCAAGAAATAAACGGGAACGGAAACTTTCATTCAGCACATGGGAGCATTTTATTACCTTTATACAGCAAGTCCTCAGATGTTTATATTCCAACACAAGTGCATAGCTACAAGCGTAGGGTACAGTGGCAAAGTGGTTATGCTACTGGACTAGTAAGCCTGGCCTAATGATGCGGCGATATGAGTTCAAATCTCACGCTGGCAACTGAGGAATTTAAATTTGATTAATTAAATAAAAATGTGGAATAAAAAGCTAGTATTAGTAATGCTGACCATGAAACGATCAGATTGTTGTAAAAACCCATCTGGTTCACTAATGTCCTTCAGGGAAGGAAATCTGCCATCCTTACCCGGTCTGGACTCACACCCACTGCCCGCTGAAATGGCCTAACAAGCCATCCAGTTGAATTCACCACCACCTTTTCAAGGGCAATTAGGGATGGGCAATAAATGCTGGCGGTGCCCCACATCCCATGAATGAATTTTTTTAAATGCTTGTTGCAGCTACAAGAAAATGTCACCCGGCTTAAAGGCTCTTATTGCTTACAATATTGCTACCTTCCCTCTCTACCACCCTATTTTTTTTAACCTACTTCCTTGCACCATTCCTACTATATCTCAGTTTTCACTTACAGTCACTGACTAGTATGTCTCTTTTCGGGAGTGGTGAAATTCACAGGCAGAACTTTGTCCTCCTGTTACGCACTGTTGCCAAATGTTCCACAGTGTCTCCATTAACCGATTCACCCCAACTACCTTCGCGAGTATGTTGGTAAATAGCTTCAAGATTTGTAATGCCTTGGGCTGAATTTTGCCGGCGCTAAGAGTGTGGGTTTGGAGGCGGGTCTGCTGTCAAAATCACAAAGATTGACAGCGGGTCAGTATCCCGCTGTAAACCTGCCTCCTTGTCAGTTTCCCAAGTGTCGGGTCTGTCATCCCCGAACAGACCCGACACTTAGTGGGTGATTTTGTGAGTGGGGGCATGTTGGAGGCGGGACTGCTGCTTGTCAGGTTGATGTCCCACCTCCATCGATTTGTCGCCAACCCACGCTATTTCCCCTTGACTGACCTTGTTAATCCCACCCACCTTAACAAATGATGATGTATTGTCATCGTTTGACAGCTCTGTGAAGCTGTCAAACATTGACATTCTCTGCAGTACAAGACCTCATCGACCTTCTTTCTTTTACAGAAATTAGATGGTTGCTGCATCCTTTAATGCAACGGCCATCTCTCATCTGCAACACAGAGGTCCGAGAGTCTCCGTATACAAACCGACTTAAGCCTGCAGGAAGAAACAAAGGTAAGTACACTTTTAAAAACACTTTGCACTTACCTCAGATAATCACCTCTACACTCTTGCACCCATCGCTTACCTTCACACCACACTTTTGCACCCCCCCAACCCCCGCAGACCCACTACTTGCACACCCCCCCAAATTCTGCCATTTTCCTGGCAAGCCCACCTCCATACCCGCCTCCCCAGGGCTGGCAAAATTGCCCCCCAAGTGGCTGGTCAGCTAATTTAGATAGTTAAAAGCTCATTAAAACATAATTAAGAACCATTTCCCATGTACTTACCATTTTACCAGGTTTTCAACGAGGTTCCCTGAAAGTGACTATCACGTCAGGTAACTATGTCAGGTTCTCAATGACTGTGGATTACTGTGAATAGGTGAAAGCTGCCAAAGTGGTCTAAAACCAACCATTTCACAGCTGTTCACTTCCAAATCTTAGAAGCTGGAGCATTAATGATTCGAAACCCACTTTTGATCTTTATGCACTTTTGAAGTGTTTGGAGTAATCTTTCTATCCACTGTCACCTCCTTGGAACAACCTATCTCAACACTGACAGATTAGTTCTGTCATCTCAACCTGGCCTGCCATCTATTCCATCAGCATCGGTGCCCTTGGAAAAATCTCACCTTGGTTCTCAGAATCCCACCACAATCAGCCCCAACACCAGCATCACCGGGCACACCAGCAGCACAACCTTCTCCGCAATCAACTGATGCTGCACAGGACACAGGGCATCATCACCCGTGCACTTTGCTGCCCATGATGCCAGCGATGGCCTCACCATGTCCAGATTTGCTTCACTTAACACAGTACACCTGGCTGCCACATGATGCACCAGGTTGGCACCACCTGTAGGGTTCTCAAAATTCCCACATTCCCCAAAAGCTATGGATAAAGGGACCCTGTTTGGACAAGTTGTTAAAAAGGGGTACCCAAAATGGCTTCTGCAACCTTGTGACCAAAAGTACAGGATTTTAAAAGCAAGGCCCTGCAGAAAAGGCAGGCACTTTTTCAAACCTGAAACGAAACTTAAAATGCACGAATCTGTGAAGAGACTTTGTGGAGCCAAACAGCTAAAGCAAACACAGATTATGCATTCATTCACCTCGAAACAGATCAGGTTAGAATGGGCCTAAATCGAGGCCATTAGGTTTCTGCATATTTAATCGGTAACAGCTCACAGGTAGCTGCCAAGTCAGGAAACCCGATTAAGTTTCATAAATGACAAACAGCCAGGACATCGAAACCATTAAACATGGGGACAACCACTCCAGAAGTCATTAAAGTAAATGGCTGTAATCATTTTAAACGAGCCCGCCAAAAATTAGACAAAGGACTGACCTGATTTGGCGTGCAGATAAGGAATGAAGAATCGGGTATAATTGTAGGCCCATCGGTAGTGCTCTCGCGCTCTTGCTCTGGCCGCTTATCGTTTGGCTTTTGGCCTGCTGCCTCTTGTTCTCATGCCCTGGCCTCGTGGTGGGCTCTCTTCTCGCTCCCCACACCGCTCAACACCAAAGACATCCATTACTACATCGAGGGCCCAACGCGGGAGGAAAACGAGACCCGAGTTCAAAAACACACAGGACACTCAGGCCACAAACGAGCAGACGAGACGAGATGAGACGAAGAATACGGTAAACCAGTAAAGGCAGAGAAGGGCAGCGGAAAGTCGCGTTGGGGGACAAATACCTAGTTGTAAGCTGGCGTTTGGTGAATAAGTTGGCGTTACATGCATGGACAGTAAAACCCCAATTTAAGAATATACTGGCGTTCAAAGAATGGGTAGCAAAATCAAGACAAACGGCCTAGTTATAAGCTGGCGTTTGTTACATGGACAGTAATAGCCCAGTTGGAGAATAAGCTGGTGTTCGAAGCTTGGGTAGGAAAATCATTAATCGGTAAAGACCGCCAACTGACCCCCAACCGCAGCAATACCGTCGGCGACCGCCCGACGAAGAAGAAGGCCCATCGCAACGAAGTACTCAACAAAGACATTGACAGAAGAAAAGGAGGGTGCTTCGCACAAACAACTTCAGCGCCACGCCCTGTGACCACGTGGTGACGAGATACCCCAAAGGACAGAAAGAGCAAACCTCAAAATCCCACCAGCTAAAGCAACAGGTTTCGAATTGGTGAGCCCCTCATAGCTTAATCTAGTTAGGTATAGGGGGTGGGATAAGGATAAGGGATTTTTAATGTATTTGTTTCCCTCAATGTGCCGTGTGTTCCCCATTCCCATATAAGTGTATTAGCTGTTTATGCCTGTAACTATACCAATAATTCTCAGTGGTATTGTGTTTTATTCAGCCTTTAAATAAAATTTTGGTTTTCTTGCACCAAACCACTTGTCTACTCGATTTTCTCTATCACCGCCTGTACCTAAGTCCGGTGTCTAGAACGCAGGAGTGTGGGAGCGATTCAAACCGCTCAGAGACAGTCAGAGGCAAAGCTGACTGGGCACACACCATGCCATCCCCTACAAACCCCACACCAGCATCATAAAATATCCCTGCAATGTCCAAGCCATTCCTTTCACACTCATCACCATTGGGGGTGGGGGGGCGGGAGGTGGGTGGGTGGATGTTATGTCTCACCATTCACTGGAACTCACTAACCCACTTTCAAAGGTGCACACAAATCTGTCCAAGAAGGGAAAGTGGTGACAATAAGGATTTCAATACTTGACAACACAATAACAGAAAGTTTACATGAACATTGGCTAAACCTCTCAAGTGCCTACCCTTTTGTGTTGTTAGTTGGTATGCTTGGACTAGGATGAGGGTGAGTGTGAGGGGTGGCTCGTGAGATGGGGATGTGATAATGTAGATAGAGAGGGATGGGTGGAGGTGCAAGGTAAGTTGGTGGGGGCAAGGTATTGACTTGGATAGAGAACTGGTTGGCAGACAGGAAGCAAAGAGTTGGAATAAACAGCTCCTTTTCCGAGTGGCAGGCAGTGACTAGTGGGGTACCGCAGGGATCGGTCCTTGGACCCCAGCTATTCACAATATATATCAATGATCTGGATGAGGGAACTAGATGTAATATCTCCAAGTTTGCAGACGACACAAAGCTGGGTGGGCGTGTGTGCTGTGAGGCGGATGCCGAGTAACTCCAGTATGATTTGGACAGGTTGGGTGATTGGGCAGAAGCATGGCAGATGCAATATAACGTGGATAAATGCGAGGTTATCCACTTTGGTGTCAAAAACAGGAAGGCAGATTATTATCTAAATGGCAATAGATTGGGAGAAGGGGAAGTGCAACGAGACCTGGGTGTCCTTGTGCACCAGTCGCTGAAAGTAAGCATGCAGGTGCAGCAGGCGGTTAAGAAGGCAAGTGGTATGTTGGCCTTTGTAGCGAGAGGGTTTGAGTACAGGAACAAGGATGTCTTGCTGCAGTTGTACAGGGCCTTGGTGAGGCCACATCTTGAGTATTGTGTGCAGTTTTGGTCGCCTTATCTGAGGAAGGACGTTCTTGCCATGGAAGGAGTGCAGTGAAGATTCACCAGGCTGATACCTGGGATGGCAGGAATGATGTATGAGGAGAGATTGGGTCGATTGGGCTTGTACTTGCTGGAGTTTAGAAGAATGAGAGGGGGTCTCATCGAAACTTATAAAATTCTAACAGGACTAGACAGACTAGATGCTGGAAGGATGTTCCCGATGGTCGGGGAGTCCAGAACCAGGGGTCACAGTCTAAGGATAAGGGGTAAGCCATTTAGGACAGAGAGTGGTGAACCTGTGGAATTCTCTACCACAGAAGGCAGTAGAGGCCAATTCATTAAATATATTCAAGAAGGAGTTAGATATATTTCTTAAGGCTAAAGGGATCAAGGGATATGGAGAGAAGGCAGGGACAGGGTACTGAATTTGGATGATCAGCCATGATCTCATTGAATGGCGGAGCAGGCTCGAGGGGCCGAATGGCCTACTCCTGCTCCTATCTTCTATGTTTCTATGTTTCTATGTAAGGATGTATTGGAGTAGGGTAGGGAAGGCAGAGTGATGGGGATGTGATGAGTGGCACAGCAGGATGAGGTTGAGTGTGGCTTTGCAGTAACGCTTCTTGATCTACTGAGATCATTGAAAGGTTTGTGCCACTGCAGCCTGGTCCTCCTGACAACATCCCTGCTTATGTCCTCCTGTGCAATGTGCAACCAGGCTGCGTTGGTGTCCTGGGGAGGTGTCTTCCTACCAGTGGCTATGTTGTATTTATTCCCCCTTGTTCTGGACTCACCCACATGTGGAAAGGGTTTCTCCACAGCCACCCCATCGAACCCCTTCATACAGGAAGAATGGCCGTATGAGTGCATCACCTTTTGTGAATCACCACCGTCTGCAGGGGAGGAATAAAGGTACCATTTTTAAACAAAAAAGGTGCCTCACTTAACCAACTGATGTCTAAGCATTAGCTCGAACTGTTGTCACATGAGTGTCATGACAGTATTTGTAAAACAGCGCAATTGTATGCTGAACCCACGAAGATGATGTAATTACAGGGGACAATGGTTTACATTGACAGAATTTGAATTTATTGCATTGAATTCCAGGATTTTTATGGATGTTTAGGGTATCACATTCCATAATTTTCTGTTATTCAGTGATAACTGAAATCCAGTGTCCTTGGTAATTACATTCTACGTGTTCAATGGGGACACATTGCAAGAATCCACATTTTCTCACTTGGACTTTCACTGATTCCAGCTTTCATGTCAGACAGCCAGAAGCTATTCTTAGGAAGTGTTTTGTCAGTGTAGCCAAACTGTGCACTAGATTCCAATGCACAATTTCCCAATTTTAGCTTGCTAATGCTGTAGAAGTCTTGTCGGCTTACTCTCACACAGCTTCCGAAAGAAGGTGGGATCGATGGAGCGTTAGCACCTCCTACTGTTGAAATGACAGCTGCAGGTGTAGCTTTTTTACATTCCATTCTGTGAAGTGAATTCTTTCACGGTATTGATTTTCTGTCATATTCCAGATGCTTTAAGCTGGATGTTAGGTGCTGAAGTGTTAACTATGAAATATATACCCTGGTCAGTTATTGTGAAGATATTCAAGGATGAAATGCTTCAGGTTTTTAGATATTTTTCAGCATGTTGTTGTCAAGTTTATTGCTTGAAACCAGCCTTTCTCTTCAAAAAGAACACTTGTCATATTCTGAGTACCAGTTCTGTACTGCTGTAAAGAACTGAGAATGGTGGAGGATCATAAATTCCAGAAAGAATAACAGCCACTTGTGTTCAATTCCATTTCTTTCTACCTGGTTTTGCATCCTGTGCCATTACTGCACACCCTACCTCTCTTTTTTTCACCCCTTTTGGTTTCCACTGTTACCTCACTCTGAAACCTTTCTTCCTCTGCGATAGAATACTAAAAATAGCATTTAATGCTTGTGTGTCTACTTTTTAACGTTGAATCTTAATCTTTAAATTAATGGTTTCTCTTTTTTATGTCCCGCTACTACTGCTCCCTCTTGCTGCTGTGCTCATTTTGGCTAGAGGCGCAGCAGAACCTCACTGATGGATTTCTACCAGGTCTGAAGGCTGCCCTGTTGGCCACCTACACTTTCAGGTCATCAGTGCACTTGCTTAAGTGTTAGACAACAGGTACTAAGAGTACAAAAGCAAAATACTGCGGATGCTGGAAATCTGAAATAAAAACAGAAAATGCTGGAAATACACAGCAGGTCAGGCAGCATCTGTGGAGAGAGAAACAGAGTTAATGGGCTAGATTTTCGGGGAGCCGTCAGGCGTGGTTTCAGGCATGTGGGGGGGGGGAAATCCCGAATTTGGGGGTCCCGCCACCATCCCGCCCAAAACCCCGCCCCACATAAGTTTCAGGGGCGGCGGGTACCCACCCCGCACTGGGACCTGCCGAAACCAGGCGGGAAGGGATTAGTGCCAATTAACTGCCTGTTAACAGGTAGTTAACAGGCAGCTTTTAGCCTAATCCCTATTTTGAGGGGTTTCGTGTGGGATTCCCGACGGCTCCAAACCACACCAGTTAGAGCAGGCGGGCCGTCGGGTTGAAGGAGTTGGAGGGGTCGCGATGTCGGCGCTCAGGTGAGTGATGGGTGCATGAGTGTAAAGGTAAGTGTGTTTGGTGTGCCTAAAGTGTGTAAAGAACTTTTACTTACCTGTACTTACCTTAGCAGCCTTTCTTCCTGTAGCCGTCGTGAGCGCATCACTCAGCCAGAACTGAAAGCTGACCGGCTGCGATCTGTCAAAAGTGACAGCCTTCAGCTTTGAGTGCCGGTGAGAGTTCTAACTGAGTCTGTGCAGAATGACTCAGCTTAGAACTCAGAGCGTCAGTGTTTCACCGATTCAAACAGCTGTGAGACACTGATATTTCATCTGTCAAGAACTCTTGACAGATGAAATTGCAGTCTGTGACGTCACCTGTTGCCGGGTGGCCCTTAATTGGCCTGCTGAGCCCGCTGGGCGGACTCAACAAGGTCAATCAAGGGAAAATCACGCGGATTGGCCAGACGTCGAAGTAGGCGGGTCAAAAACCCGAAAGGGGAAGTCCCGCCTTCTTCCCGACAGGTTCGGCAAAATTACCCCAATGTTCCAGGTCAATGACCCTTCGTCAGAACTGGAAAAAGCTGGAGATGGAACAGGTTTTTAAGCAAGTGCAGGGACAGGGAAAAAGGGGGGAGGGGAGGAAAGAACAAAAGGGAAGGTCTGTGATAGGATGGAAGGCAGGAGAGAGTAAGAGACAAAAGGGAGGATGGTGCAAGGCAAAAGGAGATGGTAATGGGACAAGTTAAGAAATAAAAGATGGCTCGAGATGAAGTGTAAAGGGCACTGGCAGAAAGAAAGACAGCTGCCATGTACTAAGAGTAAATGGATCTTCTTTCTCACCTTTTTGACCAAGCTTTCAGTTCTCCACCCCATCTCTTGCGCCAGGGGTTGGTGTCGATTTTTCTCTCTCTGGAGTTTTGCATTTGATCCTCAGGAAAGGGAACTAAATGCAAAGATTTAAAAAAATTGAGGTGTTGGGGAACTACGATCCAATGTAGATCAGCAAGGGCATGAGTAATGGGCAAGCAGGACTTGGTACAGAATAGAACATAGGCAGCAGAATTTTGGATGAGCTGAGGTATATGGAAGAAAAAACATTGGAAGCTGGCCAGGGAAGCTTTGCAATAGTCATGTCTGGAGGGGGGAAACGGCAACTATGAGGATTTCAGCAGGGGGTGAGGCAAAGGCAGGTAATGTTAGGGAGGCGGAAGTAGATGTTCTTTGTGATGGATCAGAAACTCAGCTCAGGGTCAAACAGGGCGCTGAAATTGCGAACAGCCTGAGACAGTAGCCAGGACTCGAGATGGTGAGGAAATGCAGTTTGTACCGGGGCAGTAACTATAGATTCAGACTTCCCATGTGTTAGCTGGAGGAGGTTAAGCCTCATCTCAGACTGGACACCAGCCAAGCAGTCTAACAGCATATTCAGTGGAAGGTTCAAGAGAGGCGATGGGGTCTAAGAGATAGATCTCATTGGGGCACATGTAGAAGCTGGCTCAATGTTTATGGATAGCAAGATGCAAATGAGGAAGAGGAGGAGGGCAAGGATGAATCTTTGGGAGACTTTGGAAATGGTGGTGTAGGAGTGGGAAGCCATTTCTAGAAATGCTCTATCAAAGAAGTAAGAGTGGAACCAAGCAAGGACTATCCTATGTAGTTGGATGGATAACTGAGGACAGACACTGGAGGAGAATGTTGAAGGTTGAGTAGTTGTCATATCAAGCGGAATAATGCACCATAGTCGAAGTCACAAAGAAAGTTGTTCTTAACTTTGGTTAGGACAATGTTGGTGCTGTAGGAGGGGTGCAAGCCTGATTGAAGAGATTTAAACTTGCAGTAGAGATGGGCACAGATCTGCGAGTTGACAAGACATTCAAAGACCTTGGAGATGGAGCTGTAGTTAGCGAGGACAGTCAGGTTGGGAATGGGTTTGTGAAGAGGTGCTAGTGGATTTGAAAAGGAGGGGTGCAGTGCCTGAGGAGAGGGAGCCATTTACAATGTCATCAAGCATAAGGGTTTGAAAGAGAATTTGGGCAATTGTAGTTTAGTTTGAATGGGGTTGAGTTTATTGAGTTTTGTCAGAATGTGCCTGACATGAACTCAATGAAGAAGATGGATTACTCAATTAGTAATGTCAAGAAGTGCCCCACAATTTGCAATTTTCTTAGGCTATTTGTTGCACATAGTATTTTTTTCAATGAGTCTTGTTAAGTTGCAGTTCAGTGGGTGCCACCTGCCGATTAGTATCTTGCTAAAATAGCTACTCTTCATGTGCAAGTCGAGAGATCCGAATGTCTGCAGGCTATCTGCCGCTTGGAGCGTATCCCAGCCAAGCCCAGTCATGACCTGACTCGACTTTATCTACACATGCACTTCTCAGCAGTGATCAGTGGATAGTGATCAGAAACCGCAAACCTGGTTCTGTTTTTATCTTCATGCACCCAGGGAGAACTAGGTTACTTGCATCAGCCCACGTGTTGTTTTGGTTGAGATCAGATAACTCAGTACAGACCTGGGATTAAACCTGGGTCCTTCTGGCTTCCTTGAATCAGATGGTGCATTAACTTCGTAAGCCATTGAAAGAAGCCCTTTTGCCCATTTGTGAGTGTGGTTTTCAGTTTTGATGCAAGCAACTCTCAAGTGACTTGACCAACAGAAGATGTGTGCCCTCTGATGAAATACTGCCTGGGTGGTTATAACATTCTCGCCTGCAAATGTAAATATTATATTCAAATGATTCAGGAAACTATATAGTTCAGGGCTGAACTGTGCTTTGGACTTCTTCCTAATAAAGGCATCAGCCCTAATTGATGGGCAGCAAAAAACAACCATTGTCCAAATCAAATACTTGATATTTAATTATTACCGTTACAAATTGATTTAGAACTCATGACACAGGCTAGTTTTGTGTGTAAATCCCATCATTTTTCCTGGAAACACACCGGACTGCCACTTATTAGCAATCAAACACACTCTGACTGGGACAAACTAACCCACGAATGCCGAGTTGGCCAACTTTAGGATGCTTGATTTCAAATTTTGTCTCTACTTTGTAAAATAACAGCACTGGCGGTTCATAGAACTTTAACCGCTGTCAGATAACATTTGTTGCTACTTTTCTGCTGTCAAATGAATTAAGCAGCAAGGAAAGGGAGAAGTTGCATATGTTTTGTCACTTTTCGGCTGTGGAATAAGTCATTTTTATCAATGCATTCAAATTGTATTTATGCTAAAAAAAAATTGAACATAGTTCTTTTTTCCCAGTTCCCCGACAGCTGCAAACAGAGATAATGTGTTAAATACAGATAAAACTATTTAGGTGATAAAACTGCCTCAAGCTGAATGCATCCACAGAAGATGTGCACAAGGTATTAAACATGACTGGATTAGGATGTGATTATTTTTCAAAACGATGTAGTGTGCTGCATCTGTTTAAGGTGTTGATGTTCTCTCTGCCGTTGTGCTGAAAGGTTGTCAAGTTTTTTTAATTTCACAAAAATCTCAGCCCTGTCAGTTGACCTTTTACCAATACATCTTGTTCTTGACAAAAGGGATTTTCAGCTGCTAGACAAAAATATTTATAGTGTTCCTTTCACGGTTTCTGCCTTAATAGTTCGGCATTTCGCTTGTGAAATGTGTTGTATCGGAAGAAAAGTAATCCCAATGTTAATGCCTCTTCTGTTCACCTGCAATGCTCGCTTTTGACTCGCAGACTAATTAAAGGAACGAGCAGCTGATCACATCTTCCGATTCGTGCTTTCTTTCCCCCTTTGTTGCTGTGACTTCTTTATGGCACTCATTGTATTATCAATGCTCACATTTAATTTGTGCCATTGTGCAATGCCTCCGCTCAGTTAATATTTGAAACTCAGGAGCTGCAAACAGGGGATTGGCATGTAACGGTGAGCAGAGGTTGGGGCTAGTGGGCCATTTCCATTTAACAAGTTATTCCATTGCCTAATTAGACAATGCCCAGGCTACATATACTGGGTTTTTTTTCCATGAAGGATGTTGACTCAGGCTCCAAAGACCAAGGAAAGGAAAGCATTTGGAAAAATTCTCATCAAAAACAATACAATGGTTGTACCTGTCTACAGACATTTTGTAAGTAGTGAGTTTGAGTGCACAATGTAATTTTAGCAGCAAACAGATAAGTTAAATCCTGGTGATTGTTTTTCCTGCCTATATAAGTTCAATCAAGCAGAAAACTTAAACTTGGTTCATTATTACGTGGACAGTAATAGATGTCCAGGAATTACTATGAGGCAGTGATCACAGCGAGTGGTTCAAGTGATGTCATTAACCATGAGGTTGAAACTCGAGCAGTTTACGATTATTTGGATCATTCCTCAGTGTCCCATTCCTGAGTGTCCAATTTTTTTTTTTTTACAAAGGATCACCGTGGCTATGCTCAGCTTCTGCTTTTACCCTCCTTTTTTTTGTTAGCACTTGTTGTCCTTTCAGGGACCAGCCTGCAGGCTCCACATTGATGAGCACTGAAGGAGCAATGGTTGTGTTTATTACAAGATCAGTGAATGGTAACACACAGCTAATGAGAAAGAAATTAATCATTTTCATTTCATTATTAGAATGGTGGACACAAGAAAAGAAACCAAATGTATGCTGGATCCATGACATGGAAATCCATTCTACCCTGATAATGACGCACAGTATTGAACTCAACACAATGTGACGTGTACAGCCATGTCTGTGCTCAAGCTATCTGTATTGTGTTGACCCAGTCCACGTGTCCCATTTAACCTTAGCACAATCTGATCAAGGATTCTAATGATAGGCTAGAGAATGCAGGCAGGAAAGGCTCATCTGACAAAGTTCTGAACTATAGGAGATCTAAAGAGGACAAGCACAGACTGGTTCTTGAGGGTTGGTCAAACAACATGTTTAAACCGCTTGAAACTACAGATGTCCCATGTTTTTATTGATTACAGTATTCAAGCCATTGATTACAGTATCTATGAGATTGATGTATGAGGATTGAGCCCAAAATGAGACTTATAGCCGTTATAGACTAGACCATCCTATGATTGGCAAAGCTGCGTGTTTTAGATTAGAATGCCACAGGTTTGTTGAAGTAATCAATAATTCTTTCAATAATAAATACCTTTTATGGTTAAGGCAATTGTAAATGACCGAAAGCAATACCGTGATGCTAAAGGGCAGGATTTCATAAATTATTAGTTTAATATACGTGATTCACTCTCCTATCTTCTGTTTTCATGCATTAAACAGGTAATGCAAATTCAGTAAATTGTTAGTGAAGTTATCAGTAACTGATGAATAGCAATGGTCAAAGGATGGGGTGGTCGTGAACAAATGCGACAAATGTTAATCAGTTTTAATAACCTTTTTTGATAAATTATTTTACTTTCTGAAATTGATATGAGATTTGGAAATGGCCCAATTTTTTTAAAGTTTGAGATTTTTGTGAAGGATGCAATCTTCAAAGAAGGTGCAGATATATTTATTCGTTAACCAGCGATGTCAGTCCCATTGATGTCTTGTTTTCTAAAGCTTTCTTAAATGGTTGATTATTGTTGTCAATCTGATTAATTTGCCTTCGGTAGTTTCACACACAAAGGCCATGATTTCGCCAGCCGTGGTGAGTCTGGTGTGGCCGGAGCAGACAGCGACCGCAAACTCCGCACCCGTCTGCATCCCGCCTCCTCCAAGTGATTTTGCCCTGATTGAGCTTGTTAAGCCTGCCCTGTGAGGCTCGCGGCCAATTAAAAGGAAGCGGGACTGATGACGTCAACTGATGACGCATCATCAGCCGATTTCCCTAAAGGGGCCATGTCTACATTAATTTTGACAGTTCTGCTCTCAGTGTTCAACAGCACTGAGGTGCTGCAAACACTTACAAGCACTGCACAAAGATGCACGGCTGCACCCAGGCATGACTCCCTCCATATGCTTATGCAGAATGGATTGCTGGCTGGCTTCAGGACAGAAAGCAGAGAGTAGGAGTAAAGGGTGGGTGGCAGAAGGTGGGTAGTGGTGTTCCACAAGGATCAGTGCTGGGACCACTGCTGTTCACAATTTACATTAACAATTTAGACTTTGGAATCAAAAACACAGTATCTAAATTGGCGGATGACACCAAATTGTGGGGGGGATAGTCAATACTGAGGAGGATGGCAACAAATTACAGGAGGACATTAATAAATTTGCAGAATGGGCATATAATTGGCAAATGAAGTTCAACACAGATGAATGCGAGGTATTACATTTTTGGTAGGAAGAATAGGGAGGTCACTTATCACTTGAAGGGATTTCAGAGTACAAATGCACAAATCACTAAAAGTTGTGATACAAGTTAGCAATATGAGACAAAAAAGCAAACCAAGCACTAGGGTTTATTTCTAGAGGTATAGAATTGAAAAGTAGTGAAATTATGCTAAACCCGTATCGAACCTTTGTTAGACCACACAGAGTACTGCGTACAGTTCTGGTCGCCATATTATTAAAAAGGATATAGAGGCACTGGAGAGGGTGCAGAGAAAATTTACAAGGATGATACCTATCAGGAAAGGATGAACAGCCTGGGTCTCTTTTCTCTTGAAATATGAAGGCTGAGGGGTGGCCTAATAGAGGTCTTTAAAATTATGAAAAATTGTGATAGAGTGGATACAGAGAGAATGTTTCCACTTGTGGGGAAGAGCATAACTAGAGGCCATCAATATAAGCTAGTCACCAAGAAATCCAATAAGGAATTCAGAAGAAACCTCTTTACCCAAACAGTGATGAGAATGTGGAACTTGCTACCACAGAGAGTGTTTGAAGTGAATAGTATAGATGCATCTAAGGGGAGGCTGGACAAACATATGAGGGAAAAGGGAATAGAGGGTTAGGCTGATAGAGTTAGATGAGGAAAGACGGGAGGAGGCTCGTGTGGAGCATAAATGCCAGCATGGACTGGTTGGGCCGAATGGCCTGTTTCTGTGCCGTATATCCTATGTAATCCTATGCAGTCTGGTTGCACATTGCACAGGAGGACACAAACAGGGATGCCGTTAGGAGGACCAGGCTGCAGTGGCACAAATCTTTCGATCATCACAGTAGATCAAGAAATGTTACTGCAAAGCCAAACACAAACTCACCCTACTGTGCCTTTCATCACATCCCCATCACTCTGCCTTCCCTACCCTACTCCTGCACATCCTTACTCACACCAACTTACCTTGCACCTCCACCCATCCCTCTCTATCTACATTATCACTTCTCCATCTCATGAGCCACCCCTCACACTCACCCTCATCCTAGTCAAATCATACCAACTAACAACACACAAGGGTAGGCACTTGGGTGTTTTAGCCAATGGTCATGTAAACTTTCTGTTATTGTGTTGTCAAGCATTGAAATCCTTATTTTCACTACTTTGCCTTCTTGGACAGATTTGTGTGCCAGATTTGTGTGCATCTTTGAAAATGTGTTAGTGAGTTCCAGTGAATGGTGAGGCATAATGTCCCCACACCCCCCAATGGTGATGAGTGTGAAAGGGATGGCTTGGACATTGTAGGGATGCTTTATGGTGCTGGTGCGGGGTGGTGCCAACCTGGTGCATCATGTGACAGCCAGGGTTGTACAGTGTTAAGTGAAACAAATCTGGACATGGTGAGGCCATCGCTTGTGTCCCAGGCAGCAATGTGCACGGGTGATGATGCCCTGTGTCCAGTGCAGCATCAGTTGATTGCGGAGAAGGTTGGTGTGGATGTTGGTGCTGCTGGTGTGCCCGGTGATGTTGGTGTTGGGGCTGATCGTGTTGGGATTCTGAGGACCAAGGTGACATTTTTTCAAGGGCACCAATGCTGATGGAATAGATGGCAGGTGAGGTTGAGGTGACATAAGTATTCTGTCAATGTTGAGATAGGTTGTTCCAAGGAGGTGACAGTGGATAGAGAGATTACTCCAAACACTTCAAAAGTGCATAAAGATCAAAAGTGGGTTTCAAATCATTAATGCTCCAGCTTCTAAGATTGGGAAATGAACAGCTGTGAAATTGTAGGTTTTAGACCGCTTCTGCAGCTGTCACCTATTCACAGCAATCCAATCATTGAGAACCCGACATGATAGCCGCTCTCTGGGAACCTCGTTGAAAACCTGGTAAAGTGGCAAGTACATAGGAAAATGGTTCTTAATTACCTTTTAATAAGTTTTTAACTCCCTAAATTGGCTGACCCGCCGCTTGGTGTCGGGTCTGTTCGGGGATGACAGACCCGACACTTAGGAAACTGACAAGGAGGCGGGTTTACAGCGGGATACCGACCCACTGTCAACCTTTGTGATTTTGACAGCAAACCCGCCTCCAAACCCGCACTCTGAGCGCCAGCAAAATTCAGCCCATAGTTTATTAATAAATAAACGAACCGCTTCAAATGTCGCTAATTATTGACCTGTCAAACAATTTCTTGGGTCCAATTTTGTATTTTTCTATTCCAACATATGAACACTTGAATACTGAAATGGAAACAGAAAATGCTGGAAGTGCAAAGCAACTCCCGTCAGCTTCTGACAAAAAAATTGCTCAAAGAGCTAATCAGTGTTTTTTGCTTCAGTTGCTGCTGTAGATCACCAGTGTGTTTTTGTTTTAATGTGCCAGAAACCTGCTTCAGTTCGACAGTGTGGAGACTGCTGAGCCCTAAGGGATTTCAAATTCAATATAATTACCCCATGTGAATAATGAGCTGCCCCAATGGCTCAGTTGATGGATGGACAGCTTACGATAGGATTGAGCCATTCAGATCGAGCAGTGCCAATGTGTGCTGATTTACCTCAGTCGGAGCAATAGTTGCGCTTCAACTGAGGGAGGCTTTTCCCAACTCTGTGCATCCAAATGGAAGTCTAGACTGCCAGCGTTGTATTTTTGAAATTTGGACACTCTCTGTTCTTTGGATCAGTTGGGGAATCACATGTACCATAGGCCCGAATTTCTGATATACACAGAGTGCAAAGTTGGAAGATTACGGCCTGGAGTTTCTTCCATGGGCGCAATCGGGAAACTGCACCTGATTGGCTGAACTGAAATTGCGCCCGAGTTTCCGTGCAAACTAATTAAAATAAGTCCCAACGTAAAATCTCCTGTGAATCAGCACAATCGAGCAGTGTAATCTGGTGACTGTGACTAGTGCAGAGCCAGTGGGGACTCAAATGTTCCTGTGGGATAGTGAGGGAAAGATTCTCCTTCAGAGTGAGGCTGGAGACTACAAGGTGAGCAACACTTATTTCTCCTGGCAACTTTTACAGTAATTAATTTCAATCACAGAGTCTGGTGTATTTTTAACTTTTCCCTCCCTGCGGAGGAATAACCACAAAATGAGTCATAGTTCAACAGGAAAAATTCAGTTACTTTGCACCTCCTGTTAGTGCCCAACGGGGTGCAAAGCAACTAGCGCCCGGGGTGCGGCACCGCCAATGCCTCCCGTGAAATTCAGCGGGAGGTTAGCGGCAGCGCTGCGCCATGGGTGATTACATCATCGCCGTGCACAGCGCCTCGGCTGCGATCTTCGGTAGCGCCCCCTGACTAACCGCCGGATGCTATGTCTGACAGGGTCAGGGGATCCTACCTGCCGACGGGGCGACACTAATTAAAGGCGAGGTGCTGGGCGGCCATTTTTGTTGCTGGCCACCTGCCTGCACCTGCCCCCGTTGCCGTCCCCGGCCTCCTCCTCAGCCCCCCCGCGGAGTGCCGGCTGTGCTCCATGAGCCCGGCACTTCTCTTGAGTGCCGGGCTCTTTTGCCGGCACTCCGGTCCCTGGTGGCCCAGCTGGGCCCCAGGGCGTGCTGTGCAAGGCCCCTCCCCTTTAAGAAGGGGAGGAAGGCCTGCAGTACCGCGGCGCAACGATATTCCCTTGCAGCGCCCCAAGAGGGAGGCAGGGCATTTCCAGCAGAGCCCCGCTTCCCTCTTGGGGTGCTACTGATGAATTTCGGCCACGGGGGCGCTAAAAGTAGTGCCCCGGCGAAGCGCAACTCAATTTTCCCCCACCAAGTCTTTTTAAAGGCGCATGATTTTTGCAGCAGGGCAGACGTGAGGCTTTAATTCACTGCTGGTCAACTAATTTGCCCTGTATTGTGACCACGGGTGCCTGTGCGCCTGAGAATCTGGGTGCAGTGCAATGAAACTCCTAACAAGCACAATTGGAGGAAACTTGTCTCAGTCCTGGGGGCGTGGGCTGGGACTAGTTCGGGTGAAGGGTTCAATGGACAGGCTTAAAAAGATCACAGATATTTGGGCATATTGTTGCTCCAGGCATAATTCACTATTCCCAAATTTCCCCGATCTCTTATGCTATTTGACATGCTTGCGCTCAGATTAAGCTGTTATCTGGATTCAAACCTGAAGGAAATTCCGGGCCTGCATCTCTGGTCTCAGCACTTCTGGAGTAAGGAGGGAAGAAAAAAAAAATCAATCCAGCATTTTCACCCTTAATCAGTATCCTCCTGACACTCTCACACATGAAGAATTATTAGTGATGAGGCCATGAAACAGATTTTCAGCCCGATTGGCATGTTATTGAATTGCCGTCTGAGATCTTGCAATGGAACAGCTGACTGAACATCTTTCTGCTCTTCTCTCCTGAAGCCGCTGATCTGTGTTGGCGTTTGCTATCACAGCCACCTAGAGACCTCTGGTACTTCTTCCAAGTGGCTTTTTCTTAATTCGCGAATGGAGATTATTTTCCGAAAATGAGCTTGCAGCAGGGAACCTTGGCTTGTGACTTTCTGATAATGTACTGCCAGCAAGGTTCCCAACCAATGTCCACTTGGAAAATGACCCGCTGTGTGTTTCAGTGGGCTGTTTGACCAGAGAGGAAGCCCCAGCTGTCCCTATTTGTGTGCTCACCTAACATCCACTCACATCAACCTTGCTGAAGGAGTGACTGGATTGCACTCACATTGGGGAATCCTGACATTTTTTTAAATTTGTTTATGGGATGTGGGCGGCGCTGGCAAGGTCAGCATTTATTGCCCACCCCTAATTGCCCTTGAGAAGGTAGTGGTGAGCCGCTCTTCTTGAACCGCTGCAGTCCGTGTGGTGAAGGTACTCCCACAGCGCTGTTAGGTAGGGAGTTCCAGGATTTTGACCCAGCAACAATGAAGGATCGGTGATATACTTCTAAGTCAGGATGGTGTGTGACTTGGAGGGGAACTTGGAGGTGGTGGTGTTCCCATGCGCCTGATGTTCCTGTCCTTCTAGGTGGAAGAGGTCGCGGGTTTGGGAGGTGCTGCTGAAGAAGCCTTGGCGAGTTGCTGCAGTGCATCTTTTAGATGGTACACACTGCAGCCACTTTACTCCAGTGGTGGAGGGAGTGAAGCTTTAAGGTGGTGGATGGGGTGCCAATCAAGTGGGCTGCTTTGTCCTGGATGGTGTTGAGCTTCTTGAGTGTTGTTAGAGCTGCACTCATCCAGGCAAGTGGAGAGAATTGCATCACCCTCCATACTTGTGCCTTGTAGATGGTGGAAAGGCTTTGGGGAGTCAGGAGGTGAGATATTCGCCGCAGAATACCTAGCCTCTGACCTGCTCTTGTTGCCACAGTATTTATGTGGCTGGCCCAGTTAAGTTTCTGGTCAATGGTGACCCCCAGGATGTTGATGGTGGGGGATTCGGCAATGGTAATGCCGTTGAATGTCAAAGGGTTGTGGTTAGACTCTCGCTTGTTGGAGATTGTCATTGCCTGACACTTCTGTGGCGTAAATGTTACCTGCTACTTATCAGCCCAAGACTGAATGTCGTCCAGGTCTTGTTGAATGCGGGCATGGACTGCTTCATTATCTGAGGAGGTGTGAATGGCACTGAACACTGTGCAGTCATCAGCGAGCATCCCCACTTCTGACCTTATGTTGGGGGGAAGGCCATTGATGAAGCAGCTGAGGATGGTTGTGCCTAGGACTCTGCCCTGAGGAACTCCTGCAGCGATGTCCTGGGGCTGTGATGATTGACCTTCAACCACCACTGATTGTCCCTTTCATTGTCCACAGGTACCCAAACCAATTGTAGCACACCAACTGTTTAGTTTGCCCACTATATTAGGGTTAAAATCAGGACTTTCTAGTCTGTACAACATAGAGACAGAAAATAAAGAACTAACTTTCGTTTATATAGCACCGTTCATGACCTCAAGATGTCACACAGCATCTTACAACAATTTAAGTACTTTGAAGTGTTGTCATTGTTATAATGTAGGGAACCTGGGCAATCAATTTGTGCACAGCAAAGTCCCACAAATAGCAATGTGATAATGACCAGATAATCTGTTTTAGTGATGTTTGTAGTGTATGTACCTTTAAGAGAGAACTACTTTTACAGCTCCTGTATACTGTAGTACCGGCAGTGACCACACCTGTATACAAGCCCTGAGCAGGGATCTGTACTGTTAGTTTTTAGACTACCCTCATCCAGTAAACACCTGTTGATTGTTAATCTGCAGTCTCCGTCTATTTATTAAAGAACACCATACCTTAAGATTCACGGATTTAACAGTGGCGACGAGGTCGATTCGAACCTGCCTGCAACTCTGCATTTCCTCCCAGGGATTCGCTCCTGGAGGACAGTGGAAGAAAGTCGAGGCCAGAAGCACGGGCATCGACCACAAGCAAACGCCCAGTCATCGGGCAGAGAGTGAGCATTGCAGGGGAGGCTGTTGAGAGCTGGGCTTGGCTCTCCAGCCACGACGATCCAGCAACAGGCTGGCAACAGGTACGGCGCAGACCCTTCCCGGACAGCGGCGACTGGAGCCGACCAACGGCACAGAAAAGGCCGAGCAGCGTCGACGGGGTAAGAGAGAGGGTAAAGCGCACAGGGCGCAGCCGGGGGGTGAAGACTGAGCGGCGTCGACGGAAAACAAAAAGAGAGAGAGGGTAAAGCACAGCCGGGGTTCAGGACTGAGCGGCGGCAACGAGAGAGGCGCACAGGAAAATGCGCAGAGCGCAGCCAGGGCTCAAGGGCTGAGCAGCGTCCACGGGGGAAGAAAGGACATGCGGGAGATGCCATTTGAGCCGCGGAGAAGAAGGGAGAGTGCGGGAGGCGCCATTTTTGAAGCCGCAGCGGAGAAGAAGGGCGAGCGTGGGAAGAAAGGGAAGCGCGGGAGACGCCATTTTGAGCCAGCGGAGAAGAAGGGAGAGCGCGGGAGACGCCATTTTAGCCAGTCTAACCACACCCATGGATGCCGAAGAGTGGCAGTGTCACAGTGTTCGAAAATGAAGTCGAAGATTGGGCGACATATGTGGAACGCATTGAAGTGTACTGCAAGGCGAATGAAGTGCCAGATGCCAGGAAAGCACTGGTTTTGTTGAATTCCATGGGTGCATAAACGTATGGCTTACTGCGAAACCTAGTAACCCCAGAGAAGCCAGTGGATAAGGATTTCGAAAGCATAGTGGCAATCCTACAGGACCACTTAAACCCCACACTGCTGCTGATAGCAGAAAGATTTAAGTTTCACAAAAGGAACCAGCATAAAGACGAAAGTAATGCTGAGTATTTAACGGAACTGCACAAGCTATCGAAACACTGCCAGTTTGGAATGGGACTAGCAGATACGTTAAGGGACAAGTTTGTGTGTGGGCTTCAAAGTGAAGGAACCTAGAAACGGCTTCTATCAGAAAAGGATCTTACGCTGCACAAGGCTTTCAGCATGGCAGTATCACACGAAGCAGCTGCACGGGGCACTGCAGAGATGCAATGGAGACCGCAAGAGTATGGCACCAATGAAATGTCATATGGAGCAGTGAAGTGTTATCACTGCGGCAGAACAACACACGACCAGAAGGATTGTTGGTTCAAGGAACAAGTGTGCAGACAGTGTGGAAAAGCAGGGCACATAGCAAGAGTCTGCAGGTCAGGAAAGAAAACCAGCAGCATGAAATCTCCACAGGAGAAGTACAAAAAGGTACATAAGGTGACGGAGAGTAGTTCAGACGAACAGAAAAGTGATACAGACTCCGGAAGCATGGAGCTGGGTTGTCTGAAACTACATAATGTAATCAAAATGGAGGATCACCAAACTATCTGGGTCATGCTCAAGATAGACGGAGTCCAAGTGAAAATGGAATTGGACACAGGATCAGCCCTAACAGTCATAAACCAAAGGGACTACAAGCGGCTATTCTCACATATACCCTTGAGAGATACAGAGATTGTCTTGAAGACGTACACGGGGCAAAAAGTCTACCCCAAAGGAAAAATAAGGGTGAACGTGATATACAACAGCAAGGAAACACCAAAAATTGATCTATATGTATTGCCAGATGGAGGACCACCACTACTAGGACGTGAATGGATCCGGAAGATACAGTTAGATTGGCATTCCATACAGGCACTGACGGTAGAGGCCAAAAAGGATGACGACGTCACACCTGGACGACTGTCAAAAATGCTAACTGACGCACAAGAAGTGTTCCAGGAGGGACTCGGAACACTAAAAGGCATAACAGCGATGATCAAAATAGAGGAAAATGCAAGCCCAAAGTTTTTTAAGGCCAGGCCGGTGCCTTATGCGATCCGCCCAGCCGTCGAAGCAGAGCTGGAATGTTTGGAATGTTCAGGAGTACTGTCCAAAGTGGACTGGAGCGAGTGGGCTACACCCATCATTCCTGTAATGAAGAGGTCGTTGAGTAATATGCCTGGGGAACCAAAGAAGGTTTGCATCTGTGGGGACTTTAAGGTGACAGTGAACCCAGTCCTTCACACGGTACAATATCCACTTCCGCGGATTGAAGATATTTTCGCCTCGCTATATGGAGGAAAACGCTTCACTAAGATTGATCTGACCCAGGGGTACCTGCAAATGGAGGTAGAAGAAGCCTCGAAACAATACCTCACAATCAACACTCACAAAGGTCTCTACCAATACAACCGGCTGGTGTTCGGGGTAGCATCAGCTCCGGCTATTTGGCAAAGGGCAATGGATCAAGTCCTGCAAGGGATTCCGGGGACCCAGTTATATTTGGACGACATCCTGGTCACGGGCGAAAATGACAGTGATCACCTCGCCAACCTGGAGCAGGTGCTCACTAGATTGAAGGAATATGGACTACGGGCTAATCGCCACAAATGTGAGTTTTTCCAGAAGCAGATCTCGTATTGTGGCCACGTTATTGATGAAGAGGGGTTACATAAGTCCCCTGAAAAGATTGAGGCAGTAGTCAAGGCTCCAGCACCGGAAAATGTGTCACAACTAAGGTCGTTCCTCGGGCTGTTGAACTACTACCATAAATTCTTACCAAATTTGTCTACAGTATTACACCCACTGAACACCCTACTGCAAACGGGGGTACCATGGACGTGGAATGACGAATGTAAACGAGCTTTCCAGAAGTGCAAAGAATTGATCACATCAAAAGAGGTGTTGGCTCATTTCAACCCAGCACTACCAATTCGGTTGGCGTGTGATGCATCACCCTATGGTATTGGAGCGGTGCTGTCGCACAAATTCCCAGACGAATTGGAGAGGCCAGTAGCCTTTGCGTCTCGGTCACTAACCTCAGCCGAGCGCAACTATGCCCAGATTGACAGGGAGGCCCTCAGCTTAGTATGGGGAGTGAAAAAGTTCAACCACTATCTGCACGGGCAGAAGTTCACCTTGCTGACTGACCACCAACCACTTGTCTCCATCTTTAATCCTAAGAAGGGCGTTCCGGTGATGACTGCGCAACGGCTACAAAGATGGTCCCTTTTTCTAGGGCGAACCAATATGAAATAGAGTATAAGGGCACGAAACAGCATGGAAATGCTGATGGGCTATCACGCCTGCCACTGGCTACTGCGGAGGAAGTACCAGCAGTGGACCCTGTCGAAATATTTGATTAAACTATAATTGAACGCATGCCAGTAACTAACGCGGATATAGAGAAGGAGACCCGAAATGATCCGACACTGTCTCGGGTATATGATTTGACGGTGAAGGGATGGCCAACACATGGCGACTCACTGTTGCCAGCATTCTCATCCAGAAGAGATCAGCTGTCAGTATGCCAGGGGACATTGATGTGTGGATCCCGAGTGGTAATTCCACCCAGGTTAAGGGAGAGAGTGCTCAATGAGCTTCACGAAGGCCATCTGGGAGGGGTGAAAATGAAAAGCCTTGCTAGGGCTTATGTGTGGTGGCCGGGGATCGATCAACAAATCGAGGACCTAACAAAGAGCTGCTCAGGATGCCAGAAGGTCCAAAATGCACCACCACATGCCCCACTACACCCATGGGAGTGGCCCTCCTCTCCATGGCAACGGGTGCATATTGATTTTGCTGGTCTATTCATGGATTCAATGTTCTTAATAGCAGTGGATGCACACTCGAAATGGCCTGAGGTGATCAAAATGTCCTCCACCACTACGGGGAAAACGATTGCAGTCGTACGGATCATATTTGCCAGCAACAGCTTGCCAGAACAGATTTGCTCTGATAACGGACCACAGTTTGTGTCCGAAGAATTTCGGAAATTTATGAAAAGGAATGGGGTAAGGCATTACACATCCGCCCCGTATCATCCAGCCACAAATGGATTGGCTGAGAGGTTCATACAAACCTTTAAAAAGGCAGTAAGGGCCATGTGCGATGACGACATTCCACTGCAGCATAAGGTGGACAATTTCCTGCTAGCCTACAGAAATGCGACACATGCAGTTCCCAACCAGACCCCGGCCATGATGTTCTTTAACCGAAGGTTGAGATCTCGTCTGGATTTGCTCAGACCAAATGTACGAAGAAATGTTGAGAATAAGCAATTCCAGCACATCAATGAGAAGCCGACAAGGAGCTTCAATGTAGGACAACCAGTCTTGGCCCGCGACTACCGAACAGAGAAATGGCAACCAGGAACGATATGCACACGGCAGGGGCCACTAATGTACACAGTGGATGTTGGGGAGAACATTGTGAGACGCCATGTCGACCAGATCCTAGCGTCACAAGAACGAGTCAACCCCATGTCTCGCGTACCTGGTGATGAACCCGACATACCGGTAGCATCTACCCCAGAAACAGTAGCATCGGAAGCTGATGAACTAACCGACGACAGGGGGCCAGAATCGCCTTCGCACCAAGAGCAAGACACTCAGGAAAGGCGCTATCCAGAAAGAATCAGGAAGCCGCCCCAAAGACTGAATCTATAAATGGACTATTTCAGTTAATGTGCATGTTAATAGTGTTAACTGTTAATTGAATGTTATGGTACTGTTAATCTAAAAGAGGAGGAATGGTAGTGTATGTACCTTTAAGAGAGAACTACTTTTACAGCTCCTGTATACTGTAGTACCGGCAGTGACCACACCTGTATATAAGCCCTGAGCAGGGATCTGTACTGTTAGTTTTTAGACTACCCTCATCCAGTAAACACCTGTTGATTGTTAATCTGCAGTCTCCGTCTATTTATTGAAGAACACCATACCTTAAGATTCACGGATTTAACAATGTTGGTTAAGGGTTAGATATTGGCCAGCACACCGAGAGAACTACCCTGCTCTTCTTCAAAATAGTCCCATAGGATCTTTTACGTCCACCTGAGAAAGCAGACAGGGCCTCAGTTTCACTTCTCATCCAAAAGACGGCATCTCTGACACTCCCTCAGTACTAGATGCAGAGATGAGCATGCAGATTGCATGGTTTTCAGTGAAGGAGATTAGTTGTCCGATTTTGTTTTTAAATGATAGCTTGCAGGATCACGTCCATATTCCTGATCCATCATTTGTTTTACACAGCACCATGTGACCAATGCATTCTGCTCAAAGACAGCTGAACTTTATATTGTGAATGACTGAAAATCACTTGAGGAAGACTTGAGTTCAGGGGTTAGCTGTATATGTTATCAAGCAGAAAACTTTAAATTGGTGCTCTTTTTTCCTGACTATAACCATCGGGAAGAGCTTATGGCCACGTAAAATATTGTTTTTACTGTCTTTCCATTACTTTCTTTGAGTAGATCTTTAAGAAGCTAGAAGAATAGTCTATTGATGGATAGGGAAAACCCATTTCATTTTCTGTTATGTTGCATTTTCTTTCACGGAACCAAGGTTACAAGTCCTCCCGGGAGACTGACAGATGAACTGAAATATGCTGAATTATATTATAATATGGCAACAATACAGAACGGATTGCTTCAAAAGGTCAACCAGTGTATCGCCATAAGAGTTCTACGTTGAAAATAAACTGGAACCATCGTGATTTTTTTCCCCCCATTATATATTGAAAGACAACTGCTGTATAGAAACAATAAAAAAAAAGCATTTCAGGAAAAGATACTTAAGGCAAATTGAAACCTTAAATTGAGGCAATCACAAGCCACTGTTTTCTTGTTATTTTCGCATGCTGGGCGTGCTCAATTGATGAGAACGGCATCAACCACCCCAGTTGAGGCATTGATGAAGAAAGCACTGCTGGATGGGTGGTTGGATACCACAGAGAGGTAACATTTGAAAATATAAATTTAAAGGTTCAAGGGGGAGGGGAAGAGATTAAAAATAATATAATGAGAGATTATCACCTCTGCAAAGTTACTAGGCAGACGTCAGAGTTCCTTTACTAGTTATTTATTGCCACTAAAGTGCAAACCTTTTGACTCGTTCATAAAGCATAATCGGTTGACTCCCAAATGCTACAACAAAATACTTATAAATATATACCACCTTAATATGTCCTCACGATGTGAAGTGCTCCACAGGCAGTGGATTATTTTAGAAGTGAAGTCTGTAAGTTGCCGGGTTCTCAAAATTCCCGCACTCCCCGAGTTATGGATCAAGTGACCCTGTTTTTGGACAAGTTATTGAAACATAGGGTACCCAAAATGGCTTCTGTAAACCTCGTGACCAATATGGACAGGATTTTTAAAAGCAAGGCTCTGCCAGCAAGCAGGCCTGGAGACGAAACATTAAAATGCAGGAATCTGTAATCAGAGACTCTTTGGAGCCCAGCCAGACAAAGTAAACACAGAATATGCATTTGTTTGAATCAAACCGAATCAAGCTAGATGGGCCTATAATGGTGGCCATTAGCTTCCTGCATGTTTAATCGATTACAGCTCACAGTAGCCATTAAGGTAGGATGAGGACAATCAAGTCTCATCCATGACAAAGTAACCAGGACATTGGGGCCATTAGACCCGGAGATACCCACTCCTAAGGTAGTTAAAGTAAATGGTTGTAATCATTTAAAACAGCCCGCCAAAAGTTAAACAATGGACTGACCTGATTTGGCGCGCAGATAAGGAGTGGAAGAAATGGGTAGAATTGGAAGCCCATCAGTAGCAATCGCTCTCTTGACTCTGACCTCTTGTTTGGTCTTGGGCTGCTGCCGCTCGTACTCAAGCCCTGGCCTCGTAGCGGGTTCCCTTCTCGCTCCCCGCACCGCTCAACAACCAAGGACGCCCATTACACTGGGACCAAAAGCAGGAGGAGAACGAGACCCGAGTTCAAAGTCATACAGGACACACAGGCCACAAAAAGTGCAGACGAAACGAGACGAGACAAGACGAGACGAATAAGAAGGTAAAACTCCAACAAGAGCAGAGAAGGGCAGCAAAAGACACATTGGTAAAAACCAAACGCCTAGTTATAAGCTGGCTTTTGGGGAAGAAATTAGCAGTGTATGCTTGGACAGTGAGAATAAGTTGGCATTTGAACACTGTGAATAAACAGGCATTAGATGCGAGTGTCCATGCCCGCGACGAATATGCTAGCATTCAAAGGATGGGTGGCAAAATCTTGTAAGCAGTGAAAACCGCCAACCGATCTACGACCGTAACGTTACCACCGACGACCGCCCGAGGGAGAAGAAGAAGAGAACCCATCGCGACGAGGCGACGACGGTAGCTGAGGAGAGGGAAGGTGTGTCGCAGCAACAACTCCAGCACCGCGACGTGAGACCACGTGGCGACGGAGTACCCAAAGGACAGAAGACCAAACCTCAAAATTGGATTGGTGAGCATGAATTCCTGGCCCCTCATAGCTTAATCTAGTTAGGTATAGGGGTTGGGATAAGGATAAGGGGATTGTTAATGTAGTTGTTTTTCCCTCGATGTGCCGTGTGTTCCCCATTCCCATATAAGTATAATTATTGTATTTGCCTGTATTTTCATACCAGTAATCTTTCATAAGATTGTTATATTCTGCTTTTAAAAAAATCTTTGTTTTCTTACACCAAACCACTTGCCTACTCGATTTTCTGTATCGCCGCCTGTACCTAAGTCCGGTGTCTAGAACCCAGGGGTGTGGGAGCGATTCGAACCGCTCACAGGACAGTCAGGCGAAGCTGACTGGGTGCACACGCCACCCCCTACAAGTCACCAAAATTATATAGACACAAGTGGCAGCCATTTTGTGTACAGCATGAGCCTACAAAATGCAAATATTTATTTCTGGTGATAGTGGTGAATGGTTGTTTTTCAGACCGGAAGGAAGTATATAGTGGTGTTACCCGGGGTCAGCACTATGACCACTGCTCTTTTTGATATATATATTATTCACCTGGACTTGAGTATACAGGGCATAATTTCAAAGTTTGCAGATGATACAAAAACTTGGAAATGTAGTTAAAAAATGAGAAGGATAGTAACAGACTTCAAGAGGTGAAATGGGCAGATGCATGGCAGATGAAATTTAACACAGTGAAGTATGAATTGATGCATTTTGGTATGAAGAATGAGGAGAGGCAATATAAACTAAATGGTACAATTTTAAAAGGGGTGCAGGAACAGAGAGACCTGGGGGCATATGTACACAAATCTTTGAATTTCACAGTTGAGAAGGCTGTTAAAATAGTATATGGGATATTTGGCTTTATTAATAGAGGAATAGAGTACAAAAGCAAGGAATTTATGCTAAACCTTTCTAAAACACTGGTTATGCCTCAGCTGGAGTATTGCATTCAATTCTGAGCACCAGACTGTAGGAAGGATGTCAAGACCTTGAAGAGGGTGCAGAAGAGAGTCACTAGAAAGGTACCAGGGATGAGGGACTTCAGTTATGTGGAGAGATTGGAGAAGCTGGGATTGTTCTCCTTAGAGCAGAAAATGTTAAGAGGAGATTTGATAGAGGTGTTTAAAATCATGAAGGGTTCTGATAGAGTAAATAAGATGAAACTCTTTCCAGTGGCAGAAGGATTGGTAACCAGAGGACACAGATTTAAGGGGGTCGATTTTCATTGACCCGTGGAGTCGGGATTGGAGGCATGCAGGGGGTTAAAGTCCCGAATTCGGGGGGTCCCGACACCATCCCGCCCCCAACCCGCCTCCATGTAAGTTTCAAAGGAGGCGGGTACCCGCCCCGCACTGGGACCCGCCTACCCGAGGCGGGAAGGGATTAGTGCCAATTAACTGCCTGTTAACAGATAGTTAACAGGCAGTTTTTAGCCTAATCCCTATTTGAAAGCTTGAAGTGTGGGATTCCCGATGGCTCCAAAGCACGCCAAGTTAGAGGAGTCGGGCCGTCGGGTTGAAGGACTTGGAGGGGCCGAGATGTCAGTGTTCAGGTGAGTGATGGGTGCATGAGTGCAAAGGTAAGTGTGTTTGGTGTGTCTAAAGTGTGTAAAGAAGTTTAAATTACCTGTACTTACCTTTTAAACCTTCCTTCCTCTAGGTTTCGGGAGTCCATCATCTAACCGGCACAGAAAGCAGAATGGCTGCGAACTGTCAAAAGTGACAGCCTGCAGCTTTCTGTGCCGGTGAGATTTCTAACTGAGTCTGTGTAGAAGGACTCAGGCTAGAAGTAAGACTGTCAGTGTTTGACAGCTTCAAACAGCTGTGAAACACTGATATTTCATCTGTCAAACGTCTTGACAGATGAAATTTCAGTCTGTGACGTCACCTGTTGCCGGGTGGCCCTTAATTGGCCTGCTGAGCCCGCTGGGCAGGCTCAACAATGTCAGTCAAGTTAAAATCACGTGGATTGGCCGCATCTCGATGGAGGCAGGACTACAACCCCAAAAGTTGTAATCCCGCCTCCTTCCCGACTTCTGAATGAAAATCACCCCCAAGGTGTTTGGCAAAGGAATCAAAGGCGACATGAGAAATGTTTTTTCTAAATATTGAATTATTGTGATCTGGAATGCACTGCCTGAAAGAGTGGTGGAAGCAGTTTCAATAGTAACATTCAAAGGAGAATTAGATAAATACTTGAAGGGAAAAAATGACTAAGAGGAAAGAGTGGGGGAATGATTTAATTGGATAGCTCTACCAAAGAGCCGGCACTGGCACGATGGGCTGAGTGGCATCCTTCTGTGCTGTATCTTTCTACGGTTCTATTCTATGGTTGAGGGAAGAACGTTGACCAGGTCACCTCCCCGTTTTTCTTCAAATCATGTCATGCGATCTTCAATGTCTACCTGAGCAAGCAAATGGGCCCTTGACTTAACATCTAATCCAAAGGATGGTGTTGCGCACAATAAATTAAAGGAGATATAGATTTTTATTCAACTGAATGCTCTGATTTAATTTTAAAAATCAAGATTGTTAGATTATGTAAAATCACAACGTATTATTCTGCTGCTTAGGTGATGTATGTGACCTGATGTTACATGAAGACCACAAAGTCTAATAGGCACATCCCATAATTATGTAGAGGTTGCTTATTGTTGCCGTAATAAGTTTCCCTACAGACTACCAGCTGCTTATTACTGCTCAAGCTTAGAAGAAAGCAGTTCAAAAATAACTGACTTTTTATTAAATTATTTTTACTCAAGTAGGTTGATAGACAAACTACCAGTCTGTTCAGATCTCATTAGTTGTTGCTTTATGAATGTGAAATTTGACCCAATCAGCTGCAAATGTGACACCAGAATTTGCATGGGTGACAAAACGCAGCGGACATGTACAAGAAACAGGACTTCATAAATATACAAAACAGATCTCTTGTGGCAGTGCTACCGGTGAGTCAGATGTGCTGTTTTACAAGGAGAGGAGCATTATACCACATTATGTGCAGAGTGTTATTAAGATGCAGCTATGTCCCTTTACGGCTATAAACCCAACTTGCTATTCAGGTTGCAGATCAGAAACCTGACTTGTTCTTCTTTTTATGTGTGATTGATAAGTTCATTGAGGGCTTCCATGTTTTGTAGCTCATGGGTCAATGAAGATGTTTTCAATTGCAGGGGTCTTTTATACATTTGAAATGACTGCCCTTTTTTATGCTTTCTTTTTAAATTGTGGCACAGCCATGTGCAGTGATATGTGAGGTGTTGCAGAAAGGAAACAGGCACCAGAGGGACAAGAATTACATGTTTGCCTTATCATGTTTATTACATTATAGAGGTCTTAATAGGGGTTCATACAATCATACAGCACAGAAGAAGGCCATTCGGCACTCGCCTCTGTGGCACAGAGCTTTAACATTCTGTTTGAAATTTGTCGTTGGAACCCCAAGACATATCCTCCATCTAAGTAGAAGCTTAGATAGGAAACTTGCATTCTTATTTTGTATCTAGAAGTTTGCAGGTTTTTGTAACTTTCCTTGTTTCAGGACTCTCTTCCACCTCTTCTGACAGTCCTAACTCATTATTTGGCCATTGTTCTAAGGAAACCAGTTGTTATCCAGTACCTCACTCTATAGAACGTTCTTCAGCTGCACCCAAGACTTTGAGTGGAGTCAAACAATTCCATCATGGGAGGCATCATAGCTAAGCCCAATTTTCTCCTCACCAGAATTGATGAATACAACTTGCATTTAATAGTACCATTAACATGGTAGAAGATCCCAAGGTCCCTCAGAGATGAGTAAGGAAAAAAATGGATGCCGAGCCATTGAATGAGATATTAGTGGGACAGAGTTGGGTTTTAAGAAGGGTCTTAAAGGAAGAGTGGGAAATGCAAAGGAGTTTAGAAGGCAATTTTAGAAGATGGAAGGAGGTTATAGAAATAGGGTGTATCGAGGCCATGGAGGGATTTAAACACAAGGATGAGAATTTTAAATTTGAGCGGTTGGGGTCTGGAGCCAATGTCAGTCAGCAAAAACAGGGGCGATGGATGAGTGGGACTTGGTGTGTGATAGGATAGAGACAGCTGAGTTTTGGATGAGTTTAAGTTTACAGAGGCTGGAGGTCGGGCTGAAGAGCATTTGTGTAATCAAGTCTGGAGGTGACAATGGCATGTATGAGGGTTTCAGCAGCAGATGGACTGAGGTAGGAGCAGACGCAGACAATGTTACAGACCTGGAAGTGCACATGCACACTTTGCACAAGGATCCCTGGACAATTATCAAGAGTGAGAACCTTGGTAGATTCTCCCCAAACTTCACCCGAGGCACTAAGGCCAATTGGAGCATTCCCAATGCTATTTTGGCTGAGATTAGATAACTCAGCGTAGAACAAGGATGGGACCTGAGACCTCCTGCTCTCTATAGCTTAGCTGTTCACTTTTTCTTAGCCCTCTGCACCAGTCCACTACTCTGAGGAAGCAATGTCTACCACTTTTAAATGGTGCTTCTCTTAGATAGTCCTTCAGTAGTCTAAGGGTTAAATACGTTTTCCTTTCAAAGTCATTTGAGAAAATGCAATTACCTACCTGGGGTGACACCATTCTATTGTTCTTTCTGGCTGATGAATCTAGTTAAATTCAACAGCAATCAGGAATTGTTTTCCATTAACATCTTAATAGTTTGTTGTCCAAAATGTTTGTTTTAGCTTCCAGTGAGGAAATAATTAACCATCTACACAGGCACTGATACGAATTCTTTAAAAAAAAAAGTGGTTTACAAACTTTTTTGCAATTGTCCAAAAACTGTATTAAACTTTAAACATTGAACAAGTGCGCAGACATTTCCAAAGACCCATTAGCTCTGTTCCAGTTACATTCTGATTACGCTCATTGATTACGCTGGGTCATGGGCTTATGTTAATTGGTTTGCGTGGCTGCAATTTCAGCTCGGCCAGGTGGGCCTATTTTCCGATTGTGCCCATGGAAGAAACTCCAGGCCACAACGTTTGCGTCAGTTCCAAGAATCCTGTACGGAAAGGAATATTTTAGCTTGACTTATCCGAATTTGAAATTTTGATGCTGACTGGGTAAAAATAGATTATGTATCCTAACATGGCTTGGGTGATCTTCTAGAGGCCATGATATGGGATAAAACTGATGCTCAGTTAAAAAGAATTGGGCAAATCGAGGTCAATCAGCATGGATTTGCAAAAGGCAAGTCATGTCTGGCAAATTTCATACAGCTCTTTAAGGAAATAATGGAATATATCGATAAAGGAAATGCAGTGGATGTTGTAAATATGGATATTCAAAAGGCATTTTATATGGTAGACTCGTTGATCAAATTAAAGTGAATGTGGGAAGGGATAGGAAGCTGGCTGAAGAACAGAAAACAGAGAGTAATGGTTAATTAAATAAAAACAGAGAATTCTGGAAGTACACAGCAGGTCACTCGGCATCTGATGAGAGGCAAGACAGGTCATTAATATTTCGTGGCAGGTCAGGCAGCATCTGAGGAGAGAGAAACAGAGTTAACATTTCAGGTCGATGACCCTTCGTCAGAACTGGAAAAAGTTGGAGATGGAACAGGTTCATCAAACCAGTTCCATCTCCAGCTTTTTCTAGCTCTGACGAAGGGTCATCGACCTGAAACGTTAAGTCTGTTTCTCTCTCCACAGATGCTGCCTGACCTGCTAAGTATTTCCAACATTTTCTCTTTTTATTTCTGATTTCCAGCATCCGCAGTATTTTGCTTTTGCATTAATATTTTGTGTTTGTAACTCTTTATCAGAATAGAAGAGTGGCTAATGGATATTTGTTTTTACTGGAAGGATGTAAATAATGGTGTGCCCCGGAGGTTAATGTTGGCACCATTGCTCTTAATAAATAAAATTGATCCAGACTTGGGTGTAAGGGATGCAATGTCAAAATGTGTAGACAGCACAAAAGTAGTGAGTGCGATTAACTGGGAAGAGGACTGCAAGTGACTTCCAGGAAGCATAGACAGATTTGTCAATTGGGTAGATCAATTTTGGGGGAATTTAATGTGCAGAAATGGAGGGTGATACATTTGGGAACTACATTGTCGGAGATGCCGTCTTTCAAATGAGGCCATGTCTGCCTGCTCAGGTGGACGTAGAGGATCCCCTGATACTATTTGAAACAGAGCTGGGGAGTTGTCCCAGTGACCTGGCCAATATCTATCACTCAAGCGACATCACTAAAAATAGTGTAGCTGGTCATGTATGTCATTCCATAAGAACAGTGACTACACTTCAAAAATAATGAATTTTCTGTAAAGTGCTTTAGAACTCCCTGAGGACATCACAGGCACTTTACAGATGCAAGTTCTTTAGTTAAGAATGAGAAGTGGAAATATGTGTTAATACTTTAACAGAAGCAGAAAGACTTGGGGGGGGGTGGGGGTTCAGATGCACAAATCTTTTAAAGTGCAAGGACAAGTTCATGCCGCTGTTTTTTTTTAAAAGCTATGGGATCTTGGTTTTGGAAAGAATTTTGCTAGTCTCTCCTTACAAGTATAGCCTCTAGTCCTTGGTATCCTCCAAGTGAATTTCTTCAGCCACCTCTCCATGAGCTTGAAACCCTTCCTAAACTAAGACACTCAGAAACGCAGATTTTTCGGTTCGTGGTGAATGAACGATGCCAGCCATTCATTACACTTACACTTGTCCACAGGTTTTCGATGGGGTTTTGCCCAGGAACTTGCTATGATTAGAAAGCCATTTCAGCGTGGCACCCTCTACAGAGCATCTGGGACCTGTGTGAACAGGGCAAGCAACTGTGTATCTCCTTAACTAATCAGATTGAAGAATGGTTAATGAGGCGCGCAGAGTCTAAACCAGGAAGTGTCAGTTAGAATAGTCAATCCAATGTCAAATCAGGTACAGAAAGCAAAATAAAGAGAGGGAAAGAATGATGGGATTAAGAGAGAAAGTTAAGAGGCAGAAAGAAAAAGTTTAAAAAAGTTATTTACATTGTTTTAAATCTCCAACAATACTTTAAATCTGAAGGAATGAGACTCCTTCAGTGCCAGAGAGGTTGTTTGTCAGTAATTAAGACAAATCACAACATTAAAAATTTACCTTCACTGGAATGGACACGCCCTAACCTTTTCTGGTGAGTTTAGTGTGAATTTAAGTACAGCAACTTCACATCATTCCATCTGTTTCAATGGTGAGTCTCTCAGTGAGATACCGGCATAATGAAGCTTCTGAAGGAGCAGGGCAACTCAGACAGCAACTTCCTGATTTCCACATTAACTGCGCATGTACGGTCACTGAAAGTTGCTGTCCAATTTACACTTTAATAACGGTGATCGCAGATAGCCTCACTGTTTTTTATACCGCAACATCCAGGCCAATATTCTAATTTCACCCTAACCAACAATTTGCATAGGTTTAGCATTACCTCTTACTTTTGTATCCATGCACCTATTTCTAATCACTGGAAGGTGAAGAGGAGACGTGGGCCCAGAAATTCGGGTCTCCACGGGTGAGTACGCACGGGGTACTCACCCATAGGCCGAATGGAAGTGCGGGTTTTCTGCATGCACTGCGCATGCGCGGGATACCGGCACTTCCGATCCTCTGAACAAAGGGGTTCAGAGGTTGAACGCAGGGGAGGCTGCGCGTGCGCTTTGAACTTAGGTTTTTTTGCAGGTTTTCCCGGGAGGGTAAGCCTGCAGGATTTACACATTTAAAAAGCAGGCGTAAGGCCTGCTTTTTACAAGGTAAGTGGTCAATTAATTAAAATTAAAACATTTTTTCCACAGGTTTATTATTTTTAAATACTTTAAAGTAAGGTAAGTTTATTTTTAGCCCCGTTAGAATATAAGATTATTTTTTTCAAAAATTTAAATTATTGTTTAAAATAGTTATTTAATGTAATTTATAGTGTATTTAAAAAGTGTGATTTAAAAAAAAATGTATTTGAAGGTTTACTGCTATTTTGGGGCCCGTAGCATTTATAAGTTTTGACAGGTCTTCCTGTCAATCTTATGAATGGGCTTATCCTGCCTCCAATTGGCTGCCCATGGCTCACGTGATCCCAGGGGATGAATCGAACTAACTGCGCCCCTGGGACACGCAAGCACAGCGCGCCGGCAGCTGGGCCAGGCCCCGGAGCGGCCCTACAGCTCAACGGCCGGCTCGGTAGGTAAGTGCAGGTCGGGGGCTTGCACCCGCGGGAAGCCCCCAACCCGAATTTCTGGGCCGTGATTGAGGTGCTGAAAATCATGAGAGCTTTTAACTACATGAATTGGGGAAATTGTTCCAGTAATCTAGGAGCCAATGTATTTAGGGAATATTATTTTGTCTGCCTCAATCCCAAAAATCACCAATCCTTTGCCAACCAGATATTTATCCAACTCCAGTCTCAATTGCATTGGTTTGGACTTTGTTCCATATATCTACTCCGCTCAGGGGGAAGAAACCATCTACCCTCTAGTGCTGCACGTGTCTTGTTGGCATTAAACTTGTGTCTTCCAGTTTTGTGCCTGCAGTTTAGATCATGAGGTCTGATCCATCTACCTATTCTATGCCACCCAAAATCTCTAGAAATTAGTTAAAAAAGTCCCTTTCTTTCTAAACGCCTGACCTATGATTAGTCGCCCAAGTAGCAGGGTTGGTGTCATGCCTGGAAGATCCACTGTACTCTCTCAACCTGCCGGCTTCCCTTCCTTATATCTGGTCTGTCTTTGCAAGCGTTTTGTGCGGTTGAATGAAAAGAACCGTAGCTACATCTAGGACAAATATCCTGTAATTTAATGTTTTATTCTGAAAGTCAGGCAGTTACTCTGCCACAAAGATTATAGCCGAACATGAATGAAGTCAGTTATTAGTTCATATTTTACAAAGCGTTTGCAGCTTTGAAAACAAATAATAAAAATAGCTAGCATTCGCACATTTGGTGATGTGTAAAACTTCCGTCACCTCAGAGGATTAAATGCTGATGTAAAAAGAATGCAATTTTTTCCTATCGCCTTTGGCTATCCAGTCCTGAATGTTCCCACTGAGTTTAATTTTGGAAGCACTCTATAACTTTATATTAGTTGTATTCGATTTGCATATATTGACTTGCTATCACATTCAGTGGTATAAGGAGAAAGAAATTAGTTCATCCATTGCAATTTAATACACTGGCTGGAAAAGAAAGACTAGGAAATGATGTACTTAGTATGCTCTGTTGGGTTAGAATAATGTACTCCAGTGTAGCGCAGAAAGGATTTCAGAAAAAGCACCAGAATTTATTTATTATGCAAGGTAACTAGAATATATTAGGTGCCCATTTGATAAAAGACTCAATTATTTGAGCTGTTTCATCTGGAGAAGTACAAAGGAAACCTCATTGAATTGTAATGTGTACTTTCCTTTCCTTTTTATTCCACACTAGTCTGTGAGCATTTAGTTTTATTTTGTAAAACACAATTTGATATAAATTAAGTCAAATAGCTTGCTGGCTTTCTGTTGCACGGGATTGAAGGGAATAGCCTGGTAAATGGTTCAGTAAAGGTGAAGTAAAAGCAGAAAATGTAGTGGGTCAGTCAGCATCTGAAAGAGAAAGATCAGTTAAGAGTTTATATGAATGGTACCAAAGTTTTAATTTGACTCCCAAAAGATTGTCTGTTGGAGAACCAAAGAAGATGCCAGGCATGTAAAAACAGCTAAGGTTAGCCAAGTCAATATTTACACAGCTCCATACAATAGCAATTTATGCTTGTCCACCAAAAACAGTCCTTTTTTTAATCCTTGTAAGGTTGATGGTGTGTGTAGAAGTTTGACAGTTGTGGGCTTTTACAGTCATTACAGGCCTGATTCCTGGCACTCCGAGTATGGCCCACACTGGACAGGAAAGTGCAGGACCCAGATACCCCTGATATTTCAATCCACTAACTCAAAGGTTTGGTCAGGGAGCCGGCCTTTATAAATGCATCTTTTTAAAGCATTTAACATCTTTTGAACCAGGACTGAGTTGAGGAGAAATATCTTCACTCGGAGGGTTGCGAATCTTTAGAATTCTCTACTCCAGAGGGCTGTGGATACTGAGTCATTGAGTGTATTCAAGACCTGAGAGCGATAGATTTTCGGACACCAAGGGAATCGAGGGATATGGGGATAGGGTGGGAAAGTGAAGTCGAGGTAGAAGATCAGCCATGATCTTATTGAATGGCGGCGCAGGCTCGAGGGGCCGTATGGCCTATGCCTGCTCCCATTTCTTCGTTCTTATGCTACTAACTCGTTAGAACTATATTCTGTGTCTTGCATTCTTTTTGAAGTGAATGCCAAGTTTGCTTGATATTATATGTGCCCTTCTTTGGAGTGTACTCTTAAGTGGAGATCCTTGTATATCTTGTTAAATCTGCTGTGTTTACATTGTACTTCCTGTCTGCATGTCATCTCTTTTCCGGGGGAAATGTAGTACAGACTCTGGAGTGACCATTGATAGCAGAAGTTTGATACTTATTGCAGTAGAGGAGTCAATTATTCCCCCAGCGGTAATCCCGGGACACTATCATTGTGATGTGCCAAATAACTGCCCAAATCCGTGAAGTTAAAGTTTAAGACTGAAGGCTTTTATTAAGTAAGAATCCTGGCAAAGTTAACAGAGTTCATCATCGACCGAGCCCTTGGTAGAACATACCAGAAGAGGGGCGGGGCCAGGGAGGAGCATTAGTGGTTCCCCCCAGTGGAACATTCCAGACATTACAAATACAAGTACAAGTATCAGAACACAGTTATTTCATCACATTCACCCCCTGCTATAGGTTCAGTCTGTCAGGAGGTCTGATAATCCTCTGGGAACGACGTAACTCTTGCCGAGGCTCCTCCCGGAGTACTAACTCCGGTTCATTCGAATTCCCAGAATCATCAGTATTTTCCACACTGAGGGTTTGTGTCTCTGAAGGTCCAATACCACGATTGAAAACTCTACTCTCAGAGTTGAACTCTTTTCGAGCTCCAGCAGGTGCAAGATCTTTAATAGAGACCGTATCCTCTCGCCCATCCGAATATTGAATATACGCATACTGGGGATTAGCATGGAGGAGTTGTACTTCCTCCACCAGTGGATCAGTCTTGTGGCCTCTCACATGTCTGCGCAACAACACAGGGCCCGTGGTCGTCAACCATGTGGGTAACGATACTCCATTAGTAGCTTTTCTAGGAAAACTAAACATCCTTTCATGAGGGGTGGCATTCGTCGCTGTACACAAAAGAGACCTTATGGAATGCAGCATGTCTGGCAGGACATCCTGCCAGCGAGAGGTCGGCAGGCTTCGTGACTTCAGAGACAGTACGATAGCCTTCCACACTGTCGCATTTTCTTTCTCGAGCTGCCCATTACCACGAGGGTTATAGCTGGTAGTTCTACTCGTTGCAATCCCCTTCGATAGCAAAAACTGTCGTAATTCTTCACTCATAAAGGAAGAACCCCTATCACTATGTATATAGTTAGGCATGCCGAACAAGGAAAACAGTTGGCAGAGGCATTTAATTACAACAGCACTAGTCACATCCGGACAGGGGATAACAAAAGGGAACCGAGAGTACTCGTCTATAATATTAAGAAAATAGACATTACGGTCGCTCGATGGAAGGGGACCTTTAAAATCGAGACTCAAACGCTCAAATGGTCGAGTTGCTTTAATAAGATGAGCTGGCTCGGACGGCTTATAGAAGCGGGGTTTGCATTCAGCACAAACATGATAGGTTCTGGTCATTGTCCGGACCTCCTCAATAGAGTAGGGTAGATTGTGGGACTTAATGAAGTGGTTCATTCTGGTAACCCCAGGGTGGCAGAGTGCATCGTGGAGACTTTGAAGCTTATCTGTACCTAGACTAGCACATACTCCTCGTGACAAAGCATCCGATGGCTCCTTAAATACTCCAGGCCTGTACTGAATATCATAGTCATATATTGACAGTTCTATTCGCCATCTTAAAATCTTATCATTTTTGATCTTGCCTCTCTGCTTAGTGTTAAACATAAAGGCCACGGATCACTGGTCAGTAATGAGCGTAAAACGTTGGCCAGCGAGATAATGTCTCCAATACCTGACTGCTTCAATAATCGCCTGTGCCTCCTTTTCCACTGAAGAATGTCGAACTTCTGGTCCTTGCAATGTACGAGAGAAGAAAACTACTGGTCTACCAGCTTGGTTAAGAGTTGCTGCCACCGCAAAATCAGATGCATCACTTTCCACTTGAAAAGGGATCTTCTCATCCACGGCACATACCACTGCCTTCTCAATGTCCCGTTTGATATTAAGGAAAGCCTCCTGAGCTTCCGCCGATAGCGGAAAAGACGTCGACTTAATAAGAGGTCGGACTTTATCTGAGTAGCTAGCCACCCACTGGGCATAGTACGAGAAGAATCCCAGACACCTTCTTAAAGCTCTTACAGTGTGAGGTAAAGGTAATTCCTTAAGTGGGTGTAATCTTTCAGGGTCTGGCCCGATTACCCCATTCTCCACAATGCAACCAAGAATACACAAACGTGTAGTATTGAAGGTACACTTGTTTTCGTTGTAGGTCAGGTTAAACCTCTTTGCAGTCTCTAGGAACTTCGCAAGATTTTGATCATGCTCCCGTTGGTCACGCCCACAGATGGTAACATTGTCCAGGTACGGGAATGTTGCTTCCAACGCGTATTCATCCACCATACGATCCATCTCCCGTTGGAAGATGGATACCCCATTCGTCACTCCAAAGGGCACCCGAAGGAATTGGTACAGGCGCCCATTAGCTTCGAAGGCCGTATAAGGTCGGTCTTCTATTTTGATGGGGAGTTAATGGTAGGCAGACTTTAAATCAATGGTGGAGAACACACGGTACTGAGCTATCTGGTTCACCATCTCAGAAATACGAGGCAAAGGATAGGCGTCTAATTGGGTATACAAGTTTATAGTCTGGCTATAATCGACCACAAGTCTTTTCTTCTCATTAGTTTTAACCACCACCACCTGGGCACGCCATGGGCTACCACTGTGTTTGATGATTCCATCCCGTTGAAGCCTTTCCACTTCCTCTTTTATAAATGTTTTATCTTCTGAACTATACCGTCGACTCTTAGTCGCCATAGGTCTACAATTAGGAGCAAGGTTCGCAAACAAAGAAGGCGGACTTACGTTTAAAGTAGAAAGGCTGCAGACTGTGAGTGGAGGCTGAGATCCACCATACTTAAGGGTAACGCTCTCATGCTGACACTGGAAGTCCAAGCCTAATATTAAGTTCACACACAACTGAGGTAATATGAGGAGTTTAAAGTCCTTATACTCCGTATCCTTACGGTCAATGTGACTTTACAATATCCAGTTACCTCCGAAGTAAGGGATTTGGACGCCATCACAATTTCACTTCGAGTAGGATACACCTTCAATGAACAGGAGTTAACAAGGTTGGGGTGTATAAAACTTTCAGTACTGCCACAGTCTATAAAACACCCAGTAGGACGACCATTAATCTTAATGTCCATCATAGATTTTGACAAGGAACACGGTATGGTCTGGTCAACCGTAGCCGAGGCTAGAGTAAAACGATAGGCAGCAGCAGAGAAGACATTGGGTACAGGATTACCCTTACACACTTTACTAAAATGTCCCCGTTTCTTACATTTAAAACAGGTAGCCTGGCTGGGCAACTTTGCCTGGGGTGTTTAGATTGGCCACAAAAATAACACTTAGACCCATGGGGCACAGCCGCAACAATAGGATTAAGTGGGGGCTCCATTGGTGTTATGGATGCCTCCATACTCGGAACACACGAGGCTGAGAGAGATGCATGGGCTGATGCATACACTTCTGAATTCTTCTGGGCTACATCTAACGATCGAGCAGCAGCGACGACCGTTTTTAAAACTAACGAGTCGTTCTCGAGGAGTCTCTGTCTAATATAATTAGATCGGAGGCCAGATATGAAAGAATCGCGGATGGCTTCTTCCTGATACACTATGGCAGAGACAGCCTTGTAGTTGCAACCCTTAGCCAAAGCCTTAAGGTCCTGCAGGAAATCGTCCAGAGATTCCTCGGGTAATTGCCTGCGAGTAGACAGGAGATACCTGGCGTATACTTCGTTAACCGACTTAAGGTACTGGGCTTTAAGAGCTGCGAGGGCCTCTTCATATTTATAATATCTTCAATTATAGAGTAAGTTTGATGACTTACCAAGTTGGTTAGAAGACCCAACTTGTTAACCGACGAATCGAATGATGCGATGAAGTGTTCAAAACATCGCAGCCAATGCGTAAATTTCTTTGACGCGTCTGCCGAATGCGGATCGATATCCAGACGCTCTGGTTTCAAAAATCGATCCATCTTCCAAAAGTTGTTACTTAATAAAATTGATGTGCCAAATAACTGCCCGAATCCGTGAAGTTAAAGTTTAAGACTGAAGGCTTTTATTAAGTAAGAATCCTGGCAGAGTTAACAGAGTTCATCATCGACCGAGCCCTTGGTAGAACATACCAGAAGAGGGGCGGGGCCAGGGAGGAGCATTAGTGGTTCCCTCCGGTGGAACATTCCAGACATTACAAGTACAAATATCAGAACACAGTTATTTCATCACACATTGACCATCCCAAGCTACAGAAGGGTAAAATAAAACCAAATTTCTGCTTCTGATTATTATCTAGGAATACTTGCTGAAAAGGTGAATGTTTGTGGCCATTAAGGAGTTGATTTCCAGTCCGATAAGTTTATGTGTTAAATGAATTCATTTATCCTCCTATTTTTAGTACGCTGTCAGGAATATACAACAACTTTGCAAATCAGATGCATCACAATCAACACACAACTGAGAAATCAATCAGAATGCACTTGCAATAATGCTGTGAATGCATTAACCACCCTAGTGGGCACAAAACCAATATTTAGTGTTCACCGAGAGAGCAAGGAGATACCGAAAAACTCCTTTACTGCAGAGCATGCAGATTATCATGGACAGGATAAGGCAACCGTGACATGTCCTCTATCAGGCAGAAAGGTAACCCACGTACAAAGGATCCACAATTGTGGGAGGCAGTCAGCTGGAAGGTGAACTTGGCATCTTACACCTACATGGAAGGATGTGGAGAAGAAGGTGTCAACATAAGCCATGAGGCTGACTGCTAAAATTATTTTGCATTGATATAGATAGCTATGTCAAATAACTTGCATCGCTATGTTATGGGTATGAATTAATTATGGTACGTCACTGCAAGTTGTTATCCAAGGAAGTTGCAGATGTCAGATATATCTGCTGAGGGACTTTCACAAAAGAGTAGAGACTTTAGAGGACCTTAATGAGTTTGAAGAAGGAACACTGGGGGAATCATAGATCACGGGTGAACAATAGGGCTGAGGAAGGGCTGCCTATTGGCATTGTGGCCATAAGCCCTGCTCAGTTACTTGATTCCAGCATCACGGGGTCAGCAATGAAATGGGAGATGTTTCCTGAGTTTGAACTGGTGAACTAGTCACTTGCCTCGTTGTGTACAGTGCTACAAATTTTATCAGTCAATTGAGTGCTTTAATTCAGCAAGAGTCTTCTGTAAAATTTAATTGAACAGCACCATTGGCACCTGCAGTGGGAACGTGAAACGTGCAGGCAATGAGTTTGGTTGGAGCGCCTCAGAAATAATTCACTGATGATGCTGAAGCAATCCATGAAACAATAAAGAACAACTTCTGTACATTTGACAGTACTTTCAGGACAAGAGAAGAGATCAATAGACACCATTGAACAGTGGCATGGGTGTAGAACCACAGGAGCAAGTGAATGGTGATCAACTCACTGTCAGACCCTTGGCAGTGTGTGGCTGTGGGCAAGTAACAACAAACATGTATCAAAGCCTGCAGGCAGCCACAATTAGAATGGGACAGGCTATTGCTGTTACATCAATAACAATTTGGGTCTGCAGCACGTTGAAGTATGCAGCCTGTGGCATCGCAAGCAGATCCTTGAGGCCTCTCGCAAAGCCTTCACACCTAATACTCACAGTAGCATGTGAGAAGAACACAGTCCTTAGTACATTACCACAAAGGGACATCATAGTCTATGCCTGCAAATGCCCCAGGTTGTCCCCTTCTGTAGTTCTGGCTTTACCTCCTCTACTAAAGACAGAATCTTCTTTTTCTTTCCATGCTGAGTGACACATGAGGCAACCCATTCCTTCCACTGCTTTTGCATCCAGCAGATTATGCTCTGGGTTGTTTCCAGAGAGAAGACCCTTTTTATGTGGACAGGTTATTAGCCTGACACTCAACTCCCTACTAGGAGAACCAGCTAGATGTGATGGGAGGGTCACCACTCCACTCACATCAGACGCAAGTAACCTGCTGGATGTCAACACGGTATTCAGAGATTCAGAGGCCGGAACCCTGATCTCCGCTGGCCGAGGCTCTCTGCAGTGGGGTTCAAACCCATAACCTTCTGACTCAGAGATGAGAATGCCACCACTGAGCCAAGGCTCACTCCAGCAAAGACAGAATGCTGCACCCATATTATGAACAAAGTTGATATCTGGCAAATCTGTATGTTATCCATACATTAAACATTAATTACCACTTAACAAGCAAACAAAAACTGGTGTGTGTGTGTGTGTGTGTGTGTGTGTGTGTGTGTGTGTGTGTGTGTGTGTGTGTGTGTGTGTGATACCTATTTTCTTTAAGAGAGAAGTTTTAAGAATGTGGACACAAGTTAGTGACCATTCCATTAATAGCAATGCAAAAAACTACGACACCTTCGCGTACAATTGGCTTGTGCATGAGTTCTGTGCAGAGAGAAAATGAAGCCCCCTGGTGAGGACAGAATGGGGCTCGGCTATGCAACCAGCAAAGTCAGATAGCCTGCCCGCATACTACAAAGGCCCACACTTGAAGACTGACAATTTGGTGAGGGACCACAAGACAGCCAGTTAATATCACAAATTAATTTAAAACTTTGTGGCGATACGCCACCACTGGACATAATCCGCTCACGGCGGCACAGACAGTCTAAGCAGAAGCCCCCAGCCGGGGGCCCTTTCCTCCAGCAACTTGTTTCCCGCAGGGACAGGCTGCCGGGAGCACTTCCTGTCTGGGAAGTATTTAAGTGGATGCGCGGGCTTTTCTAGTTCCTGTTTGTCATGTGGTCGGAATAAAGCAGTTGTGTTTTCAATAGCTCTGGTCTCGACTCCCACGTTTGCCGCGGTATCTCAACACTGGTGACCCCGACGCTCAGGACGAATCCTAAGCTAGCATGGCGGATACAAACGCAGTCACGGTTAAATTACCAGACTTTTGGGAGAACCTCGCCGAAGCCTGGTTCGTTCAAGCTGAGTCCAGATTCCGGCTGAAAGGCATTACAGTCGACGCCACGAAGTACGACTACCTCGTCGCCTCGCTCACCTACGCTACAGTCCCCAAGGTTTGGGCAGAGCTGCAGAATCCACCAACGGAGGGCAAGTACGAACATCTGAAGGCTGCGCTACTTAAAAAATTTCAAACGTCCTCTTACCAGCGCCACTGCCAACTCCTGGACCTCCCCGGCCTTGGTGACGCTTCACCATCAGACCTGCTTTCCCACATGCTGTCCCTCTCAGACGACAAAAATCCTGGCGCCCTTTTTCGCACGCTTTTCATTCGGCAGCTCCCCGACCGCCCTACCACTCCAGGTCACTGCTACTACCACACCCGTTTTGGCGCTAGGGCTCAACGCTGCACGCCACCATGTTCCTTCAAACACCCCCCCGCACCGGCCCCCGCGATGGCCGTGGGGCAGAAGGAGCCCCTACTGTACGTTACTGACGACAGAACCAACCACCGATTTCTGTGCGACACAGGGGCCCAGCACAGCATCACCCCCGCCTCCGCCCTCGAGATCCAACGCGGCACGCGGGGTATCACACTGGCTGCAGCCAACGGCTCTGAAATCCGCACATATGGCACCCGCATGGTTAAGCTCGACCTCGCGGGCCGCCGCTACCGCTGGGAGTTCCTCACAGCCAAGGTCCTCTGCCCACTCATCGGCGCCGACTTCCTACGCGCCCACGGCCTCCTTGTCGACATTCCGAGGCACCGCCTCGTCGACATCAACACTATGGCCCCCATCCCCGGCGCCTTTACCCCGGCCCGTTCGGCCGGCCTGACGACCTACTGCCTCGCCAGAGCCACGGACGACTACTCGGCACTCCTAGCTGAGTTTCCCGCCCTCACTAACCCGACCTTTTCGGCCAAAGCCGCCAAGCACGGTGTGGAACACTATATCCCCACCACCGGCCCCCCAGTTTCTGCCCACGCCCGCAGACTCAACCCGGCCAAGCTGGAAATCGCGCGGGCCGAGTTCACCAACATGGAACAACTCGGCATCATCCGCCGCTCCAGCAGCCCTTGGGCCTCGCCCCTCCACATCGCCCCCAAGCCCGGCGGAGGCTGGCGCCCTTGCGGGGACTACCGCCGCCTCAACGACGCCACCACCCCCGATCGATACCCGGTGCCACACATCCAGGACTTCTCGGCCCGACTGGCCGGATGAACCGTCTTTTCCAAAGTCGACCTGGTGCGCGGTTACCACCAAGTCCCCGTACAGCCCGCCGACATCCCCAAAGCGGCCGTCATCACCCCATTTGGCCTGTTCGAGTTCCTGAGGATGCCCTTCGGCCTCAAGAATGCAGCACAGGCTTTCCAGCGCCTTATGGACTCAGTCCTCCGGGACCTGAACTTCCTATTCGTCTATCTAGATGACATTCTCGTGGCCAGCTCCTCCAAACAGGAACACCTCGAACACCTTCGCATCCTGTTCGGGCGCCTAGCCCAACACGGGCTCATCCTCAGCCCGGCGAAGTGCCAATTCGGCCTAACCGAGATCGATTTTCTCGGTCACCACATCACCCCGGCTGGGGCCGTCCCCCTGCCCAACAAGGTGCAGGCCGTCCAGCAATTCCCCCGCCCCACAACCATCAAGGGCCTCCAGGAGTTCCTCGGGATGGTGAACTTCTACAACAGGTTCATCCCCAGAGCCGCAGCCCTCATGAAGCCCCTATACGACTCCCTCCGAGGAAAATCCGGCAAGATGGACGTAGCCTGGACCACTGACATGGCAGCCGCCTTCGACGCCACCAAAAACGCGCTCGCCGACGCCACTCTGCTCGCGCATCCGAGGGCCGATGCCCGGGTCGCGCTCACCACCGACGCCTCCGACCACGCGGTCGGGGCCGTGTTCGAGCAGTGGGTCAATGGCGCGTGGCAGCCACTTGCCTTCTACAGCCGCCAACTGCGCCCCCCGGAGGTCAAATACTCCACTTTCGACCGCGAGCTTCTCGCACTCCACCTGTCGGTCCGCCATTTCAGGTTCCTCCTGGAAGGCCGCCCCTTCACCGCGTATGTGGACCACAAGCCACTCACATACGCGATGGCCAAGCACACCGAACCCTGGTCCGCTAGGCAGCAACGCCAGCTCGCGGCCGTCTCCGAGTTTACTACGAACATTCAGCACGTCTCCGGTAGAGACAACATGGTCGCCGACTGCCTTTCCCATCCCGCCGTCTGTGCGAATCACCTCGCGGTCGACTACGCACAACTAGCAGCGGCCCAGCTCACGGACCCAGACCTCCTCTCGGCGGCTACCAGCCTGCCAGGGCTACGCCTAGCCAAGGTCGCGCACGGGCCCGATGCCACGGCAGTCACGTGCGACGTCTCACTCGGCCAACCCAGGCCGGTCGTCCCTGAGACCTGGCGCCGCCGCGTCTTCGACGCGCTCCACGGGCTCTCTCACCCGGGTTCCCGCACATCCGTCAAACTCCTCTCCAAGCGCTTCGTCTGGCGCGGCCTCAGCAGAGATGTTCGGACTTGGGCCACCTCCTGCCTCGTCTGCCAATGGGCTAAGGTACAGCTGCACACCAAAGCACCCCTGGGAGACTTCGAGGTACCCAGCCGCCACTTCGACCACGTACACGTCGACATTGTCGGTCCCCTGCCGCCATCGCAAGGCCAAACTTATCTCCTCACGATGGTCGACCGCTACACACGCTGGCCTGAGGCAGTGCCGCTGACCTCCACCACCACAGCCGACATCGCCAGGGCGTTCGTTAACACCTGGGTTGCGAGGTTCGGCGTACCGGCCGACATAACCTCCGACAGAGGCGCCCAGTTCACCTCCGAACTCTGGACGGCCACAGCACGCAACCTCGGGGTGACGCTCCACCGCACCACGGCGTACCACCCGCAGGCCAACGGACTTTGTGAACGCTTCCACAGGTCACTCAAGGCCTCACTCCGCGCCGGCCTGCAGGACAGTACCTGGACTGACCGCCTACCGTGGGTGCTACTCGGCCTACGCACCACGGTCAAGGAAGACCTCCAGTCCTCGGCAGCGGAGTTAGTCTACGGACAACCGCTGCGCGTCCCAGGCGAATTCCTCCCGGAGCCTACCAAGCCTTGGTCGGCCGAACAGCAGCGGCTCGACTCTTTCTCTTCCGCTCAGCAGTTCGCCCCACTTCCGGTCAACCGACACGGTGAACTCGCACCTCACGTCCCGCCAAATTTACAGCAGGCGCGCTTCGTCTTCGTGCGACATGACGCACACCGCGGGCCCCTGCGACCCCCGTACGACGGTCCGTACGAGGTACTACAAACCGGGGACAAGGTCTTCAAGCTGCGACTCGGCGACAGGGTCGAGACAGTCTCCATCGACCGGCTCAAACCAGCACACACAGAACCAGGGGAACAGGTCCCCGTGGCCCAGCCTCCAACTAGAGGCCATCCCCCCGGCAAGCCAGCACAGCCGGCGGCGAACCGCCCGACCCAACCAACCAGACCGGCGACCACTCAGAGCCGCTGCGGCAGAACCATTAGACCACCGTCACGACTCGTCCACTCCTCCTAAGCGGATTCTGGGGGGAGCTCTGTGGCGACACGCCACCACTGGACATAATCCGCTCACGGCGGCACAGACAGTCTAAGCAGAAGCCCCCAGCCGGGGGCCCTTTCCTCCAGCAACTTGTTTCCCGCAGGGACAGGCTGCCGGGAGCACTTCCTGTCTGGGAAGTATTTAAGTGGATGCGCAGGCTTTTCTAGTTCCTGTTTGTCATGTGGTCGGAATAAAGCAGTTGTGTTTTCAATAGCTCTGGTCTCGACTCCCACGTTTGCCGCGGTATCTCAACAACTTAATTTTAATATGATTTATCCAACCTTGTAACTGGATGGTTGTATCCATTGCCCTGTTCACTGCTCTCAATTTTCAAGCGCAAAAGATCCAATAAGATGACAAGTTGACATGTGAGAATTGGATACAGGCCAGCCCTGACACAAACACTGAGAGACAATAATAGTTTATTAAAGCAGTTTGTTGTCCTCCCACAGGGCATTCCTTTTAAGCTTCTCATGATAGCATGACTCACTGAAAGAACATTGTACAACCAGAATAAAATGTTATTTCCAGTCAGTGGTCAACTGAGCTTGAAGTCGTGCAATACTTCACGGTGGCATAGTGGTTAGCACTGTTGCCTCACAGCGCCAGGGACCCGGGTTCGAATCCGGCCTCGGGTGACTGTCTGTGTGGAGTTTGCACATTCTCCCCGTGTTTGCGTGGGTTTCCTCCGGGTGCTCCGGTTTCCTCCCACAATCCAAAGATGTGCGGGTTAGGTTGATTGGCTATGATAAATTGCCCCTTAGTGTTAGGGGGATTAAATACGTGGGGTTACGGGGATAGGGTGGGATATGTGTTGGTGTAGGGGTTACGGGGATCGGGTGGGATATGTGTCGGTGCAGGTTCGATGGGCCAAAATGGCCTCTATCTGCACTGTGGGGTTTCTGTGATTCTGTGATTGTGAATACTGGATTCAGCACCCAACACTTCTAACTCACTGTGCATCTTTCTGGGCCAACAAAACAGTGCGACAATGTGTAGACGAATGGGCTGGTGGCTGTGACTGCCCAAGTACGTGACAGCAGTTGGATTGTTCTGAAGTAAAATAAGCATGTGAAAGGTAGGCTTGAAGTTAGATTGAAGATAAGAGAAGGCTCGCAAGTCAGATTTTTACAGCTTTTCCTAAAGTCTATCCATCAGTAGACTCGAAGGGAATACCTCAACCTCTCTGGATATTTGTTTTATGGGATTGAGGTGATTAAAGGCTAAATTAAGTGATTTGTAGTTAATAATTCATCTTCCTCATGCTTAGTATTATATTTTTGCATTTTATTTTTTGAGTTGAAGTTTGGGTTATATTGTATTGGAGTCTTTAAAAAAAAAATGGCCACCATCCACTTGATGGCACCGGAGGAAAAAAGAGCAAATGAAAAAATGGGTTCCTAATCCATCTGCTCTGTTCATATATCAGCAGCTCTTGGCACTTATATTGTTTTTGCTTGCTATCAAGAGTGGGCTAACCCATCATTCATGGCACGAGTGAAAGTTCTCTATCAAAAAAGCCCCAGAGAGGGAAAATAGGAGACACTGTGCCCAAATCCGACAACTGTGTGGGCTGTGAAGGAGAATTCCAGGAAAACAGAATTGGAAAAAGGAAAGTAAGATGAGGAAATAAATATGAAAAACACATCCCTGCCACTTGGCTGCCATCGGTGATTTATATAATAACAGTGACTGGGCATAAAAAGTGATCCATTGAGTGTCAAATGCTTTAGGAGTCCCTGAGGATGTGACAGAATTGTATATCAATGCAAGTTTGTTCTTTGAGATATTTTTGAAAAATTTCCAAATTCAAAATGAGTGATTATCACACCTTCTGAGTGTTATTGCCAATTCTGAGTTACTGGAACTGCAAGTAAAGATTCAAGCACCTGTTTATAAGAAGGGCTCAGGATAAGGGAATCCATAGGCACGATACAGTACATCTTTGTGACTAGGTCAATTTAAAACAAATTAGTAATGAGATTGTGTAAATCAAAAGAAACTAGTGCTTAGACTGTGTTTTTGACGTGCTGAATGTGATTTTAAAATGTTATATCTTGTAAAAACAGTAGAGAGAATGGCACTCAATCCTTGAGTATGATAAAGGATTCACTGGTATATCAGCCCTTTGAGCAGTGCTGGAGAGAGATCTCCAGTCCTTCTATTTACCATTTTCTGGGAAAAATTAAAGATAAGGAGAAAAGTCCTAAGTAATCTCTTTGGGTCAACCACTGACATTTGAAATGGCGTGTTGCTTCAATGACTCCCATATCAAGGAAAGGACCACCAGGGTATCCTTGGAAAAACTTTTCCCAGGGTCTCCTAGGTGGGAGTGAACAGTTAAGGTAAATATGTTCAGGAAATGGGCTACTAAGACTTCGGCTGGAATTATTTTTACCTGGGCGGGTCAGGTGCGGGCGGTCGATGTGTTGGGTCGGGATCCCGTTTTTCTTTTCATCCCGCTCCCCAGAGCAACTTTCCCTTCATGAGGCCTATTAAGACAGTCCTGCATGTTACCCGGCCCTATTAAATGGTGCAGGTCTGATTAAATGGTGCGGCATCGGCAGCGGGTGGAGGCGGAGCTGAGCGGCAGAGCGACTACAAGAGGCCCCAGAGGCTCAGGTAGGCCCCAGTGCGGCATCGGCAGCGGGTGGAGGCGGAGCTGAGCGGCAGAGCGACTACAAGAGGCCCCAGAGGCTCAGGTAGGCCCCAGTGCGGCATCGGCAGCGGGTGGAGGCGGAGCTGAGCGGCAGAGCGACTACAAGAGGCCCCAGAGGCTCAGGTAGGCCCCAGTGCGGCATCGGCAGCGGGTGGAGGCGGAGCTGAGCGGCAGAGCGACTACAAGAGGCCCCAGAGGCTCAGGTAGGCCCCAGTGCGGCATCGGCAGCGGGTGGAGGCGGAGCTGAGCGGCAGAGCGACTACAAGAGGCCCCAGAGGCTCAGGTAGGCCCCAGTGCGGCATCGGCAGCGGGTGGAGGCAGAGCCGGGACCAGCGGGAGCAGCGAGGAGGAGCTCGGGAGAAAGTCCGGCGACCAGCGAGGCCCGAGACCACAGCTGGGGCAGTCGGGAGAGCAGGAGGCCAGTAACTGGTGAGTTTAAAAGCTCACCTTTCGCGGGCTTTTTCTTTCACAGCTGGTGCAGTCGGGAGAGCAGGAGGCCAGTAACTCTTATATAGGTGGAGCTGTTGCTAAACCCGAAACACTACAGTGTAGTGTCTCCCACCCTTCCACCTCCTCTAACCTTTTAGGGGTTAGTGGAAGTTGAAAAGGTAGGTTCAATTTATTTTATTTCAGGAGCCTAACCTAGGTGGAAAAGGTTCCAGGACAGGAGGCGGCAGTGAAAATACAACACCAGAAAACAGATAGGAGACTGGTTGGTGAGTACTTTCACAAACTTATTCTAAGTAGAATTCAATAATTAAGCTAAATCGTAGTAAATAAAAGGGTATTGTAAGGGTTAAGTCATGGAAGGGCAGCTCGGACCCGTGTCATGCTTCTCCTGTGCCATGTGGGAAATCAGGGACACTGTCCCTGACAACTATGTGTGCAGGAAGTGTGTCCAGCTGCAGCTCCTAGCAGACCGCATGGCGGCGCTGGAGCTGCGAATGGACTCACTCTGGAGCATACGCGATGCTGAGGATGTTGTGGATAGCACATTCAGTGAGTTGGTCACACCGCAGGTAAAGGCTAGCTCAGACAGTAAATGGGTGACCAAAAGGCAGGGTAAAGGCAGGAAGGTAGTGCAGGAGTCACCTGCGGTCATCTCCCTCCAAAACAGGTTTACCGTTTTGGGTACTGTTGGGGGAGATGACTTATCAGGGGAAGGCACCAGCAGCCAGGTTCAGGGCACCATGACTGGCTCTGCTGCACAGGAGGGCGGGAAAAAGAGGGATAGGGCTATAGTGATAGGGGATTCAATTGTAAGGGGGATAGATAGGAGTTTCTGTGGCCGAGACCGAGACTCCAAGATGGTATGTTGCCTCCCTGGTGCAAGGGTCAAGGATGTCTCGGAGCGGGTGCAGAGCATTCTGAAGGGGGAGGGGGATCAGCCAGTTGTCGTGGTACATGTAGGTACCAACGATGTAGGTAAAAAGAGGGAGGAGGTCCTACAAGCTGAATTTAGGGAGTTAGGAGCTAAATTGAAAAGTAGGACCTCAAAGGTAGTAATCTCTGGATTGCTACCAGTGCCACGAGCTAATAAGTTTAGAGAGAGTAAGATAGATAAGCTAAATACGTGGCTTGAGCAGTGGTGCAAGGGAGAGGGATTTAAATTCTTGAGGCATTGGAATCAGTTCTTGGGGAGGAGTGACCTGTACCAAGGGGACGGTCTACACCTGAACTGTGAGGGAGCCGATGTCCTCGGGGTAATATTTTCTAGGGCGGTTCGGGAGGATTTAAACTAATTTGGCAGGGGGATGGGAACCTAGGTAGTGGAAAAGAGGGAAGTCATATGAAGTTAGAAATAGATGGTAGAAAGGTGAGAAGCAATAAGCAAAGGAGAGAAACACAAAGGGCCAAACTAATTCATAATGAGAGTGTGAAAAAAGCAAGCCTGAAGGCTTTGTATCTTAATGCTAGAAGCATTAGGAACAAGGTGGATGAATTAGTTGTGGAAATAGAGGTAAACAAGTATGATTTGATTGGGATTACAGAAACGTGGCTGCAGGGTGGGCAAGGCTGGGAACTTAACATCCAGGGATATACAATATTTAGGAAGGATCGGCAAAAAGGTAGGGGAGGTGGGGTAGCATTGCTGGTAAAGGAGGGGATTAATGCAATGGAAAGGAAGGATATTAACTCGGATGAAACGGAATCTGTATGGGTAGAAATGAGAAATAGCAAGGGGAGGAAAACGTTAGTGGGTGTGATATATAGGCCTCCAAATAGTAATATGGAGGTGAGGGAAGGCATAAAAAGGGAAATTAGAGAAGCGTGCGATAAGAGCACAGCTGTCATCATGGGTGACTTTAATTTACATATTGATTGGACTACCCAAATTAGTAAAAATTCTGAGGAGGAGGAATTCCTGGAATGTTTTCGGGACGGTTATCTGGACCAATATGTCGAGGAGCCGACTTGGGATCAGGCCATTTTAGACTGGGTATTGTGCAATGAGAAGGGACTTATCAGCAATCTTCTTGTACGAGGCCCCTTGGGTCAGAGCGATCATAATATGATCGAGCTCTCAGTCGAGATGGAGAGTGAGGAAATTGAATCAGAGACTAAGGTCCAGAACTTAAATAAAGGGAAATACGAGGGTATGAGACGGGAATTGGGTAAGATTGATTGGGTGGTGTTTCTGGGGGGATTGACAGTGGACAGACAATGGCAAGCATTCAAAGATAGAATGGAAGAATTCCAGAACATGTTTATACCGGTTTGGCATAAAAATAAACCTAAAAAGGTGACTCAACCGTGGATAACGAGGGAAATTAGGGACAGCATAAAATCAAAAAAAAGGGCATATCAACTGGCAAAAAAAAGCACCAGACCGGAAGATTGGGGGCAGTACAGGATACAGCAAAAGAGGACAAAGGGATTAATCAGGAAGGGGAAAATAGAATACGAAAGTAAACTTGCAGCAAACATAAAGACAGACTGCAAAAGCTTTTATCGGTATATCAGGAGGAAAAGACTGGTAAAATCCCAAGTCGGTCCCTTGCAGTCCGATTCGGGAGAATATATAATGGAGAATAAGGAAATGGCAGACCAATTAAACTCATACTTTGGTTCTGTATTCACAAAGGAGGACACAAATAACCTCCCAGGAATATCGGCAAACATAGGGACTAATGAGAGGGAGGAGCTGACAGAAATTAGTATCTCTAGGGATATGGTGTTGGGTAAGTTGAGGGGACTGAAGGCCGACAAATCCCCGGGGCCTGATAAACTACATCCTAGGGTACTTAAGGAGGTGGCCCTGGAGATAGCAGATGCTCTAAGGATCATCTTCCGGAACTCCATTGACTCGGGAACAGTACCCGTGGATTGGAGGGTAGCTAATGTTACCCCAATATTTAAAAAGGGGGGTAGAGAGAAAGCAGGGAATTATAGACCAGTAAGCCTTACATCGGTTGTGGGCAAAATGCTAGAGTCCATTATTAAGGATAAAATAGCGGAGCACTTGACAAATGGGGAAAGGATCGGACAGAGTCAACATGGATTTACAAAGGGTAAATCGTGTTTGACTAATCTGCTGGAATTTTTTGAGGAAGTAACTGGTAAAATAGATGGGGGAGAGCCAGTGGATGTGGTGTACCTTGACTTCCAGAAAGCCTTCGATAAGGTTCCACACAAAAGATTATCATGCAAAATTAAGGCTCATGGGATTGGGGGCAAAGTATTAACGTGGATAGAGAACTGGCTGGCGGATAGAAAACAGAGAGTTGGAATAAACGGCTCGTTTTCGGAGTGGCAGGCAGTGACCAGCGGGGTGCCGCAAGGATCTGTCCTGGGACCCCAGCTGTTCACAATATATATAAATGATCTGGATCAGGGAATTGGATGCAATATTTCCAAATTCGCTGACGACACTAAACTAGGAGGAGGGGTGGGCTCTGATGAGGATGTCAGGAGGCTACAGTGCGATTTGGACAGGTTGGGGGAATGGGCGGATACGTGGCAGATGCACTATAATGTGGATAAATGCGAGGTTATCCACTTTGGGGGTAAAAACAGGAGGGTGGATTATTATCTAAATGGCAATAGATTGGGAGATGGGGAAGTGCAGAGGGACCTGGGTGTTCTTGTGCACCAGTCACTGAAGGAGAGCATGCAGGTGCAACAGGCGATTAAGAAGGCAAATGGTATGTTGGCCTTCATATCAAGGGGGTTCGAGTATAGGAATAGGGATACCTTACTACAGCTGTACAAGGTGCTGGTGAGACCGCATCTGGAGTATTGTGTACAGTTTTGGTCGCCCCATCTGCGGAAGGATGTTCTTGCCATGGAAAGAGTGCAGCGGCAATTCACCAGGCTGATACCTGGAATGGCGGGAATGACCTACGAGGAGAGATTGAATAGTTTGGGCTTGTACTCACTGGAGTTTAGAAGATTGAGAGGGGATCTCATCGAAACATATAAAATTATGGCAGGCCTGGACAGGCTGAATTCAGAGAGAATGTTTCCAATGGCAGGGGAGCACAGAACCAGGGGCCACAGTCTAAAAATAGCGGGCAAATCATTTAAAACAGAGATGAGGAAGAATTTCTTCACTCAAAGAGTGGTGAGCCTGTGGAATTCCCTGCCACAGAGGGCTGTGAAGGCTAATTCAATAAATATTTTCAAGAGAGAATTGGATATATTTCTGAAGGCTAAGGGGATTAAGGGTTACGGAGAAAAGGCGGGGACGGGGTACTGAACTGGTAAGATCAGCTATGATCTCAGACGAAGATCAGCCATGATCTCATTGAATGGCGGAGCAGGCTCGAAGGGCCGAATGGCCTACTCCTGTTCCTATCTCTATGTTTCTATGTTTCTATGATATTTAAAGGAGCCTTGGCCACATTGCATTTGACGGTTTATCTAGGAGTGTTCAGGCAACACATTTCAGCATTTGTATCTTGCTCAGCCTTACACACATGGCTGTACAGCGACAGAGGGCTGCACCCAGGTTTTTCAATGACTTCCTACCTATACTTATGGAAGGAATCAGAGCATGCAGGGAAGTCCTTTTCCCTTCTGATGGGTGCAAAAGACCTTCCCAGGAGATTAAAAGAGCCCGGCTGGAGATAGCAGAGGGGGTGAACAGCAGGGATGTGTTCAGGAAGACCTGGGTGCAGTGCCGGAAGTGCTTCAATGATCTCATTAGGTCAGGAAAGGTGAGTGCATAGCCATGCTCAACTTCATCCTGCGGTGCCGCTCATCACATCCCCATCACTCTGCCTTCCCAAGCCAAATCCTGCCCATTATTCCTCACACCAACATAACTTGCACGTCCAAACATCCCTCTCTCTCTATCTATATTGTCACATCCCCATCTGACTTAGCACCCCTCACACTCACCCTCATCCTAATGCAATTATACCAACTAACAGCATAAAAGGAGGCCACTTAGCATTGGCACTTTGGCCGTGGCACCACACTCCCTCATAGTCACCCTCTGATGATGTAACCCACACATTCCTTACACTAATTCCATCACTCTCACTCAAACATCTCTTCTTTCCCTCCTCGCAGGAGAAGAAAGCCCACAATAAGAGGGAGAGGGAGAGAAGCGGAGGTAGCCCTCCATCATTCGTCACATTGACTCCAGCAGAGGAGGTGGCCCTGGAGTTGCGGAGCAGCTGACGGAGGGAGACAGAGAGAGGGGGACATCTCAGCAACCCGGTGACAGAATTACATCTCATGCAGCCACATAGCATAGAGCAGTCACTCATATGGGGACTGATGTCAGCAGCCAGTGAATGTTCATCATGTGCACAATGGTATAGTTACCTATTCTTGATATGACATGTCTAAATCATCTCTTTACTCTCCCACTGGTCCATCAAGAGCCCTCCACCGCACCCCCCCCCACCCCGACTGCCCAGGAGGAAGAGGAAGATGACTCCTCAGAGGAGCCTCCAGCCTCTGAGGGTGCAACGTCACCAGAACTAAGGGCACCCAGCACCAGTGCAGATACACACATCTTGGTGGGTTCTATGTGAGATAGGGTAGCATTGTCACCTGGTGTCTCACAAGTCACAAGTGAGCAAGAGCAGATGGTGGAGACAGGGACAGCAGTGGAGACTCCTCGCTGGATGGCGCAGAACCCTCCCAGCTCTGCTCAGCTGCATGCAGATGCTCAGCCTTGGGGGCCATCAAGAAAGAGTAGCGATCCTGGAGGTGCAGCAAGAAGTGCAGGAGTCTCTGACAGGTTTAGCGACTGCGATGTCTGCAAATGTGCAGAGAATGGAGGAGTCCATCTCCAATAGGAGCACCACCCGACTATAGGCTCTTCCATGGAAAGGATGGCCACCTGCAAGGAGCAGCTAATGTGCCACTCACATGAGCAGATGCTATCTATGGAGTGCAGATGGCAGAGGCTCATAGACCTTCTCTCTAGGAGGGATGTCAATGTAGACTTGGGTGCTCATGGCCCCACTGCTTTGCAGCAAGGTGCTCTCCAGCTCCTTGTCAGCAGGGAAGTGCAGGTGGCCCATGAGAGGGATGATGGTGAGAGAGGAACATGGAAGTGGGGGCTCCTCTCAAAACACTCACACTTCTCTTCCATTGCCACCCTTTCAGTCAGAGCTGTAAAAACTTCTATAAGTATGTAAAAAGGAAAAGATTAGCGAAAGTAAATGTAGGTCCCTTACAGGCTGAGATAGGAGAAATTATGATGGGGAATAAGGAAATGGTGAGAAATTAACCCAGATGCCTCCTAGGATCGCGATGGCCAAGTCTGCCCCTGCACAGTCGCAGGAAGAGCAAACTTTGGCAGGGCCATTCAGAAGCTCCAAAATGCAGAGGACGTCCACCAAAAGTGTCCATGCAGTTGTAGCAGGAAAGTGAGCAGGCTGCCTCTATCTCTGCTGAAGCCACAGGGATAAGCCTGAGGATTGGGAGGATTTTAGAATTCAGCAAAGGAGGACCAAGAAATTGATAAAGAAACAGAAAAATGAATGAGAGTAAACTAGCGAGGGACATAAAAACAGACTGTAAAAACTTCTATAGGTATGCGAAAAGGAAAAGATTAGCGAAAGTAAATGTGGGTCACTTATAGGCTGAGACAGGAGAAATTACAATCACAGAATCACAGAAATCACAGAAACCTCACAGTACAGATAGAGGCCATTTCGGCCCATCGAGCCTCCACCGATACATATCCCACCCGATCCCCGTAACCCCTGCACCAACACATATCCCACCCTATCGCCGTATTTAATCCCCCTAACACTAAGGGTCAATTTTTTTTATCATGGCCAATCAACCTAACCCCGCACATCTTTGGACTGTGGGAGGAAACCGGAGCACCCGGAGAAAACCCACGCAAACACGGGGAGAATGTGCAAACTCCACACAGACAGTCACCCGAGGCCGGATTCGAACCCGGGTCCCTGGCGCTGTGAGGCAACAGTGCTAACCACTATGCCACCGTGCATATGGAATAAGGAAATGGCAGAGAAATTAAACAAATGCATGGGGCTCGATTTTGCCAGTGTGGGCGGGCTGGGGCGTGTCAGGTGGGATTCGTGTCAAGACCCCGACTCCGAAGTGAAGTGTTGAAAAATTGCGAATTTCCCCTAATTAGGCAATTGATTTCCAGCGGGTGGGAACCCCTGGCCCAATGAGTCTTTTCATGCAGAAAGTTGCCTTCGATGATGTCATCAATGCGGCTGGATTTAAGGCCTGCAAGCAGCCTTGCTTTTTCTGGAGACTGAAAACGCTTTGGAAATTGTATGCAGGACTTCATTTACCGACCATGTCCACTAGCAAGCACTTTGAGGAGCCCTCCCTCCAAGGTCTGGGGCAGCGAGCAAGATCTAATAAGGAGGTGCTCTTCCCTTCCTCAGGGAGAAAAAAGCCACCCCAGCAGATTAAAGCTGTGTGGCTGCAAGTGGCCGAGGGGGTCAACCACATATCAATGAGCCGCAGAACCTGGCTGCAATGCAGGAAGAGGTTTCATGACCTTCTGCGCAAAGGAAAAGTAAGTATGATTTTCCCATCACCCTCAATCTGATCCCCATCGCCTCTCCTCACCAGCACTCTGCTTTGCCAACCTCTTCCTCCGCATCTCACTTGACACTTACATCCCTGCACCCTTACCCATTCCCTCTCTCTCTATGGTCACGTTCACTTAACTATTCGGCCATGCAGCCCTCACACTCTCTATCACTGTGATGCAATGACAACAACTTACAACACACAGGGAGGGTCCTTTGTATCCTTCTAAGCATCTATTCTAAGGATTCTCTACACTCACTCCTTCATTCTCAATCAAACTCCACTTGTGTCCCTCATTGCAGGAAAAGAGAGCCCACAATAAGAGGGAAAGAGCGAGGACAGGAGGAGGGCTACCCTCAGTAGCCCAGCTCACCCCCTGGGAGGAGGCGGCCCTAGAAATCGCTGGGATCGAGGATGATACCCAAGTGGGGGAAGGACAGACGGGTGCATCACAGCAAGCTGGCGACAGAATAGTTTGGCATCTCTCTCATTGACATTGCATGAGTCACTGATAACGAATCTGATGCTCTAACAGATTGACTTATGATCATCTGCACTATTCAATGTGCATGTAACCTTGACCTCACATCTCTAATTCTTTCCTTTACTCCCCACAGGACCATCGAAAGCCCCCATCCCCACTGTCCAGGAGGAAGAGCCTGAGATTCCAGACCCCTCAGAGGAAGCTGCAACCTCTGAGGGCGCAGCGTCAGCAGAATTCAGTGCACCCAGCACCAGAGCAAACACTCACACCTCGGTGGGACCTTCGCGAGATAGAGTAGTGTTGGCACCTGGTGTATCACAGCTCACAAGTGAGCATCAGCAGACGGTGGAGACAAGGTCAGCAGTGGAGAGTCCTTGTCGGAGGGCGCAGGACTCTGCCAGCTCGGCTCAGCTGCATGTCGACCCTGTGCCTCTGGGTCCATCCAGAAGGAGAGCAGTGCTGGAACTCCAGGAACAGGTGCAGGAGTCTCTGGCAGGTTTTGCCTCCAGGGTCGTTGTGAGTGTGGAGCGAATGGAGGAGTCCATCGCGAACATGAGCAGAGCCTTTGTGGAGGCATTGGCGCATGAACGCATCACCATGGAAAGGATGGCAAACTCCATGGAAAGAATGGCTAACTCCGTGGTAAGGCTGGCTACCATAGAGGAGAGGATGGCTACGGCCATGGAGGAGCTCAGTCGCCAGGGTATGCAAAACATGGTAATTGTAGTGTATGTGCCTTTAAGATCCCCATGTGTACTGTAATGCCGGTAATGGCCACTCGGGCTATATAAGCCTGTATATTGTGTTGTATCAGTTAGTTCCCCTCCAGACTTTGTTTAGTAAACACCTATGAAACCAACTCCTGTCTTCAGTGTCTCTATCAACACACAGACACAACAGTGGCGATGAATTGGAAACGGACTTACCTGCAATTCGGCAGCACCTCAAGGATATCGATTCCTCTGGCGTCCAAAGTTGAAGAAAAATCAAGAAAAAGAAAAAGCTGTGGTTTCACCAGCTAGCCAAGCTGGTGGCAGGTACTGCAATAATCCTTCCTGGGCATCGGGCTGGGGCTCCAGCGGCTGGCTCTACAGCTAGGCCAAGCAGCAAAAGCGGAGGCAAGCAGTAACAGACAGGGAGGGAGCACTCGGGAGACGGCCGGCGCTGCAAGCAGGTCGGCGTTCAGACCTAGAGAGAGAGTCCGGCGGGAACGAGTCTCCAACTGTAAATAAATAAATTAAAAGAACGGAAACCGCGGGAAACAGCGTTGTCATCGGCAGCAGCGGTGGGGAAGCGCGGGAAGTGCCATATCTTTTCTGCAGATAAGAAAGAAAAGCGCGGGAAGCGCCATTTTATTTCTAGGATGCCTAAGTCTGGCAATATTGATGCTTTTGATAACGAGATAGAGGATTGGACCACATATGTGGAAAGAGTGGAGGTATATTGCATCGCAAATGGAATAGAAAATGAAAATAAAGCTTCAGGACTGCTAAATCTAATGGGCGCAAAGACATACGGGCTGTTACGAAATTTAATCACTCCAGCCAAACCAAAGGACAAGAATTTTAAAGAAATTGTTGATACCCTACAGGAGCACTTAAACCCAACACCGCTGCTGATAGCGGAACGATTCAAATTCTTCAAGAGAAATCAACACAAGAATGAAAGTAACGCTGATTACCTCACCGAATTAAGAAAGCTATCAAAACACTGCCAATTCGGGGCAGGACTAGCAGATTATCTTCGAGACAAATTCGTCTGCGGTCTCTTAAGTGAAGGAACACAGAAAAGGCTGCTTTCTGAAAAAGATTTAACACTGGACAAGGCTTTCAGTATGGCTGTATCATACGAAGCAGCCGCAAGAGGAGCTGCAGAGATACAACAAAAGACACAGGACTTCGGCACCCATGAAATGACACAGGGTTTCGAGAGATGTTATCGCTGCGGCAGATCCACCCATGACCAGAGGGACTGCTGGTTCAAGGACAAAGCATGCAGGCAATGCGGAAAGATTGGACACATTGCACAGGTATGCTGATCTGGACAAAAAAAATCCACAGACAGGAAAAAAAAAATCAATAAAGAAAAGTACAAATGATGACGGACAGTAGCTCCGAAGACCAGAAGGGCGATAGCGACTCCGAAAACAAGAGACTAAGCTGTCTCTAATTACATAATGTAATTGCCAAAGATGATTACCAGACCATTTGGGTTACCCTCACGATAGCAGGGTCCCCAGTTAAAATGGAGCTAGATACAGGATCAGCTCTGACCGTCATAAATCAATGGGATTACGAGCGGCTATTTCTGCAGATACCTTTAAAAGACACATCCATTATCTTGAAAACATATACAGGGCAGAAAGTATACCCCAAAGGAAAAATAAGGGTGCCTGTTGTAAACAACGGCATGGAAATACAAAAGTTGTATTTATACATTCTACAAGATGGTGGTCCACCGCTGTTGGGACGTGAATGGATCAGGAAAATACGTTTAGACTGGCACTCCATTCAGGAACTGATGGTGACCAGTAGGAAAAAAAACGATGATGACGTCATACTTGAACGATTAAAAGACATCTTTGCCAACGCCAAAGAAGTGTTTCAAGAGAAACTAGGAACCTTGAAAGGCATCACCGCCTCAATAAAAGTAAAAGATGCAGCAATTCCCAAGTTTTTTAAGGCAAGACCGGTGCCATACGCAATTCGTCCAGCAGTCGAGGTAGAGCTGGAGAATTTGGAAAAGACATGCGTATTATCCAAAATAGATTGGAGCGAGTGGGCAACACCCATCGTTCCAGTCATGAAGAAAGCATTGAATAATGATAAATCTGAAGAACAGAGAAAAATTTGCATCTGTGGAGACTTCAAGGTGACTGTAAACCCGGTCCTTCACACGGTACAGTATCCTCTTCCGAGGATAGAAGATATTTTCGCCTCACTATCCGGAGGGAAACGTTTCACCAAAATTGACTTGGCACAGGCATATCTACAGATGGAGGTTGAAGAGGCCTCTAAAAAATATCTCACGATAAACACACACAAAGGCCTGTACCAGTACAATCGACTGGTTTTCGGAGTAGCATCCGCTCCAGCTATCTGGCAAAGAGCTATGGAGCAAGTCCTCCAAGGGATTCCGGGGACTCAATGCTACCTAGACGACATCCTTGTAACAGGAGAAAACGACAACGAGCACCTTGCCAATTTGGAGCAGGTGCTCACTAGGCTGAGAGAACGGGGCCTATGAGCAAATCGCCCCAAGTGCGAATTTTTCCAAAATCAGATATCATATTGTGGCCACATAATTAATAAGGAAGGGTTGCATAAGTCACCTGAAAAAATTGAAGCGGTCATAAAAGCACCAGCACCTGAAAATGTTTCACAATTAAGGTCGTTCCTGGGATTAATAAATTACTATCATAAATTTTTACCGAACTTATCAACTCTTCTACACCCTCTTAATGAACTGCTACAAACAGGAGTAATTTGGAAATGGAGCGAAGACTGTAAACGTGCCTTCCATAAATGCAAAGACTTAATCACGTCCAAAGAAGTTTTGGCTCATTACAACCCATCACTGCCAATCAGACTGGCGTGCGATACATCCCCTTATGGCGTAGGAGCAGTATTATCGCATAAATTCCCTGATGGCTCGGAACGGCCGATAGCTTTTGCGTCACGCTCATTGAACTCAGCTGAGCGTAACTATGTCCAAATCGACAGGGAAGCACTCAGCCTGGTATGGGGAGTGAAGAAATTCAACCATTACCTACACGGACAAAAATTTACCTTGTTGACTGACCATCAACTCCTCTTCTCCATATTCAACCCTAAAAAGGGTGTTCCCATTATGACAGCGCAAAGGCTACAGAGGTGGTCCCTTTTTCTAGGGGCACACCAATACAACATAGAATACAAAGGATCAAAACAGCATGGGAATGCTGACGGGTTATCGCGCCTACCGTTGCCAACGGTAGAAGAAGCACCTACCGTAGACCCAGTGGAGATTTTCCACTCTACCATAGTCGAATGTCTACCAGTAACAAATTCTGCCATTGAAAGGGAAACTAGAAATGACCCGACTCTCTCACGAGTCTACGATTTAACAGTGAAGGGATGGCCAGCACATGGCGAACCACTGTTGCCAGCATTCTCGCAAAGAAGAGAACAGCTGTCAGTGTGCCGAGGAACCTTGATGTGTGGATCCAGAGTGGTGATTCCACCCAAACTCCAGGATAAAGTTCTAAAGGAGCTTCATGAGGGGCATCTGGGTGGAGTGAAAATGAAGAACCTAGACAGGGCGTTTGTATGGTGGCCAGGTATCGATGGAGACATCGAAGAAATGACCAAGAGCTGCCTAGGATGCCAAAAGGTCCAAAACGCTCCACCCCAAGCCCCTCTACATCCATGGGAGTGGCCCTCATCTCCCTGGCAAAGGGTACACATCGACTTTGCTGGTCCACTTATGGACTCAATGTTCTTAATCGTGGTTGATGCACACTCCAAGTGGCCGGAGGTAATAAAGATGTCCTCCACCACCACGGGAAAAACCATCATAGTATTAAGGACCATATTTGCCAGGAATGGGCTGCCGGAACAGATCTGTTCTGATAATGGACCGCAATTTGTGTCCGAAGAATTCAGGAAGTTCTTAAAAAACAATGGGGTTAAGCACTACACGTCCGCCCCATACCATCCCGCCACCAATGGATTGGCTGAAAGGTTTGTCCAGACCTTCAAGAAGGCCATAAAGGCCATGGGTAATGAAGACATAAAACTTCAGCACAAGGTGGATAACGTCTTGTTCGCATACAGGAATGCAACACATATGGTTACAAACCAAACTCCAGCCATGATGTTCTTCAATAGAAGCCTAAGATGCCGGCTGGATTTGATCAAGCCCAACATCAGAAGGGACGTGGAGAACCGGCAATTTCAAGGCATGAATGAAAGGCCAACTAGAACCTTCCAGATAGGTCAACAAGTTTTGGCCCGGGACTACCGTACCGAGAAATGGCAGCCTGGAACTATCTGACCACTGATGTATACCGTGGACATTGGAGAAAGCATAATAAGGCGCCATGCTGACCAAATCGTAGAGTCATCCGAAAAGGGACAACCTACACCACAACTCTATATGCCTAACGATGAAGTAGAGATACCCATATCTACCTCCGATCCGGTGATACTGGAACCCGATGAACCCGACACTGGCATTCAAGCCAAATCAGCCTTGCCAAAAGAACCTACTACACCACCAAAAACTACTACACCACCGAGGCATTATCCGGACCGAATCAGGAAGCCTCCAGAGAGACTGACTTATAAATAATTAACTGCAGCAATGTGTAGATTATTTTTCTTGTAACATGTAATTAATAATTACTTAAAATATTATGTACTGGTTGGCTAAAAGGGGAGGAATTGTAGTGTATGTGCCTTTAAGAGCCCCCTGTGTACTGTAATGCCGGTAATGGCCACTCGGGCTATATAAGCCTGTATATTGTGTTGTATCAGTTAGTTCCCCTCCAGACTTTGTTTAGTAAACACCTATGAAACCAACTCCTGTCTTCAGTTTCTCTATCAACACACAGACACAACAGTAATTGTTCAGAATAGAATGACATCCTTTGAGGAGTGATGGTCAGCTATTGAGCATACAACCAGAATTTCATGGAAGTCCTCTGGAGTAGGACTTCCAGTGCAGAAACGGGTCCTCAATGCTCCCCTGAAGTGCAGTAAGGTGCTTTCAAGCCACTTGCTATCTCTGAAGTGGGCTGACCCATGAGAGGGATATTGGTGGCAGAGAACAAGTAAGTGGGGGCTCCTCTCCAAGCGCTCACATGACCATGCCACTGCAGAGCCCTCAGCCAGAGCCCCACCAGAGTCCTCACCCAACTGAGATGGGCATCTCAGCCCCTGCACAGCCGCAGGAGCAGCAGACTGTTGGCGAGCCCTCACAGGTTTGCAACCCCAGAGGATGCCCGCCAAAGGTGTCGAGACAGGAGCAGCAAGAAAGTGAGCAAGGGGCCTCCACATCTGCTGAAGCCACAGGGAAAGCACCACATAGGAGCACGCGTAAGAGGAAGATAAAGCACAAGTAGTCACAAGGGTAGTCACTTGGGTGCTGTGATGTTTTGTATTTCGACCAGACATCATTGTCATTGTATTATAAACAGATTTGATGGCAAACTGTCGAAGTTGTGACCTGTGTCATTTCGCAAATGGGACTTTCACATTGAGGGCTTAGGGCACCTTGCAATTGTCAGTATGGTGGTCAGAGTGATAGGAATCCGCAGGTTCTTGTCCATTTGTGGATGCTCTGGTAAGAAGGTGCGAGACAAAAGTGTTTGATTGTGCAGGCTCACCAAATCTGGCCAAGATGAGTGTGTCCCTTGCATCCTGGGCAGCAATGTTGTTGCACGCCGGCACCTTCTGGCCTGTGCAGCTTCAGGTGGGTGAGCAGCAGCTTGGTGCTCCTGTTGATGTTCCTGCTGTTGGTGCTGCTGTTGTTCATGGTTCTGCTGCTGCCACTGCTGGTCTTCATCCGAATCTGATGTCCAGGAGGAAAGGAATTAAATGGTCACCCTGCTTCTGGTATATGCCTCAGTTGAGGAAGCGCTCAGTCAAGTTGGGGAGAGGGGTTTCGTAGAAGGTTACACTGGAGATGGGTGTCAGGCTCCAAACTTCCACAGCAATGAGTAGGCAGCTAAATGTTCGCCCAGACCTAAGACAACAAAGTTCTGCCACCTGCAAATGATCATCGGTGAAAACTCCTTAGTGAGGAATCCAATTGTGAGGCCACCAGGATTACCTGGCATGTTCCAGAGGAGGCGTGTAGGATGGGGGAAATGTCTAAAAATCGGAAAGGCTCTCAAAATGGGATAATAGAGGCAATTAAGTGGTTGTTAAGGGCCTTAAGGGCCTATCCTGCTCTTGGAGGCAGAATGGAAATGGGGGTAAGAAAACACGCATGTGGGAAAATTGCTCGGAGGCGGAATTTCTTGCCATTTTCCACCTCGCACGCCTCCAAACCCGCCTCCTCATGCTTGGCATAGAAGAAGACACAAAAAACATCCCGGATAGTGGAGAACCAAGCGTCTAGTGAAAATGAGGAACTGAAAGAAATTTGTATTAGTAAAAAATAGTACTGGAGAAATTAATGGGACTAAAAGCTGATAAATCCCCTGGAGCTGATGGCCTACATCCTAGGGTTTTGAACGAGGTGGCTAAAGAGATAGTGGATGCATTCGTCGATATTTTCCAAAATACCATAGATTCTAGAACGGTTCCCGCAGATTGGAAGGTAGCAAATGTAACCCCACTATTTAAGAAAGGAGGGAGAGAGAAAACTGAGAACAACAGTCCAGTTAGCCTGAAATCAGCAGTAGGGAAAATGCTAGAATCTATTATTAAGGAAGTGGTAACAGGGCACTTAGAAAATAATAATAGGATTGGGCAGAGTCAACAAGGATTTATGAAAGGGAAATTGTGTTTGACAAATCTGTTAGAGTTTTTTGAGTTTGTAACTAGCAGAATAGATAAGGTGGAACCAGTAGATGTGGTGTATTTGGATTTTCAGAAGGCATTCAATAAGGTGCCACACAAGAGGTTATTAAACAAAATTATGGCTCATGGGATTGGGAGTAATATACTAGCAGGGATTGAGGATTGGTTAACAGACAGAAAACAAAGAGTAGGAATAAACGGGTCATTTTCGGATTGGCATCTGTTGCTAGTGGGGTACGGCAAGGATCAGTGCTTGGGCCTCAGCTATTCACAATCTATATCAATGATTTGGATGAGGGGACCAAATGTATTATATCCAAGTTTGTTGATGATACAAAGCTGGGTGGGAATGTAAGTTGTAAGCAGGATGCAAGGCGGCTTCAAGGGGATACAGACAGGCTAAGTGAATGGGCAAGAACATGGCAAATGGAATATAATGTGGAGATGTGTGAAGTTATCCACTTTGGTAGGAAAAATAGAAAAGCAGAGTATTTTTTAAATGGTGAGAGATTGGGAAATGTTGGTGTTCAGAGGGACCTGGGTGTCCTTGTACATGAATCACTGAAAGTTAACATGCAGGTACAGCAAGCAATTAGGAAAGCAAATGGTATGTTGGCCTTTATTACAAGAGGATTTGAGTATAAAAGTAAAGACGTCTTACTGCAATTATATAGGGCCCTGGTGAGACCATACCTGGAGCATTTAGTACACTTTTGGTCTCCTTACCTAAGGAAGGATATCTTTGCCATAGAGGGGGTGCAACGAAGGTTCACCAGACTGATTCCTGCAATGGGGGGATTGTCCTATGAGGACAGATTGAGTAGACTCGACCTATATTCTCTGGACTAAGAAGAATGAGGCCTATTTGATTAATTCTAAAATCCTCCCAATCCTCAAGCTTACTGCTTTTTTTAGCAACATATAAGCCTCTTCCTTTGATCTAATATTATCTTTAAATTTCTCTTGTTAGCCACGGTTGGACCACTTTTCCTGTGGGGTTTTTGTGCCTTAAAGGAATGTATATTTGTTGTAAATTATGTATTCATTCTTTAAATGCTAGCCATTGCTTGTCTACCATCATACCTTTTAATGTAGTTACCCAATCAACTCGCCCCTCATACCTCATAGTTTGCTTTGTTTAGATTCAAGACCCAAATTTTGGATTTAACTAACTCACTTTCAAACTCAATATAAAATTCTATCATCTTCTGGTTACTCTTCCCTAAAGGCCCCTTTACTACAAGGTTATTAATTAACCTTTTCTCATTGCACAATACCAGATCTAAAATAGCCTGTTCCCTCGTTGGCTCCCCAACATACTGATCTAGAAAACTATCTTGCATACATTCCTTGAATTCATCCTCCACACTATTACTGCAAATTTGTTTTGCCCAGTCTATATGTAGATTAAAGTCCCTTGTTACACGCACCTCTAATTTCCTGATTTATACTCTGCCTTACATTACAACTACTATTTGGGGGCCTATAAACAACTCCCATCGATGTTTTCAGCCCTTTGCTGTTTCTTAGCTCCACCCAAGCTGATTCTACTTCTTGATTTTTGGAGCTAAGATCCTTTCGCTCTACTGTCTTTATCCCATCCTTTATTATCAACCTTGGCCACTATGCAACCATATCTCCATTATGGCTATTAGATCAAACCTGTTAATTTCTATCTGCGCTATTAATTCATCTATTTTGTAGTGAATGCTTTGCACATTCAGATATAGTGCCTTTAGCTTTGACTTATTTCTATTTTTCCCTGATGTCACTTTCATCACTGATGCCTTATTCACTTTTTACTCTCTCTGTCCCTTCCTGACTCATTCTGCTTATTTTTATCCAAAACTCTACTCTGCTCTAGAGCCTTGACATTTCTCTCACTGCTTTTAAATTAATCTTTCCTGAAGCCTCCCACGCCACCTTCATTAGTTTAAAGTGCTGTCTACTGCCCTAGCTTTTCGGTTTGCCAGGACACTGATCCCAGCCTGATTAAGTGGAGCCTGTCCCAACGGAACAGTTCCCTCTTTCCCCAGTACTGGTGCCAGTGCCCCATGAACCGAAACCCCTTCCTCCCACACCACTCCTTGAGCCATGCATTTAAACCTCTAATCTGTTTGTCCCTATGCCAATTTGCACATGGATCAGGTAACAATCCAGAGATTAGTACCTCTGAGGTTCTGCTTTTTAATTTGGATCCTAGCTCCTCAAACTCCCTCAGCAGAACCTCATTCCTAGTTCTACCTATGTCGTTGGTTCCTACGTGGACCACGACAACTGGATCCTCCCCCTCTCACTCCAAGTTCTTCTCCAGCTGTGAGGAGATGTCTCTAACCCTGGCACTGGGCAGGCAACACAACCTTTGGAATTCTCGGTCATGACTGCAGAGAACAGTATCTATCCCCCTGACTATACTCTCCTCTGCCACAACTACATTCCCTTTCAATCCCCCCACTTGAATGGCCTCCTGCACCATGGTGCCATGGTCAGCCTGCTCATCCATCCTACAGGCTTTTCCCTCATCCATACCGGCAGCAAGAACCTCATACCTGTTGGACAAGGTCAAAGGCCGAGGCTCCTCCAGCACTGCACCTGGGGTCCCCTTACCTGCCTGAGTTGCAGTCACACCCTCCTGTCCCTGACAACTAACCAGACCTGCACCACTACCTAACCTAAGGGTTGTGACTGCCTCCTGGATCAAAGTGTCCAGGTAACTCTTCCCATCCCTGATGCCCTGCAATGTCTGCACCTCAGACTCCAGTTCAACAACTCTGAGCTGAAATTCCTCAAGATGCAGGCACTTACTGCAAACGTGGTTGTCTGGGATCACAATGCTCTCCACAAACTCCCACATGCTGCAGTTGCAGCTCATCACCCGCTCTGCCATCCCTATATGACCTTGGGGTCGATTTTCCCAAAGCTGTCGGGAAGAAGGCGGGACTTCCCCTTTCATGTTTTGGACCCGCCTACTTCGACGTCCGGCCAATCCACGCGATTTCCCCTTGATTGACCTTGTTGAGCCCGCTCAGCGGGCTCAACAGGCCAATTAAGGGCCACCCGGCAACAGGTGACATCACAGACTGCAATTTCATCTGTCAAGAGTTCTTGACAGATGAAATATCAGTGTTTCACAGCTGTTTGAAGCTGTGAAACACTGACAGTCTGAGCTCTAACATGAGTCCTTCTGCACAGACTCAGTTAGAACTCTCACCGGCACTCAAAGCTGAAGGCTGTCACTTTTCACAGATCGCAGCCGTTCAGCTTTAAGTTCCGGGTGAGTGATGGGCTGCCGACGCCTAGAGGAAGAAAGGCTGTTAAGGTAAGTACAGGTAAGTAAAAGTTCTTTACACACTTTAGACACACCAAACACACTTACCTTTACACTCATGCACCCATCACTCACCTGAACACTGACATCACGGCCCCTCTAAATCCTTCAACCCAACGGCCCGCCTGCTCTAACCTGGCATGGTTTGGATCCGTCGGGAAACCCACATGAAACCCCTCAAAATAGGGATTAGGCTAAAAGCTGCCTGTTAACAGGCAGTTAATTGGCACTAATCCCTTCCCGCCTGGTTTCGGCGGGTCCCAGTGCGGGGCGGGTACCCGCCGCCCCTGAAACGTACGTGGGGCATAACTTACATCACGGAAGACCTCTCCTGGTCCCTCAATACCTCCTCTTTGGTGAAGAAGGTCCAGCAGCGCCTATATTTCCTAAGGAGGCTGAAGGGATGTAACCTGTCACCCCTGATCCTCTCTAACTTTTACCGCTGCACAATAGAGAGCATCCTGATGAACTGTATCACAGTGTGGTACAGCAGCTGTAGCTCCTATGACCGGAAAGCCCTGCAGCGGGTAATCAAAACTGCCCAACGCATTACCGGCACCCGGCTACCAACCATAGAGAACATCTACCAGAAACGCTGTTTATGGAGGTCACTGACCATCATCAAAGACCCTACCCACCCCAGCCACAGTCTGTTTGCCCCCCTGCCATCTGGGAGATGCTACAGATGCATTCGCACCCGAACGACCAGATTTAGGAACAGCTTCTTTCCCAGGGCTGTCATCCTACTGAACTCCACAAATAAACTCTAAAGCCTGCACATCTGCCAATGCACTTTATTATGTTTATGTTAATGTATTACAAGCCAAATGAATGTTGAATGTTTAAATGTCTTAATCTAAATGTACACTCTCGGGAGCCGCAAGCCTACATTTTGTTGTACTGCACTTGTGCACTAACAATGACAATAAAGTTGATTATGATTATGATTATGATTTTGGGCGGGATGGTGTTGGGACCCCCAAATTCGGGATTTCCCCCCCCCACATGCCTGAAACCCCGCCTGATGGCTCCACGAAAATCTAGCCCCTTGTCTTATTTAATTAAATTTGTAATTAGGTAACTTAGTTTACATTGTAGTTACTTGACTACTTAGTTGATCTAGATTAAGTTAAGTGTACTGAAATTAAATATCTACCTGTTACACAAAGTGACCTAAATGGCTGACCCCTTATTCTGAGACGGTGGCCCTAGTTCTAGACTCCGTAGCCAGGGGAAACATTCTCCCTGCATCTACCCTGTCAAGCCCCTTAAGAATGTTACATGTTTCAATGAGATCACATCTCATTCTTCTAAACTCTAGGGAACATAGGCCTAGTCTACTCAATCTCTCCTCATTGGACAATCCCCCATCCCAGGAATCAGTCCAGTGAACCTTCGTTGCACTCCCTCTATGGCAAGTATATCCTTCCTTAGGTAAGGAGACCAAAACTGTGCACAATACTCCAGGTGTGGTCTCACCAAGGCCCTATATAATTGCAGAAAGACTTTATTCTTATACTCCAATCCTTTTGTAATAAAGGCTAACATACCATTTGCTTTCCTAATTGCTTGCTATACCTGCATGTTAACTTTCTATGACATGAGGTTTAGAGTTCCTTTTGAAGTCCATACTTTCTGAACTCTATACCATACCAAGGACAACTTTCCAATCTTTCTATTTAATTTATTTTATATTAAATGTATGCCAGATAAAGGGATTGTACACTGGGAAAGAATGAAATAGCAAGTTTATTCCACATTCAAATTGAGAAACCTAAGCCAAGGGCCAAGCCCATGTACAACACCACCAACACTGAAATAGAGTAGAGTAGAACACAGAGTAAAACAAGAATTGATTGGGTGATGGCAAGCTTGGATTTTAGGAGCCTTAAAGTGCAGGAGAAAGGAGCGAATGAGCAAATTTGAGGTCAGATGTGAGAGGCACAGTTTTGTTCATTTTGGAAGCTGTGGTGGTCTGAATCTGAAGACAATGGACTGTCACCGTCATCACGTGAGCTTGTGAGAAAGAGATGTCATGAGGTTTTCCTACTTTGTGCGAAGGATAACATGATATACATTGTGCGGGTCTTGCACAATTGAGCTGAGTTAGATAGAACAAAAAGGAAAGGAAGGTGGAGCCAACATTACAATGGGAATAATTAAAATAGTGGCATTTCATGGGGAGATGTTCATTAATCTCTTGATTGCACTCAGTGTCTCCACCACCAACTCCATACCCTTGCTACCAAATCCAACCTCTCCCCAGCCACCATCTTGTGTTGAACCAGACCGTTTGCAACCATGGCGTTGTGTGGTACTGTGCCTATATAAATTATCTTTCAAGGATTGTTGATTGACTTGAGATCAATGTTTTTCATTCTGTTCCTAAGTGTAGTCAATCTTCTCGGCCACCATGCCTGCACTTGTCGAGGCACTATGGAGTGAAAGAATTGGGTATTATATTGTTCAGGTTTGGTGCAAAATTGCAAGAATAGTCCATTTACAATATCGAAGAGGTGGAATATTTTCTTCAATTTATGTTCTTATATCAGAGTTATGTAATGGACAGGAATGCTATCCATGTTCTTTAGTGTAATTCATTCCTTTAAGTGAAGAGTTCATTCTTCAACATGTTGTGCTGTACTTTTTGCATAGTCAAAGAATAAAGCTGCTTTTATATTGGTATTTGTTTCTGTTGGATTGTTGGAGAGTGCTGTGGGTGAGCTGATTCCTTTCACTTAGTTCAGTAAATCCAGCTCTCTATCCCAGTCTTTGAACGATAGAACCAGTTTCTTTGTGGGTAAATAATTCCGCAGTTGGGATAAGGGCACTGGATTCAGTTGGTTCACCCACAGCCATCTTGTGAAAACTGAATCAAACAAGCACTAATGGAAAATTGTGTTAAAGATCTAGTGCAGCGTCTGCGAGTTGTTCATAATGCTTTGATGAAGCTGTAAATTAGTCTGTAAATGCAGTAAAATATTTTTCCAACTTTACTAAAATGCATCTTTATCTCTCTCAGCCTTCAGTCTGATGACATAATGGGGAGAAATTCGGTATCACCCCGTTTGGGGCGCAATTATCGGCCGGGCGCAAAGTTTAGCGCCTGGCGCTAATTATCGCCTCTGACTGCAAACTTGGCTTCTATCGCCCCTGGAGGTGATTGGAGCACTAAATCAGGCGCTACACACCTCTCTTAAGGTGCGAAGGCTGAGGAACGAGGCGCTACCTCAGAGCGCTGGTGAAGCTCATGTGATATCAGTCAGCAATGGAACACAGACACACCGGCGCCGGCCAGTTCTTAAAGGGGAGGGTCGATCTTGCTCTCCATCCACACCCTGCTCATTGCAGCCTTGAATCTCGGCCTGGAGAGACCTGTGCATCAAATCTGTTGGAAAGAACAATGGAGAGGCCCAGGGAAAGAGCTCAGAGTGCAGCCCCCATAGTCTCTTCTAAATCGATACAAGGAAGATCAAATCAAAAAGAACCTGCAAAATGCTGCTCAGTACTCAAAACTCCTCAACACAGCTTTGAATATCTCCTGCAGTCTCTCTCTCTCATTCAGAATATGTGGTGCAAAAATTTCGCCGACAAAAAAAGGCAGGAAGCGGTCGCCTTTAAATAGCATTCCCCCAGTCCCTTCCCGACTGCAAAATGCTCCCCTCTACCTGTTGTTGCTAGCGGCAGGTGGTAAGACAGGGGACACCACTCAACATCCGGTCTGGGGTGCTACTATGTCAGTCGAGTTGCTCGCTCGACTGACATCATGATCTGCTGCCGCAGGAGATCGTGGCAGTAGTATTTAGTGCCGCCGCAAAATGTCTAGTCAATTTCGTGAGCGGCGCAAACATCACCGCGCACGGGCGCTAGTTGCTTCGTGACCCATTCGCGCCCTGTTAAGGCACTAACGGGAGGTGCAAACCAACTGAGTCTTTCCCCCAATGAGCCCAAATTTAACTCCAGGCAAGGTTTGGCCGTGTGGCCTGCGATTTGAGTTGCAAACACACTCCTTGCTCCAGAAATGAGGCCGATCTATATTAACCCCCAGGCTTCATTTAAAATCCCAGCAGCCCATTGAGGGTGGGATGTTGGCGGGAGGGAGGCGGAACGTCGCACGAGCTGGAGGCCACTCGCTGGCACCAGGCAGGTAGTGGGATCAGTTTGGAGGGCCATGTCGAGGAGGTCTTGCATTAGGGAAGGGGGAGATAGTCTGTGGCAGGGGTGGCCTAAGCTTTTCTTGTGTGGCCTGGAGGTGTGCACCTGCTCCTCCCGGCCTCACAAGGAAAGGAAAACGATTTGCCAGTTTAGGTCTTTACTGGCCTGAGCTCCAGCTCCCGCTGTCTTCATCTGACGGGAAAGCCTCAGCAGCTCCCCAATCAGGCTATCAGTTAAAATCCATATGTAAAGGACACTGCCAACTTTGGGTGGGTATCCTCACCACGTGCTCAGTAGAGCAGCTTAAAATTCGGAAGGGTGAATCCCTGCCGACTTTTCGGCAGGTAAGTAACTTGGGCAATTTTAACCCACAACAACAACAACTTGTATTTATATAGCGTCTTTAACATACAGGAAACTTTCTTTTATCCGGCACAGACGGGACCGACGTGGTGCCGGTTCATCAAAAATTCCGGATAACCGAACGCTATTGTAAAAGATAGGGAGAGCTGAATGCTCCGTATAAAGCAACAAACCCTGTTGCTTAGCAACAACTGTAAAACAATGAACACAAGCTTCAAGCGTCTCTGTAGCTTAGCAACAGCTGGAGCCACTCCCTTGCAAAGCACAGATGGAAGAAGGCAAATAAATATGAAGTAAAACCTACTCCTGAATTTTGCCGGTTAACCGACATTTCCGGTTATTTAGGTGCCGGTAAATCAAAAGTTTCCTGTAGTAAAACTTCCCAAGGCGCTGCACAGGAGTATTTTAAGACATAAAATTTGACACCAATCCACATAAGGATAAATTAGGGCAAGTGACCAAAAACTTGGTCAAAGAGGTAGGTTTTAAGGAGCGTCTTAAAGGAGGAAGGAGAGGTAGCGAGGCAGAGAGGTTTAGGCAGGGAATTCCAGAGCTTAGGGCCTAGGCAACAGAAGGCACGGCCACCAAAGGTTGAGCGATTATCATCAGGGATGCTCAAGAGGGCAGAATTAGTGGAGCGCCTGGTAGCTTCTGGGCAGAAAGGGTTAAAATCGCAGCCCCCTCGTTTTTTTTGTCAGCAATAATATAATGGAAATCTTGCTCATGACTAAACAAGTTTGAACTTGGAATGCATTTGTTTAGCAAGAAGAAACGTTGAATATTTAATATTTTTCAAGTTATGAACCTTCTCGGTAGGAGACAAGATGAGAATTAAATTTAGTGAGGGAGTTTAGAAACTAATGCGGCTGTTAAATGTTAAAAGGGAGTGCGATGAGACATGTGAAAGCATGCGTGGACTGAATATTAATGCGTTATTTGTGATGGATTATTTCTGAAATCAGACAGTGATATGGTAAGTACTAGTAGTTCTGTCCTCTCCCTCTGGAGCACTTCAATATAAAGGCGTCAGTTTGTCACAATCAGATCCCCTGCCACAGTTTCTTAATTTAATAGCTCAAGGCTGCACATTCTGCTTTCTCTGTGCATTACCCGCATAAAGCTGTCTCTTTTTTGCTGGGGGTGAGGTGCGGGGGCAGAAGGGGGTTAATTCAATGTGCATTGTGCATTTATAAATAAAAACATATTGAAATATCTTTTGGCTCTTGCATAGTTGAAGGCATTTGTGGAAAATTTCTCCTGGTTATTACGTGTTTGTAAAATATCATGATTTCTCAAGAAATCTTTCTGCTATGTTTGCAATGTCATTAATACAAAGCCCAGCAGAGGAAGTCACCTGTGCAACCCCCAATCCCCTTGTGACATCTGAGCTTGAGCTGCAATTTAGCAGCAATCCGTGGCCTTAATTGTAATGGCCATACATTATTGAACTCAAGCATATCAATTGATGAGCTTCTATCAACCCTCAGATTGTTAGTCTATGTACAGAGACACATTATCATCTGCAAATGGTACATTTGGGATGGGACAGATATTCCCTACAAGACAAAAGGTAAACTGAACATCAGTTTGAGTCTGTCATGAAGCCTTCAAGGGAATGGTGATTGAACCCGTAGGAATTTATTTTATTCATGCTACGAACAGCCAGCAGAGGAAAAATCTTTCATCCCTGTTCATAGGTAGCTTGCCAGAGGTGAAAGAACATTTTAACGCTCTGCATGGCACAGCCCAGAATTAGTAATCCTCATCATATCCTGAGGTGAGGCATTGACTTTTCTAAAGCGTTTATGGGCTTGTCCTATTTATAAAGGCTCAGATTCCTATTAGCGGTCTTAATTGGACAAAGGAGCTTTTGGTACAAAACGTTTTTTTTAATCAAAGCAGACGATGGGCAAATTAAAATGATAAACGCTAGCTAATGCCCAACGCCATTCAACCGCATCTGTGTTTCAAAGGGCAAGTGGCCAGTTATTTCAAACTCCGATTCTGGTTAATCCTGTAAAACAAGGTTTCCAACTTTCATTTTGTCTGAAGATGATAAGGTCTGAAGAGAAAGGCAGGGCATTTGGTTTGCTAATAATGTTCCAGTTTCTTGTAGTGAATTGAGATGTCATTCAACATTTTAGATACATGGAATTTTGATATTAGTACTCACGGCAATAAGGTTCTAATTTCACTCATTGACATTTATTTTTAGTTGTTGTATTGGTTTCATGCTGCTGGCTCTTGGTGTCAGGCGGGGTGGGGTAGGGGGGAAGGTTCTGCTGGTAATCCCAAAGTAAAACTGTAGGGGAAAAATTGGGTGGCGCCTCTTTTTGGGCGCTAACGTCATTGGGACATTAATTTTAGCGCACTGAAAAAGTTAGCACCCCTCCGCCGGAAATTCAGTGGTAGCACTCCAAGCAGGAGGTGGAGCACGACTGGAAGCCCCCCACCTCCTTCTTGGGATGCTACTACTGAAGATGGCGGCGCTACGTGCAACAGCGCCACGTCAGGCGGCAAGTATTTCTGCATCATTGCAGGCTTCCCTCCCCTGATTAAAGGGGAGGGGCCTAGAGCTGCGCGCACCGGGGCCCTGCTGAACCACCAGGGAGCGGGGTGCTGTGAAAACAGTCCAGCATTCAAGAGGAGTGCCGGGCTGAGCGATTGCAGCCACGTAAAAAAGTGAAAGGTGGGTTGGCGCTGGCAGTCAGCCAAAATAAAAATGGCCACCTGACACCTGCCCTTTAAGTAGCGCCGCCGCCGCTGCAAAGCCGCCCCCTGATCCTGTCGGACATATCATCTGCCGATAGGTCAGAGGGCACAAGGGAAGTTTGCGGCTGGAGTGCAAGCAGGGCGCTGACATAATCGGCAGCGGCACAGCGCCGCGGGACATTACCGGCTACTGCCACCGCTAACCATCCACTGAATTTTGCGGGAGGCATTAGCATTTCCACTCTCGGACGCTAGAGGATTTGCCCCCCCCCGGGGGTGCTAACGAGAGGTGCAACTCAACCCAAATTTTCCCCCATAGAATTTGTTGATGCTTACCACCAAGAACAGCTGTTTTATTTTTTTAAACTAGGTTTTAACCAGTGCCTGACTTAGGAATGTAGGAATTGCTAGATGAGAAAAGACCAAGGTTCATATAGTTCGACTTTGATCCATCCCGGTGGTCGCTTGATACACCAATAATGGAGTTGTTGACTAATCATGGCAATTAGCCTGCAATGGATGCAGGCATGTGGGCTGGAATTTTCTGGGGTCCGTGCGGGCACGATTGGAGGCGGGTCGGGTGGGAAATTTGAAAAATGTTGCAGCGGGTCGGGCACCCGCCATCACCTCGCCCCCCACACGCCTATCCTTCGGGCACATTTGCCGGTGCGGCAGCGACCTGAATGGCAGAGGCGGGCGCATAATTCAAATCATTATCAGCTTGTTGTCAGACCATTAAGCATCTTTTCAGCCTATCTTTCAAATTTCCCTGGCTGCCTACAGGATTCACGCAGCTCGGGAACCACGTCTGTCAGCTTGAGACGGGCGTTGAGTGGCCATTGCTCCAGCTGATTAGATGACAGAATGAAATGTACTATAAAACCTCCCATCTCACAGCTGATCACTTTCCTCAGGCAGAAGCTGTTGCTGGCTGCATTGCCAGCACAGATTTAGCTTTCTACAGGTTGCAAGTGTTTCCAGCAAAGTCGTCATCCAGTCTCACCTCATTGTTACAACCTATCACACCATTGACAGCTTGCGCCTCCAATCTCTACTTGACCTGTCATCTATTCCATCAGCATGGCTGCCGTTTATACTGTGTCACCTTGATTCTCAGAATTGGACCATAATGAGCCCCAACACCAGCAGCACCAGGCACACCAGCAGCACCAACAACAACACCACCAACCTTCTCCTCAACCATCGGATGCTGCACAGGACTGAGGGCATCAGCACAGGGCTGCACCACACTGGAGGCGATGCCCCCAACACAAGGTATACAGGCAGAGGATGAGGTTCCTCAACATGACTGAGCAGCAGTGCCAAAGGAGGCTTCGGCTATCATGCCAGGTCGTCGCAGACATTTGCAGAATGCTGGAGCAAAACCTGCAGCCCACAGGAGCGGGTGGACATGCCTTACCAATGGCTGTCAAAGTCACCAGTGCCCTCAACTTCCTTGCCTCAGGCTCCTTCCAGGGATCTGCAGCAGACATTTGTGGCATCTCATAGTCAGCCACCCACAGATGCATCACACAGGTCACCGATGCCCTCTTTGACAAGTCAGCCAATGATATCAACTTTGCCATTGTTACTGAGTGGTTGTTCGGCTTTGCCACTCTAACTGGCTTCCCACAGGTGCAGGGCGTCATCGACTGCACACATGTGACCATCAGGGCACCCCATCATTACCCAGGAGTCTTTGTCAACTGCAAGGGCTTCCACTCCCTCAATGTGCAACTAATCTGCAACCATAGGAAGATCATCATGCATGTGTGTGCCAAATTCCCTGGCAGCTGCCATGATTCTTTCGTCCTTCGCCAGTTCACCCTCCCTCAGCTCTTCGCTCCTCCAAACAGACTTTCCGGCTGGCTGTTTGGAAACAAGGGCTATCCACTGAAGACGTGGTTCATGACACCCTTGAGGAGACCAAGTAGTGAGGTCCAGGAGAGATATAATGAAAGCCACATTTCCACCAGATGTGTCATAGAGTAAACAAAAGGCATGCTGAAAATGCACCAGACGCCTTGACAGATCTGGAGGAGCTCTTCAGTACGCACCAGCCAGGGTCTCCAGAATCATCATGGTCTGCTGCGCCCTGCACAATATAGTGCAGCAGCGAGGATTAGTGCTGCATGAGGTGCAAGGCACTGAGCGCACAGCCTCTTCAGAGGAGGAGGAGCGGGAGGAGGAGCTGGAGGAACATGCAGGCCAGATTCGACCAGCAGCCAAGCACATTGCTGCCCAGGAGACCAGGGATGGCCTCATCATGTCCAGATTTACTTCACTTTACGCAGTACGCCCATATGGCTGCCACATGCTGCGCCAGGTTGGCACCACCCTACAGCAACACCATAGAGGATCCCTACGATGACGAAGCAATTCCTTTCACACTGACTGCCATGAGGTACCGTTATGTCTCACCATTCACTCCAACTCACTAAGCCACTTCCAAAGGTGCACACAAATATGTCCAAGACGGGAAACTGGTGAAAATAAAGATTTTCATGGTTGACCATACATTAACGGAAACTTGACATTAATATTGACTAAAACACTCAAGTGGCTACCCAAGTGAATCTACTTGTGTGTCATCGTTCTCTTTCATGTGCTTCTATGAGGTAATATCCCTGTGGCTTCAGCAGAGGTCGAGGCAGCCTGCTCACTTCCCTGCTGTGACTGCTTAGACACTCTTTGGGGGGGGTGCTCTTGATGGACCTGTGGGAGAGTAAAGAGATGAGTTAGATATGCCATATGAAGAATGGGTACAGATACCATTATGCACATGATGACCATTCAGTGGCTGCTGACATTAGTCCCCATATGAGTGACTGATGTATGCCATGTAGCTGTATGATGTGTAATTCTGTCACCAGTTTGATGAGATGTCCCCCTTTCTCCATCTCCCACCTCCAGCTGCTTAGCCACTCCCGGTACTTCCAATGCAGCCTCCTCTGCTATTGCGGGGGTGGCAAATGATGGCGGCCCACCTCCAGTTCCCTCCCTCTCCCTCTTATTGTATGCTCTCTTCTTCTGCAAGGAGGGAAAGAAGAGAAGGTTGAGTGAGTGTGATGGAATGAGTGTAAGGAATGGATGGGTTACATCTTTAGAGGGAGACTATGATGGAGTGAGGTGCCAGTGCCAAGTGGCCTCCTTGCGTGTTGTTAGTTGGGATGAGGCTGAGTGTGAGGGGTGGCTAGTAAGATGGGGATGTGATAATGTAGAAAGAGAGAGGGATGGGTGGACATGCGAGGAATGACATGCAGGAGTAGGGTTGGGAAGGCAGAGTGATGGGGATGTGATGAGAGGCACAGCAGGATGAGGTTGAGCGTGGCTTTGCACTCACCTTTCCAGATCTAATGAGGTCATTGAAACGTTTGTGGCACTGCACCCAGGTCCTCCTGAACACATCCCTGCTGTTGACCTCCTCTGCAATTTGGAGCCAGGCTCTTTTTGTCTCCTGAGGAGGTTTCTTCCGTCCATTGGAAGGGAAGAGGACCTCCCTGCGTGCTCTGACTCCCTCCACAAGGATATGGAGAGAGTCATGGGAGAACCTGGGTGCAGCCCTCTGCCTCTGTGCAGCCATCTCTCCAACTGTTTGGAGCAATCCAAATCTCCAGTGTGCTGCCTGCACACTCGTAGATGAACCTTCAAGTGCAATGTGGCCATGGCTCCTTTAAAACTACCAGCTGAAAATGCGTCATGGATGACATCATCAGATCCGCACCATTTAATTTGGCTGGGCAACGTGCAGGGCCGGCTTAATCAGCCCCATTTGCGCAAAGTCAATTTCTGCAGTGGAATGGAAGCAACAACGGGATCGCGAGCCACCGCGCCGACCGCCCACACCCGACCCGCCCAGGTATAGAAACCTTTGGCCGTGGTGAGAAACACCCCCAGTGATGGAAAGCTTTGGGAACCATAGGTCCAAATTCAGCTGTTCCTCCGAAGCATGCTGCACTTACCATGTATCATGTCTCAAATTACTTTAGTGAATGTAGCAACAGGGCCTAGCGGCTACAGCTCGACACACAGCCCGTTAAAAACAACTTTTGCTTGCTTACGTTTGCCTGCATGCCTGTCATCCCTCAAGTTGAGTCTGATGTACACCTGCGATAACACTCAACTATATCAAAGCAGAATAAGGATTTGTTAAAACAAAAGGAGCGCTTTACTCAAACCATGCAAGATTGAAAAGTTAATCTGGAGCTTGAGAAGACAAATAGGTGCAGACAAGTAGAGAATCTTTCTACTCTTCCAATAAACACTAGGGAGCATTCCAACCCACCAGCTACCTGATGATCTATTTGAGAATATGCATGAACTACAAAACCAGTAAAGAACCATGGTGCAGATCTCCTCCCAGTCCTTGATATAGTATCAATGCAGCTGATCTTAATACTTAAAGCAAAATACAATCCCTCCATTTCCTTAGTTTGCTGTGAATAAATGACTTGACTCTCACTTGTTAGTTGTGGGAAACTTGGATACCCTTCACCCACAAAGGCTGGAAAACTCATGCACAATCCACTCCATCCAGCAATGGCTGATTATTGTGACAGCTTGGTCCAGTTGAAGCCTCGAGATCAGAAGATTTTCTCTAGCGAGCACAGGCAACAGCTGTGCTGCCGACCTGCCCAAAATGGCGACAAGAGCGGGACCCACCGGAAGTAGACGGAAGCGAGGCTGTTGCCATTTTTTCTCTAGTACCGGCTCATCTTGGTGGTAAGCCTCAACAAGTTCTATGACTGTTTACATCCCACATCTAGGCTGGCCACCCAGTAGGGTAGTAAGAGAGTGCTGCATTATCTGAGGTGCCATTCTACTGTTGAAACATGAAACTGAGATCCTGTTCCAAAGGATCTTACAGATCCCATGGCACTGTTACAAGATGAGCAGAGATTCCTTCTGGTCAATGTTCCTCCAAAATTAAAAAACAACACAGCTTTAACTGGAATTCTTGTCATTGCTGATGACGATTTCTACCTACACAGTTATTGTCACAGAATGCATTTCAAAGAGTAATTAATTGGTGAGGTTGGTGCAAATTTTCATTTTCACCACCTGGACAGCAATCTGGCGTAGCTATCACTCGTCCTTTGTAGAACCCGCCTGGTCTTCATTCCATTGAAATCATAAAAAGACCATTCGATCCGCCCAACCAGATTACCGCCCTGGTGACAAAGACAAAAATCAACCCCACTGTGTGAATCACGTTGAGATATTTTACCTTAATGAGGCACTCTATAAATTTAAGTAATATATTCGTGGAACTTTGATACAAGCCTCCCATTGCTGTATCCCTGGGGAAATTAGTCACAGTTTTCCTCTATTCTCCCCAGCCACTTTCTTAAAGTATTTCTCCCCCAACAATCACCTGGGAACTTGTACCCAATCCCACTGGTTCTCCAGCATTTGGATATAACCTGACTCCCTTCTTGGGCAACTTGCCACTGTCTTGGCTATTAGCCTTGGCTCAGTGGTAGCACTCTTGCCTGTAGAATCAGAATGGGTTGTTGGTTCAAATTGTGAGTTCAAGCCGCACGTCAGGACTTCAGCATAAAATCTCAGCTGACACTTGAGTGCAGTACTGAGGGGGGTGGTGCACTTTCAAAGATGCCATCTTTCAGATGAAGCTCCGTTTGCCCTCAGGTGGAAGGAAAAGATCCCACGGCACTATTTTGAAGAGCAAGTGTGAGGTGGTGGATTTTGGTAGGAAGAATAAGGAGGCCACATACTCCTTGGAAAATCAGAGTGTAAATGGGGTAGAGAAGCAAAGAGATCTAGGGGTACAGATCACTAAAAGTAGCAAAGCAAGTTAATAAGGCTATTAAACAGCAAACCAAGCACTGGGGTAAAGGGATAGAATTGAAAGATAGAGAAGTTATGTTAAACTTGTATAGAACCTTGACTAGACCACACTTGTAGTATTCTGCACAGTTCTGGTCTCCATGTTATAAAAAGGATATAGAGGCACTAGAGAAGGCGCAAATTTTTTTTTCAATGATGGTACCAGAACTGAGAGGTTATACCTATCAGGAGAGATTGAACAAGCTCGGGCTCTTTTCACTGGAAAAGAGAAGGTTGGGGTGTGACCTGATAGAGATCTTTAATATTAGGAAGGGGTTTGATAGGGTAGAAAAGATATTTCTACTTTTGAGGGAGACCAAAATTAGGAGCCAAAAATATGAGATAATCACTAATAAATCCAATAGGGAATTCAAGAGATACTCCTTTACCCAGAGAGGGGAGTGGTTAGAATGTGGCACTCGCTACTACAAAGAGCAGTTGAGGCAAGTTGCCTAGATACATTTAAGGAGATGCTGGAGAAACACATGAGGGAGAAAGAACTAGAAGGTTATGCTGATAGGGTTAGATGGAGAGTGATGAGAGGAGGCTTGTGTGGAGCATAAACACTGGCATGGACCAGCTGGACCAAATGGCCTGTTTCTGTACTGTACATTCTATGTAATTCTATATAAGTTCTCTTAGTGTCCTGGCCAATAATTATCCCTCAACCAACATCACCAAACAACAGATTACCTAATCAATGTGTGTGCAAATTACACAACAACAATGACTACGCTTCAAAAAGTAATTCATTGGCTATGAAATGATTTGTCGTGGTCTGAGATTGTGGAAGTGACGGTATAAATGCAAGTTTGTTTGTTCTTTTAAAAATCCCCCCCCCCTCAACATATTAGGCACATTCCACTGCCAGTCCAGTGCTGATATCACTCTAAGCAGCTGCTTCATGGTTCATAAGTGTGGGTTGGATTGCTTCACCATCCAGTGATTATACTCTGCATCTACAAGGAATGTCGATTGCTTCCACTCAGTTGCTCCTCAACTCAGATAAGGCAATCACCATCAAATCAAGTCAAATCAAATCAACTTTTATTGTCATTGTTAGTGCACAAGTGCAGTACAACGAAATGTAGGCTTGCGGCTCCCGAGAGTGTACAATTTGGATTAGGACACTTAAACATTTCAACATACATTTGTACATATATATTAGCATAAATATGACCATAATAAAGTGCATCGGCAGATGTGCAGGCTTTAGTGTTTATTTGTGGAGTTCAGTAGGATGACAGCCCTGGGAAAGAAGCTGTTCCTAAATCTGGTCGTACGGGTGCGAATGCATCTGTAGCGTCTTCCAGATGGTAGGAGGGCGAACAGACTGTGGCTGGGGTGGGTAGGGTCTTTGATGATGGACCGTGCCCTCCGTAGGCAGCGTTTCTGATATATATGTTCTATGGTCGGTAGCCGGGTGCCGGTAATGCGTTGGGCAGTTTTGACTACCCGCTGCAGGGCTTTCCGGTCATGGGAGCTACAGCTGCCGTACCATACCGTGATACAGTTTGTCAGGATGCTCTCTATAGTGCAGCGGTAGAAGTTAGAGAGGATCGGGGGTGACAGATTACATCCCTTCAGCCTCCTCAAGAAATATAGGCGCTGCTGGGCCTTCTTCACCAGAGAGGAGGTGTTGAGGGACCAGGAGAGGTCTTCCATGATGTGGACTCAGAGGAACTTAAAGCTGGCCACCCTTTCCACCTCCGCCCCATTGATGTGGATGGGGGTGTGACTTCCGCCTTTGGACTTCCTGAAGTCCACGATTATTTCCTTTGTTTTCTTGGTGTTAAGGGCCAGGTTGTTGTCGGCGCACCACTTCACGAGATGCTGGACCTCCTCCCTGTAGGCTGACTCATCGTTGTTGGTGATCTGGCCTACTACCGTGGTGTCATCTGCAAACTTGATGATGGTGTTGGAACCATTAACAGCCACACAGTGGCTAATTGTGTTGCACACCATGTTGCAAATTGTGATCGGTAACCTACTTCCCACTATTTATCACAATATTTTGATGCAAAGAACTAAGCTGCCTCCCGCCGAAACCCTCCCCCACCAAAAAAAACCCAAGTCGACTGTGATCTCTGTCTTCTTATCATATAATAAATACAATGGATAACGATACCATTCAGAATATCCAGCCTCACTTAGCCTAAAACAGCAAGCTTTCAGGAGAACCGATATTGAATATGGATATAGGCTACTGCTTTCCCATTAATAACTGAATTACTCGATTAATTAAATACACCATGTTTGGCTGCTACTCCATTAGTTTTTATCATCTCCTCTGGACATACCGTTTTAAATCCTGTTGTACTGTGGAGAAGGAGAGCATTCTTCCTCTTCTCTTACAGGGGAATTTGAATAGAAATAACTAAAGAAAAAAGGGCAGTTCCTCAGATAATGAAGGTTTGGATGTAATGTCATAGGAGCAGTGGATCATTTTAGCAGCAATGGTTTTAAGGAGATATGCATCAATAGCCCAGATTGCCCCCAATTATTATAGGAACCAGGAGGCTTGATTTTCATCTTCTCAGCTTATACAATTCTGTTCTATTAATACAATGGCAATGACACATAAATTCACTGAATTTATCGTCACATCTGCACCTTACCTGGTAATGAAACCTTAATTTATAAAACCGATTAAGGCATTATATCATTTGGAGAAATACAGACTGGTTGGATTAATATACACTGCACATAGTGTGGAGTTCTTAATTTGTAATAAATTACATTTTCGAAATCCTGGCTTTTTTCTCTCCTGTTAAAATTGTTGACACTTTTCCTGAAGAGTAAAAACAGTGAGCTCACATCTATCTCAACAACACCTGTATTCCACTGATATAGAGGTATTTAACATGGGCGTATGGCTGAAGGCCTAGCTGAAAGACAAGTAAAAAGAAAATCTATTGTAGTTTGTCTTGCATTCAAATATTCTCTTTCACATGATCACTATATTTTGGGCTGTTCATGTATCTTCTAGCTGAAAGACTGTCCTATTAATAATGAGGTCTTAATTATACTGCAGCGCCCTTTTTACATCCAGTTATATAGAACCTTTTTTTGTGTGTCAGCTTGCTTGTAAACCCTGATGAGATCAGTCAAAGCTGGAGCTCAGTGTTCAATTGTAAATATTGCATCTGTATTAATATCTTGGGTTTAATGAGACATTATACTAATGTGCCAAGGATTGCTGATTAATTTCATTTTTGAAGATATTTATAGTTTAGACAAGTATTGATGATACTTTGATTAAGCGAAATACCGTACTGGTCCGTTGCTCTCTGTTGAAGCTTGTAAGAGATTATACGATCTCATCAGGTTGTTGTCAGTCAAGCTGAAGTGTTTTTTCTTAAAAACTAGTGGATACTCCAGCTAATCAAGTTGACTTTTGTTGTGCACCAGTTAAGATTTAATTGTTTTTAAATTGTGGTAAAATGGCTAGCAATTCAGATCCCCGGGGATGTCCAACATGATAAGCTGTAAGAAACTGGCAGGAATTTATCATTGTAATGATTGACTGATTAAATGAAATAGAAAGAATAAAGATTTCACATTCTCAGAAAGTCCCAATGGGCTTCACAGCCAATGAATTACTTTTAAATTGTAGTCATTGTTATTTATGTAGGTAACCATGGCAGCCAACTTTCACACAGCAAATTCGCACAAATGGCAATGAGGAAAATGACCAGCTAATATGCTTTTGATGGCTTGGGTTGAGAGATAAATGTTGGCCAGGACACCAGGAGCTATTCCTGCTCTTCTTCGAATAGCACCATGGGATTTTTTTATACCCATCCGAAGGTCTTATCCAAAAGGCAACATCTCTGACAATACAGCACTCCCTCCGTACCACACTGAAGTGCCAGCCTAGATTACACGTCAAAGTCCTGGAGTGGACCTTGAACCCATGATATTTTGACTAGCAGTTTAGAAATGTGAATTTGGTTTGGGTGGTGTTACTTGGTTTTATTTTTGAATCTTGTGTCATCAAATAGAGCTGGGTACCCAGTCAGTGTTGTAAGATTTGCAACATTTTTGCATTTCCCCGAAGGCTGTTATTAATAAATGGGACCCTGCGTGGAATGTTTAAAATCAGAAAGGGTACCCAAAATGACGTCCGTGCATCGTGGCAGCAAGCCTGTGAGATTTTAAAATGGATTCTACAATGCAGACAGCTTGGAGAAATCGAAACCAAACTACAGGCTTCTGTGAAGAGAGACTTTGTATTTTGGAACCAGACAGGACTCTGAATTATGCATTAGACCGAATTGGAGGCAAATCTAAATTCAGTTTAGGCCTATAGTTAAGGCCATCTAGCAGTCTGCATATATTATCGGAAACAGATTAACCGAGGCCGGACAAGGCCCATCAAGGAACTTTCAGGACAATACAAGTCAATTATCGGGCCGGTAGATGCGATTACCGGCCATCTAAAACCAGTTAGTATGGATTGCTACCATTATTTAAAATAGCCCGCCAAGATTAAAACAAAGAACTAACCTGATTTGGCGCACAGATAAGGGTTCTCGACGAAGGTATAATTGAAGGCCCCCCTTGGGTAGCAAGGATTTCAAGTTTTTGGTCGGGTGTTCATGTTGGTTGGTGTGCTGGTGCTGCTCTTCGGGCCCTCGCCCTCGTGGCTGCCGCTCTTCCCCTGTCCCGCGCTTACCCCCTGGCCTTTGCCCGTGCCCTTTTTCCCACACCATCTGGAACTAGCCCCGGCACCGGGTCGGGCGGACACGAACAATTCAGGTCAGGCGAGGCGGGACGCGATGAGGGGAGGACGGAAGACCACCGGAGAAAGGGGCTTCGAATTATCGGGCCTTCAGCCTCGGCCGACCTTCAAATAATTGCACACCAACTCAATCTGGCGGTTGTCAATGAAGAATCATCCCTGCAAGGTAAAGTACCCAAACAGAGACTTTAACTTTGGGGTACATGTACCTGGACAACGCCCTTGCAGCACCTGGAGGCCATGTGATGACGACAAGCTCCAGAGAGCACCAAGAGCGAACCCCGAACACAACCGCTGTTTTGAGTCTAACAAACCTTTTGATTGGTGAGCATGAAGTTCTGACCCCTCATAGCTTAATCTAGTTAGGTATAAGGGGTGGGATAAGGATAAGGGTTTTGTTAAGATAGTTGTTTTCCCTCGATGTGCCATGTGTTCCCCATTCCCTGTATAAGTATAGTTATTATTATTCTTTTGCATTTGTATTTTTGCCTGTAGAAGTGTACACTAGTAATTTTTCCCATAAGATTGTATCAAGCTTTTCCTCTTCAATAAAATCTTGTTTTTTTTTACATCCAACCACCTGTCTACTTGAGTCTTCTCTGTACCGCCGCCTTGTACCTAAGTCCGGTGTCTAGAACCCAGGGGCGTGGGAGCGATTCAAACCGCTCACTAAACAGTCAGTGGCATAACTGACTGGGTGTACGTACGCGCTGAACAACACCACCACACGCCACCCCCTACAGTGTGTAGAACCTTGTGATGGGAGAAGCAGGAGGAAATCCATACCCTTACTCCTGATTGACACAGTTTATTATTATGGACAATCTGCCTTGCCCCAAATTGGGTGAAATATGTGTGGTAAACCACTGTTTGTTATTGTTGTTGTTGTTGTTGTTGTGGCACACTCTTGTGCCTATGCATGCCTCAGCTGACTCCGCCCCTGGCTCCACCCACATGCCCGGGTATAAAGGTGACTGCTCTGCAGCCCCCTGCCCTTTTGGATACCAGGCAGCCACGAGAGGCATGCTCTGTTCTTTGCTAATAAAAGCCTATTAATTAACTCTCTGTCTTTTATGAGGAATTGATAGCGCATCAATTTTATTAGCAAAACAAAATGTCGGGTCCAAATGCTGAACAGCAGGAGCTGCATCAACCGACGGCACCAAACGCTGAGCAGCAGGTGCTGCTGCGAGCCCTCAGACCAACATGCCTGGACCTAGACCCCCAAGAAGCGGGTTCGGCTACCAAATTCGCACAATGGCTGCGTTGCTTCGAGGCTTACCTGGAAGCCTCAACTGTGACCCTAGACGAAAACAAGCTGAAAATCCTGGCCTCAAAGGTGAGCCACCAAGTTTATACACTAATCCAGGACGCGACGACCTACGCGGCGGCTATCGATCTGCTTAAAGGGCAGTACGCACGCCCGGTAAATACGGTCTATGCCAGGCACCTCTTAAGATCCCGCAGACAGCAGCCCGGGGAATCGGTGGAGGCTTTCCTACGGGCATTGCGGATACTCGGCCAAGGCTGCGATTGCAAAGAATTATCAGCCGCAGCACACACGGAGGGACTGATCCGAGATGCTTTTGTTGCGGGTCTAAGGTCCGACTACTCCCGGCAGAGACTGTTGGAGAAGGGAGAAATAGACCTGAAAAAGGCAGTGTCCCTCGCGCTCTCGCTCGACGCGGCCCACAGGAATATGGACGCTTTCTCCCCTAACCGCTCCACGCCGTGGACGCCGCAACCTTGGGTCATGGGACTGCCACCTCCAACTGCTGCAGCGATGTCCAAGGCACAGAAATGTTATTTCTGTGGCCAGGCAAAACACCCCAGAGTACGCTGCCCAGCGAAAAACGCTACCTGCTCCGGCTGCGGGAAGAAAGGACACTATGTCAGCGCCTGCAAAGGTAAAACCGCTAACGCCAGCAGCGCCGCGTGCGAACCGTGGGGGCAGCCATCTTGTCTGCCATCTTGGGCTCCCCCAGCCGCGTGGGGATCGGGATCATGGGCGCCGCCATTTTGTCCGCCATCTTGGACGCCTCCAACTTCAATCACGGGGGACCCGAACTCAACCACCGCCTCATCTGACGTCCACATCGACTCGCTTGACCATACGCTGGCCTCCGTGATGCTGGACCAATCTCTCCCTCATCAACTGTCCAGGTCCATGATGGACATTACGGTAAACGGCCGCGCCACTACCTGCCTTTTTGACAGCGGGAGCACGGAGAGCTTTATCCACCCCGACACGGTGCGCAGTTACTCTCTCCCGGTCCTGCCGACGCGCCATCGGATCTCTATGGCTTCCAAAGCCCAGTCAGCGGACGTCGGTGGCTACTGTGTAGTGACCCTTTCAGTACGGGGCACAGAATACAAAAATTTTAAACTTCTGGTCCTGCCCCATCTCTGCGCTACCGTTCTACTGGGGTTGGATTTTCAGTGCCACCTTAAAAGTGTCACATTAGCGTACGACGGACCCCTCCCCCCACTCACAGTCTGCAGCCAGCAGCTTTTAAATCGCCCGCCGCGCACCATTTGCAGCCTCTCCACCCTTAAAGTCTGCCCCCCATCCTTGTTCGCTAACCTCACCCGCGACTGTAAGCCCATCGCTACCAAAAGCAGGCGTTACAGTGCCGGGGATAGGAGCTTCATTAAATCCGAGGTAGCGAGACTCCTGAAGGAAGGGATTATTGAGAGTAGCACCAGCCCATGGCGAGCACAAGTGGTGGTGGTGAAGACTGGCGGAAAACAGCGCCTAGTTATTGACTACAGCCAGACGATCAATCGCTACACCCAGTTGGATGCATACCCACTCCCCCGCATATCTGACATGGTCAATCAGATAGCACAATACCGGGTGTTCTCGACGATTGATCTGAAGTTGGCATACCACCAGCTCCCCTTCAGGGCTGAGGACCGCCAGTACACAGCTTTTGAAGCTGACGCTCATCTCTACCACTTCCTCAGAGTTCCCTTTGGCACCACCAACGGGGTTTCAGTCTTCCAACGGGAGATGGACCGGATGGTTGACCAGAACGCGCTCCAGGCCACTTTCCCCTATCTAGACAACGTCACCATCTGCGGCCATGACCAGCAGGACCATGATGTTAACCTAGAGAAATTCCTCCGTACGGCCCAGTGGCTGAATCTAACATACAACAAGGACAAATGTATGTTTCGTACCACGCGCCTTGCCATTCTTGGCTGCGTAGTGGAGAACGGAGTCATCGGCCCCGACCCCGACAGAATGCGCCCCCTTATGGAGCTCCCCCTCCCCCACTGCCAAAAAGCACTGAAGAGATGCCTAGGGTTTTTCTCTTACTATGCTCAGTGGGTGCCCAACTATGCGGACAAAGCCAGACCCCTCATCAAGTCCGCCTCCTTCCCCCTGACAGCAGAGGCATGTGCAGCCTTCACTCTCATAAAAAGAGATATTGCGAAGGCCACAATGCACGCAGTGGATGAGTCCATCCCTTTCCAAGTGGAGAGGGACGCATCCGACTTTGCCCTAGCTGCAACCCTTAACCAGGCGGGGAGACCCGTGGCCTTTTTCTCAAGGACCCTCCAGGGCCCCGAGATTCGACACTCCTCTGTCGAAAAGGAGGCCCAGGCCATTGTGGAAGCTGTGCGACATTGGAGGCATTACCTGGCCGGAAAACGATTTACCCTGCTCACTGACCAGCGTTCAGTAGCTTTTATGTTTAATAATAAGCAGAGGGGTAAAATCAAGAATGACAAGATCTTGAGGTGGAGAATCGAACTCTCCACCTACAATTACGATATCTTGTACCGACCCGGGAAACTCAATGAGCCCCCAGATGCCTTATCACATGGTACATGCGCCAACGCGCAGGTTGATAGACTGAAGACCCTCCACAATGACCTCTGCCACCCGGGCGTCACCAGGTTTTTCCACTTCATCAAATCCCGTAACTTGCCCTACTCCATCGAGGAGGTCAGGACCTTGACCAGGAACTGCCAAATCTGTGCCGAGTGCAAACCGCATTTTTATAGGCCAGACAGAGCGAGCCTGATCAAAGCCACGCGCCCCTTCGAGCGGCTGAGCGGCGATTTTAAAGGGCCCCTCCCCTCCTCTGACCGCAATGTGTACTTCCTCAATATAATTGACGAGTAGTCCCGTTTCCCGTTTGCCATCCCTTGCTCAGACATGACCAGTACCACGGTCATTAAATGTCTGAATGACCTCTTCGCCTTGTTCGGTTTCCCTAGCTATATTCATAGCGACAGGGGCTCATCCTTTATGAGCGACGAACTTCGTCAGTACCTGCTCGCGAGAGGTATTGCTACAAGCAGGACCACCAGCTACAACCCCCGGGGGAGTGGCCAGGTGGAAAGAGAGAATGCGACGGTCTGGAAGGCAGTCCTTTTAAACTTGAAATCTAAGGGCCTTCCGACCTCTCGCTGGCAGGAGGTCCTCCCTGCGGCGCTCCATTCCATTCGGTCACTGCTCTGTACAGCCACCAATGCCACCCCTCATGAGAGAATGTTCTCCTTCCCCAGGAAGTCCACATCGGGGATCTCGTTACCGACATGGCTGACTTCTCCAGGACCCGTCCTACTGCGGAAGCACGTGAGGTCCCATAAGACGGACCCCCTGGTCGAGAGGGTGAGCCTCCTCCACGCCAACCCTCAGTATGCTTACGTGGTGTACCCGGACGGGCGGGAGGACACAGTCTCCATACGAGACCTCGCACCTTCGGGTGCTCCCGAAACACTCCCTTCGCCACCCACCACTACCCACGCCTACCCCCAGTATGCTTACGTAGCGTACCCGGACGGGCGGGAGGACACAGTGTCCACACGAGACCTCGCACCTTCGGGTGCCCCTGAGACACCACCATTGCTACCCACCACTACCCACACCCCGACCCCTGTAGACGGCATGCCGCAGCCCCAGGACCCGCCATTGACTACACAACCTCTCAACGAGACGCCAGGTTCGGCGTTGGATGCTGCACCATCACCGCCGCTGCTACGATGATCAGGACGGCATACAAGGCCACCTGATAGACTTAATTACACGAACTTTTAGTTTACACGAATTTTTAGTACACTTCACCCCGCCGGACTCAATTTTAAACAAGGGGTGAATGTGGTAAACCACTGTTTGTTATTGTTGTTGTTGTTGTTGTTGCACACTGTTGTGCCTATGCATGCCTCAGCTGACTCCGCCCCTGGCTCCACCCACATGCCCGGGTATAAAGGTGACTGCTCTGCAGCCCCCTGCCCTTTTGGATACCAGGCAACCACGAGAGGCATGCTCTGTTCTTTGCTAATAAAAGCCTATTAATTAACTCTCTGTCTTTTATGAGGAATTGATAGCGCATCAATATGCAGCTGAGACTGTTCATTTATATTGCTAACAGTATCATCCCAAGGAAATTCAATGGGGAATTGGATATATACTTGAACAGTCAAACTTTGCAGGGCTATGGGAAAAGAGCAGGGGAGTGGGACTACAGGAAACTCTCATTTAAACGGCACCTAAATATCTGGAATTCTCTTTTAACCGGCAAAATTCATACTCCGAAAAAACCACCTCAATAACCGGAAATGTTGCCGAGTCCGAGTCTCCCGCGGTGGCCGAGTTAGTCAGTGGGGGTAGTTCTCCAAACTGCCACTACTCAGATTCTTGGCGCTGTCGGAAGTCCGAACACCTCAATAAAAGGAGTCTGACTCTCCTGCGCTGCCAGTAGTCTCTTCCGATCCACCATTTTTCTGTTTACTGTATAAGTTATGTTTTACTGTTGAGTAATTAAAGAGTTATGGATTACCCTCAACTGGCAGTACTGTACTTAATCAAGCATCTTCCACCATCCATTTAACACAACATTTGTAGGTGAGTACCCAATTACTGTATACTGCACATTTCTTGATTTTTTAATTTTTGTTTGTTAAAAATAGCCTCGGTAGTTAACCCTCTCCGTCAACCGGAATTTTTAATCAACTGGCAACATCCCAGTCCCGTCGGTGCCGGATACCAAAGAGTTTCCTGTAATTGGATAGCTCTTCCAAAGAGCTGGCACATGCGAGATGGACCAAATGGGCGCCTCGTGCTGTGATTCTATGAACAGGACACCTTTTTGAAACTCCAATAGTGTTATTAAACATCCCACCTAATGCTTCAAGAACAGGGTGAGAATTGTCTGTCAGCACTGTTGTTTTCTTTGGCCATGTTAACTAGTTTTATTCTAAATGTTTTTCCATTTGAACAAATATTAGATGTACATGAAACCAAATGTGAAACACTGACAGTTTTGAATGAATAAACTGGCGCAAACAGAATGTGCATCCTAAATGAAATTCTGGTTATGTTTGAGGAGTGTTCACCTGAAGCTGGGCTTCAGACTTGAAGCTGGGCTCGAGACCTCTTTTCAGAGCCCCTCAAATGCCTGGACTGCAGAAAGAGGTTTGCCCGCAGGTCGGACCTAGCCAGGAACTGATATTTTCACACAGATGAGAAGCCCTACTGGTGCGTCGACTTTGGCAGGGTTTTCAGCCGCTCCTCATGGATCATGTGTCATGCATCTGATCTTTGCATAAGATTATCTGAGATTGTTTGATTAAACAAAAAGTGAACTGCATTGTTAATGCCTTTCTTGATCAGTACACTTAGCTAAACTAACCTAACTGGTGTGAGATCACTCACAGGTAGTCTAGGGGTCTGGAGCATAGTTCGAATATTTAGCTGCTAAGATCAGGCTGTGCTTAACCTGAATTGTCTCTTTAAAGTCAACACTCAGGTACTTCCAGTCGCAAGTGGCCTCTTGTGTTTTATCCTTTTGACCATTGAAAAGTAATGTCTAGCATGTGAGGGCACATGCTGGACACACAACGAACGACATTGCTTACGAGGTAGTCTGGGGTCTGAAGGTCTGGAGTATGATTGTGATGCTTAGTTGTTGATCAGGTGTGTCCCTTTAAGATCACAGCTCAAGTAACCCAGTGGGAACCCAAGTAATTATAGTTACTTGTAAATTATTGAGGTCAGTTGGAGCTTATGCTTGTTAAGTTCAGGCTCCAGCTCAGAAAAACCCATGAGATCCTGCAAGAAACATGTGTTGTGCACTGGTGATTCGCACAATGGCTGCCTATTCTACTGTAATATAAAAGGCTTCATGGCCCTAGGATCAGGGTGCAAAGGGTTAGCATGAATAGCAACATCTTTGACATGATCTTTGACAGGCTTTGGATTGCCTTGTCATTTGCTGGAGCTTTCTCTAGTTCATGTTGTGTCTCCAGTCCATTGATTACTTTTTTAAGCACTATGCATTTCACATCTGTGTGAGAATCTTTAATAAAGAAAGAAATACTTGCATTTATATAGCGCCTTTCACGACCACCAGACATCTCAAAGAGCTTTACAGTCAATGAAGTACTTTTGAAGTGGAGTCACTGTTGTAATGTAGGAAATGCTGCAGCCAATTTGCGCACAGCAAGGTCCCATAAACAGCAATGTGATAATGACCAGGTAATCTGTTTTTGTTATGTTGGTTGAGGGATAAATATTGGCCAGGACACCATGGATAACTCCCCTGCTCTTCTTCGAAATAGTGCCATGGGGCCTTTTACGTCCACCTGAGAGAGCAGACAGGGCCTCGGTTTAATGTCTCATCTGAAAGACAGCACCTCCAACAGTGCAGCACTCCCTCAGCACCGCACTGGAGTGTTAGCCTAGATTTTTTGCTCAAGTCTCTGGGGTGGGGCTTGAACCCACAACCTTCTGACTCAGAGGCGACAACGGAACCACAGCTGACACGATACATGATAAAGAACTGGAACGCATTTAAGATTGGTTTGCAGCTGCAATAATGCAGCAGATGCATGGTAAAAGTAAAAAGTTTTGAATATAAGTACTAGTGAATCTCCAATGGCATTGAATCATAGAATAATACAGGACAGAAGCAGGCAATTCAGCCCATCGTGCCTGTGCCAGCTATTTGAAAGAGCTATCCAATTGGTCCCTGCTCTTTCCTCGTAGCCCCGCAGTTTTTCCTTTTCAATATATATCTAATTCCCTTTTGAAAGTTACTATTGAATCTGCTTTCACCCCACCCTTTCAGGCAGTGCATTCCAGTCCATTGCTTATGGTAAGTCAGAGGTTGATCTGATCTGTTTCTAAAAGGCAGAAATACCATGTAAAATACAATTGGTTATTCTGTGGGTTGATTAATAAGGACTGGATTCGTTCATTGAAAGGTTAATTCCTATGCAAGTTAGAGATCAAAATCCTGCCTTTGTTTGTGGGAAGGTTAATTAAAAGCCTGTGTTCATTGTGGCTCTAGTATTTCTTGTTTATGGAGAGCATTCTGTATATTATAACTGGTTGCTTTTATTTCTTTCTACATTTTTTAAAGTGTGAAGCAGAAATTTGCATTAGAGAGTGTGTGATTGCTAAACGGAGACTGATACCTGCTCATGATGATGAAGCGGTGGAAAAGATGGTGTTGGGAACAAATGCACATTTCCAGTGGGAAAAGTAAGTGATCTCCTCAGAAATACATAAAACTTATGAACAGATCAACTGCACATATTGTTATTCAAATGATTGTACTTAAATATTTAAGTTTAAATCATGACTTTGTTTTAGAACCTCCCTCCAAGCTTGAATAATTGTGCAGTCCTTCCAGAACATGTTACATGTTTGGTGAAACTGGTTGTTTTTGAATTTTGAATGGAAATAAAGCAAGTCTGCTGCTATAACCATTCAGAATAAATTCCGAGTGGATTACTTTCCTACTCATCCGTTTTCATCCCAGCTTTATCTATATTTGGTTCTCGTACTATACTTGAAAACTATATCAAGGGAAGCCTCAATTTGTAAATCGTACACACATTTTATGCTTTCAAAGTTACCTCAGAGAAAGTTGGAATTTGGATTTTTACCTTGTTTTTGATGTTTTATATAAAAGATCAAATTGCTTTAATGGCTTGCGAGTTCTGTTCTCATCATTTTCCACTGATACATCAGAGTGAAGGGTGGAGCAGGGGTTACACACAGCAAGCCCTGGCACACTCTGGGCAGGATTTTCATTGGGATGTGGAGGCAGGATTGGAGGCATGTGGGGGGTTAAAATTGCAAAAACTGGTGTGCGGGCCCAACCCCGCCTCCATCCCGCCTCCAATCAATTTTCATTAATTCGTGTCTAATGGTCCCGTCTCCATCCCGACTCCAAGAGGCGAGATAGGCCATTAATGTAGTGTATGTACCTTTAAGAGGAACTATGTTTTTGAAGCCCCTGTATACTGTAGTACCAGTAGTGACCACTCGGGTATATAAGCCTGTATAGCGTCTTGTGTAGTTAGTTCACCTCCAGACTTTGTTCAGTAAACACTTGTTAAATTAACTCCTGCATTCCATGTCTCCATTAACACACGGAGCTAACAGTGGCGACGAGTTAGAAACGAACTTACCTGCAATTCGGCAGCACCTCAAGGAGATCAATTCCTCAGACGAAGGTCGAAGCCAGAAGCAAGAAAAAAAAAACTGTGGTTTCACCAGCTAAACGGGCTGGTGGCAGGTAGTGCACTGATCCTTCCTGGGCTGCGGTGGGCTAGAGCTCGATCGGGTGGCTCTGCAACGGGGCCGGGCAGCGAGTCGGGAAGCAGAATCAAAGAGAGAGAGAGGGTGGAGCACTCAGGGCGCGGCCGGTGCTGCAAATCAGGTCGGCGTTCAGACCGAGCAGAGGGAGGGGAAAATCCCAGAGGGTCCGCTCCACGACGGGAACGGTTCTCCAAGTAACGGAGAAACTATTGAAGCGATATATAAAAAAAAAAATAGAAATACCGCGAAAAGCTGCAGGTCGCAACGGGAACCGCGGAGAACAGCGTTAACAGCAGCGGCAGCAGTGGGAAAGCGCGGGAGGCTCCATCTCAACTCGGCGGGGAAGAAAGAAAAGCACGGGAGGCGCCATTTTGATACATCGGGGACGGAGGAAAAGCGCGGGAAGCGCCATTTTAGATTTTCAAGATGCCGAAGACTGGCAATATTACTGCTTTCGATAGTGTTATAGAAGATTGGACCACATATGTGGAAAGAGTGGAGGTATATTGCAAGGCGAATGAAGTAGCGGATGATAAAAAGGCATCGGTACTTCTAAATCTGATGGGCGCAAGGACATACGGGCTGTTACGAAACTTGATCACTTGATCACTCCAGCCAAACCGATGGACAAGAATTTTAAGGAGATTGTTGATACCTTACAGGAGCACTTAAACCCAACACCGCTGCTGATAGCGGAACGATTCAAATTCTTCAGAAGGAATCAGCACAAGAATGAAGGTAACGCTGATTACCTCACCGAATTACAAAAGCTGTCAAAGCACTGCCAATTCGGGGCAGGACTGGCAGATTCTCTACGAGACAAATTCGTCTGCGGTCTCCTAAGCGAAGGAACACAGAAAAGACTACTTTCTGAGAAAGATTTGACACTGGACAAGGCTTTCAGTGTGGCTGTATCATACGAAGCAGCAGCAAGAGGAGCTGCAGAGATACAGCAAAAGCCACAGGACTTCGGCACCCATGAAATGACATGGGGTTTTGAGAGATGTTATCGCTGCGGCAGATCCACCCATGACCAGAAGGACTGCTGGTTCAAGGACAAAGCATGCAGGCAATGCGGAAAGATGGGACACATTGCACGTGTATGCAGATCTGGAAAGAAATCCACTGACAGTAAAAAGGTCAATAAGGAAAAGTACAGAAAGGTACAAATGATTACGGACAGTAGCTCCGAAGACCAGAAGAGCGATAGCAACTCCGGAAACAAGAGACTAAGCTGTCTCAAATTACATAATGTAATTGCGAAAGAAGATTACCAGACCATTTGGGTTACCCTCACGATAGCGGGGTCCCCAGTCAAAATGGAGCTAGATACAGGATCAGCTCTGACCGTCATGAGTCGACGGGATTACGAGCGGCTATTTCCGCATATACCTTTGAAAGACACATCCATTATCTTGAAGACATATACGGGGCAGAAAGTATACCCCAGAGGGAAAATAAGGGTGCCTGTTGTATACAACGGCAAGGAAATACAGAAGTTGTATTTATACGTTCTGCAAGATGGTGGTCCACCGTTGTTGGGACGTGAATGGATCAGAAAGATACGTTTAGACTGGCACTCCATTCAGGCACTGACGGTGACCAGTAAGAAAAAAAATGATGATGACGTCATACCTGGACGATTAAAAGAAATCTTGGCTAACGCCAAAGAAGTGTTTCAACAGGAACTAGGAACCCTGAAAGGCGCCACCGCCTCAATAAAAGTGGAAGATGCGGCAATTCCCAAGTTTTTTAAGGCAAGGCCGGTGCCATATGCAATTCGTCCAGCCATCGAGGCAGAGCTGGAGAATTTGGAAAAAGCTGGCGTGTTATCCAAGGTATATTGGAGTGAGTGGGCAACACCCATCGTCCCAGTCATGAAGAAAACGTTGAATAATGATAAATCTGAAGAACAGAGAAAAGTTTGCATCTGTGGGGACTTCAAAGTGACTGTAAACCCGGTTCTTCATACGGTACAGTATCCTCTTCCGAGGATAGAAGATATTTTCGCCTCACTATCCGGAGGGAAACGTTTCACCAAAATTGACTTGGCACAGGCATATCTACAGATGGAGGTTGAGGAGGCCTCTAAAAAGTATCTCACGATAAACACACACAAAGGCCTGTACCAGTACAATCGACTGGTTTTCGGAGTGGCATCAGCTCCGGCTATCTGGCAAAGAGCTATGGAGCAAGTCCTGCAAGGGACTCCGGGGACTCAATGCTACCTAGATGACATCCTTGTAACAGGAGAAAACGACAACGAGCACCTTGCCAACTTGGAGCAGGTGCTCACAAGGCTGAGAGAATGGGGCCTACGAGCAAACCGCCCCAAGTGCGAATTTTTCCAGAAACAAATATCATATTGTGGCCATGTCATTAACGAAGAAGGGTTGCATAAGTCACCTGAAAAAATTGAAGCGGTCGTAAAGGCCCCAGCGCCTGAAAATGTCTCACAATTAAGGTCGTTCCTGGGATTAGTAAATTACTATCATAAATTTTTACCAAACTTGTCGACGGTTCTGCACCCTCTTAACGCACTGCTACAAATGGGAGAAGTTTGGAAATGGAGCGAAGACTGTAAACGTGCCTTCCATGAATGCAAAGGCTTGATCACGTCCAGGGAAGTGTTGGCTCATTACAACCCATCACTGCCAATCAGACTGGCGTGCGATGCATCCCCTTACGGCGTGGGAGCGGTATTATCGCATAGATTCCCTGATGGCTCGGAGCGGCCGATAGCTTTTGCGTCACGCTCATTGAACTCAGCTGAGCGTAACTATGCCCAGATCGACAGGGAGGCACTCAGCCTGGTGTGAAGGGGTGAAGAAATTCAACCATTACCTACACGGACAAAAATTTACCTTGTTGACTGACCATCAACCCTTCGTCTCCATATTCAACTCTAAAAAGGGCGTTCCCATTATGACAGCGCAAAGGCTACAGAGGTGATCCCTTTTCCTAGGGGCACACCAATATGACATAGAATACAAAGGAACAAAACAGCATGGGAATGCTGACGGGTTATCGCGCCTACCGTTGCCAACGGTGGAAGAGGCGCCTACAGTGGACCCAGTGGAGATGTTCCACTCGACCATAGTGGAATGTCTACCGGTGACAAATTCTACCATTGAAAAGGAAACTCGAAATGACCCGACTCTCTCACAAGTCTACGATTTAACGGTGAAGGGATGGCCAGCACATGGCGAACCACTGTTGCCAGCATTCTCGCAAAGAAGAGAACAGCTGTTAGTGTGCCGAGGAACCTTGAGGTGTGGATCCAGAGTGGTGATTCCACCCAAACTCAAGGATAGAGTGCTAAAGGAGCTTCATGAGGGGCATCTGGGTGGAGTGAAAATGAAGAACTTAGCCAAAGCATTTGTGTGGTGGCCAGGTATCGATGGCAACATCGAAGAAATGACCAAGAGCTGTCTAGGATGCCAGAAGGTCCAAAACGCCCCACCACAAGCCCCTCTACATCCATGGGAGTGGCCCTCATCTCCATGGCAAAGGGTACACATCGACTTTGCTGGTCCATTTATGGACTCAATGTTCTTAATCACGGTGGATGCACACTCCAAGTGGCCGGAGGTAATAAAGATGTCCTCCACCACCACGGAAAAAACCATCACAGTATTAAGGACCATATTCGCCAGGGATGGGCTGCCTGAACAGATCTGTTCTGATAATGGACCGCAATTTGTATCCGAAGAATTCAGGAAGTTCTTAAAAAACAATGGGGTTAAGCACTACACGTCCGCCCCATACCATCCCGCCACCAATGGATTGGCTGAAAGGTTTGTCCAGACCTTCAAGAAGGCCATAACGGCCATGGGTAATGAAGACATAAATCTACAACATAAGGTAGATAACTTCTTGTTTGCGTACAGGAATGCAACACATGTGGTTACAAACCAAACCCCCGCCATGATGTTTTTCAATAGAAGCCGAAGATGCCGGCTGGATTTGGTCAAGCCAAACGTCAGAAGAGACGTAGAGAACCGACAATTTCAAAGCATGAATGAAAGGCCAACTAGAACCTTCCAGATAGGTCAACCAGTTTTGGCCCGGGATTACCGTACCGAGAAATGGCAGCCTGGAACTATTTGCGCACAACTAGGACCGCTGATGTATACCGTGGACATTGGAGAAAGCATAATAAGGCGCCATGCTGACCAGATCATAGAGTCATCCGAAAAAGGACAACCTACACCACAACTCTATACGTCTAGTGATGAAGCAGAGATACCCAATCTACCTCCGATCCGGTGATACTGGAACCAGATGAACCCGACACTGGCATTGAAGCCGAATCGACCTTGCCAAAAGAACCTACTACACCACCGAGGCGTTATCCGGACCGAGTCAGGAAGCCTCCAGAGAGACTGAATTTGTAATTGATTAACTTCAGCAAATGTGTATATTATTGTTCTTGTAAAAATGTTATTTAATGATTACTTAAAATGTTATGTACTATTTATCTAAAAGGGGAGGAATTGTAGTGTGTGTACCTTTAAGAGGAACTATGTTTTTGAAGCCCCTGTATACTGTAGTACCAGTAGTGACCACTCAGGTATATAAGCCTGTATAGCGTCTTGTGTAGTTAGTTCACCTCCAGACTTTGTTCAGTAAACACTTGTTAAATCAACTCCTGCATTCCGTGTCTCCATTAACACATGGATCTAACAGCTAAGGTCCTTAACAAGCACTAAATTGCCTCTATAATGCCATTTTGAAAGGCCTTTGCGATTTTACCCCTTTTCCCACATGAAACACACCTGTTCTGAAACACGACGGTGAAACCTGGCGGGAGCACAATTGGATTGCTGACTATCAGCTGCAGCTCAACCATTAAAGAGGAGATTTGATCAGCCATCATTTGCAGGTGGCAGGACTTTGTAGTCTCAGGTCTGGGGGAACTTTTAGAAGGCATAACCACAGCTGTGGAAGCTTGGAGCCTGACACCCATCTCCAGTGCGACCTTCTGGGAAACCCCTCTCACACCTTCACTGAGCGCTTCCTCAACTGAGCATGGGAGCCATTTATTTCCTTCCCTTCTGGACATCAGATGAGGATGAAGACCAGCCACGGCACCAGCAGAACCAGGAACAACAGCAGCACCAACAGCAGCAGCACCAACAGCAGCAGCAACAGCAGGAGCGCCAAGCTGCTGCTCACCCACCTGAAGCTGCACAGGCCAGAAGGGGCCAGCGCATGGAAGCCCATCGGCGCAGGAGATACCCCCCAAACAGGGTCTACAGACACAGGGTCAGCTACCTCAACATGTCTGAGCAGCAGTGTCAAAGGCGGCTCCGACTTTCGCGAGAGGTAGTGGGTGACATCTGCGCAATGCTGCAACAAGACCTGCAGGCCAGAGGACCAGGTGGACAACCCTTACCAGTGGCCGTCAAAGTCACCACCGCACTCAACTTTTTTGCCTCAGGCTCATTCCAGGGATCAGCAGCAGACATCAGCGGCATCTCCCAGGTGGCCGCACACACTTGCATCACGCAGGTAATCGATGCCCTCTTTGCCATTGTGCACAATCACATCCATTTCACCAAGGATCAAGCAAGTGTCATGGCGCGTGCGGTTGGATTAGTTAATCTGGCAGGCTTTCTGAGGGTGCAGGGCGTCATTGACTGCACACATGTGGCCCTTAAGGCACCCCATCGCAATCCAGGTATTTTTGTCAACCGCAAGGGCTTCCACTCCCTTAACGTTCAGCTGGTGTGTGACCACAAGAAGGAAATTTTGCATGTTTGTGCCAAGTACCCTGGCAGTTGCCATGACTCCTTCATACTGCGCTAGTCTAGTGTGCCTCTGCTATTCAGTCCGCCAGACCAACTTAACGGTTGGCTACTTGGAGACAAGGGCTATCCCCTGAAGACGTGGCTAATGACGACTTTGAGGAGCCCATTCAACGAAGCTGAGGAGAGCTACAACTCCCAGCCACATGTCCACCAGAGCCAAAATCGAGCAAAAGATGCGCTTCAGATGCCTGGATAGGTCAGGTGGAGCCCTGCAGTACTCAGCAGCCAGGGTCTCCAGAATCGTCATGGTTTGCTGTGCACTTCACAGCATGGCGCAGCGTCGTGGCTTGCAGATTCCTGAGGACCAAGTGGCTCGTCACATATCGTCCTCAGATGAGGAGGAGGAGGAGGAGGAGGAGGAGAGCGAAAACGAACATCTTGCAGAGGCCCATCAACCAGCGGCAGCAGTACACGAGAACATTGCTGCCCAGGATGCAAGGAACGCGCTCATCTTGGCCAGATTTGCTTAGCCTAGCCAAACAAGCACTTTTGCCTGACAGCTTCTTACGTGAGCATCGACAATGGCCAAGGACCAGCGGATTCCTAGCAAACTGACCACCATACTGACAATTTCAAGTAATCCTAAGCCCTCAATGTGAAAGTCCCATTCGCGAAATGACACACACCACAACTACAGCAGTAGCCATCAGATTTTTTATTTACATTATTCATGGCTTTTTCACAGAAAACATCAAATTTCACCCAAGTGACTACCCTTGTGACTATTTGTGTATTATCATTCTCTTACGTGTGCTCCTACATGGTGCTTCCCCTGTGGCTTCAGCAGATGTGGAGGCCCCTTGCTCACTTTCTTGCTGCTCCTGCCTCGACGCCTTTGGCGGGCGTCCTCTGGGGTTGCGAACCTGTGAGGGCTCGGCAACAGTCTGCTGCTCCTGCGGCTGTGCAGGGGTTGAGACGCCGATCTCAGTTGGGTGGGCCTCTGGTGGAGCTCTGACCGAGGACTTGGCAGTGGCATGGAAGTGTGAGCTCTTGGAGAGGAGCCCCCACTTCCTTGATGTCTGCCACCAACTTCCCTCTCATTGGTCAGGTCCCCCTCAGCGCTTGCAAGTGGCTTGAGAGCACCTTGCTGCACATCAGGGGGGCCATGAGGACCCGCATCTGCACTGGCAGTCCTACTCACAAGGACTTCCATGAAGGTCTGGTTTCTCTGTTCAATAGATGCCCATCGCTCCTCCAGAGATGTCATTCTATTCTGAACACTCACCATGTATTCTGCACTCTGGCGACTTATCACTTCCATGGAGGTTGCCATTCTTTCCATGGTGATGCGTTCATGCGCCAATGACTCCACAAAGGCTCTGCTCATGTTTGCAATGGACTCCTCCATTCGCTCCACACTCGCAGTTACCCTGGAGACAAAACCTGCCAGAGACTCCTGCATCTGTTCCTGGAGTTCCAGCACCGCTGATCTTATGGATGGACCCAGAGGCAGAGGGTCGACATGCAGCTGAGCCGAGCTGGCAGTGTCCTGCACCCTCCGACTAGGACTCTCCACTGCTGTCCCTGTCTCCACAATCTGCTGATGCTCACTTGTGAGCAGTGATACACCAGGTGACAACACTACTCTATGTCCCGAAGGTCCCACCAGGGTGTGAGTGTCTGCGCTGGTGCTGGGTGCGCTGAATTCTGCTGACGCTGTGCCCTCAGTGGTTGCAGCTCCCTCTGAGGAGTCTTGAGGCTCATGCTGTTCCTCCTGGCTAATGTGGACGGGTGCTTGCGATGGTCCTGTGGGGGAGTAAAGGAAAGAGTCAGAGATGTGATGCCAAGGTTACATGCACATTGCATATTGCAGATGATCATTAGTCTATCTGTTAGAGCTTCAGAATCATTATCAGCGACTCATGCAATTTCAATGAGAGAGATGGAAAACTATTCTGTCACCAGCTTGCTGTGATGCACCCCTCTGTCTGTCCCCCACTTGCGCATCTTCCTCCACTCCTACGATCTCCAGGACTGCCTCTTCCCAGGGGGTGAGGTGGGCTACTGAGGGTGGCCCTCCTCCTGTCCTCGCTCTTTCTCGCTTATTGTGAGCTCTCTTTTCCTGCAATGAGGGAGACAAGCAGAGGTTGAGTGAGAATGAGGGAGTGAGTATAGAGATTCCATAGCATAGACGCTTAGAAGGAGACAAAGATGGAGTGAGGTGGCAAGACCAAGGGCCCTCCCTGTGTGTTGTCAGTTGTTTTCAGAGCATCACAGTGATAGGGAGTGTGAGGGCTGCATAGTCGAATAGTTAGGTGAATGTGAACATAGAGAGAGAGGGAATGGGTAAGGGTGCATGGATGTCAATGTCAAGTGGGATGTGGAGGAAGAGATTGCTAAAGCTGAGTGCTGGTGAGGAAAGGCAATGGGGATCAGATTGAGGGTGATGGGAAATTCATACTCACTTTTCCAGTACGCAGAAGGTCATGAAATCTCTTCCTGCACTGAATCCAGGTTCTGCGGGTTATCGACAAAGTGTTGACCTCCTGGGCCACCTGGATCCACACAGCCTTGGTCTGCTGGGGAGGCTTCTTCCTCCCTGAAGAAGGGACGAGCACCTTTTTATGAGCTCTTGCTCCCTCAACTAAAGCCTGCAAGGCAACGTCATCAAACCTGGGAGCAGACCTAGGTCCCTCACTGGTCATTCTGCCTCCAGGTCCCTGTAGCATGAAAGGCCAAAAGGTTGGCAGTCTGCAGAAGAAGCAAGGCTTGTTGCAGACCTTAAATGCAGCAGCAATGATGACGTCACCAGAGATGACTTTCAGACTGGAAAAACTCATTTGCCATGGGTTCCCACACGTTGGAACTCAATTGGCCAATTAAGTTAAAATCGCATCAATCTCCCACATCGATTTAGATTCGGGTGGATAACACAAAATGCGGATTGCATGACCCCAGCCCACCCCTGAATTAAAATCAGCCCTCTGTGTTTGGCCAATCCTGCTGTAAATCAGAGACAATTCTAGACATTGTATGTACAGGTGCTGACAGCTAGCTTGGACCTCTTCAGCTAATAGGGGAATGTGGGAACTTGAGGCTCAGGCTTCACAAAGACCCAAGCCTCTAACAGAAAATGTTACTGCAAGCATTTCAAATACAACAACAACTTCTATTTATATAGCACCTTTAACATAGTAAAATGTCCCAAGGTGCTTCACAGGAGTATTATAAGACAAAATATTTGACACCGAGCCACATAAGGCGAAATTAGGGCAGGTGAGGAAGGTTATAAGGAGCGTTTTAAAGGAGGAAAGAGAGGCGGAGAGGTTTAGGCAGGGAATTCCGGAGCTGAGGGCCTTGGCAACAGAAAGCACGGCCACCAATGGTTGAGCAATTATAATCAGGGACGCTCAAGGGGGTAGAATTAGAGGAGCATAGATATCTCGGGTTGTTGTGGGGCTGAAGGAGATTATAGAGATAGGGAGGGGCAAGGCCATGGGGGGATTTGAAAACAAGGATGAGAATTTTGAAATCGAGGCGTTGCTTAACCGGGAGCCAATGTAGGTTAACGAGTACAGAGGTGATGGGTGAATGGGACTTGGTGCGAGTTAGGACATGGGCAGCCGAGTTTTGGATGACCTCAAGTTTATGTAGGGTAGAATGTGGGAGGCCAGCCAGGAGTGTGTGGGAATAGTCAAGTCTAGAGGTAACAAAGGCATGGATGAGGGTTTCAGCAGCGGATGAGCTGAGGCTGGGGCGGAGACGGGCGACGGAGTGGAAATAGGCGGTCTTAGTGACTTTGGAGAGGAAAGGGAGGTTGGAGATGTGGTGGAAGTTTGCAAGGATGCAGGGGTCAAGGGTTAGTTTTTTGAGGAGAGCGGTGATGATGGCAAATTTGAGGGAGCGGGGGACAGTACCTGAGGAGAGAGAACCATTAACAATGTCAGCTAACTTGGGAGCCAGAAAGGCAAGTTGGGTGGTCAGCAGTTTGGTAGGAATAAGGTCGAGGGAGCGGGAAGTGGGTTTCATGGACAAGATGAGCACGGAGAGGTCATGAGGGGAGAACAGAGAGAAACTGGAGAAAAATGTGAGTCCAGGGCTAGGGCAGAGGGGAACCTTAGAGGAAGTTTGGCCCAATGGGCTAGGGGAACAAAGGGAAATTGCAGAGACAGCTGAACGGATGGTCTCAATCTTAAAAACAAAGAAGTCCATGAGCTCCTCACACCTGTTGTCGGAGGTGAGGGTGGATGAGACAGGGGAGAGGGGTTTAAGAAGATGGGGTTTATCTTTGCATTTCAGAATGATTCTGGAATAGTGAGCAATTTTGGCAGACAAGAGCAGGATCTGATAATGCTTTTTGTGGTCCAGCCAGATCTGGCGGCGAACGGCTAAACCAGTTGTCCACCATATTCCTTCAAGTCTGCATCCCTTGGACTTAAGGGAGCAAAGATGACAGCCATACCAGGGGGAACAGCCAAGGTGAGAGAGAGTAGTAATTTTAATGGGGACTAGGCCAGCAAAGGTGGTGGTGAGGGTATGGTTGAGCAGGTCAGTAGCTGCAGAAATGTCATGGTAAATGGAAGGCCAAAGGATGGACAGTTTGGATTTCATAAGTGCAGTTGGGAGAGAGTTGGGAGAGAGTTTTTTCCAGGGACGGACACAGAAGGAAGTAGGGTTGCAGAAAATCCTGTTGTATAAGGTTTAATCATTTTATTGTAATTTTTAAAATGTATTTATTATATTACCAACCTTATTTCCAGTAGTCAACGTTCAGCTTAGTGAATAACTCAAGATGGTAGCCAAAAGAATTTTTAAATAATATTTGGAACAAATTGATTTCTTCCATTTCCCTTTCTCCTTTCTTTAATTGGTAGATTTTGGTGACTGCTCCTGCTTGACTCATTGAGGGGAATTTTAATCCCCAAAAGCAGGTGAGTTTAGGTCGCGTGGGCTGTGAAAATTTTAAAAATCTCAAAACCCAACCCAACCCGTCCACTTCCGGTTTTAACGGGGGTGGGCGACCAACCCACTCCCAGGAGGTGGGTTGGTCATTTAAATATTATAATGAGGCTGCGTGCCTCAGATTTTCCATGTTTAACCCTGGCCGGCCGGGTTTCCCAGGCCTTGGGAAACCCGGCAGCTAAAGGGAGGCGAGAGCTGTTGCGTGGAAGAGGTAAGTGCTTTACCAGCACTTCTTGTGGGCCAGGAGGAGCAGGAGTGCTTCTCCCCGGACCCCGAAGCTTACCTGTTCCATGCCCACCCAGGCTCGGACCTTCCCCCACAGGATCCGGATTGACCCTCACCCACCCACCACCCCCTCCTGCTCCCACCTCGCTACCACTAACCCACCTGTAGACTCCCTACCTGCTCCTGGCCTGCGGCCTGCTGCAGAGCGTTCCCTGTCTGACAGGGAGCCAAGCCACCCATTTCACACGTCGCCTTATTTTACTTTCCATCAGAAAACATGCAGAACGAGCAGGCAATCGAATCGGGTCAATTTCCCACCGGAAAACTACCCCCGAGGTTTTTTGTGTGCGTGCTGGTTGACCTTTTGTGGCATTGCTCACGATGCGTCTAAAAATTTGCACCTGGAATTTCCACGAGGGTTCTCCCGATCTCCCACCATAACTTTGGTGGAAATGGCTGTTTGCGCTGTTTCTCCAGGCTTCTGCCAATCACCCGTTAAAGTTACGGCAGGAGATTGCTAGAAATCCCCGTGGGAACTCAATCCATGCTATTTTGTAACAACAAGGCTGTTACATATCATAAAATGTATTATTATCACAACCAACGATTTATAGTGACTATAAATCAAGTTCCATTTGCATTTCACGGGGACACGTCTAGCGATTAGATTAAACATTTTACACAGCAGTGTTTAATTTTTTATGAGTATCTTGTGTTATAAATGTTACTTTTGCTTGTAAATTAGCAGGTATGAGAGGTTGTCAACAAAGCAGCTCGAACCAGGTTCAGAAAATGTTGGTAAGCTTAGATTAGTTCTTTTACTGCAGAGCTTTCGTCATTGTTTATCCATGATTACGTATGTGCTTATTGCTTCTTGGTAGCTTTCCAGTTACTTTTACTTTCTTTTGATTTGTGCATTCTCTACTGACTGATTAGTTGCTAATTAATGAATATAACATTTGAGCCAATCAGAGGGAGTAACGGAAAGGACCTGCGCACTATTTTCAATATGACTAGTGGTTATTCTGCGGCATTGTTCATCTTAATTTAATGATAATGCTATTTAATAAGGACAGGGGCATTATGTAATAACCAGCAGTATTATTCCGCTGCTAAGGTGAAGCTGTGCTTAAGATGGCTTGGCCCTTTAAAGCCAGAAATTCTGATTGCCATAAGTAAATACAACCAGATAACACTTGAGTTTAACTTTTGTTTGCTCAGGGAACTTTGCAAATTTGAATGTGACTCCAGTCCCAGATTAGAAAAGTTCAGGTTGGAGCGTAGGAGCACCCAAGCTTTTTAAGATTGTTTTACATCGATTTTAATATATTATGAAAGGTAGATTAGATACACGGAGACATAGAATTAAACAAAATAACAATAAGTTCAATGCAGATAAAGATGAGACCAATTAATGGGATGCCCCAGTGGAATTGAAATCATGACATTAATCCAATGATTCTCAATAAGCAAATGCATTAGGAACACATTTGCGAAGATTAAAATGGCTAATCCTTAAATAACATCGAATACGTGACAAGCCAAACTGTTACTCAGGGATATCACAAATTATTTTAACCTCTTCAAATATGTTCATCTTTAATTTAGGCATCTTGAATTATTTCAAGACATGGTAAAACATTTTAGCCTAGTACTGGAATTATACTGGTTAAATTATTAAGGAAACCTTAAGCTGCAATCTTGAATGAGCTGCTCTGAATTTAATTATAATACTTTTAAATATAACTGCAGATATCTTCTGATTGATTTTGACATTACTCATCATTATTTCATTTTAAGATATTTCTAATTCATCTTAAAATACCTTTAAAAGATATTAAATTACAGTTTGGTTGACCTTGTAAGTGAATGTCATTGAAAGCTACGTGAATCTGATTTCAATAGCTCTTCGAATGACATCTGTCTGATTTGGAAAATAACTTTTGAAATATTCTGGTAATGAGCTATACATATCAGTTTTGAATAATCTACAAAGCTGCCTGTATCTGTTACACATAATTACCAGTATCTATAAAAATTAACATGGCATATTTAACAATGATTTGGGAAGCTATCATAAAAAAGATTCGTAGACATCCATAATTCACGAAAGACAGCTTGATGTCTTCAATTTACTTTAATAGGAGCTTTAATTCTGTCTTTCAATGTCCAACGTATCTGAATATTTGGAGAAAGATTTACATCCATTTCACTGTTTCTGAAAATCTGGCTTGGCATATGTATTTGCGAGCTGATGCCATTTTGTTAAACAGTCCCCTTTCACTCTCTGTGATTGGCATCTTATCTACCCTAGTTTACTTGTGATGAGATACATGTCTGACTGAAATCATAAATCTTTTACTTTGTGATAAATAATTGGCTGTAAAATTTGACAAATTTTTGGAATGTGTGGTGATATTAGATCAGCCGCTGTCTGGGACCGCAAAACCAGCTTATCTGCACATAATGTTTTGCTCATCAAACAGATGGACTGGTACAGCACAGTATAAATTTCTGTTGGCCTGTTCTTGAAACCATGAACCAAATGAAGAGTTGTATTCGTGATTTTTGTTAAAAGGTAGCATTTGATAAATTACATATTAAACCCCAGCCACGAAAAGAAATGTTTTGTTACGAAAAGTTTCATTTAACAATGGGGACGATTTGCGTCTTGTTACCATCCCATTTACAGTCCATAATGAGGCAGCGGCACCCTGAAACTAAAATGGCTGTGAGTCTTGCCCACTTTCTGCTGCTTTTTAGTACAGTCCTATTTCTTGGATGGAGATAAATCCTAGTGGCCAGAGGTCCTGTTTGAAGCAAACAAGGAGGATCATTCATACATGCAGCTTGGGGTGAAGTGACATCATTCAGGTCCCAACGCCACTTTACACCCTCACCTCCAGTTTCTGCTCCTGCCCACCAACCACGAGCAGTAAAATGCCTGGAGGTGGCCGTTTGGAGCGATATTTAAAAAGACCCTCCAGATAAAGCTATACACCGTTTTTGGAGATGTTTTTCTTGCAGTAGGTTGTTGGTCCTTTCACCTTCAAGCACGTTCACATCCTTGAAGTTGTTGCTGCAATTTCTGATCTCATGTTGTCGGCTGCTCCCACAGTGTTGCTTCTCTCTTTGCCTGACAAAAAGTGCACCTCCCCTTTAAGCTGCTGTAGCAGGCTGTTGAACAGTAGCTGCACTGCCTGATTTACCATCTCCAGATAGGCAAGATGCCCTGGGATGTCATTTTTGATTTTGATTAAGGTTGTTTCAGAGCTTGTGGCAGGGATGCAAACCTTATTGGCGAGATTCAAACATGGAGTTGTGGGAAATATAGTTACATTTTTGGGAGGCAACAACATGTTCCAAGGACTTTGGAGAGGACAGGGAGGTTCGAGATGGGGGTGGTAGTTTTCACGGACAGAGGGGTCGGGGGTTTATTTTTTGAGGATGGGGTGTTGATAGTGATTTTGAAAGGGAAGGGGGGGCAGTACTTGAGGAGAAGGAACCATTTATAATGACGACTAGCATGGCGGGGCAGGAACGGGAGCTGTTTTACTGGGAATAGGATCAAGGGAGCAGGAGTTGGATCTCATGGACAAGATGAGCTTGGAGAGGGCACGAGGGGAGATAGCAGAGCAACTAGAAAAGGACATAGGATCAGGGCTCGGGAACGGGAAAGCATTGAGGTGGTTTGGCTTGGTGGGGAAGGGGGAAAGCAGCAGAGGTAGTTGAACAGACCATCTCAATCTTCAAGACAAAGAAGTCCATGAGTTCCTCATGCTTGTTGGAGGTTCAGGTGCAAGGGACAGGGGAACAGGGTTTAAGGAAACAGTTGGTAGAGGAGAAAAGAGGCCGGGGCTTATCTTGACTCACCAGGATGACCCTGGAGTAGTGAACAGTTTTGGCAGTGGAGAGCGAGGCTCGATAACTCTTGATGTGGTCCAGCCAGGTATGGTGGTGAATAGTTAAACCATTTATGCACTGGATACAATCAAGTCTGCACCTCTTGGATTAGTGGGAACAAAGGTAAAATCAGGGGAAGCAATTATGATGGGAGAGAGCAAGGGCTAGATTTTCGGTCGCTAGCGCCAGCAGTTAGCGCCTTAAGAGAAGTGATTTTCGGGCGCTATGCGTGTAGCGCCCGTGCGCAGTGCAGTTTGCGCCCCGCCCCAAATTAAGTTGCCCGTTAGCGCCGGCGCAAAGTTTAGCGCCCGCCCGGATGCGCGCGCAGAAAATGACGTCACATCCTCGTGCAACGCCCTTTGGCCGCCCCGATTCCAAACTTCAGTCGGACCGCCCCATTGTGCGGCTGGCGGCTGGAGCGTTTGGAAAAAGGAACGCAACACAACCAGCGCGGGCCCCGGGGGGCGCAAATTAAAGGGGACGTGCTCTCCAGTATAAAGGCCAGCCTTTTTTCAGAAAACACTCTTGTGCAACGCATTTCTGGAGACACAACAAGGAGGATAGCTAACTGGTTTCAAGCAGCAAGAGCTCAGGTATTTTTGGATTCAGGCCAGAGCGCTGCAAGTGGCCTTTTGGAAATTTGAGTGTTTGCCAGGATTTGATGGGGGTTGCATGGGGTGCCAACGCGGAGCTGCAGCTCCATGTCCGTAGGGCTCGCAGACGCATTGTGAGAGGGGCAGCCCTGGCTAGAGGCAGAGGGGGCTACAGGCGTCGGCCACGTAGGCCTTACCCAGTCAGGCTATACCGCCAGCAGCGCTCCTACCTAAACATGAGTGCCGCGCGATGTGTTAAAAGGCTCCGATTCCGAAAGGAGGTGATTGCAGAGATCTGCCACCTGCTTCGCCGAGATCTGCGGTCAAAGCTCAGGTGCAGGACGTCTCTGTCGGTGGAAGTGAAGGTGACGGTGGCATTGAACTTCTATGCCACCGGCTCCTTCCAATACGCTGCTGGGGACATAGCAAACATCTCCCAGTACGGCGCGCATCGCTGCATCCGCTAGGTGACCGAAGCACTGTTCAGAAGGAGAAGCCAATTCATCTCCTTCCCCATGGCCCTGGAGAGCCAGCATCAGTGCGCATTGGGATTTTCCAGACTCGGGGAATTCCCCTTGGTGCAGGGCGCCATTGACTGTACGCATGTGGCTTTGCGGGCCCCTCTGGAGCATGGCGAGCAGTATCGCAACAGGAAGGGCTACCATTCTCTGAATGTGCAGCTGGTGTGTGACCACAAGCAGCGCATCATGGCAGTCAATGCCAGCTTCCCAGGCAGCAGCCACGATGCCTTTATCCTGCGGCAGAGTACTGTGCATGACATGTTCCAGGCACAGCCTCCCCCAAGAGGATGGCTACTCGGGGACAAAGGCTATCCTTTGTGCACCTGGCTCATGACCCCGCTCCGCGCGCCCAGGACCGCTGCTGAAGAGGCCTACAATGAGAGCCATCAAACCACCCGCAACATCATCGAGCAAACTATTGGGGTCCTCAAGCAGCGGTTCCGCTGCCTTGATCGCTCCGGAGGAGCTCTCCAGTATTCGCCGGACCGGGTCTCCCAATTTGTGGTGGTTTGCTGCATGCTACACAACCTGGCTATCCGCAGGACTCAGGCACTGCCACCTGACGTTGGGCCAGCACCTCAGGAGGAGGAGCAGGAGGAGCATGAGGAGGAGGAGGAGGAGGAGCAGGAGTACGTTCCCAGGAGGGAGCGACCAGGGCCAAGGGCCGCACGACGCCACCTTATTACACGGTACTTCTAAGCCCCCTGTCAGGGAATGGCCAGGGGCCATGAGGGAAGATGAATGCAGCCGCTCCGCAAGCCCTCAGCCGGCGAAGCCAACAAACACTAAGAAGAACAACCATGGAGACTGCATGTATAAAGATAATTATTTATTACACAAAAATGAAAAGCCCTTCCCACATGAATCCCCAAAAACAATAAACGGGCCCCACAAAAAGCCCAACAAACGACTCACTCCCACAAACTGGGGAGGAGTCACTCCACATTTCTTCAAACCGGGCCTCAACGTCGGCCTAACGCAAAAAATAAGCCCTCCAACAACACAACCATGGGCAAAATAAAGATGGCCACCGCCATATAAAAGGAAAGCTGGCCACACCCTCTACTGAGTGGCCCACGAGGGCGAGACCTTGCCCAGCCTTTTGCCTCCCCTGCCCGGCCTGCTGCTCCTTCGCAAGCTCTGCCCAGTGGCTGCTGCGAGGCTGGGGGAAGGCGCCTGAGGCTCAGATGCCCTTCCGCCAGATGCCGCTGGGGGGCGGCCTACACGGCGTTTGGGCCTCGAGGGGCCGTCTGCTGAGTGGCGCACCTGAGCCTGGCCACCATCAGCTGCAGCCGCTTGCCCTTGACGCCCCAGTGGGGGAATGGCGGCGACGGATGGCGCAATGTGGGCCAGCTGGCGTCTGGGATGCGCTGGCTGGTGCTGTGGCGCGGTGGCACTCGGCCGGGCCCGCACTGCAGGATCCGCAACAATCAGCCGAGGGGCGGCTTGCTGGGATGGTCCAGCGCAGCGGCTGCCCTGGCGATGCCTGCCTGAGACAGCGCGTGTGGCAGCAGTGAGTGCCCCTGTTGTCCTGGTGTGCGCCCGCATCACATCCGCCAGGGTCTTGACGGCATCAGTCAGCATGCCGCCACTCGCGGCAGCTGCTGCCCCGAACTCGCGCACACTGGTCGCCAGCGACTCGATGGCCTCAGGCATGCGCCCCACCACGCTCATGAGCTCCATGTGGTGCCGGTCCGAATCCTCGGCCATCTTATCCAGCTTCCGCACCTCCTCCGAGGTGAAGGTGTCCGGACTGGAGTCGCGACTCTCCCGCTGGGGAGGAGGGGGCCGAACTAGGGGACCCTTGCCACGTTGGTGGCAGCGAGTGTGCCGATCAGCAGCACTCCCCTCTGATCCTTGCCCCCTTTGCGGGGAAGGCCGCGGGCCACGCGCACGGCTCCTGGGTGGCTGGACGCCACTGGTCCCAGAAGCTGCATTGCCCTGCGACAGTTCCTCCAGGCACTCGTCCAGTGAGGAGGTGTCAAGCATTTCCTCCTCTGCTGCGGGACGTGACTGTTCCCCCGATGGTCCGGCTTGCTCCTCCTCCTCCTCCTGCTCGGAGGTGCTGTCACTGGCAGCTTCAGGGTCCTGGTCGTCACCAGCTGAAAGCAGGAATGCACAAGAGTAGCTTCAGAGTGAGGAGACGGCGTCAGCGAGGGAGTTAGGACTGGTGGCATTCAGCGCATTGGTGGGACAGTGGCAAAGGAGGTAGCTCGGATGGGCCAGTGCGACGCGAGAGGGCCAAAAGGCGAGGTCCTTACCATTGCCGGGCAGTGGAGGGTCGGCTACTCCGCACGCTGTGGGGACAAGCACACGGGCTCCCATGAGCACACACACGCGCTCCTCCAGCCGAGTGAGCTTCTGCAGCTTGGCGCGGCCACCCCTGGCACGGGCCTGGCGATTAAAGGCTACTTTAGCCTGCAAGAGAAAGGACAGGCTGTAAGTGCGCAGTGTAGCCCTGATGTAGTGTGCACTGCCTCCCATGGTGGAATAGCTTGGCCAGAGTGAAGCCCTGATGTAGTGTGCACTGCCTCCCATGGTGGAATAGCTTGGACAGAGTGAAGCCCTGATGTAGTGTGCACTGCCTCCCATGGTGGAATAGCTTGGACAGAGTGAAGCCCTGATGTAGTGTGCACAGCCTCCCATGGTGGAATAGCTTGGACAGAGTGAAGCCCTGATGTAGTGTGCACAGCCTCCCATGGTGGAATAGCTTGGCCAGAGTGTAGAGTGCCGAATGGCCAATTGATGCTCATGACTGACCCAATGCTGCTGGCTGAGGGCTGGCCAATAGGACTTTCAGCTCCCTTTGCCCATCATGTCAGATGTACATGCAAGAATGAGGAGGAGACTGGAAAGGGTACTCACCCTGACAATCCTGGTCAGGTTGTTGTATTTTTTACAACATTGTTTGTGGGTCCTGGGGGCATCGCCGGTGAACGTCACCCTCTGGGCGATCTGCTTCCAGGCTTTGGTGTAGTCGTGGTGGGTTGGATTCCTCCCACTCTCTGGGAACAAGATCTTGCGCCTCACCTCCAGAGCTGTGACCATTATGTCCAGATCACCCTCTGAGAAACGCAGGGCACGCTGACGGGCCTTCTCTGGCGTTGCCATGACTCCCTGGGGCTGAGCAGCAGTGTTGAGGCCTCTTTGCAAGGCTGCAGTGTGCAGGGCGTGGCAGCAGACCAATTCGTCCCTTCCCCCTTTAAGAGCTGGTCGGCGCCACGGGGTCTGCTGTCAGTCCAAAAATGACCGCACCCGCGCTGCGCCCCGCCTGGGCGCTATCCCTCTGGACCGCCGGCTTAGCGCCTAAAGATAGTAGTGGAACGCCTCTTTTAGCGCTCCACCAACCTCTTAGGGCGAAGCCACTGAATTTCCGGCAACGGGGCGCTACTTTGGGGCGGGCGCTAACTTCGGGCGGGCGCTAAGGTTAGCGCCCCAAAACTGCCTATACTGAAAATCTAGCCCCAAAGGTTTTATTGTTGGCAAGGGCTTCAAAGGTACGTATACAGTGCTGAAAATGATTGAGTATATTTGAAAGTTTAAGTATCACCTGCGCAAGGCTACCTTACCAGGACAGTATGATCTACTTGGAGTGAAATAGGATTGAATAGGTCAGAAAGCCAGAAAGGAAAATACCACAGTAAACCACCTGAGTTTTGGTGCTGTAAGTATGTGCTTTGTAACAGATTGGGATGAAATTCACCTTTGGTTGGGATGCAAAATGGACGGCTGCAAATCGGCCACCCGTTATACACCCAGCCTGGTTCTCCTTTCCATTGAAGTCCATTTACTATTGCCCATTTTGTGCCCGAGTACAGTGAGTCCTGATCTACAAGGGTTTTTCACTCATTAGAGGCTAGTGCTGATTCAATAGGGGGAAGAGAAAAATTCGAGGGTGAATCAGCCTGGACCACTCTTACACTACTCAACTGAAGGAGGTGCATTGACGTGGATCTGTGAACAGATAATCTTACTGTCACTTGACTTGATGGACAGTGTGTGACACATGAGGGCCTAAAGAAGGGGGAAAAAAGTGTAAACTAGGGATTTTAAGCATAGCTTTTATTGATTGTTTCTAATTGTCTGAAATTTATGCGATTTGCTTGATACGGTTTTGCAGAAGCTTTCAATTCAACACAGGCTTTGTGTGTAAACAAACCTGTTCATTCATACTCATTTAAAAATATTACATACTTTGTTTCTATTTTTCAGAGCACACTCCAGTTCTATAAACGCATTTGCAATCTGTCCCACCTATTACACATTTCTCCAGTGTTGTCACTTCAGTCATGTGGAACGGATAGGCATATAAGAAATACAGCGAGTCATTTTAACAGTGTTGTGAATGCTGAAGTTGACAACGTATCATGGGCTATCATTTGGAGAAACCTGTGTGAAAGCAGTTCACTTTAACAAAAAGCTAAGAATTTCAAGACAAGCTACTGATGGTGAATCCTAAGTCGTTCAGCTGACTTGTCAGTAAAAAAGCTTTAGTGAAGTTTGGAAACAATGATTAAAAGATTCAGTGGAGCAGACTGAAGTAATTCAGTCGAAGCCTCAAGATTAAACTTTAACATAATCTGTTATTGTGAAAAACTTGGGTTTCCATTGCGATTTTTTTTGTTCAAGTGTTATAGAGAGAAACTGTTCCCATTGGCGGAGGGGTCGAGAACCAGAGGTCACAGATTTAAGGTGATTGGCAGAAGAACCAAAGGCGACATGAGGAAACCTTTCTCACGTAGCAAGTGGTTAGGATCTGGAATGCACTGCCTGATGGAGGCAGATTCAATCATGACTTTCAAAAGGGAATTGGATAAGTACCTGAAGTAAAAAATTTGCAAGGCTCGGGGGAAAGGGCGGGTGAGTGGGGACTAGCTGAAGTGCTCTTGCAGAGAGCTGGCACAGGCTTAACGGGCCGAATGGCCTCCTTCTGTGCTGTAACCATTCTATGATTCCATAGATTTATACTATAGTTAAACACTTGTTGATGTTATCATTGATACTTGAGTCTAGTGGCTGGTATTGCTTGCAAAAATGTTTAGTTGGCATTAGCCCTTGTAATGTTTGATCAGCGATATTTGGGATCTTTCCCAACTTATGTGGAGGTAGCATCAGGTGGCTTACTTTCCAGGGTGTGGTGTGTATCCCATCTTTCCTTCCATTTTAGGATGTCTCATTTTCTCTGGGGATGTTTACGAAGGCAGTATTGTTCCATAGGCCTCCAGGAATGACATCCAAACTGCTGGATACTTCTTCAGCCCTTGGTGGAAGCTGTACCTCATGTCAATTGATGGCTTTGAAGGAGAATTGCCTTGTGGTAAATTACCCTTTAAGACATTACGCATTAAGAGGAGGCATGCAGTAATTATCAAACAATATCTGCCACTACAAAAAGTAAAAACGTTGGGGTAAATTTCCGCATGGGTTCTCCCACCCATCTGCTGTAACTTCGACGGAAGAACCACTGAAACCCTGGAAAAGTGGCTCAACCGCCATTGACGTCATTTTTCCAGGGTTTCCTTGGCTCTTCTGCTGAAGTTATGGCAAATGAGTGGAAGAATCCAACAAAAGGTCACCCCTGTACAATGCCTGTTGCAGCACACACTTCCTGTGGCAGCGTTTCAGTGGAGGTTTTAAAGCAGGCCTTCCTTCACTTTTCCAGAAAGTTATCTTGTATGAACTTCTCAACTGCAGTACTTAACCAGGTTAAGGGTAACATAGGTTTAGATTATTTTTCCTTCCATTTTTTTCAGGCCTCCTTGGCATGTGCTTTCCACAGCTCAGGGAGACCGCGGTTGATGTGGTCTATAACTTAACGTAACTCTCAGTAATCAGTCAGCAAAAACTATCTTTCAAATAGAAGGACGTTGTATTGATTTCTTTGTGGGTTCAATGATGAGACATTTATGAGAGAGAATGTCTTTTAATCTAAAGTATGTTCAACTCTTTATACAGCATTTATAGGAGACATCATGTTAGTGATGCATCTAGAACGAAACTGAAACCAAACTAAACTGCCTTGCTTGTCTCGGTCACATGCCCTCTGCTGGTCAGGCACAAGCAATCAATACATGCAAACATGCTGATAAGGCATCATAATCAAACAGGCAAATACCATCTCTATTTGCTGATATCATTACATCTCCTTTTCTTAAAACAAAAGTATTTTACTTTTAACTAACAACATGTTTTCTTTGTATTAATCTGCATTTTAACTGTAACACTTAATGAACTTACATTATCATTATCATGATCAAGGTTTTTTAACCTTGCTTTGTGTGTTCACATGAAATATGTCAATACACTAGAACTTGAAGAAAGAATAAGATAACATTACTTCCTTCTATAACAATAGTCCTTAAATTTGCTCAATGAGTCTCCCAGGAGGCTTCACGTGTCTTGAGGATTTTCTGATTGATTGTCCTTGAATCTGAGTTGTTGCCTCAGATGATTGGTTCTCAGCTGTGTGATCAGGTTGTTCAACAGTATCAGTCTCTTGACCTGCTGTGGCTGGTCCCATGAGAAGATCTCGACGATTTCTTCTCAGAACAGCACCCTCATCTGTCTGAATGGTGTATGATCTTGGTTGAACTTCACTCAGGACAGTTCCCTTCTGAGTCCATGTGTTTGTTTTGTCTTTCAACCTTACTTGGTCACCAGTGTGGAGTTCAGGTAGGTTTTGTGTTCCTCTGTCATAGTAGTACTTTTGCTTTTCTTTCTGTTGCTCTTTGAACTTCCTCACTTTCTCCCCCTCTTTTGTTTTCAGGAGGTTCTCCGGGATGGGTAGGTTTGACCTTAGCCGACGTCCCATCAGGAGTTGGGCTGGTGACATACCACACTCGAGCAGCATTGTGCGGTATATAAGCATGCTTTGGTAGAAGTCAGTTCCACTGTCTTTTGCCTTGTACTTCAGTCTTTTCACTGTGTTTGCGGGCTCTCCTGGGTCAACAGCTCTGGACAACGTGTCTGCTGTATACCTCAGCTTACCCGGTGTGTACGCAACATTCAGTTCCTCATAGACTGTCTCTCCTTCGCTTTCCACAATGAGGACTCTCTTTACCAGGTTCAGTCTCTCACAGGCTTTTAAACCTAGTATGGCTTGCACATCCTTTGGCACCACGATTAATGCTAGCGTGTGCTCTCTGTCCTTGTGTGTCACTTTGACAATGCATCTTCCTTTCACTGGTATTTCAGTACCTGAGTATCCTGTCACTTTCACTTTTATTCCATGTATCTTTGGTCTGGGTCTAATTTTCTTAAAATCAGTCTCTGATATCACATTAACTTGTGCTCCAGTATCCAATTTAAATGGAATGTGTATGTCATTCACTTTTAGTGTCAACATCCAGTCTCTTTCTTCTTTTTTGTTTTCAGACACAACATCTACATAGAACTCCTCTATGTCGCTTTCATCTACTGCATGGACCTTGCTTTGTTGCACTTGGTTCTTGCAGCAACGGGCATAATGGTTGTTTTTGTTGCAACTATTGCATGTTTTACCATATGCTGGACACTTTCTTGGTGGATGCTGTGTACCGCATCGACTACATGACTTTCGATTGTCCCTTTCATTTTCGTTCGCTGGCCACGCCTCTTTTTTCACATTGGCGCTCGTTTTGTTAAACGGTTTGTATCCGTTCTTTCTCACTGCATCCACGTTGCAGCTATTGTCACTGAACAGCTCCTTTGCCTGCGACTTCACAGTCTCTGTAGCCCTACACAGTGCTATGGCTTTTCCCAGGTCTAGATCTTGCTCTCTTAGCAGTCTTTCCCTTAGACCATTATCTGGAATACCACACACCAGTCTGTCTTTTATCAGCGAGTCTGTCAGTCCCCCAAATTCACATGTTTTGCTTCAGTTTCTCAGTTCAGTCACATACTGATCAATAGTCTCTCCCATTTTCTGTACACATGTGAAAAATCTGTGCCTCTCAAACGTCACGTTATGTTTAGGTATGCAGTAGGCCTCAAACTGTTCCATTATTTTATCTAGCTTCATTTTGTCTCCATCAGCAGCGAATGTGAAGTTATTATACACCTCCAGCGCTTCATCACCCATGACATGTAAGAACAGTGACGCTTTTATTTTATCACCTTTCTCATCAGCTCCGATTGCTGATAAATACAACTCTAAACGTTGTTTGAATCTCCTCCAATTTTCAGCCACATTACCTGTCAACTGAAGCATCGCCGGTGGGTGTAAACCTTCCATTTTTTCACTTCGTTAGCTATTCTCTAATGGTAAGTAACGATGTTCTCTTTTGGCTTGCTAATTTGTGGAGAGCTGATTTAACTTCAGATTTTTTCTCTTCATCTCTTTCAATCACTTCTGACACCATGTATCAATTTCTTTGTGGGTTCAATGATGAGACATTTATGAAAGAGAATGGGCTAGATTTTCAGTTTAGGCAGTTTTGGGGCGCTAGCTTTAGCGCCCGCCCGAAGTTAGCGCCCGCCCCAAAGTAGCGCCCCGTTGCCGGGAATTCAGTGGCTTCGCCCTAAGAGGTTGGTGGAGCGCTAAAAGAGGCGTTCCACTACTCTCTTTAGGCGCTAAGCCGGCGGTCCAGAGGGATAGCGCCCAGGCGGGGCGCAGCACGGGTGCGGTCATTTTTGCACTGACAGCAGACCCCGTGGTGCCGACCAGCTCTTAAAGGGGGAAGGGACGAATTAGTCTGCTGCCACGCCCTGCACACTGCAGCCTTGCAAAGAGGCCTCAACACTACTGCTCAGCCCCAGGGAGTCATGGCAACGCCAGAGAAGGCCCGTCAGCGTGCCCTGCGCTTCTCAGAGGGTGATCTGGACATCATGCTCACAGCTCTGGAGGTGAGGCGCAAGATCTTGTTTCCAGACAGTGGGAGGAATCCAACCCACCACGACTACACCAAAGCCTGGAAGCAGATCGCCCAGAGGGTGACATTCACCGGCGAGGCCCCCAGGACCCACACACAATGCCGTAAGAAGTACAACGATCTGACCAGGATTGTGAGGGTGAGTAGCCTTTCCAGTCTCCTCCTCATTCTTGCATGTACACCTGACATGATGGGCAAAGGGACCTGAAAGTCCTTTTGGCCAGCCCTCAGCCAGCAGCATTGGGACAGTCATGAGCATCAAATGGCCATTCGGCACTCTACACTTTGGCCAAGCTATTCCACCATGGGAGGCAGTGCACACTACATCAGGGCTTCACTCTGTCCAAGCTATTCCACCATGGGAGGCAGTGCACACTACATCAGGGCTTCACTCTGTCCAAGCTATTCCACCATGGGAGGCAGTGCACACTACATCAGGGCTTCACTCTGTCCAAGCTATTCCACCATGGGAGGCAGTGCACACTACATCAGGGCTTCACTCTGTCCAAGCTATTCCACCATGGGAGGCAGTGCACACTACATCAGGGCTTCACTCTGTCCAAGCTATTCCACCATGGGAGGCAGTGCACACTACATCAGGGCTTCACTCTGTCCAAGCTATTCCACCATGGGAGGCAGTGCACACTACATCAGGGCTTCACTGCGCCCTTACAGCCCGTCCTTTCTCTTGCAGGCTAAAGTAGCGTTTAATCGCCAGGCCCGTGCCAGGGGTGGCCGCGCCAAGCTGCAGAAGCTCACTCGGCTGGAGGAGCGCGTGTGTGTGCTCATGGGAGCACGTGTGATTGTCCCCACAGCGTGCGGTGTATCCGACCCTCCACTGCCCGGCAATGGTAAGGACCTCGCCTTTTGGCCCTCTCGCGTCGCACTGGCCCATCCGAGCTACCTCCTTTGCCACTGTCCCACCAATGCGCTGAATCCCACCAGTCCTAACTCCCTCGCTGACGCCGTCTCCTCACTCTGAAGCTACTCTTGTGCATTCCTGCTTTCAGCTGGTGACGACCAGGACCCTGAGGCTGCCAGTGACAGCACCTCCAACCAGGAGGAGGAGGAGGAGCAAGCCGGACCTTCGGGGGAACAGTCACGTCCCGCAGGAGAGGAGGAAATGCTCGACACCTCCTCACTGGACGAGTGCCTGGAGGAACTGTCGCAGGGCAATGCAGCTTCTGGGACCAGTGGCGTCCAGCCACCCAGCAGCCGTGCGCGTGGCCCGCGGCCTTCCCCCCAAAGGGGGGAAGGATCAGAGGGGAGTGCTGCTGCTCGGCACACTCGCCGTCACCAACGCGGCAAGGGTCCCCTAGTTCGGCCCCCTCCTCCCCAGCGGGAGAGTCGCGACTCCAGTCCGGACACCTTCACTTCGGAGGAGGTGCGGAAGCTCGATCAGATGGCCGACGACTCGGACCGGCGCCACACGGAGCTCATGAGCGTGGTGGGGCGCATGCCTGAGGCCATCGAGTCGCTGGCGACCAGTGTGCGCGAGTTCGGGGCAGCAACTGCCGCGACTGGCCGCATGCTAACTGATGCCGTCAAGACCCTGGCGGATGTGATGCGCGCGCACACCAGGACCAGAGGGCCACTCACTGCTGCCACACGCGCTGTCTCAGGCAGGCATCGCCAGGGCAGGCGCCGCGCTGGACCATCCCAGCAAGCCGGCCGTCGGCTGATTGCTGCGGATCCTGCAGTGCGGGCCCGGCCGAGTGCCACCGCGCCACAGCACCAGCCAGCGCATCCCAGACGCCAGCTGGCCCACATTGCACCATCCGTCGCCGCCATTCCCCCTCTGGGGCATCAAGGGCAAGCGGCTGCAGCTGATGGTGGCCAGGCTCAGGCGCGCCACTCAGGAGACGGCCCCTCGAGGCCCAAACGCCGTGTAGGCCGCCCCCCAGCGGCATCTGGCGGAAGGGCATCTGAGCCTCAGGCGCCTTCCCCCAGCCTCGCAGCAGCCACTGGGCAGAGCTTGCGAAGGAGCAGCAGGCAGGGCAGGGGAGGCAAAATGCTGGCCAAGGTCTCGCCCTCGCGGGCCACTCAGTAGAGGGTGTGGCCAGCTTTCCTTTAATATGGCGGTGGCCATCTTTATTTTGCCCATGGTTGTGCTTTTGGAGGGCTTTTTTTTTGCGTTAGGCCGACGTTGAGGCCCGGTTTCAATAAAGGTGGAGTGGCTCCTCCCCAGTTTGTGGGAGTGAGTCGTTTGTTGGGCTTTTTGTGGGGCCCGTTTATTGTTTTTGGGGATTCATGTGGGAAGGGCTTTTCATTTTTGTTTAATAAAAAATTATCTTTATTCATGCAGTCTCCATGGTTGTTCTTCTTAGTGTTTGTTGGCTTCGCCGGCTGAGGGCTTGCGGAGCGGCTGCATTCATCTTCCCTCATGGCCCCTGGCCATTCCCTGACAGGGGGCTTAGAAGTACCGTGTAATAAGGTGGCGTCGTGCGGCCCTTGGCCCTGGTCGCTCCCTCCTGGGAACGTACTCCTGCTCCTCCTCCTCCTCCTCCTCCTCCTCCTCATGCTCCTCCTGCTCCTCCTCCTGAGGTGCTGGTCCAACGTCAGGTGGCAGTGCCTGAGTCCTGCGGATAGCCAGGTTGTGTAGCATGCAGCAAACCACCACAAATTGGGAGACCCGGTCCGGCGAATACTGGAGAGCTCCTCCGGAGCGATCAAGGCAGCGGAACCGCTGCTTGAGGACCCCAATAGTTAGCTCGATGATGTTGCGGGTGGTTTGATGGCTCTCGTTGTAGGCCTCTTCAGCAGCGGTCCTGGGCGCGCGGAGCGGGGTCATGAGCCAGGTGCACAAAGGATAGCCTTTGTCCCCGAGTAGCCATCCTCTTGGGGGAGGCTGTGCCTGGAACATGTCATGCACAGTACTCTGCCGCAGGATAAAGGCATCGTGGCTGCTGCCTGGGAAGCTGGCATTGACTGCCATGATGCGCTGCTTGTGGTCACAGACCAGCTGCACATTCAGAGAATGGTAGCCCTTCCTGTTGCGATACTGCTCGCCATGCTCCAGAGGGGCCCGCAAAGCCACATGCGTACAGTCAATGGCGCCCTGCACCAAGGGGAATTCCCCGAGTCTGGAAAATCCCAATGCGCGCTGATGCTGGCTCTCCAGGGCCATGGGGAAGGAGATGAATTGGCTTCTCCTTCTGAACAGTGCTTCGGTCACCTGGCGGATGCAGCGATGCGCGCCGTACTGGGAGATGTTTGCTATGTCCCCAGCAGCGTATTGGAAGGAGCCGGTGGCATAGAAGTTCAATGCCACCGTCACCTTCACTTCCACCGACAGAGACGTCCTGCACCTGAGCTTTGGCCGCAGATCTCGGCGAAGCAGGTGGCAGATCTCTGCAATCACCCCCTTCCGGAATCGGAGCCTTTTAACACATCGCGCGGCACTCATGTTTAGGTAGGAGCGCTGCTGGCGGTATAGCCTGACTGGGTAAGGCCTACGTGGCCGACGCCTGTAGCCCCCTCTGCCTCTAGCCAGGGCTGCCCCTCTCACAATACGTCTGCGAGCCCTACGGACATGGAGCTGCAGCTCCGCGTTGGCACCCCATGCAACCCCCATCAAATCCTGGCAAACACTCTAATTTCCAAATGGCCACTTGCAGCGCTGTTGCCTGAGTCCAAAAATACCTGGCTCTTGCTGCTTGAAACCAGTTAGCTATCCTCCTTGTTGTGTCTCCAGAAATGCGTTGCACAAGACTGTTTTCTGAAATAATGGATGGCCTTTATACTGGAGAGGACGTTCCCTTTAATTAGCGCCCCCCGGGGCCCGCGCTGGTTGTGTTGCGTTCCTTTTTCCAAACGCTCCGGCCGCCCGCCGCACAATGGGGCGGTCCGACTGAAGTTTGCAATCGGGGCGGCCAAAGGGCGTTGCACGAGGATGTGACGTCATTTTCTGCGCGCGCATCCGGGCGGGCGCTAAACTTTGCGCCGGCGCTAACGGGCAACTTAATTTGGGGCGGGGCGCAAACTGCGCTGCGCCCGGGCGCTACACGCATAGCGCCCGGAAATCACTTCTCTTAAGGCGCTAACTGCTGGCGCAAGCAACTGAAAATCTAGCCCAATGTCTTTTAATCTAAAGTCTGTTCAACTCTTTATATAGCATTTATAGGAGACATCATGTTAGTGATGCATCTAGAACGAAACTGAAACCAAACTAAACTGCCTTGCTTGTCTCGGTCACATGCCCTCTGCTGGTCAGGCACAAGCAATCAATACATGCAAACATGCTGATAAGGCATCATAATCAAACAGGCAAATACCATCTCTATTTGCTGATATCATTACAGACGTGACATCATCAGTTTATCTATATCAGAAGAGTTCCATCCCTTTCCAAACCTTAGCTTGGGGAAACCTTGGTTCTGTGCGGTACTCTGCACAGTGACTGAGAAGTGACAATGTCCACCCAAACAACAGCCACCAGAGGTTGAGCGATTATAATCAGGGATGCTCAAGAGGGCAGAATTAGAGGAGCGCAGATATCTCGGGGGGTTGTGGGGCTGAAGGAGATTACAGAGATAGGAAGGGGCGAGGCCATGGAGGGATTTGAAAACAAGGATGAGAATTTTGAAATCGAGGCGCTGTTTAACCGGGAGCCAATGTACGTCAGCGAGCACAGAGGTGATGGGCGAACGGGACTTGGTGCGAGTTAGAACACAGACAGCCGAGTTTTGGATGACCTCAAGTTTATGTAGGGTAGAATGTAGGAGGCCAGCCCGGAGTCCTGAAACTCAGAATCCTGACTGAAGAACTAATGACTAAACTGCCTCAGTCAGTCATCGCAGCTAGGCTTTTCACAAACTCCACAAGGTCTTCCTGTACACAGTCCCACATTGAATTTGGGATCCATTCTACTACCTTTGAGGGATACAAATCTTTACCCATCCAGGACAGGGGTGGGAGGAGGCTCGTGTGGAGCATAAACACAGGCATTGACCTGTTGGGCCGAATGGCCTGTTGCTGCGCTGTAAATGCATTGTAATACTTTGTAACGCGTATTCTGCTAATTGTAACCTCCTCACTGTAACTTACTCTGTCGAAAATGTGAACACTAAATCCTGCACAATGCCCTCCAGTAAATAGGAAATATTAGGGCTGATTTTAACTTACGGCAGTGGGGGGAAAGCAGGCGGTGGCTTGTCAATGGACAGCAAAATCAGGTGGGGTGTATAATGAGCAGCCACTCTGTTGCAGTCAGTTTTCCACCAGTGCCAAAAGTTAAAATCAGCCTTATTGTACTTTAACAAATCTCAATATAGCCTATATTAGTTTAAGGGTATCAAAATAATTATCTGCTTTTCACCAAAATGTATTCATGCCACAAAATTTGATTGGCATTTATGTCTCAGGTTCTGTCTGGTATCTCAGCTCATTTAGAACCATGCTACATACTCATTTGAATGATTTTGAATATTGATCTGTCAAATAGAACTGCCGGATTTGAATTTGTTTTACATGACCTCAGTTCTAATTCTTTTATTCCTCTCTCTTTGCTCCTTCTGTGTAAATCACCAGGAAGAAATGAGGCATCGATGAGGCCCTCTTGAGGCCTCTTGTTACTTTATATGAGACCAAGGGGGAGAAATTCGGTTGATTTGCACCTCCTGTAAGCGCCCTCTTAGGGCGCTAACGGGGCGTAAAGCAACAAGTGCCCGGGCGCGGCGCCGCTAACTGCTCACGAAATTCAGCGAGAGGTTCACGGCAGCGATAGCTGTTAGCGCCCCATGGCGCTGCACCTCTGGCGATGATGTCATCGCCGTGCGCAGCGCCCCGCTTGTGTTCCAGCCGCGATCTTCGGTAGCGCCTCGTGACTTACCTCCAGACGTTATGTCCGGCAGGGTCAAGGGGCCTACCTGCGGCTGGGATGGCGCAAATTAAAGGGGAGGTGTCGGGCAGCCATTTCTGTTGCTGGCCGCCTGTCGGCACCTGCCCCCGTTGCCATCCCCAGCCTCCTGTGAAGCCCCCCCAGGTGCCGGCACTCCAATCCCTGGTGGCCCAGCTGGGCCCCGGGTCATGCTGCGCTAGGCCCCTCCCCTTTAATAAGGGGAGGAAGGCCTGCAGTACTGCGATATTTACTCGCAGTGCCCCAAGAGGGAGGCGAGCACTTCCAGTAGTGCACCACCTCCCTCTTGGGGCGCTACCAGTGAATTTCGGGTGCGGGAGCCTCGGCGAAGTTAGCACCCCAACGGGGTCTCGACCCAATTTTGGCCCCTTGAGTTTTGAACTTCTGTCTTGTTTTTGTGCTTTTCACATTGATAGGCCCAAGCATGTCCTAGTACAGATGTAGTGAGGGAAGGCATTGGTTGCACCAAGACATCTGTATATATGGTAGGAACTATCCCTTTAATCTGAGCTCTCTTGTTGCACACAAGCCCCTTCCTCTCATTAATTTCAGCATTGCTCTATGGACCCCCTTATTGGTTATATTTGCACAGTGACATACATGAGTGTTAACATGACCCAAGCCTTTAAATTTCTCCTTTTCCCATTCCACGTGCTGTCTCCTCTAATTTATTTCCTTAATAGTTCCTAGAGGGAGCACAACAGCAATAACAACAAAACTTGTGTTTATACAGCGTACTTAACGTAGTAAAACATCCCAAGGCGCTTCACAGGAGCGTTATCAAATAAAATTTGACACTGAGCCACATAAGGAGCTATTAGGGCAGATGACCAAAAGCTTGGTCAAAGAGGTAGGTTTTAAGGTGTGTCTTAAAGGAGGAAAGAGAGGTAGAGAGGCGGAGAGTTTTAGGGAGGGAATTCCAGAGCTGAGGGCCTAGGCAGCTGAAGGCACAGCTGCCAATGGTGGAGCGATTAAAATCGGGGATGCTCAAGAGGGCAGAATTAGAGGAGCACAGATAGATAGGAGGGTTGTGGGGGTGGAAGAGCTTACAGAGACAGGGAGGGGAGAGGCCATGGAGGGATTTGAAAACAAGGATGAGAATTTTAAAACCGGGAGTCAATGCAGGTTAGCGAGCACAGGGGTGATGGGTGAATGAGACTTGGTGCGAGATAGCACATGGGCAGCTGAGTTTTGGATGACCTCAGGTTTACGGAGCACGTTATCTCTTCACCTCGTTAACATTGTTAAAACCTTTCCGAGAGACTTTCGGTTTAAAAAGACACTCGGCAACAGTAGGCATGCAGCAAAGAGGTGCAGAATCCTTTCATTTCAAAGGGAGCTCAATTTTCCATTATAATCCAGTGATATTTCAACTTTGACAATATTCATCCAGTTATTGTACAAAACAGGTCCGTCTAGAGTCTGAGCCCAGTTGTAGAAAGTGTAGATTACCTTTATGCTGCCTTGGTAGAGGCTAACATTTTGTGCTTCTAGAAATATTCAGGTTGATATTATTCCTGAGTCTGTAGTAAGGATTACGTTCCCACTTCTAATGTACTGCAATTTTCAATTGTTATGCTGTGGACTAGTCAGTCACAGTGCATAGTAGGCACCAGGATTATCACAAGCAATTATCGTGTGTGCTAGTCATTTAATTTATCATACTCGGGGATTAGCTGGCCTTTTCATTTTCAGCCATTTGCAGGGAGCAGGATGTTGCAGTGAAACTGTCTATCATCTGCTTGTAGCTGACGCTTTCTGGTTCTGGAAATGCTGATACTAATTAACTTGTAATTAATACGGCTTTGAGCTCAGAAGAAGTCAAAACCATGAAAGGCAAGGAAAGAAGGAGGTTTTTATCCCCTCAAGGAGACACAGCCACTGTATGAATACATTGAGGCTCTACAATGGTAGAAAGAATTACTTGCCTGAGTCTAAGATGGCAGCCATAGTAAAGCGTTAGAACAAGTAATATAAGCTGATAGATGACACTTGTACATGCTCAGCAGTCCTATGTTGTTTAACAATAGATCTAAAGTGTAAAGTGCCCTCCTCCCATCTTTTACTCTTTAAACAGCAGTGCTGTTGATCACCAGATATTACTCTTCTTCTCATTTCTCCTTTCACCCAGTGGTTCAGCAATAAAACCTGGTTCGATACCCGGTCTATGCTTTAGTGGACATCGGATGAGGCCTCGACCTGTCTGGGCTGCAATGTCTCTTATGGTTGGAAAACCCATTGACACTATCTTGGCTGTTCATTGTCAAACCGTGGATGAATTGGTGCCTTTAGGAGAGGAGGGGGCTATAAAGAAAAACCTCCTGCAACCTGCAAAGGCACAGCAATGAAATAACTTGAGCAAATAGTTTTGTTCAAAAGTATGCCATCTTTATAAAATATCTTCATTGTGTGTTGCAGCAGGCACAACAATATGTGGATAGTGTGATGAAATATTCCATTCATCACTGCCTGTGACTGTGGTTGGTTTCAGTTTCATTTCCCTTACCTCTGTTCCGTTTCCTCACCATTGTATTGTACTATGTGTAGGGCTCCGCCCATACCTGGCCCATTGTATTGTACTATGTGTAGGGCTCCGCCCATACCTGGCCCCTATGTAAGCTGGCCCAGCCTGCAGCACATCCAGTACGGCAGAGCTCTGGATGGAAGATACCTCTCTCCTGTGTGTTACCTTCTAAGTCAATAAAAGCCTTGTTTTGTTTCGCTAACATCGAGTCTCAGATTTATTGAGGCACATCAATTCTATTGACTTAATTTTCAACACAATGGATCAACTCTTGAAACCCGAACGTTTGGATTTGGACCAGCATGCTTCGGACGCATCGGCACGCTTCGGACACTGGTTTATGTGTATGGAATTCTTCCTGGACAATTCCGCAGCCGTCAAAGGCGCTACAGACGCTGCGAGTATGAAACTCGGAATTCTGCGGAATTTGGTAAGCCACCGGGTTTACCCCCTCATCCAAGACGCCGACACGTACCCGGCCGCCTGCGACATCTTAAAGGCGCATTACCAGCAGCCTACGAATGAGGTGTATGCTAGGCATCTGCTCGCTACTCGCGCACAGCGACCTGGGGAATTGGTGGAGGAGTTCCTAGGCACCCTGAAAACGCTTGGCAAAGACTGCAAGTGCCAAGATGTAAAAGCCACAGTGTACACTGACGAGCTTGTTCGCGATGCCTTTATCACAGGCCTCAGCTCCACTTACATCCGGCAGAGACTGCTGGAAAAAACGGGATTGGACCTGAAACAGGCTGCGGACACAGCGCGATCCCTGGATGTGGCCCAGAGAAACTCAGACGCCTACTCTTTAGCCCACGCCGTCCACGCCGCCATGTGCGCACCAAGGGCGCCGCCATCTTGGAAGGTATCTTCCCCGCCCGGCAGCCCGACACCGTCGGGGCCCCGCTCTCCCCGCAGAAGCCCTACGACAGCCGCGACGCGTCGGGGACCCAACTGCTACTTCTGCGGGCAGCCGAAGCACACCAGAAACCTGTGCCCGGCGAAAGGCACCACCTGCTTTAAGTGCGGTAAGAAGGGGCACTTTGGGAAGGTGTGCAGAGGGAACACCGCCGGAAAACCCGCCACCGCCGCGTGTGCGCCGTGGAAGCGGCCATCTTGGACGCCATCTTGCCCGACCTCGTGGGGTCCGCCATCTTATGAGCAGACAGCGTGGACGCCATCTTGTCTCGATCAGGGCCCTACAGTGGCACCGGTCACAGTGGACCAGACCAGGCCGCACCCGCTATCCAAATCAATGGTGGACATCGAGGTAAACGGGTGCGGGGTTAAATGTTTAATTGACAGTGGAAGCACGGAGAGTTTTATCCACCCTGAACTGGCACAACAACTCTCCCTAAAGGTGGTCCCTACTCGGGGTACCATCTCTATGGCTGATAAAACCCAGACATCGACCATTATGGGTTACTGCACGGTACAATTGTCCGTTAACGGAAATGTATACGATAATTTTAAAGTATTAATCATGAAGAATCTATGTGCGAGCGTGATCTTGGGCCTGGATTTCCAGTGCAACCACCAAAGCATCACGCTCAAGTACGGTGGGTCCCAGCCGCCCCTCAAGGTGTGCGGTCTGGCTACCCTGAAGGTAAAGCCGCCTTCGCTATTCGCGAACCTTACCCCTAACTGCCGGCCAATAGCGACCAAAAGCAGGAGGTACAGCTGGGAGGACAGGCGGTTTATCGCGACCGAGGTAGACAGGCTCCTGAAAGAGCGCATTATTGAACGCAGCAACAGCCCGTGGCGCGCCCAAGTGGTAGTGGTAAGGGGTAGCGAGAAGAAACGGATGGTGATCGACTATAGTCAAACGATCAACAGGTACACCCAACTAGACGCCTACCCGCTACCCCGCATATCAGAAATGGTGAACCAAATCGCCCAATACCGGGTGTTCTCCACCATCGACCTCAAGTCAGTGTACCACCAGCTCCCTATCAGACCAGAGGACCGCCCGTACACCGCCTTTGAGGCGAACGGACGCCTCTATCAATTCCTCAGAGTCCCCTTTGGGGTGACGAATGGGGTCTCGGTCTTCCAGAGGGAGATGGACCGCATGGTCGATGACCACCACTTGCAGGCAACTTTCCCCTACCTCGACAACGTCACCATCTGCGGTCACAACCAGCAGGATCACGACTCGAACCTCGAGAGGTTCCTGAAAACCGCACAAAAACTCAACCTCACCTACAACGAGGACAAGTGCGTTTTCAACACCACGCGCCTCTGCATACTAGGCAGCGTGGTGGAGAATGGGGAAATCGGACCAGACCCCGACCGATTGTGCCCCCTACGGGAGCTGCCCCTGCCCAACACTCCCAAAGCCCTGAAAAGGTGCCTGGGGTTATTTTCTTATTATTCCCAATGGGTCCCCAACTACTTCGACAAAGCCCGCCCCCTCTTGAAAGCATCCTCTTTTCCGCTCTCTGCTGAGGCCCACGCCGCCTTCAAAAGCATTAAGCAGGATATTGAGTAGGCCACGCTACAGGCAGTGGACGAGAACACTCCATTTCAAGTGGAAAGTGATGCGTCTGACTTCGCCTTGGCGGCCACCCTCAACCAGGCGGGGCGGCCCGTAGCTTTCTTCTCGAGGACCCTCCAAGGGCCCGAGATCAGACACTCCTCCATGGAAAAGGAGGCCCAAGCCATCGTGGAGGCAGTGCGCCACTGGCGCCACTACCTAGCCGGCAAACGCTTCACCCTACTTATCGACCAGCGGTCGGTAGCGTTTATGTTCAATAATAAACAGAGGGGGAAGATCAAAAATGATAAGATTCTTAGGTGGCGGATCGAGCTCTCCACCTTCGAGTATGACATCATTTACCAGCCAGGGGCCCTTAACGAATCCCCTGACGCCCTCTCACGAGGGATGTGTGCCAGCGCCACCGGGGATCGGCTACAGACTCTCCACAACGACCTCTGCCACCCAGGGGTCACGCGGCTGTTCCACTTCATAAAGTCCCGCAACTTACCCTACTCGATTGAGGAAGTTCGGTCTCTGACCAGGAACTGCCGCACTTGCACTGAGTACAAGCCTCGGTTCTACCGCCCAGATAGAGCCCACTTAATCAAAGCTACACGGCCCTTTGAGCGGCTCAGCCTAGATTTCAAGGGCCCCCTCCCATCCGTCGACCACAATGTTTACTTCCTGAACATTGTGGACGAATACTCCCGGTTCCCATTCGCCTTCCCCTGCCCAGACATGACCAGCGCCACGGTCATTAAATGCCTCAACAGCCTGTTCTGCCTGTTCGGTATGCCGAGCTACATCCATACGGATAGGGGGGTGTCCTTCATGAGTGAAGAGCTACGCCAGTACATGCTGTCCAGGGGGATCGCCACGAGCCGTACCACCAGCTACAACCCCCGGGGTAACGATCAAGTGGAGCGAGAGAACGGGACAGTATGGAAAGCAGTCACTCTAGCTCTAAGGACCAAGGGCCTCCCTATCTCCCGCTGGCAGGAAGTCCTCCCAGATGTGCTCCATTCGATACGGTCGCTATTGTGTACTGCCACTAATGCCACGCCTCATGAACGAATGTTTGTCTTTCCCCGGAAATCCACCTCAGGTGTATCCATGCCGTCATGGCTCTCCACCCCAGGTCCGGTATTCGTGCGAAGGCATGTGAGGGGCCACAAGACGGACCCTCTCGTGGAGCCAGTGCACCTACTCCACGCCAACCCCCAATACGCGTATTTCCGGCACGCCGACGGAAGGGAGGACACCGTGTCCATAAAAGACGTCGCCCCAGCCGGTAACGACAACAACCACGACAATAGCAGCAACAACGATCACAGCAACTCTTACCCACCCACTACTCTTTCATCACCCCCGGAAGAACATCGACCAACGGCACCCCCACCAACTACCCCTTCAACAACCTTGGCGGCACCCCCGGCAGAGACCCAGGAGGCCACCTGGGACACCCAGCCGACACCCGCGGCACCACAACAGCCACGTCGGTCGCAGAGGACTATCAAACCCCCGAACAGACTAAATCTATAGAAGGGGTGAATGTGATGAAATATTCCATTCATCACTGCCTGTGACTGTGGTTGGTTTCAGTTTAATTTCCCTTACCTCTGTTCCGTTTCCTCACCATTGTGTTGTACTATGTGTAGGGCTCCGCCCATACCTGGCCCATTGTATTGTACTATGTGTAGGGCTCCGCCCATACCTGGCCCATTGTATTGTACTATGTGTAGGGCTCCGCCCATACCTGGCCCATTGTATTGTACTATGTGTAGGGCTCCGCCCATACCTGGCCCCTATGTAAGCTGGCCCAGCCTGCAGCACATCCAGTACGGTAGAGCTCTGGATGGAAGATACCTCTCTCCTGTGTGTTTCCTTCTAAGTCAATAAAAGCCTTGTTTTGTTTCGCTAACATCGAGTCTCGGATTTATTGAGGCACATCAGATAGGCAGTGTATGACGTGTGGAATTACCCCTCATCAAGTCCAACAGGTTATAGAGTTCGGACTTGAGACTTATGAGAAATTACACCAGACACACGGAGGTCAATTTTCTGGCCGCCGTTGGGCGGCTTTTCATGCGGCTGGGGGCCGAAAATCGTCGATAAAGCAGGTCGGGACCCCCACCGCCTGATTCCCTGCCCCGTCCGACTTTCGGTCCGCCGTTTCTCCGTGACCAGCTTCAGTCCCGGCCGCCGCTGGCGGGACTCGTCATCGGAGCACTAATAAGCAATTATCAGCTTGTTGAGGTAGATTCTCCGGGGCCGTTGCAACTTTGGGGCTTTCCCCACATCAGACACGCCTGCAGGGAACCCCGCTGCTGAGACCTGGCGTGAAGCTTGCCGGCTTGCTTGCTGTCAGCTGCAGGTCAATCGGAGAAGCTGCGATTTAAAGGGAGAGCACTTGTATGTTGAGGGACCTTTTTGTTGCAGGTTTGTGGCTACTTCTTCAAGGCTTAGGCACAGCTGTGGAAGGTTGGAGCCTCACACACTTCTCCAATGCGATCTCCTGGGAAGCCCCTCTCACCACCCTCACTCAGCGCTTCCTCAGCGGAGGCATCTACGAGAAGCATGGGACGCCTTTTTTTCCTGCCCTTCTTGCCATTAGAGGATCTCCAGCAGCAGAGGAGGCAGCAGCAGAACCAGGAACAGCAGGATCAGCAACAGGAGCACCAGGCTGCTGCTCACTCACCTGAAGCTGCACAGGCCAGAAGGGGCCAGCGCTTGGAAGTGGCTTGAGAGCACCTTGCTGTGCTTTAGGGGGCCATGGGGACCCGTATCTGCACTGGCAGTCCTACTCAGAAGGGCTTCCATGAATGTCTGGTTTCTCTGTTCAATAGATGGCCAACGCTCCTCAAGAGATGTCATTCTCTTATGAGCACTCACCATGTTTTCCGTACCCTGGCGAGTTATCTCCTCCATGGAGGTTGCCAACCTTTCCATTGTGATGCATTCATGCACCAATGACTCCACAAAGGCTCGGCTCATGGTCGCTATGGACTCCTCCATTCGCTCCACACTCGCAGCGACCCTGGAGACAAAACCTGCCAGAGACTCCTGCATAGATGTGCATGGAGATCCATCACCTCTTCTCTTGCGGATGGACCCAGAGGCAGAGGGTCGACATGCAGCGCAGCTGGGCTGAGCTGGCAGAGCCCTGCGCCCTCCGACGAGGACTCTCCACTGCTGTCCCTGTCTCCAGACTCTGCTGAGGCTCACTTGTGAGCTGTGAAGCACCAGGTGACAACACTACTCTATGTCACAAAGGTCCCCCCGAGGTGTGAGTGTATGCACTGGTGCTGAGTGCGCCCTCAGAGGTTGGAGCTTCCTCTGAGGAGTCTGGCTGCACAGCCTCTTCCTCCTCCACAGTTGAGGCGGGGGCTCTGGATGGTCCTGTGGGGGAGTAGAGGAAGGAGTTAGAGATGTGATGCCAAGGTTACATGCACATTGGAGTTGACATCTGTTGACACCTGCATCCATGCAGCCTTGGTCTCAGTGGGAGGCCTCTTCCTGCCTAACCTAGGGAAGAGGACCTCCCTGTGGGCCCTAACCCCATCCAATAATGCTTGCAGTGAAGCTTCGTCGAATTTGGAGGCAGCTTGGGGTCTGGCACTGCCCACTGCTGCTGCAGGCTCCTCTGCCATCCTGTATGGTTCGTTTGGAAGCCTTCAGAGGATGCAGTGCTTGCTATGGACCTTGAAAGCACCACGAATGATGACATCATACTGTGGGGCTTCCTGACTGGAAATGGACAATTAGCAAGGCTTCCCACATGCTGGGAATTAATTGGCCACTTGAAGGAAAATTGCATGGAGCTGGCTGACACTTTTTTATGTGTGTCAGAAACCCCACATTCGGGGAAACCCGACCATTTCCCACACAAGCCGAAAATCGGGGCCTGAATGTCAAGAAAAATATATTGGCCTTGGAAGTGGTAAAGTGTAGATTCAGCAGGATGATACCAAGGCTTAAAGGGTTAAATTATGAGGCCAGGTTGCATAAACTTGGTTTGCATTCCCTTGAGCTTGGTTGAGGGGCGATCTAATTGAGTTAATTAAAATTGTTAAGGATTTGATAGGGAGGATACAAAGAAGCTATTTCCTCTGGTAGGGGAATCCAGAGCAAGAGGGCATACTCTTAAAATTAGAGCTAGGCCATTGAGGAGTGAAATCAGGAAGCACTTTTTCACACAAAGGTAGAGGAAATTTGGAACTAACTGCCCTAAAAGGCTGTGGATGCTGGGGCAATTGAAATTTTCAAGATTGAGTTTCATAGATTTTTGTTATTTATGGGTATCAAGGGATATTGAATAAATGTGGGTAAATGGAGTTGAGGTACAGATCAGCCATGATCTAATTGAATGGCAGAAGAAGATCAAGGGGCTAAATGGCATACTCCTGTTTCCAGCTATTGGCCCAGAAATTGCTGAAATGGCACTTCTCTTGGCGAGTGACATTAATTGGACTTTTTACCTCTCCTTTCAAGTCGCACTATATTTGCCCCACAAATTGATGGAACTGATTATCGAACTGATAATGGTGTAGTGATGTAAACAGGCAAATATTTTCCATTGCCCAATCAAAATCAGACATTTGATCACCAGCTCTGTAGTGTGCACTCTGATTGGTTAAGAGGTTGTTGCCTCACAATTCCACAATTACATCAGAAAGATCAAATTATTAGACATTCCATGCTCGTTGAAAAGATTAAGGAATGTATCAAATTATAAAAAGGATAAATGTTCCTCTCTATTACTGCTTGATTTTGGCTAGTAAAGGGCAGCTTGAGGAAATAAATTGGCTGGGCAGACATTTTGTTGGTACTTTGCCGCTCCCCACCACTTGTGGAATTTTCTCTGAAAATGATGGAGGAAACAGTGAATGTCCCTGCCCATATTTGGGTGGATGTATTCAAATTGTTAATGAAGGAAATGCATCATCTGATGAATTCTCACTCATTAATGCTTTGGAACGCCTTTGCATTCTGACATCCAAAGGTGTTGCTAATTATATAATCTCCACATGTAATTATAATTTCACTTTGGAGTGAAATTCCTCCAGTTGATAATTTTAGCAACAACGTTAGTCTGAATACAAATGAAATATCCGAAAAAGAAATAGTTCATTCCACTCTGCTTAATGGATGTAAATGTTCTTATTGAGGAAGGAGATTAACCGAGTGCTTTTGTTATTTAGTGTTTAGAACAGCAAGAATCTGTGAGGGTGGCTTCTTCCATCATCTACGCTTTCTCTATGGAGGAGGAAAAGCAGCAAGGTGGATACTGCACAGGTAGGACTTCTTTAGACAGCTGTTAACATTGTAGCAATGAAGGCAGTAAAAGCTTCTTCGTGAAGGAAAGTACAGATAAAGCAGTCTGCTTGACAGATTCTATGGACTTCAGCGTTTCATGCATTGTAAGTTTTGAGGAGAGAGAACTTTGGTTCATTTTCAACAAAATAGATACAGATGAGGAAGGTCATTCAGCCCATCCTGACTCATGCATTCAAAGAGTCCTTACAGTCTCCCCAGTACAACATCCAGCTGCCTCTTAAATGATTCCAAGGTTTTTGGTCGAACCATCTACCTGGAATTCCAAATAACATGTTGGTCACTTTATGCATCAAAGAGAACTTACTGATAAAAGTCCTAAATTTGAATCTATGTCCCCTCATCCTAGGAAGTCACACAACACCAGGTTATAGTCCAACAGCTTTATTTGAAATCACAAGCTTTCGGAGCGCTGCTCCTTCTTCAGGTGAAGTGGAGAAATGCATAAAGACACAGCTTATATAGTCAGAGAATCATGTCAGATGTTTACAGGTAACCTTTCCAACTGCCATTTATCACACCTCGGCAGAGAGATAATCACAGCAGTCAAAGGTGTGAATGGTGTCCAAACAGGTCAGTCAGGGAAACATTACATCAAAGAACAATGAGGTGGGGTCACAAGGGGTCAAATATTGCAGATGCTGGGGTCTGTATGAAAAACATTTTTTTTGGCTGGAAATCACAGCAGGTCCGGCCGCACCTGTGTAGAGAGAACAAGCTAATGTCGACTCGAGTCTGGATGACCCTGCATCAGGTGGGGTTAAATGTAGCATGACATGAACCCAAGATCTCGGTTTAGGCCGTCCTCATGGGTGCGGAACTTGGCTATCAGTTTCTGCTCGACGATTTTGCGTTGTCGTCATTCTCCAAGGTGGCCTTCGAGACACACGACAACGCAAAATCGTCGAGCAGAAACTGATAGCCAAGTTCCGCACCCATGAGGACGGCCTAAACCGAGATCTTGGGTTCATGTCACGCTACATGTAACCCCACCTGATGCAGGGTCATCCAGACTCGAGTCGACATTGGCTTGTTCTTTCTACACAGATGCGGCCGGACCTGCTGTGATTTCCAGCCAAAAAAAATGTTTTTTGTCTTTTTTTGTTTTTCATACAGACCCCAGCATCTGCAATATTTGACCCCTTGTGACCCCACCTCATTGTTCTTTGATGTAATGTTTCCCTGACTGACCTGTTTGGACACCATTCACACCTTTGACTGCTGTGATTATCTCTCTGCCGAGGTGTGATAAATGGCAGTTGGAAAGGTTACCTGTAAACATCTGACATGATTCTCTGACTATATAAGCTGTGTCTTTATGCATTTCTCCACTTCACCTGAAGAAGGAGCAGCGCTCCGAAAGCTTGTGATTTCAAATAAAGCTGTTGGACTATAACCTGGTGTTGTGTGACTTCTTACATTTGTCCACCCCAGTCCAACTCCGGCACCTCCACACCATGCCCTCATCCTAGGGTACTGGTTTAAATTGTCAAGTTCCAATTTTACCTTTTCTACACCATCTTTGATATCTCTTATGAGATCCATTCAGGCACCTATTTATAAGCCTGTGGGCACCAGAGACTTGTTTTTTTCCAGTCCCTCATCATAACTGTCTGCAGGGCTTAAATCTCTCCCTTTTGTTTTAGTGACAAAAACTGGACACTGTGCTCAAGGTGTGATCTGACCCAAGCACTGCTTGACAGCTTCCAAGTTGCTATTTGGCTATATAGGTCAGCATTTTGCAAAAAATACTGGAAAGGCTAATAGCTCAGACAGCATCAGTGGAGAGAAGGGACACATTAATATTTCAGGCACAATTCCTCATCAGAACTGAAAAAAATTACAGATGCACTATATTTTCCTACATTACAATAATGACTACACTTCCAAAAGTACTTCATTGGCTGTGAAGCGCTTTGGGACGTCCTGAGGTCGTGATAGGCACTATATAAATGCAGGTCTTTGTTCAAAGAAGAAGCAAAACGTAGGGGAAGGGGAGAAGAAAACGCACATACATGCGAGGGAGAAAGTAGAATGTCCTGTAACATGCCTAAATGGCTGAAGTGATAGCAACATGTGAAGATAGGAAGATGCATATTTAAAATAAATTCTTTAGCGATGAAGCATTTGGGACATGAGGATGTGAAAGGAGCTGCATAAGTGTTTGTTCTTTCTTTCTATTACCTCGATAATTACACCCAGTGGAGTTTGCTTCCACTGCAGCAGGGAAGTGGCTGGCTTCTGCTTGGTAGTTTGCCCACTGCCTCTGACCTGCTGCTCACCCCTCCTCAGATACAATTGTACTTCATGTTGAAAATCCCTGAAGTGGGAATAAAGTCTTTGGTTTCCTTTCTCTCATCAAAGGCACAGAATTGATGCTAACAGACAGGAAAGTTTCTTTTGTTTGATCACTGGTAAAAAAAAAACGGCTTCGTAAAATATTCTAAGTTTAAGGGGGGATAAAAAGCCATCCAATCTTGGCCTTTGACGTGAAACATTCTAACTAGCTGGCGCAAACCATCTCCTGAGTGCTGAAGGGGAAGGGCGAATGTCTCCCCTTTATATTCTTTTTGGCGTAACTGAAAACCCACTCGCAATGGCATTCTCAGAATAACATTCACGCATTCCTGCTACTTCCGCACTTGGCCGTTGAGTCACGGAAGAAAAAAAATCGTTCTCCAATATTTTGTTGTTGTGAATCGTGGGGATATTAATTGGACTTTGCTGCGCCCAGTTTACAGGCGTAACAGTAAAATGGGCACAACAAGGCCCAATTTCAAAGACCAATGTCCCGAAATTGGGTCAGGCTATTTTTCAGGTGGCAACGGGGTGGGGGGAGGGGGGGTCCCCTACTCCTGCTGTCCTTCCCCTGGGGGGGGGTCCCCTACTCCTGCTGTCCTTCCCCTCCCTCGGGACTTACCCGAGGGCCAGCAAGGCAAGTGGCCTGACAGCAGACTTTTCATTTGAACGAGCTGCCTGTGAAGATGCGACACGTGCTGGCAGTCCACCGCGATTATTTAAATGAGTCACGAGGAAGAATTTCTCGTGATCATCGGGCCTCCAACTTCGGATGCAGGAATTGTTCCCTGCGCTGATTTGCCACTAACTAATTTGTAAGCCGTGGGGTACAGTGTTAGAAACAAATGTGTTCTGAATTCCCTTTCAGTTATTTTGCTGAAGGTTTTGACCCATTTTATTTAAACTAGTTCACGCCTTTATTAAAATACTGTTTCACAGAAACTGATGAACTAATACTCCTTTGCCTGAGTTCAACCACTAAATGCATTCCTAAGCAGGTGGGAAATAGTTATTTGGAAATTCATCCGTTTTCTGTGTAAAATCATTTCCAAAAAGTGTTTGGGTTCATCATTTATTTTGTGTAGTTGACAAATACCACCACATCCAGTGGATAAATTGCATTAAGAACATAAGAACATAAGAAATAGGAGCAGGTATAGGTCATATGGCCCCTCGAGCCTGCTCCACCATTTAATAAGATCATGGCTAATATTTGATCTCACCTCCACTTTCCCACCTGATCCCCATATCCCTTGATTCCTTAAGAGTCCAAAAATCTATCGAACTCAGCCTTGAATATACTCAACGGCTGAGCATCCAGAGCCCTCCGGGGTAGAGAATTCCATTTGAATGCAAGTTTGCACAACTTGCAAATTTGGTGCTGTGACTTGCGTGCTGATTCATTTAAAAGTCACAAATGCAAGCAAATGTTACAATAATTGTAAACACAATTCTGATCTGCAAAAGAGTTATACTGGAGGACATGATAAAACCACAGAGTCAATCGATGAACTACAGTTGCAGTGGGCTCTGAAACAAAATGATGCCAAGTGATTCTGTTGTGTGTGACATTGATCAGGCAACTTGCAGAGTAAATCCCATCAGTGTACCTGACAGTGTTGGATTGCCAATCAGTCCAACAATCACATGCTTATCCTTGTGAACACTTCCATCGTGGTAGTTGGTTAATCAGTACAGTTGAGGGTTGTTGATCAACATACCTGTCCGTGCCAGCCATACCTCAGTTGGTAGCACTCTCATCTCTGAGTCAGAAGGTTGTGGGTTTAAGCCCCACTTCAGAGACTTGAGCATGAAATCTAGACTGGCACTCCAGTGCAGTATTGAGGGAGTGTTGCACTGTCGGAGGTGCCGTCTTTTGGATGAGATGTTAAACCTACGTCTGTCCTCTCAGGTGGATATAAAATATCCCAAGACACTATTCCGAAGAATATCAGGGTAGTTCTCCTCAGTGTCCTGGCCAATATTTATCCCTCAACTAACATCCCTAAAAAGCAGATTATCTGGTCATTATCACATTGCTGTTTGTGGGAGCTTCCTGTGCACAAATTAGCTGTCACGTTTCCAACATTACAACAGTGACGAAACTTCAAAAGTACTTTATTGGCTGTAAAATCACTTTGGGACATCCTGAGGTCATGAAAGGCACTGGGCTGGATTTTGCCATTGTGGGCGGGCTGGAGACTGCAAACGCTTTGGAAATTGTATGAAGGAGTTGATTTCCCGACAATGTCCACGATCAAGCAAAAGTGTGCACCTCGGTTTGATGAGCCCTCCCTCCAAGCTCTGGTGCAGGGAACCAGATGTAATAAGGAGGTGCTGTTCCCGTCCTCAGGGAGAAAAAAACCACCTCAGCAGACAAAAGCTGTGTGGCTGCAAGTGGCCGAGGAGGTGAACTCCATCTCTATGTTCCGCAGAATCTGGCTGCAGTGCAGGAAGAGGTTTCATGACCTTCTCCGCACAGTAAAAGTGAGTATGACTTTCCCATCACCCTCAATCTGATCCCCATCACCTCTCCTCACCAGCACTCTGCTTTGCCAACCTCATCCTCCACATCCCACTTGACACTTACATCCCTGCACTCTTACCCATTCCCTCTCTCTCTATGGTCACATTCACTTAACTTTTCGACCATGCAGCCCTCACACTTTCTATCACTGTTATGCAATGACAACAAAAACTTACAACACACAGGAGGGTCCTTTGTATCCTTCTAAGCATTTATGCTATGGATTCTCTACACTCACTCCTTCATTCTCACTCAAGCTCCACTTGTGTCCCTCATTGCAGGAAAAGAGAGCCCACAATAAGAGAGAAAGAGCCATGACAGGAGGAGGGCCACCCTCAGTAGCCCAGCTCACCCCCTGGGAGGAGGTGGCCCTAGAAATTGCTGGGATCGAGGATGATACCCAAGTTGGGGATGGACAGACGGGCGCATTACAGCAAGCTGGTGACAGAATAGTTTGGCTTCTCTCTCACTGACATTGCATGAGTCACTGATATTGAATCTGATGCTCTAACAGATTGACTTATGATCATCTGCACTATTCAATGTGCATGTAACCTTGACCTCACATCTCTAACTCTTTCCTTTACTCCCCCACAGGACCATCGAATGCCCCCATCCCCACTGTCCAGGAGGAAGAGCCAGAGCTTCTAGACTCCTTAGAGGAAGCTGCAACCTCTGAGGGCACAGCGTCAGCAGAATTCAGCGCACTCAGCACCAGCGCAGACACTCACACCTCAGTGGGACCTTTGCGAGATAGAGTAGTGTTGGCACCTAGTGTTTCACAACTCTCAAGTGAGCATCAGCAGACGGTGGAGACAGGGTCAGCAGTGGAGCGTCCTTGTCGGAGGGCGCAGGACTCTGCCAGCTCGGCTCAGCTGCATGTTGACTCTGTGCCTCCGGGACCATCCAGAAGGAGAACGGTGCTGCAACTCCAGGAACAGGTGCAGGAGTCTCTGGCAGGTTTTGTCTCCAGGGTCGCTGCAAGTGTGCAGCGAATGGAGGAGTCCATCGCGAACATGAGCAGAGTCTTTGTGGAGGCATTGGCGCATGAATGCATCACCACGGAAAGGATGGCAACCTCTGTTGAAAGGATGGCTGACTCCATGGTAAGGCTGGCTGCCATAGAGGAGAGGATGGCTACGGTAGAGGAGAGGATGGCTACGGCCATGGAGGAGCTTAGTCGCCAGGGCATGGAAAATATGGTAATTGTTCAGAATAGAATGACATCTCTTGAGGAGTGATGGTCAGCTATTGAGCATACAAACCAGACCTTCATAGAAGTCCTCTGGAGTAGGACTTCCAGTGCAGAAACGGGTCCTCATGGCCCTCCTGAAGTGCAGCAAGATGCTGTCAAGCCACTTGCTCGCTCTGAAGTGGGGCTGACCCATAAGAGGGATGTTGGTGGCAGAGAACAAGGAAGTGGGGGCTCCTCTCCAAGCACTCACACGACCATTCCACTGTAGAGCCCTCAGTCAGAGCCCCACCAGAGTCCTCACCCAACCTAAATGGGTGTCTCAGCCCCTGCACAGCTGCTGGAGCAGCAAACTGTTGGTGAGCCCGGACAGGTTCGCCACCCCAGAGGATGGCCACCAAAGGCGTTGAGACAGGAGCAGCAAGAAAGTGAGCAAGGGGTCTCCATATCTGCTGAAGCCACAGGGGAAGCACCACGTAGGAGCATATGTAAGAGGAAGATAAAGCACAAGTAGTCACAAGGGTAGTCACTTGGGTGGTGTGATGTTTTGTATTTGGACCAGCCATCATTGTCATTGTATTATAAACAGATTTGATGGCAAACTGTTGAAGCTGTGGCCTTGTCATTTCGCTAATGGGACTTTCACATTGAGGGCTTAGGGCACCTTGCAATTGTCAGTATGGTGGTCAGAGTGATAGGAATCCACAGGTTCTTGTCCATTGTCGATGCTCTGGCAAGAAGGTGTGAGACAAAAGTGTTTGATTGTGCATGCTCATCAAATCTGGCCAAGATGAGTGTGTCCCTTGTATCCCGGGCAGCAATGTTGTCACACGCCGGCGCCTTCTGGCCTGTGCCGCTTCAGGTGGGTGATTAGCAGCTTGGCGCTCCTGTTGATGCTCCTGCAGTTGGTGCTGCTGTTGCTCATGGTTCTGCTGCTGCCGCGGCTGGTCTTTGTTCAAATCTGATGTCCAGGAGGAAAGGAATTAAATGGTCGCCATGCTTCTGGTATATGTTTCAGTTGAGGAAGCGCTCAGTCAAGGTGGGGAAGAGGGGTTTCCCAGGAGGTTACACTGGAGATGGGTGTCAGGCTCCAAACTTCCACAGTAATGAATAGGCCTGCTAAAGGTTCGTCCAGACCTGAGACATCAAAGTTCTACCACCTGCAAATGATCATCGGTGAAAACTCCTTTGTAATGGTGGAGCTGCAGCTGTTAGTAAGCAATCCAATTGTGAGGCCACCAGGATTACCTGGCATGTTCCAGAGGAGGCGTGTAGGATGGGGGAAATGTCTAAAAATCGGAAAGGCCTCTCAAAATGGGATAATAGAGGCAATTAAGTAGTTGTTAAGGGCCTATCCGATGGAAAGGGGGTCAGAAAACACGCATTTGGGAAAATTGCTCGGAGGTGGGATGGAGGCGGGATTGGGCCCGCCCGCCATTTTTTTGCGATTTTACCACCTCGCATGCCTCCAAACCCGCCGCCTCGTGCTTTGCAAAATCGAGCCCACTACATCAATGCAAGTCTTTCTTGTGTTCTTTATACCTTAAGCAGCATAGTGATGGGTAGGCCAACATTGTAGTCTAATGGTTCAGTTTTCATCTGTGTACTGCTGGTGATGTTTGTGATGTGTGCTTGCCATTTGATGAGGAATGTCAAATAATTCTGCCCACAATATATATTATTTGGCTGAATGCTGGCTGAAAGGGCACGGTTAGTCTGCAGGCGAAGCTTTGAATTGTTTATGCTGCCATATGGCCGACACTGCTCTATGGGTCAAAAGCACCAGAACTTTGACTCGGGTCAGGCCTTAGCTATCAGCGTGTGCATTCACAGTGCCCATGTAAACTGGAAAACTGTATATTGCCCTAGACGTGGGGCAGCGGTAATAAACTCCAAAGTGCACATTTGTTCTTGGTTTTAGCACATCAACCTCTCTTCATTTAACTTTGCTTTGGCATTAATGTGCTAAAACTCATTAATACGCACCTCTTCTAATTTTCATCTCTTTAATGGAATACACCCGATTTAATTACCATCATCAATCCCCTACACAGTAAAAAGCAGGCGGTTTTAGTATTGTTTCATTGTCTTGCTGTTTGTTTATTGTTGCCTGCCTACACTTCATTGGATGGCTACCGAAAATTGATGTGATTCTTTTTCTCACCACCCACTGGGTTTTTTCTGAATATGATCTTGCTGATGGCTCGAATCCAGTGCAGGTCTCATTACCTCAGGTTGCCACCAGCTGAAATAATTTGTTAGATGCAAAATATTCATATTTCTACTTGTATAGGTGTTGGTATTGAATCATTTAAAATTTCACAAGATAACTTAATGATGCTTTGGATAGTACTGGAGGTCTGTCACTGAATAAAGCAAAGAGTTGGGATTGGAAGGCTTCTATTCCCTCCCTCAGATTTGAACACTTGTTCGATCGGCTCCAAGATTAGGCACTTAATGCTGTGCTGATTAACACCATTCAAAGGGACCCGGAATGAATATGTGGCTTGGAACAGGACTGAGGGCTGTAAGGATAAATACAGACAGAGATAATTGAATGTGTGGTGAATGATGGCTCCTGAATTGCGGAGGAAGAAACTGGCCAGGAATTTATAATTTCTGTAAAACGCAAGGTTCAATAGATATTCTGTAATTTTGCTGGATTTACCTTTAAGGGGCAGCGGGAAACTTTGCAGAACCTTTCCGAGGCAGGTTAAGTGGATTGGGAAGAGCCTAGAAGAGAGCACATTGCACCTGTTATGGGCAAGGACCAGCTTTGGGGGGTGTGGGGCAGAATGACTTTTCCCATTCTGTCATGTCTCTCGTTTAAAATTCAGACATAATGGGGGGAACTTTAACCGAAGAAACGTGGGGATGTGGGGTTAGTTAAAATGTTAAAAATCGGAATCCCAACCTCCAACCCGCCCACTTCCGGTTTTAATGGAGGTAGGACGGGGAGCGGGTTGTCTATTTAAATATTATAATGAGGCTGGAAGCCTCTTTAACCTCCATTTTGTCTTTAACTTTAGCTGGTTGGGTTTTGTACACCTCGTGAAACCCGCCAGCAAATGCAAGGCGAGGACTGCTGGATCCAGGAGGGAAGTGCCTTTGCACTTACCTCCTGGATCCATGGTTGCTATCTAACCCACCCCCCTGCGATCAGAGACCACCGACGAGGCCTCCGATCACCTCTGCAGGCCTCCCCCGCCTGCCCAAAGCCTCCGATCAGCCCTCAAGGCCTCTTCCTGCACAGCCCCCACCCCGCTCCTCCAGCCCCCGATCCTCTTTGGAACCCCACATCGTCCTCCAGCCCCCCACCCGTTCTTATTCCCGGCCCACCCACTCGCTCTTTGTTCCCAGCTCGGCCTCCTCAAGCTTCTTCCTGGCCCAGCCCCCAATCTTCTTCCTGGCCGGGCTCCCCCCCCCAATCTTCTTGTTATCCTGAACCCCTCAATTTTCTTCCCGACCCAGCGCCCCACCCCCCCCAATCTTCTTCCCAGCCCCCCCACCCCCCCCAATCTTCTTCCCAGCCCCCCCCCACCCTGATCTTCGTGCCGCTCCCAGCGCCCCCCCCCCAATCATCTTGCCGCTCCCGGCCCCTCCCCCCCCACCCAACCCTGTGATCCTTTTCCCGGCCCCTCCCCCACCCCCGATCTTCTTGCTGCTCCCGGCCCCCACGCGACCCCTCCCTCCTCTGTGTGGTCCAGTGGTAGCCAGCCTCTCAATCTGGCTGGCTGCGGGTGGGAAACAGTGGCTTCCCATTCAAATCAGACCCTACTGTTAAAGTCAGCAGGGCCTGCGGGAAACCCGTTCCACTGGATTTCCTGACGCCCCCTCAGAACCAACCCCACCCCCAACCCTACATTAAAATTCAGCCCAACGTTACAACAACTTGTATGTCGTCTGATGAAGTACAGCGTGCATGTGCTTTTTCTGATTAAATTTCCCTTATTTTTCTGAACTCCCATAATCCCAAAACACTCCAATTATGGAATGCCATTGCAACTATTGATGACCTCTCTGACTCTACATCTGAGTCAGTAGATTATCTTCTTATACGCATGTACGTTATGCTCCCGCATTTGTCTGGGCTAGGGATAATCGCATCTCACTGAGACTGCCTTAAACTACAATAGTTTGACCTTGTTGCTTCATAGATTTCTCCCTCTCAGTGATTCACAACTCCTTCAAAAATTAAGATAAATAGCAAATATTTAAGGAGGAAGGTTAGACCCATGTGCACAGGTAGTTTCAACATTATGGAAGTGTTTAGAAAGCCAGAGAGCATCTCGGACATCGGATTAGAAATGGTTTGATGCCGATTTGAAGCAAGTTATGATGTTTAGGAATGAAAGATTGCCTGATGGTTCTTACCATGCTTGAAGGCCTCCACTTCAGATTAACAGATGAGAGGATTAAGGACAAATCTAGCTCTGGAAGAATGTAGTTTGAGAGACTGAGGAGAAAGGCAACTATGTTGGGTTGTAGTTAAAAAAAAAACATTATTGAAGCCTTGTCATAGTGAGGAAATCTCTGGACCAGGAAAAGTTTCAAGTTTTCATTCTTCTGTGTCTTATATATGCAGCTAGCATTGTCATTGTTTGACGGAGGAACACTGCTTGCACACTGGCAGCACTCACCTGAGTCGTACGGTTACCCTCTGTGACCTGGTCTGGGTTATACCCTGGGTGTTCTCCTTGACTCAAGAGTCTGGTAGTCCAGCCTCAGGTGCTGAGTTCCATGAAGGCATCCATGGGGGCTGGAGAGCGTGCAAATTTGAATTGGCATCTGATCCAGCAGGCTTTAGCAAGGACCCATCTGCAAGAGTGCTGAAAAAGCCACTGGAGTGTGCTGCTGAAAATGTCCTGAATGAACCAGTTTGATGGTTCCCTGCTGCATGGTAGGGCAGTAGATGTGGATGGTATGTCAAATTCCCCAAAGCTGCTTAAGGTGCGGTCATGTAGAGCAGTCCCAAGAACCTCTGACTCAAATCAGCTGCCCATTCCAGGCTGATAATTTAAATTGGATTCCATGTGAGGGAAACATATTCTCAGTGATCCAGAAGCAGTTGTGCTTTCTATCCACAAGGAAGAGCATGCTAGTAAGCCTGAAATCAACCAGGGGATCTCGATGATAACAGTGGCTCTTAAGGTCGTTCTTCAGGTCGTCACAATCTGCATAGCAGGTACTTTGGAGGCTGTCAAAGTAATCAGAAAGCAACAGACTAGATTTTGGTCTCATGAGGAATGTGTAGGGCAAGTTATTGCTTCGTGCAAGATCACAGAGAGTTGTAAGACTGAGGAAAAACATATATGGTTTTCAGAAGGCGTTTGACCTAGTGCCTCAGGATAGGAATGCGTAGCTAAGTCTTGGATTTTATCCAGATGTTTAGTCCAGATATTAAGATCTGCATAAACATACAGGAGAGACTCACTGAACCTATATCTTTGGAAAGAGGACTGAGGCAAGGTGGGCCATTGGTAGCTATGCTATTGGCTGCCTTTACTGATGTGTTGATGGCATTGTTAGGAACTGCCTTGAAGTATTTGTTCCACCCATTTCTGAAAGTGTTGTGCCACTCCTTATTGCCACTGATGTGTTGTTGGCAGATTTACCTGTCGGTCAGGTTCTCTCACCACCTCGAGCAATGGGCAAACCAGTACTCGAGCATGGCAGCAGCTGGTGACAACGGTTGAAATGAGAAAATGCATTTGTGGCTGCCAACTGGCATTAAACTGAGAATTTGGTAGATCGAAGCTTTGTCATGTTAACTCATTGCCTAGGAATATCCTGGATTTCAGGGTTGGTGGGAGGAGACAGTGGTATTGACGGCCTTGCACGTGAGTGAGAAAAAGCAAAAGTGTTCTCAGAATGAAGTACTCTTTTGGTGCAGCACACCTGGCAGTCAGCCAAATGAACGCCTTTATACAGCATTGCTGGAACTAAGAAGCCAAGTCTCTTGAGTCTTGGCAGGCCTCTTTGAAAAGGAATATTTTAGGATGATAAAAGAAAACTGATATTTGAACACCCGTCAAATAAGAAAAAACACAAAGTTTTTTTTTCCCTTTCTGAAGAAGTTAAGTCCTGTTTCTGTGGGGGAATCTTTTGACTGGTACTGTAACCCTGTGAGCGGAAACACTTGCAGGAAAGACTTTTTATTAGCATTCTGAGCTGTTCTGTCAAACCCGGTGACACAGTGTAGAGGACTTGCCATCACCAGCACACTAACATTTCTTGATGCTGTCACATTGCTTAATGGATATTTCAGAATGGCCTGATTCAGTAAAATACAGGTTCAAACCCTGTCAGGGGTATTGATTAAAAAATAAAAACAAATAATGTAAATGTCAAATAAAATTACCACAGATGCTGTGTTATATTTTGATATTCGTCTTTCATGTCCTTTTACCTAAATAACCTTCAAAGTAAACTCAAAGATCCATCTGGTTGTGCACACCATTGTCAGATCTGAAGGCTGTGTTAGCTTTTATTTTGCACTTTAAACGCCATTTCATTCTTTAGACTTATGAGGAAATTTGTAATTCTTCATAAGACATATGCCAGCAGCTTCTGGGGAAATCAAAGAGCAGAACTGAATGAGGTAAACTTCCATAATGTTGCAGACATTGCCAAATGCTATTGAGAACTTTCCCCCCAAACTTCAATATAATTGATTAAACATACACATGGTTTATATACTGCCTTTCATGACCTCAGGTAATCTGTTTTAGTGCTGGCCAGTGTACTAGGAAAACACCTCTGCTCTTCTTCAAAAAGTACCATGGGATCTTTGTTGTCAACCTGAGAGGGCAGGTTTAACAGCTCATTCAAAAGATGTCACCTCTGACAGTACAGAACTCCCTCAGTACATTGGGCCAGAATTTGTGGTGAGTATGATGGCATACCGTGATACTGCCTCTGAAATGGACCACAAGTTTGGGATTTCCACATGCACTAAACTCCGAACTTGCGATCTGTCAAGTTACAACTTGGCAGATCATCCGCTCCACTTTGCAAATCCCAATTGCTGGTGCAGAGTTGGACTAATTGCCCATCAACTTAGAATCATAGATTCTGTGGTATCTTGAGCTGGCCATAGATGGAGACAGACACAGGTTAACTCCGTAACATGGTTTAATCAACACTTGCACATAACAGCTTCTGCCATGAGGCAGCAAAAACAAAGAGTACAACCAGTACAGATCAGACTTAACTCAGGAGAGCAATTGCCACAGCACCACCTGGTGGATCAGGTTACACATAACCTCCCAGGTTACTACACTCCTCCCCCCTTAAGATTGCCATATGCAATTCTTAAACAATAACCCTTACTAGGTACTACATTTTAACTAACCAGTATGCTCTAACCATGGTTAACCCCTGACTAATTTAACAGGTTTGTATAAGTCTTTCTGGTTGCTTGCGAATCCTTTGTGAATGTCTTAATTCCACTTGTGGTGGATTCTCAGATTCATTCGCACTTGAGATTGGAGTAGTCTCTGATGTTGGTTTTACTCTGTCCCGCTGTGGCCTGGCAGTACCAGTGTCCACTGGCACCTTATAAGCCGTGCTGGGTCCTGAAACAGCCTCCTCTACTGCCCTTTGTTCCATCTGAGGCAGTTCCCCCTGCTGCCGGCTAAAAAGCTGATCCACATGCCGACAAACCCCTCGACCATCCCCTAGTAACACGGAGTACAACACAGGTCCTGTAATGTCCTGGATTAGTCCTGGTATCCATTTAGGTCCATAACCGAAGTTCCGGGTGTACACAGAGTCCCCTATGGCGAAATGGCGAGCTTTAGTATGTTTGTCATGGTACGCTTTTTGGTTTGTTTGTTTTGTCTCAACCTTGCTTTTGAGATCTGGGTGTATCAGGTCTAAAGTGCACCGCAACTTTCTCCCCATCATCAACTCAGCCGGAGAAAGCCCCGTGGTAGCTTGGGGTGTTATACGATAACTAAACAAGGCTCTATTGAGCTTGGTCTCCAGGGTGTCACCTGAGCTCTTCCTCATGAGCTCCTTAAAAGTCTGCACGGCTCGCTTGGCTAACCCATTTGAGGCTGGGTGATATGGAGCCGAGGTGACATGTGTGATTCCATTCCTTACCATGAATTCTTTGCTCCCTTCACTAACAAAACACTGTGCATTGTCGGATACAATCATTTCTGGAATACCATGCGTGCTGAAGCTGTTCCTGAGACAATTCAGTGTGGCATCAGTCGTTGCAGAGCTCACTGGATAAACGTCGATCCACTTTGAGTGAGCGTCAACCAGCACCAAAAACATTTTGCCCATAAAAGGTCCCGCATAGTCTATGTGAATTCTCCTCCAGGGTTTGCTGGGCCACTCCCAGGGATGGAGTGGTGCCCTGGCAGGTGCTTTCCTCTGTTCCTGACATATAGTGCATGACTTTACCTTTGACTCAATTTCAGCATCCATGTTAGGGCACCACAGGTAGCTCCTAGCCAGTCCTTTCATTCTAGTCATTCCTGGGTGCGATTGATGCAACTGTTCCATCAAAGTAGAGCATCCCCGCTCTGGGACTATGATGCATGCTCCCCATAGCACACATCCATCTTGGACACTGAGCTCGTGCTGTCTCTGTCAGTACGGCGCGAACTCCGGTCCCTCACGGTGATCTGGCCAGCCTTTCAACACATACTCACGGAACCTTGACAGAACGGGGTCCTTGGCTGTCCAGCCCTGGATTTACACTGAAGTCATCAGGGGACTGATCTCCTGATCCAGCATCAGGACGTGCTCCTCAGGGGAAGTACTGCGAGGAGATTTTGAGAGGGGCAGGCGGCTGAGAGCATCCGCGTTCCCGTTTTCCTTGCCGGCTCTGTACGTGATCACATATTCATAGGCTCTTAGTATTACTGCCCATCTCATTATTCTCTGTGATGCCATTTGAGGCACTGCTTTCATCTCATTCAGTAAGCTAATAAGAGGCTTGTGGTCAGTACTGATTACAAACTTCCTCCCATATATGTACTTATGGAATTTCTTTACTCCAAATATAATGGCCAACCCCTCTTTATCAAGCTGTGAATAGTTCTTTTCCGCAGCTGTGAGCGTGCGTGAAACAAACCCGATGGGCCTTTCCGCTCCATCTGGCATGCGGTGGGCCAACACTGCCCCCATTCCATAGGGTGATGCGTCGCAGGACATTATCAGCTCCTTCTTCTCGTCATAATGCACTAACACCCTGCTGGACTGAAGTAGCTCCTTTGACTGCTGAAATGCTTTCGCTTGCTCTGGCCCCCAATGCCATGGCTCCTCCTTTCTCAGCAGTTTGTGCAGGCGTGCCAGCAGCATCGATAAGTTTGGAAGAAACCGGTTATAATAATTCAGGAGCCCTAGATAGGCTTTCAGTTCAGTCACTGAGGTGAGTGCCGGTGCATCCTGCACTGCCCGCACTTTCCCTGGTAATGGATGGAGGCCTGTGGCATCTACCCGATGTCCCAGGAATGTAACTTCCTTCTCCATGAAACTACACTTACTCCATTTCAGGTATAGCCCCGCCTCTTCCAGCTGCTGTAGCACTTTGTCCAGTGTTCTTAAGTGATCCTGATCGTCACTTCCTGTTAGCAGAATATCATCTAAGTACACGGCCACCTTTGGAATGCCCTGCAGAATGCCCTCCATAGTCTGTTGGAATATTGCTGGGCTAGAACTGACACCAAATGGTAACCTGGCATACATAAACAGCCCATTGTGCGTGTTCACCGTGACAAACTTTTTTGATTCTTCATCTAGCAATATCTGCTGATACGCATGACTCATGTCCAGTTTGCTGAATCTTTCTCCGCCAGCGAGCGATGTTAACGTGTCCTCCATTCTTGGAATGGGGTGCTGTTCCAGTGATGATACTCTGTTCACTGTTAACTTATAGTCACCACACACCCTTACGTTACCGTCGGGCTTCAATACCGGGACTATTGGTGCCGCCCAGTCTGAAAATTTCACTGGTTCTATTACTTTGTCCCTTAGCAGGCGATCTAGTTCCGCCTCAACCTTGGTTTTCATTGCAAAAGGTACCGACCTTGGTTTAAAGAAACGAGGCGTGACATCACTGGCTACATGAATCTTGGCTGTGGCTCCCCTTAAGGTGCCCAGTTCGTCCTTGAACACTAACTCATGCTTCATCAGCACTTCTTGCAGTGCCTCTGTACTGTCCTCCATTTTATTCATTGCCTGCCAGTCCACACTCAACTCACTGATCCACCCTCGCCCTAACAGGTTTGGCCCTGACCCTGCTACCACTACCACCGTAAGCTCTTTGGTGACTCCTTTGTGTTCCACTTGTACTTCGGCTGCCCCCAAAATGTCCACCTTCTGTCCTGCGTAGGTTTTGAGACTAATGGGGCATGTACCTAGCTCTGGTACTTTTGCTTCCCCCCATAGCTTGGCGTACTCAGTCTGCGACATTATGGTTACATTACATCCGGTGTCAATCTCAAACTTTACTTGACCTCCGTTCACTATCAAATACTGAGTGAGAGGGGGTACATTGGGCCTTGAATTGTCTATACTGTATATAGTGAAAACCTCCTCACTAGACTCACTAGACTCTTCCTCTTGTATGTAATTTGCCCGCTTTGTGTACTTCTCCCTCCCCCCCTTTAGCATGCTTTGCCCCTTTAGCATTGCTTCTCTCACTCACTGCCCTTTTACAGACTTTCTTTAAGTGCCCTATTTTTCCACAATTGTGGCACTTTGCCTTTACAAACCTGCAGTCCTTTGCATAATGGCTTGTCCCGCCACATCGGTAGCAATCCCCAACCCCGACTGGTGGACTTTTTGCGCCAGCTTCCATCTTGAAAACAGCTCCTCCCACTGGTTTACTCCATTTCTCCTTGCTCATACTGTCTAAGTCCTTAATGTCCTTGTTAGCCATCTCCATGGCTTGTGCTTTTTTAAGTGCCGTCTCAAACGTTAATCCTTCTTCTGACAGCAACCTTTGCTGTATACTGTCATCATTAACTCCGCATACTAGTCTGTCCCTTAACATGACTGTGAGCGTATTTCCAAAATTACAGTCCTGTGCGAGCTTCCGAAGCTCCTCCACATACTCAGTAATGCTTTCTTTCGGCCTCCTAATCCTCGAATTGAATTTCCATCTCTGTACTATTTCACTAGGTTTCGGATTGAAATGATTCTTTAGTAGACTCACCAACTCGTCAAAAGATTTTTCTCCTGGCCTCTCCGGGCTCAGCAGATTCCTCATCCGTGTATAGGTTTGCACTCCCACACAACTCAGTAAAATGGCCCTTTTCTTTTCAGCACTGTCCACCTCGTTTGCCATAAAGAAATGGCTCAGTATTTCACAATACTCCTCCCAAGACTGCGACTTGCTGTCAAAAGGTGCCACGGAGCCTACCGTTCCTGCCATCCTTGGAGTCCGGTCACTTCAGCCAAAAAATCAAACTCCGTTTCGACTCCCGCGGCCTAGCCTCGTGCTTTTCCGACTAGTTTGCTAACCAACCCGAGCACCTCTTCCGAATACTCCAAAACTTTTCCGTCCTTTATTCTCGTCGCCATATGTGGTATCTTGAGCTGGCCATAGATGGAGACAGACACAGGTTAACTCTGTAACATGGTTTAATCAACACTTGCACATAACAGCTTCTGCCATGAGGCAGCAAAAACAAAGAGTACAACCAGTACAGATCAGACTTAACTCAGGAGAGCAATTGCCACAGCACCACCTGGTGGATCAGGTTACACATAACCTCCCAGGTTACTACAGATTCTATGATTCTAAGTTGATGGGCAATTAGTTCAACTCTGTGCCAGCAATTGGGATTTGCAAAGTGGAGCGGATGATCTGCCAAGTTGTAACTTGACAGATCGCAAGTTCGGGGTTTAGTGCATGTGGAAATCCCAAACTTGTGGTCCATTTCAGAGGCAGTAACTGTCCAACAATTATATATGAAAATTTTACGGCTGATGCAAACAGTCACAGGGCCTGTTTGCATCAGAGTAAGGGGATACCTCAAAAGATCCAAAGCATTGTTTGTCATGTATTTAGCTTATTTATGTCCCATAAAAGTGAAATTGTTCATTTGTTTTGTTTATGCATTTTATTGAAATCCTGATATTGATGCTTGGTGCTGTCATTTCACCAATTTTTCTGAGTGAGGCAATCTGAATTCAACCGATACTAAATCCTTAATAAAGAACAAACCTAACTATATATTTATATCTTATTTCCTGACATTTAGGCTTTTAAAGTCACCGTACGGTGCTGTTGTCATTGACTGTGCCCGTTCTGTGAGTGGATTCAACGGATCAGGTTCCAGTCTGCACCCTCTTTTCTCCTCTCTCGCCTTATTCTGTAACTTTATTCCCCTGTGTACCAGTTATCATATCCCATTGAACAATTAACTGTCAATGCCTGATGCTGGTTCGCACATATCTGTCAAGAGGAAATTTGGCGCTGCCAAGCCCACGTGATCCCAGGTATGTTTCTGCATACTCTGTGCCCTGGGATCTGCGGGCCATTACGCTGCCCTCGAGTATGCAGTAACAAAGAGCATGTTCACCGCCGAACGCAAAATCTGCCCCATTATATGCTCGAGTACTGCTGTTTATGGTTTTAAAAGGCCCTGTGCAAATGGTTTCCTTGGTGACCTGGAATTTCAGCACTCGACTATTTCTGATCTGGTTCTCATAGTCCTTGAAAAGGGATTTTTTGGTTCTTGAAGCCAATATAAACACAGCAATCAAAACATTGAAATAAACAAAGAAACTGCACGGCAAATCTGTTGGCCCCTGAAAAGAGATAACACAGAGAAGAGAGATCTCCAGCCAGATTCAGAACACTCCGAAATATAGAGCTATCTACTTGTTTAATGGGGCAGACTTTCCTCTTTAGCAATTGGGCATAAAATATCGAATGGCAAGAGCACATGAAGGAAAATCGGGGAAGGACAATGGAAAACCAAGCAGGCGCATGTTCTATTTTCCTTTATGCTCCCCATCCATGTAATGCTTTATATTCAAGGATAAAGATTAAAAGTGTACCACAGTGTGACTTCTTTTTAAATTTGTTCATGGGAAGTGGGCAAGGCCAGCTTTTATTGCCCATCCCTAATTGCCCTTAAGAAGCTGGTGGGGATCTGTCTTCTTGAACTGCAGAGGGCAGTTAAGAGTCAACCACATTGCTGTGTGTCTGGAGTCACATATAGGCCAGACTGGGTAAGGACTGCAGATTTCCTTCCCTAAAAGACATTAGTGAACCAGATGGGTTTATTATGACAATCCAGTAGTTTCATGGATACTAGTTTTTTTTTTAGTCCAGATTTAATTGAATTTAAGTTCCCCAGCTGCTTGTGGTGGGATTATGAACTCATGGCTCCCAGATTATTAATCTAGACCTCTAGATTACTAGTCCAGTAACATAACCACTATGCTACCATACCCAGTGATTAGAATGTCCTCATTAAGAAATCACCGGACAATATAAATTCCTTTCAGACCACCTAGAATGGGTAGAGCCAATTCCTTTTGATAAAATGGTCACATTTAGTTTTTCAGTCCCCTGTATGGAAGAAGTATTGACAAATTTATGTGTACAGTTTCATGATATCTACCAGTTTATTTTGAGAACAGATGTCAGTACAGATATGTCACATTGTGTGAAAGTGAAACTATACTTGTTTATTTTTTTATATCAACCCTTGTACTTGAGAAATAACTGCAGGTTAGGGATTTTAGTCACACTTGCCACACAACTGATTTCTTGCCTGAAGTCCTTTCATTTACCCTGTTGCTGCCTCTTGTCACCAAGCAACGTCCTCAATACAACAGAGCAAAGTGGCTGACTACATCAGGACTAATGTCACTGCCATCTTATAACTATGCTTGCAATCAGGAGGGAAGGAAATATCTTGTGGTGCCTCCTTCATGCTGCAGCACTCTATTTTTGGCCTTTTCACTAACTGTTCAATAACTGTTCAAACCCATCTTACTTGCAGCAACTACATCCAAGTGAAAACTATGTGATTCTGTCGTGAAAGATCTAGTCATTCGTGGATTGCCGTATACTTATGCAACCAGCTTTCCATGAGAATTGGCTTTAGCATTTCATTTGGAGTGAGTGCCCTTGATTTAAATGGTTTCTCTGCAGTTCGGAAGGTGACAGTCAGCTGACCTAGCAACTTCTGCTGACATCGCCTTCTTGAAAATTATGAGATTTTATTCATCTATTTTAAATTGTAATATGACCTGTTTCAAATGATTGTTTCCTTACAGTCAGCTGTGGATGAAGTGATATCGGATCCTTTCACTGAATCCCAATGTGCTGAGTCACTTCACCGTGATTCCCGTTAGATACCATTCTTCAACCAACCATAACTGTAATATATGTGGGTAGAACAAATGAAGGACAGCGACACCAGTTGCTAGTTCATGAGCTGGCTTTGCTAGGCCAGAGCAAACTGAGCATGCTCATACTAAACCATGTGACAAACCATGTGATAATACATTACACGGCTTTCCCCTTAAAATGTACATATTCTCCTCTCAAATACAACAAAACTATGGTTCCACCTTTCCCAGCATTGCATGTACCACATAACAAAACTCCTGGCTTTTTTTCTTTTAAATCAACTACAAATGCTACAAATGAACTACAAATCCAGTTTAATAACAGGTTTGCAGAGCCTTCCTGTTCTGCTTACAAAAAGTTTTGGTGTTGAACCAATTTTCAGGCTGTTTTGTTCTGGTTCCGAACTCAAAGATGATCCTGTTTCTATCTCAGATTTGTTTGAACCTGGTACTTCAGTTTCTGAAGTCTGAACGGAGTCCAACTCATGTATGTGTTCATGATCAAGTGGTTCAAGGTCATATCTTGGTTCATCTCTAGCAGAGATCATTTGATCTACATGAACACTTCAGATGTTGTCACAAACTCAACCAAATATCTCTTGGTTCCACCAACCTCTACCGCAGTTCCTATATCCCACTTGTGTGAACTCAACTTGCCAGGGGGACTGAGAACACAAACACTCTTATTTTGTTTGAAACTGCATTCTTTCCAATTGCTGTCAGAATAACGTTTCTGACTCAACTGTTTCTGTTCAACTCTTGAGGCCAAATTCGGTTGAACAAGACTCGGTCGTGTTCTCAATCTCCTCTTCATCAAGAGTTCTGCTGGGGTATATCCAGTTGTAGTGTGCAGAGTAGTTCTATACTTCAGCAAGAAATTTGCCAAACATTGCTTCATGCTGAGTCCCAAACAGCCCTGCAACGCTTGCTTTTTGAGAGCTTCTTTCACTATTCTGACTGACCTTTCGGCTGCTCTGTTTGAAGTTGAATGATATGGTGGAACGAGAGTGTGTTTGATACCATTCCATTTCATGAACTCTTGGAATAGAGCAGAACAGAACTGAGGGCCATTGTCAGAAACAAGCTCCTCAGGTAAGCCATGACATGTGAAGATAGACTTCAACTCATCTATGGTATGTTCAGTTGCAGTATTTGAACCCATGTGTTTCACTTCAATCCACCTTGAGTGACTATCTATGAGTACCAGGAAATAATCATTTGCTTTCTCACAGAAGTCTACATGTACTCTCTGAAAAGGTCTACTTGACCATGACCAGGGTTGTAGTAGAGTTTTGGGTGATTTGTTTCTGCAATTTTGGCAAACGCTGCATTTGCTGACAAGTGATTCAAGTTCACTGTCCAATCCAGTAAACAAAATTCTTGCAATTGATTTCATACTGACAATCCCTGGATGTTCAGTATGAAGTTCGGCAAGAATTCTATCTCTAAAAGAAGTAGGTACCACCACTCTGTTTCCCCACTTGATACAACCTTGCTCACAAGACAATTCAGTATGACAGTTATGGAATGGTTTCAACTCTGTGTTCAGATACTGATCAGTCCATCCATTCAAGGTGTTTTCATACACTCTTTTAAGTATTGAGTCCTTTTCAGTCTCATTGCAATCTCAGTTGCATTCACGGGAAAGTCTTTGTCAACTGCACCTAGCGTGAAAATCTCACTTTCACTCCCAATACACGAGTCTTCATGTGGCAACCTGGACAATGCATCTGCGATTGCATTTTGCTTTGAAGTGCGATATTCAATCGTGCAGTCATATTGTGACAACAACACTGCCCAACGTTGCATTCTTGATGTGACCATTGCAGCTATGGCAGATTTGGGCCCCAATATTGCTAGGAGCGGTTTGTGATCGGTTAGCAGGGTAAACTTTCTGCCGATCAGGAACTGTTGGAATTTCTTGATTCTAAACACTATGGCAAGTGCTTCCTTTTCAAATTCTTTTGCTCTTTGTGAGGGTTCATGATGCGAACGTGATTGGTTTCTCTTGGTTGTTCTCATCCATTACGTGGTTTATGAAAGCTCCCACACCGTAGCTGGAAGCACCACATGCTAACTTAAGCTCACGCTCTCTGTCGTAGTGCACAAGCGGAGCATCGCTAGAGAGACTTCTCTTACAAGCGTCGTAAGCTTCCTGTTGCACTTTTGTCCACTTCCACTGGACATCCTCCTTGAGGAGCTCAGGCAATGGAGCTAACATGGTCGCTAACTCAGGTAAGAAATGTGCGTAGTACTGGACCATTCCAAGGAAAGATCTTAACTCAGACATGTTCTGTGGCTTTGGAGCATTGATGACAGCATCAACCTTTTCCTTCACTGGTTGCAAACCATTTGAATCAACTTTCAGACCAAGGTTCACAACCTCAGGCTTCACAAAAGCACATTTGCTCCTTTTCAAGTTTACATTGTTTGAATTCAACCTTTGAAGCACTAAATCTAACACTTCTAGATTTTCTTCCTCGCAGCTTGTTGCAATCAACACATCATCTTGATTGCATAAGCAATTTGGAATTCCTTGCAAGATCTTATCCAACATAGCCTGGAAGATTTTGGGGGAGGACTTTACACCATACGGCAGCTTGGTGTATGAGTACAGTCCCTCGTGTGTGTTGATACTGAGATACTGTTGACTCTCTTTGTCAACATTCAGCTGAGTGTAACCATGTGACAGGTCACGGTTGGAGAAAACCTTTGACACAGAGAGTGCTGCATACAAATCTTATGATGTTGGTAACGGGTGCTGTTCATCGTCAACTGCTTGGTTGATAGTAACTTTGTAGTCATCGCACAAGCGTACAGTTTTGTCTGCTTTGGGCACTACCACAATCGGGGTAGCCCATTCACTTTTGTCAGTTTTTACTAGCACTCCGTTCTTTCTCAGTTTCTCCAGCTTTTCCTCCACCTGACTTTTCAACATCTAGGGGACTGGCCTTGCCTTACAATAGACAGGCTTCACATTGGGCTTGATGTGGATGTGCACGTCATACCCAGTGATGCCCTCATAATTGTCTGAGAACATGCTTTTATACTTGTTCAGCATTGTGTCGAGTCGCTTCTTTGAAGCATCTACACTGAATATGTTTTTCCACTCTAGTTTCAACTTTCTCAACCAGTCTTTGCCCATGAGAGTTGGCCTGTTGTTGTAGCTTGCTACAATAATAGGCAGCTTTACTGACTGGCCATTGTGCTGAACTGTACATTCCATTTGTCCACATGTCTCTAGGATTTCTCCGGAGTGGGTTTTTAACTCTACAGTATTCTTTGTAAGTGGTATTTGATTAAACTTACTCTCATATGTGTCCTTACTCACGATAGAGCAGTCTGCCACCATAAATAAGGGGTCACAGTCTCAGGATATGGGGTAGGACATTTAGGACTGAGATGAGGAGAAATTTCTTTACTCAGAGGGTGGAGAACCTGTGGAATTCTCTACCCCAGAGGGTTGTGGAGGCCAAGTCACTGAATATATTTAAGAAGGAGATAGATAGATTTCTAGACACAAAAGGAATCAAGTGGTATGGGGAGAGAGCAGGAATATGGTATTGAGATACAGGATCAGCCACGATCATATTGAATGGCGGAGCAGCCTCGAAGGGCCGAATGGCCTACTCCTGCTCCATTGTTCTATGTTTCTATGTTTTCTATGTCGATTAACATATCAATATATTGGTCATTGATCAAAAGTTTTATATGGAAGTCTTTCTCATGACTGCTAACATTGCCACTAGTAGCATAGATACTGTAGATGCCTAGTTCTTCAATATCAGGTGTGAATTCTTCCCTTTTGTTGTCGATGCTTTGCATTGCCATTAGAATGGTTCTTACTTCCTGCTTTCGATCTAGCTCTGCAAGCTTCTGAAATATGGCCTTGCTTCTGGCAGTGAAAACACTTCGCATTTCTGTATTGGCAGGTCTGTGGTAAGTGATTTCCATTGCAGCGATAACAATTTACTGAACTGCTCTCACTAACTTTTGACTCGGTCTCACAGCTTTAGATTTGGCAGTGGTTTGTGACTGTAGACCTCAGCTGCACTCATCACTTGAGTTGGACGGAGCTCCCTAGCATTCTTAGATGCCATCTCCATAGATAGGGCAATTTTGAATGCTATGTCAAACGTTAGGTTCAGAGTGTTCAGTAACTGGGACTGTGTGCGCTCATCCACCAGTCTACACACAAACTTATCTCACAACGCACGATCCAACAATGAGCTGAAGTTACAATACAAAGATAGGTTCTTAAGAGCTACGATGGACTCACTGATGGTTTCACTTTGTTTTTGGTTTCTGGTACCAAACTTATAGCTCTCTGCTATTTCTAATGGCTTTGGGTCAAAATGGTCCTCGAGTTTCTCAACAATGTCTTCAAACAACGCATCTTCGCTTTCCCCGGCACGAGTAAATTTTCCAACGTTCAATAGACACCTGGCCCGATCTCCGTTAGAAAAATTACTTTCTTTTGTTCAGAAATTACTTTATTTTGAGCTTGAACATTCTCATTTGCACCTTCAGTCTCAATAATGTTATTGGCCTTAAAAAAAATCTCCAGCCGCTCAATGTAAGAACTGAATGGTTCGCGAGCTCGGTCATACAGGCCGAGGCTTCTGATGAATCCCGCAGGCGCAGCCATGATTGCCCCGATCCCGTTGAACAGTGACTCAGCACGCTATCTGTTTACCTGTGAGAATCAACACTGCTATTGCTGTGTATACATACAGATGAAGGCAAAGTACAGACGATTCTGCATCAGCATTAACAGTAAAACATCGCAAAAATTCATTTTAGGCATCACAAATTCACCGTAACTTTTCCACTTGATGGTTGAACACTGTGCTCTTCATTGATCCCTAAAAAAAGCTTTGGGATCCCATCCTCATCGCAAAAAATGTAATATATCCATAAGACAAAGGTCCTCTACCAACCTGCCCCCACCACACAGTACTGCTCCCCGATTATCAAAATCCATGACGAGGGCTTGGACAATGTGGACCACTTTCCATACCTCGGGAGCTTACTGTCGACAAGGGCAGACGTCGATGACGAAGTCCAACACTGCTTTCAGTGTGCCAGTGTAGCCTTCGGTCACCTGAGGAAGAGATTGTTTGAAGACCAGGACCTCAAACCCAGCACCAAGCTCATGGTCTACAGAGCAGTAGTGATACCCGCCCTCCTTTATGCTTCAGAGACATGGACCATGTACAGCAGGCACCTCATAGCACTGGAGAGGTACCACCAACGCTGCCTCCGCAAGATCCTGTAAATCCATTGGCAGGATAGGCGCACCAATGTCAGTGTTGGGATTAAATACGTGGGGTTACGGGGATAGGGTGGGATATGTGTTGGTGTAGGGGTTACGGGGATCGGGTGGGATATGTGTCGGTGCAGGCTCGATGGGCCGAAATGGCCTCTATCTGCACTGTGGGGTTTCTGTGTTTCTGTGTTTTTACTCGGAGCTCCGGCACGGAAAGAGAGTCCCAGATGGGCAGAGGAAACACTTCAAGGACACCCTCAAAGCCTCCTTAAAAAATGCAACAGCCCCACCGACACCTGGGAATACCTGGCCCAAGACTGCACAAAGTGAAAAAGAAGCATCTGGGAAGGCGCCGAATACCTCGAGTCTCTTTGCCGGGAGCAATCGGAATCCAAGCGCAAACAGCGGAAGGAACGCACGTCAACCCAATTGATGTGCCTCAATAATTCCGAGACTCGAAGGTAGCAGAACAAAACAAGGCTTTTATTAACTTAGAACGAAACACGTAAGCGAGAGAGATGTCGTCCTTCTGGAGACTGGGGCTAGACTGAAGCTAGCTTACAAACGGGGCCAGGTATGGGCGGAGCCCTACACACAGCACATTCCAGCACATTCCAGTATACAATACAGCACATTCCAGTACACAATACAATGAGGTCTGGGGGAAGGGAAATGACACTGAAACCGATCTCAGTCACAGGCAGTGATGAATGGAAATATTTCATCACATTCACCCCTTCTATAGATTTAGTCTGTTTGGGGGTTTGATAGTCCTCTGCGACCGACGTGGCTGTTGCGGTGCCGCGGGTGTCGGCTGGGTGTCCCCGGTAGCCTCCTGGGTCTCTGCCGGGGGTGCCGCCAGGGTTGTTGAAGGGGTAGTTGGTGGGGGTGCCGTTGGTCGGTGTTCTTCCGGGGGTGATGAAAGAGTAGTGGGTGGGTAAGAGTTGCTGTGATCGTCGTTGCCGCTATTGCCGTGGTTGTTGTCGTTACCGGCTGGGGCGACGTCTTTTATGGACACGGTGTCCTCCCCTCCGTCGGCGTGCCGGACATATGTGTATTGGTGGTTGGCGTGGAGTAGGTGTACTGGCTCCACGAGAGGGTCCGTCTTGTGGCCCCTCACATGCCTTCGCACGAGTACCGGACCTGGGGTGGAGAGCCATGACGGCATGGATACGCCTGAGGTGGATTTCCGGGGAAAGACAAACATTCGTTCATGAGGCGTGGTATTAGTGGCCGTACACAATAGCGACCGTATCGAATGGAGCACATCCGAGAGGACTTCCTGCCAGCGGGAGATAGGGAGGCCCTTGGTCCTTAGCGCTAGAGTGACTGCTTTCCATACTGTCCCGTTCTCTCGCTCCACTTGGCCGTTACCCCGGGGGTTGTAGCTGGTGGTACGGCTCGTGGCGATCCCCCTGGACAGCATGTACTTGCGTAGCTCTTCACTCATGAAGGACGCCCCCCTATCCGTATGGATGTAGCTCGGCATACCGAACAGGCAGAACAGGCTGTTGAGGCATTTAATGACCGTGGCGCTGGTCATGTCTGGGCAGGGGAAGGCGAATGGGAACCGGGAGTATTCGTCCACAATGTTCAGGAAGTAAACATTGCGATCGACGGACGGGAGGGGGCCCTTGAAATCTAAGCTGAGCCGCTCAAAGGGCCGTGTAGCTTTGATTAAGTGGGCTCTATCTGGGCGGTAGAACCGAGGCTTGCACTCAGCGCAAGTGCGGCAGTTCCTGGTCAGGGACCGAACTTCCTCAATCGAGTAGGGTAAGTTACGGGACTTTATGAAGTGGAACAGCCGCGTGACCCCTGGGTGGCAGAGGTCGTTGTGGAGGGTCTGTAGCCGATCCCCGGTGGTGCTGGCACACATACCTCGTGAGAGGGCGTCAGGGGATTCGTTAAGGGCCCCTGGCCGGTAAATGATGTCGTACTCGAAGGTGGAGAGCTCGATCCGCCACCTAAGAATCTTATCATTTTTAATCTTCCCCCTCTGTTTATTATTGAACATAAACGCTAGCGACCGCTGGTCAGTAAGTAGGGTGAAGCGTTTGCCGGCTAGGTAGTGGCGCCAGTGGCGCACTGCCTCCACGATGGCTTGGGCCTCCTTTTCCACGGAGGAGTGTCTGATCTCGGGCCCTTGGAGGGTCCTCGAGAAGAAAGCTACGGGCCACCCCGCCTGGTTGAGGGTGGCCGCCAAGGCGAAGTCAGACGCATCACTTTCCACTTGAAATGGAGTGTTCTCGTCCACTGCCTGTAGCATGGCCCGCTCAATATCCTGCTTAATGCTTTTGAAGGCGGCGTGGGCCTCAGCAGAGAGCGGGAAAGAGGATGCTTTCAAGAGGGGGCGGGCTTTGTCGGAGTAGTTGGGGACCCATTGGGAATAATAAGAAAATAACCCCAGGCATCTTTTCAGGGCTTTGGGAGTGTTGGGCAGGGTCAGCTCCCATAGGGGGCGCAATCGGTCGGGGTCTGGTCCGATTTCCCCATTCTCCACCATGCTGCCTAGTATGCAGAGGCGCGTGGTGTTGTAAACGCACTTGTCCTCGTTGTAGGTGAGGTTGAGTTTTTGTGCGGTTTTCAGGAACCTCTCGAGGTTCGAGCCGTGATCCTGCTGGTTGTGACCGCAGATGGTGACGTTGTCGAGGTAGGGGAAGGTTGCCTGCAAGTGGTGGTCATCGACCATGCGGTCCATCTCCCTCTGGAAGACCGAGACCCCATTCGTCACCCCAAAGGGGACTCTGAGGAATTGGTAGAGGCGTCCGTTCGCCTCGAAGGCGGTGTACGGGCGGTCCTCTGGTCTGATAGGGAGCTGGTGGTACGCTGACTTGAGGTCGATGGTGGAGAACACCCAGTATTGGGCGATTTGGTTCACCATTTCTGATATGCGGGGTAGCGGGTAGGCGTCTAGTAGGGTGTACCTGTTGATCGTTTGACTATAGTCGATCACCATCCATTTCTTCTCGCTACCCCTTACCACTACCACTTGGGCGCGCCACGGGCTGTTGCTGCGTTCAATAATGCGCTCTTTCAGGAGCCTGTCTACCTCGGTCGCGATAAACCGCCTGGCCTCCCAGCTGTACCTCCTGCTTTTGGTCGCTATTGGCCGGCAGTTAGGGGTAAGGTTCGCGAATAGCGAAGGCGGCTTTACCTTCAGGGTAGCCAGACCGCACACTGTGAGGGGTGGCTGGGACCCACCGTACTTGAGCGTGATGCTTTGGTGGTTGCACTGGAAATCCAGGCCCAAGATCACGCTCGCACATAGGTTCTTCATGATTAATACTTTAAAATTATCATATACAGTTCCGTTAACGCACAATTGTACCGTGCAGTAACCCAGAATGGTCAATGTCTGGGTTTTGTCAGCCATAGAGATGGTACCCTGAGTAGGGACCACCTTTAGGGAGAGTTGTTGTGCCAGTTCTGGGTGGATAAAACTCTCCGTGCTTCCACTGTCAATTAAGCATTTAACCCGGCACCCGTTTACCTCGATGTCCACCATTGATCTGGATAGCGGGTGCGGCCTGGTCTGGTCCACTGTGACCGATGCCACTGTAGGGCCCTGATCGATACAAGATGGCATCCACGCTGTCTGCTCACAAGATGGCGGACCCCACGAGCTCGGGCAAGATGGCGTCCAAGATGGCCGCTCCCACGGCGCACACGCGGCGGTGGCGGGTTTTCAGGCGGTTGGTTTTCCGGCGGGGTTCCCTCTGCACACCTTCCCGAAGTGCCCCTTCTTACCGCACTTAAAGCAGGTGGTGCCTTTCGCCGGGCACCGGTTTCTGGTGTGCTTTGGCTGCCCGCAGAAGTAGCAGTTGGGTCCCTGACGCGTCGCGGCTGTCGTAGGGCTTCTGGGGGGAGAGCGGGGCCCAGCCGGTGTCGGGCTGTCGGGCGGGGAAGATGCCTTCCAAGATGGCGGTGCCCTCGGTGCACACGTGGCGGCGTGGATGGCGCGGGCTGAAGAGTAGGCGTCCGAGTTTCTCTGGGCCACATCCAGGGATCGCGCGGTGTCCGCAGCCTGTTTCAGGTCCAACCCCGTTTTTTCCAGCAGTCTTTGCCGGATGTAAGTGGAGCTGAGGCCTGTGATGAAGGCATCGCGAACAAGCTCATCAGTGTACACCGCGGCTTTTACATCTCGGCACTTGCAGTCTTTGCCAAGCATTTTCAGGGTGCTTAGGAACTCCTCCACCGATTCCCCAGGTCGCTGTGCGCGGGTGGCGAGCAGGTGCCTAGCATACACCTCATTCGTAGGCTGCTGGTAATGCGCCTTTAAGATGTCGCAGGCGGCCAGGTACGTCTCGGCGTCTTGGATGAGGGGGTAAACCCGGTGGCTTACCCAATTCCGCAGAATTCCGAGTCTCATCCTTGCAGCGTCCGTAGCGTCTTTGACGGCTGCGGAATTGTCCAGGAAGAATTCCATACACTCAAACCAGTGTCCGAAGCGTGCTGATGCGTCCGGAGCATGTTGATCCAAATCCAAACGTTCGGGTTTCAGGAGTTGATCCATAGTGTTGAAAAAATAAGTTAATAAAATTGATGTACCTCAATAATTCCGAGACTCGAAGGCAGCAGAACAAAACAAGGCTTTTATTAACTTAGAACGAAACACGTAAGCGAGAGAGATGTCGTCCTTCTGGAGACTGGGGCTAGACTGAAGCTAGCTTACAAACGGGGCCAGGTATGGGCGGAGCCCTACACACAGCACATTCCAGCACATTCCAGTATACAATACAGCACATTCCAGTACACAATACAATGAGGTCTGGGGGAAGGGAAATGACACTGAAACCGATCTCAGTCACAGGCAGTGATGAATGGAAATATTTCATCACACCAATCACCCCACCCACCCGCCCCTTCAACCACCGTCTGCCCCACCTGTGACAGAGACTGTAGGTCCCGCATTGGACTCATCAGTCACCTGAGAACTCATTCTTAGTGTGGAAGCAAGTCATCCTCGGTTCCGAGGGACTGACTAAGAAGAAGAAGAAGATATGTGGATAGAAGGGCAGAGACACCAGTTGTTCTATCAGCAGCTTGCTTTACTCGGCCAGAGCGAACTGAGCATGCTCATACTAAACCATGTGACAAACCATGTGATAATACATTACAATAACATCTTTCCAAATGATTTTAATGTCCAGTGAGGTCATTTACTTGGAGAAAGCAGCATATTTTGGAAAGTAAATAAGTTTATTTGCAGACTTAGTTCTACTTGTTAATTTTGTTCAAGCTGTTTTTTAATTGCATTGCTACATGGTGGCACGCGGTCAAAGATGTGCCCAATTATAATGGTAATTCTCAGTAAGTCTGCTGCAAATCTCTTTTTTAGCATGTTGTGCAAAATTGTTAAGATGAAAAATTTTGAGTGCATAGCCAGATGGTGGTATTGGCCACAAGTCTACATGCGCTTTGCACCAATTTCAGCATATATGGACCTTTGGAGTGCATTATTGGGTGGGATCCATTTGCCCCTGGTTTCTGCTCCACAATGGCTTCCACTGGTACTTCCGTTGCAGTCTAGGGTTTTCTGTGTGTGTGCTTGCCAATGCTGCTGAGAGTTGGTTGATAAAGCTTACGATGATGATCGGCGTAGGAGTGCCCAAAACCCGTGACTTGTGCCCCAGTGAACGAAGGGTAATTAACTGTGAGTTGAAAGAGGCGTCCTTGTTGCCGGTGTAAGTTACATAGAATTACATAGAATTTACAGCACAGAAACAGGCCAGTGTTCATGCTCCACACGAGCCTCCTCCCACTCTATTTACTTCATCCCACCCAATCAACACACCCTTCTATTCCTTTCACCCTCATGTACTTATCTAGCTTCCCCTTAAATGCATCTATGCTATTCACCTCAACCATTCCATGTGGTAGTGAGTTCCACAGTATCAGTACCCTGAGTGAAGAAGTTTCTCCTGAATTCCATATTGGATTTATTAGTGGCTATCTTATATTTATAGCCCCTAGTTTGGGATTCCTCCACAAGTGGAGACATCTCTCTGTCTACCCTATCGAACCCCGTCATAGTCACATCACTTCTGAGTCTTCTCTTTTCTAGAGAAAAGTTCCCCAGCCTGTACAGTCTTTCCTGACAGTTGTATTTTACTCTGGAGTGTTTTACTCTGGAGCCTGAAGCAACTTTGAGGAGAGATTGCTGAAGTTAGAAAAGAGCTTTCAGAGTGTTGGAGTGCAGACCTCGAGGCAGCCCACAGTCCCTCCAGAGGTGCCCATTCCTCATTTAAGAGTCTTGACAGTGAGCTTGAAAGGAGCTCTGAAGCCTTCAAAATCCAGCCTGATCCTGGCCTAGCCTGACGCCCACAGTGTGCCCTGCCAGCAGAGTTCAACAAACAGTGATCACAAGTGGGGACAAAAGCTACGTTATCCAATTCAATTACCTGTACTTATTTTTCTTCACAGCAACAACATCAGTAAACAAAGTTACCATGGAATACTCCTTCAGTCTTATGATTTGTTTTGGGCTGTTCCTCAAAGTGAGGAATGCATGTGCTGGACAATTGGGAAGGAATATATTTGATATCTTTTTCTCAGTTGTTTAATAAGATTATTTTATTAAATTATTCACACTGTGTGCCATCTGTCTGGATCCCTTCAGTGAAATTTTCGATGTATAAATTTTATATGGAGACACCCACAGAGCTGCAGCTGCTGCATCTAAGATAATTCCACTTGGTCTTAGCAATTTTGGCATAACAGTAGCGATGGCTTGTGGTAAACCGTGTACCTTTAGGGAATATAGTACTCCAGCCTATTATTCATTTTCTTGTGCTTAATGATTAAAAAAAGCTTAAAACTGTGCGATTGAAAAAATATTGTTCTATACAAATCCAAATATGCCATTTTTTATTGAGAGAATTTAGATACGACAACTGTAAAGATATTTCCAAATATTGTCATAATCCTTGTGTGCCGTGAGCATCAATAGTTTTTACCCAGGGTCAGTTTATGTCAGCTGTACCACGCGGAGTTGTTTCTTCCAGTCGTGAGCACCTTGCTGGTTAAGGTCATGGCGGTGTATCTAATCTGTTCCTCTATCCTCCAAGAGGACTATGGTGAGAAAGTGAGAAAGCAGTTAGAAATGCAAACTGAACTGACGGGGATGAGCGGAATAATAAGACAGTCTTTGTCTGTCATCAATGCCAATCTGCAGCATTGTGAAGCATGAAACCTCACTTAAAAACTAGAAGTGCCCATGTAATAAATGTCTTCTCTACCACAATAGCTAGCAAATGAAAATCCAGTCATCTTGACTGGGTATCAAAAACCAGGACTTGATATTTTCAATATAGCTTTCTAAGGGCTGATTTTCACTTTCAGCAGTGGTGGAAAATGGATGTTGGCGGATCAGCCACGTAGTGTACATCCCCCACCCCCAGATTATCCTTTCTGGTGGAGAGGTTAAAAGGTTTTAGAATTATACTGATCTATACAACCAAAGCAAGAAAGCACTTGACATTTTTATAGCACCTTTGGCATACAGCACATCTAAAAGTGCTTCACAACCAATGAAGTGCAGTCACTGTTGTTACGTAGGCAAATGTGACAGTCATGTGCGCACAGCAAGATCCCACAAATTGAATGACCAGTTGTTTATTTTTGGTGGTATTTTTGTTTTACAGGGGAATGATGGTCAGGATACTGCTAGGAGAATTCTGTCCTCTTCTTCAAATAGTACCTTGGGGTATTTTACATCCTATTCAGGCAGACAGGGTCTAAGGTTAACCTTTCATCTGAAGGATGGCACCTCCAATAGAGCAGCAGTACTACAGTGGAATGTGTTCTCAAGTCCTGGAATGGGGCTTGAATCTATAACTTCCCCATGCAGAGGCAAGAGTATTACAAACTGTGCAATGTTTGTACTCAAGAAAAGCCTTTGGTTTGATACCTTGTGTGCCCTGGGTTATCTGATCACAGGCAGCTCAGTGGTGGAGGTACAACAAACAGGCTTGGAGTTGGAAACTTATCTCATTGAAACTTATAAAATTCTAAAAGGACTAGACAGACTAGATGCGGGAAGGATGTTCCTGATGGTTGGGGAGTCCAGAACCAGGGGTCACAGTCTAAGGATAAAGGGGTAAGCCATTTAGGACAGAGATGAGGAGGAATTTCTTCACCCAGAGAGTGGTGAACCTGTGGAATTCTCTACCACAAAAGGCAGTAGAGGCCAATTCATTAAATATATTCAAGAAGGAGTTAGATATATTTCTTAAGGCTAAAGGGATCAAGGGATATGGAAAGAAGGCAGGAACAGGGTACTGAATTTGGATGATCAGCCACGATCTCATTGAATGGCGGAGCAGGCTCAAGGGGCCGAATGGCCTACTCCTGCTACTATCTTCTATGTTTCTATGTTTCTATGAAAAATCAACCAGGGTTCCTTCAGCTGAAGTAGCAAAATGAGTGTGTTTAGATACCTGATGGGGATTGGATCTGACTTAGCTGTGCCCCTCCTACTGGTCCAGTACCCTGTCATGTCAACCCTCAGTATCCAGGTTCACATCTGAAGAAAACTCACTTGGATAATGTACTGGCAGCTGTGGAACATACCTCAGCATGGGTCACTGACACTGCAATAGGAAGGGTGAAAACTAGGGAAAAATAAATACGAATTATAATTAGCTTTGTGAAAAAAGTGACAGCTCTGCGATCATTGGGATTTTACTGTTTAATCAGCTGATTTTTTGAATTGTCCTGGAAGCTTTCTTGCGCTTTGCTGAAATGTCACTTTATTAGTTTGCAGCAACAGAGAATGGCACTACAAAATTGTGAAATGGCCTTACATGCATGAATTTGACTTGCATCCAAAAATGTCGGTTATTGGCTTCAAATCAATATTATGTGCAAAGAAAAAGGTTGTTTTAAATTCATTGCCTCACAGCCTGTAATTGATGACAGTATCCAGCACGTTCTCATCTCCCAAGAACCAGAGGTTAATTACCAATTCCTTAGCTTTTCATAGAGTCTACAACTTGTATTTAGCCGAGTTAACACTCGGCTAGAATGACTCCCTCCTTTCTTCCTCTAGTCCTGAAATTGTGAATGATAACTTAGTCACAATGCATTCTCTTGCATCCCCGACCCCCCTGCCCCCCTTCCCTTATTTTCTCCCAGTCATCTGAACACATGATTGGATACCATTCCACACATGAACATTGGCAGCTCACCCAACCAGGGTAGTGACTGTCAGCAGCTTATTTACTCACAGAGGACAACACAATTGAACTGTCACATTTTATGGATAGAACACATGTGCCTTACCTGCTCGGAACCCCAACTGATTATGTTTTCCTGTCCTAGCCCGCAGACGCTGAGGCTTATTGCAATACTTCCAGCCATGAAATAACAAAAAAGGACATTTTAAATGCATCTCCTTCATGCACCCTGTCTCGTGGGTGTAATAGGGCAGGATAAATCCAGATTCCTTCGTGGCTCTGATCATAGTGCAGCAAAATGCTCAACTGAAAGAGGAGGTACACATTTGCAGCAGTGCTAATCTGAACATTCATTTTGTGTGTGTATATATGTTTATATAATATAGTAGAAGAAAAATGAAGAAGATTAGTTCTGCATATCGAAGATTGGTGCATTTTTGACCATGTGTTAAATTTCCTCCTCCTCCCCCCCCCCCACCCCCGCACCACCCCCCACCTCCCCACCGCCAATTTTATCACCTTTGGTGAAAGTTAATTTGGGGATTTCAGTTGGAGTCCTGAAGAACTCTAAATTGGACAATACCTGAAGTGATCAAGGATTGTCAAGAATTCTCAATTAATTCTTTGTGACTGTGTTCACAGAGAAAACCTCAGGTAGCCTTTCTACTGTTAGGGTAGAATTGATAGGGCAAGATCACAAGATAATTACAGCTGAGGGAGGATAATCAGCCAACTCCATCAAGATTGACCATAAGGCCCCCATTGCCACATCCAATTGGTCCTTAAATGATTCCAAGGTTTTTGCCTCTATTACTTTTCCAGGAGCCCATTCCATAAATTGATTATTCTTTGTGTGAAGAAAATCTTCTTGATCGCCATCCTAAATTTGCCTTTTATTAGTTTGAATCTGTGGCCGCTTATCTGACACTCACAATTTAATTTAAAGTAATTTTCCAGATTTATGTTTCCCATACCATGTACAATCTTGTATACCTGTATGAGACCACCTCCCAAATGCTGCCTTTCATAGAAACATAGAAAAACGGCAGCGGGAGTCGTCCATTCGGCCCTTCGAGCCTGCTCCGCCATTCAATATGATCATGGCTGATCCTCTATCTCAATACTATATTCCCGCTCCCTCCCCATACCCCTTGATGCCTTTTGTGGCTAGAAATCTATCTATCTCCTTCTTAAATATATTCAGTGACTTGGCCTCCACAACCTTCTGTGGTAGAGAATTCCACAGGTTCACCAGCCTCTGAGTGAAGACATTTCTCCTCATCTCAGTCCTAAATGTCCTACCCCATATCCTGAGACAGTGACCCCTCGTTCTAGACTCCCCAGCCAGGGGGAACATCCTCCCTGCACCCAGTCTGTCTAGCCCTGTCAGAGTTTTATACGTTCCAGTGAGATCCCCTCTCATTCTTCTAAACTCTAGTGAATATAGGCCTAGTCGACACAATTCCTCCTCATATGACAGTCCTGCCATCCCAGGAATCAGTCTGGTGAACCTTCGCTGCACTTCCTCTATGGCAAGTATATCCTTTCTTAGGTAAGGAGGCCAAAACTACACACAGTACTCCAGGTGTGATCTCACCAAGGCCCTGTATAACTGTAGTAAGACATCCTTGCTCAAATCCTCTTGCAATGAAGGCCAACTTACCACTTACCTTCCTAACTGCTTGCTGCACCTGCATGTTTGCTTTCAGTGACTGGTATACAAGGACACCCAGGTCCCTCTATACATCAACATTTTCCAATCTATCACCATTTAAATAATACTCTGCCTTTCTGTTTTTCCTAGCGAAGTGGATAACTTCACATTTATCCACATTATACTGCATCTGCCATGTATTTGCCTGCTCACTCAACTTGTCTAAATCGCCTTGAAGCCTCTTTGCATCCACCTCAGAACTCACAATCCCACCTAGTTTTGTGTCATCAGCAAACTTGGAAATATTATATTTGGTTCCCTCATCCAAATCATTGATATATATTGTGAATAGTTGGGGCCCAAGCACTAACCCCTGCGGTACCCGACTAGTCACCGCCTGCCACCCCGAAAAAGACCCATTTATTCCTCTCTGTTTCCTGTCTGACAACTGTTATGTTCATTAATAACTAGACATTCTTATTATGAACACAGCTAGCTTCTAGCTAGTCATTTATTCAGTACACCTAGGTACAGTATCTGTAGAGGCTTCCATGTGTGCTCCTGTGTGCAGGCTGCCATCTTGACTGTTGCCTTGTGGGTAGCCTAGTGCCTCATGGGTAGTGTAGTCTTATACATACAGCTATATACAGCTCTACACAGCGCCACCTAGTGTCCACTATAGAATGACATGCTATTGATCACTACAATAACCAATTTTCAATCCATGCCAGTATATTACCCCCAATCCCATGTGCTTTAATTTTGCACACTAACCTAAAAGCCCAAGTCCCTCCACTCTTTCCACGAATAGGCGTCTGTGTCATGAGGAAAGAGTGGAGGGACTTGGGCTTTTAGCTCTTGAAAGGCAGTATTTGAGAGGTGGTCTCAGAGAGGTATACTGACTGTCTCCAGTTGTTGCTTTCTTGCTGATGAGTCAGCAAATCTGACATTGGAAAGTAGAGGTGACCTTTATCAAACGAGGCAACTCTGATGGTGGAAAATGGATTATCTTCTGCTCATTTACACCGTTCTGTAGCCTTAGCAATCAAGCATCCACTTGAAATAATCTCCAGACTCTATGGAATCACAAAATTAAATGAGATTTACTTTTTATTTCACTGAGGATGCCATAATTTCTCCTTCATTCAAAGCATTTATGAGCTCTCACTTTATATACTGACATGATTATTTTATGGTGTTGATTCGTTTTGATCTTCATTTTGCCTCTGAACTCCCAGCACAATGATTAAAGTCCAAAATTCCTCTTCATTACACGTATCTGCATCTTTTCCAAAGCAACACTGGCCCGGAATCTGTTGCAATGGCGACATTGGCAAAGAGCACCATAGGTTAGAGCATTGTGCTCCCCGATCCTCCAGCAATGAATTCAGCCCAAAATTTGCTGGAGAATGCATTCGAATACGCTGCAGCAAACATAGCGAGACTCAGAAGTGGTACAGCCAATGGCAAAGGCATTAAGTATTCTTTCCCGAAACAGTTCATCTTGAAAAGTACAGTAGGAAAAGGAAATGCTTCATGTGCAACAGTTGAACTGACAAATATTGGGGGTAATTGTAACTTTTGTTGATATCGGATCAGCCGTCTGTTATATCCCACTCCTGATTTTAGCTTCCATTTGACTTCATTGGAAATTAAAATCGGGCTGGGTGTATAATGGACGACCAATCTGCTATCACCCGTTTTACACTGTCACCAAAGGATATAATTACACCATTACTGTACTCTACTTGGGACTTAATAAAACAACACATCGCCTGCATTGCATTACTATTTAAATTTAATGGCCTGAGATTCGCTGCAAAATAATCTCGCATTGTTTAGACATTTCATCAGTGTATACAGGTTTCATTTAAAACAAGTGGAAAGTAGCAATATAAATCAATGCAACAGACAGGTTACTGAATATTGTATGAAGAGTAAATAACATGATAATGTAATAATAGCAAATTCTCCAGGGGGTGGGACGCATTTGTATGCACACGATTGACTATCAAACTGGCCAATGAAAATTTAGTCTCTGGCAACTTTCCAATGGGAGCGTTCATTAAATATTTTGTCCATTCGGAGGGCTGTGTGGTGGGACCTTGACGTGAAATTGACCTGGGGTGATCAATGGCAGGAACTGAATGGAGCTGAGCTGCTGCATTCACATAAGGGCAAGCAAAGACTCACTGCTCTTCGCCGTGGGTTTAAATCAGATTCACCGAATCGGCCACTTCCTAACTGCTATGGATAGGTTTGCAAAGCAGAACATGTTCTTAAGGCTGATAGATCTGTCAAATTGGGAGGGAGTGGTGTAAATAAAATTCAACACGATGAAATAGTTGCGAATTTCAACAGAAGCTGCGAGTATTTTACTGGGCGACTGAGAACAATTAGAGGTGCAAAGACGATGATACCCCTGCTTGTGAAGGCTCATACAAACAGATATCCCGACTGAACTGTACCCACTAAAGAGCTGCCGGCAGAGTGCTTTTATTGTCAAACTCACTGTTCTAGATGATAATTGATGGATCACAAAGTATGGACTTATCATTTGAGCCATCGTCAGTACTCTGTATTTCAAAACCAAAATATTCATGCTAGTTTCTATGCCTGTGATCGTGCCCTGAACATACTGAGCCCTCCAGCGCTATTCTACAACAGTCTAACAGGCAGTGCCAATCAAAGTATCATTAATCCAGCAAATTTGTGGTCGCCGTTAATATTAATGGGGGGGGAGGCGGACCTATGATAATTAATTTTTAAGTGTTTTGCCAAGTGCTTCAGCAGAGCAGCACAAAAATCGCAGGAAATTAAGGCGTGGCGCAAGTTATGGAATACCTCACTCATGCCATAAATGGGACTTCAGTGCCGTAAAACGGGCTTACGACATGGATGCACCATTACCAATAGTGCTGGTCCCCAGGAAATTCTGGGCCATTGTTCTAATGGAGCTTGCGACCAGCAGATTCAGGAAGCACGAGCAATGAATGACATTGTTGTTGTAATTATACTTAGCAGAACTTGCTGTGCATTCTTTTTCATCTAATTAGCTCAGGTTTTTTTTGTTCTGTTTGAGTTTTCAAAATTAACAATCAATGCTCTTGAGAAACTTGTGGCAGCATTCTGTTTAGATGCCAAATGACAAATAATTGAGAACTGTTTTAACTTATTTAATGAAGATACTGATTGGTCCTGGTGTAAGTGCTAATACGTGAAAAAAATAATGTAAGTATTTTTATTCGTTCATGGGATGTGGGCATCACTGGCTAGGCCAGCATTTATTGCCCATCCCTAATTGCCTTTGAGTGGCTTGCTAGGCCATTTCAGAGGGCAGTTAAGAGTCAACCACATTGCTGTGGGTCTGGAGTCACATATAGGCCAGATCAGGTAAGGGTGGCAGATTTCCTTCCCTAAAGAACTTTAGTGAACCAGATGGGTTTTTAGGTCAATCCAGTATTTCCCTCTTTCAAAGCTTACTGTTGAATTTCAGTACTTAGAATCTAATCCATTATTAAGGAAGTGGTAGCAGGGCACTTAGAAAACCATATTATTATTAGGCACAGTCAACATGATTTTATGAAAGGGAAATTGTGTTTAACAAATCTATTAGAGTTTTTTGAGGATGTAACTTGCAGGGTAGATAAAAGGGAACCAGTAGATGTAGTATATTTGGATTTCCAAAAGTTATTCGATGAGGTGCCACATAAAAGGTTGTTATGCAAGAAAAGGGCTCATGGGGTTGGGGGTAATATACCAAAACATTGATGAAAAGGGAGAAAATAGAATATGAGAATAAATTAACAAGAAATATAATAACAGATTATAAGAGCTTCTACAAGTATGTAAAAAGGAAGAGAGTAGCAAATGTAAGTGTTGGTCCCTTAGAGGCTGAGACAGGAGAAATTATATTGGGGAACAAGGAAATGGCTGAGACTTTAAACGAATATTTTGTATCTCCCTTCTCAGTAGAAAAGACAAAAAGTGTACCAAAAATAGTGGGGAACCGAGGGGCTAATGCGAGTGAGGAACTTAAAGTAATTAATATCAGTAGAGAAAAAGTACTTGAGAAACTAATGGGTCTAAAAGCCAGCAAATCCCCTGGACCTGATGGTCTACATCCTAGAGTTCAAGAGGTGGCTGCAGAGATAGTGGATGCATTGGTTGCGATTTTCCAAAATTCCCTTGATTCAGGAAATGTCCCAGCGGATTGAAAGGTATAAAATGTATTCAAGAAAGGAGGGAGAGAGAAAACCGCGAACTACAGGCCAGTTAGTCTGACATCAGTCATTGGGAAAATGCTGGAATCAATTATTAAGGAAGTGGTAACAGGGTACTTAGAAAATTATAATATGATTAGGCAGAGTCAACATGGTTTTATGAAAGGTAAATCATGTTTTATTTATTAGAGTTTTTTGAAAATGTAACTAGCAGGGTAGGTAAAAGGGAACCAGTAGATGTAGTATATTTGGATTTCCAAAAGGCATTTGATAAGGTGCCACATAAAAGGTTGTTAAACAAGATAAGGGCTCATGGGGTTGGGGGTAAGGTATTAGCATGGTTAAAGGATTGGTTAACAGACAGAAAACAGAGAGTAGGGATAAATGGGTCATTTTCAGATTGGCAGGCTGTAACTAGTGGGGTGCCACAAGGATCAGTGCTTGAGCCTCAGCTATTTACAATCTTAATGACTTCGATGAAGGGACCAAGTGCAACATATCCAAGTTTGCTGATGATACAAAGCAAGGTGGAAAAGTAAGATATGAGGAGGACGCAAAGAGCCTGCAAAGGGATATAGACAGGTTAAATGAGTGGGCAATAAGTTGGCAGATGAAGTATAGTGTGGGGAAATGTGAAGTTATTCACTTTGGTAGGAAGAATAGAAAAACAGAATATTTTTTAAATGGTGAGAAACTTTCAGATGTTGGTGTTCAGAGAGATTTGGGTGTCCTCGTACAAGAAACACAGATTGTTAGCATGCAGGTACAGCAAGCAATTAGGAAGGCAAATGGCATGTTGTTCTTTATTGCAAGAAGGTTGGAATACAAGATTACAGAAGTCTTGCTACAATTGTACAGGGCTCTGGTGAGACCACACCTGGAGTGCTGTGCACAGTTTTGGTCTCCTTATTTAAGGAAGGATATGCTTGCCTTAGAGGCGGTGCAACTAAGCTTCACTAGATTGATTCCTGGGATGAAAGGGTTGTCCTATGAGGGGAGAGTGAGGAGATTGGGCCTATATTCACTGGAGTTTAGAAGAATGAGAGGTGATCGCATTGAAACGTATAAGATACTGAGGGGAATTGACAGGTTAGATGTTGAGAGGTTCTTTGCCCTGGTCGGAGAGCCGAGAACGAGGGGGCATAGACTCAGGATAACGTGTCGGCCATTTAAGACTGAGATGAGGAGGAATTTCTTCACTCAGAGGGTTGTGAATCTTTGGAATTCTCTATCCCAGAGGGTTGTGGATGCTGAATCGTTGATTATTTTCAAGGCTGAGATAGATACATTTTTGGACTCCAGGGGAAGCAAGGGATACCGGGATCAGGCAGGAAAGTGGAGTCGAGGTTGAAGTTCAGCCATGATCTTATTGAATGGTGGAGCAGGCTCGGGGGGCCATTAGGCCTACTCCTGCTCCTAATTCTTATGGATGCTATAAAAATCAATAGCGTCTCAATTTCAGGATGATACTACATCCCACAACACCTTGAGACCGTTGCTGCTTAGAATGATGCAGTGCCCCTGGTGAAGGGTTCTACTGGGAGGACTGTAACATTGTGTGGCCAGGCAAGCAATATTACATCATATTTTTTATGTCAAAGGGAGTTATAGACATTGAGCAACACATGAAGACCTTGAAATGTTTCTCCCCCCTCTAAAGTGATTAATTTTTCAGTTCACAGCTGCTCACCGTGCCAGGCATCACCTTACCAGTTAAACAACTAATAGACAGATAAGCAGGTGTAGTGGTTCTCGATTGGAAAAAATGAGCACCAAATCTGTTTTATTGGGGTAGAAAGTCCACTATGGGCGCACTAGCAACATGAGCACATTTTGTTTGGTGTAGTTTGTATTGTTAGCACAGAGAGAACTTTTTCTATTCTCCTCTCACAGTAGCATGTACAGGTGAAGCTCCTTAAAGCAGCCCCTGCACTTCCTGTAGTCTGCAAATTGTGGAATTCTGGCTTTTTCTTGCCTGCATTGGGTTGAGAGGAGTCAGAAATCTGCCAATTGACAGGGCAGGTGTGAGGGGGGTAGTGTTACGTCCGTGTATAATAAGAAACGGACTGCGGAGAACGGTACAACAGGTGTTTACTCAACGTGGTTCAAACTGCAACTGATCTGCACAGATCACTACTCAGCATTATATACAGGTGTGGTCACTGCCGGTACTACAGTATACATGAGCTGTACAAGGTAGTTCCCCCCTTAAAGGTACATACATTACAATTCCTCCCCTTTTAGATTAACAGTACCATAACACTCATGTAACAATTAAATATCAAACTAATTACAATTAACACTTTTAACATGCAACATTAGCTGAAAATAGTCTATTTATAAATTCAGTCTTTGGGGAGGCTTCCTGATCCTTTCTGGATAGCGCCTTTCCCGAGTGTCTTGCTCTTGGTGCGGAGGCGATTCTGGCCCCCTGTCGTCGGTTGGTTCATCAGCTTCCAATGCTACTGTTTCTGGGGTAGATGCGACCTGTACGTCGGGTTCATCACCGGGTACGTATGGGCGAGGCATGGGGTTGACTTGTTCCTGTGACTTTAGGATCTGGTCAGCATGGCGTCTCACGATGCTCTCCCCAACGTCCACTGTGTACGTTAGTGGGCCCTGCCATGTGCATATCGTTTCTGGCTGCCATTTTTCTGTTCAGTAGTCGCGGGCCAAGACTGGCTGCCCTACATTGAAGCTCCTTGTTGGCTTCTCATGGATGTGCTGGAATTGCTTACTCTCAACATCTCTTCCTACGTTTGGCCTGAGCAAATCCAGGCGAGATCTTAACCTTCGGTTAAAGAACATTATGGCTGGGGCCTGGTTGGTGACTGCATGTGTCGCATTCCGGTAGGCGAACAGGAAATTGTCCACCTTGTGCTGCAGCGGAATGTTGTCATTGTACATAGCCTTTATTGCCTTCTTAAAGGTTTGTACGAACCTCTCAGCCAATCCATTTGTGGCTGGATGATACGGGGCGGATGTGTAATGCCTTACCCCATTCTTTTTCAAGAACCTCCGGAACTCTTCGGACACAAACTGTGGTCCGTTGTCGGAGGAAATCTGATCTGGCAAGCCATTCCTGGCAAAAATGGTCCGTAGGACTGCAATAGTTTTCTCCGTGTTGGTGGAGGACATTTTGATGACCTCAGGCCATTTCGAGTGCGCATCCACGGCTATTAAAAACATTGAGTCCATGAATGGAGCAGCAAAATCAATATGCACCCGTTGCCATGGAGATGAGGGCCGCTCCCATGGGTGTAGAGGGGCATGTGGTGGTGCATTTTGGACTTTCTGGCATCCTGAGCAGCTCTTGGTCAGGCCCTCGATTTGTTTATCGATTCCCGGCCACCACACATAAGCCCTGGCTAGGCTTTTCATTTTTACCTCGCCCAGATGACCCTCATGAAGCTCATTGAGCATTCTATCCCTTAACTTGGGTAGAATTACCACTCGGGATCCACACATCAAGGTCCCCCGGCACACTGACAGCTGTTCTCTCCTTGTCGAGAATGCTGGCAACAGTGAGTCACCATGTGCTGGCCATCCCTTCACCGTCAAATCATATACCCGAGACAGTGTCGGTCATTTCGGGTTTCCTTTTCGATACAAGCGTTAGTTACCGGTAGGTATTCAACTATAGTCGAATGGAATATTTCGACAGGATCCACTGCTGGTGCTTTCTCTGCAGTAGGCAGTGGCAGGCGTGATAGCCCATCAGCATTTCCATGCTGTTTCGTGCCCTTATATTCAATCTCATAGTGGTGCACCCCTAGAAAAAGTGACCATCTTTGTAGTCGTTGCGCAGTCATCACCGGAACGCCCTTCTTCGGATTAAAAATGGAGACAAGAGGCTGGTGATCAGTCAGCAAGGTGAATTTCTGCCCGTGCAGATAGTGATTGAACTTTTTCACTCCCCACACTAGGCTGAGGGCCTCCCTGTCAATCTGGGCGCAGTTACGCTTGGCTGAGGTTAGTGATCGTGACGCAAAGGCTATTGGCCTCTCTGAGCCGTCCGAGAATTTGTGCGACAGCACCGCTCCAATGCCGTAGTGTGACGCATCACATACCAACCGAATTGGTAATGCTGGGTTGTAATGGCCCAATACCTCTTTCGATGTGATTAGTGTTTTGCTCTTCTGGAAAGCTCATCTACATTCGTCACTCCACTTCCATGGCACCCCAGTTTGCAGTAGGGTGTTCAGTGGGTGTAGTATTGCAGACAAATTTGGCAAGAACTTATGGTAGTAGTTTACCAGCCCGAGGAACGACCTCAGTTGTGACACATTTTCCGGTGCTGGAGCCTTGACTACTTCCTCAATCTTCTCTGGGGACTTATCTAACCCCTCTTTATCGATAACGTGGCCACAATACGAGATCGGTTTTCTAAAAAACTCGCATTTCGGGCGGTTAGCTCAGAGCCCATATTCCTGCAATCGAGTGAGCACCTGCTCCAGGTTGGCAAGGTGATCACTGTCATTTTCGCCAGTGACCAGGATGTCATCCAAATAACACTGGGTCCCTGGGATCCCTTGCAGGACTTGTTCCATTGCCCTCTGCCAAATAGCCGGAGCTGTTGCTACCCCGAATACCCGAATCTGGGTGTTGATGGGTGTTGATTGTGAGGTATTTTTTTGATGCTTCTTCTACCTCCATTTGCAGATACGCCTGGGCCAGATCAATCTTAATGAAGTGTTTCCCTCCAGATAGCGAAGCGAAAATATCTTCAATCCGCGGAAGTGGATATTGTACGGTGTGAAGGACCGGGTTCACTCTTACCTTAAAGTCCCCACAGATGCGAACCTTCCTTGGTTCCCCAGGCGTGCTGCTCAACGACTTTTTCATCACAGGGACGATGGGTGTAGCCCACTCGCTCCAGTCTACCTTGGACAGTACACCTGAACGTTCCAGACTCTCCAGCTCTGCTTCGACGGCTGGGCGGATCGCATAAGGTACCGGTCTGGCCTTAAAAAATTTTGGGCTTGCGTTTTCTTCAATTTTAGTCGTCGCTGTCATGCCTTTTAGTGTTCCGAGTCCTTGCTGGAACACTTCTTTCGCATCAGTTAGGATCTTTGACAGTCGCCCAGGTGTGACGTCGTCATCCTTTTTGTCAGCCACAGTCAATGCCTGTATGGAATGCCAATCCAGTTGTATTTTCCGGATCCATTCACATCCCAGTAATGGTAGTCCTCCATCTTGCAATACATACAGGTCTAGTTTTGGTGTTTCCTTACCGTTATATATAACGGTCACCCTTATTTTTCCTTTGGGGTAGACATTTTGCCCCGTCTTCAAAATAATTTTTGTGTCTCTCAAGGGTATGTGTGAGAATAGCCGCTCATAGTCCCGTCGGTTTATGACTGTTAGGGTTGATTCTCTGTCCAATTCCATCTTTACCTGGACTCCTGCTATCTTGAGAGTGACCCAAATGGTTCGGTGATCCTCCGTTGTGATCACATTATGTAGTTTCAGACAACTCAGTTCCCTGCTTTCGGAGTCGTTATCACTCTTTTGTTCGTCTGAACTATTCTCCGTTATCTTATGTACCTTCTTGTACTTCCCTTTGGTCGGTTTCTTATTGCTGGTTTTCTTTCCCGACCTGCAGACTCGTGCTATGTGTCCTACTTTTCCACACTGTCTGCACACTTTGTCTTTGAACCAGCAATCATTCTGGTCGTGTGTTGTTCTGCCGCAGCGATAGCACTTCTCTATTCCATATGACATTTCATTTGTGCCATATTCTTGCAGTCTCTGTTGTAACTCTGCAGCGCCCCGTGCTGCTGCTTCATATGATACCGCAATGCTGAAAGCCTTTTCCAGCGTAAGGTCCTTTTCAGATAAAAACCGTTTCTGGGTTCCTTCACTTTGAAGCCCACACACAAACTTGTCCCTTAAGGTATCTGCCAGTCCCGCTCCAAACTGGCAGTGTTTCGATAGTTTGCGCAGTTCTGTTAAATAATCAGCATTGCTTTCATCCTTATGCTGGTTCCGTTTGTGAAACTTGAATCTTTCAACTATCTGCAGCGGTGTGGGGTTTAAATGTTCCTTTAATATCGTTACTGTGTCTTCAAAACTCTTTTACATTGGCTTCGTTGTGGTTACTAGATTTCGTAATAAACCATACGTCTTTGCACCCATTAAATTTAACAATACCAACGCTTTCTTGTCATCTAACACCTCATTTGCCTTGCAGTACACCTCTATTCATTCGACATATGTAGTCCAATCTTCGACTTCATTGTCAAATGCGGTGACACTGCCACTCTTCGGCATTTTGGGTGTGGTTTAAAATGGCGTCTCCCAATGGTTTAAAATGGCGTCTCCCGCGCTTTCCTTCCTCCCCCGCTGCTGCCGACGCCGCTCCCGGCAGTCCTCGTGGCAATGGCGGCGCCTCGCGGGTTTCTGCGCTTCTCTCTCTCCCTCTCTCCGATGCTGCTCGGCCCCTGAACACCGGCTGCGCCCTGTGCGCTCTGCCCACTCTCTCTCTCCCCGTCGACGCTGCTCGGCCCTTTGCTGTGCCGCTCAGTCGGGCTCTAGCCCGCCGCCGTCTGGGAAGGGTCTGCGCACTACCTGTTGCCAGCCCGTTTCGCTGGACCACCTCGACTGGAAAGCCAAGCCTGGCTCTCGACAGCCTCCCCCGCAATTCTCGAGTCTCTGCTGGATGACTGGGCGGTTGCCCGTGGTCGACGCCCGAGTCTCTGGCCTTGACCTCCAATCCACTGATCTCCAGGAACGAATCCCCGGGAGGCGATGCAGAGTTGCAGGTAGGTTCGAACCTGCCTCGTCGCCAATGTAGTGTCCGTGTATAATAAGAAACGGACTGCGGAGAACGGTACAACAGGTGTTTACTCAACGTGGTTCAAACTGCAACTGATCTGTACAGATCACTACTCAGCGTTATATACAGGTGTGGTCACTGCCGGTACTACAGTATACATGAGCTGTACAAAGTAGTTCCCCCTTAAAGGTACATACATTACACGGAGGAGGATCCTAATTCTGCCAGTGGGGATGGAAGGCTCCCCTTTTTCTGACCGAGGCCTGCAGGCCCTGAGGGAAGTGATGACAAGGAGGTGTGCCAATTTTGGCTGTGAGCGTCATTCTCTTCAGCAAGCTGCAGTCAGCGCTGTTTGGGAAGAAGTGGCTGATCAGATCAATAGCGTAGCGGCAGTAAATAAATCATCCTCTCAAATAAGCAAGAAGCTCAACACCCTGATGAAGTTTGCCAAGATAAGCAAGTCCTGCACTTATCTTTTAATGATTTTGCAAAGGCATGCCTGCAATACACACCGACACAAAGTCCACCTCTCTGCCAACTGAAAATTAATGCAAGATGCTTTTTGCTCTTTTCGCACCTTTTGGCATGCATGGCACGCTGTTCACCATCCCAGGAAAACTGATGGTGGAAAGGGCCAATAAAGATAATCCCCAGTACTGAGCTGTATGGTCTTGCACTCTTGTTTTGGGAAGTACTGTGGCCAATTGCGTAGCTATGGTAGGCCTCAGAACACAGTCATCATTTTACTAATTTCTAGGATTGCGGGCAAAGGGAGCCTACAATGGAAGGGGGTGTTTGGAAGCTGGAGGGGGCATACCAGATCTCAAGCCCTTGACATGCTTTGAAGAACTTGGACATAGTGGGTCGGCATTCCATGGTCCCCGTTGGAGATGGGCATGCCACTTGACTGAAAAATTTCTTCATCTTCTACCTACCTGAGGGAAAGGCCAATTCCTTAAGGAATGCCCATGCTTTTCACAGATTGTTGCTGCTTATTTCTGGCAAACTATCTTCATCAGTAGGAGAACAAAACTTAAGTTCAAAACTGAAAAAGGACAACTATTTAAAGGTCTAATTCCAACAAACAGTAAGCCAACAAAAGTGCAGGGCAAATAGAGGAAATAAATGCCCTAAAACCAGCCCCTTTTAATCACTGCAATATGTCCGGCAGCACATCTTTGAAACTGCTTACGGTGGTTGTGTAGCTGCAAGCGTTAACATTTTTTCAAGGCTCACATTGCCAGCCTCAAACCAAGGACATAGCACATTGGAATTCCTGAGGCAGTAAAGATGTGCTCCTGACATCCCGTGTACCCGCCCCCGCCTCTGCCTCCACACCGCACCCTCTGCCTCCACACCGCACCCTCTGCCTCCACACCGCACCCTCTGCCTCCACACCGCACCCTCTGCCTCCACATCGCACCCTCTGCCTCCACACCGCACCCTCTGCCTCCACACCGCACCCTCTGCCTCCACACCGCACCCTCTGCCTCCACCGCCCAGCGCCCCCCCCCAACCCCCCCATGAAGGTTGTAATGAGATTTGCACCAAGGAGCAGCATAAGCCTCTTGAGTCCCCAAAACAAGCCCATTGGAAAATCCATGTCAGCGCAAATTGGAGCAAAATGGACAGAAGGCTTCAGCCGCTGTACCAGAGAGGACTTTCAGCCCCATTTAAGATAGTTTCAGAACACCATTCTAAAGGAGACTTGTCTACAAGAACTGGGTACAGGTGCCAAGTTGGTCATGTTCCTGAAGTAATAAAAACCCTTGAATAAAGCTCCACATAGGATAAATCATAAATTGACTTTATGGGGGTGATTTTCACTCAGAAGTCGGGGAGGAGGTGGGACTGCAACTTTCGGGGTTGTAGTCCCGCCTCCATGGAGATCCGGCCAATCCACGCGATTTTAACTTGATTGACCTTGTTGAGCCCGCCCAGCGGGCTCAGCAGGCCAATTAAGGGTCACTCGGCAACAGGTGACGTCACAGACTGAAATTTCATCTGTCAAGACGTTTTGACAGATGAAATATCAATGTTTCACAGCTGTTTGAAGCTGTCAAACACTGACAGTCTTACTTCTAACCTGAGTCCTTCTACACAGACTCAGTTAGAAATCTCTCCGGCACAGAAAGCTGCAGGTTGTCACTTTCGACAGTTCGCAGCCATTCCGCTTTCTGTGCCGGTTAGATGATCGACTCCCGAAACCTAGAGGAAGGAAGGCTAAAAAGGTAAGTACAGGTAATTTAAACTTCTTTACACACTTTAAACACACCAACACACTTACCTTTGCACTCATGCACCCATCACTCACCTGAACACCGACATCTCGACCCCTCCAATCCTTCAACCCGATGGCCCGACTCCTCTAACTTGGCGTGGTTTGGAGCTGTCGGGAATCCCACAGTTCAAGATTAAAAATAGGGATTAGGCTAAAAACTGCCTGTTAACTACCTGTTAACAGGCAGATAATTGGCACTCAACCCTTCCCGCCTCGGGTAGGCGGGCCCCAGTGCGGGGCGGGTACCCGCCTCCTTTGAAACTTACATGGAGGCGGGTTGGGGGCAGGATGGTGTCGGGACCCCCGAATTCTGGACTTTAACCCCCCTGCACGCCTCCAATCCCGACTCCACGGGTCAGTTAAAATCGAGGCCTATGACTCAGAGGTTGCTGCTGCAATCATTGTTTTGGCTGACTAGCCACAATATACACAGTAATGCAATCTTTCACTGAAGTTAATGTAAAGTCCGCGCCTCAATAATACACGGACTTCGGGAGAACAGTTTAACAGGTACTTTACTGAACAGGAGGGCAACGTCAGACTGAAATACAGAAGCCTGCTAGGGCCTTTTATACAGGGGTGGTCACTGCCGGTACTGTAGTCTAAAACCAGTTCTTCCCTTAAAGGTACATACACAACAATTCCTCCCCTTTTAGATAAACAGTACATAGCATTCATTTAACAACTAAATAATAACTAATTACAACTTTCTGGATATTATATACATCAACTGAAATAAGCATTTATAAGTTCAGTCTTTGAGGAGGCTTTCTGATCCTGACTGGATAGCGCCTTTCTCGAGTATCTTGTTCTTGCGGTGAAGCTGATTCTGGTTCATGGTCACTGGTTGGTTCGTCAGCTTCCAATACCACTGCTCCTGAGGTAGACGCAATCTGCACTTCAGGTTAATTACCAGGTGTCCCTTCTCGTGGCACGGTTTTGGCTTGTTCCTGTGACTCTAGAATCTGGTCAGCATGGTGCCTCACAATGCTCTCTCCAACGTCCACTGTGTACATTAGTGGTCCCTGCTGTGTGCATATCATTGCTGGCTGCCATTTTTCCGTTCGGTAGTCGCGAGCCAAGACTGGTTGCCCTACCTTGAAGCTCCAGGTTGGCTTCTCATTTATGTGCTGGAATTGCTTATCCTCAACATCTCGTCTTATGTTTGGTTTGAGCAAATCCAGGCGACATCTTAGCCTTCGGTTGAAGAACAGTACGGCTGGAGCTTGGTTGGTTACTGCATGTGTCGCATTCCGGTAAGCAAACAAGAAACTATCCACCTTGTGTTGTAGTGGTATGTCATCATTATACATTGCCTTTATGGCCTTTTTAAAGGTCTGAACAAACCTCTCAGCCGATCCATTTGTGGCTGGATGATATGGGGCAGATGTGTAATGTTTCACCCCATTATTCTTCAGGAACCTCCGGAAATCCTCAGACACAAACTGTGGCCCATTGTCGGAGCAAATCTGTTCTGGCAACCCATTCCTGGCAAAGATGGTCCTTAGGACTGCAATAGTTTTCTCCGTGGTGGTGGAGGACATTTTAATGACCTCTGGCCATTTCGAATGGGCGTCCACAGCGATTAGAAACATTGAGTCCATAAATGGACCAGCAAAATCAATGTATACCCGTTGCCATGTAGATGAGGGCCACTCCCATGGATGTAGCGGGGCCTGTGGTGAAGCGTTTTGGACCTTCTGGCATCCTGTGCATCTCTTGGTCATATCCTCGATTTCTTTATCGATTCCCGGCCACCACACAAACGCCCTGGTTGGGCTCTTCATTTTTACCCCTCCCAGATGACCCTCATGAAGCTCATTGAGCACTCTATCTCTCAACTTGGGTGGAATTACCACTTGGGATCCACACATCAAGGTTCCCCGGCAGACTGACAGCTGTTCTCTCCTTGGCAAGAATGCTGGCAACAGTGAGTCGCCATATGCTGGCCATCCCTTCACCGTCAAATCGTAGACCCGAGAGAGAGTCGGGTCATTTCGGGTTTCCTTCTCTATACTCGAGTTTGTAACAGGCAAACATTTGACTATGGTCGCATGGAATATCTCAACAGGGTCCACTGCAGGTGTTTCTTCTACCGTAGGCAACTGTAGGCGCGACAGCCCATCAGCGTTTCCATGCTGTTTCGTACCCTTGTACTCTATGTCGTACTGATGTGCCCCTAGAAAAAGTGACCATCTTTGCAGCCGTTGTGCCATCATCACCGGAACGCCCTTCTTTGGGTTAAAAATGGAGACCAGGGGCTGATGATCAGTCAGTAGAGTGAATTTCTGCCCATGCAGATAGTGATTGAACTTCTTCACCCCCCACACCAGGCTGAGGGCCTCCTTGCCAATCTGGGCATAGTTACGCTCGGCTGAGGTTAGCGAGCGCGACGCAAAGGCTATTGGCCTCTCTGAACCGTCATGGAATTTGTGTGACAGTACCGCTCCAATGCCGTAGGGTGACTCATCACATGCCAACCAAATCGGTAGTGTTGGGTTGTAGTGGGCCAATACTTCTTTTGAAGTGATTAGGCATTTACATTCCTGAAAGGCACGCTTACACTCATCACTCCATTTCCATGTCACTCCAGTTTGCAGCAGGGCATTCAGTGGGTGCAGAATTGTAGATAAATTCGGCAAGAACTTATGGTAGTTGTAGTGTATGTGCTTTAAGTCAGAACTACTTTTTACAGCTCCTGTATACTGTAGTACCGGCAGTAACACACCAGTATATAAGCTGTGCGCATGCCTCTGTACCCCAGTCTAGAGATTGCCCTCCTCCAGTAAAGACCTGTTATTTGTTTATGTACAGCATCCATGTAATTATTTATCCACTGAACCACGAATCTACCTGCAACATTAAACAAAAAAAAACAAAAAAATAGTCGAGTCCAGGAACACGGGCGTCGACCGCGAGCAACCGCCCAGCAGTCAGGCAGAGATCCAACTTCACCGGGGAGGCTGTGGAGAGCCGGGCTTGGTTCCCCAGCCACAACGAGCAGTAAGAGACCGACGACAGGTCCAGAGCAGACCCTTCCCGAGCAGCAGCGGCTGGAGCCAACCGACGGCAGAGAGAGAGAGAGCCGGGCAGCGTCGACGGGGTAAGAAAAAGGGCGAAGAGAGCAGGGCGCAGCCGGGGGTTGATCACCGAGCGGCATCGAGGAAAAATACTGCAAAACCGGAGAGAGAGAGGGTAAGAAACAGTCGGGTTCTAGACTGAGCGGCGTCGACAAATATCAAGAGAAGAACGCGCAGAGCACAGCCAGGGATCACGGGCTGATCAGGGTCCGCGGGGCGAAGCAAGGGGAGACGCCATTGAGCCGCGGAGAAGCAGGGAGAGTGCGGGAGACGCCATTGAGCCGCGGAGAAGCAGGGAGAGCGTGGGAGGCGCCATTGAGTCGCGGAGAATAAGGAAGAGCACGGGAGATGCCATTTTGCGAAGCCGCAGCGGAGAAGACGGGCGAGCACGGGAAGGAAGGAAAGCGCGGGAGATGCCATTGGTGATAGTTAGCGCACAACCAAGGATGCCGAAGAGTGGCAGTATCTCTACGTTCGACAATGAAGTCGAAGATTGGGCGACATATGTGGAACGTATTGAGGTGTACTGCAGGGCGAATGAAGTGCCAGATGCTAATAAAGCACTGGTTCTGTTAAATTCCATGGGTGCAAAAACTTATGGGTTACTGCGAAATCTAATAACCCCAGAGAAGCCGGTAAACAAGTATTTTGAAAGCATAGTAGAAATCCTACAGGACCACTTAAACCCCACACCGCTGCTGATAGCAGAACGATTTAAGTTCCATAAAAGGAACCAACACAAAGACGAAAGCAATGCTGAGTACCTAACGGAACTGCGCAAGCTATCGAAATACTACCAGTTTGGAGCGGGACTAGCAGACACGTTAAGGAACAAGTTTGTGTGTGGGCTACAAAGTGAAGGAACTCAGAAACGGCTTCTATCAGAAAAGGACCTTACGCTGGACAAAGCTTTCAGTATGGCAGTATCACACGAAGCAGCCGGAAGGGGCGCTGCAGAGATACAACGGAGACCGCAAGAATATGGCACCAACGAAATGACCTATGGAACAGGGAAGTGCTATTGCTGCGGCAGAACAACACATGACCAGAAAGATTGTTGGTTCAAGGACCAAGTGTGCAGACAGTGTGGGAAAGCAGGACACATTGCAAGAGTCTGCAGGTCTGGGAAGAAAACCAACAGTAAGAAATCTCCACAGGAGAAGTATAAAAAGGTACACCAGGTGATGGACAGTGGTTCAGGCGAACAGAAAAGTGACACAGACTCCGGAAGCAAGGAGCTGGGTTGTCTGAAACTACATAATGTAACCGAAATGGAGGATCACCAGACTATCTGGGTTACACTCAAGATAGACGGAGTCCAAGTGGAAATGGAATTGGACACAGGGTCAGCTCTAACAGTCATAAATCAAAGAGACTACAAGCGGCTATTTTCACACATACCCTTGAAAGCTACAGATATTGTCTTGAAGACGTATACGGGGCAATAAGTCTACTCCAAAGGAAAAATAAGGGTGAAAGTGACATATAAAGGTCAGGAAATACCTAAAATGGATATATATGTATTGCTAAATGGAGGACCACCACTGCTAGGATGTGAATGGATCCGGAAGATACATTTAGATTGGCATTCCATACAGGCACTGAAGGTGGAGGCCAAAAAGGATGGCGACGTCACACCTGGACGACTGTCAAAAATGCTAACTGACGCAAAAGAAGTGTTCCAGGAGGGACTAGGAACACTAAAAGGAATAACAGCAACAATTAAAATAGAGGATAATGCAAGCCCAAAGTTTCTGAAGGCCAGACCAGTGCCTTATGCAATCAGACCAGCGGTTGAAGCAGAGCTGGAAGGGTTGGAACGTTCAGGAGTACTGTCCAAAGTGGACTGGAGCGAGTGGGCTACACCCATCATTCCTGTAATGAAGAGGTCGTTGAGTAATACGCCTGGGGAACCAAAGAAGGTCCGCATCTGTGGGGATTTTAAGTTGACAGTGAACCCAGTCCTTCACACGGTGCAATATCCGCTTCCACGAATTGAGGATATTTTCGCCTCGCTATCTGGTGGTAAATGCTTCACAAAAATTGATCTAGCCCAGGCGTACTTGCAAATGGAGGTAGAAGAAGCTTCGAAACATTACCTTACAATCAACACCCATAAAGGTCTCTATCAATATAACCGGCTGGTGTTTGGAGTAGCCTCGGCTCCGGCTATCTGGCAAAGGGCGATGGATCAGGTCCTGCAAGGGATTCCAGGGACCCAGTGTTATTTGGACGACATCTTGGTCACGGGCGAAAATGACAGTGATCACCTCGCTAACTTGGAGAAGGTGCTCGCCAGATTAAAGGAATATGGGCTACGAGCTAATCGCCACAAGTGCGAGTTTTTCCAGAAACAGATCTCGTATTGCGGCCACGTCATCGATGAAGAGGGGTTACATAAGTCCCCTGACAAGATAGAGGCAGTAGTCAAGGCTCCAGCACCGGAAAATGTGTCACAACTGAGGTCGTTCCTCGGGCTGGTAAACTATTACCACAAGTTCTTACCAAATTTGTCTACGGTATTACACCCGCTGAACACCCTACTGCAAACAGGGGTACCATGGAAGTGGGATGACGAACGTAGACGAGCTTTCCAGGAGTGTAAAGAATTGATCACATCAAAAGAGGTTTTTGGCCCATTTCAACCCAGCACTACCAATTCGTTTGGCATGTGATGCATCACCCTACGGCATTGGAGCGGTGCTGTCGCACAAATTCCCAGACGGTTTGGATAGGCCAGTAGCCTTTGCGTCTCGGTCACTAACCTCAGCCGAGCGTAACTACGCCCAGATTGACAGGGAGGCACTCAGCCTAGTATGGGGAGTAAAAAAATTCAACCACTATCTGCATGGACAGAAGTTCACCTTTTTGACTGACCACCAACCACTTGTCTCCATCTTTAATCCTAAGAAGGGCATGCCAGTAATGACTGCACAGCAGTTACAAAGATGGTCCCTGTTTCTAGGGGCGAATCAATATGAAATAGAATATAAAGGCACGAGACAGCATGGGAAGGCTGATGGGCTATCGTGCCTGCCACTGCCTACTGTGGAGGAAGCACCAGAAGTGGACCCTATCGAGGTATTTTATTCGTCGATAATTGAGCGATTGCCAGTAACAAACGTGGATATAGAGAAGGAGACCCGCAATGATCCGACGCTGTCACGGGTATATGAATTGACGGTGAGGGGATGGCCAACACATGGCGACTCACTGTTGCCAGCATTCTCATCCAGAAGAGAACAGCTGTCAGTATGCCAGGGGACAGTGATGTGTGGATCCAGAGTGGTGATTCCACCCAAGTTAAGGGAGAGAGTGCTAAATGAGCTACGTGAAGGTCATCTGGGGGGAGTGAAAATGAAAAGCCTAGCTAGGGCTTATGTGTGGTGGCTGGGAATCGATCAACAAATCGAAGACCTAACTAAGAGCTGCTTAGGATGCCAGAAGGTCCAAAATGCACCACCACATGCCCCTCTACACCCATGGGAGTGGCCCTCCTCTCCATGGCAAAGGGTGCACATTGATTTCGCTGGTCCATTCATGGACTCAATGTTCTTAATAGCAGTGGATGCTCATTCAAAGTGGCCTGAGGTGATAAAGATGTCTTCAACCACTACAGAGAAAACGATTGCAGTCCTACGGACCATATTTGCCAGAAACGGGTTGCCAGAGCAGATCTGCTCTGATAATGGACCACAGTTTGTGTCCAATGAGTTCCAAAAATTCATGAAAAGAAATGGGGTAAGGCATTAAACATCCGCCCCGTATCATCCAGCCACCAATGGATTGGCTGAGAGGTTCGTACAAACCTTTAAGAAGGCGATAAAGGCCATGTGTGACGAAAAAATTCCACTACAGCATAAGATGGACAATTTCTTATTAGCCTACCGAAACGCGACATATGCAGTTACCAACCAGACCCCGGCCATGATGTTCTTTAACCGAAGGTTGAGATCTCGTCTGGACATGCTCAGACCAAATGTGTGAAGAAATGTTGAGGACAAACAATTCCAGCACATCAACGAGAAGCCGACAAGGAGCTTCAATGTAGGGCAACCAGTCTTGGCCCGGGACTATCGAACAGAGAAGTGGCAACCCGGAACAATATGTACAAGGCAGGGGCCATTAATGTACACAGTGGATGTCGGGGAGAACATTGTGAGACGCCACGTCGATCAGATCTTAGCATCGCAGGAATGCGTCAACCCCATGTCTCGAGTACCTGGGGATGAACCCGACATACCGGTAGTATCTACTTCAGACCCAGTAGCAGTGGAACCCGATGAACTACCCGATGAAAGGGAGTCAGAATCGCCTCTGCATCAAGAACAAGAACCTCCGGAAAGGCGCTATCCCGAAAGGGTCAGGAAGCCGCCCCAAAGACTGAATCTATAAATGGACTTTAGTTATTGAATGTACATGTAAAAATGTAATTGTTATTTGAATATTAAGGGGGTATTATTAATCTAAAAAGGGAGGAATTGTCGTGTATGTGCTTTAAGTCAGAACTACTTTTTACAGCTCCTGTATACTGTATTACCGGCAGTAACCACACCGGTATATAAGCTGTGCGCATGCCTCTGTACTCCAGTCTAGAGATTGCCCTCCTCCAGTAAAGACCTGTTATTTGTTTATGTACAGCATCCGTGTAATTATTTATCCACTGAACCACGGATCTAACAGTAGTAGTTCACCAACCCGAGGAACGACCTCAGTTGTGACACATTTTCCGGTGCTGGAGCCTTGACTACAGCCTCAATCTTGTCCGGCGACTTATGCAACCCTTCCTCATCAATCATGTGGCCACAATACGAGATTTGTCTCCTGAAGAACTCGCATTTGGGGCGGTTGGCTCGTAGCCCATATTCCTGTAATCTCGTGCGCACCTGCTCCAGGTTGGCAAGGTGTTCATTGTCATTTTCGCCCGTAACCAGGATGTCGTCCAAATAACACTGGGTCCCCGGGATCCCTTGCAGGACTTGTTCCATTGCCCTCTGCCAAATAGCCGGGGCCGATGCTACCCCGAATACCAGTCGATTGTACTGGTAAAGGCCTTTGTGAGTGTTTATCGTGAGGTATTTTCTAGATGCTTCTTCCACCTCCATTTGTAGATACGCTTGGGCCAGATCAATCTTTGTAAAATGTTTCCCTCCAGATAGTGAGGCGAAAATATCTTCTATCCGCAGAAGTGGATACTGTAGTGTGCAGGACTGGGTTCACAGTCACCTTGAAGTCCCCACAGATGCGAACCTTCTTTGGCTCCCCAGGCGTGCTGCTCAATACTTTCTTCATTACAGGAACGATGGGTGTGGCCCACTCGCTCCAGTCCACCTTGGACAGTACACCCGAATGCTCCACACTCTCCAGTTCAGCTTCAACGGCTGGGCGGATCGCGTATGGCACCGGTCTGGCCTTGAAAAATTTTGGGTTTGCGTTATCCTCAATCTTTATGGTTGCCTTTACTCCTTTTAGAGTCCCAAGTCATTGCTGGAACACCTCTTCCACGTCAGATAGAATTTGTGACAGACGTCCAGGTGCAACATCATCATCCTTTTTGTCAGTCACAGTTAGCGCCAGAATGGAATGCCAATCCAATTGTAACTTTCGGATCCATTCACGTCCCAATAATGGTGGTCCTCCATCTCGTAGTATATACATATATAGTTTCTGTGTTTCCTTGCCGTTATATTTAACTGGCACCCTTATTTTTCCTCTGGGGTAGACCTTTTGCCCCGTGTATGTCTTCAATACAATGGACGTGTCCTTTAAGGGTATGTGTGAGAATAGCCGCTCATAGTCTTGTCGATTCATGACAGTTAGGGCTGATCCTGTGTCCAATTCCATCTTTACTGGGGACCCTGCTATCATGAGGGTGACCCAAATGGTTTGGTGATCTTCCTTTGCGATCACGTTGTGTAACTTTAGACAACTTAGTCCCCTGCTCCCGGAGTCCTTATCACTCTCCTGATCTTCCGACCTACTGTCTGTCAGTTTCTTTACTTTCCTGAACTGTTCCTTAGTAGTTCTTGTCGTGTTGGTTTTCTTTCCCGACCTGCAGACTCTTGCTATATGTCCCATTTTTCCGCATTGCCAGCATACTTTGTCCTTAAACCAGCAGTCCTTCTGCTCATGGGTTGTTCTGCCGCAGCGATAGCACTTTTCTGCTCCATACGCCATTTCATTAGCACTGTATTCTTGTGGTTTCTGTTGTATTTCCGCAGCTCCCCGTGCTGCTGCTTCGTAGGATACTGCCACGCTGAAAGCCTGTTCTAGCGTCAGGTCCTTTTTTGAAAGTAGTCGTTTCTGGGTTCCTTCACTCTGGAGCCCGCAGACAAACTTATCCCGTAAGGTGTCTGCCAGTCCTGCTCCGAACTGGCAGTGCTTCGATAACTTGCGTAGTTCCGTAAGGTAGTCAGTATTGTTCTCATCTTTGTGCTGGTTTCTTTTTATGGAACTTGAATCTTTCTGCTATCAGCAGCGGCGTAGGGTTTAGGTGTTCCTGTAATATATTAACAATTTCCTCAAAACTTTTCTCCATTGGTTTAGCTGGGGTAATTAAATTTCGCAATAGGCTGTATGTACTCGCGCCCATCAAATTCAATAATACCGACACCCTCTTCCCATCGGCCACCTCATTTGCCTTGCAGTACACTTCAATTCTTTCCACATACGTGGTCCAGTCTTCTACCTCGTTGTCGAAAGCAGCGATACTGCCACTTTTCGGCATCTTGGGTGATTTAAAATGGCGCCTCCCGCTCTTTTTCTTCTTCCCCAATGGAATAAAATGGCGCCTCCCGCGCTTTTCCTTCTTCCCCAACGGAATAAAATGGTGCCTTCAGCGCTTTTCCTTCTTCCCCTTGCTGCCGCGCTGTTCCTAGCGTTCTACGGGGTAATGGCAGCGACTCACGGCTTCGGCGCGTCTCGCTTTCCTTCCCCCCCCGTTTATTTTCACTCCGCTGCCCGGTTCTTGAGCACCGACTGCGCCCTGTGCGCTCCACCCTCTCTCTCTCTTGTTTTCTTTCCCTGGCGATGCTGCGCGGCTTGTTTTGTAGAGCCGCTCGATCGAGCTTGAGCCCGCCGCAGTCCGGAAGGGTCAGCGCACTACCTGCCACCAGCACGATTTGCTGGAACACTTCAACTGGGGAGCTAAGCACAGCTCTCCACAGTCTCTCCCACAATCTTCCGAACACCGATGAATTCTTTGGGCGGTTGCCCGCGGTCGACGCCCGTTGCTCAGACTACGACCTCCAAGAAACCTCCTCTCAGGGCGAGATCCCCGTGAGATGATGCCACACTGCAGGTGAGTTCGAACTTACTCGTCGCCACTGTAAAGTCCGCGCCTCAATAATACACGGACTTCGGGAGAACAGTTTAACAGATACTTTACTGAACAGGAGGGCAACGTCAGACTGAAATACAGAAGCCTGCTAGGGCCTTTTATACAGGGGTGGTCACTGCCGGTACTGCAGTCTAAAACCAGTTCTTCCCTTAAAGGTACATACACAACAGTTAATATACCGAATCTGAGGAACATCCAATACCAACAGGCCTCAGTCTTCACTAGGCAGTAACAAGCCAAGTACCCTGTACTCAGTTTGAGTGTCAGCACCACTGAAATGTGAAGAAACTAAAACTGACCACAACAGTGAGTGATGACCTTTTCTAGTTTCCTTGGGATTTTGGGACAATTTCAGCTTCCATTTAAAAACCAGAAAGCATAAAATGATATGTTTAATTAAACAATGACTTCAATTCATCTTGAGCATGTTGGACAATAAATGACTCATACTCTGATTAAATGGCAAGGCATTTTGTCAAATGAGGGAACCATTTATTGACTAAACACCCTTCTTATCATAATAGGTTATTGCTTTGTAATATGTTTTAGGAACTGAAAGGTTATACTTGATAATGTTTCAAATACTAAAATATATTTAAATTCTGGTGATTTATGTGTCACCTTGCTGTATGACAAATGATGCAATTTCAGCTTCATCAGCAAGTGATTGCTAAAAGTTGGAATCATAGAATGATACAGCTTAGAAGCAGGTCATTCAGCCCTTCATGCCTGTGTGGGCTCTTCGAAAGAGTTATCACATTTTTCCCACTCCCCTGATCTTTCTCTATGGCCCTACAATTGCTTTCCATTGCAAGTATTTATTCAATTCCCTTCTGAAAGTTATTTTTAAAACTGCTTCCACTGCCTTTTCTGGCAATGCATTCCACATCATAACAACTTGCTGCATAAAAAAAATTCTCCTCCTGTCGCCTCTGGTTCTTTTGCAAATTAACTTAAATCTGTGTCCTCTGGTTACCGACCCTTCTGCCACTGGAAACAGTTTCTCCTTTATTTACTCTAGCAAAACCCTTCGTAGTTTTGAACACCTCTATTAAATCTCCTCTTAACCTTCTCTGCTCTAAGGAGAGCAACCCCAGCTTCTCTGGTCTCTCCACATAACTGAAGTCCCGCACCCCTGGTACCATTCTAGTAAATCTCCCCTGCACCCTCTTTAAGGTCTTGACATCCTTCCTAAAGTGTGGTGCCCAGAATTGGACACAATGCTCCAGCTGGGGCCTAACCAGTGATTTATAAAGGATTAGCAGAACTTCCTTACTTTTGTAAATTGTCCTGTTTCTCAACTTGTCCTGTCACCTTCAAAGATTTGTGTACGTACACCCCCAGCTCTCTTTATTCCTGCGCCTGCTTTAAAATTGTACCATTTAGTATATATTGCCTCTCCTCATTCTTCCTACCAAAATGAATCAAATTTATTTGTGTATTTAATTCTGCAATGATAAGATTATAAAAAATTTGCCCCACCATGCTCTAGTGAGAGTCTATGAATAATCGGTCATGAATACTTCCCTGCCTCCATCCAACGCATGATCTATATTCTATGTTGCAACTGATTTGCAAATTATTGGTACAAACTTAGACTGTGATTGTGAGATTTTCAGTTTAGAAGTGGCATCACGTGACTGATTATTTCCCAACATTCCTTGACCATAATATGCAAATGTTGTTACTTCATCTCAAAATGGAAACAACGCTAAATATATTACCAAGATAAAAAGAATGAGCTGGAGCAAGGTTGTTTAAAATCATCCATAGTGACACCTGATTATAACTTTGCAATAGCATGAGTAAACATTTTGAATTGGCAATCCAGGACAAAGCAGCTCGCTTGATGGGCACGCCATCCACCACCTTAAACATTCACTCCCTCCACCACCGGCATACCGTGGCTGCAGTGTTTACCATCTACACTGCAGCAACGCGCCAAGACTTCTTCGGCAGCACCTCCCAAACCCACGACCTCTTCCACCTAGAAGGACAAGGCTGTTAAAAAGATTATGGGATCCTTTGCTTTATAAGCAGGCATTGGGGGGAATTTTATCTTTTGGACCCATCGGGGGCAGGGGAACCTGGTAGCGCACGAGAAACTTGGAAGTCTGGGTCCCCCGTACACTGTGCTGTATCATTCTATCATTCTATGGTTGAGGACAATATTCCCTATAAGGTGTGCTGCCGCTCTCTGCCGGTCCTGCGCAGCCCGGGACCGGCTTTTTCATGCAGCCCCTTAAAGCCCCCCCCCCCCCAAAATAAGAGGGAACATTGGTTGAGGGAAACAAATGAACCAGGGCACCGAGGATAACTCCCTTGTTCTTCTTCTAATAGTACCATGGGATCACATACGTCCACAGGCTAGGGCAGACTGGGCTCTCGGTTTAACATTGTACCAGAAAGACAGTACCTTCAACAGTGCAGCGCTCGCTCAGTAGTGTACTGAAGTGTTGGCTTCAATTATGTGCTCAAGTTTCTGGAGTGGGACTTGAACTGAGAATCTTCTGACTCAGAGGCGAGAGTGCTGCCACTGAGCCAAGCCAAGTCCCTTCTCTCTGGAGTTGCAGGCATCAGGGAAGTTCGAGAGAGTTTGCCCACAAACCTGATATGACATTGATTTTAATTGCAAACCTGAAGATAAAGCAAGCCTATCTTCTATGCATTGCATGTTCCTTCCTGAGTGTCAGCTCTGACAATACAGTTGATTTGACAACAAGGAATATGTACATGAAGGTTTCTTAAGTAAAGCAAGGCAGTATACAATCTCCTAGTGTGAAATAACATTTCTCTTGTTGCCACAAGAAAGGGTCAAATGAAAGAAACATTCAAACTTATTTTGCAATTATTTTGAAGAGTACGATTTTTGATGGAACAATCTGAAATTAAAGAGGAAGCTGAAAGCTGCGTTCAATTTGTGCAGCATTTAATCTCAGCATATTAAATCAGCACAAGACTCCCAGTTGGCACAAGATGAGTTTTAAAGATATAAATCAATTAAATTTTCTGGTACAAATATTCCTAGTAACATTAATTTAATCCCACAATCTGTTTTCTCCAGTTTTTGCAGCTTTCAGTAATTCTCAATGTAGTTGATTTTCTTTTTCCTTCCCCTTCCCTTTTCTCTTAACAACAACTTGCATTTATATAGCACCTTTAACATAGTAAAATGTCCCAAGGCACTTCACAGGAGCGTAATGAGACATAAATTGACACCAAGCCATATTGGCCTCGTCCTGAAGTCCCCACCATCACAGAAGCCAGTCTTCAGCCAATTTGCTTCATTCCACGTGATATCAAGAAAGACCTGAGTGCGCTGGATACAGCAAAGGTTGTGGGCCCCGCCCACGTCCCAGCTGTTGTGCTGCAGACCTGTGCTCCAGAATTAGCCGCGCCTCTAGCTAAGCTGTTCCAGTACAGCTACAACACTGGTATCTACCCGACAATGTGGAAAATTGCCCAGATATGTCCTGTCCACAAAAAGCAGGACAAATCCAATCCAGCCAATTACCTCCCCATCAGACGACTCTCGATCATCAGGAAAGTGATGGAAGGTGTCGTCGACAGTGCTATTAAGTGGCACTTACTCACCAATAACCTGCACACAGCTGCTCAGTTTAGGTTCTGCCAGGACCACTTGGCTCCAGTCCTCATTACAGCCTTGGTCCAAACATGGACAAAAGAGCTGAATTCCAGAAGTGAGGAGAGAGTGACTGCTCTTGACATCAAGGCAACATTTGACCAAGTGTGGCACCAAGAAGCCCTAGTAAAATTGAAGTCAATGGGAATCTGGGTGAAAACTCTCCACTGGCTGGAGTCATATCTAGCACAAAAAAAGATAGTTGTGGTTGCTGGAAGCCAATCATCTCAGTCCCAGGACATCGCTGCAGGGGTTCCTCAGGGCAATGTCCTCAGCCCAACCATCTTCAGCTGCTTCATCAATGACCTTCCCTCCATCATAAGGTCAGAAGTGAGGATGTTCGCTGATGACTGCACAGTCTTCAGTGCCATTCGCAACTCCTCTGATAATGAAGCAGTCCGTGCCCACATACAGCAAGACCTGGATGACATTTAGGCTTGGGCTGATAAGTGGCAAGTAATATTTGTGCCACACAAGTGCCAGGCAATGACCATCTTCAACAAGAGAGAGTCTAACCACCTCCCCTTGACATTCAATGGCATTACCATCATCGATTCCCCCACCATCAACATCCTGGGGGTCACCATTGACCAGAAACTTAACTGGAGCAGCCACATAAACATCATGGCTACAAGAGCAGGTCAGAGGCTAGGTATTCTGCGGCGAGTGTCTCACCTACTGACTCCCCAAAGCCTTTCCACCATCTACAAGGCACAAGTAAGGAGTGTGATGGAATACTCTCCACTTGCCTGGATGAATACAGCTCCAACAACACTCAAGAAGCTCAACACCATCCAGGACAAAGCAGCCCGTTTGATTGGCACCCTATCCACCACCTTAATCATTTACTCCCTGCACCACTGGTGCACCGTGTCTGCAGTGCGTACCATCTACAAGATGCACTGCAGCAACTCGCCAAGGCTTCTTCAACAGCCCCTCCAAAACCCACAACCTCTACCACCTAGAAGGACAAGGGCAGTAGGCGTATGGGAACACCACCACCTCCATGTTCCCTTCCAAGTCACACACCGTCCTGACTTGGAAATATTTTGCTGTTTCTTTATCGTCGGTGGGTTAAAATCCTGGAACTCCCTCCCTAACAGCACTGTGAATGAATAAAATAAAAGAGCCAAAAAAGGAGCCATTTGGATAGGTGAGCAAACACTTGGTCAAAGACCATTTTTTTCCTTAAGATGCTGACTCACGCTGAGGTAGTTGCGCAGATATCAGCTGATCTCCAAGGCTCACACAAGAGGCCATTCAACACATTTAATTCGAGGCAGTGAGTGTTGCCATTTTATTCAACACAGCAAAGCTGTGCTTACATGAGAATGCGACACCCAAGAAGAGTTACTGGATAAAAATCAGCAAGAACCCATGGGAAAATTTCCAGCCCCATGGAGTTGAATATGGCGGTACAGGCTCTGGGTTTAGTATTCCATATGAAGGACAACACGTCCGACAATGCAACACTCTCTCAGAACTGACTAAGTGTCAGCTCAGATCATATGTGCAGCTCTTCAATACATAGCCTTCTGACTCAGAGGCAAGATTTATACCCCTGAGCCAATCTAACATCGAGGGCTATTTGCCGGGGAAGGATTGTGGACTGTGCAAGTAACTTCCTTAACACATTGCTGTGAATTAGATTTTTTTTTATAAGCTTCTAACCAGGCAAATTAACACAGAGTTTAATGGGATAATTGGGACTTTGAAAAGATTTTCTTACAATTGATGTTCTTCTAAGTAGGTTTTAAAAACTAATCAGAAGATTCTAACAGTTAAGCTTCAATTTCAATTAATTATACATGTTTAAAGTGCCACATTAATTACATCAGTGATTAAAATCAAATCTTGCACTGAGCAACCTGCATTTAGTGCACTGAGAGTGAAGTGGTTTGTAAATAGTTTGAATGATGAGCAATTTATAATCACTGCATGCAATATTTACCAGTTTTTGCCTCTTTGAAATTTATTTTATTATTGTGATTTTACTTTCGGTCTCCTTCCAATCTACAAGGGGCAGACTCATTCTGTGGTACAATACCAAGTGTCGAATGCACTCTGGCATCCTGCACAAGTGATGGTTTTTCATTCATGTCCCTCAGTGCTAACAGGGCATTTGATTGTGGAGAAGATTACAACAAAGAACAATCCTGTCTCCATTGTCATCCATGGGCACGCTCACACATACACATTCCAGTAGAGGATATTAGAGAGCGATAAGAACTTTGACTCATTTTCTGCCAATTGTAGCACTCAGGCCATGTCCCCAGTCGAGATAAGCTAATCAGCATAAGTTTGGGATTGAACCTAGGGCAATAACAGTAGCTTGCACTGTATAGTACTGCTATCCTTGTCTGTCACACCAAGCATCACATTTACCAATTGAGCTATCAGGGGAAGGTCAGTGCTTTCACTTTACAGTAAAACTCCTGCTAAGTATTGCGTTTGTTAAATCTCAAGAGTTTAATAACCTTGCTTGTATAACAATTAAAAGAGTACGCAGGAGACAGAGTTCAGTTCACAGCCATCACTTTCCAGAATCTTCTCAACTTCCTGCACTCTATTTCCCATAGTGCATTGCACATCACAACTACAGTAAGCTATGTGGGACAATTCAAATACAACATTCAAAATACACAACATCTCCTCTCCTCTTGCATTAGATGTCCCAATAGAACCACAACATTTTTAAAACACAATAACCTGGGAGTGAGGGTGGACTTCCTCCAACCATGGCTATACCCATGGGGATTATTCTGCCCCAGGTAAAGGGTAAGCCTCTGAGTTATAAGTTCAAACGTATAGGGGCCCGCCGCTCTCTGGTAGGATACCGGCAGTCAACCTGGGGGTAATATTCTGGCATGGATAGAGGATTGGCTATCTAACAGAAGGCAGAGAGTTGGGATAAACGGTTCATTCTCAGACTGGCAATCAGTAACCAGTGGTGTTCCGCAGGGGTCAGTGCTGGGTCCCCAACTCTTTACAATCTATATTAACGATTTGGAGGAGGGGACCGAGTGTAACATATCAAAGTTTGCAGATGATGCTAAGATGGGAGGGAAAGTAGTGAGTGAGGAGGACATAAAAAACCTGCAAGGGGACATAGACAGGCTAAGTAAGTGGGCAGGGATTTGGCAGATGGAATACAATTCTGGAAAGTGTGAGGTTATGCACTTTGGCAGGAAAAATCGTAGAGCAAGTTATTATCTTAATGGCAAGAAACTGGAAAGTACTGAAGTACAAAGGGATCTGGGGGTCCTGGTGCACGAAACTCAAAAGGTTAGTATGCAGGTGCAGCAAGTGATTAAGAAGGCTAATGGAATGTTGGCTTTCATTGCTAGGGGGATAGAATATAAAAATAGGGAGGTATTGCTTCAGTTGTACAAGGTATTGGTGAGACCGCACCTGGAATACTGCATACAGTTTTGGTGTCCATACTTAAGAAAAGACATACTTGCTCTCGAGTCAGTACAAAGAAGGTTCACTCGGTTAATCCCGGGGATGAGGGGATGGACATATGAGGAGAGGTTGAGTAGATTGGGACTCTACTCATTGGAGTTCAGAAGAATGAGAGGCGATCTTATTGAAACATATAAGATTGTGAAGGGGTTGGATCGGGTGGATGCAGGGAGGATGTTCCAGATGATGGGTGAAACTAGAACTAGGGGGCATAGTCTTAGAATAAGGGGCTGCTCTTTCAAAACTGAGATGAGGAGGAACTACTTCACTCAGAGGGTGGTAGGTCCATGGAATATGCTGCCCCAAAAAGCTGTCGAAGTTACATCATTACATAAATTTAAAACAGAAATAGACAGTTTCCTAGAAGAAAAGGGAATTAAGGGTTACGGGGAGCGGGCAGGAATTTGGACATGAGTCTAGGTTCGGATCGGTCATGGCCCTGTGGGTAGCGGAACGGGCCCAGGGGCCATGTAGCCTGATCCTGCTCCTGTTTCGTGTGTCTAATTCTGTTAGATTCAGGAGATAGTCCTGTCATAGTGGATTGGCGGTTAGGATCAGATCAGCCATGATCTTATTGAATGGCGGAGCAGGCTCGAGGGGCCAATTGGCCTACTCCTGCTCCTATTTCTTATGTTCTTATGTTCTTATGTCCAGTTCATTGTCTCTCACAGGTGATGTCAACACAGGTGTAAGCGGCTGAGGTGCCTGTATACAGGTCTCCCTTGCTGATGAGATAGGGGCTGAAGCGGCTGTTTCCTCAGAAGGTGAGCCTCTTGATGTAGAAGGCGGATAACCCACAGCGTCACCCAATGGCAGATAACTGCTGCTGGTGGTTCAGTGGGTGTTGCTGCACTTCGTAGAAGCTGATCGGTGTGTCTCTTCCAGGCAATGTCCTCGGGTATCTGTACAGTGTAGGATACTGGACCAGTCTGTGCAATGACAGTAGCAGGAACCCACTTAGGTCCACCACTGTAGTTCTGTGCCAACACATGTTCACCTGGACTGAAGACTGTCTTTGGAGCGTTGTTCACGTCGCTTGGTCTGCTTGCCCTGCTGATACTGTACCACGTCTTTCACCTTTGGCGGTGTCAGCAGGTCGAAGTTGGTTCATAGCTCTCTTTTGAGCAGTAGAGTGGCAGGTGATGCTTTGGTGGTCGCATGTGGTGTGTTCCTGTAACTCAACAGGAAACTATTCAAGCGCTGATGAAGCGTTCCCTGGCCTTGCGATGCCTTTAGAGAGTGTTTCATGGTCTGAACAAACCTCTCAGTTAGACCATTGGTCGCAGGGTGGTATGGTGCAGCCCTGATATGTTGTACGCCATTCACCTGCAGGAATGTAGCCATTACTTGTGACACCCACCGTGGACCGTTGTCTGAGACAAGTTGCATCGGAGATCCAAATCGGCTGAACACCTCACCTAACTTCTCGATGGTCTTCTCAGTGGTGGTGGACCTCATTATAAAAACCTTTGGCCACTTACTGTGCGCGTCAACAGCCACCAGGAACATTCTCTCCTTGAATGGACCTGCAAAGTCTACATGAATGCGGTGCCATGCTTTCTCTGGAAAGTCCCAGGGGTGAAGAGGTGCAAGCTGTGGCACATTACAAACTCTCTGACATGAGGAATAGGTTTTAGCTTTGTCCTCAATCTGTCCATCCATACCCGGCCACCAGAAGTAGCTCCTCGCTATTTCTTTCATACGAATCATTCCGCAGTGTCCGGAGTGTAGTTGCTGTAACACTGGTTAACCACTCTCCTCCCCCACAGCAAACATCCAGACTGCACCAACAGTTCATTTCTCCTTAAGAGATATGGTTTCAGGTTTGGGTCATCGCTGTCAAGCTTGCCCCTGACGATAATGTCCAGCACTGCAGACAACACTGGGTCATTTCTGGTGTTTCGTCGGACCTGTGTCGATGTAACAGGCGTGTTCTCCACCTGCCTGAAATAGCAGATGTCCATGCTATGCATAATAGGCTTGGTGACAGGCAGCAGCAACCTGGAAAGACCGTCGGCGTTGCCGTGCAGGTCAGACTTACGATATCTAATGTCAAATGTGTGTGCAGACAACAGCAGCGTCCACCTTTGCATTCTGCTCGTAACAAGTGACGGAATCCCTGTATGTGGCCCGAAGATGGTCGTGAGAGGGCAGTGATCTGTTAGTAGGGTGAACTGTCTCCCATACAAATATTGGTGAAACTTGCAAACGCCAAAAACGATGCTCAGCGCTTCTCGTTCTATTTGGGCGTAGTTAGTTTCAGCTCTGTTCAAAGTCCTAGATGCGAATGCTATCGGCTTCTCTTCTCCGTTTGGCATGATATGAGAAATGACCGCTCCCACACCATATGACGATGCATCGCAAACTAACTGTATTGGTAATGAAGGGTTAAAATGCGTCAAAGCCTCTGACTTCAGGAGCGTGTCCTTTGCTGTCATGAATGCCTCCTGGCACTTGTTAGTCCATTCCCACTTCTTGTCTTTACATAGCAACCAATGCAGCGGCCTCAGCATCGAGGCTAGGTTCGGCATGAACCATCCATAGTAGTTCAGTAACCCTAGAAAAGAACGCAGCTGGCTGATATTTTCAGGTGCTGGGGCATCCATGATTGCCTTGGTCTTGGACGGTGCCTTGTGAAGGCCTGTGGCATCGATCACATGACCGAGGTACTCAACTGATGCCTGAAAAAAATCGCATTTATCCCTACGAACTCTGAGTCCATAATCCCTCAGTCTCTGTAGCGTTGTGTCCAAGTTACACAGATGGTCTTGGTCATCACACCCAGTAACTAAGATATCATCTAAGTAGCACTGGACTCCAGGCAATCCACTAAGGATCTGGTCCATAGCACGTTGGAAAAGTGCTGGAGCTGATGTAATTCCGAAAGGAAGTCGACAATACCTAAATAGGCCCTTGTGCGTCACAATAGTCAGCATTTCTCGTGACTGTTCATCCACATGCATTTGCAGGTAGGCTTGACAGAGGTCGATTGTGCTAAACTTCTGGCCCCCAGCAAGTCCCGCAAACAAATCATTAATATGGGGGAGCGGATATTGCTCCACTGACAATACAGGGTTAACAGTTACTTTAAAATCTCCACATATCCTAACTCCACCCCCTTTCTTGAGCACTGGTACGATGGGCATTGCCCATTCACTCACGCTGACTGGTTCTGGTACTCCGCTTTCAACTAGGGCTTCTAAGTCAGCCTTGACTTTTGGTCTGATGGCATAAGATATGGGTCGTGCCTTCATGAACTTGGGTTTGCTATCCTGCTTAATACGAAGCTTCACAGTAATATCTTTTATGCTACCCAGTTCTCCGTTAAAGACTTCTGCATGTTTCTTTAAGACGGCGGGTAAGCCTGGATCATTGTGTGACATCATGTAGACTGATGACCAGTCTAATTTTACTCTCTCTATCCATGAACGTCCCAGCAGGGAGGGGTAGTCTCCTTTAACTACATAGAGTGGTAACTTCCTAGTTTGTCCATTCAACTGAACTGTAACCTCAGTGATACCTCTCATGGTTACTCTTTCACCAGTATATGTCTTTAACGCTATGTTAGCTGGCTGAAGTGGAAGGTGCTTTAATGTCTTTTTGTAGACTGTCTCTGACATAAGAGATACTGCTGCCCCGGTATCGATCTGCATTCGCACAGGCTGCCCCTCTAGCAAGGGCGAGACCCAGTAGCCATGCGAATCCCCAGCTATAGTCAGCACATTCAGTGATAGTTCCTCCTCTGAAGTGTCACTTGCCTCTGTTTTGTCCTGTTCTACAGAGCGGACATGCTTCTTTATCTTTTGTCTGAATGTTTTTTTTCTTCCTTCCGTGTTTGACATTTTCTTTGTGTCCTTTTTATTTCTGCATGCGCGCTGAATATGTCCCTTTTTACCACAGCTGTGGCAATCCATGTCCACACACCAGCATGCAGACGCAAGATGCCCCGTTTTGCCACAACGGAAACATGGCCCTTGACTCTCTGTTCTTACTTTGTGCACTTTTTCTGTTGCACCCAACTGTTGAGCTTCCTTAGCTGCCAATTCCATGGAAATACTGATTTCAATGGCCTTTTGTAGAGTCAGATTACTCTTCGTTAATAGTCTCTTCTGTATGGCTTCAGTTCTCATACCACACACTAGCCTGCCTCTTATAGTATCATTTAGCACGTCATTAAACTCTCAGTGCTCTGATAGTCTTTTTAGTGCAGCTACAAACATGGTGACTGTTTCTCCTTCTTCCTGGTTATGCCTGTGGAACCTAAACCTCTCAGCTATGACTAGGGGTTTGGGTGAAAAATGCCCTTTTAGTATCTCCACAATTTCACTATATTGTTTAGTCCCTGGTTTATCTGGATGCACTAAAGTACGCAAAAGATTGAAAGTCTTTGGTCCCATCACACTTAACAATGTAGGTACTACTTTGTTCCCTCCAATGTCATTTGCTTGTGTGAAGTATTCAAATCATTCTGTGTATGAGCTCCATTGTTCGACATTCCCATCAAACGGTCCAATGTTACTGATAATTCCAGCCATTTTCCTTCTCTCAGGCTCCTAACTATCATTCACTAAGGATCCTTCCAATGTTGAACTCAACTAAAATCACTATCAGTTATTTAGTGCTTCAATTCACAGATTGTTTCACAGTTGAATAAATGTCCTTCCCGATTTACTCACTGCTTTTCCTCCCCTTTCTCAAATCGTTAGTACCTTATACGTTGTCTCATCTTCCCGCCATTGCAAGCTCCTGTATCCTCGAGCCAGTCTCACTTTATTTAACTGTCCACGGCAAAAATAACAGTTTTAAACACGTAAAACCTGACTATCTTCCGCACAGCAGAGCCACATAAGTACAGACGTCCTCATCGCCACTTTTTTAAAATCTCAAGGCCTAGAAATTGAGTTTGCGCTGCGCCAGGGCTTTAGCGCCGGAAGTTAGCGCCGGCGCTAAGTCGCTTTGCGCGCGCCAAAAATTCAGTAGCGCCGCGCCCAAACGGCTGCCGGCGCTACTGAAGGGTTTTAGCGCCTGAAAACTGGCGCAACGCGCCGCATTGCGGCGCTATTCCGGCGCTGCGGCACCCGCTGCGGTGCGGCAGGCTCGGGAAGTGCAGGCCTCCTCCTTCCGTTAAGGAGGAGCTGCCTGCACCCGGCCGCGGCCCGCGCAAATCTCCTCAAAAATGAGCCCAGCACCTCGGACAAGTGCCGGGCTTGCATCTGTTCCGGGGGGGGGGGGAGAAGTCCGGGGAGGGAGCTGCGGGCAGGCGGCCGGCGGGAAAGCGGCCGGCCGCCGCGCCTCCTTAAAGCGCCGGCGCAGACTCCGGCAGCACTCGTTTGCCGGAGTCTTAGTTGCGGCTGCCACTGGCGAGGCGGCCGCAACTGAATTTCGGCTTGGGGCCGGGTTACCACGGCAACCGGGACGCTGCGCACACCGATGACGTCATCGGTGCCGGCGCAGCGCTACCGGTCTACCGCCGCGGAAGGGCCCCAGGCAATTTAGGAACCGGCGCCAATTGCAGCGCTAGGCCCTCTAGCGCCGCAAAATCGGTGCTAAGGGCACTGAATTTCTAGGCCCAAGAGTTTAATAACCTTGCTTGTATAACAATTAAAAGAGTACGCAGGAGACAGAGTTCAGTTCACAGCCATCACTTTCCAGAGTCTTCTCAACTTCCTGCACTCTATTTCCCATAGTGCATTGCACATCACAACTACGGTAAGCTATGTGGGACAATTCAAATACAACATTCAAAATACACAACAGCGTTGACACCGCTCAATTATCCTAAACATCACCATTCATCGTTTGGATGAGATGTGATACCATGGTCCCATTTTTCCTGCCAAAGGGCAGGGAGTTCTCTGGGTGCCGTGGCCAATGTTTCTCTCTCAACCACCATCACCAGCAACAAACAGATAAGAAAAAGAGTTTGCATTTACATTTAATGTCTATCATGGGCTTGGAACGGGATGCTTCATAAAGCTTGAATAAACTGAAAATGATAGATGCACCAATCAATTTGCACACAGCAAGGTCCCACAAACAGCAAATGAGATAAATGACGAGTTAATCTGTTTTTGGAATAAAAACAGAAAATGCTGGAAATACTCAGCAGGTCAGGCCGCATCTGTGGGGAGAGAAACAGAGTTAATGTTTCAGGTCGATGACCCTTCGTCAGAACTGGAAAAAGCTGGAGATCGAACAGGTTTTTAAGCAAGTGCAGGGGCAGGGAAAGGGGGGAGGGGCGGAAAGAACAAAAGGGAAGGTCTGTGATAGGCTGGAAGGCAGGAGAGATTAAGAGACATTAAGAGATGGTGCAAGGCAAAAGGAGATGGTAATGGGACAAGTTAAGAAACAAAAGATGGCTCTAGATGAAGTGTAAATGGCACTGGCAGAAGGAGAGACACCATGTGGAAGAGAGAAAATAATATATAATAAATAAAATGAATGGGAAAAAAAAGGATAGGGGCCGAGGTTATGGTCTGAAATTGTTGAACTCTATGTTGAGTCTGGAAGGCTGTAAAGTGCCTGATCAAAAGATGAGGTGCTGTTCCTCGAGCTTATGTTGAGCTTCATTGGAACAATGCAAGAGGCCGAGGACGGTGAGGTCTGAGTGGGAGTGGAGCGGAGAATTAAAGTGACAGGCGACTGGAAGCTCGGGGTCACCCTTACGGACTGAATCTGTTTTTGGGTTGTCTTGGTGTAAGGAGGAATGTTGACCAGGGCAATGGGAGAACGCCCTCCTTTTCTGTGAATATTACCATGGAATGTTCCACACCCAACTGAGCTACCAGAACAAGGAGATGAGCCTTGGGTTTAATATTTCATCCAGAAAATGACACTTCTAACAACATAGCATCCCCTCCCCCCTCCCACCCCCAACACCGCCCCCCCCCATCCACCTAAGCAGTGTCAACCAACATTGTGTGCTTTAGCCCAGGAGTGGGGCTTGAATGCCAGCCTTCTGACTCAGAGATGAGAGTGCTACTGACTGAGCCAAGCTGATCATGAAGTGATCATCTCATTACCGTTGGCACAGAAAGACTGCTGCAGTTGCCTAAACAACAGTAATTACATTTCAAAAAGTAATTCACAGTGCGGTGCTTTGAGACGTTTCAATGATGTTGTAAGGAACTGTATCAATTGGAATATGTTTTTTTTCCCCACTTCAAAAGAATCCAGCTAAAGCTTGTGTTATATTTTCCTAAGATGGAAAAAGGGAAACAGCATGTGAGCATAAATCTTTGACATTTTTCTTTCCTCTATTTCATGGCATGTTCTCTTTTCTCATTGCCCTCGGAAACCTTTAGTGGGTGTTTAAAATGCCTTCATCTCTCTGATACCCCCCCGCCCCCCGTTGAAGTTTCTACTTTATTCAGCAAGGGATGCACATAATTGCAGACACGGCTACTATTTGTCCTCCAGGCATCAGAATGTAGAGCTTATCTTGCGTGCAGTAATTAGGTACATGCACATGAATTCTTACACCTTTGGTCATGCTTCTTTTTTCTAAGTTAGTTTCTGTTGATCTGAGAAATCACTTCATTTGCACGGCAGCTTGTGTCCAGAGGGCACGGATTAAGCCCATCTGTCCTTGACTAAGGGTCGTAGACTGCTGCAGCATGATATGAACTCAGCTGCAATCAACCTAGTGACTCCTAAGAGCATTAACATTTGGTGATTTAAAGGAACACTCCAGCCTATTTTTTTAAAAATCATAAATTTTCAGGAAGAATGTCCTTTGGCAACGTGCTGCCAGGCTGTGAGAGGGAGCTGTTTTTTACTACCTGATCTGCGCTGTACATTGGAGCCACTCATTTAGTGACGACTCATCTTTCTGCCTAGATTTCGCTAACCCACCTATGATTTTTAGCTAACACTTCAAGTATCCCTCAGAAGCCTCTGTATCATCCACTTGCTTAAAATTTGGAATAAGGTTACATTTATTACACAGTTATGGTCTGAATTAACTGGAACCTCACATAAAAACATAGAAGATAGGAGCAGGAGTAGGCCATTTGGCCCCTCGAGCCTGCTCCGCCATTTAATGAGATCATGGCTGATCATCCAAATTCAGTACCCGGTCCCTACTTTCGCCCCATATCCCTTGATCCCTTTAGTCTCAAGAAATATATCCAACTCCTTCTTGAATATATTTAATGAATTGGCCTCAACTGCCTTGTGTGGCAGAGAATTCCACAGGTTCACCACTCTCTGGGTGAAGAAATTCCTCCTCATCTCAGTCCTAAATGGCTTACCCCTTATCCTTAGACTGTGACCCCTGGTTCTGGACTCCCCCGCCATCGGGAACATCCTTCCTGCATCGAGTCTGTCTAGTCCTGTTAGAATTTTATAAGTTTCAATGAAATCCCCTCTCATTCTTCTAAACTCTAGCGAATATAAGCCCAATCGACCCAATCTCTCCTCATACGTCTCTGCCTCCTTCTTCCAATTTGAGTGCACTTTGGCTCTGCCTCATACTTAAGCTGTTTCGCCTTCTTCGTCCTTGTGTCGGTCCTCTTCTTCTTCCTCCAGCTTATGCTGGGTGTCAATGTTACCTGTAATTTTATTTTGGGCCGCCTGGCCCCTTTAACGGGCTGTGCGGCCCATTCAAAACACCACCCGTGCATGGTTTTGCTATCTCAAAGCCGGCTCACCGGCTGCGTGGGACCGCCAGAGCGCTGCGCAGCCGTGCAGCTTAAAGGGAACATTGCTGTGCATCCTTGTGCCTCTTCCTGTTGCTTTTTACCCTTCATCCTCATACCTGCATGCTGCCCTTCCCCCTCAAATACTAGTCCACGCACTTGAACTTCATGACATCACATAGATAAACATAGATAAACATAGAAGATAGGAGCAGGAGTAGGCCATTCGGCCCCTCGAGCCTGCTCTGCCATTCAATGAGATCATGGCTGATCATTCAAATTCAGTACCCTGTTCCTGCCTTCTCTCCATATCCCTTGATCCCTTTAGCCTTGAGAAATATATCCAACTCCTTCTTGAATATATTCAATGAATTGGCCTCTACTGCCTTCACTGGTTCTTGTCTCCCATTGCTGCCAGACAATCCCATTCCAGTTCACTGTCCATTTCAATTTGGGCTTGAATTTGGCCATTTATTTTAATTTAAACTTCAAATAGCCCGTTTAAGCTGCAAGTGGTATTTATCCCACGCAGGCTGCCATCAATTGTTGTTCCTCTGATACACATGGTCAGGGCAGCAAGGCAGTTTCCATGAGCAGACTGAGTGTCCTACAACCCAAAACCTGTGCTCGTCTGCGTGCCGTGAGTGGAGTAACATGTCGTGGGCTTAACTCTTACCCCTTAACTGCTGTACGGTATTCTAAAGATCACCATAACGTTCTGGTCTTCACCAAAAGATGTCATACTACCAAACCAATGATGAATTTAATACATTTATTTACAAGTGGAATAATGCATCGAAGCAGGAAGGTGCAAAAGAAAGCTAAAAGTATCATCCTTAAAACAATAAAGATAGAATCAGTTCACAAGAGATTACAATGCCCTTTTCCAGAATATATTTCTCCACTGTTTATTACATGGCGAGGCATTTGGATGAAAGGGTCTTTGGTGGACATTCTATCACACTCCTTACTTGTGCCTTGTAGATGGTAGAAAGGCATTTTTAAGTCATTTTCAGTGATTTATAATCGGGTTACTCACAGGTGGTGGACTAGACACTGTTAATAATGCTTACTTTTTTGTGATAAACCCATTTTCAGCAATATTGGAGTCTAGCAATTAATTTGGAACTGATCTCAATTAAAGTTGCACAGTGAGGGCTGTGATTTATGCCAAAGTTAGTCTTGCATGTCACAGGTGTTAATACTGAGGCAGCAACTGTCTTTGTCTCCACTCTACCTCAGTCTGTAGGCTCGCTGACTCTCACTGAATCTCTGGATGGACATGGGCACTTTTGCGTATTTGTCACAGAGACTAAAGGGAATCCTTTAAAAATACAACCGGCTAAAACCAATTACTAATGCCTGTTTACCTTGCCTACTTCACCTGAAATAAAAAAATATACTGCAGACATCTCCCAAAATCGTGATACATGATGCTCAGAAGCAGGAATCCAGCCTATTATTCACCCCCGCACCACCTCCCCAACCCCCACCCCCACCCCCAGCCTAAGGGTACAAAGGTCAATTGCACCAACTGCATCCCTGCCTGAAATCATCTAACTTAGCACGGACTGGGATGTGAACTGAAGTGGTTCTGCTCTGCGTGGTTTAGTGTTGTAGTAGACAGTGTGTGAAGGAATAAGTCATATTCAGAAAAATACACCATTCTATGAAATAATTCTAGCCTTATTAAAACATGACAAACTGGGTTTGGGAATCTGGCAGCCTCAACAATCTAAAGCTGTAAACAGCATACAGGCTATTGAGATAAGATAAGTTGTTGACACTGAATCAATAGCCTTATTGAAACAGGAGGTTGGAGGCTCCTGAAGTCTGCAGCCTTGGAAAGAACACAATGGTACACCCTGTTAAGGTGTCCTAAATTACAATTCGGAAAGAAACACAGAAAATTAAGAAACATATGCCTTTGTAAAAATGACATAAAATGAAACACAGGAGACACGATTCTGTGTTGCAACTAGCTGAGGTAAATAAGAATTGCATAGATCACCCTGGTTGAGAAGTTTTAATTTACATGTCGTAAAAAGACACAAACAGAAGACCTTGGTAAAAATGACATCAAATAGATGCACCTGCTGGTTACACTGTTTTTTATGATAAGCTTTGAACACCTAGGGTAGAGACATAATTTTTAATGCTACCAGCTGAACTGACTGTAAGAATAGCAGGGGTCAGTAGAAAAATGACTAGAGATAATTAGCTTACATCAGCAGAAAACTTCAAAGGAAATACCACTACAAAAGGGTATAAAAATTGAACTTTCAAATGGGATGATAGATCCACTTGAAGGGACAAAGTGATTCTCAGCTTCAGAGGCAGGCTCTGTAAGTCTACACCTCTTTGTACCTCGGGTATCAAAGGTATTTGATTTTGGCAGATATCCTGGAATAAAGACTAAGAACTGTAAAAATGTAGCGAAGTTAAGATTGAGAATAAGGATCTCTGATAGTAAAATTGTAAGCTTTCTGTTTTTGGAACAGTTAATGTTGCGATTGAAACACCTACTGTAATTACATGTCGGCTCTTTAATAAATCTACATATTTTTAGAATTGTCTCACATAGTACTTCTGTATCAAACTCGCGAACTCAATCTCTACACGCTCCTTGGTGAGGAGTTGCAGAATTTTGAGGGAGTTTTCCGGACCCTCATAATATCCAGAAGGTTACAGTCTAGCTAAACTTATTAAAAGTGCTATACGGAGGACAGTAACATCTTCAGGTTGCTCCTTTCCTTTAGGGAGAGATAGTCTGGACCCAGAGACCCAATTAAGCGTATTTAGGTTTCGGCTACCTCAAACTTTAATTGAAAGTGAACGCCTGAGGAATATGCATGATCCGGGGTAGCCCTAAAGGGGCTAGGACTAGTAATAATCCTTTCAAGTGGGGTAGAGTTTCCTCTTTGGGTACAGTCAGGAACCTGGGCGCAAAGTGCGCTGGTTTTATGAAGTGAAGTTATAGTTAAAGTTTCTGCCCAAACTTATTTGCATAATCCCAAATGTAAAATCTTCCATGAATCAGTGCAATCGGTCAGCGTAATAGAACATAATCGTTTATTTTTCTTTGCATTAAAAAGTATTCCTTGATATTTGTAAGAGTGGCAACCTGGTGCAGTTTGATTAATACAGCAGAAAATGGATTTATCACAAAAATAAGCATTTTTAATAGTGTCTGGTCCACCACCTGTGTGTAACCCAATTTTAAATCACTGAAAATGACTTAAGAAAAACTATACTGAAACTAGTAATTGGTTCAGTATAGTTATTTTTTAAGTCATTTTCAGTTTTTATTAGTAAATTAAATATTTTGTAATATGTAAAACTTTTAAAACGTGCCTGCGTGCCCAAGAAAACAAGCTCAATTTGAAGTGTCTCCTTGAACGGACACAAACGGGCATGAATCGGGGGAAATTTGGCCTGTTTGTAATTTCGATCTGGGGGGGTTAGCCAGCTTTGTGGGCGGGGCTGGCTTCCAGTGTAGTGTTTTTTAAAGCAGAGTTAAAGATGGCGGAAACGGGAGTTACGTGTAACTTGTGTTTAAAATTCCGCGATCTTTTGCACTGGTTTGGCCGATTTCAGCCCGGATCGTGCAGATGAAACCAGCGCAAACTAGCGGAAGCTCCAATGTGATTAGCCATAAGGCCACTAGGGGGAGCCAGCCAGCCAGGAGTTGAAAGTAATTCCCCTTTTTTTCTCATTTCACTGTAAGTTAAATTGACCACATTCCTATCTATCATTGCAATCACTTCAGTGTAAAGGAACCTCTTTGTATTGGACTTTAATGTAGTGGGTAGTGAAAGGAATCAAACTTCATGCTGCAGAGCTGCCATTAACTGGAAGCAGTTGTGGTTTTAGTACTACTGGTTCCTCAGGGATTTCAAATGGACAATGATAGATGGACGGGCTCGGGAAATCAAATTACGTCTCATTTATTCCCAGCTAAGCCGCTGATTTTTATTCTCTGCCCATTGCCCCCCTGGAGAAAGCTGAACACATCAGGCAAGGGAATCAATAGCTAAAAGCCATTTAGGTGCATTGGGCCAGAGGGGCATTCTCGAGGCCAGGGATTCTGCTTGGATATCATCTTCCTGTATGAGCATAGATTGACTGGCATCACTTAAACTGTGTGTGCATTTCCAAGCCATATTAGAAAATTCATAAACTTTATCTTATCCACTTCATCATTCCTTTGAAGGCGCCATAAAAGTGTAACTTGTCAATAAGCAATCGCTGAATTCATTTCTTTTAAGACTTTGCCTGGAATTTATGTTTCTTCTGAAGACCAGTGATTTTTAGACCTGAGATAAAAAGCAGTCAATCATTGCAATCACTTCAGTTTTTTTTTATTTATTTGTTTATTTTATTGCTCCAGGGTTTGCTGCTCATCACGGGGCAATGCGCGGAGGTCAACCGTGTGTCTGAGTGCAGAAAAGGCCTCAGTCAGTATGATCGGCTCAGGTGTTTACTCTCAGGTAGGCTTCCTCTGCTTCTCCCTGTATTACTGATTGTCGAGGGTATCGGGGTAATCTGTTCCCAAATGCAGAAACTAAGTTGAAATGATTCTTGGATCTCCTTTAATGTTGCTAAGAGTAACGTGCAAGTCGGCTGCCTTTTCTCGTCACAAACCGAGGTGCAAGGCCAAGGCATATGGTACGGGGCACCTCCAAAACTGAACAGAACGGATGAGATGAATTAAAAGAAAATGCTTCAGCAACACTCAGATTGCAGGAGAGGGAAGAATGAGGGAGGTAAAGAGTTCAGTGATTTTGAGGTTCTGGTTATATAATCTATTGAGTGGCTGTTTTGCTTTTAATTGACAAAGCACACTTATCTTCTACCAAGTTTCACTGATAGACGAAAATCAAAACAAATAGGAAGCAAAGTGAAATCTAATATTTTTAGAATCTCCACTTTGGGCCAAATGCGTTTTCAAAATTTTTGACCTGCTGTTAAGTCACAACATGAAGTTCGTGTTGGCTCCATTATCAATATTAAATCGGAGTAAGCTTTGAGGCTGTTACAACACCCACTTGTTTACCTAAATCGGCACCAAGAGTGATTTTACTGTGGGGGACCAAGGAGCTTGGGGGGTGGATGAAAACAGATGTGCTTGAGCTTTTCTTCTTTGGTTCAAAATAATATTTTCTTCACTGGGATGAGAGGGCACGCGCATAGTAAACAGCATCTGCTGAGGAGATTGTGATAATGTACTACTACACTAACCAGAGAGACACCCAACTCTTGTGAAATTAAGCAGGGTGAGCTACCCAGGAGCCTAAAATGCACTAGGTTGAGAGATCTTGGGCATATTTTCACTGGAAGTGTTACGTCAAAATAAAATGTGACATCAATCCTCTGCTGTAAAGCTACATGTCTTATGACTTCAATGATAGTTATCTTATAATGCTTTGCGGAAGAGTTAAGATGCATTTGAGAACCAATGAATTTGTGGTGAAAGCGACTAGAGAAACATAGAAACATAGAAGATAGGAGCAGGAGTAGGCCATTCAGCCCCTCGAGCCTGCTCCGCCAATTAATGAGATCATGGCTGATCATCCAAATTCTGTACCCTGTCCCTGCTTTCTCCCCATATCCCTTGATCTCTTTAGCCTTAAGAAATATATCTAACTCCTTCTTGAATATATTTAATGAATTGGCCTCAACTGCCTTTTGTGGTAGAGAAGGTCTTTCGAATGAGGCAGCTGCTGTAAACTACTCATCAAGTCTGTGTTAAGTTCAGTGACATTAATATTTTGCAGGTTCTACTGTGAGATTTGTGTCTGGAAATGTTCGAATGCTGTAAATGAACAAATTGCTTCCAAGGAAAATTTACAGTCAGTCATTGCTTCTTGATAGTTTCTCACCAGATCGGCATGGACGGAGGTGACAGCAGGCCGGGTCTTACTGTGGGTAAGATATCGGCAACAGAATGTTGGATGAGTTGGTATTTTTGTAAGGTACAGTTTTGAAGGTCAGTAAGGGGAGGGTTGAGAAATCAAGCCAGAAAGTGGCAAGAGTGGCTGAAGCTGTTGATGGGGTGTTTACGATTATTATAGGGAACATCCTGCACTAATGAGGCAATATCCCATCAATCAGATATAGAATAGGAAAGCTGTAACAGGCTGGAGCAGCTGAAGCAACTTCTTGAAATCTTCTGTAGTTGACACGAGTAATGAATTGAGAGGTGTGCCGATTTATTATTTTGATGCCTTCATTGATACAACTCTGCAAATCATGGCAAAATGGAATTGCGGGATAACGCCACTTAGAATGCGACCCGTTGGCCGGAATTTTCCTTACCTGGGTGAGTCCGATGCGGCCGGTGTCCATGGCGGGTCCCGATCCCGCTGCTGGCTCCATCACACTGTACAAAATGAACTTACCTTAATTGAGCCGATTAAGCCCGCCTAGCACATTACACGGCCCAATTAGATGGAGCGGGTCTGGTGACATTATTCATGACGCATTTGAAGCCGGGATCCTTAAAGGGACCAAGGCTACATTAAATTTTAAGTTTAATCTAACATAGTGGGTGTTGAATCTTTACTCTACAATAATATAATAAAAGTTATATATGAGTGACAAAGAAATATTTAAATAAAATTATCATTAAGTAATATGACTCCATCTACAAATACGTTCAAGAACATAATTAAAAATGTACATTAATTGGGAAGTTATTGGTGCTTTAGTCACATATCTGTAGACTTTTGTATCAGTAGCTGGTACAAATAAAAGATGTGTGTGCATAGGTAAGACATAAAATTAAGCAGATTTTAAATGTAATTGTAAAGGGGTGGATTTACAATTACAAAACAGTGTAATAGTGCTTACAATGTGTTTCTGGGATTTCTGCAGCTCTTCTGTTGAAGTTAACAATGGACAAGTGAGAGAACCTCCACAGAAATTCACCCTAAAATCTCAGACTGAAAAATTACATTAATTATATTCAGGGACTGAAAGCAAATTGAACCAGTGGAATGAGTGATGAGAATGAAATTGTTATGGTTGATGACTTGATTTAATGTGTAACTGGACAATCACAGTATACTGTGAAAAAAACCTGACCAGAAACAACACAACAATGTATTTAAATGGTATATGTCATTATTCAGAAGGTAAGCATGCAGGTGCAGCAGGCGGTTAAGAAGGCAAATGGTATGCTGGCCTTCATAGCGAGAGGATTCGAGTACAGGAGCAAGGATGTCTTGCTGCAGTTGTACAGGGCCTTGGTGAGACCACACCTTGAGTATTGTGTGCAGTTTTGGTCACCTTATCTGAGGAAGGATGTTCTTGCCATGGAGGGAGTGCAGCAAAGATTCACCAGACTGATACCTGGGATGGCAGGAATGACGTATAAAGAGAGATTGGGTCGATTAGGCTTATACTCGCTGGAGTTTAGAAGAATGAGAGGGGATCTCATTGAAACTTATAAAATTCTAACAGGACTAGACAGACTAGATGCAGGAAGGCTGTTCCCGATGGCGGGGGAGTCCAGAACCAGGGGTCACAGTCTAAGGATAAGGGGTAAGCCATTTAGGACAGAGATGAGGAGGAATTTTTTCACCCAGAGAGTGGTGAACCTGTGGAATTCTCTACCACAGAAGACAGTTGAGGCCAATTCATTAAATATATTCAAGAAGGAGTTAGATATATTTCTTAAGGCTAAGGGGATCAAGGGACATGGGGAGAAAGCAGGGACAGGGTACTGAATTTGGATGATCAGCCATGATCGCATTGAATGGCAGAGCAGACTTGAGGGGCCAAATGGCCTACTCCTGCTCCTATCTTCTATGTTTCTATGTTTCTATGTTTATAGTGCAGATCAATTCACTGCAATTACTGTTGAGTTGGAAGGCAACAGCTGAGAATAGCCAGTGAAAAATTAACATTTACCAGTAGCTTTTCCAGTAGAACAGAATCTCCATCAATTTGTTAGCTGATGCAATCAACATGTTTTATTTTGGTTTGTTTCCATGCTGTCAACTAATCAGCTGGAGCAATGGCCACGGAACCCACACCTCAGGTTGACAGATGTGGTTCCCGAGCTGCATGACTCCCATGGCCATGCAGGGAAAAAGGTTCTTAAGTGCCTGTAAAATACATCATAATGATCTCAATTGGATCCCCTGCCGCGGCAGGTCGGGTCGGTGAATAAGAATAATTGTTGGCTCCTCTTTGTCTGGGAGAAAGCAAAGACAATAATGAGCAAAACCATTAGTTGTAGTGGCTATTGCAGGAATTGGATGATCACATTCAATGGTACAGGCTACCAGTGATCATAAGCACAGCTATCTGCCCCATCTCACCACCCCCTCCCCCACCCTTGCCCTCGCCCACCCACTACACACACCCCCCCCACTCTGAGACCACTAGAGTTTGGTACCTTTCCCACAATGAAATTGCAACAGTTATAACAACAACTCCTACATCAGTAACCTGACACGAAACATTCGGAACAGTAAAGAGAAAATAGATTTCCTTTGTGCCGTGCTTTCAGTGCAAACATCAGGTACCAGCAGACAGTTTTTGACAAGACACTGGAAATGGCAGGAAGATGTAGCACTGCTCTGTGCTCAGCTGCCTTTCCTGTTAAAGGGACAGATACTTTCAAGTTAAAGTCAAGCAGATTTTGAGTTCTTCAGAATAAATCAGAATTTTCTTAATTCTTAATTCAGGGTTTGTCGCATATCATTGTAACAAAAATGAAGTATCTTTGTGCAAGATTTAGCATGGGATTTGTACTTTAATTCTGTTTTTGGTACATTAGAATTTAAAGACTAGTTTTACTTGTAGAAATCATTTCTCAATTGTTACAGATTTCAGTCAGTTTTGTCATTTATTGCTGTCTGAGGGAAGGGCCAAGCCACTTAATTCAAACACCTTGTTGAAATTTGTTATAATGAGTATTTGATTGGGAGCTTTTTCTACAATTTAAATTGAGAGTTATTTAAATGTGCTTAGTCCCAGTCACCTTTTTGAAGGTATTTATGTACCTGATGTTCAAATTAATGATTGAGTCTGTAGGGGGAGTTTTAACTTCCCCCCACCTCGCAGAAACCAGGTTAGGGAGCAGTAAAAATGGGACGGGTGAAATACGGGAATATTCCATTCCCGTCCATTCTGATTTTAAAATGCCTGATTTTATTTTAGGTGTCTGTGGCGTCCATGTGAGTCAGGTGGAGCATCATACATGTATGCAAATCAGGGTCCTATTACTTCAAAAGGACCCCAATGCCATCTTAACCCAGGAGTGCTCCTCCAGGCCCCACAATAAAAGTATAGTTACCCCGCCCCACACCACCCTCTTATGTTCATTAATAAATAGACATTCTTATTATGAACACAGTTAGCTTTTACTAGACACTATTATTGAGCACATGTGGACTAGGTACAGTATCTGTAGAGGCTTCCATCTTGACTGCTGCCTTGTGGGTAGCCTAGTGCCTCATGGGTAATATAGTCTTAATACATACAGCTGGGTAGTGTAGTCTTATACACACAGCTATATACAGCTCTACACAGCTCTATGGCTCCACCTAGTGTCCACTATAGAATGACATGTTATTGATCATTACATCCCCCTTTCTTTGAGGTTTAACAAAATCAATATCAATCAACTGTCAAGAAAACAATAAAGATAATATCAATAACACTTTTGTTAGTGCTCTATAAACATAAACATTTTCAAAACAGTCAACACATTTTCAAAGCTTTACATTTGTACTCAAAGATTAAGTCTATCAGGCTCTTTTACTTCACGTGTGGATCTTCTCAACACGGGTAAGTCTGATGTGTCTTCATGAGATTGTTCTGGCGGTGAATGACAAGATGCAGTTGTGGCATTGTCATCAATCTGCTCTTGTATAGATCGAGGTCTCCTTGCGATCTTTGCTTGGAGAGGGTTTCAGTGTTTCCTTCACTCTTCATGCCATAACTCTCAATGTAGTCAATGCACTCTCGAAAAACTGCTGGCAGCTGGATCCCATCATACAGCATAGTCCTCTCAGCAGCCTCGGCTAATGGAACACCAAAGATTGGCCTGAGGGAGAAAGGAGTATCCACCGGAACTGCTTCCTGCTCTGGTGCAGGCTTCTTCTTTTTCTTTTTCTCTTTCCACTGCTTAACAACATCTGCTGCGGTTATATCTTTGGACTTTTTCTCCTTGTGTTTTTCCTCTTTGTGCTTTTCTTCCTTTGGCTTCTCTTTGAACTTAAAGTCTTTTTCTATCTTCTTGGAGAAACTAGGCTTTTTGAAGACATGGATACCCTTTGGCCTTTTCATCCTTGATGGGCTCTCTGCTTCATCACCTGAGTCATCTGGTCTGCTTATGGCACAGTTTATACGGTAGACTCTCTTGACCAGTTCTAAGTCTTCACAAGCTTTGTCACCGAGTATCGAATCAAGTCTTTCAGCCACAACAGAAAACATGAGATGATGCACTTTGTCTTTGACTGTCACTTTAAGTCTGCATACACCTAAGCTATTTTCTGTCCATTATAGCTCTTCAGTAGTACTGACTTTTTCTGTATTTTGGGCTTTTCTTTCATATTTTTTATGTCACTCATACTGATTAAGTTTGCTTTTGCCCCAGTGTCTAGTTTCAAGGTAACTAATGCTCCATTTATCTGCAGTGGGATCATCCATTTGTCCACTTTTACTGCATTGACTTTATGTTCAGCATTGTCCATTTCTGAGGGCTGCACATTTTCTGTATCATTTTTATATCGTCACATGACACCATTCCTACAAAAAATGTCTCACTTAAATCAGTGTCCTCAATTACATTAACCCATTGCCCTTTCTTAGTTTGTACTTTTGAAAAGCATTGTTTGGCAAAGTGATTCTTTCCATTACACTTTGTGCAAATTTTTCCTAACGCTGGGCATTGTCTTAACTGGTGTTTGTAACCACAGCGTTTACAATTAAAAATGTCATCCTCCGATTGCTTTTCATTTCTGTTCTGCTCATATTTCTTCCCCTTATAGGACACAGCACCAGCAGCAGCATTATCACTCATTACAATCGCATCATTATTGATTTCACTGAAAGTCTTCGCGTGCTTTCGAGCTAGCTCGCTGGCTTGGCATATTTTCACCGCATTTTCCAAATTTAGTTCGGTTTCTCTCAACAGACATTCCCTGACTTTTTTATCATGAATACCAAACACAATCTGGTCACGAATCATGGAAGCTTTGAGCTCAGAGAAATTACATGTCTGTGCTTTCAGTTTCAGATCAGTTATAAAGCTATCAAAAGTCTCATTTTGTTGCTGTGTCCGAGAATGGAAGATGTATCTTTCATACATCTCATTCTTTTTGGGAGAGCAATGTGCATCAAATTTTTTTAGCACATCTTCTAATTTTTCTCTGTTCTCCTCTGGATTAAATACAAATGTATTAAATACCTCTATTGCCTGTGGGCCTGCAACCATAAGCAGCAACGCTATCTTCCATGCGTCTGGCTTTGTACCGAATCCGATGGCTGCAATGTAGAGTTCGAATTGTTGTTTAAGAGTCTGCCAATTGTAGTCGATGTTTCCTGTGAGTTTCAAATGCTCTGGTGGCTTCAAATTCTCCATGTCGCTTTTCACAATTTTCAGCAGATCTTCACCATCCTGGTACCATCTTATGTTCATTAATAAATAGACATTCTTATTATGAACACAGTTAGCTTTTGCTAGACACTTTTATTGAGCACATGTGGACTAGGTACAGTATCTGTAGAGGCTTCCATCTTGACTGCTGCCTTGTGGGTAGCCTAGTGCCTCATGGGTTATGTAGTCTTAATACATACAGCTGGGTAGTGTAGTCTTATACATACAGCTATATACAGCTCTACACAGCTCTACGGCTCCACCTAGTGTCCACGATAGAATGACATGTTATTGTTCATTACACACCCCAAACCACTGACCGCTCCCTGGAACCCCTCACCTCCCCATATTTAACCTCAGCCAGGTGGTCAGCCTCCGGGCCACCCGACTTCTCGACAATCACCACCCGTTTCGGTCGGGAAGTCGGCCAGCAGCGTGTTAATGAGGACCGTCCATTAAACTACTGCCACAGCCACTCCCGGATGGGCCTGCCGTTTGCTAGGCCACTTTCACACTCGAGAGTAAAAACTCCCGTCTGCAGCTTTGGAAAGGAGGTAGTCAGGTCAGATCGATTCTATAGTTGGGGAGAAAGGGAAAAGCAGTGAAATTACTTAAATTGTAGTTTAGTCCAGGAGTTACAAACTATTTATTATTTGCTAGGAAATGAGGAGCTAGCTGAGCTGAACAACTACTGTAAATCTATTACAAAAGCAAAATACTGCGGATGCTGGAAATCTGAAATAAAAGCAGAGAATGCTGGAAGCACTCAGCATGTCAGGCAGCGTCTGTAGAGAGAGAAACAGAGTTAACGTTTCAGGTCGATGACCCTTCATCAGATGTTGGAGTTGTAACAGGTTTTTAAGCAAGTGTAGGGGCAGGGAGAGGGGGGAGGGGAGGAAAGAACAAAAGGGAAGGTCTGTGATAGGATGGGAGGCAGGAGAGATTAAAAGACAAAAGGGAGGATGGTGCAAGGCAAAAGGGGATGGTAATGGGACAAGTTAAGAAACAAAAGATGACTTGAAATGAGGTGTAAATGGCAAATCTACTGTAAATCTGTTATGTTACTGCTACTATTCACTTTTACTACTGAGTACGTTTATTTGGCAGTTAAAGCCCAAGTCACAGTGTTAGTCTGCCACCTTTGGAAGACAAGGAGGATCACATGATAAAAACACTAGCTGAAATAATGTCAAGAGCCTTTTTGTTTATTCCGCAGGCTTGCAACAAATTGCAGGTACTAGAATTTTGTTTTAACTGTTAATGAACTATTAACTAAACAGAAATTGGTGGAAAGTAATGCAAGATCAATAATTCAGTTGCTGAAAGCTGATGGAATGTGATTGAGAGGAAAATGGAGAGAGTAAAAAGGAATATAGCAATGATTGATTGTGGTGCCGTGTTGAAGGACGCAGCCATATCAATAGAGATGGCAGCAGTACTATTCCAGGCAGTTCAAGAAGTTCAACAGTTATGGAAACAAAGTTGCTCAGAAGCAATAGAAATGTAACAAAGAATGGCCACCAAATTTTCATAATGGCAGTGGAAAATCTAAGTACTTGTTTTGACTTACTTGAAAGGAGAGTGAGACTCATTCATAGCCCTCTAAGGATCCATTACCAAGAGAGTCTTCGTTGCGTTGCATGTTACCCCAGAATGGCTGCTGTTGGTTTTCAGGCTTATTTTTATATTGTTAACGAGGACCGACCATTAAACTACTGCCACAACCACTCCCAGATGGGCCGGCCATTCGCTAGGCCGCTTTCACCACTCGAGAGTAAAAACTCCCGTCTGCAGCTTTGGAAAAGAGGTAGTCAGGTCAGATCGATTCTACAGATAGGGAGAAAGTGAAAAGTAATGAAATTACTTAAATTGTAGTTTAGCCTAAGAGTTACAAACTGAAGAGTCAAGGTTCATGGTACAGAACACCACTGAGGTTGAAAGAGTAGGAGAGAAGCACAGTAAATCACGTAATAATGGTTACTTGTGGTTACTTGATATCAAACTTGGGTTTTAAAAGCTGGAAGATTGTATGAAGAGCAGAAGGTAGAGGGAGATAAGCGAAGAATGGGTTCTAGTAGAAGACAGAGCACTCGTTTCCAGTTTTGAGATAGTATGGACGCAGTAAGGACAAAGGTCTTGTAAGTCAACATATTTGAATTTTAGGAGGAGTAAAAGAAGAAAATTCAGAACAATGACTGTTGCATTAACAATAAAATAGAAAGACAAAGACTGCAACTGAGATTCGAGTCTCAAGGTGAGAGAAGGAGCAATATTAGACTACCATCGTCCTCATGAATATCTTCATTGATTATTGTCTGTACTCATGGAGAAAGTGCTGCAGCAGGAGGATAGATAGAAGGAGATATTCTTTCATCTGTTGCTTTTCTGCTTTAAGGAAACTTAAAGCTTTTGTTGCCCTGTTGGATGAAATGGCTGATAGTCTGTGTTGGATTTAGCATAAATCCAGTCAACAATATTAGCAACAGGAGAGATTACTTCTGTCATCCTCATAAATAAAGAATGAGGTTTCAAATAGCAAACCAAAAAGCAGTTAACCTCTATGGAAAATCTTTCCCTCTCTTCCCAGTGACAAGAAGACTCACTCCTGGTTGAGGACTTTCAAATTCCTAGCAAGTGTCTTGCAGTTTTCTCAAGCAATCTGCAAATTCAGCTACAAATAGAGAGAGCAGGATAAAATTGTAGTTACGAGCATTATGTACATTTTGTTGAATATATCCCCTTGTTGCATACAGGTGGGTGAAGATACAATTGGGCTATGTAGAAGTAAAGCTTATGATCTGAACTGATTATTCACTGTGATCTTATGTAATTTTGACTGTAACTTGAAATGATACAACAGTTAATAATTATTCACCTGGCAGCTGCTATTTTCCATATACTGTATGTGTCTCTCCCTTAATTCCTCAAAACTGCTTCAAATGCCGGTGCCTACGCTACCTCTCAGAATAGCTTATGACCTTTACATATTGATGCAAATACTCTTTTGCCACCTGGCTATGCAATATCAAAGCATGGCTTTTAAGCTGATATAACACTTCATACACTTAATGTAGGAATTAACTAAATGAGCTGATTTCAGATTCCTGAATGTCTAATTAAGGTGAAGAGTTTCTGATTTAGTCAGCTGGTCCAAGCATGGGAAATATATTGGGAAACAATATTCGAGTTTATCTCTCCATTTAATGACAGCATAGTGCTATGTGTATGCAGGTATAAGGGATTCATGCAGCTCATACTTGCAGAGATAAGGTAGATGGCAGGAATGGCCAGTTTTGTGTTGGACATGAGGGCGCATTTTTGAACCTTTATTCTCAAGTGGGGAAACTTGAATTGTTCCAAATTAATCAAATTTCCAATGGTGCATTGATTTTTGAAGACTTTAAAAAATATATCTTTTCCACCCCAATTGTTTCCCCTCTGGAAGATGCGGAGGGTATTGGTTTACAGGCCTCTGGCTACCCTACAGCGCCAGGCCAGAATGGCCATTTGCCATGTATCAGTCAAGGTAATGAACGCTGGGCTAATGACCTTGGGTGGCATCAGAGCAGGGCTTAATCCTGTCCTCTCCTGACAGCCGCACATACATTTTCCAGCAAGAATTAGGACCAGGAAGACTATTTGGGTTTTTTTCTTTGCTAACTCTGGGCCAATGGGGCCAAACATAGCGTGCTTCTGTCGACTTTTTTAAGATGACATAGTAAGTAGACTGGAAATTAATTCTGGTACCTTCCTGACAGTGGGACGTGCACCTATCAACAGTGCCACGTGCTAGTCAGAGTAGAAATAGGAGGATATTTCAAATGAATACGTGGCTAGAGGAATGGTGCAAGGGGGAGGGATTCAAATTCCTTGGACATTGGAACCGGTTCTGGGGGAGGTGGGACCAGTACAAACGGGACGGTTTGCACCTGGGCAGGGCCGGGACCGATGTCCTAGGGGGAGTGTTTGCTAGTGCTGTTGGGGAGGGTTTAAACTAAAGTGGCAGGGGGTTGGGAACCTGAGCAGGGAGACAGAGGAAAGGGAAACAAGGAAAAAAGCAAAAGACAGGAAGGAGAAAAACAAAATTAGAAGGCAAAGAACTCAACGGTTTAAATCAAACATGGTCACAGTAAATAATAATTCATATAGGTCTGAGAGCATTAAAAAACAAGCCTGAAGGCTTTGTGTCTTAATGCAAGGAGCATTTGGAACAAGGTGGATGAATTAGCTGCGCAAATAGAGGTAAACGAATATGATTTGATTGGGATTACAGAAATATGGCTCCAGGGTGGCCAAGGCTGGGAACTCAACATCCAGGGGTATTCAATATTTAGGAAGGATAAGCAAAAAAGAAAGGGAGGTGGGGTAGCATTGCTGGTTAAAGAGGGGATTAACACAATTGAAAGGAAGGATATTAACTCTGAGAATGCAGAATCTGTATGGGTAGAACTGAGAAATATCAAGGGGCAGAAAATGTTAGTGGGAGTGGTATATAGACCTCCAAACAGTAATACGGAGGTTGGGGATAGCATTAAAAGGGAAATTAGAGAAGCATGCAGTAAGGGCACAGCAGTCATCATGGGTGACTTTAATTTACATATAGATTGGGCTAACCAAATTAGTAAAAATACTGTGGAGGAGGAATTCCTAGAATGTTTACAGGATGGTTTTCTGGAACAATATGTCGAGGAACCAACCAGAGATCAGGCCATCTTAGACTGAGTATTATGTAATGAGAGAGGATTAATTAGCAATCTTGTTGTACGAGGCCCCTTGGGACAGAGCGATCATAATATGATAGAATTCTTCATTAAGATGGAGAGTGAAGTAGTTGACTCGGAGACTAGGGTCCTGAATTTAAATAAAGGAAACTACGATGGTATGAGGCGCGAATTGGGTAGGATTGATTGGGGAATGTCACTCAAAGGGTTGAGGTGGATAGGCAATGGCAAACATTCAAAGACCGCATGGATGAACTACAGAAGTTGTTAATCCCAGTTTGGGATAAGAATAAAACAAAAAGGGTGACTCAACCGTGGATAACAAGAGAAATTAGGCATAGCATAAGATCCAAGGAGAGGGCATATAAATTGGCCAGAAAAAGCGGTAACCCTAAGGATTGGGAGCAGTTTAGGATTCAACAAAGGAGGACAAAGGGATTAATTAAGAAGGGGAAAATACAATATGAAAGTAAGCTTGCAGGGAACATAAAAATTGACTGTAAGAGCTTTTATAGATATGTGAAGAGAAAAAGATTAATGAAATCAAGTGTAGGTCTCTTGCAGTCAGAAGCAGGGGAAGTTATAATGGGGAACAAAGAAATGGCAGACCAATTAAATGCATATTTTGGTTCTGTCTTCACAATGGAGGACACAAATAACCTCCCAGAGATGTTAGAGTCATAGAGTCAGTGGCCTAGAAATTGAGTTTTGGCGCAGCCAGGGCTTTAGCGCCGGAAGTTAGTGCCGGAGCTAAGTTGCGCTGGTCGGGCCCAAAATTCAATAGTTCTGCGCCCAAACGGCTGCCGGCGCTGCTGAGAGCTGTTTGCGCCTGAAAACTGGCGCAACGCGCTGAATATCGGCGCTATTCCGGCGCTGCGGCGCCCGCTGCGGTGCGGCAGGTTCGGGAAGTGCAGGCCTCCTCCTTCCCTTAAGGAGGAGCTGCCTGCACCCGGCCGCGGCCCGCGAAAATCTTTTTAAAAATGAGCCCGGCACCTCGGACAAGTGCCGGGCTTGCTTCTGTTCCGGGGGGGGGGGGGACGTCCGGGGAGGGAGCTGCGGCCAGGCGGCCGGCGGGAAAGCGGCCGGCCGCCGCGGGGCCTTTAATGCGCCGGCGCAAAGTCAAAGTCATGTAAGACTCTGTTGCCAGAGTCTTAGTTGCGGCTGCCACGGGCGAGGCGGCCGCAACTGAATTTCGGCGCTGGGGCCCGTCGGCATGGCAACCGGGACGCTGCGCACACCGATGATGTCATCGGTGCCGGCGCAGCGCTACCGGTCTACCGCGGCGGAAGGGCCCCAGGCAATTTCGGCGCCGGCGCCAATTGCAGCGCTAGGCCCTCTAGCGCCGCAAAATCGGCGCTAAGGGCACTGAATTTCTAGGCCAGTGAGTTTTACAGCGCAGAAAGAGGCCCTTCGGCCCATCGTGTCTGCGCCGTCCATCAATCCCTGTCCAGTCTAATCCCATTTTCCAGCATTTGGTCCATAGCCTTGTATGCAATGGCATTTCAAGTGCCCATCCAAATGCTTCTTGAATGTTGTGAGGGTTCCTGCCTCTACCACCCTTTCAGGCAGTGAGTTCCAGCTTCCAACCACCCTCTGGGTGAAAAAGTTCCTCCTCAAATCCCCCCTAAATCTCCTGCCCCTTACCCTGAATCTATGCCCCCTTGTTGGAGAACATAGGGTCTGATGAGAGGGAGGAACTGAAAGAAATCAGTATTTATAGGGAAATGGTGTTAGGGAAATTGATGGGATTGAAGGCTGATAAATCTCCAGGGCCTGATAATCTACATCCTAGGGTAATTAAGGAGGTGGCCCTAGAAATAGTAGATGCATTGCTGATCATCTTCCAAAATTCGCTGGAATCTGGAACTGTACCCATGGATTGGAGGGTAGCTAATGTTATCCCACTATTCAAAAAGGGTGGTAGAGAGAAAGCGGGGAATTACAGACCGGTAAGCCTGACATCAGTAGTGGGGAAAATGCTAGAGTCCATTATAAAGGATGTAATAGCTGAGCACTTGGAAAACAGTGACAGGATCGGACAAAGTCAACATGGATTTACAAAAGGTAAATCATGCTTGACTAATCTACCGGAATTTTTTGAGGATGTAACTGGGAAAATAGGTAAGGGAGAACCAGTAGATGTGGTGTATTTGGACTTTCAAAAGGCTTTCGATAAGGTCCCGCATAAGAGATTAGCATATAAAGTTAAGGCACATGGGATTGGGGGCAAGGTATTGACTTGGATAGAGAACTGGTTGGCGGACAGAAAGCAGAGAGTAGGAATTAACGGGTCTTTTTCCGAGTGGCAGGCAGTGACTAGTGGGGTACCGCAGGGATCGGTCCTTGGACCCCAGCTATTCACAATATATATTAATGATCTAGATAAGGGAACTAGATGTAATATCTCCAAGTTTGCAGACGACACAAAGTTGGGTGGGCTTGTGTGCTGCGAGGAGGATACCGAGAAACTCCAGGATGATTTGGACAGGTTGGGTGATTGGGCAGAAGCGTGGCAGATGCAATATAATGTGGATAAATGCAAGGTTATCCACTTTGGTGTCAAAAACAGAAAGGCAGATTATTATCTGAATGGCAATAGATTGGGAGAAGGGGAAGTGCAACGAGACCTGGGTGTCCTTGTGCACCAGTCGCTGAAGGTAAGCATGCAGGTGCAGCAGGCGGTGAAGAAGGCAAATGGTATGTTGGCCTTCATAGCGAAAGGGTTTGAGTACAGGAGCAAGGATGTCCTGCTGCAGTTGTACAGGGCCTTGGTGAGGCCACACCTTGAGTGCTGTGTGCAGTTTTGGTCACCTTATCTGAGGAAGGATGTTCTTGCCATGGAAGGAGTTCAGCGAAGATTCACAAGGCTGATCCCTGGGATGGCAAGAATGACATATGAGGAGAGATTGGGTCGATTGGGCTTATACTCGCTGGAGTTTAGAAGAATGAGAGGGGATCTCATCGAAACTGATAAAATTCTGACAGGTCCGGACAAACTAGATGCAGGTAGAATGTTCCCGATGGTCGGAGAGTCCAGAACCAGGGGTCATAGTCTAAGGATAAGGGGTAAGCCATTTAACACAGAGATGAGGAAGAATTTCTTCACCCAGAGAGTGTTGAACCTGTGGAATTCTCTACCACAGAAGGCAGTTGAGGCCAAGTCTTAAATATATTCAAGAAGGAGTTAGATATATTTCTTAGAGCTAAAGGTATCAAGGGATATGGGGAGAAGGCAGGTATGGGGTACGGAGTTTGGATGATCAGCCATGATCTCATCGAATGGCGGAGCAGGCTCGAGGGGCTGAATGGCCTACTCCTGCTCCTATCTTCTATGTTTCTATGTTTCTATGGTTCATTGTTTTTTTACTTTGTGTTTTCAAAACATTTTGTTGATGATCTCGGGTCTAAAATTTCCATCAAATTTTAGAATTCCACAGAATGAAGCGAGACGGGCTCATGACTGCACATGCCTCCGACCCACTGTTTCAGCTAGGTTGAGTTATTCTTACCTAGGGAATTGTAAATTTGGTCAATAAGGACATTTTAAGTTAATGAGGGCTGTAGGTATTAATGTACAAATGCATATTTTAAAGCTTTTCTGTGCTCTTCTAAATGTGGAGTAGTGTCAGATTCTTTTGTAGAGGGGACAGTGTTGAAAAGTGTACAGACATCTCCAACTGTCTGGGAAGGCCTGAATTAGTGAATTAAATTTGGGAGTAGAACTGAATAATTCACTTTGTTTCTTTCTCTTAATTGAAAAGTTTCCTTTGGAGCAAAAAGGTAGAAATTTCGGCCTAGACATTGAGTTGACGCCGCGCCAGGGCTTTAGCGCCGGAAATTTAGCGCCGGCGCTAATTCCCTTGCGCGCGCCAAAAATTCAGTAGCGCCGCGCCCAGACGGCTGCCGGCGCTACTGGCGGGCGTGAGTGCCTCCCAATGGGCGCTGAGTGCCGCATTGCGGCGCTAATCCGGCGCTGCGGCACCCGATGCGGTGCGGCAGGCTGGGGAAGTGCAGGCCTCCTCCTCCCGTTAAGGAGGCGCTGCCTTCACCCGATCGCTGGCCGTTTGATTTTTTCAAAAATGAGCCCGGCACCTCGGACAAGTGCCGGGCTTGCAGGCCAGACGCATCTGTTCCGCGAGGGGGGGGGTGGAGGAGTCCGGGGAGGGAGGTGCGGGCAGGCGGCCGGCGGGAAAGCGGCCGGCCGCCGCACGACCTTAATGCGCCGGCGCTAACTTGTGTAAGACTTGGTTGCCAGAGTCTTAGTTGTGGCTGCCACGGGCGAGGCGGCCGCAACTGAATTTCGGCGTTCGGGCGCGTTGCCACGGCAACCGGGACGCTGCGCACACCGATGACGTCATCGGTGCCGGCGCAGCGCAACCGGCTAACGCCGATGGCAGCGCCGAAGTGAATTTCAGAAACGGCTATCATTGCGGCGCTAGGCCCTCTAGCGCCGCAAAATGGGCGCTAACCCTACTGAATTTTCAGCCCTTAGAAACACTTCTGCAAAAATAAAACAAAACAAATAACATTTTCAGTCTTTCATTTCATTCTATCGCATTGGCATGTTTTCTGGTTTCTGATGAATAAAATGGAACCCTTTGCCATTAACCGTTATGCTTTTTCATGAAAAGTTACTAATAAATGGGACCACCAATTAGTTGGAAAGTTAAGAGATTTGGTAACCCACAGGACTGTTGTCCTGGTAATTTTTCAATGCAGCTTAGCACAGTGGAATCTTGAATAAGAGTATAAGGAAAAGGAGCAGGAGTCGGCCATTTGGCCCCTCGAGCCTGCTCCACCATTCAATGAGATCATGGCTGATCTGATCTTGGGCTCAGCTCCATTTCCCTGTCCACTCCCCATAACCCATCAATCCTTATTGTTCAAAAAGCTGTCTATCTTCACCTTAAATACATTCATCTCCACCTTAAATATATTCAATGACCCAGCCTCCACGGCTCTCTGGGGCAAAGAATTCCACAGATTCACGACCCTCTGAGAGAAGAAATTCCTGCTCATTTCAGTTTTAAATGGGCGACCCCTTATTCTGAAACTATGCCCCCGAGTTCTAGATTCCCCCATGAGGGGAAACATCCTCTCTGCATCTACCTTGTCAAGCCCCCTCAGTATCTTATATGTTTCAATAAGATCACCTCTCAAACTTCTAAACTCCAATGAGTATAGGCCCAACCTGCTCAACATTTTCTCATAAGACAACCCCTTCATCCCAGGAATCAGCCTAGTGAACCTTCTCTGAATTGCCTCCAATGCAAGTATATCCTTCCTTAAATAAGGAGAACAAAACTGTATGCAGTACTCCAGGTGTGGTCTCATCATACCCTGTCGAGTTGTAGCAGGATTTCCCTGCTTTTATACTCCAACCCTCTTGCAATAAAGGCCAATACAAGTGCAATCACTTCCCTGGTGCCTGGAAGGAATCTGTGTCATAAATATTCACGGGCCCACTAACTGCCACAGCTGCAAACAATTCCGGAGCAGTTTGTGAGGGTGATGCCTGTTCAACGCTTGGTGCATGGTGCATGGCAGTACGAATGTCTCTAGCGAGGCAGGGTTGCCACAAATATGTCAGTGCCACTGCTGGTCAGTCATTGTTGAGAAGTTAGTTCTCCTGGAAAGGATAATGGGGGAAAAATTCGGTTGATTAGCACCTCCCGTTAGCGCCCTGGGCGCAAAGCAACTAGCGCCCAGGCGCGGCGATGTTTGCGTCGCTCGTGAAATTGACCAGACATTTTGCAATGGCGCTAAACACTACTGCCACAATCTCCTGCGCCCGCAGATCGTGACGTCAGTTGAGCGTGCCTCGCCCCAGTAGCGCCCTGACCGGATATTGAGTGCCGCCCCCGGGGGAGAAATTCGGTTGGTTGCGCCACCCATTAGCGCCTAAAGAGGCCGAGAAGTGGGGCGGTAACCAACTAGCGCCCGGGCGCAGCGAACCCTGCGCCTCTTCCCATATTGAGCGGAGATTTTGCGCCGGCGCTAAATCTTAACGCCCACTCACGGGCGCAGGCAGATCATGATGTCATTTCAGTGTGCAACGCCTTTTGTGCACCCCGGACCGGAAGTTCAGTGGCGCGCCCCTCCGTTCCGCCTGGCGCTAATAAGGACAGCTTACCTGGAACGTTTCCCAGTCGCTGTCGGGCTGGGGGGGGCGTTCTTTAAAGGGGACTGCTGTGGTGTAAAAGTGGCAACCATTTTTAGAGCAGAACTTCTTCGAGAGTTACAGAGAGTTGCTGAGCTGCACACTGAGAGCCATTTCACCACTGAGCCAGCGCTGGCAGAAGAACTTCAGCCTTCTGCCCATCACCTTGCTGTTGGTGATCATTTCAAATGGGGAGACTTTCTATGCGCACTTATTGTGGGGGCTGCATTGGAGGGGAACGTCCTGCTGCTGAATCATCTGGAAAGGGCACAGAGACGCAGGGAGAGAGGGGCAGGCATGGCCAGATGGAGGAGGGCCAACAGACGTCGCCACGCCAGACGTTACGCTGCCAGGGTTTTCCGACAGCAGTTTTCCTACATGAACACGTCGGAGGAGCAGTGTATCAGAAGGCTGCGCTTTAGAAAGGAGGTGGCGACTGAGCTGTGCCACCTGCTTCAGCCAGATCTGCAGCCTCAGATAAGGTGCAGGACATCTCTGTCGGTGGCTGTGAAGATGACTGCTGCCCTAAACTTCTATGCAAGCAGCTCCTTTCAGGCCGCTACTGGGGACATAGCCAACATCTCGCAGTTTGCGGTGCATTGCTGCATCCGTCAAGTGACTGATGCCCTGTTTAAAAGGAGGCGGCAGTACATCTCCTTCCCAATGACTCCGGACAAGCAGTGGGAGCGCGCAGAGGGCTTCGCAGCAATAGCGGACTTCCCCATGGTGCAGGGTGCCATTGACTGCATGCACGTGGCTTTGCGGGTGCCTGTATTGAATCCGGAGGAGTTCCGCAACTGCAAGGGGTTCCATTCCTTGAATGTCCAGCTGGTCTGTGACCACCGATAGCTGATCCTCGCAGTGAATGCGCAGTTCCCAGGCAGCAGCCACGACGCCTTCATCCTGCGCCAGACTTCTGTTGCAGACCTATTCGAGGCCCCGGCTCACCCAGGAGGCTGGCTTCTCGGGGACAAGGGCTATCCTCTGTGCCCGTGGCTGATGACCCCGCTCCGTTCGCCCAGCACCCCTGCTGAAGAACGCTACAATGTGAGCCATCAGGCGACGAGGAACATTATGGAGCACACAATCAGCGTGCTGAAGCAACGGTTCCGCTGTCTGGACCATTCCAGAGGAGCCATACAGTACTCGCTTGAGCAAGTCTCCCACTTCGTGGTTGTATGTTGCATGCTGCATAACCTCGCTATCCTACGTACCCAACTAATGCCACCAGACATTGAAGCACCAGCAGAGGAGGAGGAGGAGGAGGAGGAGGAGGAGGAGGAAGAGGAGGAGGAGGAGCAGGACCATGATGGGAGGGAGGCACAAACTGGAAGGGCCGTCCATCAGAGGCTGATCAGAAGTTGCTTTTAGGCCCCTCTCACGGAATGCATGCTGACATTCCAAGAAGAGGAATGGAACCGCTCTGATACCCCAAAGCCTGTGAAGGGCAAAATGCATGTAAATAGCAGACATGGCCATTGTAAATAAAGAACTTTTTTTATAGAACAAAATGTGCTTCCTTCCAACAAGACAAAGCAATGGCAACAGAAAGCAAAACTAACACACTGACACATAAGTGACTCGCACACCTGGGAGACTGTCCAAATCATAACTAACATTCAGACCAGCATCCTCGGCCTTGATTACTACAAATAAGACGTTTCAGCAGCACCTTCTACTCTTTCCCCCTTGATGGTGATCTGCTTCTCTTGCGAGATTGGCACCTTCCCTTCCTGCAGCTCCTCCGTAATGGGACCCCAGTGGCTGCAGCAAGGCTGGGGGAGGCCTGCTGACTGTCCGAAAGCGCAGATGCCCCTGAGGGACGGCCTGGATGACCTCTGGGCCTGGAGGGCCTGGCTGCTGACTGCTCCAACTGTGCATGGGTGGAAGCAGTCTGTCCTGCAGGTGGTGGCAGCTGCAGTGGAGACGTGCCAGCGGTGGCATCAGGAATGCTGTCATCCTGAGAGCGGACAGCAGCTCCCTGGTCGGCCGACACACTGGTACTCTGACGGGGCAGCACCGCAGCATGCGCAGCAATCGCATGGTCCACAGATTGCTGGCCTGCTGTGGTGCTGCAAGGGCCCCGGGTAATCCTGCCTGATCCAGCGAGGGTGGCAGCAGTCAGTGGCCGCGTGGCCTCCATCTGTGTCTGCATGAGACCAGTGAGTGACTGTGCGGCAGCACTCAGCAGTTGCGTGGCAGGTGCCAGTGCTTCGGTGAAGCCCTGGACAGTCCTTTCCAGTGCTGTCCCGAAGTCCTGGACAGTCCTTTCGAGTGCTGCGCCGAAGTCCTGCGCACTCCTTGCCTGTGCTGCGCCGAAGTCTTGGACACTCCTTGCCAGTGTCTCGATGGATTCAAGCATCCTTGCCACTGCAGCCATGAGCTCAGTGTGCCTCAGCCCAGCCTGGGCGCTCATTTCTGCGAGGGCACGCACCTCTTCTGCGCTCTGTGCAGCAGCACTCGCGGCCTGACTCGCCCTCCGGGGAGACGGCCCCGAGCTTCCCTACCCCCCTTGCGTTGCTGCAGCCTGCTGGTTCCTCCTCAAAGCATTCCCCCCCGCTCCCCTCCAGGGAAGTAGTCTCCCCAGTCTGCAGAGGGGCTGGCTCGCCTGAGGGTGGTAGGGATGGTCCGGCTTCCTCCTGCTCGTCGCCTCCGGAGTCAGTGGCAGTGGCAGCTTGAGGGCCCGGCTTCCGAGCTGGTGATGCAGCATCTGAAAGCAGGGAGGTTGAAGAGTGGCTTTAGCGAAAGGACAGGGTGGCAGCAAGGGATGCATGAGTGCTGCAATGCACTGACTTGGGTGCAAAGTGAAAAAGCAGGCTGGTGGGGGGCACAAGTGGAAGGAGAGAGCTCAAAAAGGTGATGACCTTACCATCGCTGTGCACAATGGGGTCGGCAGCTCCAGAGGTGACAGGACCACTCATCCGGCTTCCAACAATCTGGTGGACTCACTCCTCGAGGTCTTTGAGGGTCTGCAGGTGAGGCCGGCCTCCTCCGGTACAAAGCTGCTCCCTACGGTTCCTGGCCAGCTTGGCCTGCAGGAGAAAGGATGGGAAGTGATGAAACATGCTGCCCTGAGCTGACATTACATGCCCCCCATGGTAAAATAGCCCTTACATTATGCACTGAGCTGAATGTGCGTGTGTGTTTCCAGAAAGGGCCATGGGTGCTGGCTGGCAGATGGCCATTGGGGCTTCGCGCACCCTCTGGCCATAAAGTCAGGTGCAGATGGAGGGATGAAGATGATTGTGAAAAAGGCACTCACCCTAACGACCCGAGTGAGGTCGTTGAATTTCTTCCTGCATTGCACAGGAGTCCTGGGCACCATGCTGCTGGAGGTGACTCTTTGGGAAACATCCCTCCAAGCTCTGCAGTATTCGCTCTGATGAGGCCTCCTGCCATTCTCGGGGTACAGCACAGCTCACCGGCGCGCCACTGCGCCAACCAGATCATCCAATGCCCCATCGCTAAAGCGTTCCGCTCTCTGCCTGACCCTCTCCATGCCTTGGAAGTTTTGAACGCCACACGTAGGTCACCGCCAATTTTGAGGCCTACAAGGCGTAGAGTGTGGCTGCTGATGTTCATTGACCCGCCCCTTTAAGAGCTGGCCGGCGCCAGCGTGTCTCGGGGAAATCGATTATTGACAGCACCTGCGCTGCACCCGGCCGCCAAGAAATTGAGTAGTGCCGCCGGGTTAGCGCCTTAAGAGTACCGTGCAGCACCTGATTTAGCGCCGCAATCACCTTCAGGGGCGCTGCAACCCAATATCGCTTGAGGTGGCGATAAGTTGCGCCTGGTGCTAAACTTTGCATACCGCCAATACTAGCGCCCCAAACGGGGCGATACCGAATTTCTCCCCCCCTGTCTTTCCGCCTGCCGCTAGCAATGACAGGTAGAGGGGAACATTTTGCAGTCGGGAAGGGACTGGGGGAGCACTATTTAAAGGTGGCCGCTTCCTGCCTTTTTTTGTCAGCGACATTTTTGTACCACGCATTCTGAGAGAGAGAGAGAGAGACTTCTGGAGAGATTCAACGCTGTGTGAAGGAGTTTTGGGTACTGAGCAGCACTTTGCAGGTTCATTTTGATTTGACCTTCCTTGCATCGATTTAGAAGAGACTTGGGGGCTGCACTCTGAGCTCTTTCCCTGGGCCTCTCCATTGTTCTTTCCAGCAGAATTGATGTACAGGTCTCTCCAGACCAAGATTCAAGGCTGCAATGAGCAGGCTGTGGCTGGAGAGCAAGATCGACCCTCCTCTTTAAGAAGTGGCCGGCGCCAGTGTGTCTTTGTTCCATTGCTGACTGACATCACATGAGCTTCGCCAGCACTCTGAGGTAGCGCCTCGTTCCTCGGCATTAGCGCCTTAAGAGAGGTGTGTAGCACCTGATTTAGTGCCCTAATCACCTCCAGGGGCAACAGAAGCCAAGTTTCCAGTTGGAGGCGATAATTTGCGCCAGGTGCTAAACTTCGCGCCCGGCCGATAAATGCGCCCCAAACAGGGTGATACCGAATTTCTCCCCCAATGTCTCTTCTGTCTTTCATTCTGCTCCCCTGCTTGAAAGCAACCACTGCAGTAAACACAGCACTCGTAAGAAACATTGCTGAAACCAAAATGTCTATACGCGTTTTGAATGGTAGCACAATTTAAACCATTTTCAATTGTTCATTGCTGCACGAATGAAGTATGAGGTTATATCATGCAGCAAACAGTATTCTGCCTTATTTTAGCCATGTTTGGCCCATTATAATTTCTGGATTTATTTTTGTTGCATACTTCTTCATTGCAGCTGGTTCCAGTTGTATATGCAAACTTCAAGCTAGCAAAAATACTGTCTTGTGATCACTGTTGGAAGCATTGTGCAATACTTGGTAAATGTGGGGGTAATATTACCTCGCACACTGTGATTCTAGCGAGGGTCCAGCCCATGAGCAGCACAGACTTCTATAAAGAAAGAAAGAACTTGCATTTATATAGCACCTTTCATGACCTCAGGACATCCCAATGTGCTTTACAGTCAATGAAGTGCTTTTTGAAGTGTAGTTACTGTTGTAATATAGGAAACGTAGCAGTCAATTTGCACCCAGCAAGGGCCCACATAAGCTGTATTTGTGACGTTGGTTGAGGGATAAATATTGGCCAGGACTTCGAGGAGAATTCTTCTCTTTTTCGAAATAGTGGCATGGGATCTTTTACATCCACCTCAGAGAGCAGATTAACGTTTAACGTCTCATCCGAAAGATGGCGCTTCCAACAATGCAGCTCTCACTCAGCACTGCACTGGAGTGTCAGCCGAGATTATGTGCTCAACATTCTGCAGTGTGACTTAAACCTGATTCTGATCTCAAAGTCAAGAGTCCTCCGACTGAGCCAAGGCTGACACAATGCTCATAGCTCCCAGAACATTGAAGGTCACTAATACTTGCATAGGCAAGTGATCTATGAACAGATCTTAGCTCGTATCCACTTGCCAGATTTGTTGGTTTAGTTCACCGTTACTGTGGTCCCCTGCCTTATCTGTCCTGAGCTAGCCCCTATCTTGTCACCAATCTACAGTACTTCCCTTTTGACTTCTACCACTGTTTTCAGTAGGGCCTTCCATTTCCTAACAACCCTCTGCCTGGTTTCCGCCAGGTGGGGAGGAGTTAAAATTGGGCCCATGTGTTAAGATGAGGTGAGGGGAACAATTGCTGGAGAGCTTTACCAGGGAAATGTCATCTTCCTGCCACGAGTTCTCCTGTGCTTTGTGGGACAACCTGTGAGCAAGATAGTCACTCTGGTTAACTGTTATACTTTTGCTGGCTAGTTCTTGAGTTACATCTGGAAAAAGAGCAAACCATCATGGGTCATATTTAGTAACAAAGGAAACACGTGGAGGCAATGGGGCCATACAGGTAGAAAGTACTAACGGACTGTTCATTCCTATTAAATGTTGCTCCGGCGATACACGTTCTCGAAAATTGAGTACCCAGTTCCATTTTTTCTTAGTTTAAATTGAACTATTTTTCAAAACATTTGGATAAACAGGCACGGGTACAACCTGAATTCATTTTTTCTTTAAACTTCCCTCTCTGTCTCATTCTCTCTCATGCAGGACAGTAGCAGTGAACGTAGGGAATGCACATGTAAGGCTTCATGGTTGAAAAGGCATTTCCCAATTGACAAAGAGCTATTTCCCAGAGATATTTTTCACCCCTTGGTTGTATTATTTTTTTCATATTTTTATCAGTTCATTAGCTCATTGACTGTTTGAAAATTGTTAAAGAATCATTATTACAAGTGGATTAGGATTCACTTTTTTTTTCTTTCCACTGACAGAATGATATTCTCAGGAAGCACACATTTCAATGCCACATGACACACAATTTTATTACAGGTAGACTATCCTTTATCCAAAAACCTCGGGACCAGCCGTGTTTCGGTTTTCGGAAAATTTCGGATTTCGGAAGGTATTTTTAAAGACTGGGAAATTTGTCGGGGGTGGGTCGGCGGGGGTCCGCGGGGGGGTCGGCGGGGGGGTCGGGGGTGGGGGTCGTCGGGGTCGGCGGTGGGGGTCGGCGGGGGTCGGGGTCGGCGGGAGTCGGGGTCGGCGGGGGGTCGGCGGGGGTCCGTGGAGGGGTCCGCGGGGGGGTCCGCGGGGGGTCGGCGGGAGTCAGGGTCTGCGGGGGGGTCGGCGGGGGTCCGCGGGGGGGTCAGCGGGGGTCGGGGTCGGCGCGGGGGGTCGGCGGGGGGGTCGGCGGGGGGGTCCGCGGGGGGTCGGCGGGAGTCGGGGTCGGCGGGGGGGGGGTCGGCGGGGGTCCGCGGGGGGGTCGGCGGGGGTCGGGGTCGGCGCGGGGGTCCGCGGGGGGGTCCGCGGGGGGTCGTCGGCGGGGGTCGGGGTCGTGCGCCACTCTGGTCATGTCGTGCGCACGACTTACGCTGAACGAAAAAACCTTCGGTTTTTAGAGGGTTTCGGTTTTTGGAAGTTCGGATAAAAGGTAGTCTACCTGTACCATGACGGAAATAACAACAGAAGCGGAAGATACAGCCCAATGTTTGCTGGTCTCCATGGATGTCTCATTGAGGGAGAGACATAACAACTCATTGGGTTTAGTCCTAAAAATAAAATCCTCTTGAATTGATTTCAAAAAGATCCTTTCCCACCGGTAAACCTGTTAGGCAAGTACACCTCCCGACATGATTCATTATTTATTCATCATGTGATGTAATCATGCTTCAAACGACCTGCCCTCCTGAGATCTGTGTCCGATTTGAAATGCTTATGCCTTGAAAGCTGTGTATGACTGGGATTTGTCTGGAGGCTATTAGCCGCTGTCAACCTACATTTATGATCCACCTGCTCATTAACTGTTTGACCTTATGTAAATTGCTTTGATGATTCATGAATGCCGTTGACAGTTGCAAAGAGATGAAAGGTGATGACTATGTTCTGTTTTTTGTGTGTGGAACAATGTACTTGACTTGTACTTTGAGGATGTTACAAGGTATGTTCAAAATGGTTGTTAACTCACCACAGTGTTTAGTGCCTCTCCAACGCCACTGATACCCTGAGAAGGGGTAGTTCTCAAAATGTATTTGTTAAGTCTGTGTGTCCCAGTTATGCTTATTATAAATCACTGGACACAGACCACAAGAATAACTTTAACAGGTCTTTACTATTCAGAGGTCAGGGCTGAACTGCCCAGCAAATCCCTACACAATGTTTATATACCGGTGTGGTCACCACCGGTATCTATATATATAAATCGGTACTTCTGTCTGTCATTCTGTCTGTCATTCTGTCTGTCATCGCGTGAGCGTCTGGCGGGCTATGCGCTCGAAAGTTACAGGGTGTACCTACGCGCGCGTTACCTCCAAAGAAAGCTTACGCTTCCGAGACGGTTTTAAGCGTATTTACGTTTCGGCCGGGCTGAAATCGCGCCCGCGGTATCCCAAAAACCTTCAACATTCCGCTCATTAGCATCTCATTATCCGCTCATTAGCGACAGAGTGACCTCGAGCTCGACCAATCGTACGCCGGGTTGCTGGCGTGTGCCGCCGGGCCAATCGGTGCGTGTGTGGCCGGGCCTTATCGTTCTGAACCGAGGTGAGTCGCCGCCATCTTGCTTCCATTCTTTTTCCTGCTTTCTGCGTCTTTCTTTTCAAATATACATTTCCACCAAAATAAAATTGAATTAATTAAATTGTTTTTTAAAAAATCACTCATTTGTAAACCTAACCTGAACATTCTTTTTCCTACCTTTCCCCTTTTTTTTCTTAGGCCTCAAAGCCTGCGCCTTTCTTGCCCAGCCAGGCCCGGGCTAGGTCATTGCGCTTCTGCTAAGCTCCTCACCCCCCCCCCCCGCTGTGTCACGTTACCCAGGGCAATGGCGTCAGCCACGAGGGTCAGGGTGCGCGCGCAGCAGGAGCAGGTGAGACGCGGCGTCTCTGTTCCGCGCTCGGCGGGGGGGGGGCGGGGCTCGGCCGCCGGCTGTCTCTCAGAGCCGCAATCGGGCTCGGCGGGGGGGGGGGGTGGGGCTCGGCCGCCGGCCGTCTCTCAGAGCCGCAATCGGCCGTGGTGGGGGGTGCGTGGCTCGGCCGCCGGCCGTCTCTCAGAGCCGCAATCGGGCTCGGCCGCAGGCCGTCTCTCAGAGCCGCAATCGGGCTCGGCCGGGGGGGGGGCGGGGCTCGGAGAGCGGGGCTCTCGGCTGGGGGGGGGGCGGGGCTCGGAGAGTGGGGCTCTCGGCCGGGGGGGGGCGGGGCTCGGAGAGCGGGGCTCTCGGCTGGGGGGGGGGCGGGGCTCGGAGAGCGGGGCTCTCGGCCGGGGGGGGGGCGGGGCTCGGAGAGTGGGGCTCTCGGCCTGGGCCCCCCCGCCCCCCTTCTGCCCCCCGTCCCCCCCCGCCCCCCCTTCCCCTTCCCACCCCCCGCCGCCCCCCCCTTCCCCCCCGCCCCCCTTCCCCCGCACCCCCTTCCCCTTCCCGCCCCCCCTTCTCCCCTTCTCCCCCCTGCCCCCCCTTCCCCCCGCCCCTTCCCCCCACCACTTCCCCCCCTTCCCCCTCCCTTCCCCCCCTCCCTTCCCCCTCCCTTCCCCCCCTCCCTTCCCCCCCGCCCCTTTCCCCCCTCCCTTTCCCCCCTCCCTTTCCCCCCCTCCCTTCCCTTCCCCCCCTCCCTTCCCCCTCCCTTCCCCCCCGCCCCTTCCCCCCTGCCCTCCCTTCCCCCCCGCTCTCTTCCCCCCACCCGCTCTCTCTCTTCCCCCCAGTCGCTCTCTCTCTTCCCCCCCAGTCGCTCTCTCTCTACCCACCAGTCGCTCTCTCTCTACCCCCCAGTCGCTCTCTCTCTTCCCCCCCAGTTGCGCTCTCTCTCTCTCCCCCCCCCCCAGTCGCTCTCTCTCTCTCTCTTCCAACAACAACATGCCCTCGAAAAAGCCTCGGCACCGCCGGGCACTTCAGCTAGTTACAGTATACAGCAGCCAAGAGAAAGTAGTACATCTCTTAAGGTAGTTCTCTTAAGGTGGAACAGGTTACATACACCACAATCCTCCCTTTTTAGCTTAACAGTTATATCCCCATTTAACATAACATAATAACATATAGATATATATATACAACTTCATGCAAAACAGTTCAAAGATTCAGTCTCTGAGGAGGCCTCCTGATTCGAGTTGGATAACGCCTTTCAGGGGTCTCTGATTCTCGTTGCTGGGGTGACTCATCTAGTTGATCTCTTATGGATTGGACATCATCCTCAGGTACATTCACTTCTGAGGTAGATGCTTCAGGTTCACTAACTTCTTCCACGGTTGTCTCTGCCGTAACCCTGGGTTCGACCCTTGTTCTCGATTCTACCAGTTGGTCAGCATGACGCCGTATTACATTTTCACCAATATCTACCGTGTATATCAGGGGTCCTTGTCTGGCCCGAATTGTTCCAGATTGCCATTTCTCGTTTTTATAGTCCCGGGCTAACACTGGTTGTCCTATTTCGAAACTCCGAGTGGTCTTGTTATTTATATGCTGGAACTGTTTGTTTTCAACTTCCCTCCGCACATTTGGTTTTAACAAGTCCAACCTGGACCGCAACCTCCTGTTATAGAACATCATGGCAGGACTTTGGTTTGTCACTGCATGAGTGGCGTTTCGATATGCCAGTAGGAATTTGTCCACCTTGTGTTGTCGTGGAATCTGATCTTCGCTCATGGCCTTTATTGCTTTTTTAAACGTTTGTACAAATCTCTCGGCCAACCCGTTTGTAGCCGGATGATATGGGGCAGAGGTATAATGTTTCACCCCATTCTTCTTCATGAATTTCTGGAATTCTTCTGACATGAACTGCGGTCCGTTGTCTGAACATATTTGTTCTGGCAATCCATTTCTTGCAAATATCGTTCTTAGCACCGCGATCGTCTTTTCCGAGGTAGTGGTAGTCATCTTAATCACTTCTGGCCATTTAGAATGTGCGTCCACCGCAATTAAAAACATGGAGTCCATGAATGGACCAGCAAAGTCAATATGTACACGTTGCCATGGGGTTGAAGGCCATTCCCATGGATGCAGCGGTGCAATCGGAGGTGCATTTTGCACTTTTTGGCACCCTGAGCAGCTTTTCATCAGATCCTCTATCTGTTGGTCGATACCCGGCCACCACACATAAGCCCTAGCAAGGCTTTTCATCTTGACTCCCCCCAGATGACCTTCATGCAGTTCCTTTAGAACTCTCTCTCTTAACTTAGGAGGAATGATCACCCTTGTTCCATACATCAATGTTCCTTGACAGACGGACAGCTGTTCTCGTCTTGCTGAGAATGCCGGTAACAGTGGATCACCATTTGCTGGCCATCCCTTCACTGTCACTTCGTAGACCCGGGACAGTGTCGGGTCGTTCCTGGTTTCTCTTTCAATACTTGCATTGGTGACTGGTAAACATTTTATGATGGTCGAGTGAAATAACTCAACAGGGTCAATCGTCGGTGCCTCCTCCTCTGTAGGTAGTGGCAGGCGCGACAGCCCATCAGCATTACCATGCTGCTTTGTACCTTTGAATTCGATCTGATATTGATGTGCCCCTAGGAAAAGGGACCATCTCTGGAGTCTCTGTGCTGTCATCACCGAAACACCCTTCTTAGGGTTAAAAATGGATACCAACGGCTGGTGGTCTGTCAGAAGCGTAAACTTTTGGCCCTGCAGGTAATGATTAAACTTCTTTACTCCCCACACAAGGCTGAGAGCCTCCCTATCTATCTGAGCATAGTTGCGCTCAGCGGAGGTCAATGATCTGGATGCGAATGCAACTGGCCTCTCCTGGCCATTTGGCAACTTGTGTGAGAGTACTGCCCCAATACCATATGGAGAAGCATCACAAGCCAAACGAATAGGCAGCGTTGGGTTGAAGTGAGCCAACACTTCCTCTGAGGTGATCAATGCCTTGCTTTTGCGAAAGGCCCTCTTACAGTCCTCGCTCCACTTCCATGGTACTCCCTTCTGCAAAAGAGCATTCAGCGGGTGCAGCACCGTGGATAAATTTGGCAGAAACTTATGGTAATAGTTAATCAACCCTAGGAACGACCTCAACTGGGATACATTATCCGGAGCGGGAACCTTCACAACAGCTTTGATCTTGTCAGGAGACTTATGAAGCCCCTCCTGGTCAATGACATGACCACAGTACGAGATCCGCTTCTGAAAGAACTCACATTTCTGGCGATTAACTCGAAGTCCATATTCTTTCAATCTGGTGAGCACCAGTTCCAAATTTGCAAGGTGTCCCTCATCATCATCCCCTGTGATCAGAATATCGTCCAGGTAACATTGTGTGCCTGGAATTCCCTGTAATACCTGCTCCATGGCCCTCTGCCAAATTGCTGGAGCCGATGCCACTCCAAAAACCAGTCTATTATACCGGTACAAGCCTCTATGCGTGTTGATCGTGAGATACTGGCGTGACTCTTCCTCAACTTCCATCTGTAAGTACGCCTGCGCCAGGTCTATCTTGGTGAAGTGTTTCCCGCCAGACAATGAAGCGAAGATATCCTCAATCCGCGGAAGCGGCTACTGCACCGTGTGAAGCACCGGATTAACAGTGATCTTGAAATCTCCACGGATGCGAACCTTCCCCGGTTCCCCCGGCTTGTTGCTCGATGAATGCTTCATGACGGGAACAATGGGCATGGCCCACTCACTCCAGTCTACCTTAGACAGTACTCCTGAATGTTCTAGCCCTTCCAGCTCAGCTTCCACAGCAGGTCGTATCGCATAAGGCACCGGCCTGGCTTTGAAAAATTTCGGGTTTGCATGTTCTTCAACCTTGATGTTTGCCGTAATTCCTCTCAGTGTTCCCAGTCCCTGTTGGAACACCTCTTTAGCATCGTCCAATATTCTGGACAATCGTTTAGGTTTGACATCTTTTATACCGGAATCTACCGTTAGTGCTTTTAAGGAATGCCAGTCCATATTTATTTTCCTAATCCACTCCCGTCCCAGTAGTGGTGGACCTCCCTCAGGTAGCACGTATAAGTCCATTCCTCGGCTTTCTTTGCCCTTGTGGACCACCTTTACCTCTATCTTCCCGATGGGGTGTACTCTTTGCCCCGTGTATGTTTTCAATACAATCTCCGTATCCCGTAGGGGAATATGTGGGAATAACCTTTTGTAATCTTGCTTATTCATGACCGTCAATGCCGATCCAGTGTCCAATTCCATCTTCACTTGGACTCCTGCTATCTGAAGTGTGACCCAAATTGTTTGGAGGTCTGCTTCATTACCAACATTGTGTACTCTTAGACTACCCAGTTCATTACTGCTGGAGTCTGAATTTGACTTCTGTCCATTCGAACTGTTCTCTGTCACCTTGTGTACCTTTCTGTACTTTTCCTGCGGTGACTTTTTGTTGCTGGTCTTCTTTCCTGACCGGCATACTTTAGCTATGTGACCAAGCCTGCCACATTTTCTGCATTCCTGATTTTTGAACCAGCACTGGTTCTGATCGTGCGTTGTCTTTCCACAACGATTACATTTTACTGTACCCAAGACATTTGATTGGTGCTGAGTTCCGGTGACCGTAGCTGCATTTCCGCAGTGCCTCTCACTGCGGCTTCGTGCAATGCTGCAATAGTGACAGCTTTATCAAGCGTAAGATCATTCTCCTCAAGCAGTCGCTTTTGTGTTCCTTCTTTTAACAATCCACACACAAATTTATCTCTCAGCGCATCTGCTAGTCCTGTTCCAAACTGACAGTACTTTGATAGCTTACGCAGTTCAATTAAAAATTCAGCGTTGCTTTCGTCTTTCAGCTGCGTTCTTCTGTAAAATTTAAATCGTTCCGCTATCATCAGCGGCATGGGGTTTAAATGATTTTTCAGGACAGTAACAATATTTGCGAAAGTCTGATCCGTCGGTTTATCTGGTGATAGAAGGTGCTTCAATAGCCCGTATGTCTTCGCACCCATTGAGCTTAATAAGGTTAGTGCTTTCTCATAATCTGGTACCTTATTTGCTTTACAATAAACTTCCATGCGTTCTACATACGTGGTCCAATCTTCGATATCGCTATCAAAGGTATTAATGTTCCCATGTTTAGGCATCCTTGCAAGTTTTTTAATTTTTCTCTTTCTCAAAATGGCGGCTTCCCGCGCTTGTCTTCTTCCCCCGCCTACTAAAATGGTGGCTTCCCGCGTTTGCCTTCTTCCCCCGCTGGCTGCAATGGCGATTGCCGTGCTGCTGCCGTTCTTGCCTCCCCAGCGGTTCTCAATTCCCCGACGCTGCTTTTACTCCCCCGCGGTTCCCGTGGGCATTCACGCTTCCCCTGCTGTTGCGCCTCTCAGCCCCGCATGCAGCCCGGTCCTTTACACCGGCTGCGTTTGAGTTCTCCGCGGCTCTCGTGCCTTAAGCTACCCCAGTCGCTGCGCCTCTCGGCCTCGATTGCAGCCCAGCCCTTTTCACCGGCCGTGGTCGAGTTCTCCGCCCTTTTTCCTCCGTTTTCCCTCCCCCACTCCACAGTCAACGCGGCCGACTTTCTGCTCGTGTCGCTGATCAGCTTACCCACCACTGTCGCTGATGGAGGGCTTCGTGGTCAGAATTTTCTTTTTAACCCGCGTTCTCGATGCCTCCCGTGCGATGGTGCTCAGCAGGATGATGAGGACGGATGCCTCTTCTCGACGCCCGTTCTGAGGACGAAGCTGCCTTGGATGTAAAACTGCCGCCGGGTAAGATCGGACTCGTCGCCACTGTTAAGTCTGTGTGTCCCAGTTATGCTTATTATAAATCACTGGACACAGACCGCAAGAATAACTTTAACAGGTCTTTACTATTCGGTGGTCAGGGCTGAACTGCCCAGCAAATCCCTACACAACGTTTATATACCGGTGTGGTCACCACCGGTATTACAGTATACAGCAGCCAAGAGAAAGTAGTACATCTCTTAAGGTAGTTCTCTTAAGGTGGAACAGGTTACATACACCACAGTATTACTGTTCATTGGTGACTTTTCCCCTCAAATATCTCCCCTCCTCTTCCAAGGTGGCTGACTGTTGCTGGGATATAGTCCCATAGGTACCTGCTGTCCATCGGCACCTAGCACAAGAGACCACGCTTTTGGTGTGAGCTAAGACAGTGAGTGTCAGCTGGCTATTTCACTGGAAAAGGCATTGCACCAGATTCTCATCTGAAGACCCACGTACACTCTTACACTTTGGAGCAGGTATCACTGCATCGTAATCAGCAGTGTGGACCTCGGCTGATTTATTTCTGTCCCCAGCCCAGTGAAATGTTGACTTATCCTGGTGCACAAGCCCTCTTCTGATGTTTGTGATTACACAGCAGCTCATTCAGTTTTACCATTTTATCGTTCTAAACTTGGCTTGATTGCTCCATTAATCTGAGATATCCTTTTTTAACTTGACATGTAAGTTCGTCCTAGTTTCGAAACTCACGTGAGTAATTGGACCATATTATTAATTAGATTTTCTGCTAATTGCAAGAATGTGCACTCCCAGTTCCTATTTTGAAAACTTGTGATTTATTTTAGAGCACAAGAACTATTAGGGAGGAGAAAGGGCCATGTGCCTCGTCAAAATTCATCCCTCGCGTACCATAATTTTATAATCACAATCTCCAACTAGGGTACTTTGAACAACATTCATCTGTTTGTCTCAACTACCCTTCCTTTTAGGTTGTTCTGAACATTTGTCATTCTTGGGGTAAAGTACTTCTGAACATCTGTTCAAAAATTGATAGCTCCAATTGTCAAGTCACAAAGAGGAGAAAACAAAATAAAAGATCTGTAGAAGGGGAAATAAAGCGCACAAAGGCTCATGGAAGCTTAAGTGCCAACTGAACACGAATTACAAGAAGGGCCTTTAAAAAGCCCACAGTCATTTATCTTTAAAATCTACAGGCTTTCTAATGCCCCCACCCGGCACCTGAAGGCCTTCTTCCATGGGTCTGTTGAGGACTCGCTGTCCAGCAGACCTTTGAACCACAAAATGGTGTTGTGCCTTTACCTGTCCCTTTTTCATGCACATATGATTCTCCTGAGTAATTCGAATGGGAGCTTTAAACACACACCCCCCCCAGCCCGACAAGAATATCTAGTTGTGCCAAAACCAGGAGGAATCCAGTGGAACTGATTTCCACTGGATTTCCTGACCTCTCTGACCTAGCGGGTTGTGGGTTCACGTCCCACTCCAGGGACTTGACCACCTAAAGCTAGGCTGACACTCCCAGTGCAGTACTGAGGGAGCGCTGCACTGTCGGAGGTGCCGTCTTTCGGATGAGACATTAAACCGAGGCCCTGTCTGCCCTCTCAGGTGGACGTAAAAGATGGCACTATTTCGAAGAAGAGCAGGGGAGTTATCCCCGGTGTCTTGGCCGATATTTATCCCTCAACCAACATAACAAAAACAGATTATCTGGTCATTATCACACTGCTGTTTGTGGGAGCTTGTTGTGCACAAATTGGCTGCCGCATTTCCCACATTACAGCAGTGACTACACTCCAAAAAGTACTTCATTGGCTGTAAAGTGCTTTGAGATGTCCGGTGGTCATGAAAGGCACTATATAAATGCAAGTCTTTCTTTTTTTTTGTTACATCAAATCAGGGTGCTAAGAAGATGAAAATTGGCCCCAATACAGCCTGTTTCGGATTTTGCCTCTTCTCTTTCTTATATCTATTTGTCATATTGTCCCTGACATGCTGTTTACACAGGTGAGAGATTTGTATAGACTGATCTGCTAACCCTCACCTCCCCAAATTTTATACCTTGAACATCTCGGAACAAAGTGGGTTCATATTTTGATCCAGATACGACGGTGTTCTCCTTCTTCAACAATAACAGAAGATGTGTGCTTAATTCTGACATGAGGCAAAGCCGATTACATAAAGTGGCATTACTCTCTTCTACATATAATAGTTGCATCTTTTCTCATTCAGTATTGCAAGATGATGAAACTCTAGCATTATCTTAAATTACATTGTAACATGCCTGATATTAAAACAATTGAAAAGCTGAGATGAGCCTTTATTTTATCATTTTTTTCAATATAATTCCCAGCCAATATAATCCTTCTTTATCATGATTTTTCCTTTAAATTAGAAACAATGTTTTGAAGAAACCTGATTTAATATTTTTTACAGTGAGACAGTGTTGATCATGGCTTTTGATAAAAGGGATAACGATGTAGTAAACTTGATTAAAGCGAACACTATCTTCACAAAGAAACATCTGCCAAATCTTGTTTTTTTGGGGGGAAGAGGTGACCCACTTAGTGGCCGCGATTTCGCCGACCGAGTTGGGTCTGGGGTGGCCAGGGTCAGTGTCATAGTCCCAGCCCGCTGCCTACTGCAGCCCGCACTCTCCAAGTGATTTTACGTTAATTGGGCTTGTTAAGCCCACCCTGCAAGGTTCCCGTCCAATTAAGAGGAAGCGGGTCTGATGACGTCATTTAATGACACATTGTCAGCTGGTTTCCTTAAAGGGACCATGTTCAAATTGATCTTGACAGTTCTGTTGTCAGTATTCTACAGCATTGTGGTGCTGCAAACACTGACAAGCACTGCACAAAGGTGCACGGCTGCACCCAGGCTCTCCCATGACTCTCTCCATCTGCTTATGGAGGGAGTCACAGCACGCAGGGAGGTTCTCTTCCCTTCCCATGGGCGGAAGAGACCTCCCCAGGAGATCAACGTAGCCTGGTTGCACATTGCACAGAAGGACACAAGCAGGGATATCGTTAGGAGGACCAAGCTGCAGTGGTGCAAACCTTTCAATGATCTCAGTAGATCACGAAACGTTACTGCCAAGCCATACTCAACCACATCCTGCTGTGTCACTCATCACATCCCCATCACTCTGCCTTCCCTACCCTACTCCTGCACATTCTTACACACACCAACTTACCTTGCACCTCCACCCATCCCTCTCTATCTACATTATCACATCCCCATCTCACTAGACGCCCCTCATACTCACCTTCATCCTAATGTAGGCATACGAACTAACAACACACAAGGGTAGGCATTTGGGTGGTTTAGCCAATGTTCATGTGAAGTTTCTGTGAATGTGTTGTCAAACATTGAAATCTATATTTTCAACATTTTACCTTATTGTACAGATCTGTGTACACCTTTGGAAGTGTCTTAGTGAGTTCCACTGAATGTTGAGACATAACTCCCCCCTCCACCCCCAATTGTGATGAGTGTGAAAAGAATGGCTTGGACATTGTAGGGATGCTTTATGGTGCTAGTGTGGGGTGGTGTCATAGACATAGACATAGACATAGAAGATAGGATCAGGAGTAGGCCATTCGGCCCTTCGAGCCTGCTCCGCCATTCAACGAGATCATGGCTGATCATCCAAACCCTAGCACCCGGTCCCTACACCAACAGCCATCCCACCCAAGCCCTATCCCCGTAACCCCGTAACCCCACGTATTTAATCCCCCCTAACACTAAGGGTCAATTTTTTTTTTTTTTGTCAACCTGGCACATCATGTGGCAACCAGGGTGTACAACGTCAAGTGAAGTAAATCTGGCCATGGTGATGCCATTGCTGGCCTCCCGGCCTGTGTTCTGTGCAGCATCAGGTGATTGAGGAGAAGGTTGGTATTGTTGTTGGTGATGTTGGTGTGACTGGTGATGTTGGTATTGTGGCTGATCGTGGAGGGATTCAGAGGACCAAGGTGAGATTTTTTCAAGGGCACCGATGTTGCTGGAATAGATGGCAGCTGAAGTTGAGATAACAGGAGCGATCTGTCAATGGTGAGAGAGCTTGCTCCAAGGAGGCGACAGTGGATAGAGAGTTTACTCCAAACACTTCCAAACTGCATACAGCGCAAAAGTGTCTTCCAAGCCCTGAAGGCTCAAGCTTCTGACATTGGAAAGTAAACAGCTGTGAAATGGTAGCTTTCATACCACTTTTACAGCTGTCACCTGGTCACAGCAATGGGGAGAGATAGAGAACCCGACCTACTTACCTGACGTGATCTCCGAAAAAAGTTCATCAGGTATGTTTTTTCAGAGCCTTTGGCATTCTACAAAGTTAGGGAATTTCTGATGTTTCCTAACTTATAATATGAAAACATTTCTATGAAATTCATCAGGATCAACCCTCACCCTCCCTCATTAAACCTCATTAAAAAAGTAGTAAAATAGAAATAGGCTGGCAAAATAGTCATTAACAAGCATTTAACAAGCATTTAACTATCTTAAATGCCTCCCCCGCCGCTTGGTGTCGGGTCTGTTCTGAAATCGCAGATCCGACACTTTCGAAACTTACATGGAGGCGGGTTCGGATCGGGCTCCCAACCCGCTGTCAATCATTTTGATTTTGACAGCAGACCCGCCTCCGAACCTGCCCTCTGAGCGCCAGCAAAATTGCGGCCAGTATTTCTATCAAGGGGGTTCTCAGAGAGGTGGTGCACCAATCTCTCAGCCAAGTAAACAGAATGCATGGAGATAATATGAGCAGTAAGGAGATGGAGTCCAAAAGTAGGCTATATTAACTGTATAACATGTTAGTGATACAAAGCTCTGAATGCTCCATCACCAGGTTGGTTACCATAGTGATGAGTTTCAATACCATTCACCATTCATCTTTGCTAACACTTCTTCTGAAAACAATTTTGAGATGCATTTCCTTGCTCTATTCAGCACGCTAATGGTGTATAAATGGTGGAGGAAGCAATTTGATTGTTTGCTAAGTACTTTACGAGTATTTTAAGAGAAGCAGGAAACCATCTTCACATTTGTTGGGGACGAAGGGAATTAAGGAGGCATGAAAGCAAATGGGAGAGCACAAGGTGCAGTGGCAAAGTTGGAACTTGAGTGTGCTGCATCATGGATCGAGTTGTACGTTTTTGTGTGGCGTCCCTGAAGGTCTTTAAAGTTGGTGAGAAGGTGGGGAGGGCGAGGGTTGATCCTGAAGAATTTCATTGGAAATGTTTTCATATAATTTAGGAACCATCAGAAATTCCCTAACTTTGTAGAATGCCAAAGGCTCTGAAAAATGGACAGTCCTTACCATGGATGGTGCTGTGCAGGATCCTGCCCTCACTCCTTCTCGTATATGGTATTTTTGATTTCAGCCATAGTATTCACTGGGCCGGGTGGGAATGGGTGGTGTTGGGTTGGTGCCAGCAGCTAGAGTCCAGATAACCTCTCATCGAGGATAGAAACAGAAACTTGAAAGGAAGAGACTCCTAAGGTTGCTGTTGCATGTGTCTGAGCAGCCATTTTTCATTCGGTATTGGAGATGTCACACTGCCCTGTGAGAAGAACAAATGGAAAACACAATGGGGAAAAAGGTGTATTATGGCTCCAAGAATATGCAGAGTGATACCAACACTAAAGACAGAAAATTATAAAAATACACAACAACAATTTGCATTTACATAGTGCCTTTAACATAGTAAAACATCCCAAGGCACTTCGCAGGAGCGTTATCAAACATAATTTGACACCGAGCCACATAAGGAGATATTAGGACAGGTGACCAAAAGCTTGTTCAAAAAACTAGGTTTTAAGAAGTGTCTTAAAGGAGGAGAGGGATGTAGAGAGGCAGAGAGGTTTAGGAAGGGAATTCCAGAGTTTAGGGCTTAGGCAACAGAAAGCACGACCAGCAATGGTGGAGCGATTAAAATTGGGGATATGCAAGAGGCCAGAATTGGAGGAGCGCAGAGATCTCAGAGGGCTGTAGGCAATGATCCCTTTCATTTTTTTTTTGGGTGCACAGCCCTTTTAATGGGCTGTGCGGCCCATTCAAAATACCACGCATGCGTGGTTTTTCCTATTTAAAAGCCAGTGAGCCGTCTGCATGGGAGCTGCAGAGCGCTGTACGGCCGCACAGCTTAACGGGAACATTGGTTGTAGGGCTGGAGAAGTTTACAGAGATGCACAAGAATTTCATTAACATCTAAAAGAGGAAAGGCAGGTTCATGTATTGGGTATATACAGAGCTGGAAACTGCAAGATAAATGACTTCCTCTATAGAACTCAACTAAATGAAAAGGAAAGCTTTTCTTCTGTAGAATCTTTGACATTTTCCCCTTTGTTTTGTTCAGCCCTGTAAAAGGGCTTCGCTCATCTCCTCGTTTCTGTTTCTGTTAAAGATTTTCACCTAAAACTTAAACATATCTTTTTTTTTATATAGATACAGATTTTCTTTAAGGTTTCTTGTGGGCCTGGAGGAGCAGGAGTGCTCCACTGTGCCCCACAAGCAAACCTTGTACTTCCCTTGCCCTGCCCCATCCCCTGATTGCAAACCCCTCTGCCTCCCTCCCCCATCCATTTACTTTAGTGCCAGGCCTGTTCCCTAGGGTCCCCAGTGGTGACCTCCTGCCTTGTCGAGTCCGGTTCCCCCTTCTGGCCACCTAGAGATTGCCGCCGGGTTTGGCCGGGAGTCTGTCCTCCAAAATACTAACGAGGCCCAGGGGTTAAACTGGCCCGGGCATCACACTGGCGCCATCATGGGAACTTCCTGCCGACCATGGCCCTGCACACCACGCTCACCGTGAGTTAAAATTGGGGCTCTAAAGTACCTTGCAGTAAAGATACACAAAGGCTTCACAAAAACATATACGTAAACTTACTAAACTGAGCAATGAAAAACCATAGAAGTTCACTCTCACTAAACAGTGATCTTTTCTGGTTGCAGTGTCTGCTGAAAAAGGTTGCTAACTGTTGATAATATTCATTTTGAGTGGACCCTATACAGGCTGTTAATTCAAAGCTGTTTCTGGCTCTAAAGAATTCATTATTCAATAGTACAAATTAAGCAATTTAAATAAAACCGCACAGGGGGGCGTTTTATTGCAGATAAATTGAATTAAGCAACTTCAAATTAAGAGAAGCGCATTGTGCCCTATCTAACCATTTCATCCTTTTCTCCCTTGTGCCCAGTATCCATTTTTTTTGCTGTGAGAAATCAATGGGCCGGATATTCCAATCCCTATGGGTGGCTATGTGCTGTGTACTCACCCGTAGGGACGTCGGAAATGTTGGTTTCAGGCATGCACAGCAGATAAAGGACGAACAGGTCTGTGGACGATGCCATCTGCCTAACACTACACACTGCCCTGGAACACCTAGACAGGAGGGACACTTACGTCAGACTGTTGTTCATTGACTACAGCTCTGCATTTAATACTATTGTTCCCTCCAAGCTGGTCCTGAAACTGTGGGACCCAGGCCTGGGCACCCCCATCTGCAATTGGATTCTGGATTTCCTGACTGGCAGGCCTCAAGTGGTGAAAATAGGGAACAACACCTCATCCACTCTGGTCCTCAACACCGGAGCACCACAAGGCTGCTGCCTCAGTCCTTGGCTGTACTCTTTGTTTACACATGACTGTACAGCCATACACAGCAACAACCGGATCAACAAGTTTGCCGACGACACCACAGTAATTGCCCTGATAAGCAACGACGACGAGACGGAGTACAGAGATGAGATAGTCCAGCTGATGAGATGGTGCAATGACAACAACCTTGCCCTGAACGTTGGCAAGACTAAGGAGCTCATCGTGGACTTCAGAAGCCACCGAGGGAACCACCGCCCCATCAGCATAGACGGAACACCAGTGGAAGTCGTCAGTTGCTTCCAATTCCTGGGACTACAGATCTCCGATGACCTGGCCTGGAACCACAATACTGAGGCCATGCTGAAGAAGGCACACCAGCGCCTCTACCCTCTACGGTGCCTGAGGAAATGCGGCATAAGCACACAGTGGCTTGTGAGCTTTTACCACGGCACCATAGAGAGCGTCCTGACGGGTGGTGTCAATGTGTGGTATGGTAACACCACTGCACAGGACAGGAAAGCCATCCAGAGGGTTGTGAGGATGGCAGAAAAGATCATTGGGAGTGCACTTCCGTCCATCGAGGAGATCTTCCAGACCAGGTGTTGGAACAAGGCCCGCTCCATCATCCAGGACCCCAATCACCCTGTGCACGAACTGTTCTCCCTCCTGCGGTCCGGCCGTCGGTACCGCAGCATCCGAACCAGGACCAGCAGATTCAAGAACAGTTTCTACCCACAGGCAGTGCGCCTACTGAACTGCTAACCGCACTGCCCCACATATCATAGTCACATTCTCCCCCCCACCCTGGAACTGTATATCACATGAACCGTGAGTGCACAAGAACATTCTTGATCACTGGACTGTGTGCACATAGGACTCTTGTACCTCAACCTTAACTTATAACTTATATAACTTATAACTCATTTGTACATTGCACACTGCATTTTAACTTATACTATATTATACTTATACTACCATATACTTATCATATTACATTACTATTACTTCCAGTGGTAATTGAGGCTTTTTGCACTATTCATCATATCCTGCAACTTGGACTGTCATTGCTATACTTATTTGCTTATTGTTTCTATATTTATACTTGTTTTTACTTTTGCTATTTATATTTATATACTTATATTGTGGGAGTGAGTGGGGAGTAAGCATTCCATTGTACCAGTTACATATGGCAATAAAATAATCTTGAATCTTGAATCTTGAATCTTGAAACCGGCATTTCCGATCTGTCAGGAAAGGGCTTGACAGATCAAACGCATGCGCAGGATAGGCAGCGTTACTGGCTCAAAGTTCCAATTTTTTCTCAAATGCTTCAGTCTAGGTACATCCGAAACAGCTACGCCTAGTAAAAGCAGGCGTACAGCCTGCATTCTACTGGAAGAAGCTCCAGGAAGAAGAACGCTTTCATCAGTGGGCTTGGAAATGGAACATTTTTAATTGTGAAAGTGAGCAGAGTTCTTTGTAGAAAGCCTGAGGTAAGTTTTTATCAACTTTAATTTGTTAAAAACGTTTTTGGATCTTGTTTTGAGCAGTGTAGTTATAAAGAGCAACTCTTGCTGTGTGCAAGGTAATCATTCTATTGAATTAGATTTCATTTTCTTAAATGTGAAAATGACTGTTTAAAAATGAATTATTTAACATTTACTGAAGTTTTAAAAAATTATGCCAGAAAATATCAATTAATTAAATGTTAACCTTTCCATGCCCTTTAAAAATTGTATGTATGACTTTGTGAAAATGTTAAAGTTCTTAGAAAATCATTTTGGGCCATGATATTCATCAGGCGGGTATGACGTGTTCCCAATCCAATACTGCACGTTTTCCACCATAGCTCGACATGATTTTCTAGCCACTCACTTTATTAAAATAACTTTTACAACTCTTTCCATTTTTTCCTTACAATTACTTCATCTGTTTAAAGAGGAAACCTGTGAGGGAGAAACATGCCCTTTGACGATGCTGCCCTGATCCTCGGCGCGATTGTGCATCAGAGAATTGGAAATGCCAGGGAACAACAAAGAAGACTGAGGAACCATCACTGTCTCCTGGTCAGGAGGAACTGCTACCCACCCCAGAGAATGTACAGTCATTTGAAATGCTGTCGGAGGAGTTGTGTGTGAGGAGGCTGCGCTTCAGTAAAGAGGCAATCGGCTGACTATGTGACGTGTTAAAGGAGGATCTTCAAACATGCTCGAAGACCTGCACTGCCTTGTCAGTGAACATGAAGGTAACCACAACATTGAACTTCTTTGCAAGTGGGTCATTTCAGGCAGTCACCGGTGACATTTCCAACATCTTCCAGAGTGCTGCATTGGCCTGCATTCACCAGGTCACAGGTGCCATTTTCCGTAGGGCTTCAGAGTTTGACTTGTCCACTTGCCATCAAAAGGAGATGGCCCTTGCATTTTATAGCATTGCTGGATTCCCCAAAGTGATTGGGGACGTCGATGGAACCCATGTTGCATTGAAGGCACCACTGGATGCGCCTGTGACATACATCAACAGGAAGGGGTTTCATTCATTGAATGTCATGATAGTCTGTGATGCGCACCTCAGGATCCTAAACGTGAATGCAGATCACTGGGGAAGTGCTCATGACTCCTTTGTCTTCCGTAACTTGGACTTATATGGCACCCTCAGCACATTGCCTCCAGGATCCGCATGGATATTGGGTGACAAGGGCTACCCGCTAAGACCATGGCTGATGTCTCCCTACCGCAAGACCAATAATGAGGCTCAGGAGAGATACAACCAGGCACACGTGTCCACACGGCAAGTGGTGGAGAGGAAAATTGGGGTTCCAAAATCACGCTTCCAGTGCCTGGACAGGTCAGGGAGGACCTTGCAATATTCTCCTCTGAAAGTGGCAAGGATTGTGGTGGCCTGTTGTGCTTTGCATAACTTTGGTCTGCGGGAAGGGCTGACCCTTAACCCTGCAGAGGAGCTCCCTGCTAAAATGGAGGACATGGACAATGCCAATGTGCCTGTGGCCAGGCCTGATGGGGAGGAGCAAAGTGCTGCCGAAAGTAAGGCTGCTCGGGAACTGCTAGTAGCCAACACCTTCACGAGGTGATGATAGTGTCGCCTTGTACCTCCCCCTCCCCCAGCAAGGCAAAGAAAGGAAGAGACACAATTTAAAGTGAAACAGTGAACTTTTATTGCAGCATCAAAGACTTTTGAGGTACAGTTTTGATGTTCTTAGTTTTTAACTTTTAAATGTTAACTAGCTATTTTCTACTTTTCAAATATTCGCATACATAATTTTTTGGAATAAAATTTGTAAACAGTTTAAAGTGACTTTTTTTGTTTCTTAGTGCAATAAAGACATTCAAGATGGAAACTAGCTATTTTCAAATTTTCAAACAGTTATAATATTTAATATTTTTGCAAATAAAAAAGTTGAATTTTTTTCAAAGTGACTTGAGGCTGTACTTTTTAAATGAAACAGTTACATACACTTTCAGTCACAAATATATATTTCAATAAAAAAAGCAACAACATCATTTAACATTTAAATAAAATGAAACATTAAACAATTGAACAATTTGCCCTCTCGCATCTGTGCCTGAGGGTCAAATGAGGTGGATTGTGCAAAAGGTGACAATCTACTGTCTCCTGCGCTTTCCCCTTCCCCGTGACCGGAGCCCTCTGCTGCCAATTGAAAGGCCCCTGTGTGTCATCTCTTGCCCTTCAGCAAGTGCCTCGTGACAAGGCTGCTGCTGCTGCTGAAAGGCAACGTTTGCTTGCATCAGGACTGGCGGAGCTGCGGTTTCGTGGGCCTGCACTGTTTCTGCGCTGGGAGCAGGTAAGGGCAGTTCTGCGGGAGTCAAAGTAATGGCATTGTTCCGCTGTTCGTGGAATGGTGGAGTTCGCGCTGACAGCCTGGGCAACTTCTGACCAAGCTGTCATCTGTCCTTTGCGCGGCACCAAATAGTGGGAAAGATATGGAGGAACAAATATGCAGAGAAAATACAGAGAGGTGCAAGAACTATAGAGTAGTAATAATGGGGGACTTCAACTATCCTAATATAGACTGGGATAGTAATACTTTAAAGGGCAGAGAAGAGGAAGAATTTCTGAAGTGTGTTCAGGAGAACTTTCTTGATCAGTATGTTTCTGGCCCGATGAGGGAGGAGACATTGTGGGATCTGGTTCTGGGGAATGAGGTGGGTCAAGTGGAGCAAGTGTCAGTAGGTGAATATTTAGGGAACAGTGATCATAGTATCATAAGGTTTAGATTAGCTATGGAAAAGGACAGGGAGCAATCCAGAGTAAAAATGTTTAACTGGGGCAAAGCCAATTTCAGTGGGATGAGAAAGGATCTGGCCCGGGTAAACTGGAATCAAATATTGGCTGGCAAAACTGTAATGGAACAATGGGCTGCCTTTAAAGAGGAAATGGTTCGGGTACAGGTGAGGCACATTCCGACTAGGGGGAAAGGCAGGGCAAATAAAGTCAGGGCTCCCTGGATGACGAAAGAGATAGAGAATATGATGAAGCAGAAAAAGAGTGCATATGACAGATATCAGGTTGCAAATATATCTGAAAATCAGGCTATATATAGAAAGGTCAGAGGAGAAGTGAAAAAGAAAATAAGAGGGGGCAAAGAGAGGTTATGAGAATAGAATGGCAGCCAACATAAATGTTAATCCAAAAGTCTTCTACAGGCATATGAATAGCAAAAGGGTAGTAAGAGGAGGGGTGGGGCTGATTAGGGACCAAAAAGGAGACCTATGCATGGAGGCAGAGGGTATGGCTGAGGTACTAAATTAGTACTTTGCATCTGTCTTCACCAAGGAAGAGGATGCTGCCATTGACATAGTAAAGGAGGAGGTAGTGGAGATACTTGATAGGATAAAAATTGATAAAGAAGAGGTATTAGAAAGGCTGGCTGTACTTAAAGTAGATAAATCACCAGGAGCAGATGGGATGCAACCTAGAATGCTAAGGGAATTGAGGGCGGAAATCGCGGAGGTACTGGCCATAATTTTCCAATCCTCCATAGGGCTGGAGAATTGTAAATGTTACACCATTGTAATCAGGAACAGTAATCAGGGACAAAATGAACAGTCACTTCTTGGATTAATTAAGGAAAGCCAGCAGGGATTTGTTAAAGGCAAAGCATGTTTAACCAACTTGATTGAGTTTTTTGATGAGGTAACAGAGAGGGTTGATGAGGGTAATGCGGTTGATGTAGTGAACATGGATTTCCGAAAGGCGCTCGATGAAGTGCCACATAATAGGCTTGCCAGCAAAGTTGAAGCCCATGGAATAAAATGGACAGTGGCAGCATGGATACGAAATTGGCTGAATGACAGGAAACAGAGAGTAGTGGTGAGCGGTTGTTTTTCAGACTGGAGGAAGGTATACAGTGGTGTTTCCCAGGGGTCGGTTCTAGGACCACTGCTTTTCTTGATATATATTAATAACTTGGACATGGGTGTACAGGGCACAATTTCAAAATTTGCAGATGACACCAAACTTGGAAGTATAGTGAACAGTGAGGAGGAGAGTGATAGACATAGACAGGCTGGTGAAATGGGCGGACACGTGGCAGATGAAATTTAACACAGGAAAGTGTGAAGTGATACATTTTGGTAGAAAGAATGAGGAGAGGGCATTTAAACTAAAGTGTACAATCCTAAAGGGGGTGCATGAACAGAGAGGCCTAATGATATGTGTGCACAAATCATTGAAGGTGGCAGGGCAGGTTGACAAAGGAGTTAAAAAGGCTTATGTGATCCTGGGTTTCATAAATAGAGGTATACAGTACAAATGTGTGGAAGTTATGATGAACCTGTATAAAACACTGGTTTGGCTCCAAGTGGAGTACTGTGTCCAATTCTGGGCACCAAACTTTAGGAAGGATGTGAAGGCCTTAGAGAGGGTGCAGAAAAGATTTATGAGAATGATTCCAGGAATGAGGGACTTCAGTTACGTTGATAGACTGGAGAAGCTGAGCTTGTTCTCCTTGGAGCAGAGAAGATTGAGAGGAGATTTGATTGAGGTGCTCAAAATCATGAAGGTCTGGACAGAGTAGATAGAGAGAAACTGTTTGATGTGCCATCAATTACTCAAAAGACTGAGGTTGAGCGAGTAACAATCAGGCTTTTATTAACTAAAGAATGAAGGTCTTGTCTCGAGTGGTCGACCCGTCCAGAATACTAAGGGACTGGGAGGTAGTCACTTATATACATGGAATAGTGGGAGGAGTCAGCCGAGGCATGTCCAGACCTGTACCTAGTGGAATACACATACAGACACAGACAGGTATGACAGTGGTTTACCACATTCACCCCTTGTTTAAAAATGAGTCCGGCGGGGTGAAGTGTATTTAAAAGTTCGTGTATTGGAGTCTCTCCGGAGGTCTTGTCTGCCGCTGTGATCGACGTGGCGACGGCAGGGGTGGTGGAGCTTCCGGCGTCGCGTCCCGTGTAGGCTGGGGCCCTGGAGTGTAGTCCTCGTGGGTGACGGGCTCAGGCGTGCCGGCTGCTGGGGTTGGATATCGGGTCGTTGGGGGGGGGTGGTAATGGGTAGTGGGTTACAGCGGTCCCCGAAGGTGCGAGGTCTCGTATGGAGACTGTGTCCTCCCGCCCGTCCGGGTACGCAATGTAAGCGTACTGGGGGTTGGCGTGGAGGAGGTCGACCCTCTCGACCAGGGGGTCCGTTTTATTGGCCCTCACGTGTCTTCTCAGTAGTACCGGCCCTGGGGACGTCAGCCATGGTGGTAACGATGTCCCCGATGTGGACTTCCTTGGGAAGACAAACATTTTCTCGTGAGGGGTGGCATTGGTGGCAGTGCAGAGAAGTGACCGAATCGAGTGGAGCGCATCGGGGAGCACCTCCTGCCAGCGGGAGGTCGGAAGGCCCCTAGACTTTAAGGCTAGTAGGGCGGCCTTCCAAACAGTTGCATTCTCTCTTTCCACCTGTCCGTTCCCCCGGGGGTTGTAACTGGTGGTCCTGCTTGTGGCTATACCCCTAGCGAGCAGGTACTGGCGGAGTTCGTCGCTCATAAACGATGAGCCCCGGTCGCTATGGATATAGCTGGGGAAACCGAACAGGGTGAAGAGGCTGTTCAGAGATTTAATGACCGTGGCACTGGTCATGTCCGGGCAGGGGATAGCGAACGGGAACCGGGAGTACTTGTCAATGATGTTGAGGAAGTACACATTGCGGTCGGAGGAGGGGAGAGGCCCTTTGAAATCGACGCTCAGGCGTTCGAAAGGGCAAGTGGCTTTTATCAGGTGGGCTCTGTCTGGTCTATAAAAGTGCGGTTTGCACTCAGCGCAGACTTGGCAGTTCTTGGTCATGGTCCTGACCTCCTCGATGGAGTAAGGCAGGTTGCGGGCCTTGATGAAGTGGAAGAACCTGGTGACCCCCGGGTGGCAGAGGTCATTGTGGAGGGCCCTCAGCCTATCGATCTGCGCGCTGGCGCAGGTGCCACGCGATAGGGCATCTGGGGGTTCATTGAGCTTCCCAGGCCGGTACAAGATCTCGTAATTGTAGGTGGAAAGTTCGATTCTCCACCTCAAGATCTTGTCATTTTTGATTTTGCCCCTCTGCTTGTTGTTGAACATAAAAGCAACTGAACGCTGGTCAGTGAGCAGGGTAAATCGTTTTCCGGCCAGGTAGTGCCTCCAATGACGCACAGCCTCCACGATAGCCTGGGCCTCCTTCTCGACCGCGGAGTGTCTGGTCTCCGGGCCCTGGAGGGTTCGTGAGAAGAATGCCACAGGTCTCCCCGCCTGATTAAGGGTGGCGGCCAGAGCGAAGTCGGACGCATCGCTTTCCACCTGGAAGGGGATGGATTCGTCCACTGCGTGCATGGTGGCTTTGGCAATGTCTTCCTTGATACGGTGGAAGGCTAAGCGGGCCTCTGCCGTCACGGGAAAAGAGGTGGGCTTGATCAGCGGACGGGCTTTGTCTGCATATTAGGGGACCCACTGAGCGTAGTAGGAAAAAAACCCTAGGCACCTCTTCAGAGCTTTTAGGCAGTGGGGCAGTGGGAGTTCCATAAGGGGACGCATCCGGTCCGGGTCGGGACCGATGACCCCGTGTTCTACAACACAGCCAAGGATGGCGAGGTGGTCTGTGCGGAATATGCACTTCTCCTTGTTATGTGTCAGGTTCAGGAGTTGGGCGGTGCGGAGGAATTTCTCGAGGTTTGCGTCATGGTCCTGCAAGTCATGGCCGCAGATGGTCACATTATCTAGGTAAGGGAAAGTGGCCTGCAGCTCGTTTTGATCGACCATCCGGTCCATCTCCCTTTGGAAGATGGAGACCCCGTTGGTAACGCCGAAGGGAACCCTAAGGAAGTGATAGAGGCGGCCGTTTGCCTCAAAAGCAGTATACTGGCGGTCTTCAGGGCTGATGGGGAGCTGGTGGTACGCTGATTTCAGGTCAATGGTCGAAAAGACGCGGTACTGCGCGATCTGGTTGACCATGTCAGCTATGCGGGGGAGTGGGTAGGCGTCCAGTAGGGTGTAGCGGTTTATTGTTTGGCTGTAGTCGATGACCAGGCGTTGTTTCTCGCCGGTCTTAACGACCACAACCTGGGCTCGCCAGGGGCTGGAGCTGCCCTCAATAATCCCCTCCTTCAGGAGCCGTTCCACTTCGGTTTTGATGAAAACCCTGTCCCCGGCACTGTATCGCCTGCTCTTTGTGGCGATGGGCTTACAGTCAGGGGTGAGGTTAGCACACAGTGGGGGGGGTGGGACTCTGAGTGTGGAGAGGTTGCATCTGGTGCACGGCGGGCAATTTGGAGGCTGCTGGCTGCGGACTGTGAGTGGGCCACCGTACGCCATCGTAACGCTTTTGAGGTGGCACTGGAAATCCAACCCCAGTAGAACAGCAGCGCAGAGGTCGGGCAGGACCAGGAGTTTAAAATTATTGAACACAGTCCCGTCTACTACTAGTGTCACCACGCAGTAGCCGCCAATGTCCGCTGACTGGGACTCGGAGGCCATAGAAATCCGCTGGTGCGCAGGCAGGACTGGGAGAGAGCAACGCCTCACCGTGTCGGGGTGGATGAAGCACTCTGTGCTCCCGGAGTCAAAAAGGCAGTTTATTGCATGGCCGTTTACCTTAACGTCCATTTTGGACCGAGCTAGCTGGTGCGGTCTCGTTTGGTCCAGCGTCACAGAGGCCAGCGTAGGGGTCGGTGTGTCGCTGCGAGTATCAGATGGGGGGGGGTTGGCGGTCTGCTGCGTCCCGGCTGGTGTCCAAGATGGCGGCGTCCATGATTCCCATGTGGCTGGAGTTGTCCAAGATGGCTGCTGCTGCGGTGGTTCGCACATGGCTGGGGAGGCCCAAGATGGCGGCTCGCACGGCCCACACGCGGCGCTGCTGGTGTTCGGGGTGGCTTTGGCCTTGCAGACGCTGGCGTAGTGTCCCTTTTTCCCGCAGCCCGAGCAGGTCGCATTCTTCGCCGGGCAGCGCGCTCTGGGGTGTTTGGCCTGGCCACAGAAGTAGCATTTCTGGCCTTGGGATACTGCTGTCTGGCTTTGGGACACTGCTGCGGTAGTTGGGCCGTTGTTGGGCTGTGGCTGGGGTGGCACGGTGCTATGGGGCTGTCCTACCATGTCCCAGGTTGTCGTTCCCCGCGGCGTCCACGGTGCAGAGGAGTAGGCATCCATGCCCCGGAAGGCTGCGTCCAGCGTTAGTGCAATGTCGGAGGCTTTGTCGAGGGTGAGGTCACTCTGCTCCAGCAGCCGCTGTCGGGTGTAGTTGGACCTGTGGCCCGCTACGAAGGCATCCCGGATCAGTTCCTCCGTGTACTTAGTGGGCGTTACCGCCTTACACTCACAGGCCCGGCCAAGCACGGACAGTGCTTGGAGATATTCCTCAGTCGATTCCCCAGGTTGTTGCTTGCGACTCCCCAGAAGGTGCCTAGCGTATACTTCGTTCACAGGGCGCGTGTACTGGGTCTTGAGGAGCTGGAGGGCGGCTGTGTACGAGGTCGCGTCCCGGATGACTGAGTACACTCGGTGGTTCACCTTGGAGAACAGGACAGACAGTTTGTCCGCATCTGTTTCGACCGCAGTGGAGGCAGTCAGGAATGTCTCGAAGCACGTGAGCCAGTGAGCAAACTTGGTGGAAGCGTCCGCTTCCCGACTGTCCAGGTCCAGGCATGCTGGTGTGAGGATCTTCTCCATTATAAAAAATTTAGTTAATAAAATTGATGCGCCATCAATTACTCAAAAGACTGAGGTTGAGCGAGTAACAATCAGGCTTTTATTAACTAAAGAATGAAGGTCTTGTCTCGAGTGGTCGACCCGCCCAGAATACTAAGGGACTGGGAGGTAGTCACTTATATACCTGGAATAGTGGGAGGAGTCAGCCGAGGCATGTCCAGACCTGTACCTAGTGGAATACACATACAGACACAGACAGGTATGACAGTGGTTTACCACACTTTTCCCATTGGCAGAAGGGTTAAGAACCAGAGGACACAGATTTAAGGTGATTGGCAAAAGAACCAAAGGCGACGTAAGAAAAAACTTTTTTACGCAGCGAGTGGTTAAGATCTGGAATGCACTGCCTGAAAGGGTGGTGAAGGCAGACTCAATCTTATCTTTCAAAAGGGAGTTGGATAAGTGTCTGAAGGAAAGAAATGCAGGGTTACGGGGGAGGGGCGAGGGAGTGGGACTAGCTGAGAGTCGGTACGAGCTTGACGGGCCGAATGGCCTTCTTCCGTGCTGTAACCATTCTATGATTCTATCCGATACATGTGGTCTCCAACTCTTCTGCTCCATGTCAAGATGTATTGGCTTTCTCCATTTCTATCAATAATATTGTGGTCATTGTCCTTCTGAACAACTATAGGTTGGCAGAATCAAGGCATAAGGGCCTCAAAGTTTGAGCAGCAGTACTGTTGAAGTCTGACCAGCTAAAACCATGCAGCTCACAAGAGCAGTGTATTGGTAAGTTTCCCACTGCTTCTCCACCACATGTTTGGCCTGTAGGATTATGTGGAAGCGTCCCAGTGACTGGCCACTTTCTGCAGGTTCCATTTGTGAACCTGAACTCTAGATATACTTCATTCTTTTTTCTTCCTTCTCCTTGCATTTTCATTGCATTGAAATAAAGACTCCTTGCACCGAGGAATTGAAATCTGTGAATATCCTTACCTTCCTCTGGCTTTTAAAATCCAAGTTTGGAATCACCAAACAAGTACCATTTGATTTATTAGGTCTTCTCTCCTCCTCTTTTCAAACCTTTTGGCATGTTACACTATCGGCCTTAGGAGCTAACCTATAACTGGGTTACACTTGTATCATAGTGTAGGATGGGATGGTCCTGCACTTTCCATGTTGAATCTGAAAATTACCAGAATAACAGGAATACCTACAAGTTTAAAATCTGTCCATTGTCGGCTTTGTGTTCGTTTAGTCAGCCAGCTGTCTGAAACCATGTTTAACAGTCTCAAATTCAAGTTGCTGAGAAATCTACTAGCCCACTTGTCGGCTTTCTGTTCACCCAAGGTGGAGTGCGCACTCTCTCCTTGTACCACTTGGCTAATTCTAGAGAGCTTTGATGTAGGTTGGTGGAGCCAAGGTTTAGGGAACGCCAAGTTTGAGCAGCAATACCACTGAAGTTTAACCAGCTAAACCCAACTAAAACCGTGCAGCTCACCAAAGCAGCGCACTGTTAAGTTTCCGGCTGCTTGCCCCGTTCCGTTTAGGATTACGTGGAAGAATCCCAGTGACTGGTCTCTTTCCCCAGGTTCCATTTGTGAACCAGGCTAATTGGTCAATCAGCATCAGCGGCCTGAACACTGCAGATTTGCCTGGCTTGTATCAGAGTACCACGCCTCCAATGGAGTGGTGACTTAATTCTGAACTTCCATTGCCAGGTGTATCAACCTGAATTCAGAAGAGACATTCGCTCCTACCTCTTTGTTTCTCCCAAGGAGTATGGTCGCTCATTAGAAATTAGATCACTGTGAGTTTGCTAGGTGGACAGCCAGTATCAAGAATTTCTCAGGTGCCGCATAAGGCATCAAGTCCCGGGTGTGCAAGCATTTGCTCTCCTGCCTGTCCTACTCGCAGTTTCCTCATCAGCTAATCAAAGGATGTCTGCCTTCAATGTATTGGAATGACTTACACATGGATGCTTGTGTCATGCCAATCACTTTAATGTCCACCACTGCATACCAGCCTCACCCATCACCAATACAGTCGTAATTTGAGGGGCTTTAACAAAGAGGTGTGCCCACCATGAGGCTGACTCCCCCTCCAGTGTACTAAGTGACAGGTCGGTGTCAGCCTGATAATTCCTTGCAAATGCTTCGGTTTTTTTTTCTTGCAAGCTTGGTACTAGTTCTAGGACATGAGCCAGACAAAGCTCTTTTGTTGCATACTTCAGAGTTTTGAACAATGGAAAAGAACTGTTTGGATACAACCTTTGTGCCACAAATTGAAATTGCACCGGGGCATCTTGAGTTTGAAGAAAGACCAAAGTTCCCTCCATCCCTTCGCAATATGATCCCAGATGACTGTGTCCAGTCTGAATTTAGCATCCACTAGGATCCCAGATACCCATATTATTCAACAGTTGGGAAAGATGTCCCTTGAATCCTCCAATCAAAACCTTTGAGATTCACTCTAGGGCAGAACAAGGCTTGGGAGAGTCAAAAACCCTCTGCAATTTTGGTAGGATTTCACAGAGCTAATAACTGATCCCGTGAACTATTACTGTATTTTATGGCGATTAATTGAATTCCTTCTACAATTTTGTGAGACGATTAGAATATTTACCCTTTGCCCTCAATACCTTCCAAAACCTTTGATCTTAAACAACTCTTTTCTTCTTTGTCCATGCCACCAGTCTGTTTTTTTAATGAATGGAGGTATGAAGAAGAGATTAAATAAAGCACCAATTAATTATAAGGCAGGTGATGTGCCATCACCATGTGGCTGTATTTTATTTTAGAATGCATATGAATAAGGTAATTATAAATATATTCTGCACATCATCTATCAAAAGGATTCCAGAATTTTAGACTTCCTTTTGTTTTTCTTGCAGGTTATAAGTCATTCGCTTTGCATGAGAAATTTTGGCATGACACAGATCCATTGTGAGTTAGGACAGAAGTCAGTGATCCCAGATATATTTATACATCATCTAGGCATTTGCTGACATTTATTCCTCTGTTTGTTGTATGAAGAAAATAGATGAACGATAATAGAACTTTATTTCTGTTAAGTCTGTGTGTTATAATGAGAATTATTACACAGACCACAAGAGTAAATTTTAACAGGTCTTTACTAGTCGAAGGTCAGGGCGGAACTGCCCAATAAATCATTACACAGCACTTATATACCGGTGTGGTCACCACCGGTATTACAGTATACAGCAGCCAAGATAAAGTAGTGTAACCCGTAAAATAGTTCTCTTAAAGGTGGAACGGTTACATACACTACAATCCTCCCTTTTTAGCTTAACCGTATATATTCCCCCTTAAACATAACATCATAACATATATACACAACTTCATGTAAAAACAGTTCACAGATTCAGTCTCTCTGGAGGCTTCCTGACTCGGTCCAGATAACGCCTCGGTGGTGTAGTAGTTTTCGGTGGTGTAGTAGGTTCTTTTGGCAAGGTCGATTCGGCTTGAATGCCAGTGTCGGGTTCATCTGGTTCCAGTGTCACCGGATCGGGGGTAGATACTATGGGTATCTCTGCTTCATCATTAGGCGTATAGAGTCGTGGTGTAGGTTGTCCCTTTTCAGATGACTCTATGATCTGGTCAGCATGGCGCCTTATTATGCTTTCACCAATGTCCACGGTATACATCAGCGGTCCTAGTCGTGTGCAAATAGTTCCAGGCTGCCATTTCTCGGTACGGTAGTCCCAGGCCAAAATTTGTTGACCTATCTGGAAGGTCCTAGTTGGCCTTTCATTCATGCCTTGAAATTGCCGGTTCTCTACGTCCCTTCTGATGTTTGGCTTGATCAAATCCAGCCGGCATCTTAGTCTTCTATTGAAAAACATCATGCCGGGAGTTTGGTTTGTGACCGCATGTGTTGCATTCCTGTACGCCAACAAGAAGCTATCTACCTTATGTTGTAGATTTATGTCTTCATTACCCATGGCCTTTATGGCCTTCTTGAAGGTCTGGACAAACCTTTCAGCTAATCCATTGGTGCCGGGATGGTATGGGGCGGACGTGTAGTGCTTAACCCCATTGTTTTTTAAGAACTTCCTGAATTCTTCGGACACAAATTGCGGTCCATTATCAGAACAGATCTGTTCCGGCAGCCCATTCCTGGCAAATATGGTCCTTAATACTGTGATGGTTTTTTCCGTGGTGGTGGAGGACATCTTTATTACCTCCGGCCACTTGGAGTGTGCATCCACCGCGATTAAGAACATTGAGTCCATAAATGGACCAGCAAAGTCGATATGTACCCTTTGCCATGGAGATGAGGGCCACTCCCATGGATGTAGAGGGGCTTGTGGTGGGGCGTTTTGGACCTTCTGGCATCCTAGACAGCTCTTGGTCATTTCTTCGATGTCTCCATCGATATCTGGCCACCACACAAACGCTCTGGCTAGGTCCTTCATTTTCACTCCACCCAGATGCCCCTCGTGAAGCTCCTTTAGCACTTTACTCTGGAGTTTGGGTGGAATCACCACTCTGGATCCACACATCAAGGTTCCTCGGCACACTGACAGCTGTTCTCTTCTTTGCGAGAATGCTGGCAACAGTGGTTCGCCATGTGCTGGCCATCCCTTCACCGTTAAATCGTAGACTCGTGAGAGAGTCGGGTCATTTCTCGTTTCCTTTTCAATGGTAGAATTTGTTACTGGTAGACATTCCACTATGGTTGAGTGGAACATCTCCACTGGGTCCACTGTAGGCGCCTCTTCTACCGTTGGCAACGGTAGGCGCGATAACCCGTCAGCATTCCCATGCTGTTTTGATCCTTTGTATTCTATGTCATATTGGTGTGCCCCTAGGAAAAGGGACCACCTCTGTAGCCTTTGCGCTGTCATAATGGAAACGCCCTTTTTAGGGTTGAATATGGATACCAACGGCTGGTGGTCTGTCAGCAGTGTAAACTTCTTGCCCTGCAGGTAATGATTAAACTTCTTTACTCCCCACACAAGGCTGAGAGCCTCCCTATCTATCTGAGCATAGTTGCGCTCAGCGGAGGTCAATGATCTGGATGCAAATGCGACTGGCCTTTCCGAGCCATTTGGCAACTTGTGTGAGAGTACTGCTCCAATACCATAAGGAGAAGCATCACAAGCTAAACGGATAGGTAGCGTTGGGTTGAAGTGAGCCAACACTTCCTCTGAGGTGATCAATGCCTTGCTTTTGCGAAAGGCCCTCTTACAGTCCTCGCTCCACTTCCATGGTACTTCTTTCTGCAAAAGAGCATTCAGCGGGTGCAGCACCGTGGATAGATTTGGCAGAAACTTATGGTAATAGTTAATCAACCCTAGGAACGACTTCAACTGGGATACATTTTCCGGAGCGGGAGCCTTCACAACAGCTTCAATCTTGTCAGGTGACTTGTGCAGCCCCTCCTGGTCAATGACATGACCACAGTACGAGATCTTTTTCTGAAAGAACTCACATTTTTGGTGATTAACTCGAAGGCCATATTCCTTCAACCTGGTGAGCACCAGTTTCAAATTTGCAAGGTGTTCCTCATCGTCATCTCCTGTAATCAGGATATCGTCCAAGTAACATTGAGTGCTTGGAATTCCCTGTAATACCTGCTCCATGGCCCTCTGCCAAATTGCTGGAGCCGAAGCCACTCCAAAAACCAGTCTATTATATCGATACAAGCCTCTGTGCGTGTTGATTGTGAGATACTGGCGCGACTCTTCCTCAACTTCCATCTGTAAGTACGCTTGCGCCAGGTCTGTCTTGGTGAAGTGTTTCCCGCCAGACAATGAAGCAAAGATATCCTCAATCCGCGGAAGCGGATATTGCACCGTGTGAAGCACCGGATTAACTGTGATCTTGAAGTCTCCACAGGTGCGGACCTTCCCCGGTTCCCCTGGCTTGTTACTTGATGAACGCTTCATGACGGGAACAATGGGCGTGGCCCACTCACTCCAGTCCACCTTAGACAGTACTCCTGAACGTTCTAGCCCTTCCAGCTCAGCTTCCACAGCAGGTCGTATCGCATAAGGTACCGGTCTGGCTTTGAAAAATTTTGGGTTTGCATGTTCTGCAATCTTGATTTTTGCCTTAATTCCTCTTAGTGTTCCCAGTCCCTGTTGGAACACCTCTTTAGCCTCATCCAATATTCTGGACAATCGTTCAGGTTTGACATTTTTGTTTCCGGAATCTACCGTCATTGCTTTTAGGGAGTGCCAGTCCATATTTATTTTCCTGATCCACTCCCGTCCCAGAAGTGGTGGACCTCCCTCAGGTAGTACATATAAGTCCATTCCTTGGTGTTCTTTGCCCTTGTGTATCACCTTGACTTTTATCTTTCCGATGGAGCATACTTTTTGCCCTGTGTACGTCTGCAATACTATCTCCGTATCCCGTAGGGGAATATCATAGAGTCATACAGCACGGATAGAGGCCCTTCGGCCCATCGTGTCCACGCCGGCCATCAAGCCCTGTCTAATCTAATCCCATATTCCAGCATTTGGTCCGTAGCCTTGTATGCTGTGGCATTTCAAGTGCTCATTCAAATGCTTCTTAAATGTTGTGAGGGTTCCTGCCTCCACAACACTTTCAGGCAGTGAGTTCCAGACTCCAACCACCCTCTGGGTGAAAAAGTTCTTTCTCAAATCCCCTCTAAACCCCCCGCCCTTTACCTTGAATCTATGCCCCCTAGTTATTGACCCCTCTACTAAGGGAAAAAGTTCCTCAGCATCCATCCTATCTATGCCCCTCATAATTTTGTACACCTCAATCATGGCCCCCCTCAGCCTCCTCTGCTCCAAGGAAAACAAACCCAATCTGCCCAGTCTCTCTTCATAGCTGAAGCGCTCCAGCCCTGGTAACATCCTGGTGAACCTCCTCTGCACCCTCTCCAACGCGATCACATCCTTCCTGTAGTGTGGCGACCAGAACTGCACACAGTATTCCAGCTGTGGCCTAACCAGTGTTTTATACAGCTCCATCATAACCTCCTTGCTCTTATATTCAATGCCTCGGCTAATGAAGGCAAGTATCCCATATGCCTTTTTTACCACCTTATCCACCTGTTCCGCCGCCTTCAGGGATCTGTGTACTTGCACACCCAGATCCCTCTGACCCTCCGTCTTGCCTAGGGTCTTACCATTCATTGTGTATTCCCTTGCCTTGTTAGTCCCCCCAAAGTGCATCACCTCGCACTTTTCCGGGTTAAATTCCATTTGCCACTGTTCCGCCCATCTGACCAACCCATCTATATCGTCCTGCAGACTGAGGCTACCCTCCTCGCTATTTACCACCCTACCAATTTTTGTATCATCCGCGAACTTACTGATCATACCTTTTACATTCATATCCAAGTCATTAATGTAGACCACAAACAGCAAGGGACCCAGCACCGATCCCTGTGGTACCCCACTGGCCACAGGCTTCCAGTCACAAAAACAACCTTCGACCATCACCCTCTGCCTTCTGCCACTAAGCCAGTTTTGTATCCAATGTGCCAAGGCACCCTGGATTCCATGGGCTCTTACCTTCTTGACCAGTCTCCTGTGCGGGACTTTATCGAAGGCCTTACTGAAATCCATGTATACCACATCCACTGCGTTACCCTCATCCACACACCTAGTCACCCCCTCAAAAAATTCAATCAAATTAGTCAGACATGATCTTCCCTTGACAAAGCCATGTTGACTATCCCTGATTAATCCTTGCCTCTCCAAGTGGAGACAAATTTTGTCCCTCAGAATTTTTTCCAATAATTTTCCTACCACTGAAATTAGGCTCACTGGCCTGTAGTTCCCCGGTTTTTCCCTACTTCCCTTCTTGAATAATGGTACTACATTAGCGGTTCTCCAGTCCTCTGGCACATCCCCTGTGGCCAGAGAGGTCCTGAATATATGTGTTAGAGCCCCCGCAATCTCTTCCTTTGCCTCACACAGCAGCCTGGGATACATTTCATCCGGGCCTGGGGATTTATCCAGTTTTAGGCCAGCTAAAACCGCCAATACCTCCTCCCTCTCGATGTTAATATGTTCGAGCATATCACAGTCCCCCCGCCCTATTTCTATGTCTACATCGTCCTTCTCCATAGTGAAAACAGATGCAAAAAATTCATTTAGAACCCCTCCTACATCTTCCGGCTCCACACACAGATTGCCACTTTTGTCCCTAATGGGCCCTATTTTTTCCCTAGTTATCCTCTTACCCTTAATATACTTATAAAACATCTTAGGATTTTCCTTTATTTTGCTCGCCAGTGTTATTTCATGGCCCCTCCTTGATCTCCTAATTTCTTTTTTAAGTATCCTCCTGCACTTTTTGTACTCCTCTAGGGCTTCCTCCGTCTTTAGCCTTTTGTATCTGCCAAAAGCCCTCCTTTTTTTCCTAATCCATTCTCATATATCCCCTGACATCCAAGGTTCCCTGTGGTTTTTGGAACCACCCTTGACCTTTACGGGAACATGTTGCCATTGTATGATCTCAATCTCCCTTCTGAAAGCCTCCCATTGCTCCGATGCGGATTTTCCTACAAGTAGCTGATCCCAGTCCATTTTGGCCAGATCCTGCCTTATCCTATTAAAATCGGCCTTCCCCCAATTTAGAACCTTTATTTCTGGCCCATCCATGTCCTTTTCCATGACCACCTTAAATCTTACCATATTATGGTCACTGTCACCAAAGTGCTCACCTACTAGCACTTTTTCCACTTGGCCAGCCACATTACCTAGAATTAGGTCCAGTACCGCCCCCTCTCTTGTAGGACTTTCTACATGCTGGCTCAAAAAGCTCTCCTGGATGCACTTTAAGAATTCTACACCCTCTGAGCCTTTCACACTCTGACTATCCCAGTTAATATTGGGGAAGTTGAAATCGCCCATTATTATTACCCTATTATTTGCACATTTCTCTGAGATTTGCCTACATATCTGTTCCTCTATCTCCCCCTGACTGTTTGGAGGCCTATAGTACACTCCCAGCAAAGTGCTTGCCCCCTTTTTGTTTTTAAGCTCCACCCGTATGGCCTCATTAGAGGAACCTGCTAATATATCATCCCTCCTTACTGCAGTAATTGACTCCTTAATTAATATTGCGACACCCCCTCCTCTTATACCTCCCCCTCTGTCTCGCCTGAAGATTCTGTACCCCGGAATATTGAGCTGCCAGTCTTGCCCCTCCCTCAACCATGTCTCCGTGATAGCAACAATATCATACTCCCATGTGTTTATCAACACCTTCAGTTCATCCACCTTATTTGCAAGACTCCTTGCATTAAAATAGATGCCATCCAGCCTTGCCCTTATATGTTTGCCCTGTCTACCAAGTTGACTTGTTTTTTTCTCTATAATTGGCAGCACATCACCCCCTATTTCAGCTCCCCTCTGTATCCCGTCCCCCTGCCAAGTTAGTTTAAACCCCCCCCAACAGTGCTAGCAAACCTCCCCGCAAGGATATTTGTCCCGCTCTGGTTCAGGTGCAACCCGTCTGACTTGTACAAGTCCCACCTTTCCCAGAAGCAGGCCCAGTGATCCAGGAAAGTAAAACCCTCCCCCCTACACCAACTCCTTAGCCACGCATTCAACTTCTCTATCCTCCCATTCCTATACTCACTAGCACGTGGCACTGGGAGTAATCCAGAGATTACAACCTTTGAGGTCCTGCTCTTTAATCTGTTACCTAGCTCCCTAAATTCTTGATGCAGGACCTCATCTCCCTTCCTTCCTATGTCGTTGGTCCCAATGTGGACCACGACCTCTGCCTGCTCACCCTCCCCCTTAAGAATGCCCTGCAGCCGCTCAGTGACATCCCTGACCCTGGCCCCAGGGAGGCAACAAACCATCCTGGAGTCACGTTTGCGGCCACAGAAATGCCTATCTGTTCCCCTTACGATAGAATCCCCTACCACTATTGCTCTCCCACTCTTTTTCCTCCCTTCCTGAGCAGCAGAAGCTTCCCTGGTGCCAGGAAGCTGGCTGCTGCTGCCTTCCCCTGGTAAGTCATCTCCCTCAACAGTATCCAACTTGGTATACTTGTTTGAAAGGGGGATGTCCGCAGGGGTTCCCTGCACTACCTGCCTGCCTTTGTTGCTCCGCCTGATGGTCACCCTCTGTGCAGCCCTACCCTGAGGCGTGAACAACTCGCTAAACGTGCTATCCACGAGCCTCTCAGCATCGCGCATGCTCCAAAATTCATCCACCCGCAGCTCGAGCGCCGTAATGCGGTCTACAAGTAGCTGCAGCTGGATGCATTTCCCGCACACATGGTCGTCAGGGACACTGGCAGCGTCCCTGACTTCCCACATGGAGCAAGAGGAGCAGAACACGGGTCTGAACTCTCCTGCCATGACTTACTCCTTTAATTAATTAAAAAATTTATTCAATACCCCAGTTACAGGTATACTCTAGGGCGCTTTATTTACCAAAATGTGTGAATAACCTTTTGTAATCTTGCTTATTCATGACCGTCAATGCCGATCCGGTGTCCAATTCCATCTTCACTTGGACTCCTGCTATCTGCAGTGTGACCCAGATAGTTTGTCGGTCAGCTTCCTTACTCACATTGTGAATTCTCAGACTACCCAGTTCCTTGCTGTTAGAGTCTGAATCCGAATTCTGTTCATCCGAACTCTTCTCAGCCACCTTATGTACCTTTCTGCACTTTTCCTGCGGTGACTTTTTGTTGCTGGTCTTCTTTCCTGACCGGCATACTTTAGCTATGTGACCAAGCTTGCCACATTTTCTACATTCCTGGTTTTTAAACCAGCATTGGTTCTGATCGTGTGTTGTCTTTCCACAATGATAACATTTCGTTGTACCCAAAGCCATTTGATCTACGCTGAGTACCGCTGCCTTCAGCTGCATTTCCGCAGTGCCTCTCGCTGCGGCTTCGTGCGATGCTGCAATAGTGACAGCCTTATCAAATGTAAGATCATTCTCTTCAAGCAGCCGCTTTTGTGTTCCTTCTTTCGACAATCCACACATGAATTTGTCTCTCAGTGCCTCTGTCAGGCTTTCCCCAAACTGACAGTCTTTCGCTAGCTTACGCAGTTCAATTAAATACTCCGCGTTGCTTTCCTCTTTCAGTTGCGTTCTCGCATAAAATTTAAATCGTTCCGCTAACATCAGTGGTGTGGGGTTCAAATGATTCTTCAGGACAGCAACAATATTAGCGAAAGTCTGATCCGCTGGTTTAGCTGGTGATAGAAGATGCTTCAATAGCCCGTATGTCTTCGCACCCATTGAGTTTAGTAAGGTTAGTGCTTTATCTTCATCTGATATTTTATTTGCCTTACAATATATCTCTATGCGTTCTACATACGTGGCCCAATCTTCAACATCGGGATCGAAATCGTTGATGTTACCACGCTTAGGCATCCTCGCAATCTTCTTGAGAAACAAAAAGAAATTTTTCTTTAACTTTTTTTTTTCAAAATGGCGGTTTCCCGCACTTGTCTTCTTCCCCGCCTACGAAAATGGTGGCTTCCCGCGTTTGCCTTTCTCCCCCGCTGGCTGTAATGGCGATTGCTGTATTGCTGCGTTCGCCCTCCCCAGCGGCTTTCAAATCGTGCCTCCCAGCCCCTCTTGCAGTCCGGTCCTTCCCCCCCGGCTGCGGCTGAGTTCTCCACGTTTTTTTAAAATTTTCTCCGCGCCTTACGCTGTCCCGGTCACTGCGCCTTGCGGCCTCGGTAGCTGCCCGGCCTTTCTCACCGGTTGCGGTCGAGCTGTCTCTCGACGCTGTTGCGTCTCCCAGCCCGCTTGCAGCCCGGTCTTTTACACCGGCTGCGTTTGTCGCGGTCAAGCTCTCTCTCGACGCTGTTGCGTCTCCCAGCCCGCTTGCAGCCCGGTCTTTTACACCGGCTGCGTTTGCATTCACCGCGGCTCCCATGCCTTACGCTGCCCCAGTCTCAGCGCCTCTGGCCCCGACTTCTGGCCGGCTCTTTTCCCCGGCCGTGGTCGAGTTCTCCACCCTTATATCCTCCGTTTCCCCCTCCCCTACTTCACAGCCAACGTGGCCGACTTGCTGCTCGTCGCTGATCGGCTTACCCACCACCGTGATAGAAGGGATGATCACTGCCTGTTGCTGATGGAAGGCTTCGTGTCAGGATTCTTCCTTTGCTCTTCAGACCTGCATCTTTTCTCAGCTGGATGATGAGGGCGGATGCCTCCTCTCAACGCCTGTCAAACTGCCTTGGATGTATCTCTGCCGCAGGGTAAGATCGTACTCGTCGCCACTGTTAAGTCTGTGTGTTATAATGAGAATTATTACACAGACCACAAGAGTAAATTTTAACAGGTCTTTACTAGTCGAAGGTCAGGGCGGAACTGCCCAATAAATCATTACACAGCACTTATATACCGGTGTGGTCACCACCGGTATTACAGTATACAGCAGCCAAGATAAAGTAGTGCAACCCGTAAAATAGTTCTCTTAAAGGTGGAACGGTTACATACACTACAATTTCCAATTTTATTACTGCTCTGGGTTGTGCCTGATGATGCATTGCTTGTTGCAGCCATGATTGCTAAAGGCCAATCAGGAGAACGTCTAGCAGAATTATATGGAGGAAATAGAAATGAAAGTTGAGTTAAGAATTCCCTTTCAGGTCTGTGAGTTGGTTATATGAAAGAAGGATAAGATCATCCCAAAAATTAATTAAAGCTCTGCTATTGATGTTAAACATATTTTAATCGCTGCATAATTCACATTTAAATTAACTGTTGAAACAGAATATTAGCAACTGCAATGTGTAACCAGCAATGACAGATAAAAGATCAATATATAGTTATCTGCAATGCCTTGCACCAAAGAAACATAATGGCTCAGATTTTGCTGTTGCAGGGCATCTAACGGTGTCTGTCATTAGTTAGACTTGCCCTTGCATGTTTAAGTTTTTTACATTTTTTGTGTGGCACGTTGCTGAAAGTGTGAGCTGATCACGTGCAGCGAGGGAAACTGGGCATCTGAGTGAACAGGGAAAGCAACTGTGTATCTCCATAGCCAATCAGATTGAAGATTGTGAAAGTAACCGCGCAAGGACTGAGAAGAAAGTTTAAATTAGAGAGGGTAAATTCAATGTCAAATCAGGTACAGAAAGAGAAATACAGAGGGAAAGAAAGATTGGATTACGAGAGAGAGAAAAAAGAGGCAGAAAGGAAAAGTTAAAGAAAAATTAAATTTTACATTTTCAAAATCTCCAGCAACAATTAAAACTTGAAAGAATGAGAATCCACACTTGTAATAATTAATTTTCAGTGTCAGGGAGATTGTTTGGCAGTAATTAACACTTAGCACATCATTAAAAGGGTACTTAGACTGAAATGGACAGTTTCTGTGGTGAAACAACAACAGAAAATGCTGGAAAAACTCAGCAGGCCAGGCAACATCCGTGGAGAGAGAAACAGAGTCAACGTTTCGGGTCGAAACCCTACGTCAGGACTGAAAAAACACAGGAAATGAAACAGATTAAAAGGCCAGTTTGGGTGCTGGGAAATGGGGATGAAAGAACAAAAGAGAAGTGAAGAGACATTAAATGGTATTCAAAACGAGACGAGATGGTGATAGGACTAGGAAGGAGACAAAAGACGGCTTTAGATGAGGTGTGAAATGCGCTGGCAGAATGGGAGACAGCTGCCATGTGGGAGAGAAAAAAAGGGGGAAGGACACAAAACAAAGTTGTGGATAAAAAATAGATATAAAAATGTAATGGGGGCCAAGGTTATGATCTGAAATTGTTGAACTCGATATTGAGTCCGGAAGGCTGTAAAGTGCCTAATCGGAAGATGAGGTGCTGTTCCTCGAATTTACTCTGGGTTTCCGTGGAACAATGCAAGAGCCCGAGGACGGTGAGGTCTGAGTGGGAATGGGGCGGTGAATTAAAATGACAGGTGACCGGAAGCTCGGGGTCACCCTTACGGACTGAACGGAGGTGTTCCGCAAAGCGGTCACACAATCTGTGTTTGGTCTCCCCAATGTAGAGGAGACCACATCGTGAGCAGCGAATACAGTATACTAGATTGCAAGAAGTACAAGTAAATCACTGTTTCACCTGGTAGGGGTGTTTGGGGCCCTGGACAGTGGGAAGGGGGGAGGTATAAGGGCAGGTCTTGCATCTCCTGCACTTGCACGGGAAGGTGCCGGGCAAAGAGGGAGGGGTGCTGGGGGTGATAGAGGAGTGGACTAGGGTGTCTCGGAGGGAGTGGTCCCTACAGAATGCTGAAAGGGGAGGGGAGGGAAGATGCATTTGGTGGTGGGATCACGTTGGAGGTGGCGGAAATGGCAGAGGATGATCCGTTGAATGTGGAGGCTGGTGGGGTGAAAGGTGAGGACAAGGGGAACCCTATCGTAGTTCCGGGAGGGAGGGGCAGGGGTGAGGGCAGAAGTGCGGGAGATAGAAGGGCATGGTCTAGGGCCATGTCAACCACGGTAGAGGGGACACCTTGGTTGAGGAAAAAGGAAGACATGTTGGAAGCACTGGTGTGGAAGGTGGCACCGTCGGAGCAGATGCGGTGGAGACGGAGAAACTGGGAGAATGAAATAGAGCCCTTACAGGAGGCGGGGTGGGAGGAAGTGTAGTCCAGGTAGCTGTGGGAGTCAGTGGGCTTGTAGTGAATGTTGGTCAATAACCTATCCCCAGAGATGGAGACAGAGAAATTGAGGAACGGAAGGGAAGAGTCGGAGATGGACCATGTGAAGGTGAGGGAAGGGTGGAAATTGGAGACAAAGTGAATTAAATTGTCTAGTTCAGGGCGAGAGCAGGAAGCAGCACCGATACAGTCATCAATGTACCAGAAAAAGAGATGAGGGAGGGGACCCGAGTAGGACTGGAACACAGAATGTTCCACATATCCCACGAAAAGGCAGGCATAGCTAGGACCCATGCAGGTACCCATAGCAACACCTTTGATTTGGAGGAAATGAGTGGAGTCAAAGGAGAAGTTGTTCAATGTGAGAACAAGTTCAGCCAGGCGGAGGAGGGTGGTGGTGGATGGGAACTGGTTGGGCCTCTGTTCAAGGAAGGAGCGGAGCGCCCTTAGGCCATCCTGGTGGGGGATGGAGGTGTAGAGGGATTGTACGTCCATGGTGAAAAGGAGGCGGTTGGGGCCAGAAAACTGGAAACTGTTAAAGTGGCAAAGGGCGTCAGAAGAGTTGCGGATGTAGGTGGGCAGAGACTGGACAAGGGGAGAAAAGATAGAGTCGAGATAGGAAGAGATAAGTTCCGTGGGGCAAGAACAGGCTGAAACGATGGGTCTACCAGAGCGGTCCTGTTTGTGGATCTTGGGAATGAGGTAGAAGCAGGCTGTGCAGGGTTGGGGAACGATGAGGTTGGTGGCCGCGGGGGGAAGATCTCCGGAGGAGATGAGGTCAGTGACAGTCTTGGAAATGGTGGTTTGATGTTCAGTAGTGGGGTCATGGTCCAGCTGGAGTTAGGAGGAGGTGTCGGAGAGTTGGCGTGCTCAGCACTCATTGTGAGATGGAGGGGGCGATTTTGCCAATGGGGGCGCGTTGGAGGTGGGACTGCTGCTTGTTGGAGTTTCTGTGGTGAGTTTAGTTCATATCTACCGTGCAAATACAGCAACTTCACGCCATTCAATGTTTTTCAGTGGTGGGTCAGACAGTGAGATGCCGTTTCCACAAAGCTACTGGTGGAGTGGCGCAACTCGGACAGCAACTTTCGGATATTTGAGTATAACCGCACACCTGCTCCTCGCCTGAAGTTTCTGTACCACTGGCAGATAAATAACGACAAGCGACTTGAGCCCTACTGTTATTTTGACAGGAAAATCTGGGTCATTATCTTTTCAGGTGCAGCTCATTTCAGATCTGTTAGTGTGCCTGTTGTCAGTTTGAATGCACTACGATATTCAGTCAGCGCTCATTGTGAGATGGAGGGGGTGATTTTGCCCGTTGGAGGCAGGACTGCTGCTTGTCGGGTTTTAGTCCCGCCTCCATCGACGTTCGGCCAACCCACGCTATTTTCCCTTGATTGACCTTGTTATACCCGCCCAGCGGGCTTAGCAGGCCAGTTAAGGGAAAGCTGGTGACAGGGAACGTCAGCGTATGACGTTTCATCTGTCAAAGATTTTTGACAGATGAATTGGCATTGTTTGACAGCTTTGAGAAGCTGTCAAACACTGACATTCTCTGTTGTTTGGTGAGTTCTTGTACTCAAGGCTCACCAAACCTATTTCCTGAGCAGAAATCAGATGGCTGGTGCATTGGAGAATGCAGCAGCCATTCTGTCATCTCTGCAGTGGATATGCCGGAGCCTCAGGATCCCCAACGATTGAAGCCTGCAGGATGAAACAAAGGTAAGTAAACTTTTTCTAACACTTTTCACTCACCTCACATACTTACCTCTCCACACTTGCACCCATCACTCACCTCCACAGTGCACTTTTGGACCCCTCTCACCCCCTGCAGACCCACTGCTCGCCTCGCTGACCCTGGCGGGGTTTCCCGACATTGAGAAGCCCGCACTTCTGTTGGAATATTGGGGATAATCCTCTTAACTGCCTGCTAACTACCTGTTAACGGGCAGTTAAGTGGCTGTAATCCCCTTCCCGCCTCGAGGAGATGGGACCCGGCGTGGGTCGGGTACCCGCCTCCTGGGAAGATGGCACGGAGGCGGGTTGGGGGCAGGATGGGTACCCGCCCCCAGATTCTGCCATTATCCTGGCAGTCACGCCTCCAAATCCAACTCCCCAGGGCTGGCAAAATCGCCCCCGGAGAATTAATTCAAAAGAATGAAATATACTCCCAATAAACATTGAGGGCTGGATTTTGATACTGGAGGCATGTAGGAGGCAGGACTACAACTTTTGGGATTATAGTCCCGCCTCCATCGAGTTGTGGCCAACCCACTTGATTTTCCCCTGATTGACCTTGTTGAGCCCGCCCAGCGGGCTCAGCAGGCCAATTAAGGGCCACCCGGCAACAGGTGACGTCACAGATTGACATTTCATCTGTCAAGAGCTTTTGACAGATGAAATATCAGCGTTTGACAGCTCTTTGAAGCTGTCAAACACTGACAATCGGTACACTAAGTTAATTCCTTCCTCTCAGGCTGATTTAGAGATCTCTCCGGAACAGAAAGCTGAATGCTGCAACTTTTGACAGCCCGCGGCCATTCTGCTTTCTGTGCCAGTGAGATGAGGAACTCTCGAGACCTGAAGGAAGGAAGGCTGTAAAGGTAAGTAAAGGTAAGTAAAACTTATTTAAGCACTTTACACACACCAAACACACTTACCTCTGCACTCATGCACACATCACTCACCTGAACACCGGACATCTCGAACCCTCCAAGCCCTTCAGCCCGACGGTCCACCTCGCTAACTTGGCGTGGTTTGGAGCCGTCGGGAATCCCACACTTCAGGGATAAAAATAGGGATTAGGCTAAAAACTGCCTGTTAACAGGCAGTTAATTGGTACTGATCCCCTTCCCGCCTCGGGGAGGCAGGTCCCAGCACAGGTCGGTAATCCGCCTCCTTTGAAACTGGCATGGAGGCGGGTTGGGGGCGGGACGGGTTTGTGCCCCCCGATTTTGCGATTTTAACCCCCCAGACGCCTCCAATCCCGCCTCAACGGCCTAATGAAAATCGAGCCCTGAGTATCTCATGTCATAGGGCTCGTCCCAATTCAAGAAAATTGGAGCTTCCCAAAACCGTTTAACTGAAAGTTAACTGTCTTGTGTCATGCGGTGGCCTGTGGCCTCTGCGATCTCATGGCGTTAGAGGCCTGTGTGCTTCAGTTCCTTTTCTTCCATTCAGTCTACAATACTTGTAAGAGCATAAGAATTAGGAGCAGGAGTAGGCCGTACGGCCCCTCGAGCCTGCTTCCACCATTCAATAAGATCATGGCTGATCTTCGATCTCAACGCCACTTTCCCACCCGATCCCCATATCCCTTGATTCCCCTAGAGTTAGAGTGACTTCACTTGGGGACCTACGGTTCTTCTCATACACATTGCTGGGAAGCAGTGATTGGAAAACCAGGTTCACCACAACAGCACGGCGATGCACCGAGCCAATTCTGTTTCTCAAACTGGTGTTTCCACTGTTTCGTAGATAAAAATAAGTGCAAAGGCTATATGGCAGGGAGACACTAATAATATATTACACTTACAGAAAGCAGACAGAGTAGATTTTAAGATCATTAGTCTGGGCTGGCCTTGTTCCCAGGTCCCATAGATGAAAGGCCACTGCCTAATGCACTGCACTACTCAGGTCCCCTAAGGCACTTTCTACATTTTCATTGAGCCATTACATGCAAGTTTTATGCACTATATATGGCTGGCTTCCAGACATTTGAATCACTTATACCATCTCGGTGAGTGACTATTCAGCTACCTGGGAAGTGTGAAAGGTGCATTATTAGAAGTATGGTCTGATTATCTGGTTTTCTTTTGGGGAATAAAAACAGATAATATGTTTTTTTTTGGTTGAATTCAACAAATTGTGAGCAAAATTACCTCGATTAACAAGAAGAGGAAAACCTGACTCTTAGCGGAAAAATAAAATAACTTTCACATATTTCTGAAACCACCTTATTGCACTCTCTGAAAGAGGCAAAACAGAATTAATTATAGATCATTCTACAGAGATCAATACGGCAGTAAAAAATGTGTATAATCATGCGATATTTCATAAATATATGCAGTTTCTGCTCAGACGCTTGGAATATGTTAGTGATCAGGTAATTTTGCGCAGTCTACAGGGTTCTTACAGCACTGCACTGATTCAGTCATTTCCTGCAGTTAGCATTGCTGCTCCTACTGTGACTTGTTTTCATGCAGGGAGAATATAAGAGGGCTGCTGTCAGACATCTTATCAGGCATTTTTATCATTAACATCTATGCATAACTTAAATGACATTTGCCATATCCTTTGGGAGTTAAAAATCCTGATTGTGCTTCAGCAAGGGAAAAAAATATAGGCCATTCTGAGATGCTTTCAAAAAAGGTCCTGGCAAAGTCGTCAAAGAATCTTCAGCAGAAATCCTGACAAGATGACAAAATATATTTTTTATGGATTAAAGATTCAACTATGAATATTGAAATAATGAAGCTGTTTTGTTGAAGTTTATACCATAAATATCTTGATCTGACTTACGTGTTGAACGTATGCAAAGTCTTTTAACACTCCCCCCCATCTTACTTAGTGATCCATATTGAAACATGTTGAGATGGGTAATGGGTATTTGATTAGGCAAATGACAGTTTGATTTTGTCTAAACTGTTGTTCAACTGATTGTTAGAAACAGCTCTGGTCAAAACACCTGGTAGTGTGGAATCATAGAAACATAGAAGATAGGAGCAGGAGTAGGCCATTCGGCCCCTCGAGCCCGCTCCGACATTTAATGAGATCATGGCTGATCATCCAAATTCAGTACCCTATCCCTGCTTTCTCCCCATATCCCTTGATCCCTTTAGCCTCAAGAAATATATCCAACTCCTTCTTGAATATATTTAATGAATTGGCCTCCACTGCCTTCTGTGGTAGAGAATTCCACAGGTTCACCACTCTCTGGGTGAAGAAATTCCTCCTCATCTCTGTCCTAAATGGCTTACCCCTTATCCTTAGACTGTGACCCCTGGTTCTGGACTCCCCCGCCATCGGGAACATCCTTCCTGCATCGAGTCTGTCTAGTCCTGTTAGAATTTTATAAGTTTCAGTGATTCCAGCTTCAATCATTCCAGTGCCATTTATTGTTAAAATATATTAATTTATACTTTGGAAGGGGGGGGGGGGAGAATAACAATGTGGATGCAACCTTAATGTTGTCTGGAGATTGATTGCCATGATTAGCCAACAACTCCATTATCGTTGTATCATGCGACTACCAGGATGGTAATAGACCATGGTCTTTTTGCATCCAGCAATTCCTATGCCTATTGTCTCCTCAGGGTTTAGGAAGGAAGCTTCAGAGAGTAGGACTGAGACACAATAGGCCAGAGTTAGAGAAACAAAGGGTTTGGAGTGGAGGTGGGCCCAGAGGTAGGGTGAACGAGGCCATGGAGGAATTTGTAGAAGAGGATGAGGATTTTGAAATCAATGTATTGGAAGCTAAAAAGAAAACAGTGTAGATCAGCAGGGATTGAAGTGCCATCAAGCAGACTTAGTGTGGGACTGGGATGTGAACAGTGAAATTTTGGAATAGTTGGAGTTTGATAAAGCTTGGGGGCCAGTGAGGAGGGCATTGTAGAAATCAGGTTCGGCGGTGACAAAAACAAAAGGCTTTTCTTTGCAATGGGAATGAGGTTAGGGCAGAAGTGGGCAAGGAGGTGGAAGTAAGTGCACTTGGTGATGGCTAGAATAGGACAGCGAACAGGACACTGAAGATGTGGATCATCTGGTGCAACCTGATTGAGCAATTGGAGTGGGAGATGGAGTCGCTGCAAAGGCTACAGCGTTTTTGGTAGGTCTGAGCGCAATAATGTTGGTCTTCCAATGTTGAATTGGAGAGAATTCTAGTCATCCATGACTTGATGTCGGACAGATACTCTGATAGCACAGAGGCAGTTGCGGAGTTGAAGGAAGTGATGGAGAGGTGGAGCTTGGTTTCATCAGCCTACACCCATACCTATGGATAGTATAGCGAAGCGATACCATATAATGGACAAAAAGGAGCGGCTGAGGATTGGAATCTTGGGGTACACTAGAGTGGAGCAGGAGGTGGAAGCTACAGCAGCTGCAAAGATGGCCTCAATCTTAGAGATGGAAAGACTTGGTCAAAAGTTGACTGGGAAGTAGCATTGAACAGGGTGGGAGACTGGAGAGATAGCTTGTTCCTGGCGAGCAGGGATGTAAGATTGAGGGGGGAGATGGGTGATGGTGGTGGGGCAAGGCACAGAAGCTCAGTTATGGAGTGGCAGCTAATAGGCACATAGGTGAACATAGAGCGGCATCTTAAGGTACGTAAATGCCAAAAGAGAAAATTAAGCATAGTTAGGGATGAACTGATGAGATATACCCTGAGTTTTTGTAGGGAACATTTTTGTGTATTATGATGACAGAGTAGCCATGTATCCATAGGTGAATCAACAGTGTTGAAAAAAATATTGCATAGTTACTGCAAGATATTTGAAAATAAGCAAGCAATACAAAAAACCATAAGAGACTGAGTTTGATGTGTATAATTAACTAGTGACAGTGTTATTGAATGAATAATATCAAGTGACAACAGGCATTAGAAACTCTGTTTCTGCACTGTACATAGAGTATGAGCCTGCATTGCATTTGCCAAGCAGTGTTTGATGGTGCAATTTTGCCTTGATTGCTGCTGTACCTGGTTTGAGCAGGACATGAAGAACTTTGATCTGTGTTCGGCTGGGGTCCTGTCTTTCACTCGGTTTTCTGTGCCTTCTCGCCTTCACGTTAAAAGCCTCGGCTTACAGCTTTGATCAATAACGGGTTTGATCTTTGTTGCTGGTTTACTTTGTGAAGTCACTGTACTGATCCTGATCCCCTGCTGTGATTGCTCTTTGAAGGATGCAAAGGTTTATAGGTTGTGTTTAATCACTGGGGCCCTCATGTAAAATTAACCGAGCCCATAAGGATGGCATGATAACTGATTGTTTTCATTCATACCTGAAAACAAAGGATGACCTTTTCTAACTATGAATTGTTCTGTGCTACTCAGCTCATTAGGCCAAACGGCTACAGTACCAAATATTGTTCCATATTGACAAATGCTGTCATGTACACTGAAAGGGTTAATTTAATCTATTCAACACATCTTATTATGAGGCATGTAAAATAGTTCAGAAGCAAAAAGATCCCCATGGAATTACAATAGAAATGACAATTTATTTTGTGGTTATTGAAATATGTTTTTCCCAGCGGGATAATATTGGTCTGGAAATTAAGCTTTGGATTTTCACCTGGATCATATTCAGTTTTGAATCCCAGCTGTAAAAATGTTTTCATAGAAACATAGAAACATAGAAGGTAGGAGCAGGAGTAGGCCATTCGACCCTTCGAGCCTGCTCCGCCATTCAGTGAGATCATGGCTGATCATCCAAATTCAGTACCCTGTCCCTGCCTTCTCCCCATATCCCTTGATCCCTTTAGCCTTAAGAAATATATCCAACTCTTTCTTGAATATATTTAATGAACTGGCCTCCACCGCCCTCTGTGGCAGAGAATTCCACAGGTTCACCACTCTCTGGGTGAAGAAAATCCTCCTCATTTCAGTCCTAAATGGCTTACCCCTTATCCTTAGACTATGACCCCTGGTTCTGGACTCCCCGGCCATCAGAAACATCCTTCCTGCATCTAGTCTGTCCAGGCCTGACAGAATTTTATAGGTTTCTATGAGAACCCCTCTCAATCTTCTAAACTCCCGTGAGTATAAGTCCAATCGACACAATCTCTCCTCATACGTCATTCCTGCCATCCCAGGTATCAGCCTGGTGAATCTTCGCTGCACTCCTTCCATGGCAAGAACGTCCTTCCTCAGATAAGGCGACCGAAACTGCACACAATACTCAAGGTGCGGTCTCACCAAGGCCCTGTACAACTGTAGCAAGACATCCTTGTTCCTGTACTCGAACCCGCTTGCTATGAAGGCCAACGTATCATTTGCCTTCTTAACCATCTGCTGCACCTGCATGCTTACCTTCAGCGATTGGTGCACAAGAACACCCAGGTCTCTTTGCACTTCCCCTTCTCCTAATCTATTGCCATTCAAATAATAATCTACCTTCCTGTTTTTGCCACCAAAGTGGATAACCTCACATTTATCCACATTATAGTGCATTTGCCATGTTTCTGCCCAATCACCCAACCTGTCCAAATCGTACTGGAGTTTCACGACATCCTCCTCACAGTATACCCTCCCACCTAGCTTTGTGCTGTCTGCAAATTTGGAGATATTACATCCAATTCCCTCGTCCAGATCATTAATATATATCGTGAACAGCTGGGGTCCTAGGACCGATCCTTGCGGTTCCCCAGTAGTCACTGCCTGCCACTCGGAAAATGACCCGTTTATTCCAACTCTTTGCTTTCAGTCTGCCAACCAGTTCTCTATCCAAGTCAATACCTTGCCCCCAATCCCATGTGCCTTAATTTTGCATGCTAATCTCTTATGCAGGATCTTATCGAAAGCTTTCTGAAAGTCCAAATACACCACATCCAATGGTTCTCCCTTATCTATTTTACCAGTTACATCCTCAAAAAATTCCAGTAGATTAGTCAAGCACGATTTACCTTTTGTAAATCCATGTTGACTTTGTCCGATCCTGTCACTGTTTTCCAAGTGCTCTGCTATTACATCTTTTATAATGGACTCTAGCATTTTCCCCACTACCGATGTCAGGCTTACCGGTCTATAATTTCCCGCTTTTTCTCGACCACATTTTTTGAATAGTGGGGTTGTTGTGTCTGTGTATAATAAGACACAGACTGCAGGAGAAACGGTACAACAGGTGTTTACTGAATGAGGGTTACCCTAGAACTAATTGTACAGATCGCTACTCAGGGTTTATATACAGGTGTGGTCACTGCCAGTACTACAGTATACAGGAGCTGTAAAAAGTAGTTCTATCCCTTAAAGGTACATACATTACAATTCCTCCCCTTTTAGATTAACAGTACCATAACACTCATTTAACAATTAAATATCAAACTAATTACAATTAACACTTTTAACATGCAACATCAGCTGAAAATAGTCTATTTATAAATTCAGTCTTTTGGGAGGCTTCCTGATTCTTTCTGGATAACGCCTTTCCCGAGTGTCTCGCTCTTGGTGTGGAGGCGATTCTAGCACCCTGTCGTCAGTTGATTCATCAGCTTCCAATGCTATTGTTTCTGAGGTAGATGCGATCTGTACGTCGGGTTCCTCACCAGGTACGTATGGCCGAGACATGGGGTTGACTCGTTCCTGTGACTCTAGGATCTGGTCAGCATGGCGCCTCACAATGTTCTCCCCAACATCCACTGTGTACATTAGTGGCCCCTGCCGTGTGCATATCGTTCCTGGTTGCCATTTCTCTGTTCGGTAGTCGCGGGCCAAGACTGGTTGCCCTACATTGAAGCTCCTTGTCGGCTTCTCATTGATGTGCTGGAATTGCTTACTCTCAACATCTCTTCGTACATTTGGTCTGAGCAAATCCAGGCGAGATCTCAACCTTCAGTTAAAGAACATCATGGCCGGGGCCTGGTTGGTGACTGCATGTGTCGCATTTCTGTAGGCTAACAGGAAATTGTCCACCTTATGCTGCAGTGGAATGTCGTCATCGCACATGGCCTTTACTGCTTTTTTAAAGGTTTGTACAAACCTCTCAGCCAATCCATTTGTGGCTGGATGATATGGGGCGGATGTGTAATGCCTTACCCCATTCCTTTTCATAAATCTTCGAAACTCTTCGGACACAAACTGTGGTCCGTTATCAGAGCAAATCTGCTCTGGCAAGCCATTCCTGGCAAAAATGGTTCGTAGGACTGCAATAGTTTTCTCCGTGGTGGTGGAGGACATTTTGATCACCTCAGGCCATTTCGAGTGCGCATCCACGGCTATTAAAAACATTGAGTCCATGAATGGACCAGCAAAATCAATATGCACCCGTTGCCATGGAGATGAGGGCCACTCCCATGGGTGTAGAGGGGCATATGGTGGTGCATTTTAGACCTTCTGGCATCCTGAGCAGCTCTTTGTCAGGTCCTCGATTTGCTGATCGATCCCCGGCCACCACACATAAGCCCTAGCAAGGCTTTACATTTTCACCCCTCCCAGATGACCTTCGTGAAGCTCATTGAGCACTCTCTCCCTTAACTTGGGTGGAATTACCACTCGGGATCCACACATCAAGGTCCCCTGGCATACTGACAGCTGTTCCCTTCTGGATGAGAATGCTGGCAACAGTGAGTCGCCATGTGCTGGCCATCCCTTCACCGTCAAATCATATACCCGAGACAGTGTCGGGTGATTTTGGGTCCCCTTCTCTATACCAGCATTAGTTACTGGCAAGAATTCAATTGTAGTCGAATGAAATATTTCGACAGGATCCACTGCTGGTGCTTCCTCCGCAGTAGGCAGTGGCAGGCGTGAGAGCCCATCAGCGTTTCCGTGCTGTTTCGTGCCCTTATACTCGATTTCATATTGGTGCGCCCCTAGAAAAAGGGACCATCTTTGTAGCCGTTGCGCAGTCATCACCGGAACGCCCTTCTTTGGATTAAAGATGGAGACAAGTGTTTGGTGGTCAGTCAGCAAGGTGAACTTCTGCCCGTGCAGATAGTGATTGAACTTTTTCGCTCCCCACACTAGGCTGAGGGCCTCCCTGTCAATCTGGGCGTAGTTACGCTCGGCTGAGGTTAGTGACCAAGACGCAAAGGCTACTGGCCTCTCTGAGTCGTCCGGGAATTTGTGCGACAGCACCGCTCTAATGCCATAGGGTGATGCATCACACAACAACCGAATTGGTAGTGCTGGGTTGAAATGAGCCAACACCTCTTTTGATGTGATCAATGCTTTGCTCTTCTGGAAAGCTCGTTTACATTCGTCACTCCACTTCCATGGTACCCCCGTTTGCAGTAGGGTGTTCAGTGGGTGTAACACTGTAGACAAATTTGGTAAGAACTTATGGTAGTAGTTCACCAGCCCAAGGAATGAGCTCAGTTGTGACACATTTTCCGGTGCTGGAGCCTTGACTACTGCCTCAATCTTCTCTGGGGACTTATGTAACCCCTCTTTATCAATAACGTGGCCACAATACGAGATCTGCTTCTGGAAAAACTCGCATTTGTGGCGATTAGCTCGGAGCCCATATTCCTTCAATCTAGTGAGCACCTGCTCCAGGTTGGCAAGGTGAACACTGTCATTTTTGCCCATGACCAGGATGTCGTCCAAATAACACTGGGTCCCTGGAATCCCTTGCAGGACTTGTTCCATTGCCCTTTGCCAAATAGCCGGAGCTGATGCTACCCCGAACACCAGCCAGTTGTATTGGTAGAGACCTTTATGAGTGTTGATCGTGAGGTATTGTTTCGAGGCTTCTTCTACCTCCATTTGCAGGTACGCCTGGGCCAGATCAATCTTAGTGAAGCGTTTCCCTCCAGATAGCGAGGCGAAAATATCTTCAATCCGCGGAAGCGGATATTGTACAGTGTGAAGGACTGGGTTCACTGTCACCTTAAAGTCCCCACAGATGCGAACCTTCTTTGGTACCCCAGGCATATTACTCAACGACCTCTTCATTACAGGAATGATGTTCCGTATGACATTTCATTTGTGCCATATTCTTGCGGTCTCCATTGTATCTCTGCTGCGCCCCATGCTGCTGCTTCGTGTGATACTGCAATGCTGAAAGCCTTGTCCAGCGTAAGAACCTTTTCTGATAGAAGCCGTTTCTGGGTTCCTTCACTTTGAAGCCCACACACAAACTTGTCCCTTAAAGTATCTGCTAGTCCCGTTCCAAACTGGCAGTGTTTTGATAGCTTGCACAGTTCCGTTAAATGCTCAGCATTACTTTCATCTTTATGCTGGTTCCTTTTGTGAAACTTAAATCTTTCTGCTATCAGCAGCGGTGTGGGGTTTAAGTGGTCCTGTAGGATTGACACTATGTTTTCAAAATCCTTTTCTACTGGCTTCTCTGGGGTTACTAGGTTTCGTAGTAAGCCATACGTTTTTGCACCCATTGAATTCAACAATACCAGCGCTTTCTTGTCATCTGACACTTCATTCGCCTTGCAGTATACTTCTATGCGTTCGACATATGTCGTCCAATCTTTGACTTCATTGTCGAACGCTGTGATACTGCCACTCTTCGGCATTTTTGGGTGTGGTTAGACTGGCTTAAAATGGCGTCTCCCGCGCTTCCCTTTCTTCCCTGCTGCGGCTTTAAATGGCGTCTCCTGCGCTTTTCTTTCTTCCCCGCTGCGACTTAAAATGGCGTCTCCCGCGCTGCTGCCAACGCCGCTCTCGGCGGTCCTCGTGGCAAATGGCGATGCCCTGTGGGTTTCGTGCGCTGCTCCTGCGCTGCTGCCAATGCCGCTCTCTGCGGTCCTCGTGGCAATGGCAGCGCCTTGCGTTTTCCTGCACGCCTCTCTCCCCCATTGACGCTGCTTGGCCCTTGAACACTGGCTGCGCTCTGCTCTCTCTCGTCTCTCTCCCCGTTGATGCCGCTCAGTCCTGAACACCGGCTGCGCCCTGTGCACTCTGCCCTCTCTCTCTCCCCCATCGACGCTGCTCGGCCTTTTTCTATGCTGCTCGGTCGGCTCTAGCCGCCGCTGTCTGGGAAGCATCTGCACAGTACCTGTTGCCAGCCCGTTTCGCTGGACCACCGTGACTGGAAAACCAAGCCTGGCTATCGACAGCCTCCACTGCGATGCTCAAATCTCCGCTGGATGACTGGGCGGTTGCCCGTGGTCGACACCCGTGCTTCTGGACTCGACCTCCTTCCACTGTTCTCCAGGAGCAAATCCCTGGGAGGTGATGCAGAGTTGCAGGTAGATTTGAATCTGCTCGTCGCCAATGCTGTGTCTGTGTATAATAAGACACAGACTGCAGGAGAAATGGTACAACAGGTGTTTACTAAATGAGGGTTACTCTAGAGCTAACTGTACAGATCACTACTCAGGGTTTATATACAGGTGTGGTCACTGCCGGTACTGCAGTATACAGGAGCTGTAAAAAGTAGTTCTCTCCCTTAAGGGTACATACATTACAGGGGTAAAATAAGCTACCCTCCAATCCATGGGTACTGTTCCAGATTCTATCGAGTTCTGGAAGATGACCAGCAATGCATCTACTATTTCTAGGGCCACTTCCTTAAGTACCCTGCGATGTAGATTATCAGGCCCTGGGGATTTATCGGCCTTCAGTCCCATCAATTTTCCTAACACCATTTCCCTACAAATACTGATTTCTTTCAGTTCCACCCTTTCATCAGACCCTATGTTCCCCGGCATCTCTGGAAGGTTATTTGTGTACTCCTTTGTGAAGACAGAACCAAAATAAGTATTTAGTTGGTCTGCCATTTCTTTGTTCCCCATTATAAATTCCCCTGATTCTGACTCCAAGGGACCTACGCTTGACTTCACCAATCTTTTTCTCTTCACATATCTATAAAAGCTTTTACAGTCAGTTTTTATGTTCCCAGCAAGCTTACTCTCATATTCTATTTTCCCTTTCTTAATTAATCCCTTTGTCCTCCTTTGCTGAATCCTAAACTGCTCACAATCCTCAGGATTGTTGCTTTTTCTGGCCAATTTATATGTCCTCTCCTTGGATCTTATGCTATCCCTAATTTCCCTTGTTAGCCACGCTTGAGTCACCTTTTTTGTTCTATTTTTATACCAAACTGGGATGAACAAATTCTGTAGCTCATCCATTCGGTCTTTGAATGTTTGCCATTGCCTATCCACCGTCAACCCTTTGAGTGCCATTCCCCAATCAATCCTACCCAACTCGCTCCTCAGACCATCGTAGTTTCCTTTATTTAAATTGAGGACCCTAGTCTCTGATTCAACTACTTCATTCTCCATCTTAGCGAAGAATTTGATCATATTATGATCGCTCCGACCCAAGGGGCCTCGTACAACAAGATTGCTAATTAATCCTTTCTCGTTACATAATACCCAGTCTAAGATGGCCTGATCTCTGGTTGGTTCATCGACATATTGGTCCAGGAAACCATCCCGTAAACACTCCAGGAATTCCTCCTCCACAGTATTGTTACTAATTTGGTTAGCCCAATCTATATGTAGATTAAAGTCACCCATGATGACTGCTGTGCCCTTATTGCACGCTTCTTTAATTTCCCTTTTAATGCCATCCCCAACCTCCACCTTACTGTTTGGAGGTCTATATACCACTCCCACTAATGTTTTTTTTCCCCTTAGTGTTTCTCAATTCTACCCATACAGATTCCACATCATCAGAGCTAATATCCTTCATTACAATTGTGTTAATCCCTTCTTTAACCAGTAATGCTACCCCACCTCCCTTTCCTTTTTGCCTATCTTTGCTGAATATCGAATACCCCTGGATGTTGAGTTCCCAGTCTTGGCCATCCTTGAGCCACGTTTCCATAATCCCAACCAAATCATATTTGTTTACCTCTATTTGCGCAGCCAATTCATCCACCATATTACAAATGCTCCTCGCATTATGACACAAAGCCTTCAGGCTTGTTTTTTTAATGCTCTTATACCTATTAGAATTATTATTTACTGTGGCCACGTTTGATTTAAACCGTTGATTTCTCTGACTGCCACTTTTGTTTTTCTCCTTCCTATCTTTTGCTTTTTATCCTTGTTTCCCTTTCCTCTGTCTCCCTGCTCAGGTTCCCAACCCCCTGCCATTTTAGTTTAAACCCTCCCCCACAGCACTAGCAAACACTCCCCCTAGGACATCGGTTCCAGCCCTGCCCAGGTGCAAACCGTCCGGTTTGAACTGGTCCCACCTCCCCCAGAACCGCTTCCAATGTCCCAGGAACTTGAATCCCTCCGCCTGGCACCATTCCTCTAGCCACGTATTCATCTGAAGTATCCTTCTATTTCTACTCTGACTAGCACGTGGCACTGGTAGCAATCCTGAGATTACTACCTTTGAGGTCCTTTATTTAAATTTACCTCCTAACTCCCTACATTCCGCTTTTAGGACCTCATCCCGCTTTTTACCTTTATCGTTGGTGCCTATATGCACCACGACAACTGGCTGTTCACCCTCCCCTTCTACTATGTGTGCTTCTCCAGTTTATTCCTGGTTTCCTATAGCTTGCTCACTCTGAGGATGCAGTTATGTTATTAGTTTCTGCTTCACATCGATAAAAAATTGGCAGCAGAACTCCAGATACACATCGCAATATGGCCTGCGAGCACACCAGTGTGAATCTACTGAAGGAGGCCATCTCACCGTACTTTGGCTTGGTAACACCTGGAGTATAACTGTGGCTCAGTAGGCAGCACACTTGCCTCTGAGTCAGAAAGTTGTGGGTTCAAGTCCCACTGCAGGGCCTTGAGCACATAAAGCTAGGCTGACACTCCAGTGCAGTACTGAGGGAGCGCTGCACTGTCAGAGCTGCCGTTTTTCAGATGAGATGTTAAACTGAGGCCCCATCTCTCTCTCAGGTGGATGTAAAAGATCCTTTGCACTATTTCAAAGAAGGGCAGGGGAGTTATCCCTGGTGTCCTGGCCATTATTTATCACAACAAAAACAGATTTTCTAGTCATTATCACATTGCTGTTTGTCGGAGATTGCTGTGCGCAAATTGGGTGCCGCGTTTCCCACATTACAACAGTGACTCCACTTCAAAAAAGTACTTCATTGGCTGTGAAGTGCTTTGAGACATCCATTGGTTGTGAAAGGTGCTACATAAATGCAAGTCAAAGTTTTGATGCTGGGGATGTTGGCCTGAGTGAGAACACTGACGTTGGTGCACCTATCCTGCCAATGGATTTGCAGGATCTTGCGGAGGCAGCATTGGTGGTACCTCTCCAGTGCTTTGAGGTGCCTGCTGTACATGGTCCATGTCTCTGAGGCATACAACAGGGCAGGTATCACTGCTGTTCTGTAGACCATGAGCTTAGTACCGGGTTTGAGGTCCTGGTCTTCAAACACTCTCTTCCTCAGGCGACTGAAGGTTGCACTGGCACACTGAAGGCGATCAACTCCGATGGATGGGTCACATCGTCCGCATGCCCAATACGAGACTCCCAAAACAAGCGCTCTACTCGGAGCTCCGACACGGCAAGAGAGCCCCAGGTGGGCAGAAGAAACGCTTCAAGGACACCTTCAAAGCCTCCTTGAAAAAGTGCAACATCCCCACTGACACCTGGGAATCCCTGGCCCAAGACCGGACAAAATGGAGGAGAAGCACCCGGGAAGGCGCCAAACACCTCGAATCTCTTCGCCGGGAGCAAGCGCAAGCAGTGCAAGGAGCGCACATCAACCCAAGCACCCCATCCACCCACCCCTTCAATCACCATCTGCCCCACCTATGACAAAGACTGTAGGTCCCGCATTGGACTCATCAGTCACCTGAGAACTCATTTTTAATGTGGAAGCAAGTCATCCTCGGTTCTGAGGGACTGCCTAAGAAGAAGAGATAAATGCAAGTCTTTCTTTCTTTCAAGCCTGGTTTTAAATAGTGCTCAAGGGAAACTGTTGAGCATCCTGGGCACGTTATAAACTGAGTATGATTTTTTAAATGTTTTGTGAGTGTGGGAACTCCTACCCACGCGCTCACACTTTTAAAATTCATCAGTTGGGATCTAAGCTCTGTGAATATGTGCAACCATATATGCATAGCGCATTCTCTGGGGATAGTTGGACAACGGCACGCAAACGTATTTCTGCCCTCCTTTTAAAGTTATACAGTCGGTCCTTATTTTTATATAATATTTGATTTGATATTATTAATAGTGAAATAGCAAAATTTATGGCAATTTGGGAAGCATTGAAATGGCATTGGTTAGATGCAAGGAGTTTCACTGCAGCAGAGATTGAGAAGCTCGGAGATTACACTACAGTGCCCCCATTAGTGTAATTATAGTGCGACAAGTTCACATAGACAATTCCATTATAAATGCGGGCATGGGAATTTATAGTGGAAAAATTGATACAAAAGTGTGACAAATGTGACATCAGAAAATAAGTGCTGACAGGAAGTGTGTGCACAAATAATGTTCTGGATTATGGAAATTACGGACATTTTACATGCAGATAGCACCCTCTGGTGGTGGTTATTGTGTTAGCAGTGTTTGTATGTAGCAGAGGTCCTTTGACCTTTCTACCTTTCTTCCTGTTTGACCCAGGAAGTAGAATTCCAGAAAGAACCTAGCAGAGCAATGGAGAATCTGCCATGAGGGATTCTCAATCCAATGTATTCTGATCTCATATGTTAGGCCAGGCGCAATATCTGTGAGTATCTTTGTCTGTTAGCATGATAGTAACTTTGTCAGCATAGTATTTTGATAACACTATGTTTATAAAAGGTTAATATTTGATATTTACAGAAGTACAGTCCAAATGTTAGTTAGTTATACAATTAGTCTATTCTACTGTTGTAAATATGTTTATGTCTTATGTAATATCGAATGTATAGTACTCAGTTTATGTACAAAACATACTTTGTCTTTGTTTACAGTTTCACAAATTTGTTCAAGTAAAGCTTCAAAACAGCAAAACGGCTTCACGAGGAATTATTTGAATGAGTGTTTAACTTGCTGGATAACTAGATAGGAGCACGTCTAGCGAGGCCAGTACAGTGAAAAGATAGCAATACGGCTAGCTGTGAAGAGCGGAGCAGGAGGAACCCAATGTAAGCCTTAACCTCGTAGAGCACAGCTACCTTACATCAACATGTCAGAAGATAATAACGAAAATGCTTTGCAGCGAGGAGAAGACCTTAAACGGGCAGACGAAACTGTAGAAGGTGACAATCGGTCTATAAGCTCCGGTTAGGTCAGATCGCAAGCTGGTTCACGGTCATCAGGTGGTTCTAGAGTAAGCATGGCCATCGCCAGAGCACGGGCTAAGCTAGTAGCAGCTCAAGCCAGAGCTGCGCATGCGAAGAGTGAAATAGAAATAAAAGTAAGACAGGCCCGTCTCCAAGCTGAACCCCAAGCTGAGCAGGCCGGATTCCAAGCCGAACAGGCCCGTCACCAAGTGGAACGCCAGGCTGAACAGACCCGTCTCCAAGCCACATTAGACGCTCTGCAGCAACAAAAAGTGATAGATGCTGCATTAGCTGAGACACAAGTATTCGAGGCAATTTTGAAGGGAGCTGATCCCGAAACAGCTTACAAACCTTTAATTCCCATTTCACGGCAGAGTCAATGACAGCACACCATAGATTACGTGAGCAACCATGCCGACATACAGTTTACAAGAGAAAGGGATGAAGGCCCGCACATCTCGACAGATGCAAGCACTTCATATAACATGCCACAAGTTACCAACCAAGGTCAAAGTAGACAGCGTGCTTCAAGCCGCAGAGTCTCCCCCAGCAGGACGGAAGACACGGTGCAGAGGAGCAGAACGCTGAATAGAGAAAGTCAGCAGCAAACCCCCTTTCATTTCCTTGAGACCCCCAGAATCAGAGCCCCTAGTCAAGGCAACCCTGGCACAGGTCCCAGTGCCTACGACCTTGCCAAATACCTTGCACGCACCCAGCTGGTGACTACAGGGTTAACCAAGTTCAATGACAGGCCGGAGAATTATCGGGCTTGGAAGTCCTGCTTCCACGATGCCATATCGGGCTTAGGCCTGTCGGCAGGAGAAGAGCTCGGCCTACTTATCAAATGGCTCGGCCCAGAGTCCGCCGGACAGGCATGCAGGATAAAAGCAGCAATGTGGGACATCTGCCAACGGGCTTGAAGATGGCTTGGGCGAGGCTAGAAGAAAGCTACGGCTCGCCCGAAGCCATTGAAAGGGCTCTCTTTGACAGGTTGGAGAACTTTCTGAGGTTGACGAGTAAGGAACCCCAGAAGCTCCGTGACCTTGGAGATCTGCTGTCGGAACTCGAAGCCGCAAAGCAGGAAGGCTACCTACCCAGTCTAGCGTACTTAGACACTTCCAGAGGGGTAAGTCCCATCATTGAGAAGCTTCCATCTAACCTGCAGGAGAAGTGGATAACGTTTGGATCAGAGTTCAAGCTAAAGCACAACGTGGCCTTCCCACCATTCTCTGCGTTCGCCAAATTCATCCGTAAAGAAGCCAAAGCCAGGAACAACCCCAGCTTCAACCTTTTCTCCTCCTTCTCCTCCCACCCAGCACTTGCCAGAAGAGACAAGTTTGACAGACATGGAAAGACACCAATATCTGTCCACAAAATGCAAGTGTCTTCAACTGAGAACACAAAGGTGCAGAAGAAACCTGAGGATATGAGCAAACAATGCCCAATCCACAACAAGCCCCATCCTTTAAAGAAGTGCAGAAGCTTCAGGGAGATGTCCCTGGAAGATCAGAAACAATACCTTAAAGAGAACTCTATATGTTTCAAGAGCTGCTCTTCCCTGAGCCATCTCGCCAAGAACTGCAAGGTAGATGCAAAATGCACAGAATGTGAAAGTGATCGGCACATTTCAGCACTCCACCCAGGCCCAGCTCCTTGGAAGTCAGAGTTGCCTCCTCCCGCCTCAGAGCACGGCGGGGAGAGAGAGGGAGCTGCCGGTCTGGAGATTACATCCAGGTGCACCGAGGTGTGTGGAGAAGGAGTGAGCGCAAGAGCATGCTCCAAGATATGCCTCGTTAATGTGTACCCTGTAGGACGTCGCACACTAGAGAAGAAGCCAAATATGATTGCACACTTCCTAGAATTTGTCAAGAAAATGCTTGTCAACGATCATGCAGAGCTAGCTCCTCCACTCCAGGAAGGCCAAGAGTGTTGGTACCTCCCTTCCTTCGGAGTCTATCACCCCAAAAAGCCGGAACAGATCCGCGTGGTGTTTGACTCCAATGCATCATATCAGGGAGTCTCTCTCAATGACGTACTCCTCAGAGGGCCCGATCTTAGCAACAGCCTCTTGGGAGTACTCATGAGATTCAGGAAAGAGCCCATCGCCATCACTGCCAATATCCAGCACATGTTTCATTGCTTTGTGGTGAGAGAAGACCACAGAGACTTCCTCTGCTTCCTGTGGTATCGGGACAACGACCCCAATAGAGACATTGTGGACTACAGAATGCGTGTCCATGTCTTCGGGAATAGCCCGTCCCCTGCTGTCGCCATATGCGGACAGAGGAGGGCTGCCAAGGAAGACGACGACTTTGGCAGTGATGTGAGAGGGTTCATCGAATGAGAGTTCTATGTCGACAATGCACTGAAGTCATTCCCGACCGAAGCAGAGACCATCAGTACCCTTGGACGAGCCCAGGAACTACTTGCACTATCCAACCTCAGGCTGCACAAGATAGCCTCTAACAGACCAGCAGTGATGGAGGCATTCCCCCCTGAAGATCGTGCCAAGGATGTCAAGGACCTAGACCTCTTCACTGATGACCTCCCCTTACAGCGTAGCCTAGGAGTGTCTTGGAACATAGCAACAGACACGTTCACGTTCCAAGTTTTAGATGCCAAGAAACCCATCACACGTAGAGGAGTGCTCTCTACAGTCAACAGCCTATACGACCCTCTCGGCTTCTTAGCCCCTGTCACCATACAAGGCAGGCTGCTCCTCAGGGAACTCTCCACACGCGCTGAAGAGTGGGATTCACCTCTCCCTGAAGAGATAGAAGCAGAGTGGGACAGATGGAGAGACTCACTCCAAGACTTACAGGAGATCCGAATACCTCTCTGCTATATGTCTTTCTCTCCCTTAAATGTCCAATTCAAAGAGCTTTGTGTCTTTGCAGATGCATCCGCTAAGGCCATTGCAAGTGTGGCTTATCTGAAGGTCACCACTCAAGATGGACAAAGCAAAATCGGCTTCGTCTTTGATAGAGGCAAGTTGGCGCCCCAGCCAGACCTCACCATACCCAGATTGGAACTGTGCGTAGCAGAACGCAACCTACCCCCTCACAGCAGTCTACGGAAGCTGCTTCCTATCATCGACACCGACGGACCGACTCCGAGGTGGTTCTTCTTTTGTCGCCAGAGGACTCCAGTGACAAGTAGAGTTCGGACTATGTGGAGTCATTAACGACCCCAGATGGGGAGTGTTCTGGACTTATGGACATTACGGATATTTTACATGCAGATAGCAACCTCTGGTGGTGGTTATTGTGTTAGCAGTGTTTGTATGTAGCAGAGTTCCTTTGACCTTTCTACCTTTCTTCCTGTTTGACCCAGGAAGTAGAATTCCAGAAAGAACCTAGCAGAGCAATGGAGAATCTGCCATGAGGGATTCTCAATCCAATGTAATCTGATCTCATGTGTTAGGCCAGACACAATATCTGTGAGTATCTTTGTCTGTTAGCATGATAGTAACTTTGTCAGGGTAGTATTTTGATAACACTATGGCCTAGAAATTCAGTTGCGTGCGCCAGCCGTTAGCGCCTTAGGAGGAGTAGATCTCGAGCGCTAGGCGCTTAGCGCCCGGGCGCAGCGCGATCTGCGCCTCGCCCCAACTTCAGTAGACATTTAACGCCGGCGCAAGGTCTTTGCGCGCGCCCTGCTGCGCGCGCAGATTATGACGTCATTTCCTCGTGCAACGCCCTTTGTGCGCCCCAAACCGGAACTTCAGTCGCGCCGGCCCATTGTGCGCCGGGCGGCCCTAACGACTGTGGAGTGGAACGGTGCACAGCCGAAGCGGGCCGCGGGGAGCGCAAATTAAAGGGCACTTACCCTGCACTATAAAGGGCAGGCATTTTGCAGCAATCACTCTTGTGCAACGGATTTTTTGAAAAAAACCAAGGAAGGGAGCTTACTGCTTTGGGCCAACACTAGGACAGGTATTTTTGGCTTCAGGCCAGAGCTTTGCAATTCACCTTCACTGATACCTCATTGTTTGCCAACATATTATGGGGGCTGCATGGGGTGCCAATGCTGAGTTTCAGGATTATGTCGGAAGGGCTCGCAGATGCTGTGTTAGAGGGGCAGCCCTGGCTAGACGCAGAGGGGGCAACAGGCGTCGGCAACGTGGGCCTTACCCACTCAGGCAATACCGCCAGCAGGTCTCGTATCTCAACATGACTGGCGCACAATGTGTTAGGAGGCTGCGATTCAGAAGGGAGGTGGTTGCAGCGATCTGCCATCTGCTTCACAGAGATCTGCGTCCACAGCTGAGTTGCAGGACGTCTCTGTCGGTAGAAGTGAAGGTGACAGTGGCTCTGAACTTCTATGCCACCGGCTCCTTCCAATCAGCTGCTGGGGACATTGCTAACATATCCCAGTTCGCCATGCATTGCTGCATCCACCAGGTCACCAATGCCCTTTTCAGAAGGAGATGCCAATTCATCTCCTTCCCCATGACCCTGGAGAGGCAGCAGCAGCGTGCAGTGGGATTTGCAAGAATCGCGGACTTCCCCATGGTGCAGGGCGACATTGACTGCACGCATGTGGCTTTGCGGGCACCTCTGGACCATCCCGAGGATTACCGCAACCGGAAGGGCTACCATTCCCTCAACGTACAGCTGGTGTGTGACCACAGGCAGCGCATCCTAGCTGTCAATGCCCGCTTTCCAGGCAGCAGCCACGATGCCTTTATCCTGCGACAGACTACTGTGGCTGACATCTTCCAGGCACAGCCTCACCCAAGAGGATGGCTTATCGGGGACAAAGGCTATCCTTTGTGTACCTGGCTCATGACCCCGCTCCGCGCGCCCAGGACCCCTGCTGAAGAGGCATACAATGAGAGCCATCAAGCGACTAGGAACATCATAGAACAAACAATTGGCGTCCTCAAGCAACAGTTCCGCTGCCTGGATCGTTCCGGCGGATCTCTGCAGTATTCGCCGGAGCGAGTCTCCCAGTTCGTGGTCGTTTGCTGCATGCTGCACAACCTGGCTATCCGCAGGACTCAGGCACTGCCACCTCACGCTGGAGCACCACTTCAGGAGGAGGAGAAGGAGGAGCATGAGGAGGAGGAGGAGGAGGAGGAGGAGTACCAGGCCAGGAGGGAGGCACAAGATCCAAGGGCCGCCCGTCGGCGGCTTATTGAACGTCACTTCTAGGCCCCCTGTCAGGGAATGGCTTGTGCCAATGAAAGAACATGAATGCAGCCGCTCCGCAAGCCCTCAGCCGCTTAAGGCAACAAACACTTCAAAGATCAAACATGGACAATATGAATAAATAAAATGCTTTATTGAACAAACTCAGGGCCCTTCCCACATGAAACCCAAAAACAGACAACACCCCCCAAAAAACAGTCACACACATGACTCACTCCCACAACCTGGGGAGGAATAACAAAACATTTAAACAAAAATGGCCTTCATCCTCGGCCTTAACAAAACAACCATCCACAGAAACAAAACAACCATCCCCAGAAACAAAACAACCATCCCAATATAAACAAACATTTGTCCACACCCTCTACTTTGTGGCCCACGAGGGCGATTCCTTGTCCAGCCTTTGGCGGCCCCTGGCCGCCCTGCTGCTCCTCCTCAAACCGTGCCCAGTGGCTGCTGCAAGGCTGGGGGAAGGCTCCTGAGGGGCACATGTCGTCACGGCAGATGCCCTTGGGGGTCGGCCTAGACAAGGTCTGGGCCTCGAGGGGCCGGCTGGTGAATGCTGCAGCTGTGGCTGGCCAGCATCAGTCAGACCAGCATCTCGTGGCAGCTCCACTGGGGGAGTGACAGTGGCGGCTGGAGGAATGGGGGCAAGCTGGCGTATGGCAGGCAGCCGCTGGTCAAGTGACACACTGGCACTCGCCCGGGCCCGCACTGCAGCATGCGCTGCAATGTGCCGAACGACAGACCGCTGTGCTGCTACAGCGCGGCGGGTGCCCTGGCGATGCCTGGCTGACGCAGCGAGTGTGGCAGCAGTGAGTGCCCGTGCTGCTCTGGTCTGTGACCGCATCAGACCAGCCAGTGACTGCACGGCACCACTGGATCACCTGCCCACTCGCTGCGTGAGCTGCCCCGAATTCCACCCAACTCGCTGCCTGTGCTGCCACGAATTCAGCATGACTCGCGTCCTGTGCTGCCCCGAATAGCTCCAAACTCCTGGCCTGTGAGGCCCCAAACTCGGCCACACTATGAGCCAGGGACTCGATGGCCTCAGGCATCCGTGCCACAACCCCCATGAGCTCGGTGTGCCGGCGCTCCGAGTCCACGGACATTTGATCGAGGAGGCGCAGCTCCTCGGAGTTGACCGTCGCCGGACTGGAGGCCGGACTCTCCCTCTGGGGAGAAGGCCGCCGAGCTGGCCGACCCTTCCCGCGTTGCTGGATGCCACTGGGCCCAGCAACTACACCCCTCTGGGAAGAAGGCCGCTGAGCAACCGCACACCCCCTGCGTTGCTGCACGCCACTGGTCCCAGGAGCGACACTCCCCTCCGACACTTCCCCCAGGCTCTCCTCCAGGGAAGATGTGTCCCCTACATTGGCATCCCCTGGCGCGGGTGAGTGTTCCCCTGATGGGCCGCCTTCCTCTTCCTCTTCCTCCTCCTCCTCCTCCTCCTCTTCCGAGGGGCTGTCACTGGCAGCTTCAGGGACCTCCTCCTCACCATCTGAAAGCAGGAAGGGACAAGAGTAGCTTTAGATTGAGGAGAGGGCATCAGCGAGGGAGGCATGAGTGGTGGCATTCAGCGCATTGGTCGGACAGTGGCAAAGGATGTAGATCTGATGCGCAAGTGGGACGAAAGAGGTCCAAAAGGTGATGTCCTTACCATTGGTGCCCAGAACAGGGTCAGCATCTCCACTGGCAATGGGCCCAATCACCCGGGCTCCCATGAGGTGACCCACGCGCTCTTCCAGGTCAGTGAGCCGCTGGATCTGGGGACCGCCTCCCCGGGTCTCAGTCCAGCTCTTCTGATTGTGGGCCAGCTTGGCCTGCAAGAGAAAGGACGGCCTCTAAGTACAGTGTGTAGCCCTGATCTGGTGTGCACTGCCTCCCATGGTCGAATAGCTTGGCCAGTGTGGAGCCCTGATCTGGTGTGCACTGCCTCCCATGGTCGAATACCTTGGCCAGTGTGGAAAGTGCAGAATGTGCAATTGATGTTAATGCTAGCCCCATAGCTGCTGGATGAGGGCTGGCCATTAGGGCTTTCAGGTCCCTTTGCCCATAATGTGAGGTGCACATGCAAGGATGAGGAGGACACTGGAAAGGGTACTCACCCTGACAATCCTGGTGAGGTCATTGAACTTTTTTCTGCATTGGACAGAGTTCCTGGGGACCTCGCTGTTGGCTATCACCCTGATGGTGACCTCCCTCCAGGCTTTCCTGTAGACGCTGGTCGCAGGCTTCTTCCCACTGTCCGGGAACAGGACTTTGCGTCTCCTCTCCAAATCCCCAACCAGCAGCTTCAAATCATGGCCAGAGAAGCGCTGTGCTCGTTCACGGGCCTTCTGCATCTTTCCCGGCGCTATTTCTGTTCAGCAGCAGTGTTTAGGCCTAGCTGGAGGGCTGCAGTGTCCAGGGCGTGGCAGCAGACGGACTCGACCCTTCCCCCTTTAAGAGCTGGCCGGCGCCAGGGTGTCTGCTGTCAATCAAGAAATGACCGCACCTGCGCTGTGCCCGGCCTCGGCGGTTTAGCTCAGCACCACCGGCTTTGCGCCTAAAGATAGTTGTGGAACGCCAGTTCTAGCGCACGAGCAAACTCTTAGGGCGAAGCTACTGAATATCAGCGAAGTGGCCTCGACTTTGCGCCGGGCGCAAACTTTAGCGGCTGCCCGACTTTTCTGCCCCAAAAGTGGCTATACTGAATTTCTAGGCCTATGTTTATAAAAGGTTAATATTTGATATTTACAGAAGTACAGTCCAAATGTTAGTTAGTTATACAATTAGTCTATTCTACTGTTGTAAATATGTTTATATCTTATGTAATATCGAATGTATAGTACTCAGTTTATGTACAAAATATACTTTGTCTTTGTTTACAGTTTCACAAATTTGTTCAAGTAAAGCTTCAAAACAGCAAAACGGCTTCACGAGGAATTATTTGAATGAGTGTTTAACTTGCTGGATAACTAGATAGGAGCATGTCTAGCGAGGCCAGTACAAATAAGATAACTTATATATGAAAATCACAGGCTAGAGATGCACAATTGCTCAGTAAAAGAAATCAGTATTTGTAGGGAAATGGTGTTAGGGAAATTGATGGGATTGAAGGCTGATAAATCCCAAGGGCCTGATAATCTACATCCTAGGGTACTTAAGGAAGTGGCCCTAGAAATAGTAGATGTATTGCTGATCATCTTCCAACATTCAATTAAATCTGGAACAGTACCCATGGATTGGAGGGTAGCTAATGTTACCCCACTATTCAAAAAAGGTGGTAGAGAGAAAACCGGGAATTACAGACCGGTATGCCTGACATTGGTAGTGGGGAAAATGCTAGAGTCCATTATAAAAGATGTAATAGCAGAGCACTTGGAAAACAGTGACAGGATCAGACAAAGTCAACATGCATTTACAAAAGGTAAATCGTGCTTGACTAATCTACTGGAATTTTTTGAGGATGTAACTAATAAAATAGATAAGGGAGAACCAGTGGATGTGGTGTATTTGGACTTTCAGAAGGCTTTCGATAAGGTCACACATAAGAGATTAGCATGTAAAGTTAAGGCACATGGGATTGGGGGCAAGGTATTGACTTGGATATAGAACTGGTTGGCAGATAGAAAGCAAAGAGTTGGAATAAACGGGTCTTTTTCCGAGTGGCAGGCAGTGACTAGTGGGGTACCGCAGGGATCGGTCCTTGGACCCCAGCTATTCACAATATATATTAATGATCTGGACAAGGGAACTAGATGTAATATCTGCAAATTTGCAGACGACACAAAGCTGGGTGGGCGTGTGTGCTGTGAGGAGGATGCCGAGAAACTCCAGGATGATCTGGACAGGTTGGATGATTGGGCAGAAGCATGGCAGATGCAATATAACGTGGATAAATGTGAGGTTATCCACTTTGGTGGCAAAAACAGGAAGGCAGATTATTATCTGAATGGCAATAGATTGGGAGAAGGGGAAGTGCAATGAGACCTGGGTGCCCTTGTGCACCAGTCGCTGAAGGTAAGCATACAGGTGCAGCAGGCGGCTAAGAAGGCAAATGGTATGTTGGCCTTCATAGCGAGAGTGTTTGAGTACAGGAACAAGGATATCTTGCTGCAGTTGTACAGGGCCTTGGTGAGACCACATCTTGAGTATTGTGTGCAGTTTTGGTCGCCTTATCTGAGGAAGGATATTCTTGCCATGGAAGGAGTTCAGCGAAGATTCACCAGGCTGATACCTGGGATGGCAGGAATGACGTTTGAGGAGAGATTGGGTCGATTGGGCTTGTACTCACTGGAGTTTAGAAGAATGAGAGGGGATCTCATTGAAACTTATAACATTCTGGCAGGACTGGACAGATTAGATGCAGGGAGGATGTTCCCGATGGTCGGGGAATCCAGAACCAGGGGTCACAGTCTAAGGATAAGGGGTAGGCCTTTTAGGACAGAAATGAGGAGGAATTTCTTCACCCAGAGAGTGGTGAACCTGTGGAATTCTCTACCACAGAGGGCAGTAGAGGCCAATTCATTAAATATATTCAAGAAGTAGTTGGATATATTTCCTAAGGCTAAAGATATCAAGGGGTATGGGGAGAAAGCAGGGATCGGGTACTGAACTTGGATGATCAGCCATGATCGCACTGAATGGCGGAGCAGGCTCGAGGGGCCGAATGGCCTACTCCTGCTCCTATCTTCTATGTTTCTATGTTTCTATGTTTCTATGCTCAATATGTGCTGAATGGGAAAATCTGCACTAAAGTACCACCAGTGAGTGAACTGTCTTGTTTTTATTTTAGTGGGAATTCTAGTGTTATAAACACTTTTATATCCTTAATTTCCAAAGAAACATCTCAAATCTGTTGACCAGTCTGAGTGACGCATATTAGAAGAATTCAGTCGTTCTGGTGTCAATCACCTCACACAGCCATGCTGACCACCAAATCAATGAAGCACCGACAGCTAGCCCTGTCAGTCGCTCGTTTACTCGCTAACTTCTCAGGTCTTTGCTAACAAATGGGTCACACATAGGTCCTGACTCTTAACAAGCTATCTGCAGGCCTGTGATTTTGATGACTTGTCTTCTATCCCTAGTAAAGAACCTGTTATTTGTATAAGCCTTCATGCTTTAATTAGCATTAATTCCTTTCCTTTCCTAGCATCAGTTTGACTACTGACTCCATTTTGAGGGCACATTTAAGGCAATTCTTAGGGCATTTCTTAGTGCATCGTTCACTCGGTTGCATCTGTGTGCTTACCTTTGTCACATTTCACCTGGGCACACGTCACGTCCAATTGCTTGAGAACCACTGCTAAATGTGCAAAGTAACTCGGTAAAAAGAGGTCACAGAGCTTTCTGCAGGACGAGACAAGTTACCTTAGAGTCTGGCCTGCAAAAGTGTGGAGTTTCATTGTTCTTAAGAAGCACTTTGTGGCACCTTGCTGCTTAGGTGTAGTTCTGTTCAATTCGCTTTGCTTGCCACGTTGGTTGCAGAAAACCAGGCTCTGAGATGTCTCCATTCGTCACTGGAAGTGGTAATTATATTTTGGGTGAACAAATGTTTCAAATAACTGAACAGATATGACCAGCAATGAGGAAGATCCACTGAAAACTGGCTTAAAAGTTGCTTACAACTATTTCTCTCCTTTGTTTAAAAAAACAATGCAACCTCTTTACCTCTTTACCAGGCACCGTGGTGTGGGGACATCGGTTTGGGTGAAGCCTTCTTCCAGCTCGCTGTCAATGAAGCTCCTTTGCCATCCACTTGGGTAAGCTGATATGGCTTTTGTCCACTTCCCTGTGGTGAGGTGCCAAGGCTCTGGTGGCTCCTTCTGAAGATCCAGTCAAGACCAAGAACTTGGTTTTGTGTGGAGTTCCCGCCTCCTGCCACTTTGCGACATTGTGAGTTGGTGCATCAAGATGGAGCAGCACTGTACAGCCTGGACCTTTTAACTTCATGATGGGTTTTGGGGACATGAAAATTATATGGAAAAGTGTGAAGTATTTGAATAAATATGAAAAAGGACATGTTGCAGATTTTAAAAATAGCCATTAAAATTACGTTTGTCAGACACAATCCATCTTTCACAGCAGATGGCTGAATGCTCAGAGCGATCAGCAGCAAACTGTCGTTTGGCAGCTTTTTCTCAAATGATGGAAAGCACAATCACTGCATCGGAAGGAAGCAGTGATATTTAACTGGTGTAAGCCTTTATTTCTGAATTTAAAAGATGGCAGATGAAAGGATTTAGGTTCAGTTCAAAACCTGGCATTTTCAATTACTGGATAAAAGTACTAAGGGGGCTGGACCCCAATGACATTCAGTGCTGCAGGCAGTTACTGTGACAGGGCGATAATGTCTCAGTACCTCACTATTAATGCCACAACTTTTACAGACTAGATTTTATATAGTGCACAGCACGACTTGCATAATGATGATTTGTTTGTTGAGTTATTGCTTAATGATGTGGATTATCTACAGATGTAACGGCATTTCCCATTGTCCTCTCAGTAATCGTTCAAGCTATTAATGATTCACCATATGGGTTGAGGAGGCATCGGGACCTGATTTGTACTCATTCACTCTTGCTTGTTTAGTTGAGAGTTACAGTTACTTTGATGACTGCTTGAAGATGGATGAATAAATGGCACCCTCTTCAGGCAAAAATTAGGTTTTGCAAATATGATTTGAATTGTGTAGTTTAAATGTAAAACTTCAAAGCTCCAGGAGGCGAGACTTGATAAAAGCTGAGTTAGATGATGAAAAATCAAAAGAATTTAAAGTGTAAATGTGAGTTTATCCAAATTATGTGTGTGTGTTATGTGTGTTGTGTGTATGGGTTTGTTTGTTGTGGGGGGAAAGCGCTCACAGAAACCTGGGGCAAAACAATTTTCCTCTACCTCTACTCAGAATAACCTTTCCTTCTATCCCTCCCTCTTTGCTCACTCTCCACACTATACCTCCTTTGCTAATAAGCTGTAGGTAGGAATAACAATTTTGCTATAAAGGTTTAACTTTACTTGGTTCACATTCAATGGAACAACATTCAGTTGTGCTGAATGTTAATCACACTGGCCTGGTAATGAAAGCACAAAATGTACGTTTTTAAAATAAAGTGAAGTACATATAGTCCCACCCCCAACGACGTCTGGCTAACCCACGCTATTTTCTGTTGATTGACCTTTTTAAGCCTGCCCTGCGGGCTTAGCTGGCCAATTAAGGGAAAGCCAGTGACAGAGGACGTCAGCGTATGACGTTTCATCTGTCAAAAAATTTTGCCAGATGAATTGTCAGTATTTGACAGCTTTGAGAAGCTGTCAAACACTGACAATCTCTGTTCTAAGGTGAGCCCTTGAACTGAAGACTCAGCAAACATCTCTCGTTAGCTGAAATCAGATGGCTGCTACGTCGGAAAAAGCAGCAGCCATTCTGTCATCTCTGCCGTTGAGATGAGGCACCTCCGGATCCCCAAGGGTTGAAGCCTGCAGGAAGAAGCAAAGGTAAGTAAACTTTTTCTAACACTTTGCACTCAACTCTACACTTGCACCTATCACTCACCTCCACAGTGCACTTTTCGATCCCTCTCATTCCCGCAGACTGTAGAATGCGCAAAATTAATATTGTATTATAAGGGTCCTCTGGCAGAAGAGGCCGTGTTTTTTTAAAAGACTGTTTTAAAAGAAGCCCAGAAAAGGGACACTTAAATTGGCTGCCAGACCCCGTGACCGACTTATGGGGACACTTTAAAATGGTTCCTGCAGTCCCCAGACAGCCTTTGTGGATTCAACCCACAGTAAGTTCTGGAAGCCGTTTCTGAGAAAACAAAATCAGACTTTAACACATACATAAAGATTGGATGCAGATCCAGTCAGATCGGCCTGTAGATAAAGGCCATCTAAATGTTTACCCAGACAAAGGGGAACAGTTCCATATTCATAAAGGATGCATCAAGGACCCGTTAAAGACATCAAGAAGACATTAAAACATTACCAGGTCATTCCAGACCAGAGATGGCCATCACCGGCCATCCCGAAAGCAGTTTAAATATAATAACTACCCCGCTGTGCTATAAGCCCACCAAAAGTTAAACAAAGACTAACCTTGATTTAGGCAAGAGATAAGGCCTTGATTGAGAAGTATAATTGGAGACACCCGGGGTAGCGTTCGGGAGTCATCGTAACGATCAGAAAGCCATCAGAGCCATCACAGAGCACCATCGTGGCCATTGTGGTGATTGAAGAAGAAGAAGACGGTTCGAGTTGACATCCCGCCCTGGGGTAACCATCGGGAGATCGTCGACAAACCCCGAGCCGTTTGATGAGACAAAACTACAGAAGAAACCTATATGAAAGCCGGCTAGAGGCTTCCAACCGTGGTCAAGCAGATGGTCCCTTCCCCCACATCAACATCCAGGCCTGCTGAGATCCAGCCTGTCCATGACATTCACCTCGAGGAAGAGAAGGTGTGTCACAGTTCGCAGCCCGCAGCGCTGACCACGAGGAGACAGGACGCCTGAAAGGATCAAAACGCAGACCTGTTTCAAAGCCTTGCAATTCCTAGTTGGATTGGTGAGCATCTTTCTGGCCCTTCATAATCGGATCTAGATAGGTTAAAGGGGGTGGTCATTTTGGGTATAATTAACATGAGTTGTTGTCCCTCGATGTTCCGTGTGTTTCCCCATTTCATGATGACTTTTGTAAAGTATAATATGCCTGTATCTATTTTAGCTAGTACTGTATTGTTATGATTTGTTTTTCCCTCCCATGTACCCTCTCATTTGCTTGCATTTGATTTGTTTTTCCATATGCAATAAAATTTCATTTTGTTTCATTAAACTTGGTCTATAAGAGTATTCTCTGCATTGTAGTTCCTGCACCTAAGTCCAGTGTCTAGAACCTAAGGGGCGAGTGGGTCGAACCACTCAAGGTTTTACTGTGCAAAAGAGAGAGAGAGGCCTCTGGCGAGAGAAACCTCTGCAATCTCGGAGAGAAAACCCCTTAAAGACAATGGCGACCGTGGCAGGACACTGGCAGCAGGATTGCTATGTATTAGACCCTGGTTTGAATGGTCGAAATGCAATGGATGAGAGGATAGCAGATTATGTCTTTGGTAAGGTAAATCTCACTAAGCAGTGGATTTCCGATCTCTTACTGGGTGGGCGTCCGGTAGACGCAGCCATCAGGTGGACAGAGAGCAAAGAGCATAAGAAGTCAGTGGAAAAGGCAGTGTGGCTGATGTGCTACAAGAAACAAGTCCAGATTTTGGACAGAGTCGTTGCAGCACAGGCAGCCAAGATCACTACCCAGGCAGCAGAGATAGAGGAAACGGCCATTGGTGGGGAAAAACTCATCACAGCGCTTCACGCGCTGAATCAGGAATGCCAAGTTGTAGCCAGCCAACATCAGGCTAGAATAGAGTACCTGGAATGCCAGGTTACTGAGGCAAAGATCAATGAAGCGAGAATACGGGAGAAAAACGCCCACCTCGCACAACAGCTAAGAGCGCAGGAGGAGAGAGTAGTGGAAGTCAAGGCAGCTTAAAAGCTGTCCCTTGAACACAGGTTCGAGAGCGCAGACCATGGCCCCTGCCAAAAGACCATAGAGGACCTAAGAATGGCCCTGGTTAAGGCAAAATGCATGGTATGCCTCGTAAGCCCAAAAGCAAGTCAAATTGACTTTTTGCAGGAATCCAAACATCCGATTCCTTGCAGAGTAGTTGTGACACCAGCCACTAAACCCTCAGCCCCGCCGAGCTATAGTGAGGCTTGGCCTGAAAAGGAGGTGGTGGAAGAAAGGGTAGCCGAGGTGGTACAGGAGGAGGAACAGCCCCTGGTAGCACAGCCGGAGCCGGCCCCAATGTGTCCGACTCGGCACCAGAGGTTTGGTCCCAACGCCGCAAATGGCGATGCCGGACCTCACGTGAACCAGATCATGGTGCCCTATGCTGCCCTACAACTGAGATCCATGGTGAGCCACCTCCCAAGACTCACAATAAAGGGAGATCCATCAGTTCATTTCAGGGAGTTAGAGGAGACAGCCGCCATCAATGATTGTGACAATCTTGAACAGGCAAAGATGCTGCTCTTCTCCCTGGATAGCACAATCCTTCAGTGCCTCTCAGATGAGAGTAAGAGGGGAAGAAAAGGGTATACGGATCTCAGGGATGAGGTCTTGGAAGTTATGGGAGTAGACGACGGTAATCCGTTCCAACGGGTGGAAGGGACTGTGCAGCAAACTGGAGAACTCCCATGGGTTTTCGCAGGAATGCTGTGGCCAGTGTATCGACGCAGTTGCCCGGGCATACCTGAACGGGTTGCAATGAATGCCGAACAATGGGTTCATTGGCTCCGTTGCTTGGTTGCCAACAGCTTGCCACAGATACAGGCCCTAGCCAAATCTTGGTTTGACCCCCAAGGTCCCGGTGTCACGGAGGAAACGGTGCTCCGCCAGCTCACCGTGGCATACAAGAATTGTAGAGGTCAGGAGACACCTCCCTCTAAGGGAAAAGTGCATGAGGCAAAACCCGCAGCCCCAAGCAAGAAGGAGTGGCGTCAGGAGGAGAACCGCCCTGCCCAAGCCAAGCTCAATTGCTACGGGTATGGGAAGGATGGACATTGGCACAAGGACTGTAAAAATCCGTGGAAGTATAATAAGGGAAAATCTCCCGCAGCCCAAGCCCAAGCCCAGACCGTCACCCCAGCACGAGTCCAGGTTCAAGCCACAATCCCTGCCCTAGAAAGAGGAACCGGTGCCACTATGGATCCCACTGCGATCGAATCAATTTTAGAGACAATGCGGTCTCTGATGATCTCGCAAGGGAAGTTAGCAGCAACCACTGGTCTTATTGTCCCCGCAGCCCCGATCGCTGAACCCCAATGACTAGATCCAGCGCAGCCTGTCAACCTGTGTCCTCTAGAAAGACATGCACAGGAAGAGACCTCCTGTAAAATGGAGGAATACCTGCGGTGCCAGGTTGCGGAGGCTAAGTTAGTTGAGCAGGCTTTAAGGGGGGAGAACGCTAGGTTAACAGTGAGGGCTGGCAGTTTAGAGGGTCAGCTAAGGGCTTGTAAATGGTTTCACATCAACCAGTGCAAACTGTTTAAGCCGGGTGCAAGAAAGCCAGCAACTGAGGCCAGGTCTAAGGGTGAAAATCCTCAGCCTGAGGCGTGCAATAAGTCACAGACCACACAGGCTGGAACTGCAGCCTGCCTGGAGGGAGAAGCTGTCCCGCCCACCTGGGAGGTTTCCCCACTGGCCTGGGACTCAGACGAGGGGGAGCCCGAACAGCAAGGCCTCACCCTCGACACGATTCTGGAGGAGGTGGAGTCGGAGGACGGAGATCCCGCCCTCGACTCAAGCTCAGGGGAGGTAGAAATTGGGGGCGGAGATCCTCCACCTGTAGGGACAGGTGAGAAGGAGTCATCTGCCACAGACCCAAATCCCAAAGAGGCGGAGTCTGAGGGAAGGGAGCCGAAGCCGGCAGCCGTGGAGGTGCCACGGGCTGTGAGGGCTAAAGTCCCAACCGAAGGTCCGCTCGCTAAGGGAGCCGCGCCCAAAGTACCTCTTCACAGGTCGGCTCGAATGCCTGAGCCGGTAAAACCTTGGCCCGATTCCCCCGATTTCAGTAAACGCAGACTTGGGAAACCCCTGGCAAAACGCAGTCCCCAATTGACAGCAAAAGGCTGCGGGGAACACAAGCCACAGGTCAGTTCAGCCCCGCCACAAGGAGCGGCAAGCTGCAGTACAATCAGGGATTAGGTAAGCCGCCCGGGGACGGGCGGCACTGTACATAAGTTAGTTAAGTTTAATTAAGTTTAAGGTGTGTAAATATTAAAGTGATTAGTGTTATAAGTAGTTTTGGAATCTGCCCAGTATGTGTGTTGTTTTGGATTGAGGTCGAAAGACCCGATCATGCCTTCACCTAAGCCAGAATCTCTCGGGAGCCTGGCTATATCATTTAATTTTGTTACAGGAACCAAAAAGATGACGAGAGGAATTCTCGTTGTGTTTGCGGTGATCGGGTGTAGCTGGGCCTATCGGGGCCGCACCAAGGACTCCACGATTTACGGGTGCTCTGGTGACACAGCCCCCATCGCGACCGATGGGTCGGGCGCGCAGGGCGTTGAGGAAACAGCCACCTATTTCCATGAAGGGAGGTGGCCAGGATGGCTGGGGTCGAACTCTACGGAATACTCCAACCAGTCCGGGTTTGCGTACCGAGAGTCTTCTTTGGTGTGCCCCCGAGTGAGGGTCATCACACCCAGAGTCAGCGTCACCGTCGGGAAGAAGATTTGCCTGGTTTGTAACGGACATGTTCCTTTGGACCAATGGTGGTGGCTGCGCAAGTTGAGCAAAACCATGAAGAACTCCACGGTCGAGTGGGAGAGACTGGGTAACAATACCCATCAGACTATTACGGGGACTCAGGGGGGTTGAGTGTCTGTTGGGACAAATGGTGGGAACCAGATGAGGGGATCTACATCTGTATGTGGGGTTCAGAACGCGCCTGCCCCACAGGCATCTCCATCTTTTTCCAAAGGCAGTGGCAGGATGCTGGGAAAGGAATGAGGTGGGACGTCAGCACACGGGCGTGCGGAGTCCCATACTCCCAGATCCCAGTAGACGCCACTGAGCTCATCTCCCGCCCCCGCAAGCCCCTGCCCACGATTCCGGTAGCCAAAGCCCGCGAGGAAACATAGAAACATAGAAGATAGGAGCAGGAGTAGGCCATTTGGCCCTTCGAGCCTGCTCCGCCATTCAACGAGATCATGGCTGATCATCTAAACCCGAGCACCCGGTCCCTACACCGACAGTTATCCCACCCAAGCCCTATCCCCGTAACCCCGTAACCCCACGTATTTAATCCCCCCTAACACTAAGGGTCAATTTTTATCATGGCCAATCAACCTAACACGCACATCTTTGGACCGTGGGAGGAAACCGGAGCACCCGGAGGAAACCCACGCAAACACGGGGAGAATGTGCAAACTCCACACAGACAGCCACCCGAGGCCGGATTTGAACCCAGGTCCCTGGCGCTGTGAGGCAACAGTGCTAACCACTATGCCACCGTGCTAACCACTATGCCCCACCACTACCAAGGGACCCAGGAATGATTGGCATTAGTACCCACAGGTCAGGTGCTGTACCAAGGGGTGCACTATGCGGTGGCCTCTGTGATTATAAACCTCACCGAGGTGCGATTGCCAGAGTGGTGCCCCAAGAAAACGGAGCAATTTTACCAGGTCCTGTTAACAAACATGTTCAGGCATTTTTATGAATTCGACTTTGCTGATGTAGACAGAGCCGAATTGTACACCACACCACATGAGGTCTTGGACAGTGTAGGGATACAAAGAAGGGGTACAGTAAATGATATTTTTACAGCTTTTAACACATGGACTTCCGTCATCAACACTCTGGATGGCGTGGAGCTGCAGGCCCAGATTAATGGTTTGAAAACACAGTTACGAAAGATACTGACTGATGAGAACAAGGTAGTGGGTTCTGAGTTACATGAGGACCAGGTCATGACACTACACTTAAAAGAAATTATTGCTGAGCTGGAGAAACACGCCAAAACGGTAAATGCTCTCATCAGAGAGGATCGGAATGCGTCCGATCAGGCTGCGCAGAACAATGCTTGCGTGCTGTATGGGGCGTGGTTACTGGGCGAGGGCCACAGTAATCTGGAGGATTTAAAACAAGGTTTAGTCCCCTCCTGGGTCAGCAACAAGCACCTCACAGCCCTCCACCCTTTTGAGAATGCATTAAGTCTGTGCCAGCTCAGACTAGCTTCAGAAGCCTACCCAGTCCCAGTGGACTGTGGACGGTCTAATCACACCATTATGGGTATAATGGTAAGAATGCCGGTGATGGGAAAGACAGCTAAACCCGCCCCGGTATACAGGGTGGAGAACATTGGAGTCATTCAGGGGGGTGCACACATTCGCTATACAGCGGTCCCACCGTACGTCATTCGATGGGAGCATGCAATGACGGGTACCGACGTCTCGGGGTGCCAGGGCCGGGGAGCACAGATCATCCTGTGTCCCCGGCACTTGAATGCCTATTCGAAACCACAGTGCGGGTTCAGAACTGCTGGCGCGAAGCCTATAAATTGCACCATGGAGGCAATGGCACAAGGCCATGTGCCCCCGCAGATGGCATATATAGGAGGTGGGACATACTGTGTCACCACTGCAGCGCCCCACTACCAACATGGACAGCACGGTTGGTGTCCGGTTAGTGACAGCAGTTTCTGCTTCAAGCCCAGGGCAGAAGTTCAAGTGACCCAAGAGCGAATTGACCCCATTCCTGAACCTTCCACTGTTCACATCACTGTTAAAGAGAATTTCACCGATCTGCAATGATTCATTGCACATTTTGGATATATCATTCCCCCTCTCCCTGAACACGTCACCAAGATATTAAAAGCCGTTGCCGTTTCACAGAAACATTTTTACACACTGGAGCAGAAGACTTTAGAGATAGGGGCAAACATATTGGATATAGTAACCCCACCGTGGTGGGACTTGTCCACTAATATAGAAGTCCCTTCTTGGATTAGGATAGCCTCTCACATCCTTGTAGTGTGTCAGGTTTTTATTATGGTTTATTTACTGTTTGTACACTGTAAAAAGGTCAGACTTTCGCAGAAGTATGAGAACAGAGGAGAATGGAGAGAGCATTATGTGCAGGTAGAGGAAGAGACACCCGTTTAGATTTTTTTTTTTGCTGCTCTGTATAAAGTTAAAGTTTCTCTCCCTCCTTTTTGTTTAATGTTTGGCCATGTGTAATTTTTGTGTGTGTATGTTATTTTTATTATTGAAACTCGTTAAGCGAGTTGTTGTTAATAAATGATAATTTGTATGGACCAGGTGGTGTAGGGGTATTAGGCCCCCCTCCATGCCTGGAAATGAGTGTGTCAGATTTTAAATCCAATGTATTGCCATCGATAGATGCTCAATGAACACTGTAGGTTTTCTGAAATGGGAAATACATGTGGCGTGGGGTCATGGATAGGTAATTACAGGGGATGGTTTAATTATGAAAAGTCAGAAAATTTTGCTCACCCAGAATTATGATACTTCAAGCAAGTTATAGTATCATCAGGGGGGACTGTAGAATTCGCAAAATTAATATTATATTATAAGGATCCTCTGGCAGAAGAGGCCGTGATTTTTTAAAAGACTGTTTTAAAAGAAGCCCAGAAAAGGGACACATAAAATGGCCGCCAGACCCCGTGACCGACTTATGGGGACACTTTAAAATGGTTCCTGCAGTCCCCAGACAGCCTTTGTGGATTCAACCCACATTAAGTTCTGGAAGCCGTTTCTGAGAAAACGAAACCAGACTTTAACACATACATAAAGATTGGATGCAGATCCAGTCAGATCGGCCTGTAGATAAAGGCCATCTAAATGTTTACCCAGACAAAGGGGAACAGTTCCATATTCATAAAGGATGCATCAAGGACCCGTTAAAGACATCAAGAAGACATTAAAACATTACCAGGTCATTCCAGACCAGAGATGGCCATCACCGGCCATCCCGAAAGCAGTTTAAATATAATAACTACCCCGCTGTGCTATAAGCCTGCCAAAAGTTAAACAAAGGCTAACCTTGATTTAGGCGGGAGATAAGGCCTCGATTGAGAAGTATAATTGGAGACACCTGGGGTAGCGATCGGGAGCCATCGTAGCGATCAGAAAGCCATCAGAGCCATCACAGAGCGCCATCGTGGCCATCATGGCGATTGAAGAAGAAGAAGACGGTTCGAGTCGACATCCCACCCCGGGGTAACCATCAGGAGATCGTCGACAAACCCCGGGCCGTTTGATGAGACAAAACTACAGAAGAAACCTATATGAAAGCCGGCTAGAGGCTTCCAACCGTGGTCAAGCAGATGGTCACTTCCCCCGCATTGACATCCAGGCCCGCTGGTATCCAACCTGTCCGTGACCTTCACCTCGAGGAAGAGAAGGCGTGCCGCAGCTCGCAGCCCGCAGCGCTGACCACGAGGCGACAGGATGCCTGAAAGGATCAAAACGCAGACCTGTTTCAAAACCTTGCAATTCCTAGTTGGATTGGTGAGCATGTTTCTGGCCCTTCATAATCGGATCTAGATAGGTTAAAGGGGGTGGTCATTTTGGGTATAATTAACATGAGTTGTTGTCCCTCGATGTTCCGTGTGTTTCCCCATTTCATGATGACTTTTGTAAAGTATAATATGCCTGTATCTATTTTAGCTAGTACTGTACTGTTATGATTTGTTTTTCCCTCCCATGTATCCTCTCATTTGCTTACATTTGATTTGTTTTTCCATATGCAATAAAATTTCATTTTGTTTCATTAAACTTGGTCTATAAGAGTATTCTCTGCATTGTAGTTCCTGCACCTAAGTCCAGTGTCTAGAACCAAAGGGTCGAGTGGGTCGAACCACGCAAGGTTTTACTGTGCAAAAGGGAGAGAGAGGCCTCTGGCGAGAGAAACCTCTGCGATCTCGGAGAGAAAACCCCTTACAAGACCCACTGCTCACCTCGCTGACCCTGGTGAGGTTCGCAGCCGTCGGGAAGCCCACACTTGTGTGGGTAAAATGGGGATAATCCTCTTAACTGCCTGTTAACTACCTGTTACCAGGCAGTTAAGTAGCTGTAATCCCCTTCCTGCCTCGAGGAGACGGGTCCCTGCGCGAGTCGGGGACCCACCTCCCAGGAAGATGGCATGGAGGCAGGGTTGGTACCCGCTCCCAGTTTCTGCCATTTTCCCGGCAGTCCCGCCTCCATATCCGCCTCCCAGGGCTGGCAAAACTCCCCCCATAATACGTGTTCTATAAAAGTGGACATGACACGTGGGTCTCACAGCAGTTGCCCATCATTTGTACAGGAGAGCTACACTACCTCTGGGGGGAGATGTATGACATATTGCTTGCTGTACTGATGTGAAATAAATTAATCCAGGCTCCTCCATCAGCAATGCAGCTTGTTCTACTCTCAGATGCCTGCTCTTTACAGGATAGAAATACAGGAGATGACACTGAGACATGAAGGATTCATATAGCACCAATGTCACAGAATTGTCTTGTTTGCAGGTAACAAGGGATTCACAGGAGATAAACAAAATCTACCTATTGGACACCCGCTGAGTAAATTACCAAAGTTTCCATATCTCTTCACAGCAAACACAAAAAAGTGGAGGCGCTTCAGCTTTCCCTAGTGTAATACACGGCAGATAATAGATTTCTGGCAGTGAGCTTTAAGACAGTAATTCACTTGAACAGTTATGTTGGTACCATGAACCTGAAGAGTGAAGCTTGAACAGCTTCTGAACATGAATAGAACAGTGAGATGAAATTACTGCTTTACCAGAGACCTGTTATTTATATTACAGTGCAAATCCGAATAATGCTAAAATAATTGTTCATAGCAATGGCTGCCAGGCTTCCTGAATTCATTGATATTGGTGTGACATTGGTAAAGGGTAATATAATGTAAGGTAGGTATTGTAATTTAACTTCCTTCTTTTCAATATTACTAGGGGTTATGCTGCACACGGTATAATATGATATATACAAATGAGTGGAATGCTCCTGAAATTCATCAATAAAAATAACCCAATAATAGCAGAAGATCTACCTCAAAAATTCAATATAGCTTCAGGTCCTCTGTTGCACATTATCCTTGCACATCGATAGAAACAGAAATGGAGAACCACAACAGTAAGTAACAGAAAATTCACATCCTGAAATATTGTAACAGAGCACCGAGTGAATTTAAAATGTTAATCCAATCAACTTAACTTTCACTCTCATAAGTCATAATGCCATTTGAATCCTTCAGTTCAATCATTGCTCTGTGATGCACTGATATTTATCTAATATCCTTAATGGACAACATTGGATATTTTCAAAGAGGAATAAAAACCAATGTTCCTTACAAAGCTTAGTAAAACAAAGAATTGCACCATTTTTGCTAATATAACTGTTAGCTAAGGTCCAAGTTCATTTCGTCCTAAAGACTTCCCTGTGACATCCAATGCTTTGCTCTTAGACTTTATTCTTTGCATTGAATCATAGGGGGCGATTTTGTGAATGGGGGCGTGTTGGAGGCGGGACTGCTGCTTGTCGGGTCGATGTCCCGCCTCCATTGATTTGTGGCCAACCCACGCTATTTTCCCTTGATTGACCTTGTTAAGCCCGCCCAGCGGGCTTAGCAGGCCAATCAAGGGAAAGCTGATTGCAGAGCACATCAACGTATGACGTTTCATCTGTCAAAAATTTTGACAGATGAATTGTCATCGTTTGACAGCTCCATGAAGCTGTCAAACAGTGACATTCTCTGCAGTTTGATGAAGTCTTGCGTACAAGACCTCATCCACCTTCTATCTTTTACAGAAATGAGATGGTTGTTGCATATGAGAATGCAACGGCCATCTCTCATCTGCAACACGGAGGTCCGAGAGTCTCCGTATACAAACCGACTGAAGCCTGCAGGAAGAAACAAAGGTAAGTACACTTTTAAAAACACTTTGCACTTACCTCAGATACTCACCTCTACACTCTTGCACCCATCACTTACCTTCACACCACACTTTTGCACCCTCCAACCCCCACAGACCCAGTACTCGCCTCACTGACCTGACGGGTTCTGGAGCCTTTGGGAAGCCCGCACTTGTGAGGGCAAAAAGGGGATAATCCTATTTTCTGCCTGTTAACTACCTGTTAACGGGCAGTTAATCGGCTTTAACCTCTTTCCGCCTCCAAGGAGACGGGACCCGGTGTGGGATGGCTACCCGCCTCCTAGGAAGTTGGCATGGAGGCGGGTTGGGGGCGAGTTGGGCACCCGCCCCCAAATTCTGCCATTTTCCCGGCAGTCCTGCCTCCATACCCACCTCCCCAGGGCTGACAAAATCATCCTCATAGAATCAATAAATGGTACCTGTGCCAGCTCTTTGAAAGAGTTATCCAATTAATCCCACACCCCTGCTCTTTCCCGATAGCCCTGCAAATCTTTCCACTTCAAGAATTTATCCAAGTCCCTTTTGAAAGTTATTATTGAATCTGCTTTCACCACCCTTTCAAGCAGTGCATTCCAGATCATAACAACTAGCTGCATAAAAATATCTCATGTAGCCATTGGTTCTTTTGCCAATTCCTTAAATCCATGTCCTCTGGTTACTGACCTTTCTGTCATTGGAAACAGTTTCTCCTTATTTACTCCATCAAAACACTTCATGAATTTGAACACATCTATCAAATCTCCCCTTAACCTTCTCTGCTCTAAGGAGAACAACCCCAGCTTCTCTAGTCTCTCCATGTAACTGAAGTCTTTCATCTCTGGTACCATTCTAGTGAATCTCCTCTGCACCCTCTCCAAGGCCTTGACATCCTTCCTAAAGTGTGGTGCCCAGAATTGAACACAATACTCCAGCTGGGGCCTAACCACTGATTTATAAATGTTTAGCATAACTTTCTTGCTTTTGTACTCTATGCCTGTGTTTATAAAGCCAAGAGTCCTGCATGCCTTGTTAATCCTCCCTTTAATTCCATGGGCTTCAATTTTATTAATGTCTATTATGTGGTACATTATCAAACACCTCTTGAAAATCTATATACAATATCGACTGCAATCACTATTACTTCATCAAAGACCTCAATCAAGTTGACTAAACACGATTCACCTTTAACAAATCCATGCTGGCTTTCATTTATTAACCCGTAATTTACCAAATGCCCATGAATTTTGTCCTGGATAAATGTCTATAAGTTTCCCCAACACCGACGTTAGAGTGATTGTCCTGTAGTTGCCGGGTTTATCCTTCTTCACTTTTTTGATCAGAGGTGTAACATTTGCAATCCTCCAATCCTCTGGCACCACTGCCAATTCTAAGGAGGATTGGAAGATTGTGACCAGAGCCTATGTAATTTCCACCCTTACTTCCCTCAACAACCTAGGATGCTTTCTCTCCGGACCAGGTGACTTTTCTACTTTGAGCACTGCCAACCATTTTAGTACTTCCTCTTTATCTATTTTTATCCCATCCAATTTTTCTACTACTTCCTCCTTTTCTGTGACATTGGCAGCACCCTCTTCTTTAGTGAAGACAGGTGCAAAGTACTCATTGAGCACCTCAGTTGTGCCCTTTACCTCCACAAGAATATCTAATTTTTGGTTCCTAATCAGCTGCACCCTTTGCTTTGACTACTGTTTTACTATTTATATGTTGATTAAAATCTTTTGGGTTCCCTTTTATTTTACCCACTAATTTATTCTCATACACTCTCTTTGCTCCTCTTATTTTGTTTTTCAGTTCTTTTCTGTATTTGCTTTATTCAACTTAGTTCCCTACTGAATTAAGAGCCTAACATTTATCATAAGCCTCCTTTTTCTGTTTCATTTTAATCTCTAATATCTTTAGCCATTGAGGGAGCTCTAGCTTTGGATGACTTTCCTCCCCCCCCCTCATGGAAATGTGTCTAGTCTGTACCTGAACTATCTCCTCTTTGAAAGCCTCCCATTGCTCATTAACTGTTTTATCTGCCAATCTTTGATTCCAAGCTACTTGGACTAGATCCTTTTTCAACTTGCTAAAATTAGTCCTCCTCCAGTTGAGTATTTTCACATTCCATTTTTCCTTTTCCATAACTACTTTAAACCTGATGATATTGTGATCACTGTTTCCCAAATGCTCTCCGACTGAAACATGTTACACTTGCCCTACTTCATTCCTAGAACTACATCCAGCACTGCTTCATTCTGTTTTGAGTTCTTTTTGGGTTCAATAAAGACTCATTTCTGAAAGAGAATGTTGTTTAATCTAAAGTCTTGTTCAAGACTTTCTACAGCTTTTTACAGAACACCTTATGCTGTGATGCATCTAGAATGAAACCGAAAGTAAAACTGTCAGCCTGCTTGTCTGGTCACATGACCTCTGTTGGTCAGGCACAAGTAATCAAAAACACAGACAAATATGCTGTAAGGCATAAGTAATCAAACACAGACAAATATCATCACTATTTGCTGATATCATTACAGCTCCCTTTCTTAAAACAAAAGTATTTTACTTTTAACTAACAACATTTAATGAACTTACATTATCATTATCATGATCAAGGTTTTTTACCCTTGCTTTGTGTGTTCACATGAAATATGTCAATACACTAGAACTTGAAGAAAGAATAAGATAACATTACTTCCTTCTTTAACAATAGTCCTTAAATTTGCTCAATGAGCCTCTCAGGAGGCTTCACGTGTCTTGAGGATTTTCTGATTGATTGTCCTTGAATCTGAGTTGTTGCCTCAGATGATTGGTTCTCAGCTGTGTGATCAGGTTGTTCACCAGTATCAGTCTCTTGACCTGCTGTGGCTGGTCCCATGAGAAGATCTCGACGATTTCTTCTCAGAACAGCACCCTCATCTGTCTGAATGGTGTATGATCTTGGTTGAACTTCACTCAGGACAGTTCCCTTCTGAGTCCATGTGTTTGTTTTGTCTTTCAACCTTACTTGGTCACCAGTGTGGAGTTCAGGTAGGTTTTGTGTTCCTCTGTCATAGTAGTACTTTTGCTTTTCTTTCTGTTGCTCTTTGAACTTCCTCACTTTCTCCCCCTCTTTTGTTTTCAGGAGGTTCTCCGGGATGGGTAGGTTTGACCTTAGCCGACGTCCCATCAGGAGTTGGGCTGGTGACATACCACACTCGAGCGGCGTTGTGCGGTATACAAGCATGCTTTGGTAGAAGTCAGTTCCGCTGTCTTTTGCCTTGTACATCAGTCTTTTCACTGTCTGGACCGATTTTTCCACTAGTCCATTGGACTGTGGATAGTGAGGACTTGACGTTGTGTGGACAAAGTCCCACTCTTTGGCAAAGTGTCGGAAATTTGCATTGTAAAACTGGGGTCCGTTGTCTGTGAAGACCTTGCTTGCCACGCCATGTCTGGAGAATATGGCTTTCATACTTCTTATCACAGCTTCTGCAGTGGTGGTGTACAGTCTACAAACCTCTGGATACAGGGAGTAATAGTCTGTGACGACAAGATAGTCCTTCCCTTGACATACGAATAGGTCAGCGCCTACCTTCTGGTAAGGTCTGTCTGGTGCTGGGTGTGGCTTTAGTGGTTCTACCGGATTGGTTGCTCGATATTTCAGGCATATTGTGCAGTTTGATACCTCATTTGTCACATCTTGGTTGATTCGTGGCCAGTACATCACCTCTCGTGCTCTTTTCTTACACTTTTTGATTCCCAGATGTCCTCCATGGATCTTTTTTAGCATCTCTCTTCTCAGACTCTTTGGGATAACTATTTTACTTCCTTTGTAGATGATGTCTTTGACCACTGATAGTTCCGCCCTGCAGTTCCAGTATTCTGCTATATCAGGTGAGCAGCCTTGCTTCATGTTGGGCCATCCATCCAAGATGCTTTTTCTCAGTCGTCTCATTGTTTCATCTTTGTTTGTCTCAGTCTTTATGAGCTCCATTTTTGCATCTGCTATGGGCACTGCACTTGTGATCATGTCCACGTAGGCGTTCACTTTTTCATCCATTGTGGTGTTTGCGGGCTCACTTGGGTCAACAGCTCTGGACAACGTGTCTGCTGTATACATCAGCTTACCCGGTGTGTACGCAACATTCAGTGTATAGCGTTGCAGCCTGATCATTATTCTTTGTATTCTAAGCGGACAGCTATTCAGTGGCTTTTGGAACAATGCAATCAAGGGCTTATGGTCAGTCTCTACACTGATTGCTTGTCCTGCCACAAACTGGTGAAATCTTTCACAGGCGTATGTGATGCTGAGCAGCTCCTTTTCTATTTGAGCATATCGCGTCTCCGCATCTGTCATTGAGCGCGATGCATATGCAATAGGTTGCCAGTAGTCATATTGTTGCAGAAGAACGGCACCGAGCCCACTCTGTGATGCATCTGATGATATCTTGATGGGTCTCGCTGGGTCATAAAACCTCAGAACTGGTTCCTCTGTGAGCAGTTTCTTTAGATCGCTCCATGACTTCTCATGCTCATGATTCCATTCCCATTCTATGTTCTTTTCAGTTAGTCTTCTCAGTGGCGCTATTTTTTCGGAGAGGTTGGATATGTATTTACCCATGTAGTTGATCATTCCATTAAACCTCTGCACGTCCTTTTTGCATTGTGGCCTTGGCATATTCTCAATGGCGGACACCTTTCTGGGACCTGGTCTGATGCCCTCACTGCTAAGGATATCTCCCACGAATGTCAGTTCTGTCACCCCGAGCTGGCATTTCTCTCTATTCAGCTTCAGGTTTGTTTTCCTTGTTGCTTCCAGCACTTTTTTCAGTCTCTCGTCATTCTCAGTTCTCGTGGTTCCCCATACTATGATGTCATCCATTGATGTATCAACTCCCTCCAGGTGCTCATAGATCATATGGATAGTCTTGTGATACACTTCAGGAGCTGAGGCAATGCCAAATGGTAACCTTAGGAATCTGTATCTGCCAAATGGAGTGTTGAACGTGCACAGTCTTGAACTTGCTTCGTCCAGCTTCATCTGCCAAAATCCTGAGGACGCATCTAACTTGCTGAAATATTTTGCATTTGCAAACTGTGCCATGATTTCCTCACGTGTAGGAAGCTTGAAGTGCTCTCTCTTTATTGCTCTGTTTAGATCTCTTGGATCCAGGCAAATTCTGAGCTTTCCATTCTTTTTGTCCACTACGATGAGGGAACTCACCCACTCAGTTGGCTCATCTATCTTCTGAATCACGTTCAGGCTTTCCATCCTGTCCAACTCTGCCTTCAGTTGCTTTTGAAGAGCAAACGGAACTTTTCTGCATGGATGTATGACCGGTGTCATACTTTTATCTACTCTGATCGTGTGTTCTCCTGGAATGCAGCCTAGACCCTTAAATAGGTCTTTGTACTCTTTCATGAGTTCATCATAGACTGTCTCTCCTTTGCTTTCCACAGCGAGGACTCTCTTTACCAGGTTCAGTCTCTCACAGGCTTTTAACCCTAGTATGGCTTGCACATCCTTTGGCACCACGATTAATGCTAGCGTATGCTCTCTGTCCTTGTGTGTTACTTTGACAATGCATTTTCCTTTCACTGGTATATCAGTACCTGAGTATCCGGTCACTTTCACTTGTATTCCATGTAACTTTGGTCTGGGTCTAATTCTCTTAAAATCGGTCTCTGATATCACATTAACTTGTGCTCCAGTATCCAATTTAAATGGAATGTGTATGTCGTTCACTTTTAGTGTCAACATCCAGTCTCTTTCTTCTCTTTTGTTTTCAGACACAACATCTACATAGAATTCCTCTATCTCGCTTTCATCTACTGTATGGACCTTGCTTTGTTGCACTTGGTTCTTACAGCAACGGGCATAATGATTGTTTTTGTTGCATCTATTGCATGTTTTACCATATGCTGGACACTTTTTTGGTGGATGCTGTGTACCGCATCGACTACATGACTTCCGATTGTCCCTTTCATTTTCTTTTGCTGGCCACGCCTCTTTTTTCACATTGGCGCTCTCTTTGTTAAATGGTTTGTATCCATTCTTTCTCACTGCATCCACGTTGCAGCTACTGTCACTGAGCAGCTCCTTTGCCTGCAACTTCACAGTCTCTGTAGCCTTACACAGTGCTATGGCTTTTCCCAGGTCTAGATCTTGCTCTCTTAGCAGTCTTTCCCTTAGACCATTATCTGGAATACCACACACCAGTCTGTCTTTTATCAGCGAGTCTGTCAGTCCCCCAAATTCACACGATTTGCTTCGGTTTCTCAGTTCAGTCACATACTGATCAATAGTCTTGCCGATTTTCTGTACACATGTGAAAAATTTGTGCCTCTCAAAGGTCACGTTGCGTTTAGGTATGCAGTAGGCCTCAAACTGTTCCATTATTTTATCTAGCTTCATTTTGTCTCCATCAACAGCAAATATGAAATTATTATATACCTCCAGCGCTGCATCACCCACGACATGTAAGAACACGCACGATTTTTGTTTATCACTTTTCTCGTCAGCTCCGATTGCCGCTAAATACAACTCTAAACGTTGTTTGAACCTTCTCCAATTTTCAGCCACATTACCTGTCAATTGAAGCATCGCCAGTGGGAGTAAACCTTCCATTTTTTCACTTCGTTAGCTATTCTCTAATGGTAAGCAACGATGTTCTCTTCTGGCTTGCTAATATGTGGAGAGCTGATTTCGCTTACTTGCCACAACTGCTTTCACTGTCCCATCAAGTTGCTAACTTCAGATTTTTTCTGTTTCAGCCACTTCTGACATCATGTTTTGATTTCTTTTTGGGTTCAATAAAGACTCATTTCTGAAAGAGAATGTTGTTTAATCTAAAGTCTTGTTCAAGACTTTCTACAGCTTTTTACAGAACACCTTATGCTGTGATGCATCTAGAATGAAACCGAAAGTAAAACTGTCAGCCTGCTTGTCTGGTCACATGACCTCTGCTGGTCAGGCACAAGTAATCAAAAACACAGACAAATATGCTGTAAGGCATAAGTAATCAAACACAGACAAATATCATCACTATTTGCTGATATCATTACACATTCCTTGTTGGGCTGAAAACATACTGATCAAGAAAGTTCTCTTGTACGCATTTCAGGAATTCCTCCCCCGCTTTACCCTTTACACTGTTATTTTCCCAGTCTATAATAGGATAATTGAAGTCCCTCATTATCACTACTCTAAAGTTCTTGCATCTTTTTGCAATTTGCCTACGAATATGCTCCTCTATCTCCTTCCCACTATTTGGAGGCCTATAGTATACACCCAGCAGCGTAATAGCTCCTCTATTGTTCCTTAATTTTAACCAAATAGATTCTGCCTTTGAACCCTCAAGTACATCATCCCTTTCTAGTGATGTACCAGTATCTTTGATCAATACTGCCAACCCCCACCTTCCTTTTTTCCTTCCCTACCATTACTGAATACATTGTAGTCAGGAATATTAAGCATCCATTCCTCCCATTGTTTGAACCAGGTCTTTGTTATTGCCACTATATCATAATCCCATGTGACTACTTATGCCTGCAGCTCACCAATCTTATTTACCACGTCCCCTGCATGTACGCAGATGCACTCTAAACCCACCTTAGTCTGCTCGCATCACCCCCCACACGCACACACACAGGTCTGATCTCTCCTATTTCTGATCTACTCTTTATTCTAATGCTGTTTATTTCTCCCAGTCTCCTGTGCACCTTGTTTCTCCGCTCTAATGCTTCATCCTGGTGCCCTTCTCCCCCCGTCCCCCCCCCATCAAATTAGTTTAAACTCTCCCCCACAGCAATAGTTAGCCTCCCTGCAAGAACATTGGTCCCAGCCCTGTTGAGGTGCAACCTGTCCAACTTGTACAGGTCCCTCCTGCCCTAAAACTGGTCCCAATGTTCCAGGAATCTAAAGCCCTCCTTCCTGCACCATTTCTCCAGCCACACACTAACCTGTCTTATCTTACTCCTCTTATACTCATGAGCATGTGGCACTGGGAGTAATCCAGACATTACTACCTTTGAGGTCCTGCTCTTTAACTTCTTCCCTAGCTCCTGAAACCCTGTCTGTAGGACATCAAACCTTTTCCTAACTACGTCATTGGTTGCAACATGGACCACGACATCTAGCTGTTCCCTTACCACTCCACACAGTGTTCTGCGCCGGAAGTGACTTCCTTCTTTTCTAGAATATAGGAACTTCTACATATAGGACCAAGCCATTAGACACAACAAGCCTATCCTACCTTCTTAATCACTTCTCCCTCCAGAAACTCTGCTGCCGTAATTTTGCTGGACTTGCGGTGGTGTAAATTGGATTTCCGTCACTCTTGTGGTGAAGTTGCGGCAGCGGAGAAGGAGCGGCTCAGAGGAAATGTCCAGCCTAATAAATTTAAAGGGATGATTATCATTTTCTTGAATAAAAAGCAGAATACTTTGATCAAGATATCCCCTGAGACTTTCCTTCCCCTTTTAAATTAATCCTGTTTTATCAATGAGCAGAGATCAAGATTCACTCTACATGGTAGCGACATTGTAAAAAGATTCAGGAGAAATCTCATCATGATCTTTACATTTGACCATTAATGATTATAATTGAATGACATGGCAAACTGACAGTAATTATTACTTTTACCTCCCTACTCTGCCTGCAACTCACTGAAAACTTTACAGCAGCAAATCACAGTCATACTCATCAGCAATTATCTACCTCTCCGCAACTGTCTCCTCAAAAACTGTATTTCATTAGTGAAAACTTGGGTTGCAGGGTTCATGACTTTGCATTTAAATGTTATTTAAATAAATGGATTTACATTTTCATATTCAAGTTTCCAAGAAAATTAAGCTAATAGTCACAAACGCAGAAGCAGATCGTTGTTAATGACATGGTGCTAATTCTTTAAAGAAGTGCACTGAATAAAATATTAGTATCATTTGTGAAGGTTATTTCAAATCATAGATTCATACAGCACAGAAGGCGACCATTTAGCCCATCATACCTGTGCAAGCTCTTTGAAAGAGCTATCCAATGTAATCCCCTGCTCTTTTCCCATAGCCCTGCAAATTTTTTCTTTTGCAAGTATATATCCAATTCCATTTTGAAAGTTACGATTGGATCTGTTTCCACCATCCTTTCAGGGGGTGCATTCCAGATCATCATAATTCACTGCGTAGAAAAATTTCTCCTCACTCCCCCCTGGTTCTTTTGCCAGTTATCTTAAATCCGTGTCATCTGGTTACCAGCCCTCCTGCCAGTGGGAACAGTTTCTTCCTATCTACTCTATCAAAGCCCTCATAATTTTGAACACCTCTTTTAAAAAGTGAGTCATACAATCTCAATCTATGAATATGAAAGCAACCAGACTTGGTGTCTTGAAAAATTATTCTGCCATTCTTGTTACTGAATGGTGTGAGAATGAAGACTGCAGACACTGTAAAGACAGCCTTCAGCCCCTCATATTCATTAACTGAAAACCTTGAGTCTAACGCTTGAAGAGAATGGTGGTAAAATATCCTGGGGCAAGCATGTTTCACTGCTTGAATGGAGAATAAGAAGTCCAAGCATTATTACATTAAAAAGTGCAGATTAAATATTAAATAGTTCCACACAAAAATGCAGTTTAAATTCAAACAGAAAGCAGAAAGCCTAGTCACATACTCAGTACAATACTCGAGGTATGGTGGAACTTTTTCATTTGGCTTCAGTTGAAATTAAATTCAATTCAATTCAATTCAATTTTATTTGTCATATATGCAGCAGACGTGTGTACTGCACAATGAAATGTTGATTTTTACGAGTCCTCCCAAATGAAGGTATGAAAGAATTGGGAGTTATTTTGGGGTCACATGGAATTGAATGAACTTAAATCCTCGGTGTAATGGGGCTTGTGCCGCTGTGGCTGTAGACAGTCTTCAGCAAATTTGTCCTTTCTCCTTGGCAGACCTCCGTCTGCTTATAGATCACCTTTCATCGATCGGAAAGCAAGTCTATCTTTCATCACCTATTTGTGTGTCAGTGCTGAGATAGCAACAACCCTTGTACATCTGGTGTCCTGTGATAGCATCTTGAATCACAGAAGCATGCAAACTCTTGTATAGAAGGGCAAAAGTGTGGTAGCAGCAAATGAGACATTTATTTTTTGAAGAACGAAGTAACATGTCCCGACTGCAAATCAGAAACAATTCTTAAAGGCTGTGTGTCACTCTTCAAGGGTACAATGTGATTGTGGCACAGACATGGCTCAGAGTGGCCTAAGGTGGTACTGTCGAACTAAGGATAGTAATTCAGTGGACAGGGCAATTGCCACAAAAAACATCAGGGGTGCCCAAAATACAGGTGGGTGGTAGGCTGGGAGAGTTAGGATACTAGAGGGATGAGCTTCGATGGGCCTTCGCTCCTCTTTCAGTTTTCTTGTGTCTGAACACAAAAAATGGTGGGTTAATTAGGAATCCGCCACCCTTTACATGCGTAAACGGCATTTCCGCCACACTTCTGGTGAAGTTAAGTTATTGGAGTGGGAGCAGCTTCAAGGAAATACCCAACCCATCACATTACACATGATTTTTTTAGCCTATCAATGGGCTGTTGTATCACCACATTCAGGGAGTATGTCAGTGGCCTTGATCCTCATGTCTCACCTCTCTGAATCATTGACCCACAGCCGGTGAACACATTACCTGGTGGGGAGCTATCAGGATAAGTCCAGTATTGGAACTTTAGTCATCTCCCTCATTTTAATTCTGGTCCATCTTTTATGACAACAAGATTTCTGAAAAAGGGACTTTGGTTTCTCGTGCATCTTATAATTTGTGTTTTCTTTCCCCCACTCTACAAAAGCTAGACCCAACCAAAGACAAGACTAGATAGGTTTAGTAACGTATAAAATGTTATAAGATGTTGCAGCTATGGCTCAGGATGCTATAGAATAGATAAACGCAAAATCCCACAGATGTCAGAATTATTATCATAACTTTCAATATGTAATCTACATTGGTTGAAGAGTATCAGACGTATTTTTCTTCCCCCGCCACCCCCTCTATTTTTCTAACACATACATAGAAGAGAATAGGACCAGAATATCCATTCATGCTTGTGGTTTATAAAATGTCGAATTCATTTTGCATTTGGACTACCCTATATGTTCCAAGTCAAATAATATCAATCGTCAATCAAACCACATCAGTCACAACAGGGCTGAAGCACGTCACAAAGTGAAATGAAACTTAACTCCTACTTGCCAGATTCATCAGAGATTAAGTCAGACACAGAAAGGCATTGGCTAAAATGACTTTATATAATATTTATGCGAATACAATTAAAACCATCACAAAGTTTAGCTACTGAGGGTAACAGTAAAGCAATTGAATATTCACAATTAATGAACAGACTCTAAATTGCCATAATCAAAGCAGCTTTTATATATCACAATATCCCAGCACCAGCTTGATTTTGTTTAGTAACAGTATGGCATAGTCATGTTTAATATCTCAAGGTTACGGTGCAGCTTTAGCAAGGTTTAGTTTACAGTCTGCATTTAAAGTATCACTGGTAAATTCCAGCTATTCTTTTGTGCCAAGTGCATGCAATACACAATCATGTAGTTGTCTGCTACATAATTGGTCAGTTCTGTCTTCTCCTGGGACATTCAGGCTTCACCTTTGGGGATGTCCTTGGTGAATTGCCATCTGTGGTCATTGTCTTCTTTCTTCAGTTGTCTTCTTCTTGGCCTCATTTAGTTAACCTTGACATTCGTTAAAACGCTATACAGTGAATGTACTTTTCTCCCTATGTTCAGACTTCAGTTATGAAACAAACAGTTTTCAGTTTATTTTTGTTTGATGAAACATGTAGGGGGAGAGATTTGAGTTCGCCAGGACAGTTGCCGGTGTCATCGGCAACTGGAGTTAACGGCTGCTGAAAATGGCCGCAACGCTAAGGGGACAAAATTCGTCTGGGGGGGTGGGGTGCTGGAGATTGGTGGTGTAGCGCTTACCTCCCATGCAATGCCATCCTAGTAGTGTTAGTGGAGGCATCCGACCTGAAGTTTCTGTCCAGGTGCGGCGTTCGAGCCTCGCACAGCCTCTGGAAGCGAGGCTTTGGAGCTCACAAGGAATTGTGGAATGAAAAGGCCTGTGAATTAAAGCGGCCATGCACTCAGAAGTAATACAAATTAAAACCCAGTGAAACAATGCAGTTTTCAGCCATTTCTGCATTAAAAAAAAATAACATTATAAAGAAGTCCCAAATGTGAATATTCAGCTCTTAAAGCTGAATTCCCTTCCTAACCTCAAAAAATGGGAAAGGTGCTTCAGCACTAACACAAATGGCTCAGCAAACCAGGGAATGGGCACGCAGCACTCCAGCTTTGTGCAGTGGGGGGTCAACACTGCAAGACAGGCCCTCTACCCACAGGGGCCAGGAGGCCTTCTAGAAAGAAGGATGTGGGACTACATCACCGAGACCATCACTGCCAGCAGTGTCGCCCCCACCACCTGGCTCCAAGTGCCCAAAGAAGCTTCATGGCCTCAGACCACTGGTCAAGGTCAGTGAATGCATCTTCAAAAGCCGTCACCTACCAACTGCACCATTAGCCTCACACACTGCTCAATGCATGATGCTCAATCACTCACCTACCAACAATCTGCACCAATCATAAGGCACATCTCCTATTCCTCGCATCACCTCACCTCCTTGGAGGAGACAGGGGCATGGCTGAACCCTTTGCCAGCGGCGGGGCTGAAAGAATACAAAATGCAAGCATCCTCGTACTTTATCCTCCTTATGCTTTCCTGCCCTCCCATCATCACAACTCCACCCGTGTGCCTTCCTCATTTCACACACCCAAGAAATGCAGCCTGCCCAGCCAGTGGGTGACTAAGAAGAGGGAGAGGAGAGTGAAGAAGAACAAGAAGAAGAAGATTGATTTCACGCTCCCAGCCACCAGCTCCTCAAGGTCAACCAGCAAAGCCATTTGCAGTGTCCCCCACTGAAAGTCAGCAGCCTTCCACCAGACATGTTGCAGCCACTGAGGTAGCACTGTGTGACATCAGTAGGATAGGCAAAGGCACACACAAGACAGTCACTAAGAGAATGCATACAGGTGATGAGTTGACTTCTTGATGTCAAATTGGATGGATAAATGTATATAGCTGGATTGGAAAGTTTACTTTGTAGTGGCTTTTATTTCAGCATCATAGACAAGAGGACATTTTGATGGTCAGCAACAGAGGGAAGGTAAGGTGTGGAACTAATGTTGAAAGGATAATTTTGGTTGTGGTCACTGGGACCGCAGGTGGTTGATTCCATCCCAGATATCCCAGCCTCAAAGTGGGATGTCTGGGATGCATCCTTCCATCTGCTTCCTCCTCTACTATGTCTTCCTCCTCTCTCTGCGAGCAGATGTAGGAAATCTGAAATGCCAGCATAAAATGCTGGAAATACTCAGCTGGTCAGGCAGCATCTCGACCTGAGACGTGAACTCTGTTTTTTTCTCCACCGATGTTGCCTGAGCTGCTGAGTACGTGCAGGATTTTGTTTTCTCAAAGGCCTTCATTTACCATCTGAGCCCTTGCAAGCATCCAGCAGCACTCCCTACACACTTAAAAAACTTTTAACATCGATTGCAGCAAGCTACTACTTCAACAAAATAAAAAAAAAGTCAAAAGCTTAAATACAAACTTACCTGAAAGATGTGTGTGTCCCTTTAAGAGGTGCTGACATCACATTGTCAGCCTGCTTGGAACGCAGCGCTGAATTCAGCGCTAGGGTCGAAGTTCACGTTTGTGATGTTAAGGCAGTGTTGAATGCTGATTGACATCACAACACCGCCATTTTGTTCAGCATGACACTGCCAGTTACCGGAAGCGCAAAGGTAAGGACCAAAATGGGACTCACTCGCAGCTGGCAAAAGAGCAGCAACCGGGGTTTCAGCGCCACGAATTTCTAGCCCATAACCTTTGTAACTTAAGTTTGAAAGTTAAAAGAAAATGCAAGTGGTGGAAAAGTGAACCCGGATGTCGCAGAGGGAATGGTCCCTCCAGAAAGTGGAGAGGGCATTAAGGGAGGAAGAAGTGTTTGGTGGTGGGATCAAGTGGTAGGTGGGAGGAGTGCTGGCACATGGTCTGGTGAATGCATAGGCTGGTGGGGTGGAAGCTGAGGACCAAAAAATCTCTGTCATAGTTGTGAGTGGAGGGGGTGGTCAGGGAAGATGCATGGAAAATGGGATCGACCTGGTTAAAGGCCCCCTCTTGACCTTAGTAGAAGGGGAATGCTTAGCTGAGGAAAAAGGAGGACATTTCAGAAGCTCTGATGTAGAGTCACCAGTGCAGGCTCCAATGTAGATGGAGAAACTGAGAGAACGGGATGGAGTTTTTACAGGATGTCGGGGGGAGGGGGGGCGGTGCAGAGGCAAACTCCAGATAATTGTGGGAGAACGTGGACTTCTAATAAATGCCAGTGGAACACCAATCAGCGGAGAGAGAGAAACAGAAGTTTAGAAAGGAAGTAAGCAGTCTGAGATGAATCATATGAAGGTGAAAAAAGAATGGAGATCAAGAAGCTACATCCACACAGTCATCAACATAGTGGACGTGCAGCTCTAGGAGGGCGTTTGAGTAAGGTTCAACATTAGAGTTTTCTGCATACCTGACAAGAAGACAGGTATAGCTGGACCCATTATGTTGCCATATCTGGAGGAAATGAATGGAGTTACCGACAAGTTGTTAAGATGAGAATCAGTTTAACCTGGTGGAGGAGGGTGCTGATAGATTGGGAAATGTTGGACCACTTTTCAGGGAGGGCTGTCCTGGTGGGAACTGGAGGTATCAAGGCACTCTACATCCATAGTGAGAAGAAGATGATTGGGGCTGAAGAATCTGAAATCGTTAAAGTGGCAGAGGGTATCAGAGGAGTCACAGGTACAAGTGGATAGAGACCTGAGGGAGGTTAAAGGCAAATCATGTTCTGACTAACTTGATCGAGTTCTTTGATGAAGTAACAGAGAGGGCTAATGAGGTTAGTGCAGTTGAAGTTGTGTATATTAACAAGTTTATAATGTGATACTTTGTCAAATGCCTAAAGGCGTTTGACAAAGTACCACATTATAAACTTGTTAGCAAAATTAAAACCCATGGGATTAAAGGAACAGTGGCGGCATGGATACAAAATTGGCTAAGGAACAGAAAGGAGAGAGTAGGGGTGAAGTTATTTTCCAGACTGGAAGGAAGTATACAGTGGTGATCCCTGGGATTGATATTAGGAACACTGCTCTTTTTAATGTATATTACTGACCTGGACTTGGGTATGTAGGGCATAATTTCAAAGTATGCAGATGATACGAAACTCGGAAATGTAGTAAAGAGTGAGGAAGATAGTAACAGACTTCAGGAGGACATAGACAGACTGGTAAAATGGGCAGACACATGGCAGATTAAATTTAACGCAGAGAAGTGTAACACTTTGGTGGGAAGAATCAGGAGAGGCAATATAAACTACATGGTACAATTTTAAAGGGCGTGTAGGAACAGAGAGACCTGAGGGTGTATGGACACAAATCTTTGAAGGTGGCAGAACAAGTTGAGAAGGCTGTTAAAAAGCATTGGGATCCTTGGCTTTATTAATAGAGGAATAGATTACTAAGGAAGTTATGCTAAACCTTTATAAAACACAGGCTGGGCCTCAGCTGGAGTATTGTGTTCAATTCTGGGGACCACACTTTAGGAAGGATGTCAAGGCCTTGGAGAGGGTGCAGAAGAGATTTACTAGAATGGTACCAGGGATGAGGGATTTCAGTTATGTGGAGAGACTGGAGAAGGTGGAGTTGTTCTCCTTGGAGCAGAAAATGTTAAGAGGAGATTTGATAGAGGTATTCAAAATTGTGAATTGTTTTGATAGAGTAAATAAAGAGAGACTGTTTCCAGTGGCAGAAGGGTCAGTAACCAGAGGACACAGATTTAAGGTGATTGGCAAAATAACCAGAGGCGACACGAGGAAACAATTTTTTACACAACGAGTTGTGATCTGGAATGCACTGCCTGAAAGGGTGGTGGCGTCAGATTCAATAGTAACTTTCAAAAGAGAGTTGGATAAATGCTCGAAGGAAAAAATTACAGAGCTATGGAGAAAGAGCAGGGGAGTGGGACTAATTGGATAGCTCAACCAAAGAGTCGGTACAGGCATGATGGGCCAAATGGCCTCCTTCTGTGCTGTATCATTCTATGATTCTCTATGATCAAAATGAGAGAAAATTAGTTCAGTGTATTGTACTGAACTAATCAGTATACCAGGATAGTCCTGCTGTGATTCTTGTGGAGGAGGTGGAAACAGGGTCAGGGGAAGATGACCTTAAAAACCTTTCTTCATCACCTGGGCAATCCCACTTAGGAGTCATGATGATTACTGATGAGCCACAATGATCAATTCAATCACATGATGTGATTCAACTGGACAAATGTATCAGAAACTATAAATGGTAGATTATCATTGATTTAGTGAAAGACAGGTGTTATATCCGAGTAGTAAGGTCCTATTAATTGATATAAGTGAGACTTCAGGAACTCAAAACTTTACTTTTAATTTACACAGAATAAGGAGAGAACAGAGCTCTTACAAGCTACAGGCATGCACTTCTAATCCTGCTGCATGATGCATCCAAGATGGATGATCCTATGAGTCATTCCCACAATGCAACATTACCTTAAAGCACTGGTAAATGAAACCTTAACATTTGTCTCCCTCTGGTGGATAACTTAAGCATTACATCCGCGATTACTATAACAGGATTCCGGTTAGTTAATATTCTCTTCATCTTCCAGTGCCTAAACCATAATCAAGAGATATCTCTTCTGATACCAGTTGCTCATGGTTTTGCTTAAGTGGTTAACCTTATCAATCTTATTGTATTGGTCTGCAGTCTCATTCAGACTGTAGTTGAATCCAGCATCAGCCTTAATGAAAAAATATTTGAAAACTTCACCTTTGTTCTAGGATTTCTCATACTGCAACTATTAACCCTTTTAGCTTTCCCAGAATACCTGTAGTGTGTCCAGGTTGACTTATCTTGCTAAAAACGTGTCCAGAAAGCCCTTTTCCGACAATGCTGCCGCTCTGGGTCACTGAGGAGCCATTACTGATGTTAGCAACGACCTCTTGAAGATTGTCCTCCCTGCCAGAATTTTAATTAATTAGATTGCATTTCTTTTTGTTGAGTCATAAAATTTGTTCCCAAATGTCAGCACTGCCTACTTCTGATAAGAGAGTTGCAATGAACACATACTATTTGATTTTTAACTCGGTGGGTTACATTTTCATCCAATTTTAATTATCAGAAACCAAAAGGGATGAGCTGAATAATTGTGTGACAGTGGTGAGGATTGGGATGCCCTTTGTAACTGAGGTAATGAAGCCAGACAAGAGTCTGAACAATATCAAAGGGCAGTGAAATGAAAAGTGTTTTAAACGCACGGTTTAAAAATGATATACTTGTTACAACATTGCGCTTTTCCTTAAATTGGAAATAATGGCCATGTCCCCATGTCCTGAGAGATATTGCGATGGATGGCAAAATGATTAATTGTACAACATATGAAAAAATGTAATTGAAGTTATTCAGCAAATGCCTGGCTCAATAGCACACTAGCTGCACCAGAGGTACTTGTGGGTCATTCTGTTTCAAAGGAAATGAAGAAAAAAAGCAAAGATATTGGGCCGGATTTTGCTGTTGGAAGAACAGTGAAGCTAGCAGCACTCACCGTTATTAAAGTGTAAATCACCCAGCAACCTCCAGCGACCACACGTGCGCAGTTAAACGTGGAAATCAGGAAGTTGCTCTGAGTTGCCCTGCTCCTCCAAAAACTGTGCTATACTGGTATCTCGCCGAGAGACTCTGCATTCAAACACATGGCATGGCATGAAGTTGCTACACATACATGATACATACCCACTAAACTCACCAGAAAAAAATAGGGCTCATCCATTCCAGTTTAATTACCCTTTTAATGGCATGATAAGTCTTAATTACTGCCAAACAACATTTCTGGCACTGAACATTAACTTAATTGCATCAGATTTTAATTATTGTTGCAGATTTTTAAAACTAAAAAAAATTATTGATTTTTTTAATTTTTACTTTTGCTGTCTCTTTTTTCTCTCTCTGTCTTAATCCCAGCTTTCTTTCCCTCTCTTTATTTTGCGTTCTGTACATGATTTGACATTGAATGAAATATTCTGACTGACTCTTCCTGGTTCAGACTCTACTGCTCATTAACGATTAAAGAGATTCACCGTTGCTTTCCCTGCTCATACAGGACACAATTTGCCCTGTAGAGGGTGCCACACTGTTTTGGCTCTCTAATTTACAGTAAGTTCCAGTGCAAAATCCCATAGAAAGTCTGTGGGTAAGTGCAAGTGTAATGGATGGCTGGCGGCATTCGTTCGTGGATGAGAACAAAATCTGGTTGAAATACATCTCAACCTGTCAGTCACCTACTAGTGTTTTTCACTCACACTCAATACATCCCTCACATTCACTCATCTCTGCATGTAGAGTCCCAAGAAATCTTCAATTCTTTTCAGTTGGAATTTTTCCCTTACTTCATTTGGAAAGAAAACACTTTTTATCTCAGAATATCTTTCTCTCCTTTTATGCATCCTCATTATTTTCTCTCCCAAAGTGTCAGACTCTCTCTTAAAAGTAAGCACCTCTGCATGGCAAACAACCACACCCAGAAGGGTGGTTTTATTCACTGTTGGTCCTGACAACTCACCCAGCTCTCACTAGTGACACCAAGCGCCACACCCTGGGAACTTGCCTTAGTTGGCATGATAAACCTAGTGAGAGTAGCCAAGGAGTTATGGTCGAACACTTGATGAATCCCAGACTTCTGAAAACCAAATTGGCCCCGTTGTCGCTGCTGAGCTGATGGATGGGAACTTAGTGGCAGTACTTAGGATTTTAAATGATTAAACAGAGGGAGTGCTGCACTGTCGGAGATGCCATTTTTCAGATGTGACTTTAAACCAAACTCGCCAGAAAAAATTAGGGCTCATCCATTCCAGTTTAATTACCCTTTTAATGGCATGATAAGTCTTAATTACTCTCAGGTGGACGTAAAAGATCCCACGGCACTATTCGAAGGAAATCAGGGGAGTTATCTCTCAACCAATACAGGAAACTTTGTGATATCCGGCACCGACGGGACTGGCGTGTTGCCGATCTATCAAAACTGCCGGACATACAAAGTTAATGTTGAAGCATACGGAGGTTTTCATCTCCATATCTGACAACAAACACTGTTGCTTAGCAACAGCTTCTAAAGAGTCGGCTGCAGCTGCAAGCGTCTCCAGCTGAAGCTGTTGCTATAGCTACAGACCTTGCAGTGCCTGACTGGGAAAAAAAAAGAACGAGAACTAAAAGAACTTATAGAAAACGGCTCCTGATTTTTGCCATTAGATCGAGTTTCCGGACATACAACCTCCAGATAAATCAAAGTTTCCTGTATCACTAAAACAGATTATCTGGTCAATATCACATTGCTGTTTTGTGGGACCTTGCTGTGCACAAATTGGCTGCCGCATTTCTTACATTACAACAGTGACGATAGTGACAAAAAAGTAGTTCATTGGCTTTGGGATGTCCCGATGTTCTGAAAGGCGCTATTTTGTTTTCTTTTGAAGGAAAGTCTTAATACTCATGGCAGGCAAAACTGTAATCAAACAACAGGCTGCCTTTAAAGAGGAGATGATTCGGGTACAGTCAAGGTACATTCCCATGAGGGGGAAAGATAGGGCAACTAAAGCCAAAGCTCCCTGGATGACAAAAGAGATAGAGAGTAAGATGAAGCAGAAAAAGAGTGCGTATGACAAATGTCAGGTTGAGAATACAAGTGAGAATCAGACAGAATATAGAAAGTTCAGAGGGGAAGTGAAAAAGAAAATTAGAGGGGCAAAGAGAGAGTATGAGAATAGATTGGCAGCTAACATAAAAGCGAATCCAAAAGTCTTCCATAGGCATATAAATAGTAAACGGGTAGTAAGAGGAGGGGTGGGGCCGATTAGGGACCAAAAAGGAGACCTACGCATGGAGGCAGAGGGCATGGCTGAGGTGCTAAATGAGTACTTTGCATCTGTCTTCACCAAGGAAGAAGATGCTGCCAAAGTCATTGTGAATGAGGAGGTACTGGAGATACTGGATGGGATAAAAATTGATAAAGAGGAGGTACTAGAAAGGTTGGCTGTACTTAAAGTAGATAAGTCACCAGGACCAGATGGGATGCATCCTAGGATGCTAAGGGAAATCGCACTGGTACAGGCCATAATCTTCCAATCCTCCTTAGATACAGGAGGGGTGCCAGAGGACTGGAGAATTGCAAATGTTACACCATTGTTCAAAAAAGGGTGTAAGGATAAACCCAGCAACTACAGGCCAATCAGTTTAACCTCGGTAGTGGGGAAGCTTTTAGAAACGATAATCAGAGACAAAATTAACAGTCACTTGGACAAGTGTGGATTAATTAAGGAAAGCCAGCATGGATTTGTTAAAGATAAATCGTGTTTAACTAACTTGATCGAGTTTTTTGATGAGGTAACAGAGAGGGTTGATGAGGGCAATGTGGTTGACATGGTGTACATTTGATAAAACGCCAGCAAAGTTGAAGCCCATGCAATAAAAGGGACAGTGGCAGCATGGATATGAAATTGGCTAAGTGACAGGAAACAGAGAGTAGTGGTGAACGGTTGTTTTTCAGACTGGAGGAATGTATACAGTGGTGTTCCCCAGGGGTTGGTACAAGGACCACTGCTTTTCTTGATGTATATTAATGACTTGGACGTGGGTGTACAGGATGCAGTTTCAAAATTTGCAGATGAGACAAAACTTGGAAGTACAGTGAACAGTGAGGAGGATAGTGATAGACTTCAAGAAGACATAGACAGGCTGGTGAAATGGGCGGACACGTGGCAGATGAAATTTAATGCAGGAAAGTGCAAAGTGATACATTTTGGTAGGAAGAACGAGGAGAGGCAATATAAACTAAAAGGTACAATTCTAAAGGGGGTGCATGTACAGAGAGACCTGGGGGTATATGTGCACATATCATTGAAGTGGCAGAGCACGTTGAGAAAGCGGTTAAAAAGGCATACGTGATCCTGGGCTTCATAAATAGAAGCATAGAGTACAAAAGCAAGGAAGTTATGATGAACCTTTATAAAACACTGGTTTGGCCTCAACTGGAGTATTGTGTCCAATTCTGGGCACTTTAGGAAGGATGTGAAGGCCTTAGAGAGGATGCAGAAAAGATTCACGAGAATGGTTCCAGGGATAAGGGACTTCAGTTAGGTGGATAGACTGGAGAAGCTGGGGTTGTTCTCCTTGGAGCAGAGAAAGTTGAGAGGAGATTTGATAGAGGTTTTCAAAATCACGATGGGTCCAGACAGAGTAGATAGAGAGAAACTGTTCCCATTGGCGGAAGGGTCGGGAACCAGAGGACACAGATTTAAGGTGACTGGTAAAAGAACCAAAGGCGACATGAGGAAAAACTTTAACGCAGCGAGTGGTTAGGATCTGGAATGCACTGCCTGAAAGGATGGTGGAGGCAGACTCAATCGTAGCTTTCCAAAGGGAATTGGATAAGTACCGGAAGGAAAAAATTTGCAGGGCTACGGGGAGAGGGCGGGGGAGTGGGACTAGCTGAAGTGCTCTTGCAGAGAGCCGGCACAGGTTCGATGGGCCGAATGACCTCCTTCTGTCCTGTAACCATTCTATGATTCATCAGACCTCATGCAACTGGGCCTAGAAACTCAGATAACAATTTCCCTTTACTTATAATATATAAAGTGAAAATACTGCAGATGCTGGAAATCTGAAATGGAAACAGAAAATGCTGGAGATACTCAGCAGGTCAGGCAGCATCTGTGAAGAGAGAAACAGAGTTAACATTTCAGGTCGATGACCTTTCGTCAGAACTGGAAAAAAGCAGGAAATGGAACAGATTTTTAAGCAAGTGTAGAGGCTGGGAAAGGGGGAGGGGATGAAAAAACAACAGGGAAGGTCTGTGATAGGATAGAAGGCAGGGGAGGTTAAGAGACATTAAGAGATATTCAAGGCAAAAGGAGATGGTAATGGGACAGGTTAAGAAACAAAGGATGGCTCTAGATGAAGTGTAAATTGCGCTGGCAGAATGAAAGACAGCTGCCATGTGGGGGAGAAGAGAAAAAGACACAGGCAAAAAATGTGGATAAAAAATATATATATGATAGGGGCCGAGGTTATGATCTGAAATTGTTGAACTCTATGTCGAGCCCAGAAGGCTGTAAAGTGCCTAATCGAAAGATGAGGTGCTGTTCCTCGAGCTTACGCTGAGCTTCCATGGAACAATGCAAGAGGCCGAGGACGGTGAGGTCTGAGTGGGAGTGGAGCGGTGAATTAAAGTGACAGGCGACCGGAGCTCGGGGTCCCCCTTACGGACTGAACCGAGGTATTCCGCAAAGCGGTCACCCAATCTGCGTTTGGTCTCCCCAATGTAGAGGAGACCACATTGTGAGCAGCGAATACAGTATACTAAATTGCAAGAAGTACAAGTAAATCGCTGTTTCACCTGGAAGGGGTGTTTGGGACCCTGGACAGTGGGAAGGGGGGAGGTATAAGGGCATGTGTTGCATCTTCTGCGTTTGCATGGGAAGGTGCCAGCTGAAGGGGAAGGGGTGCTGGGGGTGATAGAGGAGTGGATCAGGTTGTCGCGGAGGGAGCGGTCCCTGTGGAATGCTGAAAGGGGAGGGGAGCGGAAGATGTGTTTGGTGGTGTGATCACGCTGGAGGTGGCGGAAATGGCGGAGGATGATCTGTTGAATGTGAAGGCTGGTGGGATGAAAGGTGAGGACAAGGGGAACTCTATCGTGGTTCCGGGAGGGAGGGGCAGGGGTAAGGGCAGAAGTGTGGGAGATAGAATGGGCTTACTTATGATGGCTCAAGATAATTAGTGTTAGAGACCTGTGGATTCCCTTGGTGGCTCAGTGAGTTTGTCCTGTGACTAGCTGATCCATGCCATCAAGAATCCATGCTCCATAACTGATCTCTCGCAGTGGTGACAGTAGATATGCTGCAATTGGCCGTAGCACCCCAAGGAAAATCATCCAGTGTTTGCACTTCCAATCACAATACAGCAATCCCTGTTGGGAGTGCATGTTGGTGGATATCAGATGGGACAAGATCAGGCTCCGCTGAGATGGTTCCCACAGTTGAATGGCCTGCCAACACTCAGTGTTAAGGCTCCATTTGATTGAGGTACTGGAGGGTGACAGTCACCCATGGGACCATACCACAGATGAGAGTTTTAGGAGAGGAAGAAAGGATTCACAGCGACCACATCTGCAGTAAGTGTCTGCAGCTCGAAAAACTTTGGCTCAGAGTTGATGAGCTGGGGTCCAAGCATCGAACACTGCGATACATCAGGGAGGGAGAAAGTTACCTGGATACTTTGTTCCAGGAGGCAGTCACACCCCTTCGGTTAAATACTTCAAATCTGGTCCGTGGTCAGGGACAGGAGGTTGTGACTATGAGTGAGGCAGGTATGGGGATCCAGAAGGTAACATTGGAGGAGCCTCAGCCCTTGCACTTGTCCAACAGGTATGAGGTTCTTGCGGCCTGTGTGGACAAGAGCAGGGACTGCAGGGAGGATGAGCAAACTGACCACGGCACTGTGGTACAGGGGGCCATTTAAGTTGGGGGAGTAAAAAGGAATGTAATAGTGGTAGAGTGTGACAGGACGAGACAGAGTGTACAAACATAAGCATGCACCAGCAAATAGAGTCAGAGTAGGGAAAAATGGTAAAAAGACAAAATTAAAGGCTCTTTACCTGAATGCACACAGCATTTGTAACAAGATAGATGAGTTGATGGCACAAATAGAAATAAATGGGTACAGAGACGTGGTTGCAAAATGACCAAGGCTGGGAACTGAATATTCAGGGGTATTTGACATTTCGGAAGGATAGGCAGAAAGGAAAAGGAGGTGGAGTAGCTCTGTTAATAAAGGATGAGATCAGTACAGTAGTGAGAAATGACATAGGCTCAGAAGATCATGATATTGAATCAGTTTGGGTGGAGATAAGAAATAGTATGGGAAAGAAGTCACTGGTGGGAGAAGTCTATAGGCCCCTAACAGTAGCTACACTATAGGACAGGGTATAAATCAAGAAATAATAGGGGCTTTTAAGAAAGGTACTGTGATAATCATGGGCGATTTTAATCTTCATATTGATTGGACAAATCAAATTGGCAAGGGTAGCCTTGAGGACGAGTTCATAGAATGTATTTGGGATGATTTCTTAGAACAATACAATGTGGAACCAACCAGGGAGCAGGCTATTTCAGATCTGGTAATTTGTAATGAGACAGGATTAATTAATGATTTCATAGTAAAGGATCCTCTAGGGAAGATTGATCATAGCATGATAGAATTTCAAATTCAGTTTGATGGTGAGAAACTTGGGTCTGAAACTAGTGTCCTAAACTTAAATAAAGGCAATTACAAAGATATGAAGACAGAGTTGGCTAAAGTGGACTGGGAAAATAGATTAAAGGGTAAGACGGTAGATAAGCAGCGGAAGATATTTAAGGAGATATTTCATAACTCTCAGCAAAGGTTTATTCCAGTGAGAAAGAAAGACTCTATGAGAAGGATGAACCATCCGTGACTAACTAAGGAAGTTAAGGATGGTATCAAATTGAAAGAAAAGGCACACAATGTTGCAAAGATTAGTGGTAGGCCAGAGGATTGGGAAATTTTTAGAAATCAGCAAAGGATGACCAAAACATAATAGAGGGAGAAGGTGGATTATGAAAGTAAACTAGCAAGAAATATAAAAACAGACAGTAAGGGCTTCTACAGGAATATAAAAAGGAAGAGAGTAGCTAAAGTAAACATTGGTCCCTTAGAGGATGAGACTGGTTAATTAATAATAGGACACAGGGAAATGGTAGAGGCTTTGAACAAATATTTTGTATCAGTCTTCATGGTAGAAGACACTAAAAGCATCCCAATAATAATTGATAATCAAGGGGCTATAGGGAGGGAGGAACTTAAAACTATGACTATCACTAGAGAAAAAGAACTAGGCAAACTAATGGGAATAAAGGCTGACAATTCCCCTGGACCTGATGGCCTGCATCCTAGGGTCTTAAAAGAAGTGGCTGCAGAGATACGCGTTGGTTGTAATCTACCAAAATTCCCTGGATTCTGGAGAGGTCCCAATGGATTGGAAAACCGCAAATGTAACACCCCTATTCAAGAAAGTAGGGAGGAAGAAAGCAGGAAACTATAGGCCAGTTAGCCTAACATCTGTCATTGGGAAAATGCTGGAATCCATTATTAAGGAAGTAATAGCAGGACATTTAGAAAATCATAATACAATCAAACAGAGTCAACATGGTTTTATGAAAGGGAAATCGTGTTTGACAAATTTACTAGAGTTCTTTGAGGAGGTAACGAGCAGGATGGATAAAGGGGAACCAGTAGATGTAGTGTATTTGGATTTCCAGAAGGCATTCAATAAGGTGCCACATAAAAGGTTACTGCACAAAACAAGAGCTCACGGGGTTTGGGGTAATATATTAGCATGGATAGAGAATTGCCAACTAACAGAAAACAAAGAGTCAGGATAAATGGGTAATTTTCAGGTTGGCAAACTGTAACTAGTGGGTTGTCATAGGGATCAGTGCTGGGGCATCAACTATTTACAATCTATACTAATGACTTGGATGAAGGGACTGAGTATACTGTAGCCAAATTTAATGATGATACAAAGATAGGTGGGAAACCAAGTTGTGAGGAGGACACAAAGGGCTGTATTTTGTCAGCCCCAAGGAGGCGGAAGTGGCAGAATTTGGGGGCGGGTGGTAAACCCGCCCCTAACCCGCCTCCATGCACTCTTGCCAGGAGGCGGTAATCGTCCTGCCCCAGGTCCCATCTCCTTGAGGCGGGAAAGGGATTAAAGCCTATTAACTGCCTGTTAACAGGCAGAAAATAGGATTATTCCCATTTTTCGTTCTGAAGTGCAGGCTTCTCGACCTCAGGGAACCCTGCCAGGGTGTAGGAGACGAGTAGGATGTCTGCAGGGGTCGGAGGGGTCTGAAAGTGCGATGTAGAGGTGAATGATGGGTGCAACTGTGGAGTGGTAAGTATGTAAGGTGAGGGTAAAGTGTTAGGAATTCTCGACATCTCCATTATAGATATCACAGATTGGCTGTTGGATCCTCCAAACCAACAGCCAGGTGATTTCTGCAAAGTTGAAAGGTTTGATGAGTCCTGAACACAAAGGTTCATCAAACTACACAGAATGTCAGTGTTTGACAGCTTCACAGAGCTGTCAAACAATGACATTTCTTCTTTCAAAAGTTCTTGACAGATGACATGTCATACGTTGACGTGCTCTGTCACTGACTTCCCCCTAATTGGCCTGCTGAGCCCGCTGGGCGGGCTTAACAAGGTCAATCAGGGGAAAATCCCACTGGTTGGCCAGAAGCTGGTGGAGGCGGAATTGAAATCCGGCAAGCAGCAGTCCCGCCTCCAAAAGCTTCCCATTGAGAAAATCCAGCCCAAAGAATCTGCAAAGGGATATAGATAGGTTAAGTGAGTGGGCAAAAATCTGGCAGATGGAGTATAATGTGAGAAAATGTGAGGTTATCCACTTTGGTAGGAAGAATTTAAAAAAATTATTATTTAAATGGAGAGAGGCTACAAAATGCTGCGATACAGAGGGATCTGCAGGTCCTCATACATGAAACACAAAAAGTTAGCATACAGGTACAGCAAGTAATTAGGAAGGCAAATGGAATGTTGGCCTTTATTGCAAGGGGGATGGAGTATAAAAGTAGGGAAGTCTTGGTACAACTGTGCAGGGTGCTGGTGAGACCACATCTGGAGTACTGCGTGCAGTTTTGGCCTCCTTATTTAAGGAGGGATATATTTGCATTGGAGGCAGTTCAGAGAAGGTTCACTAGATTAATTCCTGAGATGAAGGGGTTGTCTTATGAAGAAAGGTTGAGCAGCTTAGGCCTGTACTCATTGGAGTTTAGATGAATGAGAGGTGATCTTATTGAAACATATAAGATTCTGAGGGGGCTCGACAGGGTAGATGCAGGGAGGATATTTTCTCTTGTGAGGGAATCTAGAACTAGGGGGCATAGTTTCAGAATAAGGTCTCCCATTTAAAACAGAGGTGATGAGGCATTTCTTCTCTCAGAGAGTCGTGAATCTTTGGAATTCTCTACCCCAGAGAGCTGTGGAGGCGGAGTCATTGACTATATTTAAATCGGAGATAGACAGATATTTGAGTTACAGGGGAGTCAAGGGTTATGGGGAGCGGGAAAATGGAGTTGAGGCCAAGATCAGATCAGCCATGATCTTATTGAATGGCGGAGCAGGCTCGAGGGGCCAAATGGCCTACTCCTGCTCCTGTTTCTTATGTTCTTATGTAGAAGAAAATCTTGTACATCTGTAATCCAAAATACCCACAGATTCAAAAATAGCCTTCTGTGGTAAAAAAAATCACAAATATGCCTGAAATGCTTGCTCATTTCTGGATATATTCCTGTATACCATTTCATTATAATTCAGTTCAGCATAGTACAATTTTCTTCTGTGTCTGTAGCAATCCAAGGGAAATCATTTGTGTGCAGCAGGCACACCCCTGGTCCCACACTTCACATGTTAGAATATAAACAACATTTCAAAAACGTTTGAAGTGTCTAACAATGCAGGAGATTCGAAGCTTTAGGTCTTTAGGTGGGCCTCTTGGAAAACATGGGGCTACATGTAGGTAGTGAATTGCTGCAGGGTTGTTCCGGTTTGTCTGCTGCAACTTAGGCTTAGATCCGCCAAACCTCCAGGCCCAGAAGGTTCAAACAGGACAAACCAGCAAGTAAAAGCATCTAAACTCAAATAGGACCTGGCTTTAGTGGGCTGGATTGCCAGAGCTTTGGTGCAACCCATTGCTGACAGGCTATAGTTTGGACTCAACCTGAACCTCTGACCTGGAACCTTCACCCCAAAAATATGCTGCTGAGTCTTTTCCAGTATTTATTTTTAAAGTTGCTATCACTGTTGACAGTCATCCAGTCCCAGGAATCCCACTCATATCTTTTTAATTTCTAGTACTTCTGCTTCAATACTGTTGTGCAGCCTTTCTTTGATAGTCCCCTACAGCTTGTCTCCACGCCAAACAGGCCTTGCTGACCATTCATAGGAACATAGGAACAGGAGTAGGACATGTAGCCCCTCGAGTCTGTTCCGCCATTCAGTGAGATCATGGCTGATCTGTGACCTACCTCCATATACCCGCGTTTGCCCCATATCCCTTCATACCTTTGGTTAACAGAAATCTATCAATCACAGGTTGAAATTAACAATTGACCTAGCATCAACATGCTGTTTTCGGAAGAGAGTTCCAAACTTCTACCACCGTTTGTGAGTAGGCTTCATAAGGTTCTGCTTTCTTTATGAATCTAACGTTGCCGAACTGTTGATGACATTTCCAGAAGAGACCCAGGCTGTGAACAAAACTAGAAATGGAAGATGACTTCAGTTTCTGCAGAGCAGGATTGTAACTAGAGCAGAGGATACAGGAGGGCAGAGGAAAGACCAGGATAAGAAGAAAAATTATATGGGACAGAATAGCTGAGACCTGGGGACGGGGGAGAAGATTATATTCGCTGAACAGTGCAAAACATCAGGAGCGCAAGAAGAGGACACCAGAAGATAGTGAGAAAGTTGCTGACGAGACAACAAGATGCATTGACAGCAGTTGTTAAGTGTTTTGCCCCAGTGTCCTTGGCACCTCCATCCTCCCCAGTCAAATATACTGTCTCCTTGCAGAGAAGTTGTTGTCTGATTAAATAGGAGATGGAAAATTGACAGTTTTTTTCAAGAATCTGATTGAATATGTTGGCTTTGTCATTTTGCTAGCGCAGGTTGTTAATCAGTGAGAGAGGACTTGCATAATAGAAATGTAAACACGTGAGATTTAAAAATAAAAAGGGAGATTGACCTCTGTAACCTTCAAATTTAGGTTCATAAAGAAAGGAGAACCTGGATGAAATCTATTGCAGGTCTGCTTCAAACATTATAGATCTGATTTTAATTTAACCTGCCTAGTGAGCATTGATTTAAATGGAGCGTTAAAACTAGTACAGGAAACTCTTTTTTATCCGGCACCGACGGGACCGACATGGTGCCGATTCATCAAAAATTCCAGATAACCGAGAGCTATAGTAAAAGATACGGAGAGCTGAGAGCTCGGTATAAAGCAACAAACCCTGTTGCTTAGCAACAGGTGCAGAACAATGGCCACAAGTTCCAAGCATCTCTTTAGCTTAGCAACAGCTGCAGCCACACCCTTGCACAGCAACAGATCGAGGAAGGCAAGTACAATATGAAGTAAAACTTACCTGAACCTACTCCTGAATTTTGCCGGTTAACCGAGGTTTCCGGTTATTTCGGTGCCGGTAAATCGAGAGTTTCCTGTACTGTTGTCCGACCTGAAGCAGCCCTCTTCCCGCCAAGCGGGTTTGCTTAAAATTCGGGCTTAATACTGAAAATTATTTATAGAGCTTTCTCCAATAGTAGATATTTCTTGCATTCATTCATTCAAAGATGTTGTTTTCCTTTATTGAGCTTATTTAAATATTAAGGCTAAATTGGAACTCTACATTTCAACTGGAACTACCTTCAGCTTCCCTCATTAAAATAAATTGGAAGAAAGAATGAGCTTCCATTTATATTATATTCTCAGGATGTCCCAAAGCACTTCACTACGCATAAGTTACTCTTCTTTGAATGAGAGTCATATTGTTATGTCGGTAATTGCAGCGATCAGTTTATACACATCAGAGTTCCCCCACAAAGCAATTGAGATGAAAGACCTGTTTTTGATGGTACGATAGCAAAATACTGCAGATGCTGGAAATCCGAAATAACAACAGAAAATGCTGGAAAAGCTCAGCAGGCCAGGGCAGCATCCGTGGAGAGAGAAACAGAGTTAACGTTTCGGGTCAGACCCTTTGTCAAGACTGAAAAAGCACAGGAAATGAAATAGATTAAGAGGCCGGGCTGGGAGTGAACAAAAGAGAAGTGAAGAGACATTAAGAGATATTCAAAATGAGATGAGATAGTGATAGGACTAGTGGAGACAAAAGACGGCTCTAGATTAGGTGCAAAATGCGCTGGCAGAATGGGAGATAGCTGCCATGTGGGAGAGAAAAAAAGGGAGGGGGGAAAGGGTCAAAACAAAGGTGTGGATAAAAAATCATTAAAAATGTAATGGGGGCCAAGGTTATGATCTGAAATTGTTGAACTCGATATTGAGTCCGGAAGGCTGTAAAGTACCTAATCGGAAGAGCTTACGCTGAACTTCCGTGGAACAATACAAGAGCCAGAGTACAGTGAGGTCTGAGTGGGAATGGGGCGGTGAATTAAAATGACAGGCGACCAGAAGCTCGGGGTCATCCTTACGGACTGAACGGAGGTGTTCCGCAAAGCGGTCACCCAATCTGCGTTTGGTCTCCCAACTCTCCGACACCTCCTCCTACCTCCACCTGGACCATGACCCCACTACCGAACATCAAACCACCATTTCCAAGACTAACTGACCTCATCTCCTCTGGCGATCTCCCCCCGGCGGCCACCAACCTCATAGTTCCCCAACCCCGCACAGCCCGCTTCTATCTCATTCCCAAGATCCACAAACAGGACTGCCCTGGTAGATCCATCGTTTCAGCCTGTTCTTGCCCCACTGAACTTATCTCTTCCTATGGCGACTCTATCTTTTCTCCCCTTGTCCAGTCTCTTCCCACCTACATCTGCGACTCTTGGGATGCCCTCCGCCACTTTAACAGTTTCCAGTTTCCTGGCCCCAACCGCCTCCTTTTCACCATGGATATACAATCCCTCTACACCTCCATCCCCCACCAGGATGGCCTGAGGGCGCTCCGCTTCTTCCTTGAACAGAGGCTCGGCCAGGCCCCATCCACCACTAGCCGCCTCCACCTGGCTGAACTTGTTCTCACATTGAACAACTTCTCCTTTGACGTCACTCATTTCCTCCAAATCAAAGGAGTTGCTATGGGTACCCGCATGGGTCCTAGCTATGCCTGCCTTTTCGTGGGATATGTGGAACACTCTTTGTTCCAGTCCTACTTGGGTCCCCTACCTCACCTCTTTTTCCAGTACATTGATGACTGTATCAGTGCCGTTTCCTGCTCTCGCCCTGAACTAGACAATTTCATTCACTTTGCCTCCAATTTCCACCCTTCCCTCACCTTCACATGGTCCATCTCTGACTCTTCCCTACCCTTCCTTGACTTCTCCGTCTCCATCTCTGGGGATAGGTTATTGACCAACATTCACTACAAGCCCACTGACTCCCACAGCTACCTGGACTACACTTCCTCCCACCCCGCCTCCTATAAGGACTCTATTCCATTCTCCCAGTTTCTCCGTCTCCGCCGCATCTGCTCCGACGATGCCATCTTCCACACCAGTGCTTCCGACATGTCTTCCTATTTCCTCAACCGAGGATTCCCCTCTACCGTGGTTGACACGGTACTCGACCATGTCCGTTCTATCTCCCGCACTTCTGCCCTCACCCCTGCCCCTCCCTCCCAGAACCATGATAGGTTTCCCCTTGTCCTCACCTTTCACCCCACCAGCCTCCACATTCAACGGATCATCCTCCGCCATTTCCTCCACCTCCAAAGTTATCCCACCACCAAATGCATCTTCCCCTCCCCTCCACTTTCAGCATTCCGTAGGGACTGCTCCCTCTGAGACACCCTTGTCCACTCCTCTATCACCCCCAGCACACCTTCCCCTTCACCCGGCACCTTCCCGTTCAAGCGCAGGAGATGCAACACCTGCCTTTATACCTTCCCCCTTCCCACTGTCCAGGGCCCCAAACACCCCTTCCAGGTGAAACAGGGATTTACTTGTACTTCTTGCAATCTAGTATGCTGTATTCACTGCTCATGATGTGGTCTGCTCTACATTGGGGAGACCAAACGCAGATTGGGTGACCGCTTTGCAGAACACCTCTGTTCAGTCCGTAAGGATGACACCGAGCTCCCAGTCGCCTGTCTTTTTAATTCATCGCCCCATTCCCACTCAGACCTCACTGTACTCGGGCTCTTGCATTGTTCCACGTAAGCTCGAGGAACAGCATCTCATCTTCCGATTAGGCACTTTACAGCCTTCCGGACTCAATATCGAGTTCAACAATTTCAGATCATAACCTCGGCCCCCATTACATTTTTACTTATTTTTTATCCACACCTTTGCTTTGGCCCTTTCCCCCCCCCTTTTTTTTCTCTCCCACATGGCAGCTGTCTCCCATTCTGCCAGCGCATTTCACACCTAATCTCGAGCCCTCTTTTGTCTCCACTAGTCCTATCACCATCTCGTCTCGTTTTGAATACCTCTTAATGTCTCTTCACTTCTCTTTTGTTCTCTCCCAGCCTGGCCTCTTAATCTATTTCATTTCCTGTGCTTTTTCAGTCTTGACAAAGGATCTGACCCGAAACGTTGACTCTATTCTCTCTCCACGAATGTTGCCTGGCCTGCTGAGTTTTTCCAGCATTTTCTGTTGTTATTTCTGTTTTTGATGGTGTTTGTTTAGGGGGGGAACATTGGCCATGGATTTATTTCATCAGTTGCATTGCAGTGTTTATTTTTTTTATGATAGTGTGTCATTACATTTAATTCCCATTACAGTGCAATTTACAAGTGACAGAGCTTTATCTATTTAAGCCTGTTCCTTGGCTTTCAACAGCCAAGACTGAGACTAGCTGCATCATTGCAGTGTCTGCTGTAAGGTTCTCAAAATTCCAACATTCCCCGAAGTTATTAATTAAAAGGGACCCTGGATGGACTTGATTTTAAAACCAGTGTACCCAAAATGGCTGCGGTAAACCTGGTGACCAGGTCAAATGGGATTTTAAAACAAAGGTTCTGCAAAACAAGCAGGTCAAGGAGTTCAAGTTTTAAACTAATCAAAGACTTTGTAAGGACTGATAAAATGAACAAATGACTGTACATTCCAGTCTGTTGTGTATGCACCTTTAAGAGAAGAACTGATTTTATACTGCAGTACCGGCAGTGACCACACCTGTATATAAAGCTATAGCAGGCTTCTGTACTTCAGTCTTAAGTTACCCTCTGTTCAGTAAATTCATGTTATTATTGTTCTCCTGCAGTCCGTGTATTATTTATACTCGGACACTACACTGGCGACGAGCAGGTTCGAACTCACCTGCAGTACTGCATCACCTCATGGGGATCTTTCCCTGAGAAGAAGCTTCTTGGAGGTCAAAGTCAGAACAATGGGCGTCGACCGCGAGCAACCGCCCAAGGATCCATCGGAGTTCGGAGAATTGCAGGGGAGGCTGTGGAGAGCTGGGCTTGGCTCCCCAGTCAAGGTGTTCCAGGAAATCGTGCTGGTAGCAGGTAGTGCGCTGACCCTTCCGGACTGCGGTGGGCTCGAGCTCGATCGAGCGGCTCTGCAAAAGGGGCCGTGCAGCGTCATCGGGAGGAAAAGAGAGAGAGAGAGAGTGGAGCGCACAGGGCACGGTCGCTGCTCAAGAACCGGGCAGCGTAGAGAAAATAAAATGAGGGGAAGGAAAAGTGAGACGCGCCGAAGCCGCGGGTCGCCGCCATTACCCTGTAGAACGCTAGGAGCAGCGTGGCAGCAAGGGGAAAAAGGAAAAGCGTGGGAGGCACCATTTTATTCCATTGGGGAAGAAGGAAACGCGCGGGAGGTGCCATTTTAATCCATTGGGGAAGAAGAAAAAACATGGGAGGCGCCATTTTAAATCACTCAAGATGCCGAAGAGTGGCAGTATCACTGCTTTCTACAACGAGGTAGAAGACTGGACCACGTATGTGGAAAGAATTGAAGTGTACTGCAAGGCAAATGAGGTGGCCGATGGAAAGAAGGCATCGGTATTATTAAATTTGATGGGCGCGAGAATGTATGGCCTATTGCGGAATTTAATTACCCCAGCTAAACCAATGGAGAAAAATTTTGAAGAGATTGTTAATATCTTACAGAAACACCTAAACACTACACCGCTGCTGATAGCAGAAAGATTCAAGTTCCATAAAAGAAACCAGCACAAAGATGAGAGCAATGCTGACTATCTTACGGAACTACACAAGTTATCGAAGCACTGCCAGTTCGGAGCAGGACTGGCAGACACCTTACGGGATAAGTTTGTCTGCGGGCTCCAGAGTGAAGGAACCCAGAAACGACTACTTTTGGAAAAGGACCTGAATCTAGAACAGGCTTTCAGCGTGGCAGTATCCTACGAAGCAGCAGCACGGGGAGCTGCGGAAATACAACAGAAACCACAAGAATACAGCGCTAACGAAATGGCGTATGGAGCAGAAAAGTGCTATCGCTGCGGCAGAACAACCCATGATCAGAAGGACTGCTGGTTTAAGGACAAAGTATGCAGGCAATGTGGGAAAATGGGACACATAGCAAGAGTCTGCAGGTCGGGAAAGAAAACCAACACTACAAGAACTACTAAGGAAAAGTACAAGAAAGTAAAAAAAATGACAGACAGTAGTTCGGAAGATCAGGAGAGTGATAATGACTCCGGGAGCAGGAGACTAAGTTGTCTAAAGTTACACAACGTGATCGCAAAGGAGGATCACCGAACCATTTGGGTCACCCTCAAGATAGCAGGGTCCCAAGTAAAGATGGAATTGGACACAGGATCAGCCCTAACTGTCATGAATCGACGAGAATATGAGCGGCTATTCTCACACATGCCCTTGAAGGACACGTCCATTGTATTGAAGACATACACGGGGCAAAAAGTCTACCCCAGAGGAAAAATAAGGGTGCCAGTTAAATACAACGGCAAGGAAACACAGAAACTGTATCTATATATACTACAAGATGGAGGACCACCATTATTGGGACGTGAATGGAACCGAAAAATACAATTGGATTGGCATTCCATTCAGGCGCTAACTGTGACTGACAAAAAGGACGATGACATCACACCTGGACGACTGTCAAAAATTCTAACTGATGCGAAAGAGGTGTTCCAACAAGGACTTGGGACTCTAAAAGGAGTAACGGCAATGATAAAAATCGAAGATAACGCCAACCCAAAATTTTTTAAGGCCAGACCGGTACCGTACGCGATCCGCCCAGCCATTGAAGCAGAACTGGAGAGTCTGGAGCATTCGGGTGTGCTGTCCAAGGTGGACTGGAGCGAGTGGGCCACACCCTTCGTTCCTGTAATGAAGAAATCATTGTGCAGCACGCCTGGGGAGCCGAAGAAGGTTCGCATCTGTGGGGACTTCAAGGTAACTGTGAACCCAGTCCTGCACACAGTACAATATCCACTTCCATGGATAGAAGATATTTTCACCTCACTATCTGGAGGGAAATGCTTTACGAAGATTGATCTGGACCAAGCGTATCTACAAATGGAGGTGGAAGAAGCATCTTGGAAATACCTCACGATAAACACTCACAAAGGCCTTTACCAGTACAATTGACTGGTATTCGCAGTAGCATCAGCCCCGGCTATTTGGCAGAGGGCGATGGAACAAGTCCTGCAAGGGATCCCGGGGACCCAGTGTTATTTGGACGACATCCTGGTTACGGGCGAAAATGACAGTGAACACCTTGCCAACCTGGAGCAGGTGCTCACTAGATTACAGGAATATGGGCTACGAGCCAACCGCCCCAAATGCGAGGTCTTCAGGAGACAAATCTCGTATTGTGGCCACATGATTGATGAGGAAGGGTTGCATAAGTCGCCAGACAAGATTGAGGCTGTAGTCAAGGCTCCAGCACCGGAAAATGTGTCGCAACTGAGGTTGTTTCTCGGGTTGGTGAACTACTACCATAAGTTCTTGCCGAATTTATCTACAATTCTGCACCCACTGAACACCCTGCTGCAAACTGGAGTAACATGGAAATGGAGTGATGAGTGTAAGCGTGCCTTTCAGAAATGTAAATGCCTAATCACTTCAAAAGAAGTATTGGCCCACTACAATCCAACACTACCGATTCGGTTGGCATGTGATGCGTCTCCCTACGGCATTGGAGCGGTGCTGTCACACAAATTCCTTGACGGTTCAGAGAGGCCAATAGCCTTTGCATCACGCTCGTTAACCTCAGCCGAGCGTAACTACGCCCAGATTGACAGGGAGGCCCTCAGCCTGGTGTGGGGGGTGAAGAAGTTCAATCACTATCTGCACGGGCAGAAATTCACCCTACTGACTGATCATCAGCCCCTGGTCTCCATTTTTAACCCAAAGAAGGGCGTTCCGGTGATGACGGCGCAATGGCTGCAAAGATGGTCACTTTTTCTAGGGGCACATCAGTACGACATAGAGTACAAGGGTACGAAACAGCATGGAAACGCTGATGGGCTGTCACGCCCACCGTTGCCTACGGTAGAGGAAGCACCTGCAGTGGACCCTGTTGAGATATTCCATGCGACGATAGTCGAATGTCTACCTGTTACAAACTCAAGTATAAAGAAGGAAACCCGAAATGACCCGACACTCTCTCGGGTCTATGATTTGATGGTGAAGAGATGGCCAGCACATGGCGACTCACTGTTGCCAGCATTCTCGCCAAGGAGAGAACAGCTGTCAGTGTGCCAGGGGACCTTGATGTGTGGATCCCGAGTGGTAATTCAACCCAAGTTGAGAGATAGAGTGCTCAATGAGCTTCATGAGGGTCATCTGGGAGGGGTAAAAATGAAGAGCCTAGCCAGGGCGTTTGTGTGGTGGCCGGGAATCGATAAAGAAATCGAGGATATGACCAAGAGATGCACAGGTTGCCAGAAGGTCCAAAACGCTCCACCACAGGCCCCGCTACACCCATGGGAGTGGCCCTCATCTCCATGGCAAAGGATACACATTGATTTTGCTGGTCCATTTATGGACTCAATGTTTCTAATCGCCGTGGATGCCCATTCGAAATGGCCAGAGGTCATCAAAATGTCCTCCACCACCACGGATAAAACTATTGCAGTCCTACGGACCATCTTCGCCAGGAATGGCTTGCCAGAACAGATTTGCTCCGACAATGGGCCACAGTTTGTGTCAGAGGATTTCCGGAGGTTTCTGAGGAATAATGGGGTGAAACATTACACATCTGCCCAATATCATCCAGCCACAAATGGATTGGCTGAGAGGTTTGTTCAGACCTTTAAAAAGGCAATAAAGGCGATGTATAACGAAGACATACCACTACAACACAAGGTGGATAATTTCTTGTTTGCTTACCGGAATGCGACACATGCAGTCACCAACCAAGCTCCAGCAATTATGTTCTTCAACCGAAGGCTAAGATGTCGCCTGGATTTGCTCAAACCAAACATAAGACGAGATGTTGAGGATAAGCAATTCCAGCACATCAATGAGAAGCCAACCAGGAGCTTCAAGATAGGGCTACCAGTCTTGGCCCGCGACTACCGAACAGAAAAATGGCAGCCAGGAACGATATGCACGCAGCAGGGACCACTAATGCACACAGTGGACGTTGGAGAGAGCATCGTGAGATGCCATGCTGACCAGATTCTAGAGTCACAGAAACAAGCCAAACCCATACCACGAGCAGGTGCACCTAGTAATGAACCCAAAGTACAGATTGCGTCCACCTCAGAAGCAGTGGTATTGGAAGCTGACGAACCAACCAATGACAATGAGCCAGAATCGGCTCCGCCGCAAGAACAGGATACTCGAGAAAGGCGCTATCCAGTCAGGATCAGGAAGCCTCCTCAAAGACTGAACTTATAAATGATTATTTCAGTTGATGTATATAGTACAGAGAAAATTGTAATTGTAATTAGTTATTATTTAGTTGTTAAATGAATGTTATGTACTGTTTATCTAAAAGGGGAGGAATTGCTGTGTATGTACCTTTAAGAGAAGAACTGATTTTATACTGCAGTACCGGCAGTGACCACACCTGTATATAAAGCCATAGCAGGCTTCTGTACTTCAGTCTTAAGTTGCCCTCTGTTCAGTAAATACCTGTTATTATTGTTCTCCTGCAGGCCGTGTATTATTGATACTCGGACACTACACAGTCATTAAGTTGGAATGGGCTCCATCAAGCCATTAGGTTTTCTGCATTTTAAATCGGGAACCGCTCACCAGGGATATTAAGCCTGAATGGGAGCAATTCACAACTTGTCTTTAACAACGGCCAGGGTTTCGAGGCTACTTTAGACATAACGACTATCATTCTACAGGTCATTTTTATAAACATTTTTAAACATTTAAACGAGCTCACCCAAAATCAGACAAAGGACTGTACTGATTTGGAGCGCAGATAAGGGCTCCCGATGGGGGTATAACTATGGGCCCATCAGGAAGCCACTCTCTCTCTTGCCTCTTCTCTCCTGCCTCCTGCCAGTTATGTTCATTAATAACTAGACAATCTTATTATGAACAGTTAGCTTCTAGCTAGTCATTTATTCAGTACACGATCTCGAGGTACAGCATCTGTAGAGATTCAGCATGTGTGCTTCTGTGTGCAGGCAGCCATCTTGACTACTGCCTTCTGGGTAGCCTAGTGCATCATGGGTAGTGTAGTCTTAAACACATACAACTAAATATACAGCTCTATGCAGCTCTATGGCTCCATCTAGTGTACCACTCTAGAATGACATGTTATTGATCATTACACTGCCTCTCAACTCGCTACCAGATTACAACCAGGATGGGTTGTATGAAGAAGGCTGCGTGGGGCTTTGAATAAACGGGCCCTCAGTCCAGCTCATTCAACCCAACAGGATCAACCAAGGAAGAATATCAACTGAAGAAGAGCCCATCCTGCGAGGTGAAATACCCAGGCAGAGACTTTAATACTGGGGTATTTTACCTGGACGGCACCCTTGCAGCGCGCTGGAACCATGTGACGTCGGCAGGCCACAGAGTGCACAAGGAGTGAACCCAAAACCTTCAACTGTTTTTTAAAAATGTAACAAGTTCTTGGATTGGCGAGCATTAAGTTCTGGCCCCTCATAGTCTAATCTAGTTAGGTATAGGGGTGGGAATTAAGGGGATTGCTAATATAGTAGTTTTCCCTCGAATGTGCCGTGTGTTCCCCATTCCCTTTAAGTATAAGCATTTTATGTCTGTAGTGTGCTGTACCAGTAATTTTCTCATGTAAGATCATAATAATTTTTCAGTTCAATAAAATCTTGGTTCTTTTACACCAAACCACTTGTCTACTCGATTTTCTGTATCGCTGCCTGTATCTAAGTCCGGTGTCCAGAACCCAGGGGGCGAGCGATTCGAACCGCTCACAGAAGGTAGTCAGAGGCAAAGCTGACTGACCAAACACGCCTGTGCAAACCCCCTACACTGCAGATGAGTTTCAAGCTGTATTTCAATTTGGCTTTGTTGTTGTTTTCTTTGTTCAATGGTTTCGCTCAGTTGCAATATGCACCTTTTACATCAAAAAAGAACGATTGTGTTTCAGCTTGTTGTAAATGTAATTCATGTATTATACAAAGGAATAATTTAGAGGAAGGTTGCTTTGTTCTCAAAGGCCTGTTGGTATCACCTGATTTTATTTTTGGGATGGAGTGACACTGTAGATTGACCAGTTTTTCACAGAGAGGAGAAAAAATCCAACTGCAGCAGAGGTGCAAAGCAAAGTCAATGGAAAGGGAGATAAAGTGGGTGTGTGATGGGCGGGTGTGTAATAGGCGGGTGTGTAACAGGTGGGTGTGTAACGGGCGGGTGTGTAACGGGCGGGTGTGTAATGGGTGTATAAGATAAGAACATAAGAAATAAGAGCAGGAGTAAGTCATAGGGCCCCTCGAGCCTGCTCCGCCATTCAATAAGATCATGGCTGATCATCGACCTCAACTCCACTTTCCCACCCGATCCCCATATCCCTTGATTCCCCTAGAGCCCAAACATTTATCTATCTCAGCCTTGAATATACTCAAAGACTCAGCATTCACAGAACCTGGAGCAGAGAATTCTAAAGACTCACAACCTTCTGAGTGAAGAAATTCCTCCTCATCTCCTTATCCTGAGACTATGCCCCCTAGTTCTAGACACTCCAGCCAGGAGAAGCAACCTCTCAGCATCAACCCTGTCAACAGGTGGGTGTATAACAGGCAGGTGTGTAACGGGCGGGTGTAAAATGGGCAGATACAGAAAAAGATTGTTTATAATTTCTTTATTATTATGGGATCATCATGTCAGGAGTCCCTGGGGGTGGCAGGGCGCAAAACAGGCAGAATCGCATTCGCTGCCCGTTATACCACACACCCAATATTCGGTTCTATTCAAGTCAACAGAACTGAATATGTGTTGGAGGCGTATAACGGGTGACTGATACAACACCGCCCGCTTTGCCTCCCCCACCCGGTGAAGGAATAAGCCATATAACCTATTCAGAAAAATACACCATTCTATGAAAGAATTCTGGCTTTATTAAAACATGACAAACTGGGTCTGGAAATCTAGAAACCTAACGATGAAAAAGCTGTGATAGCATTCTGGCTATTGAGATAAGATAAGTTGTTGACACTGAATCAATAACCTTAACTTAAGGCTCCGGTAGGCTGACCTTTTGGAACAAGACAATGGTTCACCCTGGTTAAGGCGTTCTAATTTACACTTCGTAAAGAAGCACAAACATCTGCCTTTGTAAAAATGACATCAAGTAAAACCATTTTTATGATAAACTTAGAACACCTAGAGAAGAGAGATAATTCTGTAGTGCTACCAGCTGAGGTGACTGTAAGAACTGCAGGGGTCAGCAGAAAAATGACTAAAGATAATTAGCTTACATCAGCAGAAAACCTTAAAGGAAATACCACTGGAAAAGGATATAAATATTGAACTCTCAAATGGGATAGTAGACTCGCTTTAAAGGTGCAAGGTGATTCTCAGCTTCAGAGGCGGCTCTGTAAGTCTCCAACTCTTTGTACCTCGAGGATCAAAGATATTTGATTTTGGTGGATAACCTGAATAAACTTTAAGAACTGTAAAACTGTAGCGAAGTTATGATTTCAAAGTAAGGTTCACTGATAATAGGATTGTAAGTTTACCCTTTTTGGAACTGTTAATGTTGCGATTGACTCACCAACTGTAAATTACATGTTGGTTCTTTAATAAATCTATATATTTTTAGAATTGTCTCACATAAGACTTCTGTATCAAACTCGTGAATTCAATCTCTGTACACTCTTTGTTGAGGAGTTGCAGAATTCTGGGGTAGTTTTCCGGAGCCTCATAATATCCGGAATGTTACAGTCTAGCTAAACTTATTAAAAGTACTATCTGGAGGAGAGTAACATTTTCAGGTTGTTCCTTTCCTTTAGGGAGAGATAGTCCAGACCTTTAGACCCAATTAAGCGTCTTTAGGATTCGGCTACCTCAAACTTTAGTTGAAAGTGAACGTCTGAGGAATACACCTGATTCAGGGTAGCCCTAAAGGGGCTAGGACTAGTAATTATCCTTTCAACCCCACGTCCAAATTCACTCCTCCCCCACCCCCAAGTCTTCGCACTGTGGTGACAAACAATTTTAATCAAGTTTTGTGATTTTCGGCCCCTTCCTCAGGTGAACTGTTTGGGCCTTGTTCAGCATCTCCCTGTGGAACGTTGAGATCAACAGCATCCGACAGAGGTGGCCAGGAGGGAGATGCTACGTGTCATTCTAAGACACAACACATCAGTGCACTGACACAGTGCACCAGCTGAAACTCATTAGTCATGATGTACAAAGTTGCTGCACAATTTGGAATTTTATTTTAATTAAACAGGCAGTTAGACACCTGAATCACATTCCTTGCCGAGTATTGCTGTTTATGCCAGTTTTACAATTTGTATCCAGAAAAGCAGACTCAAGATGCTGAATTTACTAATGATGCCGAGTCAAAATTAAGCAAGGGGGAATATGGGAAAGCACTAATTTGCTTGTTGAAAGCCACTCACTAACTGCTTCGACAAGGAAAGCAGATTGAATGTAATAGCAGCAGCTGAACAAAATGCTTTTGGAATGTATGTTTTACTGCTTGATATTACAGCCACTACAAATGGTACTGCCAGCAAGCTCCTCCACATAGCCTTCATTTTGTAATGCTGGCCACTTTGACAGCTTCAATTCTGATTGGTCTGCTGACACAAAAGATGCTGACAGCTCTTGCTCGCCAGAAATGTAGGTTACTTCCCTTGAAGGACCAGCTTGCTGTGGATGAGTGTGCTGGAGCGTGAGAGAAGATCAATCAGGGTTGCCAAATTCAATTAACATCTCTCACCTTTGCCCGCTCATCAGGGATCGACCAGTTGCACTGGGTGCTGCGCATCAAACGATCCAATGTGCGGTGAGCATAGAGTGGCTGGAAGTAGATTTGCAACTCGGATTCTGCAAGCAGCTGTATTCTTCATCTTTTCCATGAGGTGTTGCCAAGGAGAAGGCCAGCATTTCCTGTCACAGAGGAGTGTACATCAGAGGAACAGTCATAGAATAGAAACACACAGCACACAAGGAGGCCATTCGGCCCATCGTGCCTCTTTGAAAGAGCTGTCCAATTTAGTCCCACACCCCAGCTTTTTCCCCATGACCCTGCAAATTTGTCCTCTTCAATGACATCGCCAATTGCCTTTTAAAATTTCCTATATAATCTGATTCCACCACCCTTTCAGATATTGCATTCCAGATCTTAACAGCCCTCTGTGTGAAGAAATGTCTCCTCATTTCCCCTCTAGTTCTTTTGCCAATCATTTTAAATCTATGACCTCTGGATACCGACCCACCTGCCAGAAGAAATAGTGTCTCCCTACTTGCTCTATCAAAACCACTCCTAATTTTGAATACCTACATTCGGTCCACTCTTAATCTTCTCTGCTCTAAAGAGAACAATCCCAGCTTCTTCAATCTCTCCACATTTTATTTATTTATTCACAGGATGTGGGCATCGCTGGCAAGGCCAGCATTTATTGCCCATCCCTAATTGACCTTGAGAAGGTGATGAGCCACCATTTCAGAGGGCAGTTAAGAGTCAACCACATTTCTGTGGGTCTGGAATCAAATATAGGCCAGACCAGATAAGGGTGGCAGATTTCCTTCCTAAAGAACATTAGTGAACCAGATGGGTTTTTATGACAATCCGGTAGCTTCATAGTCGCCATTACTGATATTAGCTTTATTTTTTTTAATTCAGATTTATTTAATTAACTAAATTTAAATTCCCCAGCTGCCATGCTGGGATTGTGAACTCCTGTACTCCGGATCATTAGTCCAGGCCTCGGGATTACTAGTCCAGTAACATAACCACAATGCTGCCGTACGCCTACCTGAAGTCCCTCATCCCTGGTATCATTCTGGTAGACCTCCTCTGTACCCTTTCCAGGGCCTTGACATCCTTCCGAAAGTGTTGTGCCCAGCATTGGACACAATACTCCAGCTGAAGCTTAAACAGAGGTTTGTAAAGGTTTAGCATAATTTCCTTGTTTTTGTATTCAATGCCCCTATTTACAAAGCCAAGTATCCCATATGCTTTCTTAACCGCCTTCTTAACTTACCCTGCCATCTGCCAAGATTTGTGAATATGCCCCCCCAGGTCCCTCTGTTCTTTCACCCCCTCAAAATAGCACCATTTAGATTATACTGCCTCTCCATGTTATTGCTCCCAAAGTGCATCACTTCACACTTATCCGCATTAAATTGCATCCGCTGTGTGTCTGCCCATTTCCCCAGTCTGTTTATGTCCTCCTGATGTCTGCTACAATCAAACTTAATATTTAGTGTGATGCCAAGTTTTGTATCATCTGCAAACTTCAAAATTGTACCCCCTATACCCAAGTCCAGGTCATTTATATATAACAAGCAAAGTAATGATCCTAATACCGACTCCTGGGGGACCCCACTGCATACTTCCCTCCAGTCAGAAAAACATCTGTTTACCACTACTCTCTGCCTCATATCCCTTAGCTGATTACATACCCAACTCTTTAATACCATGTGCTTCCATCATCTGAATAAATCTGCTATGAGGAACATTATTAAATGCCTTTTGAAAGTAGATATATATAACATCTACCACACTACCTTCATCAATCCGCTCTGCTACATCATCAGAGCACTCAAACAGGTTAGTCAGACATGATTTGCCTTTAACAAATCCCTGATCTGATCTCTCCGCACCTCCCTACAGTAATAAAGTGGCATGGGCGGAGTCCTGGGAACAGGTTGCCCACCCACCCTCTCAGTTGAGGATGGTACGAGGCACAGGAAGACAAAGAGAAAGAAACAGGGGCAAAATGCTTTCTGAAGAAAAACCCCTCAATATTCGGGAGGTATTTCACCCTTTCGAGATGTAACACCATTTCTGCTGCTACTCAGCAAACTTGCTCAAGGCAGTTTTCAGCTAATTTCAATGTCAAATTAATAGTAATGAAAGCATTTTACTCTCTCTTTTTCCTCTACGACTCAATGTCCTGAGTTGTCCTTCAACTCCCAGTCTCTCAGTCCACCATCCACAAATGCCCCTTGCATGTTATTCATTCTTCTTACAGTTCCTGCTGCATTGAGATCAGGAATCATTACACGGTCTGCTCCTCTAACCCCTTCGCAGGACCTCAAAAATGTGGAACTCCTTACCGTGCTCACAGCTCTCTCCAATCTCAGATCTGTAAAGTTTAAAAAGCCAAGCTTGGCATCACCCATCTCCACCTTTTGATTTACCTCTTCTTTTTCTCCCCTACGCTTTTCAGCTTGGTACTGCCGTGCACATCAGCCAGGTTTCCCAATTAAAAGGAATTCTACTTGTTGCACGATCAAGACCAATAGCACGTTGCTCAGATTTGCCAACACTGAGTAAACATGCTATATGTATACTTCTAACTGATTACAGTTTCATCATCTTCCCTTGATCTCTCACTTAAATACATAAGTTAAGAAAAACCTTGCAATTTCCATCCAAATGCATGGAAAGTAGTGTGAACTGAAAGTGCAGAACAGATTAAAATTGGTATCAAAGGATTGAAAAGCATTCAATTTCCTTGTTTCATGATGTTCAAAAAATGGCATAAGAAAAGCTCCTATTCTTTTGACTGGAGTGATTTTTTGAAGGTTAATGTTAATATTTCCCATCAACTGAAGCAATTCTCTTTCTTTTGCCTGGCTTCTTACTGATTTATCAAATGTTTTCAGACAATAGACCAATTTCCACCAAAGTATGATATGTTCCCTGCTTCAGAATGATCGGGAAATTGAGATGATTTGGACGATTAAACCCATGATAGCTGCAACAATAATTTCACTCCCAAAATACTGGGCTATAAAAAGTCTCTGTGCTGAGGTGATGGATGACCGTTGTTTGACCCTGCCTAATAAAGCTTTTCAAACCTAACCTTGGAGAATTGCCTGTATTAGCACCAGGTTGATGCTTCTATTACTGCAGTTGCCATCGGACTGAGTTTGGCTGAATCCTTAAGGAAGTTTTTTTTTATTTGTTCATGGAATGTGGGCGTCGCTGGCAAGGCCAGCATTTATTGCCCATTCCTAATTGCCCTTGATAAGGTGGTGGTGAGCCGCCTTCTTGAACCGCTGCAGTCCGTGTGGTGAAGGCGCTCCCACAGTGCTGTTAGGGTGGAGTTCCAGGATTTTGGCCCAGCGACGATGAAGGATCGGCGATATATTTCCAAGTCATAATGGCGTGTGACTTGGAGGGGAACGTGGAAGTGATGGTTATCCCATGTGCCTGCTGACCTCTAGGTGGTAGAGGTCGCGGGTTTGGGAGGTAATTTTTATGCTGTCATTAGGGAACTCGGTTGCGAGAAAATCTGCAATGACTAGGCCTAGATTCAAGCCCAAGCCACAGGAGTGAAAGGTATTGGATTAAACGTTGTCATCACCCAGTCATGTACAGACAAGTGCAAGTTTGCATTTCAAACAGAGGCATCATCAATTTACCACTTGAAATATGTTTGGCGGAGCTCTTCAGCAGTGCTTGTGTACCTGCCGTGCAAAGGGGGAATTTTAACCGCCTCCCCCCGCCCTCCGATCAACAGGAAAGGAGCAGAGCAGCAGTTAAAATAAGGCAGCTCTATCCCCGTTCCATTCCCGCCGATTCCCCATTTTAACTCCATTGGTTTTGATGGCAGATGCGGCCCTCATAAAATACTTCATGCTTCAAGATGTTATTAATATTCAGGAACAACGGGACCATTTTCTTCCAACTTACACCTGGGATACGTTTATTTTCTTGATGCAAAGCAGTGCAAAACAGGGCCGAAACCCATAACGCCCCTTTGCGCTTCACGAGCGCTTCCACGGGTTACTGGGAGGAGAGCGGCAAGTGTTTCCAACTGGAGCAAACGTAAGAATGTAAATGTGATGGTAATGAGGAGGAAGTGACATCACATTGCCTCTTTATTCTGGGTCACCGCTTGGTCGAGGCCCACAGCAAGTGTCCCCAGCCCCTTGGCATCAGAGGATCTGAGAAGGGGCAGGCAGCAAACACATCAAAGCACCAAAAAGCCAAATAGTTTATTTTTTTGCAAGGCCAGTACGACGAGCAATGTTGCTGAAGAATTCTATTTGCTGTTACTAGGAGGCCCCAAAATGAGCAATCTCTACTACTACTGCAGGCCTCTCAAGCTATAAAGGGCAGCCTTGATCTCCCTGGATCCACCCAGACACCTGCCATGCTGCTTGAAAGAGGGGCAGAATAGTGGACTGCCTTCATCTGAATATATCGTGACAGGTACCATGGAAGTGAAGCATTGATTTGCACGATGCAGTGTTGGTGGTCAGAGACTAGCCTCACCGTGAGAGATTGGTGGACTTTACCATTATGTGAGTGACCGGATTGATGATGATAGGAGGAGATATAGCCACATGGATTTAATCTGTGGCCCCTTGTATTTTGAGGAATCTGCCACTCTGTACAATTGCAAATTCCCTCTCATGACGATGCTGAGCATCCATCGTGAAGCTAATGAACTGCTTGCATGAGGAAACAATGGGCTGAATCTTAACACCCAAAAATGGGTGGGTTCGAGTCATGTCAGAGGTTAAAATGAAGAATTCTGAAATAGGAATTGAACCCGCCCACTTCCGGTTTTAATGGAGGCGGGACATGGGGCAGTTGACCAATCCGCTCATGGGAAGTGGGTTGATCTTTTGAATATTATAATCAGGATGCCTGCCTTTTTTTTAACATTGATTCTATTTTTAACATGTTTCCGCCGGTTTTCCCAGGCTTCGGGAAACCCAGCAACTGAAAGGGGGCGAGAAGGGCTGAATCAATGAGGTAAGTGCCTTTACAAACTGCTTGTGGGCCAGGAGGAGCAGGAGTGTTTTCGCCAGGCCCAAAAAACTAACCCTGTAAAACCACCCCCACCTACGCGATCTGTCTGTTCCCCCTGACCGTCGGATCCCCCGACCACCATCGGATCCCCCGACCACAACTGCCATTGGATCCCCCTGACTACCATCGGCTACCTGAACACCATCAGGGCATCCCTCACCACCGCCCACCACAATCGGGAGCCCCCCGCAATCAGGGTCCCCATCGTGATCAGGAACCCCCCCCCACAACACAATCTCTTTCACTCCCCAACTACATCTACCTGCTCTCATAGGCTGTGGCTTTGTAAAGGAGGCTCCCCACCCAAAAGGCCTCTAGCCTGTCAATCAGGCCACCTGTGGGCAGGAACCTGACGGAAATTTTTTTAAAGGAGCCCTGCAGTTAAAAAACTACAGGACATTTGGTAAACCCGTTCTTCCGGGTTTCCCGACCTCACAACAGCACCACCCCACCCGCCCCACCCCCTGCCCGCACAGAGCTTGCCTCCAGCTAAAATCCAAGCCAGTACATTAGAAAACCTGCCTGCTGCATGCGTGCACAGCTGATTAATTCATGTCAGATAAATCTCCTGAAACTGCCTGTGGCATAAAAATTTAGTGCGGTGGTAACCTTTACAGCCACTGGGTTTACTGGAGCTGGCCTGGAGATCTTGGATGGCTTCCTCTCGTGCATTGATTCTTGCTGAGGTGCAAGAAGGAGTTGCAGAGTCTGTAAATTCTGGTGGCTGGGGAGCAGCTGGTGGACGCCAGATGCCTCGTGTTCAGCCTGACCAGATTGTGTTCCCATTTTGTTCCTACTCTGCGTGCACTAAGAATGACAAATACAAGAGTGTTCCCAAAGGGAATGCCATAGTGTAGAATGGGTAAGGATACAAAGATTTTGAAGTAACTCAGCAAAAGATCCTAAGGTGCGTGTGGGTACTGTCAATAGCTTGGGGTGCCAAGCTGTTGCAAAGTTGGGATTTGCGCAGGCCTATAATAATCAGGCATGTGTGTCTTTATGAATTCACTTGCGCCTTTACCATTGCACCCGAGCACAGTTGGGTCCTTGTTTTGTGCAGGCGGTAATTAAGACCAATTCAAGTGGAGCAGTTAGAATGAGAAATATGACTGATTATGTCGCGCCATATTTACAGCTTCATTTTCATATGGCCACTGCTTTGAGCTGGGAAAGGTACTCGTGGGGCCTGGTTAACTTCTGTGCCACACCCTTGTGATTGTTAGTATGACATGGTGCGTTATGTCAATCTGGCCGTGCGGGTGTGAAACAGGAATGTTTTTTTATTAAAATTTAATGGCTTGGCCCCATGACTTCTTCACCAGAAATCTAGTCCGACTATAGCCAAAACACGAAGTAAATTGCGCTTCCACTGAAAGTATCTAATTTCTCTGGAGAGCCCTGGGTTAAACTTGTGGTCTGTTTTGAGTAACAGCGGTGCTCACGGCTGCAGCTACGGCTCACACTCCAGCTTACCAGCCAGTGACTTGTGCTGGAAAATGTACTTATGGGTATTGTGTGAGGGCAGGATGGTCTTGCCTTTGATGCTCCCCGTTGCTGAATGTCTTGCCGACAATCTATGTGAAGGTTCATGCATGGAGAACAACCTAGTTGGATGGTGTTATGTATTGTGTGTTCTATTGTGTGTTCTCCTCCCACCTGTGGTGGCGCTGTCACAGGAGATAAATGGTTGGGTGTTCTCTGTTAAGTTTAGCTCTCTTTGTTCGGAACTTTCCAGAACTTCCTTTCCTTCCAATAAAGCACTTCATGTTTGAATCTCTGAGTTCTGAGTCCTAAATTGTGTCTAGGTAGAAAGGTACCGACACAACAAGTGGCAATGAAGAGCGGATGAATCTGCGTATGTTACGGGTGCAGTGAGTAAACAGAAAATTTAATTTGAAACGTGAGATGGCTACTATATTTGGAAACATCGGTGATTTTGAAGAAAATGTGGAGCAATGGAGCATATATACAGAACGTTTTGACTATGTTGTATTGGCGAATGCGGTGGCAAATGAAAAGGTCGTGCCTACCTTTTTGAGTGTAATTGGGCCGAAGACATTCAATTTACTTCGCAGCCTCGTGCAGCCAGATAAGCCAGGAACTAAAACATATAAGCAACTAGTGGAAATTCTTGGAGCACATTTTTCACCAAAACCTCTGGTTATTGCTGAGAGATTTAGATTTCACAAACGGAATCAAGAGGCGGGGGAATCAGTGAAGATGTTTGTTGCTGCTTTAAAAAGGTTATCAGAACACTGCGAGTTCAAGGAGGTGCTGAATGACACCATTAGAGACAGACTTGTGTGTGGTCTGCAAAATGCAGCCACACAGAAGCGCCTTCTTACTGAGGACAACCTTACTCTTGAAAAGGCCATTGAAGTTAGTGTCTCCATGGAGATGGCGGAAAAGGAGGCTCACCAGTTGAGTTCAACAGGGAGAGTTCACAAGGTGTTGTCTGAGCCTAAAGGTGCGTGGAACGGCACATGTTACCGTTGTGGGAAAATGGGCCATCACGCTAATGACTGCTGGTGTATGGAGCTGGAATGCCGAAATTGTGGCAAAAAGGGCCACATTGAACGCGCCTGTAGAGGTAAAAAAAGAACAGACAGAGCTGGGAAGCATGGAAGCAAAATGTCTGTATTTGGACAAGAGAGGAAACAGAGTGTTCATTCAGTGCAGTATGATGGAACAAGCAAAACAGAGGGGAGCGACACCTCTGAGGAGGAAGAGGTGCACATACTGACGGTTGCAGGTGATTCAAATGGCTACTGGGTGTCACCACTGGTGGAGGGACAATCAGTGCGGATGGAGGTGGACACAGGCGCGGTTGTGTCCCTTGTTTCAGACACTCTCTACAACAAAATGCTAAAGCCTCTTACCCTTCAGCCAACAAACATTGTGCTAAAGACGTATACCGGCGAACCTGTGGCCATGAGAGGCGTCATTGAGGTGACAGTTAAATTGAACGGACAGACTGCAAAACTGCCACTATATGTGGTAAAGGGAAATTACCCATCTCTACTGGGACGTGCGTGGCTAGAGAAAATCACGCTGGTCTGGCCTGCAGTCCGCATGATGTCAAAAGGGGAGTCAGGTCTGACTGCAGTGTTAAACAAACACGCAGAACTCTTCAATGGGGAACTTGGGAGCATGAAAAAGATCAGCGTGAGACTGGACATTAAACCTGACAGCAAGCCGAAGTTTCACAAAGCCCGACCTGTACCCTATGCAATTAGGCCAAAAGTTGAGGCTAACTTGGAGGCCTTAGTCGAGAATGGAGTCCTGGAGCCTGTGAACATGAGCAAATGGGCCACACCCATTGTTCCTGTCCTGAAAAAGGATGGATCTGTTCGAATCTGCGGGGATTTTAAAGTGACTATTAACCCGGTACTGTCTGTGGAACAGTACCCTCTTCCCCTCATTGATGATCTTTTTACGGGCCTGGCCGGAGGGCAAAAGTTCAGCAAAATAGACTTATGCCAGGCTTATCTACAAATGCATGTCGATGACAAATCAAAGGAGCTGCTGACAATTGTGAGACACAAGGGGCTATACAGGTACTGCCGCCTTCCATTTGGAATTACGTCAGCCCCTGCTCTATTCCAAAGGGCAATGGATCAGATTTTGAGTGGACTGCCAGGAGTCCAGTGCTACCTGGACGACATCCTTGTCACTGGGACAAATGAGGAGGATCATCTTCTGAACTTGGATGCAACACTACAACGACTGAAAGAGTACGGACTCAGAGTTCGTAAAGACAAATGTGAATTCTTTCAGTCTTCAGTTGAGTACCTGGAGCATGTGGTTGACGCTACTGGCCTGCATAAGGCGCCGTCAAAGGTCAAGGCGATCGTGGAGGCCCCAGCACCCCAGAATGTGAGCCAGTTACGTTCATTTCTGGGGCTACTTAACTACTATGGGAAGTTTATTCCAGACTTAGCAACATTGCTGAAGCCGTTACATCAGTTGCTATGTCAAGGCAAAACATGGAAATGGACTGAACTGTGCAAGGAAGCTTTCGCCCAAGCAAAGAAAGCATTGCTGAATTCGGAGGTCCTGACACACTTCGACCCAAAGCTACCCATGCAGCTAGCATGTGATGCATCACCATATGGTGTGGGAGCAGTCATATCCCACATCATGCCTTCGGGTGAAGAGAAACCTATCGCCTTCGCATCACGCACCTTGAACAAGGCCGAGAGTAACTATGCGCAGATCGAGCGCGAGGCCTTGGGAATCATTTTTGGAATTCGAAAATTTCATCAGTACCTGTTTGGGAGAAGGTTCACACTACTGACCACCACCGTCCATTGACTTCAATCTTCGGGCCCCACACCGGAATTCCATCTCTCGCTGCAAGCAGGATGCAAAGGTGGGCTTTACTGTTGTCAGGACACACATACGACATCAAATATCGCAAATCAGACTTGCATGGCAACGCAGACGGTCTCTCGAGGCTACCCTTGCCTGTTACTCCCCCAGAGCCTCATCAGATAGACATCTTCTACTTTAGACAAGTGGAGGGAGCACCTGTCACTGCAGTTCAGGTGCGAAGGTACACCCGCAACGATCCAGTCCTGTTTGAGTTAATGGATGATGTCATTCGAGGGAGAGCGATAGGAGATTCTCCTAGTTTGAAACCTTACGTTTCAAAAAGAAATGAGCTCTCCGTCCAGGCAGGTTGTCTTCTTTGGGGATGCCGTGTCATCATTCCGCCACCTCTGAGGGAACCTATACTGCAACAACTTCATACAGGCCACAGTGGGATGGTTCGGATGAAGGAAATGGCAAGAAGCTACTTCTGGTGGCCAGGTCTCGATGGGAATATTGAGGAGAAAGCCAAAACATGTTCCCCATGTCAAAGGGTCCGGAATGTTCCACAGCTGGCAACCCTACACCCCTGGGGTTGGCCTGTAGAAGTGTGCCAGCGAGTACATGTGGACTTCGCCGGTCCTTTCGAAGAGAAGATGTTTATGGTGGTTGTGGATGCTTGTAGCAAGTGGCCGGAGGTCGGTGTGATGAGGTCTACCACGGCAGAGAAAACAATTGAGAAACTTGGTGAGATGTTCAGCCGTTATGGCTCACCGGAACAACTCGTAAGTGACAACGGTCCAAAATTTTTTTAACAGGAGTTTGCAACCTTCCTGCATGTGAATGGTGTCCAACACATCAGGTCTGCGCCCTATCATCCCTCTACTAATGGCCAGGCAGAAAGGTTCGTGCAAACTTTGAAGCATGCCTTGAAGGCATCGCAAGGTCAGGGCTCAATCCACCAATGTCTGAACAGCTTCCTGTTGTCCTACAGAAATGAGCCGCATGCCACAACCAAAACTTCCCCCGCTTCGCTCATGATGAAGAGGCAGTTGCGGACAAGTTTTGACTTACTCAAACCTCCAAGGGCAGAACAGGTTGTCCATTGTCAACAACAAGCTCAAGTTGAAAAGAGAGAGAAAAGAGCCAAGGAGAGACAGTTTCACCCTGGAGAGCACATCCTAGCTCGAAACTACAACACTGGACCGAAATGGGTTCCTGCTACAGTGATCGCGCAGACAGGCCCTGTGTCTTACACGGTTGAGACTGCTGAGGACGTCGTCTGGAGAAGATACACAGATCAACTGTTGCTAGGTGCAGAGACAGCCACAGAGGATCCAACGGCTGGTTGGCCTGAACTGTTTCCGGATGATACCGCAAACCAGCATCCTTTGCCACAGTGCTCTTCTCCAACACAGGAAGTCAAAGAGACTGTTCCACCTGTGCAAACTCCTGACTTTCGACTGACACAGGCACCTTCTCCATCCAGGCCTGTGTCAATGCCTACTGCTGTGGAAGCCAGCGATGACCGCCAGTATCATAAGAACATAAGAACATAAGAAATTGGAGCAGGAGTAGGCCAATCGGCCCCTCGAGCCTGCTCCACCATTCAATAAGATCATGGCTGATCTGATCCTAACCTCAAATCTTCTATCACTCTGCATCCAACCGAACCCATGTGATCTCCCGGGAGAGGCGAAAAACCAGATAAAGACCCAATAATCCTGTCAAAGAGCGGCGGCCTCCAAGACGCTTGGATCTGTAGGCTTAGTGACTTACCCACAAGACTGGGGCAGAATAAACCCCAGGGTAAAGTCAGGGGTTGAGGCAGTCTACCTCTACCCTAGGTTCGTTGAGTGCATTGAAAGTAACTTACCTGTTCAGGAATAAGGTGGACCTTCCATTTAAGAGGGGAGGAAATGTTATGTATTGTGTGTTCTATTGTGTGTTCTCCTCCCACCTGTGGTGGCGCTGTCACAGGAGATAAATGGTTGGGTGTTCTCTGTTAAGTTTAGCTCTCTTTGTTCGGAACTTTCCAGAACTTCCTTTCCTTCCAATAAAGCACTTCATGTTTGAATCTCTGAGTTCTGAGTCCTAAATTGTGTCTAGGTAGAAAGGTACCGACACAACAGATGGCACACCAGAAGGTACCTGTGGAGCCATATATCAACATGGCGCAGTGGCTTCAGAAGAGGAAGCAAGAAAAATACGTGATTACAATAGTGGTCCTTACAGTTCCATTTTGTCACTTATTGCTGTGCCATCTTCCGCTTGGCCAAGTGTACCTTAAGGTGCTGGTTGAACACTTTCACTAGAGATATAAAATACAAATATAGAAAATGTGGACTCAAGTGCCTAGTTTGCGAAGGGTCAAAATATTTTACCCACATTGCCTATTAACATCTTCTGCCTGAATGAATATAAAACAAGCATTAGGAATCATTGTAATTGCAGACCTTTGAAAAAGAAAATGACATGTGAATAGAAACATAGTCGTGATTTTTATTCATCTGAGGGGGCAGGTTTGGAGAAATCGGAGAAATTGGGGGCGGGCTGCGAACCCGCCTCCATCCCGTCTCCACGCAGCTTTGGCAAGTGTCGGGCCAGCCGCTCCCGAACTGACTCGACACCAGACGGCGGGACAGGTTGTTCAGGCAGCTAACAGATCGTTAACTGCCTGGATAATCCTATTTTAAAGGGCCGATCAGATTTTTGTGGTTTTTCAACATGCTGCCCGCCTTCATTGAAACACGTCTGGTGAATCCAGCCGGGTTGAGCGAGGACCTGAATTGTTGCCAACTGCTCGAGCAGCTTAAAAGCGGTCCTGCCACCTCTCATTCTTTCACATTCCACAATTTAGTGCTTTGAGGTTTGGGAGACATTTTGCAGCTTGACTAATCTTGTGAGTGTTGAGGCTGAAATCCATCTACTGTGTGACCTCCTTGGAATATCCTCTGGCCACTTTGTCTGAGCGCACACAACCTTCATTCTTCGACTGAGATATATACCAACGGTATGGGAACCATTTATATCCTCTCATCCTGGTCGTCAGATTCGGAGGAACAGTAGCTGCGGCAGCAGCGCAACCAAGCACAGCAGCAGCAGCAACAGCAGGAGCGCTAACCTTCTCCTCAGCCATCTGCTGATGCACAGGGCAGAGGGTGTCAGCGCAGGGCTGCACCTCGTCGCAGGAGATACCTCCAACACAAGGTTTACAGGCAGAGGATGAGCTTCCTCAACATGAGTGAGCAGCAGTGCCAAAGGAGGCTGAGACTTCCGCGAGAGGTAGTCGCTCACACCTGCGCAATGCTGCACCAACACCTGGAGCCCAGAGGAGTGGGTGGACACTCCTTATCAGTGGCTGTCAAAGTCACCACTGCACTCAACTTCTTTGCTTCGGGCTCCTCCCAGGGATCATCAGCAGACATCAACGGCATCGCTCAGTCAGACACACATGCCTGCATCACGCAGGCTACCAATGCCCTCTTTGCAAAGGCGCACAATTACATCCACTTCTCCACGGATGAAGCAAGTGTAACTTAGCGTGCGGTTGGCTTTGCAAATATGGCAGGCTTCCCAAGGGTGCAGGGCATCGTAGACTGCACACATGTGGCCATTAGGGCACCCCATCACAACCCAGCTGTATTTGTCAACCGCAAGGGCTTCCACTCCCTTAACATCCAGCTGGTGTGTAACCACAGGAACATCTTCATGCATGTTTGCGCCAAGTACCCTGGCAGTTGCCATGACTTCTTCATCCTGCGGCAGTCTACTGTGCCTCAGCTCTTCAATCCGCCAACCCAACTTTCCGGCTGGCTCCTTGGAGATGAGGGCTATCCTCTGAAAAAGTGGCTAATGACACCGCTGAGGAGGCCATCAAACAAGGCTGAGGAGCGGTAAAATCTGAGCTACATTTCCACCAGAAGCATCATAGAGCAAACCATCGGCTTTCTCAAAATGCGATTCTGATGCCTCGACCGATTTGCTGGAGCCCTCCAGTATGCACCAGCCAGGGTCTCCAGAATCATCGTCGTCTGCTGTGCCCTGCACAACATCGCACAGCAGCGTGGCTTAGTACTCCCTGAGGAACAAGTAGCTCAGCACAGAACATCCTCGGACAAGGAGGAGGAGTCACGCCTTGCAAGGCCAGATGTGGTCAATGCAGCAGCACTCGAGCACATTGCTGGCCGTCACACAAGGGATGCACTCATCCATGCCAGATTCGCGTAAGCTTATGCTTCAACTACAACTGGCTAGCATATGGCAATGAATGTGTGGACGACATTCTTAAAACGTCATACATCATCTCTCCAATAAACAGTGCTTTCCTAACACTCTCAGCATCATCATTACAAATGCATGTCACCCTGAGGCCTCAATGTGTAACTTCCATTTCCCAGAACACATAGGCCAGACATTCAACTGTTTGCCATAACTTTTGTTTAATACATTCACAAAAGCATGACAATTCAAAATATTAAACAGATCCAAACACAACAGAACAAAACACCCAAATGACTCCTTTTTTGACTATTTGTGCTTTATCTTCCTCTTACGTGTGATTCTACGTGGTGCTTCCCCTGTGGCTTCAGCAGGTGTAGATGCACCTTGCTCACTTTGATGCTGCGTCTGCTTAGACGCCTTTGGCGGGCGTCCTCTGGGCTTGGGAGCCTGGGATGGCTCCTCCACAGTCTGCTCTTCCTGTGGCTGTGCAGGGGCTGAGACGGCCATCTCAGTTGGGTATGCAATGTGGGTCTCTGAGCAAGGGCTCCGCAGTGGCATGGTCATGTTAGCGCTTGGAGAGAAGCCACACTTCCATGTTGCCTGCCACCAACATCCCTCTCATGGGTCAGCCGCACTTCAGTGTTAGCAAGTGGATGGAGAGCACCTTGCTGCACATCAGGAGGACCATGAGGACCCGTATCTGTACTGGCAGTCCTCATAACAAGGATGTCCATGTACCTCAGGCACCTCTCCTCAATAGATGCCCATCTCTCCTCCATAGCTGACAATGGCCCAGAAATTCGGGTCCCAATGCGTGAGTACGCACGGGGTACTCACGCATGGACCCGATGGAAGTGCCGGTTTCTTGCATGCACTACGCATGCGCGGGAAACCGGCACTTCCGATCCTCTGAACGAAGGGGTTCAGAGGTCGAACGCGTGCGCGCGGGAGTCTGCGCGTGCGCTTTGAACTTACGTTTTTTTTACAGGTTTTTCCGTGAGGGTAAGTCTTTAGATTTTAGAAATGTAAAAACCAGGCATAAGGACTGCATTTTAAAAGGTATGGTCAATTAATTAAAATTAAAAAAAAATTTCCACAGGTTTATTATTTTTAAATACTTTAAAGCAAGGTAAGTTTATTTTTAGCCCCATTTTTTTATAAAATTACTTCTTTCAAAAATTTAAATTATTGTTTAAAATAGTTATTTAATGTAATTTATAGTTTATTTTAAAAGTGTGATTTAAAAATAAATTTATTTGAAGGTTAACTACTGTTTTGGGCCCTCAGCTTTCATACGTTTTGACAGGTCTTTCTGTCAATCTTATGAATGGGCTTTTCCCTCCTCTGATGGGCTGCCCATGGCTTACGTGATCCCAGGGGACGCATCGCACTAACTATGCCCCTGGGACATGCCAGCACAGCGCGCCGGCCTCTGGGCCAGGCCCCGGAGAGGAATTCTACGCAAGCCCAGAGCTCAACTGCCGGCGCGCTAGGTAAGTGTAGGTCGGGGGCTTGCACCTGCGGGAAGCCCCTGACCCAAATTTCTGGGCCAATCTATTTTGAAGAGTCACCATGTTTTCGTTAGCCTGGTGACTTATGTCCTCCATGGCGGTTGCCACCCTCTCCATGGCGACATGTTCATGCACCATTGCTCATGTTAGAGATGGACTCCTCCATTTTCTCCACACTCGCAGTTACCCTGGATGCAAACCCTCTCAGAGACTCCGGCACTTGTTCCTAGAGTTCCAGCTCCGCTCTCTTTCTGGATGGCCCCAGAGGCACAGCGTCTGCAAGCAGCTGAGCGGAGCTAGGAGATTCCTGCGACCTCCGACGAGGAATCTACACTGCTGTCGCTGTCTCCACCATCTGCTGATGCTCACTTGTGAGCTGTGATACACCAGGTGGCAACACTACTCTATGTCGCGAAGGACCCACCGAGGTGTGAGTGTCTGCACTGGTGTTGGGTGTGCTGAGTCCTGGTGATGCTGTTCCCTCAGAGGCGGCAGGGTCCTCTAAGGAGTCGTCTGACTGTTCCTCCTGTACAGTGGGGAGGGGGGCGCTCGATGATCCTGTGTGTGGGTAAGGCATGAATTAGACATCTGATTTTGAGGTAGCAGACACATCCTTTTGTGCAGATGATACAAAGCGAATCTCTGCACATGATATGCCATTGCAGTCAATCATTAAATTTAAATGAGAGGGATGAAACTCTATTCTGTCACCAGCTTCATCTAGTGCGCCTGTCTCTCCATCGCCCGCTTCCAGATTCTCGCCATCTCCAACGATTTTGTGTGCAGCCTCCTCAGCACTTGTCAATGTTGCGAGGGTTGGTGTGCCTCCTCCTGTCTGTGCTCTCTCCATCTTATTGTGGGCTATCCTTTCCTGCAAGGAGGGACACAAGTGGAGCTTCAGCAAGAGTGATGGAGTGACTGTGAAGAATCCATAACATAGAAGCTTAGAGGGAGACCAAGATGGAGTGAAGTGCCAAGGGGAAGCTGCCTCCCTGTGCCTTGTTAGTTGTTGTCAATACATAACAGTGTGAGCGAGTGTGAGGGGTGCATAGGCATGATGGTGAGGTCATTCAATACACAGAAAGAGATGGATAGGTAAGGGTGCAAGGGAAGCAAGGGTATGGTGGGATGTGGAGGAGCAGGCTGACAAAGCAGAGTGCTGGTGATGAGAAGAGAAGGGAAGCAGATTGAAGGTAAGTGTGATGTGACACTCACTTTTAATGATCGCAGAAGGTCATTAAAGCGTTTCCTGCCCTGGATCCAGGTGCGTGAACAAATGGACCTTGCTCTGACGTCCTCAGCAATGTGCAGCCAGGCTGCCTTTGTTTGCTGAGGAGGCTTCCTCCGGCCATCGGGAGGGAACAGAATCTGCCTGCACCATCTTACTCCCTCCTCAAAAGCTTGGAGGGAGTCCTCAGTGAAGCGCAGTGCTGCCTTAGCTTTCGATGCACTCAATGTGGCCTTGCCAATTCCAGACTCCAGCAGAATCAAGAACTGAAAGGCTGAATCTACATGGGGCCCTTAAAAACATCTGCACTAATGACATCATCAGAGGCGACTAACAGACCCGATCCCAGTCATTGGACCGGCTAGCGCGCTCCACTCAACTCAAGGGGCCAATTAAACTAAAATCTCAACTGGAGATCGGCTTCAGTCGGCAGTGGGTCCGGAGCCTGCCCACCAGGCAACCCGACTCCATCCTGCCTCCTCCATTAAATTTGCGGCCATAGAGTCAGTAGCTGACAGGAGCTTTTTTCATCGTGAGTTTATGGCAGTTGAATAAGGCAATCATTTCTGAATTACATTTATGAAATATTAAAGAAATTACACAAGGAACTTTCAGAGTGCACCCAACGAGCTTGTCTCAGATGCTATTCAAGTTGCCATGATTTTTTTTCCCAGTCGGTTGTTTGAAGCCACCAATTCATCTTTTTCTGCATTTAACACAGTCAAACCCTTATCCAGCCAGTTCCTCTTTGCTTCAACAGTGTTCCCCTACATTGGGAGCTGAATAAAGGGAATGGTAATGACTGGGCATTTGATGAAACACTGAGAGAAGCATCTTAGGCTGTCCGGGTCCACAGTTCCATTTCATCCTTCGACTCATCCGACGCTTCAACAAAAAACTTTTTTTCTTCCTTTCCGATGTCAAGGATCGCAAGCTTCATCAACTCTTGAACACCAATGCCCCTCCGGAACCTTCTTCCCCTTCACTTTCCTCTGACCCCCTTCTCCCAATCTCACCCCTGCCACATCTTCACTATCCCCTCTGACCTTCCCCTCTCTGACCCCGAATGATCAGTCCTCAGCAAAGGCCTCAGCTTCATCCCCTTATGCCTCCCACCTCAATGAATTTTGAGCTTGGCACGATGTTGAGCTCTTTTTCCACCGCCTTCATCTCCGTGCCCACTTCTCTGGCCAGGAGTCTTCCCCCCGCATGGCTGACCCTTTCTCCCACTTTCAGAATTCCCGTTCTACCTGGACCCCTCCCCCTGGCCTCTTACCCTCTCTAGATCTTTTCATCACTAACTGCCGCCGTGACATCGGCCATCTCCATTTCTCTGCTCCCCTCACTCACTCCAACCTACCTCCCTCTGAACTTGCAGCACTCCATTCTCTTAGATTCAACCCTGACATTGTCATTAAACCTGCTGACAAGGGTGGTGCTGTTGTTGTTTGGCAAACCGACCTCTACCTAGCGGAAGCTGAACGCCAACTCTCCGACACCTCCTCCTACCTCCACCTGGACCATGACCCCACTACCGAACATCAAACCACCGTTTCCAAGATGGTCACTGACCTCATCTCCTCTGGAGATCTTCCCCTCGCGGTCACCAACCTCATAGTTCCCCAACCCCGCACAACCCGCTTCTACCTCCTTCCCAAGATCCACACACAGGACTGCCCTGGTAGACACATCATTTCAGCCTATTCTTGCCCCATCAAATCAAATCAAATCAAATCAACTTTTCTTGTCATTGTTAGTGCACAAGTGCAGTACAACGAAATGTAGGCTTGCGGCTCCCGAGAGTGTACAATTTGGATTAGGACACTTAAACATTTCAACATACATTTGTACATATATATTAGCATAAATATGACCATAATAAAGTGCATCAGCAGATGTGCAGGCTTTAGTGTTTATTTGTGGAGTTCAGTAGGATGACAGCCCTGGGAAAGAAGCTGTTCCTAAATCTGGTCGTACGGGTGCGAATGCATCTGTAGCGTCTTCCGGATGGTAGGAGGGCGAACAGACTGTGGCTGGGGTGGGTAGGGTCTTTGATGATGGACCGTGCCCTCCGTAGGCAGCGTTTCTGATATATATGTTCTATGGTCGGTAGCCGGGTGCCGGTAATGCGTTGGGCAGTTTTGACTACCCGCTGCAGGGCTTTCCGGTCATGGGAGCTACAGCTGCCGTACCATACCGTGATACAGTTTGTCAGGATGCTCTCTATAGTGCAGCGGTAGAAGTTAGAGAGGGTCGGGGGTGACAGATTACATCCCTTCAGCCTCCTCAAGAAGTATAGGCGCTGCTGGGCCTTCTTCACCAGAGAGGAGGTGTTGAGGGACCAGGAGAGGTCTTCCGTGATGTGGACTCCGAGGAACTTAAAGCTGGCCACCCTTTCCACCTCCGCCCCATTGATGTGGATGGGGGTGTGACTTCCGCCTTTGGACTTCCTGAAGTCCATGATTATTTCCTTATCTCTTCCTATCTCGACTCTTTCTTTTCTCCCCTTGTCCAGTCTCTTCCCACCTACATCCGCAAATCTTCGGATGCCCTCTGTTATGTATTATGTGTTCTCCTCCCACCTGCAGTGGCGCTGTCACAGCAGATGAATGGTTGGGTTTGTTCTCTTTTGTTCTGTACTTTTCTCCAGAACTTTCCTTTTGAATAAAGAAGCAGCATGTTTGCAATCTCGGGGTTCTGAGCACTAATTGTGTTTAGGTATAACGGCACAGACACAACAAAGTGGCGACGAGGATGGGATGAATCTGCGTTGAGGGAACTTTCTTGTTTTCGACTACAAAACACTCGGAACACAGATTGCAGCATTACATTAATGTTACAGGTGCAGTGAATAAACAGAAATTAAAATTTGAAACGCGAGATGGCTGCTATATTCGGAAACATTGGTGATTTTGATGAAAATGTTAAACAATGGAGCGCTTATACGGAACGTTGTGACTATTTTGTTTTGGCGAATGCGGTGGCAAACGATAAGGTCGTGCCTAACTTTTTGAGTATAATGGGAGCAAAGACATTCAATTTACTGCGCAGCCAGTTAAGACAGGAACTAAAACATATAAACAACTAGTGGAAATTCTTGGAGCACGTTTTTCACTGAAACCTCTGGTTATTGCTAAGAGATTTATATTTCACAAACGGAATCAAGAGGAGGGGGAAACAGTGACTATGTTTATTGCTGCTTTGAAAAGGTTGTCAGAACACTGCGAGTTCAAGGAGGTGCTGAATGACACCATTAGAGACAGACTTGTGTGTGGTCTGCAAAGTGCAGCCACACAGAAGCGCCTTCTTACTGAGGATAACCTTACTCTTGAAAAGGCCATTGAAGTTAGTGTCTCCATGGAGATGGCAGAAAAGGAGGCTCACCAGTTGAGTTCAACAGGGAGAGTTCACAAGGTGTCATCTGAGCCTAAAGGTGCACGGAACGGCACATGTTACCGTTGTGGAAAAACGGGCCATCACGCTAATGACTGCTGGTGTACGGAGCTGGAATGCCGAAACTGTGGCAAAAATGGTCACATTGAATGTGCCTGTAGAGGTAAAAAAAAGAACAGACAGAGCTGGGAAGCACGAAAAGAAAATGTTTGTATTTGGACAAGAGAAGAAATAGAGTGTTCATTCAATGCAGCATGCTGGAACAAGCCAAACAGAGGGGAGCGACGCCTCTGAGGAGGAAGAGGTGCACATACTGATGGTTGCAGGTGGTCCAACTGTCTACTGGGTGTCACCACTGGTGGAGGGACAATCAGTGCGGATGGATTTGGACACAGGCGCGGCTGTGTCCCTTGTTTCATACACTGTCTACAACAAAATGCTAAGGCACCTTACCCTTCAGCCAACAAACATTGTGCTAAAGATGTATACCGGCGAACCTGTGGCCATGAGAGGCACCATTGAGTTGACAGTTAAATTGAACGGACAGACTGCGAAACTGCCACTATATGTGGTAAAGGGAAATTACCCATCTCTACTGGGACGTGCGTGGCTAGAGAAAATCACGCTGGACTGGCCTGCAGTCCGCATGATGTCAAAAGGGGAGTCAGGTCTGACTGCAGTTTTAAGCAAACATGCAGAACTCTTCAATGGTGAACTTGGGAGCATGAAAAAGGTCAGCATGTGAATGGACATTAAACCTGACAGCAAGCCGAAGTTTCACAAAGACCGACCAGTACCCTATGCAATTAGGCCAAAAGTTGAGGCTAACTTGGAGGCCTTTGTCGAGAATGGAGTCCTGGAGCCTGTAAGCATGAGCAAATGGGCCACACCCCTTGTTCCTGTCCTGAAAAAGGATCTATTCGAATCGGCGGGGATGTTAAAGTGACTATTAACCCGGTGCTGTCTGCGGAACAGTACCCTCTTCCCCTCATTGGTGATCTATTTATGGGCCTGGCCTGTAGGAATTAATAACGGGGTTGGGGTAATTGTCTCTGGCCAGTCAGAAGCCTCTGAGCTGCTCCAGGGACCCCCGTGCAGTTTCAAAGCTCTCCCCTATTCCTGGTTCTGACCACCGGACTTATTCGGTAGCGATGTAGACAGAAAACGTGACTCGTGGTTCGGTACAAAATAGACCAGTATTTATTGAAACAAAAAGAAACAAATTGAAAATAAACAATACAGTACACCTATGCTGAAATACAGCACTTTACTTCTCACAGTACACTTTAGTGCCTACTACAGCACTCGTTTAATAGAACACTGTTACTTAAATGCAGCACTTTACTTCTAAGTACAATACTGTTACTTAGATACAGCACTTTTAATACAGCTACTTAGTGTTCACTACTGCACCTTACTGCTTAATGCAACACTGTTACTTAAATAGGGGAGGAGAAAACGGACACAACGAGGGAAAAGTGACTAAAATTACAGTTTAACAAGATTCCCCTTAATTCCCACCCTTATAACTATTCTAAGTTGCCTTGTAATGGGCCAGAAAATGTATGCTCACCAATGAATGCCTGCCCCGTGCCCTTGTGGTCTTAGATTCTTCACCACCCTGAAGATAGAGATACCCCAGTGTTTAAAAGTAACTGCTGGTATTCCACTCCCTTGGGCGGGCTCCCAAGTTGTAGCGGACACGGAGGCGAGGCTGCAGAGAGAGAGCGAGATGGCTTCTTGAGAAGATATCTTATACCCCATTTGGGGCAGAAATCTTCCTGCCCAAATCTGGATGCATCTGGGCTAAACAAAAGGGATCCAAACTGTCCTCATTGACTGTGATGGGTTTTGGATGAATCACCCATTCATTGTGATGGGTTGAATGAAACTCAGTTTGAAAAACCATGTCTATTTCCTTGATTGCTGAGTAAACTGCCCTTGGATGTTAGTGTAAGCAAGCTGATTGTCCTGTGGTCATGCCCAACTGCAATTGATTGGCAGCCTCAAGTGGTTCAACATTGTAGCAGTTTAGTTTAAACAAACATCGATTGTCCTGCAGGGAGGGAAACTCCCTGAACTACCTTTGATTGACAGTTTAACTACTACATTGCTTCAAGGGCTAGGATGTTTTTTCTAAATCCTTTTCAGCCATCTTTGATTTTCCATTTTCATATGCACACAGTCTGTGTGGTGTCTCCTGTGACGAGGTCGGACAGCCACCTTTGATTATCCTTTTTCACAGACACACAGGCTGCCTTTTCAGTCCTCTTTGTCAGCCCGTGCTTTGAAGATAGACTGTCCTTTTGTCTTCTGCCACAAGGTCTGATGGCCATTTTGATCCCTGGATTTTTAAAGGTATATTCTACCAAGGTATTTTTTAATCATAAATCAATCTTCGGAACTGTAGGAAATTTCAAAATTATTGCAAAATCCCACAGTCTCCCATCGGATACTAAAACTTGCTTGTAGTATCCTGTCCAAAGGTGAGCAATAATTTCTGACCCCCCACAAACAACCTTCCCTTATACTTATGTAGATCTATCTTTGATCCCCTGACACCTCCATTTCCCCTACCCAGAGAGAATCGCAGTACATGGTAGGCATCTATAGGCAGAAAAACAAGATTAATTAAATAATCAATACACGGAGTGGGTCCAATGTCCCTGCACCACTCGTATTTACAATAATTCAAGCATGGAGGGGTCCGATGCCCCTGCACCACTTGTGACATAATTTTAACATGATACAACATCTTTAATGGGATTGTCACCCAGCCAACATATCTGCTAAAAATACACATGGAAGAAAACGAGCTTCCCCCTTTTTTTTTTATTACAATGCAATTGCCTGACACTTTATTAAATGGCACTATTCTTCAGCCATAAATGTATTTTGAATTTTCACCATCTGCAAGCACAACAATTCCTAGGCATATGCAATTTGTTTCCTTAACTCCAAACAAGCAGTAAAATAATTAACAAGCTTTTGTAAATTCTTAATCTTAATTGAATTTCCAATAACAGTTTAAATGTTGTGGGCATCTGCCTCCTGCAGATCGCTTCCTTCGTGAGCTAGGAGGGCTCCTTCTTTGAGCATCCAACAACACGCTGGTCCTCTGTGCCTTCCGGAACTCTGAAAAAGACTAAAGAAAAACATCTAGCCAGGTCCCCTGGCTCGGGGGGAATGTAATCAGATCCCGTGACCTCGATTCACGATACAATTCTGGAACTGTAACATACTTAAAACTTATACACTAATAATAATTGCAATATAAAATCTAAAATTAACACGCACTACCTTAATCCTTTAATTGCACATTACTTGCACAAAGCTATATGCAAGTGCCGCCCATCTCCGGGTGGACAGCCTAATCCCTGTTTGGGCTGCCACAGGCTGTACCCTGCGGCGTGGCTGGGCTGATTCCACCTTCTAGTCCCTCACAGCTTATGGCTGCTGGTTGGGGACTTCTGCCTTTTTGCTTCTCCCTGACTTGGGAGTCCGCCCTACTCCACTGGAAAGTGGGTGACCATACTCTCTTGGGCTGGGGTACCCGAAGAGATCTCCTAGGGAGTGTCGCTGGTGGGGCTACCCCAGCGAGCAGACCCTTAGCTCGGGTCACACTCCCTGCTGGCTGGGCCCCTCCTCCTTCGGGTCCCTTCCTTCCCAAACCTGGGCTGGGGACAGGCAATCCCTTGCCACCGGCTGCTGGTGGCTGAGAGCCTTCCCCTTCAGGTCTAAAACCTGGTTCAAGCTCCTCCCCGGAGTCCCACAAGAGAGGGGGAATCACTCGGGCCAAGTGTTGGGGGACTTCTCCTCTCATACACGCGACTGCACCTGTGTGAGCAGTCTGTGTGTGTGTGCACACTGCAGGCTGTGGATTTCTAATCTCAGGCACAATCCCAGCTGCCTGTTTCCCTGCTTCCGGCTCAAACAACATGCATTGTTTGATATAACTGGCTGCCTGCCAGTAACCCTGTTCAAAATCCTTTTCCCTCACCAGGGCAGCTTTAAAGGTGGAGTCTTGGGCCTGGACCTGCTTTTCATCCGGGGCCAAAGCTATCCCCTGTGTGCTCCCCTTATCCCGGATTGTTGCTACCAGACCTGCTCTACAGGGGTCCCAGAACTCTCCTTTCCTGTTCCCCTGCATAAACAGCTCGCACTGGTCATGAATGGCTCCTCCCCTAACACAAGCCACAGTGCCTGCCTGTGCAGCCTGTGAGCTTGTACCCGCTGCGGGCTGGGGATTTCTGTCCTCAGGTTCACTCCCAGCTGCCTGTTTCCCTGTGGGTCCCATTAAGTTAAATGGGACCTGGTTAGACCGGGGGGAATTGGTCAGGTCTTCTGAGTGGACCACCGTGCTGGAGGCTCCAGTGTCCACTGAATATCTCCCCTGCACCATCTTCACCCCCATCTCAACATAGGGCCTGCTCCCCTCAGCATTTTCGCAGGGACACAGGTCAACAGGTTGCACTGGCTCTAGTCATTGCTGGGAGAGAGGTGGGGCAGACGGGGTCAAAGCACCGGTGGTGGCTGCTACTCTCCCCAGGCGAGTCAGAAGAGACCGTAGGGACTGTAAAAATGACTCAATTGCTGCGGGTGGGAGGTCTGGCCCTGCCTGTTGGACTGGGGCTGTGGGATCCTTTCCCTTGTCCTTCCAAGGATTTTTAGTCTTTTCTCCAGTGACCGTCTATCCCTTACCCGTAGCAATTTAACCTAGCCTGAGAGGGCTGGTTCCCCTCCTGGTGCCACTCTTTCTTACTCTGGTTCCCAGGTTTAACCTCATGGACTCTTCCCTTGGGCTGGGGAGCCTCGATACCCCTCATGTTCCTGAAGGCTACTGTGAACCGGTGGATCACTGCTTCTTCGGTGGTCTAGGGGTTTCAGGGGTCAAACCAAGCCATGGCCTGGGCTTGGATCTGGGGTAGGTTGTTTGTCATGAGACACCGGAGCCAGTGAGTCAATTGGACTGGGTCTAGTGTTGCCCGCCCTGGCATTCCTGGGCTTGCGCTCCGGTAGACTGGCCACAGCCTGTCTGCGAACGCCTGCAGGGACTCCCCTGGGAGCTGCACCGTTCTTTCCACCCGAGCGAACGGGCTACCATCATTGAGTCCCATGGCCTCCAATACTTCATTCTTGAGACCCTCATAAACCCTCTGCCCCCTTTTGCACTCGCCAGATAGGGACTGGAGGAGATCACCTGCCAGGGAAAACAGCAACATTTTTGCTTGCTCTGCATCATCGCAGTCATTTACACAAGCTGCTTGCTCTATCTCCCTGAAGTGCAGAGAGGGGTCTCCCTTTTTAGTGAGATTGGGGATGTGGCTAACCATGTCCCTGAGTTGGTGGGTGCCATATGGCACCACAAACTGATTCTGGATGCCCCCTGGGTCATCTTCATCAACGGGCGGACTGTACCTCCGTTGTCGGAGGGGGTACACTGGTCCTGGTCCCGGCCTATCTAGCGGAGCCTGCTGTGCTTCCTCTACCACCTCATCCTCCACCCCCCTTTGCTGCCAGAGCTCCTGAAAGCTCGGAGCTGTGGGTGGCGGTCGTGGGACCTCTGATTCCCTGACCAACCTTTCCCTGGGTGTTGCCTGTGGGACGGTTTTACTTGGGTTGCCAGTAAAATCCGACTCACCTGCCTTCGGGCTGATCAGACATATCATCCCCTTTGCCCTCTTTAAAGCCATATTCAAGCTTTCAATCTCTACCTTACAGGGGCCATGATCTGCTTCCTCAAACCCTTGCTCGCAGGCCAGCTTATATGCTGCCTTTACCTCCCTAACCTTTTCCTCCTGCTCTTTTATTTCTTGTATGAGGCAAGCGTTCTCCTCCTGCACCCTCATCACTTTGCTCTTGGCCTCTGCAACTAGGCACTTCAGGTACTCTGACTCGTGCCTCGTGTGGCTTTTGCCCTCACTAAACTGAACCACCAGGCGCTCTATCTTGGCCTGGTATTCTTCAGCCTCCCTTTCCCTATCCCAACTCTCTGCTCTAGATTCCCTAAGCCTGTGGGTAACCTCCCCAAGCCTGCGGGCACCCAACCATAAACAGATCAGGGGCGTGAGAAAAAGAAAACCAATAACTGCTGCTCTTTCCAGACCCAAACCACCATCTGCCACATCGCATACCGTTGCCGACGGTCCTGCCGTGGTCGCCATTTTGTAGGAATTAAACACACACAAGCGGGGTTGGGGTTATTGTCTCTGGCCAGTCAGAAGCCTCTGAGCTGCTCCAGGGACCCCCGTGCAGTTTCGAAGCGCTCCCCTATTCCTGGTTCTGACCGCCGGACTTATTCGGTAGCAATGTAGACAGAAAACGTGACTCGTGGTTGGGTGCAAAACAGACCAGTATTTATTGAAACAAAAAGAAACAAATTGAAAATAAACAATACAGTACACCTATGCTGAAATACAGCACTTTACTTCTCACAGTACACTTTAGTGCCTACTACAGCACTCGTTTGCTTAATAGAACACTGTTACTTAAATGCAGCACTTTACTTCTTAGTACAACACTGTTACTTAGATACAGCACTTTTAATACAGCTACTTAGTGTTCACTACAGCACTTTTCTGCTTAGTGCAGCACTGTTACTTAGATACAGCACTTTTAATACAGCTACTTAGTGTTCACTACAGCACTTTTCTGCTTAGTTCAACACTGTTACTTAAATAGGGGAGGAGAAAATGAACACAACGAGGGAAAATTGACTAAAATTACAGCTTAACAAGATTCCCCTTAATTCCCACCCTTATACCTATTCTAAGTTGCCTTGTAATGGGCCAGAAAATTTATGCTCACCAATGAACGCCTGCCCCGTGCCCTTGTGGTCTTAGATTCTTCACCACCCTGAAGATAGAGATACCCCAGTGTTTAAAAGTAACTGCTGGTATTCCACTCCCTTGGGCGGGCTCCCAAGTTGTAGAGGACACGGAGGCGAGGCTGCAGAGAGAGAGCGAGATGGCTTCTTGAGAAGATATCTTATACCCCATTTGGGGCAGAAATCTTCCCACCCAAATCCGAATGCATATGGGCTAAACAAAAGGGATCCAAGCTGTCTCCATTGAGTGTGATGGGTTTTGGATGAATCACCCATTCATCGTGATGGGTTGAATGAAACTGTCTCAGTTTGAAAAACCATGTCTATTTCCTTGATTGCTGAGTAAACAGCCCTTGGATGTTAGTGTAAACAAACTGATTGTCCTGTGGTCACGCCCAACCGCAATTGATTGGCAGTCTCAAGTGGTTCAACATTGTAGCAGTTTAGTGTAAACAAACATCGATTGTCCTGCAGGGAGGGAAACACCCTGAGCTGCCTTTGATTGACAGTTTAACTACTCCATTGCTTCAAGGGCTGGGATTTTGTTCTAAATCCTTTGTCAGCCATCTTTCATTTTCCATTTTCATATGCACACAGTCTTTGTGGTGTCTCCTGCCATGAGGTCGGACAGACATCTTTGATTTTCCTTTTTCACAGACACACAGGCTGCCTTGTCAGTCCTCTTTGTCAGCCCGTGCTTTGAAGAGAGACTGTCCTTTTGTCTTCTGCCACAAGGTCTGACGGCCATTTTGATCCCTGGATTTTTAAAGGTATATTCTACCCAGGTAATTTTTAATCAAAAATCAATCTTCGGAACTGTAGGAAATTGTGAAATTATTGCGAAATCCTACAGGCCGGAGGGCAAAAGTTCAGCAAAATCGACTTATGCCAGGCTTATCTACAAATGCATGTCGATGACAAATCAAAGGAGCTGCTGACAATTGTGACACACAATGGGCTATACAGGTACTGCCACCTTCCGTTTGGAATTATGTCGGCCCCTGCTCTAGTCCAAAGGGCAATGGATCAGATTTTGAGTGGACTGCCAGGAGTCCAGGGCTACCTGGACGACATCCTTGTCACTGGGACAAATGAGGAGGATCATCTTCTGAACTTGGATGCGACACTACAGCGACTGAAAAAGTACGGACTCAGAGTTCGTAGGACAAATGTGAATTCTTTCAGTCTTCAGTTGAGTACCTGGGGCATGTGATTGACGCTACCAGCCTGCACAAGGCGCCGTCAAAGGTCAAGGCGATCATGGAGGCTCCAGCAGCCCAGAATGTGAGCCAGTTACGTTCATTCCTGGGGCTACTTAACTACTATGGAAAGTTTATTCCAGACTTAGCAACATTGCTGAAGCCGCTACATCAGTTGCTATGTCAAGGCAAAATATGGAAATGGACTGAACTGTGCAACAAAGCTTTCGCCCAAGCAGAGAAAGCATTGCTGAAGTCAGAGGTCCTGACACACTTCGACCCAAAGCTACCCGTGCAGCTAGCATGTGATTCTTCACCATATGGTGTGGGAGCAGTCATATCCCACATCATGCCTTCTGGTGAAGAGAAACCTATCACCTTTGCATCACACACCTTGAACAAGGCCGAGAGTAACTATGCACAGATTGAGCGTGAGGCCTTGGGAATCGTTTTTTGAATTCAAAAATTTCATCAGTACCTGTTTGGGAGAAGGTTCACACTCCTGATGGACCACCGTCCATTGACTTCAATCTTCGGGCCCCACACCGGAATTCTGTCTCTTGCTGCAAGCAGGATGCAAAGGTGGGCTTTACTGTTGTCGGGACACACATACGACATCAAATATCACAAATCAGACTTGCACGGCAACGCAGACGGTCTCTCGAGGCTGCCCTTGCCTGTTATTCCCCCAGAGCCTCATCAGATAGACATCTTCTACTTCAGACAAGTGGAGGGAGCACCTGTCACTGCAGCTCAGGTACGAAGGCACACCCGCAATGATCCAGTCCTGTCTGAGATAATGGACGATGTCATTCGAGGGAGAGCTACAGGAGATTCTCCTAGTTTGAAACCTTACGTTTCAAAACGAAATGAGCACTCCGTCCAGGCAGGTTGTCTTCTCTGGGGACGCCGTGTCATCATTCCGCCACCTCTGAGGGAACCTGTACTGCAACAACTTCATACAGGCCACAGTGGGATGGTTCGGATGAAGGAAATGGCAAGAAGCTGCTTCTGGTGGCCAGGTCTCGATGGAAATATTGAGGAGAAAGCCAAAACATGTTCCCCGTGTCAAAGGGTCCGGAATGTTCCACAGCTGGCAACACTACACCCCTGGGATTGGCCTGAAGAAGTGTGGCAGCGCGTACATGTGGACTTCACCGGTCCTTTCGAACAGAAGATGTTTATGGTGGTTGTGGATGCTCGTAGCAAGTGGCCGGAGGTCGCTGTGATGAGGTCTACCACGGCAGAGAAAACAATTGAGAAACTTGGTGAGATGTTCAGCCGTTATGGCTCACCGGAACAACTCGTAAGTGACAACGGTCCACAATTTGTTTCACAGGAGTTTGCAAACTTCCTGCAAGTGAATGGTGTCCAACACATCAGGTTTGTGCCCTACCATCCCTCTACTAACGGCCTGGCAGAAAGGTTCTTGCAAACTTTGAAGCACGCCTTGAAGGCATCGCAAGGTCAGGGCTCCATCCACCAACGTCTGAACAGTTTTCTGTTGTCCTACAGGAACGAGCCGCATGCCACAACCAAAACTTCCCCCGCTTCGCTCATGATGAAGAGGCAGTTGCGGACAAGTTTTGACTTACTCAAACCTCCAAGGGCAGAGCAGGTTGTCCAACGTCAACAACAAGCTCAAATTGAAAGGATAGAGAAAAGAGCCAAGGAGAGATGGTTTCATCCTGGAAAGCATGTCTTAGCTCGAAACTACAACACTGGACCGAAATGGGTTCCTGCTACGGTGATCGCGCAGACAGGCCCTGTGTCTTACACGGTTGAGGCTGCTGAGGACGTCGTCTGGAGAAGACACACTGATCAACTGTTGCTTGGAGCAGAGACAGCCACAGAGGCTCCAACGGCTGGTTGGCCTGAACTGTTTCCGGATAATACCGCAAACCAGCATCCTTCGCCACATTGCTCTTCTCCAACAAAGGAAGTCAAAGAGACTGTTCTACCTGTGCAAACCCCTGACATTCGACTGACACAGGCACCTTCTCCATCCAGGCCTGCGTCAATGCCTACTGCTGTGGAAGCCAGCGATGACCATCGGTATCCTGTCAGAGAGTGGTGGCCTCCAAGACGCTTGGATCTGTAGACTTAGCGACTTACCCACAAGACTGGGGCAGAATAAACCCCAGGGTAAAGTCAGGGTTTGAGGCAGTCTACCTCTACCCTTGGTTAGTTGAGTGCATTGAAAGTAACTTAACTGTTGAGGAATAATGTGGACATTTCAATTAAGAGGGGAGGAATATGTTATGTATTATGTGTTCTCCTCCCACCTGTGGTGGCGCTGTCACAGCAGATGAATGGTTGGGTTTGTTCTCTTTTGAGCACTAATTGTGTTTAGGTATAACGGTACAGGTACAGACACAACATCCTCTGCCACTTTAACAGTTTCCAGTTTCCTGGCCCCAACCACCTCCTTTTCACCATGGACGTACATTCCCTCTACACCTCCATCCCCCACCAGGATGGCCTGAGGGCGCTCCGCTTCTTCCTTGAACAGAGGCCCGACCAGTCCCCATCCACCACCACACTCCTCCGCCTGGCTGAACTTGTTCTCATATTGAACAACTTCTCCTTTGACTCCACTCATTTCCTCCAAATCAAAGGTGTTGCTATGGGTACCCGCATGGGTCCTAGCTATGCCTGCCTTTTTGTGGGATATGTGGAACACTCTTTGTTCCAGTCCTACTCGGGTCCCCTCCCTCACCTCTTTTTCCAGTATATTGATGACTGTATCAGTGCCATTTCCTGCTCTCGCCCTGAACTAGACAATTTCATTCACTTTGCCTCCAATTTCCACCTTTCCCTCACCTTCACATGGTCCATCTCTGACTCTTCCCTTCCCTTCCTCGACTTCTCCATCTCCATCTCTGGGGATAGGATATTGACGAACATTCACTACAAGCCCACTGACTCTCACAGCTACCTGGACTATGCTTCCTCCCACCCCGCCTCCTGTAAGGTCTCTATTCCATTCTCCCAGTTTCCCCATCTCCGTCACATCTGCTCCGACGATGCCACCTTCCACACCAGTGCTTCCGACATATCTTCCTTTTTCCTCAACCGAAGATTACCCTCTACCATGGTTGACATGGCCCTTGACCGTGTCCATTGTATCTCCTGCACTTCTGCCCTCACCCCTGCCCGTCCCTCCCGGAACCACGATAGGGTTCCCCTTGTCCTCACCTTTCACCCCACCAGCCTCCACATTCAACGGATCATCCTCCGCCATTTCTGCCACCTCCAACGTGATCCCACCACCAAATGCATCTTCCCCTCCCCTCCCCTTTCAGCATTCCGTAGGGACTGCTCCCTCCGAGACACCCTAGTCCACTCCTCTATCACCCCCAGCACCCCTTCCCCTTCGTCCGGCACCTTCCCGTGCAAGCGCAGGAGATGCAACACCTGCCCCTATACCTCCCCCCTCCCCACTGTTCAGGGCCCCAAACACCCCTTCCAGGTGAAACAGCGATTTACTTGTACTTCTTGCAATCTAGTATACTGTATTCGCTGCTCACGATGTGGTCTCCTCTACATTGGGGAGACCAAACGCAGATTGGGTGACCGCTTTGCGGAATACCTCCGTTCAGTCCGTAAGGAGGACCCCGAGCTTCCGGTCGCCTGTCATTTTAATTCATTGCCCCATTCCCACTCAGACCTCACCATACTCGGGCTCTTGCATTGTTCCACGGAAGCTCAGCATAAGCTCGAGGAACAGCACCTCATCTTCCGATTAGGCATTTTACAGCCTTCTGGACTCAATATCGAGTTCAACAATTTCAGATCATAACCTCGGCCCCCATTACATTTTTACTTATATTTTTTTATCCACACCTTTGTTTTGGCTCTTTCCCCCCCTTTTTCTTTCTCCCACATGGCAGCTGTCTCTCATTCTACCAGCGCATTTCACACCTAATCTAGAGCCGTCTTTTGTCTCCACTAGTCCTATCACCATCTCGTCTCGTTTTGAATACCCCTTAATGTCTCTTCACTTCTCTTTTGTTCTCTCATCCCCATTTCCCAGCCCCCAAACTGGCCTTTTAATCTGTTTCATTTCCTGTGCTTTTTCAGTCTTGACGAAGGGTTTCGACCTGAAACGTTGACTCTATTTCTCTCTCCACGGATGTTGCCTGGCCTGCTGAGTTTTTCCAGCATTTTCTGTTGTTACTTTGGATTTCCAGCATCCGCAGTATTTTGCTATCATCTCAGGCTTTATTGCATTCTCTGTTTACTCTTTTGTAAGGCTGACCTGAACTGACTCCATACTTCACCAAGACAAATATTGATCAGGAAACATTCCTGCAGCTGCACTTGAATTAATTGCTTTTTGAAAGTGTAATTAAAAGATAAAGCCATCGAAAATAAATAATCAAAGTGAACACTGTCTTCCTGCTTTAGAACAGAATACAATAAACCACTGAAACATTGCAAAATCCCTTCGGGGTATATTATCTGCTTGTGGCAGTGTTGTCTGTGCTGTCTCTCCAATGAAGACCTATTGGGGGAAAAATTCTGTATCGCCCCATTTGGGGCGCTATTATCGGCCGTGCGCAAAGTTTGGCGCCTGGTGCTAATTATCGCCTCTGACTGCATCAGGAGCTACACACCAGTCTTAAGGCGCAAAGGCTGAGGAGCGAGGCGCTAACTCAGAGCGCGGGCACAGCGCAGGTGATGTCAGTTAGCGATGGAACACAGACACACTGGCGCCAGACAGTTCTTAAAGGGGAGGGTCGATCTTGCTCTCCAGCCACACACTGCTCATTGGAGCCTTGAATCTCGGCCTGGAGAGACCTGTGCTTAAATCTTCCAGCCAAGGACTATGGAGAGGGTGAGAGAACAAGCTCAGCGATTCAGCAAGTGGGCCTTGGGTGCTCTGGTTGGTGCAGTGGAGCGCAGAAGATCTATACTCTTCCCTGAGAGTGGCAGGAGGCCTTTGCCGCGCGATTACAGAAGAGTGTGGAGGGAGGTGGCACAGAGCGTCTCCTCCAGGAGCATGGTGCCCAGGACCCATGCACAATGTCGAAAAAAGCTCAACGACCTCACTCGGGTCATCAGGGTGAGTGGCTTTTTTCAATACCTCTCCATCCCTCCATCTCAACCTCACTCTATGGCCAGAGGGTCTTAAAACCCCAATGCCCAACACTCATCCAACACCTATGGCCCTCTCATGAAACACACACGCACATTCCACACTTTGCATACAGTAAGGGCTATTCACCTATGGGAGGCACATCAGGCAAGACCATGGCTGCATACAGTAAGGGCTATTCAATTATGGGAGGCACATCAGGCAAGACCGTGGCTGTATATTTACTCAGACGCCGTCCTTTTTCTTGCAGGCCAAGCTATCTCATAATAGGAGACAGCAGCAATGGACGGGTGGAGGGCGGCCTCAGCTGCAATCCCTCAGCGATCTTGAGGCACGCGTCCACAGGATTGTGGCAAGCCAGGTGATTGGTCCCGTCGCCCCTGGAGAGGCTGACCCCGTTTGGGACAGCAATGGTAAGGTCATCACCTTTTTGTCCTCTCTCCTTCCACTTGTCCCTCACAACACCAGCCTTTGACACCTTCAATCCAACTTACTAAATCGCTGCACTCATTCCTCCCTTACTGCCCCCCTGTCCTCACGCTAAAGCCACTCTTGTACCTCCCTGCTTTCAGATGGTGATTCACCAGCTGAGCAAATGGGCCCTCAAGCTACCAGTGTGAGTGAAGCTGCAAGCGAGGAGGCAGAGGAAGCCGGAGCATCAGCACCACTTTCTCCCGAGGAAGCCCATGCCCACACTGGGAACTGGGAACACGCCTTCCCTGGAGGGGAGCAGGGGGGAAGGGTCTGATGAGGGTGAAGCTCCAGACCCAGCAGGCTGCAGCAATGCGATGGGGGTAGGGACGCTTGGGGGCCTTCTCCCCGGAGGGAGAATAGGCCAGCGAGTCCTGCTGCACTGGACGCAGAGGAGGAGCAGCTCATCACTGAAATGGACACCCAGGCGGTGGACATGCACACTGAGCTCATGGGTGCAGTGGGATGGGTGCCCGAATGCATTGAATCACTGGCAAGGAGTGTGGAGCACTTCGCTGTAGCTCAGGCGGATGCCACGCTAAAGCTTAGTGCTGCAATTCAGTCACTGGCTACCATGACCCCATCTCAGACTGCTCTCAGCAGACTCAGATTGAGGCCACGCAAGCACTGACTGCTGCCATCGTCGCTGGTTCGGACACATTTCCCCGGGGCTCTCACCGCACCGCAGCAGGCCATCAATCTGTGCTCCAGCAGATTGTTCCGGATGCTGAAGTGCTGCCCAGTGGGAGTGCCAGTGTGTCGGTCGAGCAGGGAGTTGCTGTCCTCTCTCAAGATGCCTTGGTGCTGCTGAAGATCATCCTCCTCCTCTTCCTCCTCCTCTTCCTCCTTCTCCTCCGGTGGTGCACCAAGGCCTGGTGATGTTGGCTGGGTCCTGAGGATTGCCAGGTTATGCAGCATGCAGCACACAACTATGAAGAGGGAGACTCGCTCAGGCGAGTACTGTAGGGCTCCTCCTGAGTGGTCCAGACAGCAGAACCGTTGCTTGAGCACACCGATTGTGTGCTCAACGATGTTCCTGGTAGCGAGATGGCTCTCTTTGTACCGCAGCTCAGCAGGGGTGTTCGGGGTATGGAGCGGTGTCATCAGCCAGGTGCACAGTGAGTATCCCTTGTCCCCGAGGAGCCAACCATTTGTGTGATGCGGTGCCTGGAAAAGTTCTGCCACAGCGGTCTGGCGCAGGATGAAAGCATCGTGGCTGCTGCCAGGATAGCGGGCATTGACAGCGAGAATCAGCTATCTGTGGTCACAGACCAACTGGTAGTTTAACGAGTGGAATCCCTTTCGGTTGCGGAAATCCTCTGCATTCTCATGCGGTGCACGCAATGCCACATGCATGCAGTCAATGGCGCCCTGCACCATGGGGAAGCCCGCTATCCTCGCAAAGCCCAATGTGCATTCATGCTGTTTGGCCTGGGTCATCGGGAAAGAGATGTACTCTCGTCTCCTTTTATAGAGGGCATTTGTGACCTGACGGATGCAGCAATGGACCACGAACTGGGAGATATTGACGATGTCCCCAGTAGCTGCTTGAAAGGAGCTGGTGGCATAAATGTTCAGAGCCACTGTGATCTTCACTGCCACCGACAGAGATGTCCTGGCCCTCAGTAGAGGCTGCAGATCTGGCTGCAGCAGGTGGCAGAGCCCAGTGACCACCTCCTTGCTGATGCGCAGCCTTTGCAAACACTGCTCCTCAGCAAAATACCCTGGGAGGGTAAGGTCTCCCGTACAGAGGCCCGTTGGTCCTCCTCCGTCTGGCCATGATTGCCACTCTCTCTCTGCGTCTCTGTGACCTCCGAATCTGCTGGCGCAGGATGACGCCCCCAATCAATGCAGCCCCCATAGTCTCTTAGCAATCAAAGTGATGAAGGTCAAAAACAAAAGTACCTGCAAAGTGATGCTCAGTAGCCAAAACTACTTCACAGAGCGTTGACTCTATGCAGAAGTCTCTCCTTCTCTCTCTCAGAATCTCTCTCTCTGCCAGAACGAGTGGTGCAAAAATGTCTACCACAGAAAAAGCCAGGAAGAGGCCGCCTTTAAATAACGCCCCCCCCCCCAACCCCCAGCCCCACAGCGACTGGGACATGTTCCAGTCTACCTGTCGCTGCTTGCACCAGGCGGAAAGGAGGGGGGTGCTACTCAATATCCGGTCCGGAGCGCCACAAGGGCATTGCACGCTCAAATGACATCAAGATCTGCGGGCGCAGGAGATCGGGCGGTATTGTTCAGCGCCGCCGCAAAATGTCTGGTCAATTTCGCGAGCGGCGCAGACATTGCCATGCCTGGGCGCTAGTTGCTTTGCGCCCCATTAGCGCCCTCTTAAGGCGCTATCAGGAGGCGCAAACCAACTGAATTTTCCCCCATTGTTTCATAGAGATCACAGCGGGTGTTGACACAGAGGGTTCAGTTATGAGGCTAGGTCACATAAATTTGGCTTGTATTCTCCAGTATAGAACCTTAAGGGCTGATCTGATCGAAGTGTTTCAAATGCTAAAAGGATTTGCTGGGGTAGATACCGAGAAACAATTTCCTCTGGTGGGGAAATCAAGAACGAGGCGACATAATCTTAAAATTAATACCAAACCATTTAGGAAGGAAATCGGGAAGCACTTTTTCGCACAAGGTTTCACACAATTTTTCACTCAGAGAAATCTGGAATTTTCTCCGCCAAAGAGCTGTGCAGTCTGGGACAATTGGAGCTTTGAAGACTGAGGTCGATAGATTTTTGACAGGTAAGGGTATTAAGGGATATGGAGCTAAGGCGGAGAAATGGAGTTGAGGTCCAGATCAGCCATGATCTAACTGAATGGAAGTTCGGGCTCTAGGGGGGGGTGAATGACCTACTCCTGTGCCTATCTTCCCATATATACATACAATTATGGTCACAAACATTCACAAAAGCATATCTGGGACAGAACCTTTGGATAATGCCATTGTACAACATAATAAAAACAAATTATCTGGTCATTATCACATTGCTGTTTGTGGGAGCTTGCTGTGCGCAAATTGGCTGCCGCGTTTGCTGCATTACAACAGTGACTACACTCCAAAAGTACTTCATTGGCTGTAAAGCGCTGTGAGCTGTCCAGTGGTCGTGAAAGGTGCTATATAAATGCAAGTTCTTCTTTCTTACAACAGAACAAAAAGAATGACACTGGCAAATATGTCATATATGCTAATTTTAGTCAATTAAAAAAAAAAATTCAATGGAGCATGATCCACTGAGTATTGCAAAAAAGTAAGTTCTTTAAGTAGGCCAATTACCAGTTGCACAATTATATTTGTATGTACAAAATAAATACAATAATCTTACAGCCAGTCACATTGTACTTAGTGCAGTCTATTCCTCTTTACTTAATGTTCCTTAATTCAAATTATCTGATAAGTGCATTTAGCACTAAATTCTAACTTTGCCATGCTTAATTCAAATTATTGGGTAATTCAACTTTTTTAGCGCAAAGAATGACTTTGAATTATCAGGAGTACTTTGGTTGCATGTATTTTATGTTGCAGCAGCATAGTCACTGAGCACAAACACTGTGGCCCCGATATCTGCGTGTAGGCGAGGCTGAAAACAGCCCAAGAACCCAGCAAGGCTGATCTTAACGGCGGGATCTCATTAACATTTTGTAGGTCCGTCTCCCGCCCGCTAGCCGGCCAGATGGACAGCCTGGCCGGCACTGGGAGGGAACACCAGCGACCGGAGGCCGCAGCCGGGGACCCTTGGGGAACGATCCCTGGCACTCTGGCGGGGAGGACAGGCCCGCGATCAGGAGGGCTCTGGGGAGGCTGGCGAATGGGGCTGGGGGTAGGTCGGCAAAGGGTGGTTGAGGGGAGGCTCGAGATCGGGGCTGCAGGAGGACAAAGGCTTCCTGGAGGGGCACTACTGCTCCTCCTGGCCCACAAGGCGTGCTGAAAAAGACACTTACCTTGTGGAGCCAGCAGCTTCCGCCTCCCCTTCACGACTGAGTTTCCCGCCCTTTGGGAATCCTGCGCAGCAGCAGTAAAATTTAAATCAGGCTCCCAATTGCACAGTGGGAGTCCAATTTAAATATGTTAATAAGCAGCCCATCTCTCCACGACAAGACACTCGGGCAGCCCAGTATTGGGCACCGTAAAAAAAAGTGCCTTATTGAACACTAACATTGGAATAAATAACTCATGCAAATTCTTCAGCTGCAGTGTGAAAAGTGGCAATCTTTTTCAATCATGCCTGCAGAGTATAACAACAACAACTTGTATTTATATAGCACCTTTAACGTAGTAAAATGTCCCAAGGCGCTTCACAGGAGTATTTTAAGACAAATGATTTGACACCGATCCACATAGGGATAAATTAGGGCAGGTGACCAAAAGCTTGGTCGAAGAGGTAGGTTTTAAGAACCGTCTTAAAGGAGGAAAGAGAGGTAGTGAGGTGGAGAGGTTTAGGGAGGGAATTTCAGAGCTTAGGGCCTAGGCAACAGAAGGCACGGCCACCAACGGCTGAGCGATTATAATCAGGGATGCTCAAGAGGGCAGAATTAGAGGAGCGTAGATATCTTGGGGTGGGTTGTGGGGCTGAAGGAGATTACAGAGATAGGGAGGGGCGAGGCCCTGGAGGGATTTGAAAACAAGGATGAGAATTTTGAAATTGAGGCGCTGCTTAACCAGGAGCCAATGTAGGTCAGCAAACACAAGCGTGGTGGGCGAACGGGACTTGGTGCGAGTTAGGACACGGGCAGCTGAGTTTTGGATGACCTCAAGTTTACGTAGGGTGGAATGTGAGAGGCCAGCCAGGAGTGCGTTGGAATAGTTACATCTAGAGGTAACAAAGGCATGGATGAGGGTTTCAGCAGCGGATGAGCTGAGGCAAGAGCAGAAACAGGCAATGTTACGGAGGTGGAAGTAGGTGGTCTTTGTTAAGCTTTGGATATGTGGTTGGAAGCTCATTTCAGGGTCAAATATGACACCAAGGTTGCGAACAGTGTGGTTCAGCCTCAGACAGATGTTAGGGAGAGGGATGGAGTCAGTGGCTAGGGAACAGATTTTGTGGCAGGGACCGAAAACAATTGCTTCGGCCTTGCCAATATTTAATTGGAGAACATTTTTGCTCAACCAGAACTGGATGTCAGACAAGCTGTCTGATAATTTAGACACCGTGGAGGGGTTGAGAGAAGAGGTAGTGAGGTAGAGCTGGGTCTCGTCAGTGTACTTGTGGAAACTGACACTGTGTTTTTGGATGATGTCACCAAGGGGCAACATGTAGTTGAGAAATATGAGGGGGCCAAGGATAGATCCTTGGAGGACACCAGAGGTAACGATGCAGGAGCGGGAAGAGAAGCCGTTGCAGGTGATTCTCTGGTTACGATTAGATAGATCAGAATGGAACCAGGTGAGTGCAGTCCCACCCAACTGGATGACGGTGGAGAAGGATGGAGTGGTCAACCATGTCAAAGGCTGCAGATAAGTCAAGAAGGATGAGGAGTGATAGTTTACCTTTTTCACAGTCACAAAGGATGTCATTTGTGACTTTGATGAGAGCCGTTTTGGTACTGTGGCAACCTGATTGGAGGGATTCAAATATGGAATTGCGGGAAAGATGGGCACGGATTTGGGAGACAACAACACGTTCAAGGACTTTGGAGAGGAAAGGGAAGTTGGAGATGGGGCGGTAGTTTGCAAGGACGGAGGGATCAAGGTTTGTTTTTTTGAGGAGAGGGGTGAGGATGGCAGATTTGAAGAAGAGGGGGACAGTACCTGAAGAGAAAGAACCGTTAACAATATCAGTTAACATGGGAGCCAGAAAAGGAAGTTGGGTGGTCAGCAGTTTGGTGGGAATACTGTCGAGGGAGCAGGAAGTGGGTCTCATGGACAAGATAAGCGCATGAGGGGAAATTGGAGATTGTATTTGATGTAGATCAAGCGTGAAGTCAGCTTGCCCGTATTTCCCCCAGATCCTTTCCTGCCCATCGTGGAGGGTTTAATGGTGAGGCCTGTGTTTACATTTTGCCCCTTTTAATTGATGTTACTGCTGTAGTATGAGGTGTCACAGATATGGAGAAGCTTCCAATTCACAAAATTGATCCAGAGCAATTGGCAAAGGGTTCAAAAGGCACAAGACGCAAGTTAAAAATTTGGAAGTTAAGAGTAAAAGAAAGAGAAGTTGTGTTGAAACATTTCACCTAAAAGGTAATGTAATAGGGTTACCAGAGAGAATCATTGAAACAGATCTCTAAATGGGTTCATGAGAATTGTATGTGTTCTGGATAGAGGAGAGTTAATAGAATCGTAGAATACAGCACAGAAGGAGGCCATTCTGCCCATTGTGCCTGTGCCGGCTCTTTGTAAGAGCTGGCCAATTAGTACCGCTACCCTGCTCTTTCCCATAGCTCAGCAAATGTTTCCTTTTCAAGTATTTATCCAATTCCCTTTTGAATGTTACTATTGAATCTGCTTCGGCCACCAGTTCAGGCAGTGCATTCCAGATCACAACAGCTCACCGTGTAAAAAAATGTTTCCGCATGTCGCCTCTGGTTCTTTTGCCAAGCACCTTAAATCACCTTAAGTTGAGGCATATAGTGAGACTGCAGTTAGATGTGGTTGTTCTATGAAAGAGGGAGAGGCTTGTGGGGATCTAACATCATTTTTCTCGATATATACCTTTTATGGAAAACAATAGCAAAATGCTGCGGGTGCTGGAAATTTGAAATAGAAGCAGAAAATGCTGGGAAAACTCAGAAGGTCAGGCAGCATCTGTGGAGAGAGAAACAGAGTTAACATTTCAGGTTGATGACCTTTGTCAAAACTGGAAAAAGTTAGAGATGGAACAGATTTTAAGCAAGTGTAGGGTCAGGGAAAGGGGGGAAGGGAGGAAAGAACAACAGGGAGGGTCTGTGATAGGGTGAAAGGCAGGAGCGATTAACTGACAAAAGGTATGATTGCACAAAGCACAAGGAGATGGTAATAGGACAAGTAAAGAAACAAAAGATGGACCTAGAAGAGGTATAAATGTGAATAGCAAAATCATCAACAGCTGCCATCTGAAAAAATAAGGGCAGGGGTTATGGTCTGAAATTGTTGAACTCGATGTTGAGTCCAGAAGGCTATAAAGTGCCTAATCAAAAGATGAGTTGCTGTTCCTTGAGCTTACATTGAGCTTCATTGGAACAGTGTAAGAGGCCGAGGACAGAGAGGTCAGAGTGGGAGTGGAGCGCAGAATTAAAGTGACAGGCGACCGGAAGCTCGGGGTCACCCTTACGGACTGAACGGAGGTGTTCTGCAAAGCGGTCACCCAATCTGCGTTTGGTCTCCCCAATGTAGAGGAGACTGCATTGTAAGCAGCGAATACAGTATACTAAATTGCAAGAAGTACAAGTAAATCACTGTTTCACCTGGAAGGAGTGTTTGGGGCCCTGGATGGTGGGAAGGGAGGAGGTAAAACGGCAGGTGTTGCATCTCCTATGCTTGAACAGGAAGGTGCCAAGGGAAGGGGGTGTTGAGGGTGATTGAGGAGTAGACCAGGGTGTCGCAGAGGGAGTGGTCCCTTTGGAATGCTGACAGGGGAGTGGAGGTGAAGTTGTGTTTGGTGGTGGGTGTAGTGTATGTACCCGTCTACCTTTAAGAGAACTATTGTATGTAACCGTCCACCTTTAAGAGAACTACTTTAGGTGTTGCACTACTTTGTTGGCTTCTGTATACTGTAATACCGACGGTGACCACACCGGTATATAAGTGCTGTGTCAGGATTTATTTGGCAGATTCGCCCTGACCTTCGAATAGTAAAGTCCTGTTTTAAGTTACTCTGGTAGTCTGTGTATTAATTAACTAAACAACCCACAGACTTTACAGTGGGATTACACTGGAGGTGACGGAAATGGCAGAGAATGGTGGGGTGAAAGCTGAGGACAAGGGGAACCCTATCGTGGTTCTGGGAGGGAGGGGAAGGGGTGAGAGAAGAAGTGCGGGAAATGGAACGGACACGGCCAAGGGCCATATCAACCATGGTAGAGGGGAATCCTCGGTTGAGGAAAAAGGAACACATATCGGAAGCACAAGTATGGAAGGTGGCATCGTCAGAACAGATGCGACGGAGACGGAGAAACTGGGAGAATGGGATAGAGTCCTTACAGGAAGCGGGGTGGGAGGAAGTGTAGTCCAGGTAGCTGTGGGAGTCAGTGGGCTTATAGTGGATGTTTGTTGATAGCCTATCCCCAGAAATGGAGACAGAGAAGTTGAGGAAGGGAAGGGAAGAATTGGAGATGGACCATGTGAAGGTGAGGGAAGGGTGGAAATTGGAAGCAAAGTGAATGAAATTTTCCAGTTCAGGGTGAGAGCAGGAAATGGCACCAGTACAGTCATCAATGTACCAGATAAAAAGGTGAGGGAGGGGACCTGAGTAGGACTGGAACAAAGAATGTTCCACATATCCCACAAAAAGGCAGGCATATGCGGGTTCCCATAGCAACACCTTTAATTTAGAGGAAGTGAGTGGAGTCAAAGGAGAAGTTGTTCAATGTGAGAACAAGTTCAGCCAGGCGGAGGAGGGTGGTGGTGGAAGGGGACTGGTTGGGCCTCTGTTCAAGGAAGAAGTGGAGCGCCCTCAGGCCATCCTGATGGGGGATGGAGAAGTTGTATAATGTAGTACCACTGCAAAATAATAATCTTTATTCTGATTCACAGATGAATGGGAAAATATATTTGTCTGCAGCATTTTATGGAATAAGTATAATGTCACATACTTTATTGGTTTGTTTAATTACAGTTGGAAGCAGAGTTTTGCCATCACTAAAAATTGCATAGAATTACATATAATTGACACAATTTGTCTATGCTGGTGTTTATGCTCCACATGAGCCTCCTCCCACTCTACTTTATCTTCCTGATCAGCATATTGATAATGATCATTAAAATGAATGGACCTGTGTGCTAGATTGTCAATTACTGAATCATTTTGGATGTGGAATATTTTCTTTTTCCCCCCAGTATAATCCTTGCTATTATGTTTAGGTCTAGCAGTTCTCAGGAGGAACATTTAATACACACAGACCGCATAGTATCAGCACCATCAAGATGGGGCAGAATGTAAAAGTCAATAACCTGGTTAGCAGACTCTATATCTGGAGAGTGCTTGTTGCTTTTTTTTCATGTGGCAAACCTGCAGTTTTGACTTGCAGCTTCTGGATGTTGCTTTCAAAAGCTAAGTGTCCGAGTGGACTTAAGTGTTCTTCTTTCTCTATTGAGAAGCCTAGGAGATGGATCAAGGCCTATAATGTAGGACATCACAGAGCAAACAAGAATAGGAGGGAAGATGCAATATCTCAAGATGTAGAGGTGAGGTGACACCAAGCTTAGGTTTGTAAGAGGAAGGAAAGACTGAGGGAGGCACAGAGTTCCACAGCTTTCAGATTCAGGGAAGGAATAAATTAATAGGAGGTATAAGGTTGAGTTTTTATTTCAACACAATGAGAATTCAAGAAGAGGAGTTTCTGGGGACAAGCCAATTTATAAGACAATTGCACATAACTCAATGGCCTGGATTTTGCTGTAATAATGGTGAGGCTGTCAGTGCTCGCTGTTATTACAGGGTACATCTGACAGCAACTTCTGGCATCTGTATGTGCCTAGTTAAACATGAAAATGCAGAATTTTCTGTCAGAGATACCCTGCTCCTCCACTCTGTTGCAGTCCTTGCCGATAGACTCAGCACTGAAATCACTGTAGTGGGTACTTGCCCATTAATTCCGAAATAAAAACAGCTGAAAAAGATGAGTGCTGGTACATTTAGGAATAAGTGAGTTTTTAACAGCGCAGTGAGTGATAATTATTGCTGAACAAACTTTCTGGCCTGGAAAAAATAACTTTACAAGTGTGGAGTCTCATTCCCTCAGAAGAAAATTAACGTTGTAAATTTTTTTTTTAAATTAAAATATTTTCTGTTTGTCTCTTTGTACGCTCTCCCTTAATCACATCTGTATTTCCCAATCTTTATTTTGCTTCCTGTACATGATGTAAATGTAATTTATATTTCCTGTTTTTTTACTTCTGGTTTAGACTCTGTGGCTCAGTGAGGATACTACAATCTGATTGTCTGAACAGCCTCGCTGTTGCTCACCCTATTCACAGATGCCGCAGATCCCCTGTAGAGGGCGCCACACTGAAACAGATGCCGAGACGACTGGCAATCTCTGCTGACAAGCCTACGAAAAGTCTGTGGGCAACTGTACGCAAGATGAACGGCGAAAGCCGTTCCTTCACTGCTGAGAACATAATCCAGGCTTTTAATTCAAACACCTGAACAGATTTCTTCTTTTTTCCCCATCTCTGATTACAATATGTTTACTAAGACATCCATTACAAGGCGTTAGGAGTGACTGAGCCATCCCAGGATGTGTGGCTGCTAGTTACGATTGCTAAGGTGAATTGTTGTCTTCCCTTTAAGCTGTTGGGTTACATTAAGTGATCATCAAAAATTCTTCAGGCTATCCCCATGGTGGGATATTTTCAGAGATTGACAATGTGGGGGAGCTGAATTCACATTAAGAGAGGAATACTCACTCATCCAAACTAACTTTAGCAACATTATAGACTCGCCAATGACTGTTACAAGTCACTGAAGACTATTATGCTGCTCAGAACACTTCTTCCTGACACTCTGCTGACAGTTGCTCCAAAAGCACAACTGTCTACCTGACTCTGCTATCTCTCAGACACACACAATTTCATGCACCTCAGTTCAAACTTTATATGTAATATGCTACAAATTGCTCAATACAAATTATTTCAAAAGAATAGAGAGTTGCTTGGAAAAGAGCAAAAGTTAAGGGTATGAGGAACAGGCAGGAATGTGGAATTGGACTATACGAGTAAGATCTGACTCTTGAGAGCAACAGGTTAATGATTCATACTTCAGATTTACAAGAAATTACACGAGACACACGAGTTCCGTCTTTAAGATTTTATTGTCCTTAAGACAGAATCAAAACCCCCTACCACTATTGCTATGAATTCGAGCAGTTCACCAATAATGTTACAAGAGATCATACGTACAACCACCCGTAGGTGATCAGTCCAGCGTTGATTGTAGGTCCTCATAGGTGAGATGTCTAGCCAGGCCATCTCCTTCTGACTGCAGCACTGATATCTTTCAGTCACTGTCTTCTATACAGTTCTTGTACTTCTCCATAAATTTCCATCATGCAGGCTGAGGGACGTTCCCCCAATGTTTGGCTTAAGTTTTCTGAGCTGTCAATCTCTCAAACATACACATAAGTTTGGTCAAGTTACAGCAAACTTTTGTAGCAAAAGATTGCAGCACATGCTTATTTTCTTACAGATGGCTCATGTGGAAGTGAGCACCAACATAGAAATGACAGGCTCATTAAGTATCCAGGTTTTTTCCCTGGCATTCTTCCTCGAGATTTTTGGCTTCTGCATTTTAGACTCTCTTCATAGGTGTCTCCCTGGCCCTGATACTTGTATAAGTCTTTGTGCTCTGCTTATCTGTGCCAGGCATTGAGCAGTCTACCCAGCATTGTTCCTCCTAGGCCTACAAAAAAACTCCAGCCCACTACCAGCCTGTGCAAGGACCGGGATCATGCACCTCTTCCCCCTCCCAGGTTCCAACTGTCGGCCAGCTCATTGTGGGATCAGGTCCATTTCCCACCCGCCCACAACCGGCGAGCTGAGTGGGTTGCCTGCAGCATGTAAGTGAGGCCCAGGCTTCAAAAGGCTCAGACCTTGTGGTGGTAAGGATGAGCGGGGAGCGGGGAGCGAGCTCCGGCAGTTGTGCACCTCAAGTTAAAATCATGTCTATTTTAACGTTTTGTCAAGCTGGAAAAAAATGGTGTTGGAACTTTGATAATTAAAATTCAGAATCCTAAATCTAAACCATATTACAACTTAAACCAAAAATCTTTTCTAAGCCAGTAGAAATCCTGAAACATGGCACGGGTCTATAGCATTGCACAAGAGAGCTGAATAAAATAATGGTATGGATGTGATGCACCTCATATACACGTGTATTGTTTTGCCAAACATCAAGCTAAAATTGATGCTGGTCGAATTGTCAAAGTCCATTCCTAATGTAGGTATTGCAGAAGATTGCAGGCTAGCAGAGAAGGGATCAATGAGCTGTGCTTGGCCAGGCTGAATGGTGCCTGGCTGTCTACCTGTTCATTATCTACCCATTGGAAAATTGTGTAATGTTCCAGTCATCTTAGAGCCAGTTACTTTAAATGGCTTGCTTTTATGTTTGCTCTCACAGCACTTTGAGTGCCTGATTTACTCTGTTACGGCACGGATGAAATCAATGAAATACATACAAAACAGCGTAACCTTCTTGAAGAAATGTAATTTCAGAACCACAAGCAATCAGCCTCGAAACTCTTTCTGCTACGATAAATCCCTGTGGCTGAGCCGGCATGATTCCATATATTTATCGAGAGTGAAAATTACCTCGCCATCACATACACAGTCGTATTCGTGTGGGCCATGAAGCTAGTCACAACTTACAGTTATAGCTGAGGCGCAGCCAGCATAAATAACTGGAACAGCATGTCGTGATACATGATGTATTTCGATAAAACGTTTTAAAATTTTGGAGGTAAACAGTGTGGAGCCTATAATCAATGTTCTGTTGATTATTTATCCTTTATGAGAAGGATATTTCTCATTTATCGATACCTTTTGAGCTGAGTTGAACTGTGTGGTGTATGTGCCTTTAAGAGCCCCAGGTGTGCGTAATGCCAGTAATTGCCACTTGGGCTATATAAGCCTGTGTATTGTGTATATCCTTTAGAACCCCACCCCCCCAGACTTGCTTAGTAAATACCTATGAACCAACTCCTGTCTTCAGTGTCTTTATCTACACACGGACACTACAGTGGCGACAAAGTGGAAACGGACTTACCTGCAATTCAGCAGCACCTCAAGGACATCGATTCCTCGGGCGTCCAGAAGACTCAAGGAAGTAAGAGAAACTGTGGTTTCACCAGCTGGCCAAGCTGGTGGCAGGTACTGCGCTAACCCTTCCTGGGCGTCGGGCTGGGGCTCCAGCGGCGGGCTCTACGGCTGAGACAGGCAACGAAATCGGAGGCAAGCAATAACGGACTGGGAGGGAGCACTCGGGAGATGGCCGGCGCGGCAAGCAGGTCAGCGTTCAGACCTCCGGCAGGAACGAGTCTCCAACAGTAAATTAAAGAAAAAATTAAGAGAACGGAAACCGCAGTAAACCGCGTTGTTATCGGCAGCAGTGGCGGGAAAGCGCGGGAAGCGCCAAATCTTTGCTACAGAAAAGGAAAATAATGCGCGGGAAGCGCCATATCTTTTCTGAAATGCCTAAGTCTGGCAATATTGATGTTTTTGATAACGAGATAAAGGATTGGACCACATATGTGGAAAGAGTGGAGGTATATTGCACCGCAAATGGAATAGAAGATGAAAAAAAAGCTTCAGTGCTTCTGGATCTAATGGGCGCTAAGACATACAAGCTGTTACGAAACTTAATCACTCCAGCCGAACTGATGGACAAGAATTTTGAGGAGATTGTTGATACCCTACACTGCCAATTCGAGGCAGGACTGGCAGATTCTCTGCGAGACAAATTCATCTGCGATCCCCTAAGTGTAGAAACACAAAAAAAGGTATCTTCTGAGAAAGATTTAACACTGGACAAGGCTTTCAGTGCAATAGGAGCTGCAAAGATACAGCAAAGGCCACAGGACTTCGGCACCCATGAAATGACACGGGGTTTCGAGAGATGTTATCGCTGCGGCAGATCCACCCATGACCAGAGGGACTGCTGGTTCAAGGAAAAAGCATGCAGGCGATGCGGAAAGATGGGACACATTCCACGGGTGTGCCGATCTGAAAATAAAAAATCCACTAACGGGAAAAGAATCAATAAGGAAAAGCATAGAAAGGTACAAATGATGACGGACAGTAGCTCCGAAGACCAGAAGAGCGATAGCGACTCTGGAAACAAGAGACTAAGCTGTCTCAAATTACATAATGTAATTGCCAAAGAAGATTACCAGACCATTTGGGTTACCCTCATGATAGCGGGGTCCCCAGTTAAAATGGAGCTAGATACAGGATCAGCTCTGACCGTCATAAATCGACGGGATTACGAGCGGCTATTTCCGCATATACCTTTAAAAGACACATCCATTATCTTGAAAACATATACAGGGCAGAAAGTATACCCCAAAGGAAAAATAAGGGTGCCCGTTGTATACAACGGCAAGGAAATACAGAAGTTATATTTATACGTTCTACAAGATGGTGGTCCACCGCTGTTGGGACGTGAATGGATCAGAAAAATACGTTTAGACTGGCACTCCATTCAGGCACTGACGGTGACCAGTAAGGAAAAAAATGATGATGACGTCATACCTGAACGATTAAAAGACACCTTGGCCAACGCCAAGGAAGTGTTTCAAGAGAAACTAGGAACCTTGAAAGGCATCACCGCCTCAATAAAAGTGGAAGATGCAGCAAGTCCCAAGTTTTTTAAGGCAAGACCGGTGCCATACGCAATTCGGCCAGCAGTCGAGGCAGAGCTGGAGAATTTGGAAAAGGCAGGCGTATTATCTAAAATAGATTGGAGCGAGTGGGCAACACCCATCGTCCCAGTCATGAAGAAAGCATTGAAGGGTGATGGATCTGAAGAACAGAGAAAAATTTGCATCTGTGGAGACTTCAAGGTGACTGTAAACCCGGTCCTTCACACGGTACAGTATCCTCTTCCGAGGATAGAAGATATTTTCGCCTCACTATCCGGAGGGAAACGTTTCACCAAAATTGACTTGGCACAGGCATATCTACAGATGGAGTTTAAGGACGCCTCTAAAAAGTATCTCACAATAAACACACACAAAGGCCTGTACCAGTACAATCGACTGGTTTTTGGAGTAGCATCAGCTCCAGCTATCTGGCAAAGAGCTATGGAGCAAGTCCTGCAAGGGATTCCGGGGACTCAATGCTACCTAGACGACATCCTTATAACAGGAGAAAATGACAACGAGCACCTTGCCAATTTGGAGCAGGTGCTCACTAGGCTGAAAGAACGGGGCCTACGAGCAAATCGCCCCAAGTGCGAATTTTTCCGAAATCAAATATCATATTGTGGCCACATAATAAATAAGGAAGGGTTGCATAAGTCACCTAAAAAAATTGAGGCGGTCATAAAAGCCCCAGCACCTGAAAATGTTTCACAATTAAGGTCGTTCTTGGGATTAATAAATTACTATCATAAATTTTTACCGAACTTATCAACTCTTCTACACCCTCTTAATGAACTGCTACAAACAGGAGTAATTTGGAAATGGAACGAAGACTGCAAAAATGCCTTCCATAAATGCAAAGACTTAATCACATCCAAAGAAGTTTTGGCTCATTACAACCCATCACTGCCAATCAGACTGGCGTGCGATGCATCCCCTTACGGCATAGGAGCAGTATTATCGCATAAATTCCCTGATGGCTCGGAACGGCCGATAGCTTTTGCGTCACGCTCATTGAACTCAGCTGAGCGTAACTATGCCCAAATCGACAGGGAAGCACTCAGCCTGGTATGGGGAGTAAAGAAATTCAACCATTACCTACACGGACAAAAATTTACCTTGTTGACTGACCATCAACCCCTCATCTCCATATTCAACCCTAAAAAGGGTGTTACCATTATGACAGCACAAAGGCTACAGCGGTGGTTCCTTTTTCTAGGGGCACACCAATACAACATAGAATACAAAGGATCAAAACAGCATGGGAATGCTGACGGTTTATCGCGCCTATCGTTGCTAATGGTAGAAGAGGCACCTACAGTAGACCCAATGGAGATGTTCCACTCTACCATAGTGGAATGTCTACCAGAAACAAATTCTGCCATTGAAAGGGAAACGAGAAATGACCCGACTCTTTCACGGGTCTACGATTTAACAGTGAAGGGATGGCCAGCACATGGCGAACCACTGTTGCCAGCATTCTCGCAAAGAAGAGAACAGCTGTCAGTGTGCAGAGGAACCTTGATGTGTGGATCCAGAGTGGTGATTCCACCCAAACTCCAGGATAAAGTGCTAAAGGAGCTTCACGAGGGGCATCTGGGTGGAGTGAAAATGAAGAACCTAGCCAGGGCGTTTGTATGGTGGCCAGGTATCGATGGAGACATCGAAGAAATGACCAAGAGCTGCCTAGGATGCCAGAAGGTCCAAAACGCTCCACCACAAGCCCCTCTACATCCATGGGAGTGGCCCTCATCTCCCTGGCAAAGGGTACACATTGACTTTGCTGGTCCATTTATGGACTCAATGTTCTTAATCGCGGTTGATGCACACTCCAAGTGGCCGGAGGTAATAAAGATGTCCTCCACCACCACGGAAAAAACCATCACAGTATTAAGGACCATATTTGCCAGGAATGGGCTACCAGAACAGATCTGTTCTGATAATGGACCGCAATTTGTGTCCGAAGAATTCAGAAAGTTCTTAAAAAAACAATGGGGTTAAGCACTACACGTCCGCCCCATACCATCCCGCCACCAATGGATTGGCTGAAAGGTTTGTCCAGACCTTCAAGAAGGCCATAAAGGCCATGGGTAATGAAGACATAAAACTTCAGCACAAGGTGGATAACTTCTTATTCACATACAGGAATGCAACACATATGGTTACCAACCAAACTCCCGCCATGATGTTCTTCAATAGAAACCTAAGATGCCGGCTGGATTTGGTCAAGCCCAACATCAGAAGGGACGTGGAGAACCGGCAGTTTCAAGGCATGAATGAAAGGCCAACTAGGGCCTTCCAGATAGGCCAACATGTTTTGGCCCGGGACTACCGTACCGAGAAATGGCAGCCTGGAACTATCTGCACATGACTAGGACCACTGATGTATACCGTGGACATCGGAGAAAGCATAATAAGGCGCCATGCTGACCAAATCATAAAGTCATCCGAAAAGGGACAACCTACACCACCACTCTATACATCTAACGATGAAGTAGAGATACCCATATCTACCTCCGATCCGGTGATACTGGAGCCCGATGAACCCGACACTGGCATTCAAGCCGAATCAGCCTTGCCAGAAGAACCTACTACACCACCAGAAACTACTACACCCCCGAGGCGTTATCCGGACCGAGTCAGGAAGCCTCCTGAGAGACTAACTTATAATTAATTAATTACAGCAATGTATATTATTTTGCGTATAACATGTAATTAATAATTACTTAAAATATGATGTACTAGTTAGCTAAAAAGGGAGGAATTGTGGTGTATGTGCCTTTAAGAGCCCCAGGTGTGCGTAATGCCGGTAATTGCCACTTGGGCTATATAAGCCTGTGTATTGTGTATATCCTTTAGAACCCCCCCCCCCAGACTTGCTTAGTAAATACCTATGAACCAACTCCTGTCTTCAGTGTCTTTATCTACACACGGACACTACAAACTGGGTTAAAGGCGCTTTCGAAATGCAAGTTGTTGTTGACACAACAACAACAACTTGTATTTATTAGTGCCTTTAACATAGTAAAACATCCCAAGGTGCTGCACAGCAATATTATAAGACACAAAATTTGACAACGAGCCACTTAAGGATAAATTAGGGCAGGTGACCAAAAGCTTGGTCAAAGAGGTAGGTTTTAAGGAGCGTCTTAAAGGAGGAAAGAGTAGTAACGAGGCAGAGCAGTTTAGACAGGGAATTCCAGAGCTTCGTGCCGAGGCAACAGAAGGCACAGCCACCAATGGTTGAGCGATTATAATCAGGGATGCTCAAGAGGGCAGAATTAGAGGAACACATGTGAAGGAATAAGCCATATAACCTATTCAGAAAAATACACCATTCTATGAAAGAATTCTGGCCTTATTAAAACATGACAAACTGGGTCTGGAAATCTAGAAACCTAATGATGAAAAAGCTGTGATAGCATTCTGGCTATAGAGATAAGATAAGTTGTTGACACTGAATCAATAACCTTATTGAAACAGAAGGTTAAAGGCTCCTGACAGCCTGAACATTTCAGAACAAAACATAGATTCACCCTGGTTAAGGTGTTCTCATTTACACCTCGTAAAGAAACACATAAAAGTAACAAACATCTGCCTTCGTAAGAGTGACATCAAGTAAAATGCACCTGCTGTTGCACCATTTTTTATGGTAAACTTAGAACACCTAGAGAAGAGACATAATTCTGTAATGCTACCAGCTGAGGTGACTGTAAGAATTGCAGGGGTCAGCAGAAAAATGACTAGAGATAATTAGCTTACATCAGCAGAAAACCTTAAAGGAAATACCATTGGAAAAGGGTATAAATATTGAACTCTCAAATGGGATAGTAGACTCGCTTTAAAGGGGCAAACAATTCTTGGCTTCAGAGGCAGCTCTGTAAGTCTCCAACTCTTTGTACCTCGAGGATCAAAGGTATTTGATTTTTGTAGATATCCTGAATAAACTAAAAACTGTAAAACTGTAGAAAACTTTAAGAACTGTAAAACTGTAGCGAAGTTAAGATTTGAGACTAAGGTTCTCTGATAATAGAATTGTAACCTTTCTCTTTTTGGAACTGTTAATGTTGCGATTGACTCACCAACTGTAAATTATATGTCGGTTCTTTAATAAATCTATATATTTATTGAATTGTCTCACATAATACTTTTGCATCAAACTCGCAAACTCAATCTCTGTACACTTTTTGGTGAGGAGTTGCAGAATTCTGGGGGAGTTTTCCGGAGCCTCATAATATCCGGAATGTTACAGTCTAGCTAAACTTATTAAAAGCGCTATCTGGAGGACGGTAACATCTTCAGGTTGTTCCTTTCCTTTAGGGAGAGTTAGTCCGGACCTTTAGACCCAAGTAAGCATCTTTAGGATTCGGCTACCTCAAACTTTAGTTGAAAGTGAACATCTGAGGAATACGCCTGATCCGTGGTAGCCCTAAAGGGGCTCGGACTAGTAATTATCCCTTCACGCAGATATCTCGGGGAAGGTTGTCACCATTCATCCCATAAGCTGACTTAGAGAGGGTGAAATGTCAACATACTATGGAGTGCAGACTCAGACAGATACATCGGCGCCCAGATTTTAATAGAACTCTTGAGTGTCCAAAATATCAACCGGCTGTCCCGCCCAGGCAACCATCACCTCCATGGCTGAAGAATGCACTGAGACAGGAATTGTTACCAAATTTGACAGCTTTACATTTGGAAGCACGCTGCAGAGTACATCAACAGATTAATTGCTCGAATAAATCAAAACCTGTGTGCCAGAAGAGAAAGGCCTGAAATAGTAAAAGAGCAGTTGGAGAATGAGTTTGTCTATTAAAAGGAAACAGAATTGCACCCATAGGAACAACATAAACATGATTGGTATTTCTGAATGTGTTGCACTGAAAGAGATGTTGCAATGAAATGTGTTGCTCAGTGGATTTATAGAATTCTTTTACTCTTTCCATTATCTCGAGAGTGGGGTGGATTTATGTGGTAGTTAAATATGTTCATTATCATAGAATCATACAACACAGAAGGAGGCTGTTCGGCCCATTGTGACTGTGGAAGAGCTATCCAATTAGTCCCACTTCCCTGCTCTTTCCCCATAGATCTGCAAATCTTTCCATTTCAGCTATATATTAATTCCCTTGTGAAAGTTACTATTGAATCTGCTTCCACCACCCTTTCAGGTACTGCATTCCAGTGCATTATGTAGCTGGAAATATTTTGGGCAAGTATTATGTAATCAATCTATGATCTAACATGACCTGATTAAACACACCACAGTGAAGAAGGGAATACTATTTAATGAGCTGCAAATTATTCACATACATGGGAGGGTGCAATTCATTAAAGAGGGAGTTTGTAGAAGATTAAACAATCGTGGTGACTGAGGAAAGAAAGAAAGAACTTGCATTTACATACAACACCTTTCACGACCTCGGGACCTCTCAACGTGCTTCACAGTCAATGAAGTTGTGGCATAAGAAACCGAAATGTGATAACGACCAGATCATCTGTTTTTTAGTGATGTTGGTTGAGGGATAAATATTGGCCCCAGAACACAGGGGCGAACTTCCCTGCTCTCCTTCCAATAGTGGCCATGGTATCATTTACATCCACCTGAGGGGGCAGATGGGGCCTCGGTTAAATGTCTCATCCGAAAGACGGCACCTCCAACAGTGCAGCACTCCCTCAGTACTGCCCCTCCGACAGACCCCCTTGACTGATGAAGATCACAATAAAGCATTCAAGATAGAATATCAGTGAATAATATACCATGCTGACCCTCTCTTATTTAAATTCTTTCAATTTTAGCTAAGGTTTGGCAAAAAAAAATAGACGTGGACATAAGTTACATAATATCCACGTAGTTTGGGAGAGGAAAGTTAGTCACGGTTCCTACTCCTGATAGCTGTCCAGTAGCTGCATGTAGATGTTCTCATGTGTGGATATTGGGTGAGGACAGATTTGGACTTGGACGTGGTGGACCCTTTGGCCTCACTATCCAAGCTGACACATGAAGAGTGAATCAGGTATGAACGGGCGACCAGTTCCTGTGGAAATGTTCCCCAGCAAGGAGTTGATGCTTAAAGGAGAGGAGAAGGGGAGGCAAAGGCTTGGCGAAAAACAGTTCTTCTTTTATAAAAAGAAAATTGCTCTGAAAGCAAGTTCAAGAAGGACAACACTGAAAAGACAAGGAACAAAGAGAAGCAACTGTGGATGGGTAGTCACCATGGCATCCACAGAAAATTTTGGTAGAACTTTATTGATGAAAGGTTGGATTAAAGATGATGTGTCAAAAGCTGCTCTGCTTCTAGTATATTCAACAGTGTGGCAGAATATAACAGTTCTCTGAATCCCAAGCAACTGTCTCACCTGATACCAAAAGCACATTCAGCAGGGTCAATATGACTCTACCATATGGTTCAAAGAACAATTTGGACATTGTATTTAGAGTAAAAGCTTATATCAGCACAGGATACATAGGCATAGAGGAAAATTGGTTGGGGTTGGGGTGGGGAGTCGCTCGGCCCCAGTGGAACCCACCTGATCTAATGTACATTCAAAGTATTTGATGAAAAACCGGGCAGGCCCCCTTATAAGCATGCAATGCCCCCGACCCAGCTTTCCTTTTTGCATTGTGCTTGGGCAATCTAATATGCCCAGACACTATGCAACAAGTTCTGCCCCTAGTATGTCTTGGTTTATTCCTCCATCAATGTACTGAGGTTAATTGCTCTACACTTTCATCATCATGGCCCTCAATCTATTGGTTACAACCACAAGAACTTGTTCGAATATGAAGGAGCTACAAGTTGGCCCCAAAGTCCATTTGATTTTCCTATACAAGGATGAAATGTTGGACTTTATGCAGGATCCAAAAGAGCCATATCATTCCACTGAAACAGAAAGAAAATCGCGGCAAGCTGTCAGGGCAGAAAATCAAAGTCCGCAACTTGACTAATTTGTCATTGGTGTTCCAGGTATAGACAATACACATCAATGGCTCTAAAGTGGATTTAGACCCCTCATGATGCAATAACCACTTTGAGTCTCAATTACAGACCTCTCACAAAATGATGACCAGAGAATCACCTGCAACGGCTTCTCTTCCCGCTCCCGCATCGTTACCTCTGGTGTCCCCCAAGGATCTAATCTTGGCCCCCTCCTATTTCTCATCTACATGCTGCCACTTGGCGACATCATCTGAAAACACAGTGTCAGCTTCCACATGTACGCTGACAACACCCAGCTCTACTTCACCACCACTTCTCTCAAGCCCGCCATGGTCTCTAAACTGTCAGACTGCTTGTCCGACATCCATTTCTGGATGAGCAGAAATTTTCACCAATTAATTATTGGGAAGACCGACGCCATTATTTTCGAACCCCGCCTCAAACTCCGTTCCTTAGCCATCGACTCCATCCCTCTCCCTAACATCTGTCTGAGGCTGAACCACAGTCTTCGCAATCTCGGTGTCATATTTGAAATGAGCTTCCGACCACATCTCTGCGCCATAACTAAGACTGCCTATTTCGACCTCCGTATCATCGCCTGTCTCTGCCCCTGCCTCAGCCCATCTGCTGCTGAAACCCTCATCCATGCTTTTGTTACCTCTAGACTTGACTATTCTAATGCACTCCTGGCTGACCTCCCACGTTCTACCCTATGTAAACCTGAGGTGATCCAAAAATCGGCTGCCTGTGTCCTAACTCGCACTAAGTCCGTTCAACCATCACCCCTGTGCCCGCTGACCTACATTGGCTCCCGGTTAAGCAATGCCGCGATTTCAAAACTCGCATCCTTGTGTTCAAATCCCTCCATGGCCTCACCCCTTCCTATCTCTGTAACCTCCTCCAGCCCCACACCAACCACCCCCCCCGCCCTCGCTCCGAGATATCTGCGCTCCTCTAATTCTGCCCTCTTGAACATCCCTGATTATAATCGCTCAACCATTGGTGGCTGTGCCTTCTGTTGCCTAGGTCTTATGCTCTGGAATTCACTCCCAAAACCTCTCTGCCTCTCTACCTCTCTTTCCTCTTTTAAGATGCTCCTTAAAACCTACCTTTTTGACCAAGCTTTTGGCCATTTGCCCTAATTTCCCCTTATGTGGCTCGGTGTCAAATTTTTTGTCTTAGAACGCTCCTGTGAAGCGCCTTGGGACGTTTTACTACATTAAAGGCGCTATATAAATACAAGTTGTTGTTGTTGATAGAAATAGACATTGTAAAGTGGCAAATTCTGCATTAACCCTTATGGTGAGAGTTGACACCGTCAAGTTGGAAGTCAATTTTCACCTATATCATCTATCTTTGGAATTGTTGTTCTCTGTTTAACGTAAGATTTTTAAAAAAATGATTACGCTGCATAGTAAATGCATTGGGGCTAACGTTTCATCAGAATTTACCCTGGCAAGGATCTGCATGATAGCCAGTCTGAGGAGTGTAGGTGCAGCGTGCTCCAGAACGCAGTTGCTCGCCTTCCAACTGAAATCAAGTGGCCTCATAGCTGCACTCAGTGACAGCTCAAAATAAGTCCAGTCTGCTTAACGTAGAGTAAAACTCGTGCAAATCACAGCACTCGCAAAATTACATTCAAAACAGCTAGGGCTCTGTCACAAGCCATGATTTAGAAAATTACTATTATCAGCTGACAGCACAATGAATAAGCACCTCAAGTTGAACCTTCTCTTCTCCAGCATCACCTACTTGCCATATTTCCAAACTAACAGCCCGTCACTAATCTTCATATAGGAAGATGAAGCATGTTTGTCTAAGGAAGTGAACCTCGTATGGTTTGAATATCTGCCGAGAATAAATATCATAGGAAGCATTCCTAGGTTATACATCATTATGTCATTTGCACTATGGTACCTATACGTGCAAACCGTTGTGCTCTGTTCTGGTGTGGGCTATTAAAGCAGGAGGAAATTAACACATTGGGCCGTATATTCCGATGCCTTTGGGTGTGTACGGGCTGTGTACACACCCGTAGGGACAATGGAAATGCCAGTTTCAGGCATGCGAAGCGCATGCGCTGAAAACCGGTATTTCCGATCTGTCAAGAATGCTCTTGACAGATCGGACACCTGCCCTGGGGAAGGGCCTCTGCGGGGGGAGAGTTTCGCTTTCTGGAGAACCTCCGCCCACAGAATACCCTTAGAAATCTTACGCCTTGTAAAAGGCCTGCTTTTACCAGCATAAGAGTTGAAAAAAAGTTTAAAAAAAAAAAATAATAATTTCACTCGTTTATAATTTAAAGAATACTTTTAAAAAAGGTACGTTTATTTTTAGCCTTGTAAAAAAAAATTTTTTTTTTCAAAAAATTAAATTTTAGCTTAAAATATTTAATTTATTGTAATTTCAACTCATTTTTGAAATGTGATTTAAAAAAAATGTATTTAATGTTTTACTGTGTTTTTGGGGAGTTCTCCATTCATATATTTGACAGGTCTATCTGTCAAGTGTATGAAGAGAGGATTCCCTTCTCCTATTGGCTCCCCATGGCCCACGTGATCCCAGAGACGCTGCGAACTGCATGCGCCTCTGGGATACGTGGGCCCTGCGCATTTCGAATTTGGAGAGGCCCAGGAATGGAAGTATACGCACCTTGGGAGCCCTCAGGTAAGTTTGTAGATTTTTTGCAGATCGGAAAATATGGGCCATTATTTCATGTGTTTCTAATTTACCTTTCATTTCCAGATTTGTGTGAACACAGTTTGTTCAAGAGAGTGCAGAGGAGATTTACTAGAATCACACGAGCGATGCGGGGCTTCAGTTACTTGGAGAGACTGGAGAAGCTGGGGTTATTCCCCTCAGAGCAGAGAAGTTTAAGGGGAGATTTAATAGAGATGTTCAAAATCATGAAGGGTTTGGATAGAGTAAATAAGGAGAAATTGTTTCCTCTGGCAGAAGGGTCAGTAACCAAAGGACACAGATTTAAGGTAATTGGCAAAAGAACCAGAGGCGAGATGAGGAGAATTTTTTTTTACACGAGTTGTGATCTGGAAATTGGATAAATACTTGAAGGAGAAAGATTTGAGTGGCTGTGGGGAAAGACTAATTGGATAGCTCTTTCAATGAGCCAGCACAGGCACGATGGGCCAAATGGCCTCCTTCTGTGCTGTATCATCCTATGATTCTATATATTTCAAATCTGTTGGAGATTAAAGACATAGGAGTTGCTTTTACACGTTGCAGTTCCCTCAGAGAGCAGTGGGCCCGCCTTCTTGCACAAATGCAAACCAATGCTCCCTCCATCGTAAGGTCAGAAGTGGGGATGTTCGCTGATGATTGCACACTGTTCAGCACCATTCGAGACTCATCAGATACTGACGCAGTCCGTGTCCATATGCAGCAAGACCTGGACAACATTCAGACTTGGGCTGACAAGTGGAAAGTAACATTCGCACCACACAAGTGCCAGGCAATGACCATCTCCAACAAGCGAGACTCTAATCATCTCCCCTTGACATTCAATGGCATTACCATCGCTGAATCCCCCACTATCAACATCCTGGGGGTTACCATTGATCAGAAACTGAACTGGACCAGCCATATAAACACTGTGGCTACAAGAGCAGGCCAGAGGCTGGGAATTCTGCAGCGAGTGTCTCAGCTCCTGACTCCCCAAAGCCTTTCCACCATCTACAAGGCACAAGTCAGGAGTGTGATGGAATACTCTCCACTTGCCTGGATGAGTGCAGCTCCAACAACACTCAAGAAGCTCGACACCATTCAGGATAAAGCAACCCGCTTGATTGGCACTCCATCCACCACCTTCAACATTCACTCCCTCCACCACCGGCGCACTGTGGCTGCAGTGTGTACCATCTACAAGATGCACTGCAGCAACTCGCCAAAGCTCCTTCAACAGCACCTTCCAAACCCGCGACCTCTACCACTTAGAAGGACAAGGGCAGCAGACGCATGGGAACATCACCACCTACAAGTTCCCCTCCAAGCCACACACCATCCTGACTTGGGCCTGTATCGCCGTTCCTTCACTGTCGCTGGGCCAAAATCCTGGATCTCCCTTCCTAACAGCATTGTGGGTGTACCTACACCATATGGACTGCAGCAGTTCAAGAAGGCGGCTCACCACCATCTTCTCAAGGGCAATTAGGGATGGGCACTAAATGCAGGCCTAGCCAGCGACGCCCACATCCCATCAATGAATTAAAAAAAAGTGTGCTTGGCTTTGTGAAATGATAGTGGATTGTTGCTATATAACTGGCATTTAATTTTCTTCATTTTGTTAAAAAAATGTCTGCATCTTGAACTGTGAGAAGAACAGTAGGAAAAGCAGAAGGTACTGTGCAGGTTTGATATCGTTCATCTGAAAACACAGGCCTAGAGATTCATCTCGGGCGGAGGCACAAAACAGGCAGTATCAGATCGGCAGCCCGGTATACGCAGCACCTGATATTCAATTCCACTGACTGCCTCCTAAGAAAGAGGCCCTTATTGATTAAGCAATGGTGCGGGCACACATGCAAGTCAGGGACGGGCCTTCTTACTGCTAAGTTTGTAATTGTTGCCCTTGTTTTATGACCGTAAAACGAGTGCAACAATGTTGAATTTGGTTTAGACCCCGAGCACGTTAACCACATGTTTCAAGCAGTTCATCTGAGAAGTGTAGAATTTCAAGTGACAGAATAAAAAATGGGCTGGCTGCGCGATCTCACTACATTATGAAACAGCAGATGTTACACAGACCCAAAGAGCATTAAATGCCCGTGTACTTCTTTTTTATCAATAACTGCCTCCAGAGAACTTTGAAAAGATTGTCTCTCTCATTAATATGTTGGTTTTCAGCAGGTAAGGTCACCGATTTGATTAATGTTTTAAGATTAGTATTTGGCACTGCAATTCTACAGTGGCGCAACATTCCAAAATAAGATCACACCGTTAAACCACGAGGGTCTGAGAGCACAAAGCTGTGTGTCCAGACATCTTTAAAGAGTTGGTGTAATTGTAAATTTTTTCTCTTGCGGATCAGATTTTCAGAATCAACGCTGTAATGGGTTCACTTCTTGTCTTGATGTGCTCAGCCTTTCCGAGAAGATTGCAAATTCTGGGAAAACCAACCGAACCCAAGGGATTCTCATTCATTTGCAGCTTGGAGAACAAAATGTGTTTTGAGATTTCAAAAGGTCTGCTTGTTTTCTATTGTTTGAAATGTTTTCTCTTCATATGTAATCTGTAGCTGAATGTAAAATTTGAAGAACGTGTAAAGCCAAACATAAATTGTTCCTTGAATCACAGTCATCTCTGAAATATGTGACAGCAACTTGCATTTATATAGCGCCTTTAATGTAGTACAAGAGTCGCAAGGTGCTTCACAGGAGCGTTATCAAACACAATTGACACCAAGCCACATCAAGCTATATTAGGAGAGATGACAAGGAGATAGGCTTTAAGGAGTGACTTGAAGAAGGAAAGAGAGGTAGGGAGGTTTAGGAAGGGAATCCCAGTATTAGGGCCTAGTAAGTGCAAATTAATGCATTTAATTGACAAAATATAATCGACTTTAGGTTTTCATACAAGATAAATAACACTGCAACGTTTATTGTAATTTGTTCTATAGCCTGTAAGATTTGTTATGGCAATAAAATTCAGGATAGAAAGGAAAATGTGTTCCACACACAGGCAATATCTGGGGTGACAGTTCTTGGAATTATTTACAGTAGAAAGTACCAAGAACAGTGACACTTTCAATAAAGAACACCACAAAAGAATTTTCCATCAACCCCACTGAGTTTCAAAAGAAAAGCTTAATGAGTTGCTTTTGATTGGCAAGTGTTATAGTTATTTTGAACTGGTACCTCAGGTCAGCACTTGATTGGCTGTGTAAATCCAGGACAGCATATGAACAGAGCTGGCTGAAGGTGTCCTTGGGAGGTGGCCCTGAATAGATATGGCACTTGGGTAATGGGACCTTTTATGGGAGGAGAGCTAAAACGAGCCTGCAATTGTAAAGGATGGGCCTCCCCTTTAATGACTTGAATGGGGAGAAGACCAAGGCAAGAAGAAAAGAGAGGCTGATAAGGCTACTGAAGGAAAGTGGACATGACAAGTGAGAAAGAGGCCAGATGATCTGAACAAAGAATGGTCTGAGCTGTAGCCTCACAGAGGTATAAAGAAAGAAAGGAGAGGTGTTTTGAAAGTCATAGAAAAAGGAAATCAATACGGAATTTAGGAAAACAATTCAGAAGAGTGAAAATGGATATAAACATAGGACTACGTAAAAAATGCATTGCGATGTGACAAATTTTTGGAGACAATCTGAATATTAAGAAAGGAGATGCAATAGGAAAATAATGGTTAAAACAAATGTAAGTAGATGGACATTGACAGAGATTGAAGAGTGAGTTAAGCTCTCTTCAGGATGAAAAAGTCAATCAATTGAAAAACAAGAATAAAAATGGAACAGGAGAATATGTGGGTAGTTAATAAAGCAAACATAAAGAGGAGAACTGAAAGGCAGCAGATTAAATCAGAGTTTTGGCAACAGTGGAGTGATAATTTCTCATTTTCCTTTAAAGCGGAAGATTTATTGGTGCAAGATGAATTTCTGCTGTAACTATATCTGAGGGAAGATCAGAGATTGCAGGCAGCAGGGATACAATAACCACAGTGTACTTTCACTTAATGGGACTTCAGAAAAAAATTCTATTTGATTCATTTTGCAAATCAACTTGTGACAGCGGAGTCATTGCTGAGCTGTTTGCTTGTTAACTGGAAGCCTCTCTGCCATTATTTGAACGCTGTAAAGCATATCCTCACATTTGGTAGGTACGGAGATGTTATTTCCTTTGGTGGGGGAATCAAGAACAAGGGGACATTACAGGAAACTTTTTTTTATCTGGCACCAACGGGACCAACGTGGTGCCGGTTCATCAAAAATTCCAGATAACCGAAAGCTATAGTAAAAGATATGGAGAGCTGACAGCTCCATATAAAGCAACAAACCCACAAGTGCAGAACAATGGCCACAAGTTCTAAGCATCTCTGTAGCTTAGCAACAGCTGCAGCCACACCCTTGCACAGCAACAGATGGAGGAAGGCAAGTACAATATGAAGTAAAACTTACCTGAACCTACTCATGAATTTTGCCGGTTAACCGAGATTTCCGGTTATTTAGGTGCCGGTAAATCGAAAGTTTCCTGTATCTTAAAGTTAGAGCAAGGCCTTTCAGGAGTGAAATCAGAAAACACTTTTTCACACAAAGGGTAGTAGAAATCTAGAACTCTCTCCCCCAAAGGGTTCTGGATGCTAGGACAATTGAAGTTTTCAGGACTGCGATTGCTAGATTTTTGTTAGGTAAGTGTATCAAAGGATGTGGAGAAAGAGCAAGTTATTGGAGTGGAGGCGCAAATCAGCCCTAATCTAATTGAATGTCAGAGCAGGTTCGAGGGGCTGAATGGTCCACTCCTGTTCCTAATGTTGCTATTTGGCAGTAACATCTTATCCATACCCATCTGATGGATGGTCCTGGCCAGCGACCCATTACCAGCCACCTCAATAAATCTCATGTTTATGGTTTTTTGTGCAGTGTCCAGTTGTCTTCTGATGTCCAGTGAGAGGATACAGTAATCATAGTACCAGAAAGAAGCATGTTAGTTGTCATAGATTGCTTACAAAATAAGGAAATGAATGGCCACAAAATGTATATCCAGAAGTTTGTCTATTGTATTCTTTCATTGCATGGTCGACGTCAGCTGTTTATTGTGGCCAAGACGGATACACGAGTGGTTTAAGGAGTGATGATTTGGTGGCAGATCAGATCAGTGCAATGTCCTTACACTCTTGTGACTTGAATGTGAATCCAGCTCACATAGGATGGTTGTAATAGCTGTGAAGGATTATCATAAATCTTCAATTATAAGATGTCTTTGCATCCCAACATTGGGCTTTTACTAAAATTGCAGCATGTTTGTGTCATGCACACTGCTCCCTACTTTCGGCTTTTAATACATAAATTATTGAGCCTCGTGATCTTGCAAAGAGCTACAGTGCGATAGAAAAGTTTACGGTAGTGGGGTACACTGAGGTGAATGGCATTAGAACACAAGCTTAAGGTGAATGGAGTTAACAGGAGACACTGGTAAGGCTCCAAAATGGCCATCCATCAATGTCCACCCAGGAGAGTGAAATGATCAGGGCTCCAGACATCACTGTACAGCTCAATAACCTGTCACCAGGAAATGTATCTGCTGCCTTGTGCAGTGCTGAGCTGCTCTGAAAATACTTTCAACTTCATTACAGGCCTTGATTTTTGCAGAATATTGTTTCCTTCAATATTTAATGGGAAGCTTTCCAGACCCAAATGACCTTGATTTGACCTCAAGTTACTAAGACTCATTAACAATCTGGAAGTCCTTACTCACTGAGAAGTGCATAAGAGCATAAGAGTGAAATCGTTTTTAAAATTCGCACAGTGATGAGCAAAGTAAAATATATAGCGGAAGTGAAGTGTATAATATTTCTGTAGACACATTTTGTTGCAACAAGGGTGAGTGAACTATTCAAATTTGACTTATCCATTTAATTGAGTCTTAAATCAAGCACTGAACAATTTTGCTTATAGAACATTATTTATATTACTACAAAAGCAAAATACTGCAGATGCTGGAAATCTGAAATAAAAACAGAAAATGTTGGAAATACTCAGCAGATCAGGCAGCATCTGTGGAGAGAGAAACAGAGTTAATGTTTCAGGTCAATGACCCTTCGTCAGAACTGGAAAAAGCTGGAGACCGAACAGGTTTTTAAGCAAGTGTAGGAGCAGGGAAAGGGGGGTGGGAAGGAAAGAACAAAAGGGAAGGTCTGTGATAGGATGGAAGGCAGGAGAGATTAAGAGACATTAAGAGAGATTACGAGATGGTGCAAGGCAAAAGGAGATGGCAATGGGACAAGTTAAGAAACAAAAGATGGCTCTAGATGAAGTGTAAATGGCACTGGCAGAATGAAAGACAGCTGCCATGTGGGAGAGAGAGATAAAAAATAAATGGAAAAAAGGGATAGGGGTAGAGGTTATGGTCTGAAATTGTTGAACTCTATGCTGAATCCAAAAGGCTGTAAAGTGCTGTAAGGGGTTTTAGATCGCGGCGGTTTCTCTCTCTAGAGGCCTCTCTCTCTTGCACAGGAAAACCTTGAGTGGTTCGACCCACTCGCCCCTTAGATTCTATACTCTGGACTTTGGGGCAGGAACTACAATGTAGAGAAAACTCTTGTAGACCAAGTTTGATGAAACGAAATGAAATTTTATTGCATATGGAAAATTAAATCAAATGCAAGCAGATAAGAGAGAACATGGGAGGGAAAAACACAAACAAATCATAACGACACAATACTAACTAAGGCAAATACAGGCATCCTATACTCTACAAAGATCATCATGAAATAAGGAAACACACGGAACATCGAGGGACAACAACTCATGTTAATTGTACCCTTAAATCCACCCCCTTATTAAACCTATCTAGATCTGATTGTGAAGGGCCAGAAACATGCTCACCAATCCAACTAGGAAGTGCAAGGTTTTGAAAGCAAGTCTGTGTTTTGATCCCTTCAGGTGCCCCGTCTCCTCGTGGATCGTGGAACCCCTGTGAGCTGCGCCACACCTCTCTCCTGAGGTGGGGGTCAGGGCGGCTGGACACCGACGGGCCTGGATGTCGGCGGGGTCGAGGATCGTCGGCTCGACCCTGGTCAGAGGAGCCTTGGGCTGATCTTCATATAGGTTTCTTCAGTTTAATTTTCGTCTCTTCCCGAGCCGGAGTGGCTGGAAGGTTTCTTCCCTCGGGGTTTTATTTTTTTGTCTCTTCTCCCAAGTTGGCTCGATGGCCTCTCGTTTCGGCAACGGCCCGGGGATGGTCGATGATCTCCCGATGTTTTTCCCTGGGGCGGGACGCCGGCTTAGAACGACCTTCTTGATGTTGGCTTAATCTTCTTCCTCCTTCGATGGTGGAGAGGAGTTCGTTGATCTTCTCCCAAACCAACTCCTCTTGTTCCACTGCCACTCGGTCGTGTGGGTCTGTGCGTCCAACTCCAACTCCTCCAATTATACTTTTCCTTCAGGAGCCTCCACTTCCCGCCCAAAATCAGGTTAGTCTTTGTTTAACTTTTGGCGGGCTTGGAGCACAGCGGGGTAGTTATTATATTTTAAAATGTTTTAGATGGCCGGTAAAGGCCCATCTCTGGTCTGGAATGACCTTCATTGTTTTTAATGTCCTGCTGATCTCGTTATCTAGTCCTTGGTGCTGTTCTCATGAATAAGAAATTGTCCCCTTTTGTCTGGGTCAACATTTAGATGGCCTCTGTCTCCAGGCCGATCTTGACTGGATCTGCATCTAATCCATATGTATGTGTGGGGGTCTGGTTTCGTTCTCTCAGAAACGGCTTCCAGAACTTACTGTTGGTTGAATCCACAAAGCTGTCTGAGGTTTCGCAGGAACCATTTTAAAATGTCCCAATAAGCCGGCCACGTGGTATGGTGGCCATTTTGTATGCCCCTTTTTCTGGGCTTCTTTTAAAACAGTCTTTAAAATCATGGCCTCTTCTGCCATTTGACCCTTATTAATACAAAGTCCAATTTTGCGAATCCTACAGTGCCTAATCGAAAGATGAGGTGCTGTTCCTTGAGTTTACGTTGAGCTTCATTGGAACAGTGTAAGAGCCCAAGGACGGTGAGTATTTACCGTATTATTTACATTATATTTTGTTTCATGTGGCTAATCTTTTGGGCACTATGGACCAGCCTTGTGGAATTTCTCACTGGGACTTACTGCCTTACATTCTTTCTCCCTGCTTTCAAAACTACTCAACGCTTCTTTTGAACCACCTCTCTCCTCTCCCCCCTCCACATTTTCCATTCTCCTTTTATTTCTTGTTCACTGATTTTACTCTGCCTTGAAATCACTGAGTTATATCTCTAGCTAAGAGGAACAGAATATAAACTATTGCAGAAACAGCCATCCTGGCTGGCAATGGACTCCAATGAGTCCTGTTTCACTGCCTAGCTTTCTGTCTCTCTTGTTCTCTCTTTGGGCCTTACCTGCAGGACGATTCAAACAGAGTCCTTGGGCATATATTCGGAGATGGGTGAAATTGTTCCACAACTAATTCAATCCCTTTGAAGCTTCCACTCCCTTCCCCCAGGTGTTGCATTTAAACACCCACTAAAGATAAGAAAAGCTGCTCTAAAGTCAAATTAACACTAGAAATGGCATGAAATGAAATCACTGCACAATCGTTCAGACACATGAGATGCTGGTTGAAACAATTCTTCCTCATGACTAATTTATAAAGGGTATAACCCTAATTTTAACAGGGTGATAGATACTGGTGATAACTGAATGTGACTGCAACTCTAGATCATGAGGGGAAAGTGCATACTACAGGGGATATAAGAGTCTTTCAGAAGCACCTACAATGAGCACGATGATTTATAGTCATTATAGAGTCATAGGCCTAGAAATTCAGTCGCGTTTGCGCCCACTTATTGGCTATAGAGTGGTTTGCGCCGGAAGTTTTTTAGCGCCCGAAATTTAGTTGGTCCTTAACATCGGCATTAGCCAGTAGCGCTGCGCCAGCACCGATGACGTCATCGGTGTGCGCAGCACCCCGGTTCCAATGCTATTCCGTGCCGATGGCCAAATTCAGTTGCGGCCGCCTCGCCCGTAGCGGCCGCAAACAGCGTTTGAAAAACGGTGCCTTGCAGCTCCGAGAGGCCGGCGCATAAAGGTGGAGGGGCGGCCGGCCGCTTTCCCGGCGGCCGCCTGGCCGCACCTCCCTCCCCGGACTCCTGCACCACCCCCCCGCGGCATTGGTGTCTGACTCCCGCGAGCCCGGCACTTCTCCGTGGTGCCGGGCTCATTTGCCGGGGGAATCCAGCGGCGATCTCACGGCTGCAGGCAGCTCCTCCTTAAGAGAAGGTGGAGGCCTGCAGTACCCCAGCCTGCCGCACCGCATCGTGTGCCGCAGCGGCAGCTGGACGCCTGAAACTGACTTTCATCGCCCCAAACGAGGCGGCGAAACCCTGCAATAGCGCCCGCCTCCGTCTTGGGGCGGCGCAACTGAATTTCAGGCGGGCGCTATGGGAATCCGGGCGAGCGCAAAATTTCGGGCACTAAAGACCTGGCGCGGCGATACCGAAATTTTAGCCCATAGAGTTATACAGCACAGAAAGAGGCCCTTCAGCCCATTGTGTCCACGCCGGCCATCAAGCCCTATCTATTCTAATCCCATTTTCCAGCACTTAGTCCATAGCCTTGTATGCTATGGCGTTTCAAGTGCTCATCTAAATGCTTCTTGAACGTTGTGAGGGTTCCTGCTTCTACCACCCTTTCAGGCAGTGAGTTCCACATTCCAACCACCCTCTGGGTGAAAAAGTTTTTCCTCAAATCCCCTCTAAACCTCCTGCCCCTCACCTTGAAACTATGCCCCCTAGTTATTGACCCCTCTACTAAGGGAAAAGTTCCTTTCTATCTACCCTATCTATGCCCCTCATAATTTTGTACACCTCAATCAGGACCCCCTCAGCCTTCTCTGCTCTAAGGAAAACAACCCCAGCCTGTCCAGTCTCTCTTCATAGCTGAAGCGCTCTAGCCCAGGTAACATCCTGGTGAATCTCCTCTGCACCCTCTTCAATGCAATCACATCCTTCCTATAGTGTGGCGACCAGAACTGAACACATTATTCCAGCTGTGGCCTAACTAGCATTTTGTACAGCTCCATCATAACCTCCCTGCTCTTATATTCTATGCCTCAGCTAATGAAAGCAACTATCCCATATGCCTTTTTAACCACCTTATCTACCTGTCCTGCTGCCTTCAGGCATCTATGTACATGCACACCAAAGTCCCTCTGATCCTTTGTCCTTCCTAGGGTCCTGCCATTCATTGTGTATTCCCTTGCTTTGTTAGTCCTCCCAAAATGCATCACCTCACACTTTTCAGGGTTAAATTCCATTTGCCACTGTTCTGCCCATCTAACCATCCTGTCTATATCGTCCTGTAGCCTGAGGCTTCCCTCCTCGCTATTTACCACTCCACCAATTTTCGTGTCATCTGCGAACTTACCGATCATACCTCCTACATTCATATCTAAATCATTAATGTACACTACAAACAGCAAAGGACCCAGCACCGATCCCTGCAGTACACCACTGGGCACAGGCTTCCAGTCACAAAAACAACGTTTGACCATCACCCTCTGCCTCCTGCCACTAAGCCAATTTTGGATCCAATGTGCCAAATTGCCCTGGATCCCGTGGGCTCTTATCTTCTTGACCAGTCTCCCATGTGGGACTTTGTCAAAAGCCTTACTGAAGTCCATGTCGACTACATCAACTACACTATCCTCATCCACACACCTAGTCACCCCCTCGAAAAATTCAATCAAATTGGTCAGACATGATCTCCCCCTGAAAAAGCCTGATTAATCCCTGCCTCTCCAATTGGAGACTAATTCTGTCCCTCAGAATTTTTTCCAATAATTTCCCTACCACTGATGTTAGGCTCACTGGCCTGTAATTCCCTGGTTTATCCCTACTACCCTTCTTGAACAATGGTACTACATTAGCTGTTCTCCAGTCCTCTGGCACCTCCCCTGTGGCCAGAAAGATTCTGAAAATTTGTTTCAGAGCCCATGCAATCTCCTCCCTTGCCTCACACAGCAGCTTGGGATACATCCCATCAGGGCCTGGGGAATTATCCATTTTTAAGCCCGTTAAAACCGCTAGTACCTTCTCCCTCTCAATACTAATTTGTTCAAGTATATCACAATCACCCTGCCTAATTTCTATGCCTACATCGTCCTTCTCCATCCTTCTCCATAGCGAACACAGATGCAAAATATTCATTTAAAACCTCATCTACATCTTTTGGCTCTACACACAGATTGCCACTTTGGTCCCTAATGGGCCCTACTCTTTCCCTGGTTATCCTCTGGCCCTTAATATACTTATAAAACACCTTGGGATTTTCCTTTATTTTGCCCGCCAGTGTTTTTTCATGCCCTCTCTTCGCTCTCCTATTTTCTTTTTTAAGTACCCCCCTGCACTTTTTATACTCCTCTAGGGCTTCCACTGTTTTTAGTCCTTTGTATCTGCCAAAAGCCTCCATTTTTTTCCTAATCCATTCTTGTATATCCCTTGACATCCAGGGTTCCCTGGGCTTGTTGGTCCTACCCTTGACCTTTACGGGAACATGTTAGCGTTGTATTCTCTCTATTTCCTTTCTGAAAGACTCCCACTGCTCTGATGTGGATTTTCCTCCAAGTAGCTGGTCCCAGTTCACTTTGGCCAGATTCTGCCTTATCATATTAAAATCGGCCTTCCCCCAATTTAGAACTTTTATTTCTGGTCCATCTTTGTCCTTTTTGCATGACTACCTTAAATCTCACTGAATTATGGTCACTGTCACCAAAATGCTCTCCTACTGACACTTCTACCACTTGCCCGGCTACATTCCCTAGAATTAGGTCCAGTACCGCCCCCTCTCTTGTATGACTTTCTACATGCTGGTTCAAAAAGCTCTCCTGGATGCACTTTAAGAATTCCGCACCCTCTAAGCCTTTCACACTCTGACTATCCCAGTTAATATTGGGGAAGTTGAAATCCCCTACTATTATTACCCTATTATTTCTACACTTCTCTGAGATTTGCCTACATATATGTTCCTCTATCTCCCCCTAACTGTTTGGGGGCCTATAGTACACTATAGTTGGGAAATGTAGAGTTCCTTTTGGGTCCTGGCTTCGACTACTGTCCAATAGTTATTTAGGTTGAAAGAGTAGATTAGTAGAAGCAGAGGGTCTACTTCTGCTAGTAATGCTACCTGCTCCAACTGTGCTGTTATCCAATGGGCAATACCATTATGTTCCTGCTAAATGAGTTTGAGAATTGCTTGTTCCTTCATCTAACTTGATGGTAATATCATCAACAGCAGCAGAGCGTTGCAGTTGCAGGGTATATTTTGGGAGTGAATTAGAAGAAAAGGAAATGGAAAGAGGGCAAGATGAGAACAAATGTAAGTTCGTTAGGTTCTGGACCCAGTTCTCTGCATCCCCAAATGAAAAATTACACACATATGATGGTTACACAAGAATGCAAGAATAATTATATCATCAAATGGCAGTAATAAATTCAGTTGTGGCATTTTTGACTTGGCAAATATTTCAAGATCCATCAGAAAGCAGTGCAAGTCTTGCTTGTTTTTTGAAACAAAAGATTGTTATTTTTGCTCTCCTCCCGTCCCCTCACGGTACTTCTAATTGGATCACTTAAGTGGCCCTCAATGGAGCTGACAGGAAAATTATATTTAAATCGAGGTGGCCTTGTGGCATATCTTATTGGTGCACCAAGCAGTAGCACAAAGATTCATTCTGTAATTACTTCTGCCTGGACTTCCCAACCTCATCTAGATTTTCAGGGGAAGAATTGAGCATGGTTGAGTCACCTTGTACCACTCTGACACAATTGGAGATGTGAATAAAATGAAAAAGGAGTAACACAGTAAAAAAGCCACCATTTTCATCTCTAACAGCATTGCTACTGTCAGTCCCTCAACCCATCCACAAACCATGGGCAGTACAAGTCAGGAGCATAGGAACAGGAGTAGGCTATTTAGCCCCTTGAGCCTGTGATGCCATTCAGTGAGATCATGCTGACCTGTGACCTAACTTCATATGCCCGCCTTTGCCCCATATCTCTTAATACCATTAGTTAACAGAAATCTATTAATCTCAGATTTAAAATTAACAATTGATCTAGCATCAATTGCCATTTGTGGAAGAGAGTTCCAAACTTCTACCACCCTTTGCATGTAGAAGTGTTTCCTAACTTCACTCCTGAAAGGCCTGATTCTAATTTTTAGGCTATGTCCCCTAGTCCTAGACTCCCCAACCAGCAGAGTAGTTTCTCTCTATCGAACCTATCAATTCCCCATAATATCTTGAAAACTTCAATCAAACCAACCTTTAACCTTTTAAGTTCCAGGGAATACAACCTTAGTTTGTGTAATTTCTTCTCGTAATTTAATTCTTGGAGTCTGGTAAATCTGCACGGCACTCCCTCCAAAGCCAATATATCCTTCCTAAGGTGCGGTGCCCAGAACTGTACAAAGTGCTCCAGGTGTGGTCTAACCAGGGCTTTGTATAGCTGCAGCATAACTTCTACCTCTTTGTATTCTCGTCCTCTAGATATAAAGCCCAGCATTCCATTAGCCATTTTGGTTACATTCTGTACCATTTCCAGCAGAGGCTAAAGTGATCCTTACCTGCTGTCAGCTAAAATGCTCCCATGATTTGGGAGGCATTTTGCTTGTATTCACAACAGTTCAAACTGGCTGACGATTTGTTATGTAAGCTGGGTTGAGCGCGAAATAAGATTGCACTGGGTAAAGAGATCTTACTGCAACATGAGTCAACTCAGCTACTTTGTCCCACATCAATATCTACTTCCTAATTTTGTAGGGGGTGGTGTGTGGGTCAGCCTCACCACTGACTTATGAGTGGTTCGAATCGCTCCCACTCCCTTGATTCTAGACCTTGGGTTTATTTGGAGGGTGTGACAAAAGTGCAGCAGACAACTGGTTTTGGTGCAAGAAACTTTGATCTTTATTCAAGAAAGAAAATACAACATAACAATCTTATACTCTAATAAAAATGGGGAACATTTTAATACATACGAGGGAAATACAGTAGAAAATACCTCACCCCTCCCAATCCCACTTCCTAGCTAAGTTGAACTCTAGAGGACCAGGGATAATGCTCACCAAACAAATCCTTGACAGCTGAGCTGGTTCACGGTTTCAGGGTTCGCTGGATGTGTTGGTCGGTGTCTGCCGTACCCCAGACACGGTAGAAGACTTCGACTGCTGGTCAGTCTTCGCGAGTTCGCTGATGCGGTAGGGTGCATTTTGGATTTATGGGGTGGGGTGAGTACCCACTTTTCTTCTGTAAAGATAGGGTTTAGAGTTACTTTTAAGTAAAAATCTTACCCGGGGGTAAGTCAGGAATAGATTGTAGAGTGGAAAACTTTTGAATTTTCGGTTTTCTCCTGAGTTGTTTTTCTTTGGTCGCGGTGGCTCGATATTACCAGGTTGGTTGGTGGTAATATTTTGTTGGTAGTTTCGTAAGGCTCTTGTTGCCGCGATGTGTCCAATGATGTCCTGGGTCACTGAAGCTGTTGAACTTGGGTGTACGGTAGAATGCTGCCCCGTCTCCATGCTCCGATTTCTTCTTGTGTGTTGCTTCTAGAGAGAACTGTCTTCTTGAGAAAACAGGCCTTCAATTATACTTTGAGGGGCCTTCTAATCTGTGAACCAAATCAGTCCCGGTTTATTGTTTGATTTGGGTGGGCTCATTAATGGTTACTTGATTAGAAATGTGTAAAATGGTTTCGGGATGCTGTACTGATTATTCAATGAGCTGTTGAGCTCCTAGTTAATTGTCATAGCTATACTCAGGTTTAGAGTCTCCTGTCTGAGCCCGAGATTTCTATGTAGGTTGGCGAGGTGATTTGCATTATGCATGTTTTGGATGGGTCCTGTGTTTTGGGTGGGGACTGCTCCTCTGTGGGTCAATTGTTAGGATGTTAATGTCTGATAGGGGCTGAGTGAGGTTACACAGTTCCCCAGACAATTTGATTTACTCCAATACCCAAACTGTCTTTAGAGAGGTTGATCCCATTCTCTGTTGCAGCCTTTTCTCCCTTTACAGGCCCAACATGCATTTTAAAATGCCAAACCTTGGTTTCCGACCTTGAATCTCCCTCTGTTAGGCCCAATGCGTATTTTATCATCCTGAAGCTTGTTAGAAGGAGTCCAAAGTCATTTTCCTTAGGGTTTTCTTCTAGCTTTGGGGGATCTGTGAATTTTGAGAATCTTACAATTTGCACATACAGGAAACTTTTTTTTTATCCGGCACCAACGGGACCGACGTGGTGCCGGTTCATCAAAAATTCCGGATAACCGAAAGCTATAATAAAAGATACGGAGCTGAGAGCTCCGTATAAAGCAACAAACCCTGTTGCTCAGGTTCAGAACAATAGCCACAAGTTCCAAGCATCTCTGTAGCTTAGCAACAGCTGCAGCCACACCCTTGCACAGCAACAGATCGAGGAAGGCAAGTAATAAAACTTACCTGAACCCACTCCTGAATTTTGCCGGTTAACCGAGATTTCCGGTTATTTAGGTGCCGGTAAATCGAAAGTTTCTTGTATTGTCAATTCAATTATACCAGCATCAAGCTAACAGGTGAACAGGGGAAAGACAAAGAGTTGCTGGGAAACCCTGCTTGGATCCATTGACCACATATTGTTAAAATGTTGCTAGAAACATAGAAGATAGGAGCAGGAGTAGGCCATTCGGCCCCTCGAGTCTGCTCTGCCATTCAATGAGATCATGGCTGATCATCCAAACTCAGTACCCCGTTCCTGCCTTCTTCCCATATGCCTTGATCCCTTTAGCCTTAAGAAATATATCCAACTCCTTCTTGAATATATTTAATGAATTGGCCTCCACTGCCTTCTGTGGTAGAGAATTCCACAGGTTCACCACTCTCTGGGTAAAGAAATTCCTCCTCATCTCAGTCCTAAATGGCTTACCCCTTATCCCTAGACTATGACCCCTAGTTCTGGACCCCCCGGCTATCGGGAACATCCTTCCTGCATCTAGTCTGTCCAGGCCTGACAGAATTTTATAGGTTTCGATGAGATCCCCTCTCAATCTTCTAAACTCCAGTGAGTACAAGCCCAATCGACCCAATCTCTGCTCGTACGTCATTCCTGCCATCCCAGGTATCAGCCTGGTGAATCTTCGCTGCACTCCTTCCATGGCAAGAACATTCATCCTCAGATAAGGCGACCAAAACTGCACACAATACTCAAGGTGCAGTCTCACCAAGGCCCTGTACAACTGCAGCAAGACATCCTTGTTCCTGTACTCGAACCCTCTTGCTATGAAGGCCAACATACCATTTGCCAGGTTGTGAACCAATCTTAGCAGAACTGCATTAACCCTCAAAGTTCTTGTGGCTATGTCATGCTCCTGGATTTGCTCACTTGGCATCACCCTGCCACTGAGTTAGAAGATTGTGGTTTCAAGCCACACTCCAGGACTAAACCGCAAAACTGGATCAAACACTCCAGTGCAGTGCTGAGGGAGTGCTGGATAATGGGAGATGCCATCCTGTGGATGAACTGTTACACTGAGGACCTGTCTGCCTATTACAGTAGACATCAAAGACTAGGTACTATTCAAAGAAGAGCAGATCATTCTGCTGGCCAACATTCCTTCCACAATGAGCAGCCAAAAAAACAAATGAACTAGTCATTCATTTTATGGCTCTTGCTGGGATCTTACTGTCCACAAAATGGCTACCACATTTGCCTACACAATATGTTTCTGTAAATGAGGTGCTTTGAGATATTTCTGAGAGATTGATAAGGTACTACCTAAAGCCACATCTTTTTTCTGCAAAATTCTAAACACCAATGATCTAAGATTAGATTAGAATCATTTTGTTCTGCTCATAATCACTGCCCTTGAGGTGTATCCCATTAAAAGATTAGCTTTGTTTCATAATGAATGGATACATATTGATGCGTCAATAATCATTTCCAGGTCCTTTTTCTTCCCCACTTTTACTCGTGGGCAGTCCTTCATCGTGTAAATGTGGTTAATGTATCTTGTTTCAGTACTAAAAGGACAAAGTATTCTATTACATATTACATTGTGTTAAATATTACACAGTACTTACAGCACTGAAACAGACCATTTGGCCCAACAGGCCCATGCCGGTGTTTATGCTCCACACGGGTCTCCTTCCACCCTTCTTCATCTAACCCCATCAACATATTCTTCTATTCCTTTCTCCCTCATGTGCTTATCTATCTTCCCCTTGAATGCATCTGTACTATTAGCCTCAACTACCCCATGTGGTAGCGAGTTCCACAATCTAACCACTCTCTGGGTAAAAAGGTTTCTCCTGAATTCCTTATTGGGTTTATTAGTAACTATCTTATTCTGATGGCCCCCTGGTTTTGGCCTCTCCTACACTTGGAAACATCGGCCTAGAAATTCAGTCTGGACACTTTTGGGGCGCTAAAGTCGGGCGCTCGCTAAAGTTAGCGCCCGCCGGAAAGTGTAGGCCACTTCGCCGAAATTCAGTAGATTTGGCCAAGTGTTTGGGCGAGCGCTGAAACTGGCGTTGCAATGCTCTCTTCAGGCGCTAAGCCGGCGATGCGGCCTGATAACGCCGAGGCCGGGCGCAGCGCAGGTGCGGGCATGTTTTGATTGACAGCAGACACCCTGACGCCGGCCAGCTCTTAAAGGGGGAAGGGTCGACTTTGACTGCTGCCACGCCCTGCATAGTGGAGCCCTGCAGCTAGGCCTCAACACTGCTGGTGGGCCAAAATAGCGCCTGAAGCCATGGAGAGGGCCCGTGAACGAGCGCAGCGCTTCTCAGAGCATGCTCTGAGGGTGCTGGTTGATGGTGTGGAAAACAAAAGAGAGATCTTGTGCCCGGACAGTGGCAAGAAGGCTCCCAGGAGGCAGTACAGGAAAGCCTGGAAGAAAATCGCCCGCAGGGTGTCATCCACCTGCGATGTCCCCAGGAGTGAGGACCAATGCCGGAAGAAGTACAACGACCTTACTCGGTTGGTGAAGGTGAGTACCCTTTCCAGTGTCCTCCTCATCCTTGCATGTGCACCTCACATTATGGGCAAAGGGGCCTCAAAGGCCTAATGGGCAGCCCTCCTCCCGCAGCTATGGCACTGGCATGATCATCAATAGCACTTTCTGCACTTAACACACTGGCCAAGCTATTCGACCATGGGAGGCAGTGCACACAGCAACAGGGCACCACACTGGCCAAGCTATTCGACCATGGGAGGCAGTGCACACAGCAGCAGGGCACCACACTGGCCAAGCTATTCCACCATGGGGGGCAGTGCACACAGCAACAGGGCACCACACAGTACTTACAGGCCGTCCTTTCTCTTGCAGGCCAAGCTGGCGCAGAATTTGAGGAGCCAGTCTGTCACCGGTGGAGGCCGTCCCAAGTACCAGGCGCTCAGTGAGCTGGAGGAGAGCGTGGCTCGACTCATGCGTGGCCGGGTGACTGGCCCTGTTGCCATCGGAGATGCGGACCCTGTACTGGGACCCACTGGTAAGGACATGACCGGTTGGACCTCTCTCGTTGCCCTTGCGCTTCAGATCTACATCCTTTCCCACTGTCCGACAAATGCGCATAATGCCACCACTCAGGCCTCCCTCGCTGACGCCCTGTCCTCACTCTAAAGCTACTCTTGTGCCTTCCTGCTTTCAGCTGGTGAGGAGGAGGTGGTCCCTCAAGCTCAGAGTGCCAGGCCCTTGGAGGAGGAGGACGACGAGGACCAGGAGGAAGGCGGCACATCGGGGGAACCCTCATCCGCGCCAGGGGATGGCAATGGAGGGGAGACGTCTGGCCTGCAGGAGAGCCAGGGGGAAGTGTTGCAGGGGAGGGCAGTTCCTGGGCCCAGTGGTGTTGATGCACGCGGGAAGGGTCGGGCAGCACGGCGGCCTTCTCCCCAGAGGGAGAGTCCGCCCTCCAGTCCGGAGACGGTCCTCGCCCAGGAGGTGCGCCTCCTCGATGAGATGTCGGCGGCGTGGGAGCGGCGCCACCAGGAGTTCATGGGGGTTGTGCAACAGATGCCTCAGGCCATTGAGTCCCTGGCTCATAGTGTGGTCGCTTTCGGCGAATCACAGGCCAGGGGGGTCGAACAACTCGCGGCAGCACAGGACGCGAGTCGCGAGTACATGAGTGGTGCCGTCCAGACACTGGCAGAGCTGATGCGGGCACATACCAGGGCAGTTCGGGCACTCACTTCTGCCACACTCGCTGTGGCGCGGAAGCATCGCCAGGGCACCCACCGCCCTGCTGCAGCACAGCGGTCTGGCCTCCACCAGCTTGCTGCGCTTGCTGCAGTGCCAGCCCGGCCGAGTGCCAGTGTCTCTGGCGAACAGCGCGCGCCTGCCATCAGCCAGCTTGCCCCCATTGGTACAGCCGACACTGCCACTCCCCCAGCCAAGGTGCGACGAGCTGCTGCTGAGACTGATGCTGGCCAGCCACAGCTGCAGCAGTCACCAGCCGGCCCCTCCCGGGCCGGGCCTCGTCTAGGCCGACCCCCAAGGGCATCTGCCGACACGCATTGTCGCCCTCATGAGCCTTCCCCCAGCCTTGCCACAGCCACAGGGCCCAGGTTGAGGCGGAGCAGCAGGTCAGGCAGGGGCCGGAGAAGCCTGTCTAAGGACTCGCCCTCTCGGCACACCCAGTAGAGTGTGGTGATAGCAGTTTTTTTTATATGGGGGGGCTTGTGTTCTGGGGGGGGATTATTTTGGTAAGGCCGAAGATCAAGGCATTTTTTGTTTTTATGGGGGTGTTTGTGTTGTGGGGGGGGGGCTTATTTTTGTAAGGCCGATGATGAAGGCCATTTGGATGGGCAAGTTTTGTCAGTCCTCCCCAGGTTTTGGGAGTGACAGATGTTTTTGACTGTTTTTTGGGGGTCTTGTCTGTTTTTCTGTTTCATGTGGGAAGGGCCCTGAGTTTGTGAAATAAAGCTTTTTATTTATTCAGCATGTCCAGGTGTCATGTTTCAAGTGGTTGTTGCGTTAACCGGCTGAGGGCTTGCGGAGCGGCTGCCTTCAGGTGCGTTCATTGCCACAGGCCATTCCCTGACAGGGGGCCTAGAAGTGTCATTCAATAAGCCGCCGGCGGACGGCCCTTGGACCTTGTGGCTCCCTCCTGGGCTGGTACTCCTCCTCCTCCTTCTCCTCCTCCTCATGGTCCTCCTGCTCGTCCTCCTGAGGTGGTGGTGCAATGTCAGGTGGCAGTGCCTGAGTCCTGCGGATAGCCAGGTTGTGCAGCATGCAGCACACGACGACAAACTGGGAGACTCTATCCGGCGAATACTGTAGAGATCCGCCGGAACGATCCAGGCAGCGGAACCGTTGCTTGAGGACGCCTATCGTTTGCTCTATGATGTTCCTTGTGGCTTGATGGCTTTCGTTGTATGCCTCCTCCGCTGGGGTCCTGGGCACGAGGAGCGGGGTCATGAGCCATGTACACAAAGTGTAGTCTTTGTCCCCGATAAGCCATCCCCTTGGTGGAGGCTGTGCCTCGAACATGTCAGCCACAGTAGTCTGGCGCAGGATAAATGCATCGTGGCTGCTTCCTGGAAAGCAGGCATTGACAGCTAGGATGCGCTGCCTGTGGTCACACACCAGCTGTACATTGAGGGAATGGTAGCCCTTCCGGTTGCGGTAATCCTCGGCATTGTCGATAGGTGCCCGCATAGCCACATGCGTGCAGTCAATGGCGCCCTGCACCATGGGGAAGCCCGCGATCCTGCCAAATCCGACTGCACGCTGCTCCTGCCTCTGTAGGGTCATGGGGAAGGAGATGAATTGGTGTCTCCTCACGAAAAGTGCATCGGTGACCTGCCGGATGCAGCGATGTGCGGCGAACTGGGAGATGTTTGCTATGTCCCCAGCAGCGGCTTGGAAGGAGCCGCTTGCATAAAAGTTCAGAGCCACCGTGACCTTCACTTCCACCGAGAGAGACGTCCTGCACATCAGCTGTGGACGCAGATCTCTGTGAAGCAGCTGGCAGATCTCTGCAACCACCTCCCTTCTGAAGCGCAGCCTCTTAACACAATGCGCTGCAGTTATGGTGAGATAGGACACCTGCTGCCGGTATTGCCTGAGTGGGTAAGGCCTACGTTGCCGACGCCTGATGGCCCCTCTGCGTCTAGGCATGGCTGGCCCTCTCTCACAGCGTCTGCGAGCCCTTCGCACATAATGCTGCAACTGAGGGTTGCACCCCCATACAGCCCCCATAATAAAGTTGCAAACAGTGAAATCACAATGATTCAAATGTCAAAGCTCTGGCCAGAAGCCAAAAATGCCTCTCCTATGTTGTCCCAAATTAGTAAGCTCTGTCCCTTCGTCTCTGTCCAGAAATCCAAAGCAGTAAAGTCATTGCAGCAAAATGGCTGGGCTTTATAGGTCAGTGTAAGTGCCCTTTAATTAGCGCTCCCCGAGGCCCACAGGGCCTCTGTTGCGTTCCACTTCACAGTTCTTAACAGCGCCACGCCCACATTGGGCGGGCGCCACTGAATTTCCGGTTTGGGGTGCACAAACAGCGTTGCACGACGAAATGACGTCATAAGCTGTGCGCGCAGCTGAGCGGGCGCAAACACTTTGCGCCGGCGCTAAATGTCAACTGAATTTGTGTGTAGGTGCAGATCGGTCTGCGCCCGGGCGCTAAGTGCCTAGCGCTGGAAATATACCCCTCTTATGGCGTTAACGGCTGGTGAACGCAACTGAATTTCTAGACCCATGTGTGTAACATCCGGTGAACAGATTGTTGCAGTTTGGAAATCCAGATGCTTTATTCAGCTGTATGTACCCCTCCTCCTCGCCCATTTCCAGAAGGAAAGAAGCTTTCAGTTTGTTTTTAATTAATCTTCACTCATCCCCAGTTCACTGAAAATCTTCACCTACTCTCCCCAGTTCACTCACACACTCAGTCCTGATAGAGGCCTTTAAGATAATGAAAGGGTTTGATAGGGTAGACGTAGAGAAGATGGCCTAGAAATTCAGTTGCATTCGCCAGCCGTTAACGCCATAAGAGGGGTATATTTCCAGCGCTAGGCACTTAGCGCCCGGGCGCAGACCGATCTGCACCTACGCGCAAATTCAGTTGACATTTAGCGCCGGCGCAAAGTGTTTGCGCCCGCTCAGCTGCGCGCGAAGCTTATGACGTCATTTCGTCGTGCAACGCTGTTTGTGCGCCCCAAACCGGAAATTCAGTGGCGCCCGCCCAATGTGGGCGTGGCGCTGTTAAGAACTGTGAAGTGGAACGCAACAGAGGCCCTGTGGGCCTCGGGGAGCGCTAATTAAAGGGCACTTACACTGACCTATAAAGCCCAGCCATTTTGCTGCAATGACTTTACTGCTTTGGATTTCTGGACAGAGACCAAGGGACAGAGCTTACTGATTTGGGACAACATAGGAGAGGTATTTTTGGCTTCTGGCCAGAGCTTTGACATTTGAATCGTTGTGATTTCACTGTTTGCAACTTTATTATGGGGGCTGTATGGGGGTGCAACCCTCAGTTGCAGCATTATGTGCGAAGGGCTCGCAGGCGCTGTGAGAGAGGGCCAGCCATGCCTAGACGCAGAGGGGCCATCAGGCGTCGGCAACGTAGGCCTTACCCACTCAGGCAATACCGGCAGCAGGTGTCCTATCTCACCATGACTGTGGCGCATTGTGTTAAGAGGCTGCGCTTCAGAAGGGAGGTGGTTGCAGAGATCTGCCAGCTGCTTCACAGAGATCTGCGTCCACAGCTGATGTGCAGGACGTCTCTCTCGGTGGAAGTGAAGGTCACGGTGGCTCTGAACTTTTATGCAAGCGGCTCCTTCCAAGCCGCTGCTGGGGACATAGCGAACATCTCCCAGTTCGCCACGCATCGCTGCATCCGGCAGGTCACCGATGCACTTTTCGTGAGGAGACACCAATTCATCTCCTTCCCCATGACCCTACAGAGGCAGGAGCAGCGTGCAGTCAGATTTGGCAGGATCGCGGGCTTCCCCATGGTGCAGGGCGCCATTGACTGCACGCATGTGGCTATGCGGGCACCTATCCACAATGCCGAGGATTACCGCAACCGGAAGGGCTACCATTCCCTCAATGTACAGCTGGTGTGTGACCACAGGCAGCGCATCCTAGCTGTCAATGCCTGCTTTCCAGGAAGCAGCCACGATGCATTTATCCTGCGCCAGACTACTGTGGCTGACATGTTCGAGGCACAGCCTCCACCAAGGGGATGGCTTATCGGGGACAAGGGCTACCCTTTGTGTACATGGCTCATGACCCCGCTCCGCGCGCCCAGGACCCCAGCGGAGGAGGCATACAACGAAAGCCATCAAGCCACAAGGAACATCATAGAGCAAACGATAGGCGTCCTCAAGCAACGGTTCCGCTGCCTGGATCGTTCCGGCGGATCTCTACAGTATTCGCCGGATAGAGTCTCCCAGTTCGTCGTCGTGTGCTGCATGCTGCACAACCTGGCTATCCGCAGGACTCAGGCACTGCCACCTGACATTGCACCACCACCTCAGGAGGACGAGCAGGAGGACCATGAGGAGGAGGAGGAGGAGGAGTACCAGCCCAGGAGGGAGCCACAAGGTCCAAGGGCCGTCCGCCGGCGGCTTATTGAACGACACTTCTAGGCCCCCTGTCAGGGAATGGCCTGTGGCAATGAACGCACCTGAAGGCAGCCGCTCCGCAAGCCCTCAGCCGGTTAACGCAACAACCACTTGAAACATGACACCTGGACATGCTGAATAAATAAAAAGCTTTATTTCACAAACTCAGGACCCTTCCCACATGAAACAGAAAAACAGACAAGACCCCCAAAAAACAGTCCAAAACATCTGTCACTCCCAAAACCTGGGGAGGACTGACAAAACTTGCCCATCCAAATGGCCTTCATCATCGGCCTTACAAAAATAAGCCCCCCCCTCCACAACACAAACACCCCCATAAAAACAAAAAATGCCTTGATCTTCGGCCTTACCAAAATAATCCCCCCCCAGAACACAAGCCCCCCCATATAAAAAAAACCGCTATCACCACACTCTACTGGGTGTGCCGAGAGGGCGAGTCCTTAGACAGGCTTCTCCGGCCCCTGCCCGACCTGCTGCTCCGCCTCAACCTGGGCCCTGTGGCTGTGGCAAGGCTGGGGGAAGGCTCATGAGGGCGACAATGCGTGTCGGCAGATGCCCTTGGGGGTCGGCCTAGACGAGGCCCGGCCCGGGAGGGGCCGGCTGGTGACTGCTGCAGCTGTGGCTGGCCAGCATCAGTCTCAGCAGCAGCTCGTCGCACCTTGGCTGGGGGAGTGGCAGTGTCGGCTGTACCAATGGGGGCAAGCTGGCTGATGGCAGGCGCGCGCTGTTCGCCAGAGACACTGGCACTCGGCCGGGCTGGCAGTGCAGCAAGCGCAGCAAGCTGGTGGAGGCCAGACCGCTGTGCTGCAGCAGGGCGGCGGGTGCCCTGGCGATGCTTCCATGCCACAGCGAGTGTGGCAGAAGTGAGTGCCCGAACTGCCCTGATATGTGCCCGCATCAGCTCTGCCAGTGTCTGGACGGCACCACTCATGTACTCGCGACTCGCGTCCTGCGCTGCCGCGAGTTGCTGGACACCCCTGTCGTGCGCTGCCGCGAGTTGTTCGACCCCCCTGGCCTGTGATTCACTGAAAGCGACCACACTATGAGCCAGGGACTCAATGGCCTGAGGCATCTGTTGCACAACCCCCATGAACTCCTGGTGGCGCCGCTCCGACGCCGCCGACATCTCATCGAGGAGGCGCACCTCCTGGGCGAGGACCGTCTCCGGACTGGAGGGCGGACTCTCCCTCTGGGGAGAAGGCCGCCGTGCTGCCCGACCCTTCCTGCGTGCATCAACACCACTGGGCCTAGGAACTGCCCTCCCCCGCAACACTTCCCCCTGGCTCTCCTGCAGGCCAGACGTCTCCCCTCCATTGCCGTCCCCTGGCGCGGATGAGGGTTCCCCCGATGTGCCGCCTTCCTCCTGGTCCTCGTCGTCCTCCTCCTCCAAGGGCCTGGCACTCTGAGCTTGAGGGACCACCTCCTCCTCACCAGCTGAAAGCAGGAAGGCACAAGAGTAGCTTTAGAGTGAGGACAGGGCGTCAGCGAGGGAGGCCTGAGTGGTGGCATTATGCGCATTTGTCGGACAGTGGGAAAGGATGTAGATCTGAAGCGCAAGGGCAACGAGAGAGGTCCAACCGGTCATGTCCTTACCAGTGGGTCCCAGTACAGGGTCCGCATCTCCGATGGCAACAGGGCCAGTCACCCGGCCACGCATGAGTCGAGCCACGCTCTACTCCAGCTCACTGAGCGCCTGGTACTCGGGACGGCCTCCACCGGTGACAGACTGGCTCCTCAAATTCCGCGCCAGCTTGGCCTGCAAGAGAAAGGACGGCCTGTAAGTACAGTGTGGTGCCCTGTTGCTGTGTGCACTGCCTCCCATGGTGGAATAGCTTGGCCAGTGTGGTGCCCTGTTGCTGTGTGCACTGCCTCCCATGGTGGAATAGCTTGGCCAGTGTGGTGCCCTGCTGCTGTGTGCACTGCCTCCCATGGTCGAATAGCTTGGCCAGTGTGGTGCCCTGTTGCTGTGTGCACTGCCTCCCATGGTCGAATAGCTTGGCCAGTGTGTTAAGTGCAGAAAGTGCTATTGATGATCATGCCAGTGCCATAGCTGCGGGAGGAGGGCTGCCCATTAGGCCTTTGAGGCCCTTTTGCCCATAATGTGAGGTGCACATGCAAGGATGAGGAGGACACTGGAAAGGGTACTCACCTTCACCAACCGAGTGAGGTCGTTGTACTTCTTCCGGCATTGGTCCGCACTCCTGGGGACATCGCAGGTGGATGACGCCCTGCGGGCGATTTTCTTCCAGGCTTTCCTGTACTGCCTCCTGGGAGCCTTCTTGCCACTGTCCGGGCACAAGATCTCTCTTTTGTTTTCCACACCATCAACCAGCACCCTCAGAGCATGCTCTGAGAAGCGCTGCGCTCGTTCACGGGCCCTTTCCATGGCTTCAGGCGCTATTTTGGCCCACCAGCAGTGTTGAGGCCTAGCTGCAGGGCTCCACTATGCAGGGCGTGGCAGCAGTCAAAGTCGACCCTTCCCCCTTTAAGAGCTGGCCGGCATCAGGGTATCTGCTGTCAATCAAAACATGCCCGCACCTGCGCTGCGCCCGGCCTCGGCGTTATCAGGCCGCATCTCCGGCTTAGCGCCTGAAGATAGCATTGCAACGCCAGTTTCAGCGCTCGCCCAAGCTCTTGGCCAAATCTACTGAATTTCGGCGAAGTGGCCTACACTTTCCGGCGGGCGCTAACTTTAGCGAACGCCTGACTTTAGCGCCCCATAAGTGTCCAGACTGAATTTCTAGGCCGTGACGTTCTATTTAGGAATAACCAACCTCAAAATTTTTTAACTTTTTTTTCCCAATCCGGTTTGTTTGAAACTTATAAAATTCTAACAGGACTGGACAGACTAGATGCTGGAAGGATGCTCCCGATGGCGGGGGAGTCCAGAACCAGGGGTCACAGTCTAAGGATAAGGGGTAAGCCATTTAGGACAGAGATGAGGAGGAATTACTTCACCCAGAGAGTGGTGAACCTGTGGAATTCTCTACCACAGAAGGCAGTGGAGGCCAATTCATTAAATATATTCAAGAAGCAGTTAGATATATTTCTTAAGGCTAAAGGGATCAAGGGATATGGAGAGAAGGCAGGAACAGGGTACTGAATTCGGATGATCAGCCATGATCGCATTGAATGGCGGAGCAGGCTCGAGTGGCCGAATGGCCTACTCCTGCTCCTATCTTTTATGTTTCTATGTTTCTATGTTTTTATATACCCACGGGCTGCGACAGGAGAGGATACATAAAGATACACATTAAAAAAAGAGAGAGTGCACAATTTTCTATTTGCTACAGGAAATGATGCAGATTAATTTCCTCAGGAGATCTCCAGCGAAGTAAAGTCAAAGATCTTCTCCTGTGAGCTTGAAAGAACTGCAAGTAATTTCTGGCAACAGCAGCTGTGATTCTGAGTGAGATGCAGATGAAAAACTAATTTGTAACGGTAGGCGCCCGTTCACCTTACTCACAGTACCCACTACGTCAAAGCCATTCTTTGATCGGTGGCGTTGGAAGCCAGGCCCGAGGTGATGTTCTGCATTTTGGCAATTGGGTGCTGCAAAGTCTGAGGTCAGGAGTCGAGGCCTTCTTGGATCTGAGGCCAGGAGTGGAGATGTTACTGGAGCTGGTACCAGGAGCAAGGTTTCCATTCGGCTGAGGCCTGTAGAGGCATTCCTGGGAAGCCTGTGACAGAGATTGCCAAGAGTCCTTTCCGTATAACGTACAGGATGTTAGCAGTGTTATTGTTTTATTTTACCTTGCAAACCCTTGTTATAAGCTTGTTCGATGATTTTTTTTCCTGTTCTCTCAGAAAGTTTGACAAAAGAGGAGAGGCTTAAAAAACAGCAAGCGCTGGAATACTCTGTGAACGGCCAATTTTGCTGTGAATCAAAAAAAGAAATGCTGGCATCTTAAGTGCCTCCTCCCACAAAATGTAGTAATGTCCATTTGACTCTGAAGGGAGACAAACTTCATTCTGCCGACTGGGAATTGTAGTGCGCTATTTTGTTCAGTCTCTTCATTCAAGGTAACTGATAGTCGATGTTAACCCTACTCGCTCAGCAGAAACCTGGCGGGTGAGCAGTTAAAATCGGCCTGGCTCTTACTGGTCTGAAAGCCGCCATGATCGCAACACCTGCAATTTTAACCTGCTCTCCTGAGCAGGCAGCAAGGACACGCACCCGGAGCCAACAGGGTCCTTCTTTACATAGGCATGTTGCGGCCCGGTGACATCATTGAGACCTGACTGTAATTTTAACACAGGCCTGAGCGGGAAATCCACCAGGAGTTAAAATCGGGGCAATAGCTTTGCGAAGTCCCGTCAACTGAAATCACAGGTGCCTGAAAGAGGGGCAGGTCTCCATGGGAAACAAGGCTAGGGTGATTTCAAACAGAACTCTCTGGGTAAGTTTAGTGATTTTGTTGTAAACTAAGGCCTAGAAATTGAGTTTGCGCTGCGCCAGGGCTTTAGCGCCGGAAGTTAGCGCCGGCGCTAAAGCCCTTTGCGCGCGCCAAAAATTCAGTAGCGCCGCGCCCAAACGGCTGCCGGCGCTACTGAAGGGTTTTAGCGCCTGAAAACTGGCGCAACGCGCCGCATTGCGGCGCTATTCCGGCGCTGCGGCGCCCGCTGCGGTGCGGCAGGCTCGGGAAGTGCAGGCCTCCTCCTTCCGTTAAGGAGGAGCTGCCTGCACCCGGCCGCGGCCCGCGCAAATCTCATCAAAAATGAGCCCGGCACCTCGGACAAGTGCCGGGCTTGCATCTGTTCCGGGGCGGGGGGGGGAGAAGTCCGGGGAGGGAGCTGCGGGCAGGCGGCTGGCGGGAAAGCGGCCGGCCGCCGCGCCTCCTTAAAGCGCTGGCGCAGACTCCGGCAACACTCGTTTGCCGGAGTCTTAGTTGCGGCTGCCACTGGCGAGGCGGCCGCAACTGAATTTCGGCTTGGGGCCGGGTTACCACGGCAACCGGGACGCTGCGCACACCGATGACGTCATCGGTGCCGGCGCAGCGCTACCGGTCTACCGCCGCGGAAGGGCGCCAGGCAATTTAGGAACCGGCGCCAATTGCAGCGCTAGGCCCTCTAGCGCCGCAAAATCGGTGCTAAGGGCACTGAATTTCTAGGCCTAAGTGTTTTTTTTCAATTTGTTATGTTAGAAATGTTGGGGGGGATGTCCCCTCAATGTTTCCAGTGCATTAGTGATGTATCAACAATGCAGGTAATTGGATTAGGCAGGAAAATCAGGTAGAGGTCATTGATGCCCATTTTGTATCTTAAGACAGCTCCCCCGAGCTTCCTTGTTCTTTCTCAGTCTCCCGGTTGTAATGATCAATAACATGTCATTCTATAGTGGACACTAGGTGGAGCCGTAGAGCTGTGTAGAGCTGTATATAGCTGTATGTATAAGACTACACTACCCAGCTGTATGTATATTAAGACTACATTACCCATGAGGCACTAGGCTACCCACAAGGCAGCAGTCAAGATGGAAGCCTCTACAGATACTGTACCTAGTCCACATATGCTCAATAAAAGTGTCTAGCAAAAGCTAGCTGTGTTCATAATAAGAATGTCTATTTATTAATGAACATAAGAGGGTACCAGGATACGAAGCGTTGTAAATATCTGCTAAAAAATTGTGAAAAGCGACATGGAGAATTTGAAGCCACCAGAGCGTTTGAATCTTGAGGGAAATGTCGACTACAATTGGCGGATTTTTAAACAACAATTCAAACTCTACATTGCTGCCATCGGATTCGGTATGAAGCCAGACACAAGAAAAATAGCTTTGCTGCTTACGGTTGCAGGCCCACAGGCGATAGAGGTATTTAATACATTTGTATTTAATCCAGAGGAGAACAGAGAAAGATTAGAAGATGTGCTAAAAAAATTTGATGCGCATTGCTCTCCCAAAAAGAATGAGACGTATGAAAGATACATCTTCCTTTCTCGGACACAGCAGCAAAATGAGACTTTTGATAGCTTTATAACTGATCTGAAACTGAAAGCACAGACATGTAATTTCTCTGAACTGAAATCATCCATGATTCGTGACCAGATTGTGTTTGGTATTCATGATAAAAAAGTCAGGGAACGTCTGTTGAGAGAAACTGAACTAAATTTGGAAAATGCAGTGAAAATATGCCAAGCCAGCGAGCTAGCTCGAAAGCACGCGAAGACTTTCAGTGAAATCAATAATTATGCGATTCTAATGAGTGATAATGCTGCTGTCGGTGCTGTGTCCTATAAGGGGAAGAAACATGGGCAGAACAGAAATGAAAAGCAATCGGAGGATGAAATTTTTAATTGTAAACGCTGTGGTTACAAACACCAGTTAAGACAATGCCCAGCGTTTGAAAAAATGTGCACAAAGTGCAATGGAAAGAATCACTTTGCCAAACAATGCTTTTCAAAAGTAAAAACAACGAAAGGGCAACAAGTTAATGTGATTGAGGACACTGATTTAAGTGAGACATTTTTTGTAGGAATGGTGTCATGTGACAATATCAAAAAGGATACAGAAAATGTGCAGCCCTCAGAAATGGACAATGCTGAACATAAAGTTAATGCAGTAAAAGAGGACAAATGGATGATCCCACTGCAGGTAAATGGAGCATTAGATACCTTGAAACTAGACACTGGGGCAAAAGCAAACTTAATCAGTATGAGTGACATTAACAATATGAAAGAAAAGCCCAAAATACAGAAAAAGTCAGTACTACTGAAGGACTATAATGGACAGAAAATAGATAGCTTAGGTGTATGCAGACTTAAAGTGACAGTCAAAGACAAAGTGCATCATCTCATGTTTTCTGTTGTGGCTGAAAGACTTGATTCGATACTAGGTGACAAAGCTTGTGAAGACTTAGAACTGGTCAAGAGAGTCTACCGTATAAACTGTGCCATAAGCAGACCAGATGACTCAGGTGATGAAGCAGAGAGCCCATCAAGGATGAAAAGGCCAAAGGGTATCCATGTCTTCAAAAAGCCTAGTTTCTCCAAGAAGAAAGAAAAAGACTTTAAGGTCAAAGAGAAGCCAAAGGAAGAAAAGCACAAAGAGGAAAAACACAAGGAGAAAAAGTCCAAAGATATAACCGCAGCAGATGTTGTTAAGCAGTGGAAAGAGAAAAAGAAAAAGAAGAAGCCTGCACCAGAGCAGGAAGCAGTTCCGGTGGATACTCCTTCTTCCCTCAGGCCAATCTTTGGTGTTCCATTAGCCGAGGCTGCTGAGAGGACTATGCTGTATGATGGGATCCAGCTGCCAGCAGTTTTTCGAGAGTGCATTGACTACATTGAGAGTTATGGCATGAAGAGTGAAGGAAACACTGAAACCCTCTCCAAGCAAAGATCGCAAGGAGACCTCTATCTATACAAGAGCAGATTGATGACAATGCCGCAACTGCATCTTGTCATTCACCGCCAGAACAATCTCATGAAGACACATCAGACTTACCCGTGTTGAGAAGATCCACACGTGAAGTAAAAAAGCCGGATAGACTTAATCTTTGAGTACAATGTAAAGCTTTGAAAATGTGTTGACTGTTTTGAAAATGTTTATGTTTATAGAGCACTAACAAAAGTGTTACTGATATTATCTTTATTGTTTTCTTGAAAGTTGATTGATGTTGATTTTGTTAAACCTCAAAGAAAGGGGGATGTAATGATCAATAACATGTCATTCTATAGTGGACACTAGGTGGAGCCGTAGAGCTGTGTAAAGCTGTATGTAGCTGTATGTATAAGACTACACTACCCAGCTGTATGTATATTAAGACTACATTACCCATGAGGCACTAGGCTACCCACAAGGCAGCAGTCAAGATGGAAGCCTCTACAGATACTGTACCTAGTCCACATGTGCTCAATAAAAGTGTCCAGCAAAAGCTAGCTGTGTTCATAATAAGAATGTCTATTTATTAATGAACATAAGACCGGTGAATCCCCACTGACCTCATTCGCATATGTTAGAGTGAGGGCCAACAGCGTAGCAGCTGCCCCTCATTCATCTCAGAGCAGATTTGCACCATGGATAAGTTGAGATATATGAGGAACAGGAGCTGTCTGGAATACCTGCTCGAGGGGGAAGTGAGGAGTTTTTTGAGCCTGAAGAGCTAAGAGGTTTTAAACACTAGTTTTTACATCAGCGAAAATGCTTTTTAAAGCCTTTTGCCGGGGGGGGGGGGGGATTTCTACCAACAAATGCCTGCATTTATTTCTGACGGATTCAGTGCACTTGCACTAAAGGGACATCCCCTCAAACCACTACCCATCCTAGCATGTAACAAAAGATCAGCGCTCTTTGCCCCTACACGATCCTGTCAGTAATCATACCTGAGTGAATGAGTCAGCAGCAAATGGGTGCACCCTTTCCTCTATGAGTGTAATCGCCGTGAATAATCGTTAATGCAGTCTATTTTAATAGAATAGTTGCAGAGGGCACAAAATCACCCTACCCTTTCTCAACACCGTGCTTCCCCTGGGTACATACACTTGTCTCTCTGTTATCTATTCGAGTGCCACCTGAGGGCCAGGATCGCGGGAAATGTTTGGCTCCTCATGCTGCACATGGGACTCTGATGGCCCTCGTCTCCTGTCAACTTGCTGCGGAAGTGTGCAGCCTCCACAGTGCTTTTAAAGGTTGTACATGAATTTTCATGCAGCTCAGCTAGTTACGCCTGTTTGACACGGATTTTATGCCTGTGACTACTCCAACCTGGACAGGCTGAATTCAGAGAGAATGTTTCCAATGGCCGGGGAGCACAGAACCAGGGGCCACAGTCTAAAAATAGCGGGCAAATCATTTAAAACAGAGATGAGGAAGAATTTCTTCACTCAAAGAGTGGTGAGCCTGTGGAATTCCCTGCCACAGAGGGCTGTGAAGGCTAATTCAATAAATATTTTCAAGAGAGAATTGGATATATTTCTGAAGGCTAAGGGGATTAAGGGTTACGGAGAAAAGGCGGGGACGGGGTACTGAACTGGTAAGATCAGCTATGATCTCAGACGAAGATCAGCCATGATCTCATTGAATGGCGGAGCAGGCTCGAAGGGCCGAATGGCCTACTCCTGTTCCTATCTCTATGTTTATGTTTCTATGTTTAAGCGGTATGCAAATGAGCAGACCCAGGAAACCCGTGTGTAACTCCCGTTACAGGTCACCGGGGGGGGGGCACAACATCTTTTTTTCAAGGTTCAAGAGCAGCATAACTCACTTGGAGGGAATTCCCCCAACCTTATTTTTAATACAATGGCTTTGGGGTACCAACAAAACAAGATGGGGCTGAACGCATCTTCCAAAAATCTTCTGAGCAGTTTTCATTATTGCTTGTTTTAATGACAGCTGGTCACTGATTGCTGATTCTTGATTGGTTCTTTTCATACCCACTTGCTATTGGTCATTTGTGGGTTCCCTACTTATCTGGTTGTGATTGGTTGTTTCCTGAATGATACTTGAGCCAATCTGGAGCAGCGTGATAGTTCCCTTGAATATGTATGACACTTTGAAGCATGCTGAACCCAAGACAATTTAAATGAATGAATTCTAATAATAATGGTTTTGCATGCACTGTTTTCAAAAATTGTATTAGATCAAAGCTCTTAATCTTCATCATTCACTATCATTCACTGTGTCTTCGGTTGAACAAAAGCACAGTCTCTCATTCCCTGGAGCATGTCTATGTAAGTAGAATTAAATGTTTTTGAAAGAGAGTGTATCCTTTGACATACATTTATATATTTGATAAAAGCACAATCATTTGGATTTTTAAAAACCACCAGAAAGATTTTAGGGATAGAATATTTTGGAATTTTGTCATCAAATTTTGAAAAGTTGTTTGCAGGTGATCAGAATTGTAAAACTGATCTCTGAAAATTGAATGTGCTTCTGATCGAACGGCTTGTTAGAAGATATCTCAGTTTAGTTTCAGATCAGCCGTTCTGTACTCATTTGCATACCTATTGGAGTATCATCAGATCGAACTGCAGAAAAATCATGGCAGAGCAGAGGGACGTAAGAACAGGAGCAGGCCATTCAGCCCTTCAATTATGGCTTATCTGTAACTCCATTTACCCTCTGGAGAAAGGTCATTGATCTGAAACGTTAACTCTGTTTCTCTCGCCACAGATGCTGCCTGGCCTGTCGAGTGTTTCCAGCATCTTCTGTTTTTATTCCATTTACCCTCCTTAGTTCCATATCCCTTGATTCCCTTACCTAACAAAACTCTATTGATCTTATTCTTGAAAGCTCCAATTGTCCCAGCATCCGCAGCCTTTTAGAATCATAAAATCTAACAGCACAGAAGGAGGCCATCCAGCCCATCGTGTCTGTGCCGGTTCTTTGAACGAGCTGTCCAATTAGTCCCACTCTCCCCTGCTCTTTCCCATAACCCTGCAAATTTTTCCTTTTCAAGCATACATCCACACCAATTCCCTTTTGAAAATTACTGTTAAATCTGCTTCCACCACCTTTTCAGGCAGTGCATTCCAGGTCATCAAAACTCGCTGAGTAAAACTATTTCTCCTCATTTCCCCCCTGGAATTTTTTTGGCCAATTATCGTAAATCAGTGTCCTCTCCTTACTGACCCTCCAGCCAGTGGAAACAGTTTCTCCCTTTATAACTTTGAACATCTTTTTCGGGGAGCAGAGAATGCCAGATTTCTATGATCCTTGGGTGGTTGTGTGCAGAGAAATGCATCAGATAGTAACTTTAGAAGGGGGATGAAAGGCAGAACAGCATGAGCAACAGGTTTACAGAGGTGGAATCACAGCATGTCTCTCAATTTATTAAAACCTAAAGACTGAAGAAATGACACACATATACATCGTGGGGTGGAATTTCCTGTAGGGGCATAATTGGGAAGTTACACCTGAAATTAAGCTCATTTGTGCGCCATTTTGCCGACAAAAAGTTACACTTAAATTTCCTGCCAATCGCATTAGTCTATTCCGAAACATGAAATTTGGCATACAAAAACAGAAATGAGCATATAATTTTGGGGTCCAAGTAACGTTTGGAACGCAGACCATATATTCCTTCTTTAAGCATGGAAATTAAAGTTCCAAGCCATCTAACCTTCGTTCATGCACAATAAGCACAGAATGTTTAAGAACCTGCAAGTCAGGTAACGCATACTGAAGCCGTGAAAATGCATTCAAAGAAACAGAAAATACAGAGCAGGTCTCAGTGAGGAGAAACTTAAAAAAAACAACTGTGATGAAATAACTGTGTTCTGATATTTGTACTTGTACTTGTAATATCTGGCATGTTCCACCGGGGGGAACCACTAATGCTCCTCCCTGGCCCTGCCCCTCTTCTGGTATGTTCTACCAAGGGCTCGGTCGATGATGAACTCTGTTAACTCTGCCATGATTCTTACTTAATAAAAGGCTTCAGTCTTAAGCTTTAACTTCACGGATTTGGGCAGTTATTTGGCACATCAATTTTATTAAGTAACAACTTTTGGAAGATGGATCGATTTTTGAAACCAGAGCGTCTGGATATCGATCCCCATTCGGCAGATGCGTTGAAGAAATTTACGCATTGGCTCCGATGTTTTGAACACTTCATCGCATCATCGACCGATCCGACGGTTAACAAGTTGGGTCTTCTAACCAACTTGGTAAGTCATCAAACTTACTCTATAATTGAAGATATTACTACATATGAAGAGGCCCTCGCAGCTCTTAAAGCCCAGTACCTTAAGTCGGTTAACGAAGTATACACCAGGTATCTTCTGTCTACTCGCAGGCAATTACCCGAGGAATCTCTGGACGATTTCCTGCAGGACCTTAAGGCTTTGGCTAAGGGTTGCAACTACAAGGCTGTCTCTGCCATAGTGTATCAGGAAGAAGCCATCCGCGATTCTTTCATATCTGGCCTCTGATCTAATTATATTAGACAGAGACTCCTCGAGAACGACTCGTTAGTTTTAAAAACGGTCGTCGCTGCTGCTCGATCGTTAGATGTAGCCCAGAAGAATTCAGAAGTGTATGCATCAGCCCACACACCTCTCTCAGCCTCGTGTGTTCCGAGTATGGAGGCATCCATAACACCAATGGAGCCCCCACTTAATCCTATTGTTGCGGCTGTGCCCCATGGGTCTAAGTGTTATTTTTGTGGCCAATCTAAACACCCCAGGCAAAGTTACCCAGCCAGAGAGGCTACCTGTTTTAAATGTAAGAAACGGGGACATTTTAGTAAAGTGTGTAAGGGTAATCCTGTACCCGATGTCTTCTCTGCTGCCGCCTATCGTTTTACTCTAGCCTCGGCTACGGTTGACCAGACCATACCGTGTTCCTTGTCAAAATCTATGATGGACATTAAGATTAATGGTCGTCCTACTGGGTGTTTGATAGACTGTGGCAGTACTGAAAGTTTTATACACCCCAACCTTGTTAACTCCTGTTCATTGAAGGTGTATCCTACTCGAAGTGAAATTGTGATGGCGTCCAAATCCCTTACTTCGGAGGTAACTGGATATTGTAAAGTCGCATTGACCGTTAAGGATACGGAGTATAAGGACTTTAAACTCCTCATATTACCTCAGTTGTGTGTGAACTTAATATTAGGCTTGGACTTCCAGTGTCAGCATGAGAGCATTACCCTTAAGTATGGTGGATCTCAGCCTCCGCTCACAGTCTGCGGCCTTTCTACTTTAAACGTAAGTCCGCCTTCTTTGTTTGCGAACCTTGCTCCTAATTGTAGACCTATAGCGACTAAGAGTCGATGGTATAGTTCAGAAGATAAAACATTTATAAAAGAGGAAGTGGAAAGGCTTCAACGGGAGGGAATCATCGAACACAGTGGTAGCCCGTGGCGTGCCCAGGTGGTGGTGGTTAAAACTAATGAGAAGAAAAGACTTGTGGTCGATTATAGCCAGACTATAAACTTGTATACCCAATTAGACACCTATCCTTTGCCTCGTATTTCTGAGATGGTGAACCAGATAGCTCAGTACCGCGTGTTCTCCACCATTGATTTAAAGTCTGCCTACCATCAACTCCCCATCAAAATAGAAGACCGACCTTATACGGCCTTCGAAGCTAATGGGCGCCTGTACCAATTCCTTAGGGTGCCCTTTGGAGTGATGAATGGGGTATCCGTCTTCCAACGGGAGATGGATTGTATGGTGGATGAATACGCGTTGGAAGCAACATTCCCGTACCTGGACAATGTTACCATCTGTGGGCGTGACCAACGGGAGCATGATCAAAATCTCGCGGAGTTCCTAGAGACTGCAAAGAGGTTAAACCTGACCTACAACGAAAACAAGTGTACCTTCAATACTACACGTTTGTGTATTCTTGGTTGCGTTGTGGAGAATGGGGTAATCGGGCCAGACCCTGAAAGATTACGCCCACTTAAGGAATTACCTTTACCTCACACTGTAAAAGCTTTAAGAAGGTGTCTGGGATTCTTCTCGTACTATGCCCAGTGGGTGGCTAGCTACTCAGATAAAGTCCGACCTCTTATTAAGTCGACGTCTTTTCCGCTATCGGCGGAAGCTCAGGAGGCTTTCCTTAATATCAAACGGGACATTGAGAAGGCAGTGGTATGTGCCGTGGATGAGAAGATCCCTTTTCAAGTGGAAAGTGATGCATCTGATTTTGCGTTGGCAGCAACTCTTAACCAAGCTGGTAGACCAGTAGCTTTCTTCTCTCGTACATTGCAAGGACCAGAAGTTCAACATTCTTCAGTGGAAAAGGAGGCACAGGCAATTATTGAAGCAGTCAGGTATTGGAGACATTATCTCGCTGGCCAACATTTTACGCTCATTACTGACCAGCGATCTGTGGCCTTTATGCTCAACACTAAGCAGAGAGGCAAGATCAAAAATGATAAGATTTTAAGATGGCGAATAGAACTGTCAACATATGACTATGATATTCAGTACAGGCTTGGAGTATTTAATGAGCCATCGGATGCTTTGTCACGAGGAGTATGTGCTAGGCTAGGTACAGATAAGCTTCAAAGTCTCCACGACGCACTCTGCCGCCCTGGGGTTACCAGAATGAACCACTTCATTAAGTCCCACAATCTACCCTACTCTATTGAGGAGGTCCGGACAATGACCAGAACCTGTCATGTTTGTGCTGAATGCAAACCCCGCTTCTATAAGCCGTCCGAGCCAGCTCATCTTATTAAAGCAACTCGACCATTTGAGCGTTTGAGTCTCGATTTTAAAGGTCCCCTTCCATCGAGCGACCGTAATGTCTATTTTCTTAATATTATAGACGAGTACTCTCGGTTCCCTTTTGTTATCCCCTGTCTGGATGTGACTAGTGCTGTTGTAATTAAATGCCTCTGCCAACTGTTTTCCTTGTTCGGCATGCCTAACTATATACATAGTGATAGGGGTTCTTCCTTTATGAGCGAAGAATTACGACAGTTTTTGCTATCGAAGGGGATTGCAACGAGTAGAACTACCAGCTATAACCCTCGTGGTAATGGGCAGGTCGAGAAAGAAAATGCGACAGTGTGGAAGGCTATCGTACTGTCTCTGAAGTCACGAGGCCTGCCGACCTCTCGCTGGCAGGATGTCCTGCCAGACATGCTGCATTCCATAAGGTCTCTTTTCTGTACAGCGACGAATGCCACCCCTCATGAAAGGATGTTTAGTTTTCCAAGAAAAGCTACTAATGGAGTATCGTTACCCATGTGGTTGACGACCACGGGCCCTGTGTTGTTGCGCAGACATGTGAGAGGCCACAAGACTGATCCACTGCTGGAGGAAGTACAACTCCTCCATGCTAATCCCCAGTATGCGTATATTCAATATTCGGATGGGCGAGAGGATACGGTCTCTATTAAAGATCTTGCAACTGCTGGAGCTCGAAAAGAGTTCAACTCTGAGAGTAGAGTTTTCAATCGTGGTGTTGGACCTTCAGAGACACAAACCCTCAGTATGGAAAATACTGATGATTCTGGGAATTCGAATGAACCGGAGTTCGTACTCCAGGAGGAGCCTCAGCAAGAGTTACGTCATTCCCAGAGGATCATCAGACCTCCTGACAGACTGAATCTATAGCAGGGGGTGAATGTGATGAAATAACTGTGTTCTGATATTTGTACTTGTACTTGTAATGTCTGGAATGTTCCACCGGGGGGAACCACTAATGCTCCTCCCTGGCCCCGCCCCTCTTCTGGTATGTTCTACCAAGGGCTCGGTCGATGATGAACTCTGTTAACTCTGCCATGATTCTTACTTAATAAAAGGCTTCAGTCTTAAGCTTTAACTTCACGGATTCGGGCAGTTATTTGGCACATCAACAACTAAAAACATTCACAATAAAACAACAGAACTTTGTTTCCTCTTGTTCCTAAAATTCTGGGCTTAATTTTACACCCGTTTTGAGCCATAATAATTGCAGGAAATTGTTATTTATTGGCACAGGCCTTGACGGTAGTAGCAAATATTCAAACGAGAACTTTGAAAGTCAAAGTGGAGAAGTGTTTGATGGGAACTGCAGTTGAACATGGGCTAGCCAGTCCGAAGAGCTAGGCCCTTTAAGCCTGGGGACGGAGCCATGATAATGAGCCAAGATGCATTCGGTCACAAGGATCAAAAGACAGGCGTTAAAGATTGAGGAAATTCGGACATAATGCAATTACGTGCATAACACACTTGGTGGTAAAAATTGGGTAGCGCCCCCTTTGGGTGCCCCGAGGCTGATTTTCCCAGGTAGCGCCCCGAGAGGGAGGAGGGACACGACTGGACGCGCCCCACATCCCTCTTGGGGTGCTGTGAGCCAATATCGCAGCGCTACGTGCCGCAGTACTGCAGGCCTTCCTCCCCTTATTAAAGGGGAGGGGCCTGGCGCACTGCGACCCGGGGCCCAGCTGGGCCACCAGGGATCGGGAGTGCCGGCAAATGAACCCGGCACTCAAGAGGAGTGCTGGGCTCTTGGAGAACAGCCGGCACCCCACTGGGGGGGGCTTCATGGGGGCCGGGGACAGCAATGGGGGCAGGTGCTGGCAGGCGGCCAGCATCAAAAATGGCCGCCCACCACCGCCCCTTTAACTAGCGCTGCCCCAGCCACAGGTAGGCCCCCCTGACCCCAGCGGACCTAGCGTCCGGTGGTAAGTCGGTGGGCGCCACCCAATATTACAGCCGGGGCGCGAGCGGGGCGCTGCGCATGGCGATGATGTCATCGTTGGCGGTGCAGCGCTGCCACTAACCTCCCACTGAATTACGCGGGAGGCCTCAGCGGCGCCGCGCCCAGGCGCTAGTTGATTTGCACCCTGTTGGCGTCCTAAGATGGCACAAATCAACCGAATTTAGCCCCTTTGCTCTTAATCTTTTATGCCGGGTATTAGCTCTCCGCTCCGATTACATGTGTCTCTGGGTACAGATATACAGGAAATTCCACCCCTATAAGCCTGAGTAAATGGCATCCGTTAATTCTTCTCCATTACACAGCCTCCTGGAACAGGAAACACAAAATGCTCTGCACTAGATACGTATGCAGAGCCAATTCTTTTACAGCTCGGGTTGGCAAGAAGAAAAATTTGAGCAGAAATAAGAGGGACAATGTCAGTTTTCACTGTGTCTAGCGCTCTCCTCCACAGATGGCTTTCCATTTTGCATGGCTCATCATTGTACCGCCCAGTCTGCTCTGACTCTGGCCTTCGACGTATCCCCCTCCCTCTATTCCTCCCTTACTCATGCTGAGTCTATTATTCTTCTGCTCAGGAGAAACTGTGTCCGTTTAAACGTGTCAAATGTGATTGTTGCTGGGTAAACACTGGATGAGTTTATATGAAGGTTAATTGCCTATCAGGCTAGAGATTAGGTTTGGTCCATCGCAAGCTTAATTAAAAGATTGCAGAATTTATGGTTCCAGTTTTTTCGGTTGTGAGAGAATTTTCTGTACAATCCAAATGCCTGCCTTTGTTTCCTTAAACTTTTTTTTTAAGTACGAGAGAAAAATTTGCATCAATCTGTCTTTTTAAGTATGATGGACAGGAAGTGCACGGTAGATGTATCATGAGGCAGAGATGAAATGGATTTTATATCTTGATGAAAGATGATGATAAGGAGGACACAGCAAAGTCTTCCTAGAGGAAAAATGTGTCACTGGTGGTTAATATAAAATAAATGATTCTGCTGGAGGATTGCATAATTAGGCTTTGGATTGAAAGGTGTGCAACGATGAGATAAATCATGCTGTTTTGTTTCTTTCACTGGTTGCAAAGATGATTTACACTGTAGAGAAGGCAAGCTCGATATAAAAGAAAGTTGGAAAGGAGGGTTTGATAGTTCCCCAGGCTGGAATAAATTATGTGGCCACCGATTAGTCTGAGATCCCAGAAAGGAAAGTAAGGCTATGGAGAAGGTTATATGATGCTACTACAGAACTAGAACTCTCCTTAAACTGCACTGGGGCAGTCTAATATTAAGCTGAATAATTAGCTTTCAAATATTATTCACCAAAAACATGTAAGCCTTATGTTACGAACTGCCGGATAATATAATGACAATATGATAATACAGGTTGACTATCCCTTATCCGAAAACCTTGGGACCAGCTGTGTTTCAGTTTCCGGAAATTTTCGGATTTCAAAAGGTATTATTTCAGACTGGGAAACTCTGAACATTAAATTAATTTGGTAATTAGTATTTGTATTTAATATAAATTTTAAAAGTTCAGGCTACCTCTTGCGACTGTTCCGTGTCTCATTCCCCTTCCTGCTTCTCTGTGCTGCCGCTCACAGTCTGTTTACAGCTCCCCCTGTTCCGTGTCTCATTCCCCTTCCTGCTTCTCTGAATTCCTTGACTTAGCGGGGGACTGGGGCTCGACTGCCGCCGCCAGTTGTGGGAAATCCAGATATCGGCTGACTCCTACGCTAAGCTGGCCCGCAAATCAGGTCAGGGGGGGAGAAAAGAATATCAGACGGGCCGCTGTATTGTTGGGTTCACTCTCCCGGTACCTCCTTCACACTGCCCGGCTCGGCCTGCAATCTCCTACCCAGGAGGGAACTCTGTGACCCTCTGCCCTGCTCACAGGGAAAGGCAGAGCTCCCTCAGTCACACTTAACATCAAGAGCAAAGGCCGGCGTGTCGACAATCTGCAGGAATTCTTGTTCAGGGCCCCGGAGGACCACTCCTGTCATGTTTTGCGCCACTCGGGTCATGTCGTGCGCACGACTTATGCTGAACGAAAAAACTTTCGGTTTTCAGAGGTTTTCGGTTTTCGGAAGTTCGGATAAAGGATAGTCTACCTGTAGTATGAAATATAATAATATCTGAATTTACCTTCAAAAAGTTATTTTTTTTTTTTAGTATCACAATGGCCATCCTGCACATTGGAATGAACATTTCCGTTCCTCAGTTCCCGAGCTAATTGTATGCTGAGAAAATACAAGTGCAGGAATATCTGACATTAGTCTCACCTGCCTCAAAATAACATCATAGTTAGCAGTGTCCCTGCATCACTTCAGGACTTTTCATGATGATATAATGGTGGGGCCTTTGCCTATTTTTCGCAACCTCCATACCTTAATCTAAGCATTGCTAATTTCTGTATTAGTGTCCTACTTACAGATGGTGTAATCTTGACTGCAATACCAGTGACAATGGAGTGAATTTTAACCACCAAAAATAGGTGGCATGGGGTCAGGTGAGCTGCAAAAAGTTTAAAAATCGCAAACCCAACCCCAACCCGCCCACTTCCTAGTTTAACGGAGGTGGGACAGGGGGCTCCCAGGAGTTGGGTTTCCATTTAAATATTATAATAAGACTGGGAGCCTCACATTTAGCTTCCATTACAGTTTTGACCCTGACCGACCGGGTTTCCCAGGCCTTGAGAAACCCGACAGCTAAAGGGAGGCGAGGACAGCTTCGTGGAAAGGATAAGTGCCCTTATAGCACTGCTTGTGGGGCAAGAAGAGCAGGTGTGCTTCCTTGTGGCACCCCCAAGCTTACCTCCTTCCCTGGCATCGCACCTCCCTCCCACCCCAATCAGATCCCCCCCCCCCCGCATCCAAAGACCCCCTGATCAGGGATCGGATCCCCCTCGAGAATCGGAGCTGCCCCTTGAGATCCGGGATCAGACAGCCTCCACTGGGATCAGGGATCAGGGATCGCCCCCCCACCCCCTGCCCGCCAGCCACCACGCTCGAACTAGCAGCTGCAGGCTCCTCACCTGTGACTGCGGCTTGCCTGCCCCCCGCCTGGCAAGCAGCTAAGCCTGTCAGTCAGGCTGATGTACAGCAGGGAACCCATCAAAAGAAAAATGCACACGTTGGGGTCGATTTTAACTCAGGTGCGGGGAATTGTCGGGTTCTCCGAATTTGGTGTTTTCCACACGAATCTAAATGGGTGTGTGAGATTGATGCAATTTTAACTCAATTGGCCAATTGATTTCCAACGTGTGGGAACCCTTGGCAAATGAGTATTTCCAGTCAGAAAGTCACATAATATGATATCGTTATTGCTGCTGCATTTAGGGTCTGCAACAAGCGGGGCTGGAACTCCAGGGACAGATGCAGGAGTCTCTGGCAGGTTTTGTCTCCAGGGTCGATGTGAGTGTGGAACGAATAGAGGAGTCCATAGCGAACATGAGCAGAGCCTTTGTGGAGTCATTTGCACATGAACGCATCACCATGGAAAGGATGGCAACCTCCATGGAGGAGATAAGTCGCCAGGGTATGGAAAACATGGTGAGTGTTCATAATAGAATGAAATCTCTTGAGGAGCAATGGGCATCTATTGAACAGAGAAACCAGACCTTCATGGAAGTCCTGCTGTGTAGGACTGCCAGTGCAGATACGGGTCCCCATGGCCCCCTGATGTGCAGCAAAGTGCTCTCAAGCCACTTCCAAGCGCTGGCCCCTTCTGGCCTGTGCAGCTTCAGGTGGGTGAGCAGCAGCCTGGTGCTCCTGTTGCTGCTGCTGTTGTTCCTGGTTCTGCTGGTGCCGCGCCTGGTGTTCGAGCTCATCTAATGCCCAGAAGGGAAGGAAATAAATGGCTCCCATGCTTCTGGTATATGCCTCCGTTGAGGAAGCGCTGAGTGAAGGTGGCGAGCGGGGTTTCCCAGGAGCTAACACTGGAGATGTGTGTAAGGCTCCAACCTTCCACAGGTGTGGTTAAGCCTGGTAAAAGTAGCCCCAGGCCTGAAACAACAAAGTCCTGCCACCTGCAAATGATGACTGATCAAATCTCCTCTTTAATGGTTGACCTGCAGCTGATAGTCAGCAAGCCAATAGTGCTCACGCCAGGTTTCACAGGCGTAATCCCCACCAGGCGTGTCTTATGTGGGAAAAGGGTTAAAAATGCAAGGGCCTGTTGAAATAGGATTATAAAGGCCAATTATTGCTGATTAAGGGCCTTAAAGACCAGTCCCGCCTGTTGGAGGCGGGACTGATTCGGGACCATCGGACACGCCTGGGTTAAAATGGCTCGGGTTCAGGAATCAGGTGGGGGGGGTCCCGACCCCCAGTTTTTGCGATTTTAACCCCCCACATGCCTCAAAGCCCGCCTTACGGCTGAGTTAAAATTGACCCATTGTGTTTAAAACTCCACAACATGTGTCTTATGTTCATTAATAAATAGACATTCTTATTATGAACACAGCTAGCTTTTGCTAGTTACTTTATTGAGCACATGTGGACTAGGTACAGTATCTGTAGAGGCTTCCATCTTGACTGCTGCCTTGTGGGTAGCCTAGTGCCTCATGGGTAATGTAGTCTTATATATATACAGCTGGGTAGTGTAGTCTTATATACAGCTCTACACAGCTCTACGGCTCCACCTAGTGTCCACTATAGAATGACATGTTATTGATCATTACATCCCCCTTTCTTTGAGGTTTAACAAAATCAATCTCAATCAACTTTCAAGAAAACAATAAAGATAATATCAGTAACAATTTTGTTAGTGCTCTATAAACATAAACATTTTCAAAACAGTCAACACATTTTCAAAGCTTTACATTGTACTCAAAGATTAAGTCTATCAGGCTTTTTTACTTCACGTGTGGATCTTCTCAACATGGGTAAGTCTGATGTGTCTTCATGAGATTGTTCTGGCGGTGAATGACAAGATGCAGTTGCGGCATTGTCATCAATCTGCTCTTGAATAGACTCTTGTGTTTTTCGGAGGGAACGGCGGTTCCTCCTGAGAATCTGTCCTTCCTCAGTTCTAACAGTGTATGACCTTGGTCCTACTTCCTCAAGAACTGTAGCTTTCCTGTTCCATGCATCTGGATCCTCAATCCTGACAACATCATCCCTTGTCAAAGGTTTTAGAGTTTTGGATGACTTGTCATAGTATGATTTCTGTTTCAGCTTTAACAGTTGAAGTCTCTGTCTCAGTTCCACACTTTGCTGTTCTTTTGCACAGCAGGGTAGCGTGGTGCGCAGCTTGCGACCCATTAGTAGTTCAGCAGGTGAAGAACCACAGTCAAAAGGTGAGGCTCGGTAGCTCAGCAGGGCAAGATAAGGATCAGACTTGCTTTCTGTCGCTGTCTTCAGTAGCTGCTTGAGAACTTGAACACCTTGCTCTCCCTCACCATTTGACTGAGCATACAAAGGACTGGATGTGATGTGCTGAAAGTCATAATGTGCTGCAAACTGTTGCCACTCCTTACAGTTGAAGCACGGACCATTGTCGCTAACGGCAATCCTGGGAATTCCATGTCTGGCGAAGATGGATTTCACATGCATTTATGACACTGCTTGCTGTGGTGCTTGAGAGCAGCGCCATCTCAGGATAGTTAGAATAGTAATCAATCACTATTAGATAGTCTTTGCCATTTAAATTAAAAAGGTCCATACCAATCTTTTGACATGGTGCTGTTGGTATGTCAGCTACTATCATTGGTTCCTTTCCTTGTTTGTTTTGGTGTTTCTGACATGTCCCACATTTGCCTATCATGTTCTCAATGTCCTTATGTATGCCAGGCCAATAAACAGTGTCTATTGCTCTCCTTTTGCATTTTTCAATTCCGAGGTGTCCCTCATGAATCCTTTTGAGCATGTCTTGATGTAGAGCCTGTGGAATGACTATTCTGTTCTGTTTTCCTAATAGTCCACTTGCGACACTCAATTCTGACCTTATGTGAAAATATTTTGGACAGGAACCTTTTGGCCAACCATGATGAATGTTCTCTATTACTGTTTGTAATACTGTATCTTTTACTGTTTCTTCTGCTATTTGCTTTGATTTTGTGTCTGACAAGGGCAGCGCAGCAGTGACCATACTCACATGAACATCCACATCTTCTTCAGTAGAGCTCACATGACTCATTGTGGGTGCTCGGGATAGTGCATCTGCTAACACTATGTATTTGCCTGGTGTGTAGATCAGTTCAAAGTCATATTTTTGCAGCTTCATCATGAGTCGTTGAATCCTTGGAGACATCTCATTCAGGTTTTTTTTAATGATGGCAACCAGAGGGCTGTGGTCTGTCTCAACTGTGAAGGTGGGAAGTCCATATATGTAGCCATGAAACTTTTCTAGTCCAACTACCAAGCCTAGACATTCCTTTTCAATCTGGGCGTATCGACACTCAGTATCAGTCATAGACCTGGAGGCATAGGCAACAGGCTTGAATCTTCACCCTCTGCTTGTAGCAAGACCGCACCTAGGCCATCTTTTGATGCATCCGTTGACACATTGATTCTTTTTGTTGGGTCAAAGAAGGTGAGTACAGGTGTGGTTGTCAGCACTGTTTTGAGGTTTATCCACTCTTGTTCATGTCTTTCTGTCCATGCGAACTCATTTGTTTTATGTAGCAGGTCTCGCAGACAGGCTGTCTTGGCTGACAAGTTAGGAATGAACTTTCCAATGAAGTTTATCACCCCCATGATGCGTAGCACTCCTTTTTTGTCAGTGGGTCAGGGCATTTTGAGTATGGCATTGACTTTTTCCATATCTGGCTCTATTCCTTTACCAGATAGATTATCTCCTAGGAAAGTGACTTCCTGGACGCCAAACTTACACTTGGCTTTGTTGAGCTTCAGTCCATTCCGGCGTATGCTCTGTAGCACTTTAGTCAGTCTCTCATTGTGTTCTTTCAGTGTGGAGCCCCAGATGATGATGTCATCAACATAGACCCGAACTCCTTCCAGACCTTCAATTATGTGTTCCATCGCTCTATGAAAGATTTCAGATGCAGATATTATCCCGAAAGGCATTCTGAGGAAACAATACCTGCCAAATGGTGTGTTGAAGGTACAGTATTTGGTGCTCTCTTCATCCAGTTTTAGTTGCCAAAATCCTTGTGAGGCATCGAGCTTTGTGAAGTATTTGGCACCTGACATTTCACTGGTGATTTCTTCTCGCTTGGGAATCTGGTAGTGTTCACATTTTATGTTTGCATTTAAGTCCTTTGGATCCATGCATATTCTTAGGTCATTGTTCTTTTTCTTTACACATACCATGGAGTTAACCCAGTCTGTTGGCTCTTCGACTTTCCTGATGACTCCTAGTGTGGTCATTCTGTCCAGTTCATTCTTGAGCCGGTCACGCAGGGGTGCTGGAACTCTTCATGGAGCATGTACCACTGGCTGAGCATCCTCCTTTAGCTGGATCTTGTAAGTGAATGGTAGAACTCCAAATCCTTTGAACACATCCTGGAAAGTATTCACTACAGAATCCACCGAGTCATCTGGTCTGCTTATGGCTCCATTTATATGGTAGACTCTCTTGACCAGTTCTAAGTCCTCACAAGCTTTGTCACCCAGTAGTGAATCAAGTCTTTCAGCCACAACAGAAAACATGAGATGATGCACTTTGTCTTTGACTGTCACTTTGAGTCTGCATACACCTAAGCTAGCTATTTTCTGTCCATTATAGTCCTTTAGTAGTACTGACCTTTTCTGTATTTTGGGCTTTTCTTTCATATTGTTAATGTCACTCATACTGATTAAGTTTGCTTTTGCCCCAGTGTCTAGTTTCAAGGTAACTAATGCTCCATTTACCTGCAGTGGGATCATCCATTTGTCCTCTTTTACTGCATTAACTTTATGTTCAGCATTGTCCATTTCTGAGGGCTGCACATTTTCTGTATCCTTTTTGATATTGTCACATGACACCATTCCTACAAAAAATGTCTCACTTAAATCAGTGTCCTCAATTACATTAACTCGTTGCCCTTTCTTAGTTTTTACTTTTGAAAAGCATTGTTTGGCAAAGTGATTCTTTCCATTACACTTTGTGCACATTTTTCCAAATGCTGGGCATTGTCTTAACTGGTGTTTGTAACCACAGCGTTTACAATTAAAAATTTCATCCTCCGATTGCTTTTCATTTCTGTTCTGCCCACGTTTCTTCCCCTTGTAGGACACAGCACCGACAGCAGCATTATCACTCATTACAATCGCATCATTATTGATTTCAGTGAAAGTCTTCACGTGCTTTCGAGCTAGCTCGCTGGCTTGGCATATTTTCACCGCATTTTCCAAATTTAGTTCGGTTTCTCTCAACAGACGTTCCCTGACTTTTTTTATCATGAATACCAAACACAATCTGGTCACGAATCATGGATGCTTTGAGCTCAGAGAAATTACATGTCTGTGCTTTCAGTTTCAGATCAGTTATAAAGCTATCAAAAGTCTCATTTTGCTGCTGTGTCCGAGAACAGAAGATGTATCTTTCATAGGTCTCATTCTTTTTGAGAGAGCAATGTGCATCAAATTTTTTTAGCACATCTTCTAATTTTTCTCTGTTCTCCTCTGGATTAAATACAAATGTATTAAATACCTCTATCGCCTGTGGGCCTGCAACTGTAAGCAGCAACACTATCTTCCTTGCGTCTGGCTTCGTACCGAATCCGATGGCTGCAATGTAGAGTTCGAATTGTTGTTTAAGAGTCTGCCAATTGTAGTCAATGTTTCCTGTGAGTTTCAAATGCCCTGGTGGCTTCAAATTCTCCATGTCGCTTTTCACAATTTTCAGCAGATCTTACCCATCCTGGTACCATCTTATGTTCATTAATAAATAGACATTCTTATTATGAACACAGCTAGCTTTTGCTAGTTACTTTATTGAGCACATGTGGACTAGGTACAGTATCTGTAGAGGCTTCCATCTTGACTGCTGCCTTGTGGGTAGCCTAGTGCCTCATGGGTAATGTAGTCTTATATATATACAGCTGGGTAGTGTAGTCTTATATACAGCTCTACACAGCTCTACGGCTCCACCTAGTGTCCACTATAGAATGACATGTTATTGATCATTACAATGTGGGGAAACCAAATCTTCTGAGTTTCCCAACTGAACCTCTACCACCTCCCCCCAGCTACTTGAAACCACCCCACTGTCAATATCAGAGTCAATAATTGTCTCCAGTAAATAAAGAGTAGCCACACTGGTCCTGTTTCTATTTGAAGAGAGATACAGTGCTCACACCAGGATGCAAGTAAGGCCTCTTTCTTTGGGACTCATTTACACTTTGACTGCAGTGGTACTTGTGTGACTGGCATGGGACCAGTCATTGGAGAGTGTGATTCACAGCTGACAAGATCTCTAGCAAGATATTGCCTGGCTGCCAATCGCAGTCAGCTGCTGGGAGTAGCAAAGTATAATTTCACACATGCTCAGGAGAGGTGCTTGCTTAGAAGAGGCAAGAGATTTCTAATCTCGCTCAGAACCCATTCCACGCCAGCAATCTTTAATATTTTGAAAACAGAATTGGGAGCACCTGCTATCTCAAAGCATTAAGGCTGACTGTGCTTCAGTTTACAAACGGTCCAGGGGGGCCCACTCGATGCCGTGAGTGATTTTTCAACACAAGTTTACATCACAGTTATATGTTAAATGGCATAAGATGAAAAGAGAACTACAGATGAGGTTAATCCTATCTTAGTGCATCCATCTGGAATGTCTCTGAAGTCCCCCTATTGCAGCTTCCAAATGACTCAGGAGATCTTACCTCCAGTCCTCTGATCAAGAGTCCATTCCACCATGTGAAGAAAACTTTGTGATATCAGTCCTAAACCTGCACAGAGCATGGAGTGGATTGACAGAGCGCTTTGGTTGGGAATTTGGAAAGATTGGAAATTTCTGGTAAGTATTGGGTAAGTAGAAGCTGTAAAAAGTGAAATTTAGTTTAAGATTTTGATTTTAACATAGAACTTTCAAACTTTAAAAACTGTAGTTAACAGAAGCTGACTGCCAGTGGCAGTTAGCTGTCAGTCAGGTGTAAGCTGTTCTTGAATAGGCGATAATTGTAGTGTATGTGCTTTAAGTCAGAACTACTTTTTACAGCTCCTGTATACTGTAGTACCGGCAGTAACCACACCGGTATATAAGCTGTGCGCATGCCTCTGTACCCCAGTCTAGAGATGACCCTCCTCCAGTAAAGACCTGTTGTTTGTTTATGTACAGCATCCGTGTAATTATTTATCCACTGAACCACGGATCTAACAGTGGCGACGAGTGTTGATGCGAATCTACCTGCAACATAAAAAAAAAAAATAGTCGAGTTCAGGAACACGGGCGTCGACCGCGAGCAACCGCCCAGCAGTCAGGCAGAGATCCAACTTTGCTGGGGAGGCTGTGGAGAGCCGGGCTTGGTTCCCCAGCCACAACGAGCAGTAAGAGACCGACGACAGGTCCGGAGCAGACCCTTCCCGAGCAGCGGCGGCTGGAGCCGACCGACGGCAGAGAGAGAGAGCCGGGCAGCGTCGACGGGGTAAGAAAGAGCGTGAAGAGAGCAGGGCGCAGCCGGGGATTGATCACCGAGCGGCGTCGAGGAAAAATACTGCAAACGGGAGAGAGGGTAAGAAACAGCCGGGTTCTAGACTGAGCGGCGTCGACAAATATCAAGAGAAGAATGCGCAGAGCACAGCCAGGGATCACGGGCTGATCAGGGTCCGCGGGGCGAAGCAAGGGGAGACGCCATTGAGCCGCGGAGAAGCAGGGAGAGCGCGGGAGGCACCATTGAGCCACGGAGAAGCAGGGAGAGCGCGGGAGGTGCCATTAAGCCGCGGAGTAGATGGAAGAGCGCGGGAGACGCCATTTTGCGAAGCCGCAGCGGAGAAGACGGGCGAGCGCGGGAAGGAAGGAAAGCGCGGGAGATGCCATTTTGAGCCAGCGGAGAAGAAGGGGAAGCGCGGGAGGCGCCATTGGGGATAGTTAACGCACAACCAAGGATGCCGAAGAGTGGCAGTATCTCTACGTTCGACAATGAAGTCAAAGATTGGGCGACATATGTGGAACGTATTGAGGTGTACTGCAGGGCGAATGAAGTGCCAGATGCTAATAAAGCACTGGTTCTGTTAAATTCCATGGGTGCAAAAACTTATGGGTCACTGCGAAATCTAATAACCCCAGAGAAGCCGGTAAACAAGGATTTTGGAAGCATAGTAGAAATCCTACAGGACCACTTAAGCCCCACACCGCTGCTGATAGCAGAACGATTTAAGTTCCATAAAAGGAACCAACACAAAGGCGAAAGCAATGCTGAGTACCAAACGGAACTGCGCAAGCTATCGAAATACTGCCAGTTTGGAGCAGGACTAGCAGACACGTTAAGGGACAAGTTTGTGTGTGGGCTACAAAGTGAAGGAACCCAGAAACGGCTTCTATCAGAAAAGGACCTTACGCTGGACAAAGCTTTCAATATGGCAGTATCACACGAAGCAGCCGCAAGGGGCGCTGCAGAGATACAATGGAGACCGCAAGAATACGGCACCAACGAAATGACCTATGGAACAGGGAAGTGCTATCGCTGCGGCAGAACAACACATGACCAGAAAGATTGTTGGTTCAAGGACCAAGTGTGCAGACAGTGTGGGAAAGCAGGACACATAGCAAGAGTCTGCAGGTCTGGGAAGAAAACCAACAGTAAGAAATCTCCACAGGAGAAGTACAAAAAGGAACACCAGGTGATGGACAGTGGTTCAGATGAACAGAAAAGTGACACAGACTCCGGAAGCAAGGAGCTGGGTTGTCTGAAACTACATAATGTAACCGAAATAGAGGATCACCAGACTTTCTGGGTTACACTCAAGATAGACGGAGTCCAAGTGGAAATGGAATTGGACACAGGGTCAGCTCTAACAGTCATAAATCAAAGGGACTACAAGCGGCTATTTTCACACATACCCTTGAAAGCTACAGAGATTGTTTTGAAGACGTATACGGGGCAAAAAGTCTACCCCAAAGGAAAAATAAGGGTGAAAGTGACACATAAAGGTCAGGAAATACCTAAAATGGATATATATGTTTTGCCAAATGGAGGACCACCACTGCTAGGATGTGAGTGGATCCGGAAGATACATTTAGATTGGCATTCCATACAGGCACTGAAGGTGGAGGCCAAAAAGGATGACGACGTCACACCTGGACGACTGTCAAAAATGCTAACTGACGCAAAAGAAGTGTTCCAGGAGGGACTAGGAACACTAAAAGGAATAACAGCAACAATTAAAATAGAGGATAATGCAAGCCCAAAGTTTCTGAAGGCCAGACCAGTGCCTTATGCGATCAGACCAGCGGTTGAAGCAGAGCTGGAAGGGTTGGAACATTCAGGAGTACTGTCCAAAGTGGACTGGAGCGAGTGGGCTACACCCATCGTCCCTGTAATGAAGAGGTCATTGAGTAATACGCCTGGGGAACCAAAGAAGGTCCGCATCTGTGGGGATTTTAAGGTGACAGTGAACACAATCCTTCACACGGTGCAATATCCACTACCACGAATTGAGGATATTTTCGCCTCGCTATCTGGTGGTAAACACTTCACCAAAATTGATCTAGCCCAGGCGTAGTTGCAAATGGAGGTAGAAGAAGCTTCGAAACATTACCTTACGATCCACACACATAAAGGTCTCTATCAATACAACCGGCTGGTGTTTGGAGTAGCCTCGGCTCCGGTTATCTGGCAAAGGGCGATGGATCAGTTCCTGCAAGGGATTCCAGGGACCCAGTGTTATTTGGATGACATCTTGGTCCCGGGCGAAAATGACGGTGATCACCTCGCTAACTTGGAGAAGGTGCTCGCCAGATTAAAGGAATATGGGCTACGAGCTAATCGCCACAAGTGCGAGTTTTTCCAGAAACAGATCTCGTATTTCTTATGTTCATTAATAAATAAACATTCTTATTATGAACACAGCTAGCTTCTAGCTAGTCATTTATTCAGTACACGTTCTCTAGGTACAGTATCTGTAGAGATGCAGCATGTGTGCTCCTGTGTGCAGGCTGCCATCTTGACTGTTGCCTTGTGGGTAGCCTAGTGCCTCATGGGTAATGTAGTCTTAATATCTATACAGCTGGGTAGTGTAGTCTTATATACATACAGCTATATACAGCTCTACACAGCTCTACGGCTCCACCTAGTGTCCACTATAGAATGACATGTTATTGATCATTACTTCCCCCTTTCTTTGAGGTTTAACAATATCAATAGCAATCAACTTTCAAGAAAATAATAAAGATAATATCAGTAACACTTTTGTTAGAGCTCTATAAACGCAAAACAGTCAACACATTTTCAAAGCTTTACATTGTACTCAAAGATTAAGTCTATCAGGCTTTTTTACTTCACGTGTGGATCTTCTCAACACGGGTAAGTCTGATGTGTCTTCATGAGATTGTTCTGGCAGTGAATGACAAGATGCAGCTGCGGCATTGTCATCAATCTGGTCTTGAATAGTCTCTTGTGTTTTTAGGAGGGAACAAAGTTCCCCCTGAGAATCTGTCCTTCCTCAGTTCTAACAGTGTATGACCTTGGTCCTACTTCCTCAAGAACTGTAGTTTCCTGTTCCATGCATCTGGATCCTCAATCCTGACAACATCATCCCTTGTCAATGGTTTTAGAGTTTTGGATGACTTGTCATAGTATGATTTCTGTTTCAGCTTTAACAGTTGAAGTCTCTGTCTCAGTTCCTCACTTTGCTGTTCTTTTGCACAGCAGGGTAGCGTGGTGCGCAACTTGTGACCCATTAGTAGTTCAGCAGGTGAAGAACCACAGTCTAAAGGTGAGGCTTGTTAGCTCAGCAGGGCAAGATAAGGATCAGACTTGCTTTCTGTTGCTTTCTTCAGTAGCTGCTTGAGAACTTGAACACCTTGCTCTGCCTTACCATTTGACTGAGCATACAAAGGACTGGATGTGATGTGCTGAAAGTCATAATGTGCTGCAAACTGTTGCCACTCCTTACAGTTGAAGCACGGACCATTGTCGCTAACGGCAATCCTGGGAATTCCATGTCTGGCGAAGATGGATTTCACATGCATTATGACACTGCTTGCTGTGGTGCTTGAGAGCAGCGCCATCTCAGGATAGTTAGAATAGTAGTCAATCACTATTAGATAGTCTTTGCCATTTAAATGAAAAAGGTCCATACCAACCTTTTGCCATGGTGCTGTTGGTATGTCAGCTACTATCATTGGTTCCTTTGCGTGTTTGTTTTGGTGTTTCTGACATGTCTCACATTTGCCTATCATGTTCTCAATGTCCTTATTTATGCCAGGCCAATAAACATTGTCTATTGCTCTCCTTTTGCATTTTTCAATTCCGAGGTGTCCCTCATGAATCCTTTTGAGCATGTCTTGACATAGAGCCTGTGGAATGACTATTCTGTTCTGTTTTAGTAATAGTCCACTTGCGACACTCAATTCTGACCTTATGTGAAAATATTTTGGACAGGAACCTTTTGGCCAACCATGATGAATGTTCTCTATTACTGTTTGTAATACTGTATCTTTTACTGTTTCTTCTGCTATTTGCTTTGATTTTGTGTCTGACACGGGCAGCGCAGCAGTGACCATACTCACCTGAACATCCACGTCTTCTTCAGTAGAGCTCACATGACTCATTGTGGGTGCTCGGGATAGTGCATCTGCTAACACTATGTATTTGCCTGGTGTGTAGATCAGTTCAAAGTCATATCTTTGCAGCTTCATCATGAGTCGTTGAATCCTTGGAGACATCTCATTCAGGTTCTTTTTTATGATGGCAACCAAAGGGCTGTGGTCTGTCTCAACTGTGAAGGTGGGAAGTCCATATATGTAGCCATGAAACTATTCTAGTCCAACTACCAAGCCTAGACATTCCTTTTCAATCTGGGCGTATCGACACTCAGTATCAGTCATAGACCTGGAGGCATAGGCAACAGGCTTCCAATCTTCACCCTCTGCTTGTAGCAAGACCGCACCTAGGCCATCTTTTGATGCATCTGTTGACACTTTGATTCTTTTTGTTGGGTCAAAGAAGGTGATTACAGGTGTGGTTGTCAGCACTGTTTTGAGGTTTATCCACTCTTGTTCATGTCTTTCTCTCCATGCAAACTCATTTGTTTAATGTAGCAGGTCTTGCAGACAGGCTGTCTTGGCTGACAAGTTAGGAATGAACTTTCCAATGAAGTTTATCATCCCCATGATGCGTAGCACTCCTATTTTGTCAGTGGGTCGGGGCATTTTGAGTATGGCGTTTACTTTTTCCATATCTGGCTCTATTCCTTTACCAGATAGATTATCTCCTAGGAAAGTGACTTCCTGGATGCCAAACTGGCACTTGGCTTTGTTGAGCTTCAGTCCATTCCGGCGTATGCTCTGTAGCACTTTAGTCAGTCTCTCATTGTGTTCTTTCAGTGTGGAGCCCCAGATGATGATGTCATCAACATAGACCTGAACTCCTTCCAGACCTTCAATTATGTGTTCCATCGCTCTATGAAAGATTTCAGATGCAGATATTATCCCGAAAGGCATTCTGAGGAAACAATACCTGCCAAATGGTGTGTTGAAGGTACAGTATTTGGTGCTCTCTTCATCCAGTTTTAGTTGCCAAAATCCTTGTGAGGCATCGAGCTTTGTAAAGTATCTGGCAACTGACATTTCACTGGTGATTTCTTCTCGCTTGGGAATCTGGTAGTGTTCACGTTTTATGTTTGCATTTAAGTCTTTTGGATCCATGCATATTCTTAGATCATTGTTCTTTTTCTTTACGCATACCATGGAGTTAACCCAGTCTGTTGGCTCTTTGACTTTCCTGATGACTCCTAGTGTGGTCATTCTGTCCTGTTCATTCTTGAGCCGGTCACGCAGGGGTGCTGGAACTCTTCGTGGAGCATGTAGCACTGGCTGAGCATCCTCCTTTAGCTGGATCTTGTAAGTGAATGGTAGAACTCCAAATCCTTTGAACACATCCTGGAAATCATTCACTACAGAATCCACCGAGTCATCTGGTCTGCTTATGGCACAGTTTATACGGTAGACTCTCTTGACCAGTTCTAAGTCTTCACAAGCTTTGTCACCTAGTATCGAATCAAGTCTTTCAGCCACAACAGAAAACATGAGATGATGCACTTTGTCTTTGACTGTCACTTTGAGTCTGCATACACCTAAGCTATCTATTTTCTGTCCATCATAGTCCTTCAGTAGTACTGACTTTTTCTGTATTTTGGGCTTTTCTTTCATATTGTTAATGTCACTCATACTGATTAAGTTTGCTTTTGCCCCAGTGTCTAGTTTCAAGGTAACTAATGCTCCATTTACCTGCAGTGGGATCATCCATTTGTCCACTTTTACTGCATTAACTTTATGTTCAGCATTGTCCATTTCTGAGGGCTGCACATTTTCTGTATCCTTTTTGATATCGTCACATGACACCATTCGTACAAAAATTGTCTCACTTAAATCAGTGTCCTCAATTACATTAACTCATTGCCCTTTCTTAGTTTTTACTTTTGAAAAGCATTGTTTGGCAACGTGATTCTTTCCATTACACTTTGTGCACATTTTTCCAAACGCTGGGCATTGTCTTAACTGGTGTTTGTAACCACAGCGTTTACAATTAAAAATTTCATCCTCCGATTGCTTTTCATTTCTGTTCTGCCCATGTTTCTTCCCCTTATAGGACACAACACCGACAGCAGCATTATCACTCATTACAATCGCATCATTATTGATTTCACTGAAAGCCTTCACGTGCTTTCGAGCTAGCTCGCTGGCTTGGCATATTTTCACCGCATTTTCCAAATTTAGTTCGGTTTCTCTCAACAGACGTTCCCTGACTTTTTTATCATGAATACCAAACACAATCTGGTCACGAATCATGGATGCTTTGAGCTCAGAGAAATTACATGTCTGTGCTTTCTGTTTCAGATCAGTTATAAAGCTATCAAAAGTCTCATTTTGCTGCTGTGTCCGAGAACAGAAGTTGTATCTTTCATAGGCTCATTCTTTTTGGGAGAGCAATGTGCATCAAATTTTTTTAGCACATTTTCTAATTTTTCTCTTTTCTCCTCTGGATTAAATACAAATGTATTAAATACCTCTATTGCCTGTGGGCCTGCAACCGTAAGCAGCAACACTATCTTCCTTGCATCTGGCTTCGTACCGAATCTGATGGCTGCAATGTAGAGTTCGAATTGTTGTTTAAAAATCCGCTAATTTTAGTCGACATTTCCCTCAAGATTCAAACGCTCTGGTGGCTTCAAATTCTCCATGTCGCTTTTCACAAATTTCAGCAGATCTTCACCACCCTGGTACCATCTTATGTTCATTAATAAATAGACATTCTTATTATGAACACAGCTAGCTTCTAGCTAGTCATTTATTCAGTACACGTTCTCTAGGTACAGTATCTGTAGAGATGCAGCATGTGTGCTCCTGTGTGCAGGCTGCCATCTTGACTGTTGCCTTGTGGGTAGCCTAGTGCTTCATGGGTAATGTAGTCTTAATATCTATACAGCTGGGTAGTGTAGTCTTATATACATACAGCTATATACAGCTCTACACAGCTCTACGGCTCCACCTAGTGTCCACTATACAATGACATGTTATTGATCATTACAGTATTGTGGCCACGTCATCGATGAAGAGGGGTTACATAAGTCCCCTGACAAGATTGAGGCAGCAGTCAAGCCTCCAGCATCGGAAAATGTGTCACAACTGAGGTCGTTCCTCGGGCTGGTAAACTATTACCACAAGTTCTTACCAAATTTGCCTATGGTACTACACCCGCTGAACACCCTACTGCAAACAGGGGTACCATGTAAGTGGGATGACGAACGTAGACGAGCTTTCCAGAAGTGTAAAGAATTGATCACATCAAAAGAGGTGTTGGCCCATTTCAACCCAGCACTACCAATTCATTTGGCATGTGATGCATCACCCTACGGCATTGGAGCGGTGCTGTCGCACAAATTCCCAGACGGGTTGGAGAGGCCAGTGGCCTTTGCGTCTCGGTCACTAACCTCAGCCGAGTGCAACTACGCCCAGATTGACAGGGAGGCCCTCAGCCTAGTATGGGGAGTAAAAAAATTCAACCATTATCTGCATGGGCAGAAGTTCACCTTGCTGACTGACCACCAACCACTTGTCTCCATCTTTAATCCTAAGAAGGGCATGCCAGTAATGACTGCACAGCGGTTACAAAGATGGTCCCTGTTTCTAGGGGCGAATCAATATGAAATAGAATATAAAGGCACGAAACAGCATGGGAACGCTGATGGGCTATCGCGCCTGCCACTGCCTATGTTGGAGGAAGCACCAGCAGTGGACCCTATTGAGATATTTTATTCGTCGATAATTGAATGATTGCCAGTAACAAACGCGGATATAGAGAAGGAGACCCGCAATGATCCGACGCTGTCACGGGTATATGAATTGACGGTGAGGGGATGGCTAACACCTGGCGACTCACTGTTGCCAGCATTCTCATCCAGAAGAGAACAGCTGTCAGTATGCCAGGGGACAGTGATGATTGGATCCAGAGTGGTGATTCCACCCAAGTTAAGGGAGAGAGTGCTAAAGGAGCTACATGAAGGTCATCTGGGGGGATTGAAAATGAATAGCCTTGCTAGGGCTTATGTGTTTTGGCTGGGAATCGTTCAACAAATCGAAGACCTAACTAAGAGCTGCTTAGGATGCCAGAAGGTCCAAAATGCACCACCACATGCCCCTCTACACCCATGGGAGTGGCCCTCCTCTCCATGGCAACAGGTGAACATTGATTTCGCTGGTCCATTCATGGACTCAATGTTCTTAATAGCAGTGGATGCTCATTCAAAGTGGCCTGAGGTGATAAAGATGTCTTCAACCACTACAGAGAAAACGATTGCAGTCCTACGGACCATATTTGCCAGAAACGGTTTGCCAGAGCAGATCTGCTCTGATAATGGACCACAGTTTGTGTCCGACGAGTTCCAAAAAGTCATGAAAAGGAATGGGGTAAGGCATTACACATCCGGCCCGTATCATCCAGCCACCAATGGATTGGCTGAGAGGTTCATACAAACCTTTAAGAAGGCGATAAATGCCATGTGCGATGAGGAAATTCCACTACAGCATAAGATGGACAATTTCTTATTAGCCTACCGAAACGCGACACATGCAGTTACCAACCAGACCCCGGCCATGATGTTCTTTAATCGAAGGTTAAGATCTCATCTGGACTTGCTCAGACCAAATGTGCGAAGAAATGTTGAGGACAAACAATTCCAGCACATCAACGAGAAGCCAACAAGGAGCTTCAATGTAGGGCAACCAGTCTTGGCCCGTGACTATCGAACAGAGAAGTGGCAACCCGGAACGATATGTACAAGGCAGGGGCCATTAATGTACACCATGGATGTCGGGGAGAACATTATGAGATGCCACGTCGATCAGATCTTAGCATCACAGGAAGGCGTCAACCCCATGTCTCGAGTACCTGGGGATGAACCCGACATACCGGTAGCATCTACTTCAGACGCAGTAGCAGTGGAACCCGATGAACTACCCAATGAAAAGGGGTCAGAATCGCCTCTGCACCAAGAACAAGAACCTCCGGAAAGGCGCTATCCCGAAAGGGTCAGGAAGCCGCCCCAAAGGCTGAATCTATAAATGAACTTTTGTTATTAAATGTACATGTAAAAATGTAATTGTTATTTGAATATTAAGGGGGTATTATTAATCTAAAAAGGGAGGAATTGTAGTGTATGTGCTTTAAGTCAGAACTACTTTTGACAGCTCCTGTATACTGTAGTACCGGAAGTAACCACACCGGTATATAAGCTGTGCGCATGCCTCTGTACCCCAGTCTAGAGATGACCCTCCTCCAGTAAAGACCTGTTGTTTGTTTATGTACAGCATCCTTGTAATTATTTATCCACTGAACCACGGATCTAACAATAATCACCAGGAGAAGGGGAGCTTAATCATCACTTGTAAATTGGGTGAGGCTCCTAGTGTATAAAAGTAATCATTTCTGTAGAGCACAGAGTGGGATTAAATGGAGTGGACTTGAATAGATGCTTTGGTTGGGAATTTGGAAAGAGTGGGAATTTCTGAGAAGAGAGGGAAGGAGTTGTTGCTTTTTGCCTATGCTACTTGTAGTGCTTTGTGTTACAGGTAGATATTTAACTTCAGTACCTTTAACTTAATCTAGATCAAGTAAGTAGTCAGGAAACTACACTGTAAACTAAGTGACCTAATTACAAATTACATTAAATTTAAATAAATAAATCAAGGTCATATAGGGATGGCAGTGCAGGTGGTGTGCTGCAACTGCAACATGTGGGAGTTTGTGGAGAGCATTGTGATCCCAGACAACCACGTTTGCAGTAAATGCCTGCATCTTGAGGAACTTCAGCTCATAGGTTTTGAGCTGGAGTCTGAGGTGCAGACATTGCGGGGCATCAGGGATGGGGAGAGTTACCTGGACACTTTGATCCAGGAGGCAGTCACAACCCTTAGGTTAGGTAGTGGTGCAGGTCTGGTTAGTGGTCAGGGACAGAAGGGTGTGCCTGCAACTCAGGCAGGTAAGGGGACCCCAGGTGCAGTGCTGGAGGAGCCTCGGCCTTTGCCCTTGTCCAACAGGTATGAGGTTCTTGCTGCATTTGTGGATGAGGGAAAAGCCTGTAGGATGGATGAGCAGGCTGACCATGGCACCATGGTGCAGGAGGCCATTCAAGTGGGGGGAGTGAAATGGAATGTAGTTGTGGTAGAGGAGAGTAGAGTCAGGGGGATAGATACTGTTCTCTGCAGCCACGAGCGAGAGTTCCGAAGGTTGTGTAGCCTGCCCGGTACCAGGGTTAAAGACATCTCCTCACAGCTGGAGAAGAACTTGGAGATGGAGGATCCAGTTGTCATGGTCCACGTAGGAACCAACAACATAGGTAGAACTAGGAATGAGGTTCTGCTGAGGGAGTTTCAGGAGCCAGGATCCAAATTAAAAAGCAGAACCTCAAAGGTAATAATCTGCACTGTTACCTGAGCCACGTGCAAATTTGCATAGAGACAAACAGATTAGAGGATTAAATGCATGGCTCAAAGATTGGTGTGGGAGGAAGGGGTGTCGGTTCATGGGGCACTGGCACCAGTATTGGGGAAAGAGGGAGCTGTTCCGTTGGGGCAGGCTCCACTTAAACTGGGCTGGGACCAGTGTCCTGGCGATTCGAATAACTAGGGCAGTAGACAGGGCTTTAAACTAATGAAGAGGGGGTGGGAGGATTCAGGAAAGAATAAATTTAAAAGCAGCGAGAGAAATGTCAAGGCTCTAGAGCAGAGTAGAGTTTTGGGTAAAAATAAGCAGAGTGGGTCACGAAGGGATAGAGGGAATAACAAAGGTAATAAGGCATCAGTGACTAAGGTGACATCAGGGAAAAAGAGAAGTAAGTCAAAGCTAAAGGCACCATATCTGAATGTGCAAAGCATTCACAACAAAATAGATGAATTAATAGCGCAGATAAAAATTAACAGGTTTGATCCAATAGCCATAACTGAGACGTGGTTGCAAAGTGACCAAGGTTGGGAACTAAACATTCCAGGATACATAACTTTTAGAAGGGATAGGCAAAATGGAAAAGGAGGAGGGGTAACCCTGATAATAAAGGATGGGATAAAGACAGTAGCGAGAAAGGATCTTAGCTCTGAAAATCAAGAAGTAGAATCAGATTGGGTGGAGCTAAGAAACAGCAAGGGGCAGAAAACATTGGTGGGAGTTGTTTATAGGCCCCCAAACAATAGCTGTAATGTAGGGCAGAGTATAAATCAGGAAATTAGAGGCGCATATAACAAGGGTAATAAAGTAATCATGGGGGACTTAAATCTACATATAGACTGGGCAAACCAAATTTGCAGTAATAGTGTGGATGACGAATTCATGGAATGTATGCAAGATAGTATTCTAGATCAGTATGTTGAGGAACTAACAAGGGAACGGGCTATTTTAGATCTAGTATTGTGCAATGACAAAGGGTTAATTAATAACCTTGTAGTAAAGTGGCCCTTAAGGAAGAGTGACCATAATATGATAGAATTTTATATTGAATTTGAAAGTGACTTAGTTAAATCCGAAACTAGGGTCTCAAATCTAAACAAAGCAAACTACGTAGGTATGAGGGGCGAGTTGGCTAAGGTAGATTGGAAAACTACATTAAAAGGTCATAGAGTCATAGTCATAATGGCACAGAAGGAGTCCATTCAGCCCATCGACTCCATGCCGGCTCTCTGTAGAGCAATCCTGTCAGTCCCATTCCCCCGCTCTATCCCGTTGCACTGCAAGTTTATTTCCCTCAAGTGCCTGTCCAGTCTCCCCTTGAAATATTGAGTGTCTCTGCTTCCACCACTTCCGTTGGCAGTGAGAACCAGGTCATCACCATTCGCTGCGTAAAAAGGTTTTTCCTCATGTCCCCCCAGTATCTCTTGCCCAAAACCTTAAATCTGTGTCCCCTAGTCCTTGTACCATCACATAGTGGGAACAGCCTTTCCCCGTCTAGCCTATCCAAACCCGTCATAATCTTGTACACTTCTATCAAATCACTCTTCAACCTCCTTTACTCTAATGAAAACAAATCCAGCTTCTCCAACCTGTCCTTGTAGCTAAGATCCTATATCCCCGCAACCATTCTAGTAAATCTCCTCTGCACCCTCTCAAGGGCCTTCACATCCTTCCTAAAGTGTGATGACCAGAACTGGATGCAATACTCCAGTTGTGGCCTAACTAGCGCTTTATAAAGGTTTGTATTCAATACCTCTACTTACGAAGCCCAAGATCCCACATGCTATGCTAACCACTGTCTCAATGGGGCAGTAATTCCTCCCCAAACGCGTGAGTACAGAAGGGGTACTCACGCGTCTGGCCGGAGGAAATGCCGGTTTTCAGCATGCACAGCGCATGCGCTGAAAACCGGCATTTCCTCTCCTCTAACCCAAGAGTTGAAGAGGCTAGCACGTGCGCTGTAGGGGGCAGCGCGTGCGTCTTGGATTTCCTCTGTTTTGGGGGATTTGCGCATGTGTAAAGGCCTCCGGTCTTTACGCTTGTAAAAAGCACACGTAAGTATCTATTTTTACAGGTAAGTGGTGTTTTAGTGCAATTTAGAATTTTTTTTTCCATAGGTTTATTATTTCAAAGAATCTACAATAAGGTAAGTTTAGTTTTAGACCCTTTTTATTAAAAATTTATTTTTTTCAAAAAAAAAAATTATTGTTTAAATTATTTTTTAAAACTTATTTATACTTAATTTAATGATTGGGATGTTTTTTAAAATTTTATTTAAAGTTTAAGTAGTGTTTTGGGGTGCAGTACTTCTCATGAGTTTGACAGTTCTTACTCTCAAACTTATGAATGAAGTTTCCCCTCCCCTGATTGGCTGAACAGTGCTCACCTGATCCCAGCCGGCACATCGCACTAACTACGCCGCTGGGTCAGGTTAGCACAGCGCGCCGACATCAGAACCTGGCCACTGAAAGGAAATCCACTGTGGGCCAGGTTTCAGATGTCGGCGCGCAGGGTGAGTGCACATCGGGGGCTTGCACGCGTGGCAAGCCCCCGACACCAAGTACTGGGCCAATATGTCCGGCCACCTTCAGGAACCTACGCACATTAACTCCCAGGTCCCTCTGTCCCTGCACACTCTTTAAAACTGTGCAATTAAGTGTATGTTGCCTCTCCCTGTTCCTTCTGCCAAAATGCATCACCTCACACTTCTCTGTATTAAATTCTATCTGACACTTGTCTGCCCATTCTGCTAGCCTTTCTATGGCATGCTGCAGTCGATTGATATCATCATCACTGTTTGCCACACCCCCAAGTTTGGTGTCATCGGTAAATTTAGAAATTCTACTCTGTTTTCCAATATCCAGGTCATTTATATATATCAAAATAAGTAGTGGCCCCAGCACTGACCCTTGGGGAACACCACTGTCTACCATCCTACAGCCTGAAAAACGGCCATTTACCACAACTCGCTGTTTTATGTCCTTAAGCCAATTCCTTATCCAAGCTGCCACTGACCTACCTATTCAATTTTGTTAACCAGCCTTCTATGTGGTACTTTGTCAAATGCCTTCCAAAAATCCACATAGACAACATCCATTGCATTCCCTTCATCAATTCTCTCTGTTACTTCATCAAAAAATTCAATTAGATTAGTCAAACACAATCGTTCTTTTACAAACCTGTGTTGGCTCTCCTTAATTAGCTTAATCCTTTCCAAATGCCCATTAATTTTTTTCCTTGATTATTGTTTCTAAAACTATACCCACCACTAATGTTAAACTGACCGGCCTATAGTTACTAGGATTGTCCTTACACCCTTTCTTGAACAATGGTTTCACAATTGCCACTTTTCAATCCTCAGGCACCTCCCCTGCATCTAGGGAAGATTGGAAAATGATGGCAAGCCCGCTATCTCCGCCCTCAATTCCCTTAGCAACCTGGGATGCAAGCTATCTGGAGCAGGCGACTTGTCCACTCTAAGCAGACCCAGCCTTTCTAGTGCATCCTGTCTATCAATTCTCACCCCTTCCATTGCTTATGACAGTGGACGAGCAATGGCTAGCATTCAAAGAATTAATACATAATTTACAACAAATATATATTCCTTTAAGGCAGAAAAACCCCACAGGAAATGTGGTCCAACCGTGGCTAACAAGAGAAGTTAAAGATAGTATTAGATTAAAGGAAGAGGCTTATAATGCTGCCAAAAAGAGTAGTAAGCCTGAGGATAGGGAGGATTTTAGAATTCAGCAAAGGAGGACCAAGAAATTGATAAAGAGAAGGAAAATAGAATATGAGAGTAAACTAGTGAGAGATTAATAACAGACTGTAAAAGCTTCTATAGGTATGTAAAAATGAAAAGATTAGCGAAAGCAAATGTGGGTCCCTTAGAGGGTGATACAGGAGAAATTATAATGGGGAATAAGGAAATAACAGAGAAATTAAACAAATACTGTGGCCGGAATTTTGCCGGTGCTCAGGGGGCGGGTTTGGAGACGGGACATCCAGTAAAATTGCAAATATTGGCCCAGTAATTCGGGCCCAAATGCGTGAGTACGGTCTGGGTACTCACGCATCTGGCCGGATGAAATGCCGGCGTTCAGGAAACACCGTGCATGCGGAGAACGCCGGCATTTCCGGTCCTCTGAACGAAGGGGTTCAGAGGCACAGCGCGTGCGACTGCACAGGCAGCGCGTGCGCAGTGAACTTCGTCGATTTCATTCATGGATTCAGTGAGGGTAAGTCCTTAAAAGTTACACTTGAAAAAAGCATGTGTAAAGTTGTTTCAAGGCTGCAGAGGAACATATATTTTATCGTGGAGCTTTTGAAAGGCAATATTTTTGTTTGGGAAAGTGAGGAAGGTTATTTTAAGAAATGCTGAGGTTAGTTTTAAAGTTTAAATTTTTTTTTTTAAACGGGTTTTCAGTACGGTAGGTAGAAGGAGCAATTGTGGCTGTGTGAATTGAATGTGAGAATGAGTGTTCTAAAATGAGTAATGTAACATTTCCAACACTTTTAAGAAAGAAACTTTTCATCAGTAATAAGTAATTATGTATGTATGTCCACATATATTCCTTTACGTATATGCATGTATGTTTTATATTCCTTTACTTATGTGTATGAATGTATGTTTTTAATTATGATTTTCCAATAAGTTACTTTCTCTGAAAGTCATAATTAAATACATACATTCATACACATAAGTAAAGGAATATATACATACACGCAAAGGAATATATACAGACATACATACATAATTACTTAAAAGAATATATTACTGATGAAAAGTTTCTTTCTTAAAAATGTTGGAGTCATTTTCACATTTAATAAACACAGCAAATTCAATTCACATAGCCACAATTGATCCTTCTACCTACAGTATTGAAAACCCGTTTTAAAAAACAAAAATAAACTTTAAAACTTACCTCAGCATTTCTTAAAATAACTTTCATCCCTTTCCCAAACAACCGCAGCCTCTGGAGCAACTGTACTCATGCTTTTTTCATGTGTAAGTTGTAAGGACTTGACCTCACTGAAAGCATGAATGAAAGCGGCGAATTTTACTGCGCACGCGCTGCCTGTACAGTCGCACGCGTTCTGCCTCTGAACCCCTTCGTTCAGAAGACAGGAAATGCCGGTTTTCCCCGCATGCGCTGTACATGCTGAAAACCGGCATTTCCTCCGGACAGACGCGTAAGTACCCCGACCGTACTCGCGCGTTTGGAAGGGAATTACTGGGCCAACATTTTACATGTCAATAAAATGAAAAATTTAACAATTGCACGATTTGCCCCCTCGCATCTGCAACTGAGGGTCCAAGGAGGTGCATTGCGCAACAGGTCATCGTCGTACGTATCCTCACACTGTTCCCTTTCGGGAGCTGTATGAAGTGGTGGAAGGATTTCTGGCCACGTTAACACTCCTTCCGTGACCATAACCATCTTCATACCAGCCATTAGGGTGGTTAGTCCTATGGCGTGAGGGTTTTACGGGCTCCCACAACCCATCTGAGGGGGGGGGCCACCCACACCCGCGGACGCAAGTATCCCGCTGGATGTCCACCCAGAATTTATAGTTGGAGCTCCGACTCCACTTGCCGGGACTGTCTGGAGCGGGGTTCGAAACCCTACTCCTTCTGGCCCAGCGGTGGGGTGCTTACCGCTACGCAAAAGGCCCACTCCGCGCAAAAGGTGACACCCATACGTTTCCTGCGCCTTTTCCCTCCCCCGTGACTGGAGCCCTATGCTGCCACTTGAAAGACCAAGCTATCATCTGTCCTTTTTGCGGCGCCTTTGACTTCTCATTACCAATGATGAGCAGGCGCTGCGCCTCCACCTCGTTGAGGAGATTGCTGAGGTCATCATCAGTTCAATTGTGAGTTCTTTTAATGCCGTGAATTGTGCTCATTCCAGCCATTTCACGTTGCTAATTGGATTGGGCCTTTGGCGTAGCGGTAGGATCCCCGCCGCTGGGCCAGACGGGGTAGAGTTTCGAACCCCGCTCCAGACAGTCCCGGCAAGTGGAGTCGGAGCTCCGGCTCTAAATTCTGGGTTGACATCCAGTGGGATATTTGCATCCGTGGGTGTGGGTGGCCCCCCCTCCTTGTATAGCTTGTGGGAGCCCGTAAAACCCTCCCGCCATAGGACTAACCCCCCTCATGGCTGGTTCAAAGATGGTTACGGTCACGGAATGAGTATTAATCACGGCCATAAATCCTTCCACCACTTCATGCAGTTCGCCAAAGGGAACAGTGTGAAGACACGTATGACGACGACATTGGTAAATAAATAAATGGAATTAAAAAAATTATTTTAGGGCTTTTAAAAGTCTTTAAATTGCTTTAAATCTGTTTAAAACTACTTCAGATTCTTCAAAATAATGTAAACGTTTTTAAAAGTTTATAAAAGTTACCAAAACCTTCATAAAAATACCAAAAACCTATTTAAAATGCTGCTTTGCATGTAAAAATGCTTAGCAGCTTGTGAGAAACATTGGGGGCGTGTCCTATTAAACTGAGACCTCAAGGGGCGTGTCTCACTTTGCGCTGGCTGCACTCCTGGGCGGCGTGACGTCAGACACTGCCCGGGATTCTTCTTTTTCAAACTCGAATTGCAGGTGTCCCTGGAGGTGAAATGTCAGCGCGTCGGGTAAGTGCATATACGGGGCTTGCACGCGCGGCAAGCCCCGGACCCGAATTACTGGGCCATTGACAGTGGGTAGGAAACCTGCTGTCAACCCACCTCCAAACAATCTTCCTAGGTGTCGGGTCCCCGATTTGCACATGGACCCGAAACCTAGCGGCGGGAACGGGATTATAGGCAGTTAATTGCTTTTTAACAGGTTGTTAACAGGCAGTTAAAAGGCTTTTGCAATTTTGACAGCTCTACTATGAGTTTCCCGACGTCCGGACACCACACCAGGTAAGTGTGGCATGCTGTGGGTCTACTGTGATGTTTGTGCACTGATGACAGCTGCAGAAGTGGTGTGAAGGATCCAATGGTACACTGGTGAGTTTCAGAGGTAAGGAAATGTTGGGAAAATAATTCTTAATGTATTTAGACTTTTCTGTAGGTGACAAGTTTTGAATTGTTTGTGTAGTCCCACCTCATTGAGAGAATCTCTCTCACCAGTGACAGATCGCTTCTGTAACCTCACCTGCAGCTGCCATCTGTTCTAGCCTAAGGAGGGAGTCATTGGAGAGTCTGGGTGCAAGGGCTCACCTTTGTACAGCAATTAGCAGTGTTTGCAGCACCTCAATGCTGTCAAACACTGAAAAATCAGCTGTCAAAAAAAATTGTGCATGGCCCCTTTAAAAAAAACGGCTGATGACGCGTCATCAACTGACGTCATCTGACACTGGTTTCCTCTTAATTGGCCGGCAAGCCCGCAGGGCGGGCTTAACAAGGCCAATTGATTCAAAATTGCGTCTGTGCATCGGACGTCGTTGGGGGCGGGACTGGAACCTGGAAGGCAGCTGTACCGCCCCCCAAGCCACATCAACTGGAGAAATCATAGCCACAGTGTCTGCACAGAAGAAGACGCACAAAACTTCCCGAAATAGTGGACTGTAAGATATTAGTATAGTTAAAAAAGTAGTACTGGAGAAATTAATGGGACTGAAAGCCGATAAATCCCCAGGACCTGATAGCCTACATCCTAGGGTTTTGAAAGAGTTGGCTATAGAGATAGTGGATGCATTGGTTGTCATTTTCCAAAATGCCATAGATTCTAGAACGGTTCCCGCGGATTGGAAGGTAGCAAATGTAACCCCGCTATTTAAGAAAGGAGGGAGGGGGAGATAAATTGGAGAACTACAGACCAGTTAGCCTGACATCAGTAGTAGGGAAAATGCTAGAATCTATTATTAAGGAAGTGGTAACAGGGCACTTAGAAAATAATAATAAGATTGGGCAGAGTCAACACGGATTTATGAAAGGGAAATCATGTTTGACAAACCTGTTAGAGCTTTTTGAGGTTGTAACTAGCAGAATAGATAAGGGGGAACCAATGGATGTGGTATATTTGGATTTTCAGAAGTCATTTGATAAGGTGCCACACAAGAGAATATTAAACAAAATTAGGGCTCATGGGATTGGGGGTAATATATTAGCATGGATTGAGGATTGATTAACGAACAGAAAACAGACAGTAGGAATAAACGGGTAACTTACGGGTTGGCAGGCTGTAACTAGTGGGGATCCATAAGGATCAGTACTTGGGATGCAACAATTCACAATCTACATCAATAATTTGAATGAGGGGACCAAATGTAATATATCCAAGTTTGCTGATGATACAAAGCTGGGGGGAATGTAAGTTGTGAGGAGGATGCAAGGAGGCTTGAAGGGGATATAGACAGGCTAAGTGAGTGGGCAAGAACGTGGCAAATGCAATATAATGTGGAAAAATGTGAAGTTATTCACTTTGGTGGGAAAAACAGAAAAGCAGAGTATTTTTTTAAATGGGGAGAGATTGGGAAATGTTGGCGTTCAGAGGGACTGGGTGTCCTTGTACATGAATCACTGAAAGTTAACATGCAGGTACAGCAAGCAATTAGGAAAGCAAATGGTATGTTGGCTTGTATTACAAGAGGATTTGAGTATAAGAGTCGTCGTCGTACATGTCTTCACACTGTTCCCTTTGGGGAACTATATGAAGTGGTGGAAGGATTTCTGGCCGCGATTAACGCTCCTTCCGTGACCGTAACCATCTTCGTACCAGCCATTAGGGTGGTTAGTCCTATGGCGGGAGGGTTTTACGGGCTCCCACAACCCATACGAGGGGGGGGGGGCACCCACACCCACGGACGCAAGTATCCCGCTGGATGTCAACTCAGAATTTAGAGCCGGAGCTCCGACTCCACTTGCTGGGACTGTCTGGAGTGGGGTTCGAAACCCTACGCCTTCTGGCCCAGTGGCGGGGATGCTACTGCTACGCCAAAGGCCCACTCCAGTATAAGAGTAAAGACATCTTACTGCAATTATATAGGGTCCTGGTGAGGCCACACCTGGAGCATTGTGTACAGTTTTGGTCTCCTTACCTAAGGAAGGATATACTTGCCATAGAGGGAGTGCAACAAAGATTCACCAGACTGGGTCTTGGGATGGAGGGATTGTCCTATGAGGACAGATTGAGTAGACTAGGCCTATATTCTCTAGAGTTTAGAAGAATGAGAGGTGATCTCATTGAAACATACAAAATTCTTGCAGGACTTGACAGGGTGGATGCAGGGAATATGTTTCCACTGGCTGTGGAGTCTAGAACCAGGGGTCACAGTCTCAGAATAAGGGGTCGGCCATTTAGGACTGGGATGAGGAGAAATTTCTTCACACAGAGGGTGGTGAATCTTTGGAATTCTCTACCCCAGAGGGCTGTGGAGACTCAGTTGTTGAGTATATTCAAGACTGAGATTGATAGATTTTTGGATATTAAGGGACTCAAGGGATATGGGGATAATGCAGGAAAGTGGAGATTAGATAGAAGATCAGCCATGATCTTATTGAATGGTGGAGCAGGCTCGAAGGGCCAAATGGCCTCCTCCTGATCCTATTTCTTATGTTTATGTTCTTAACCTGCCCTTTACTAGTTGGGATCTGTGATATTTGTTCTGCTGTCATGATTTATTTATCTGGATTTCACTTACTCGTACCATTTACTATCTTGAACAAGAGGCCTCCTTCCAAGGCTGAAAGCCTAATTTTCTTCTTATAACTCAGACCTCTGAGCTCTCTTACCAGGGATCAGTCTTATCCACTGCTCCCTCTAAGCTGTGCGTGTGCACAGATTGGGGAGTTGCCATCCAGTTGTAGCGTTATCTCCAACCACTGAGAACGTGAGACTGGTGAACTCACCACCTAGTGAGAAGAAGGAAAATTGTAGTTATCTATCTTAAAGAAAAAAAGAAAGACGTACATTTATATAGTGGCTTTTACAACCTTAGGACATCCCAAAGCGCTTTACAGTCAATGAAGTACTTTTGAAGTCTAGTCACTGTTGTAATGTAGGAAGTACGCCAGCCAATTTGCGCTCAGCATGCTCCCACAAACAGCAATATGATCATGACCAGATAATCTGTTTTTAGTGATGGTGATTGATGGATAAATGTAGGCCAGGGCACTGGGGATAACTCCCCTGCTCTTCTTCAGGGACAGACGTGATGGGGCTAATGTCCTTCCCCTGTAACTAAAATTGTTTATGCCCTTATGCCTCCAATTCTTACAGCAAACAAAATTCCAATATTCTGTTCAGTCTATTTTTTACGTCTCTTTCATTCTGTCTCTGTTTGTCTCTCTTAGTTATTTTATCCTGCGCATTCTTGTCCATTTTTACTTTTTTCTTTGTTTTCCTGATTCCCTTGTTTCTGTTTCACTCTTGTTATTTCCATGTCATCAGTTTTATTGTGCATGTCCTCCCCTCATTTTCTGCTACTGTGCCTGCAAATTGCAAACATTGGGTCACCTCATCAGTACAATTCTGTGAAGGTAGATACTGCCATTGCAAGCTCCTGCCAGCCTCTACTTCTGTTCCTGCCACTCCTTTGAGATTTTATTTTGAAGATGCAAAACATTCTACTATTTACTTTAATCATGTTAGAAATAATTGAGGATCACTAAAACCAATACTGATTTGAACCGAGCTAAAAGTTTTGAGACAATTCTTTATTAAATGCATACAATGTTTGAACCTGTAAAGTAGGGTGATACACAGCCAGTCAGGGTACTTTAAAGGTATCCATTTTGCTGTTGGTGCACTCAGAGTAATAGCACACATAGGCCCAATTAATATTCTTAAATTGCCTTAGTTGATGGCCTGTTAGCTAAAGCATCGGCTTGTTAGCCGCAGGATGGGAATGAGCGTATCCAGCATGAGACATCTGGATACTCCTGTGCTAAGATCAATTATTGAGGTTGGTATACACATGGACAGATTCATGAGCTCACTAGACCACCACTGACTCAGAAAAGCAACATGCTGAACCATCGCGGAAGCCAGATGCATGCTCGATAAGCAGCACAGAAATGGGTGCACGATCAGCTAAATACCCCAAACCGTATCACTGAATAAATACTGAGAAAAAGGGAAGTTATTTCTCCCAGACAGGGTCACCTCCAACCAAACCCGACGTGAGGGCTACAACATTTTTGGTGACAAATAAAAGACGTGGGGGGGCTAAACTCGATAGCCCCCGAAAATGGGCGAGGGGATGGCGATGCACGATTAACCCGCGCCCGAGCGATGTAATGCAGGCAGCATGGCATTTTCCTTCTGCCTGCTCAATTACATGATTTCTGCATACAGCCAGTGCTAACTGCACTGCTGATTGGCTGTACACATCAGCAAGGGGCCCGAAATCGATACTTGCTCGCATTACTCAAACCAACCTGGACTGCTTAAAGCTAGCCTGCACCTCTTAAAGGGGAGGTGCACTGTGGCTGGAGTAGCTGCTGGGAGTCCTTGTGTGAGCTGAATCTGACCTGGGAAAGACAGAAGAATGGCTAAACATGGGGGAGAGCGGGCTCCCAGGTTTTCCGACGCTGCACCGGAGGTCTTAGTGGAGGAGGTGGAAATGAGGAGAGCCGTCCTGTATCCGCCGGGGGCCAGGAGCCCCTCCGGACACATGGTTAAATGTCAGTGGGAGCAGGTAGCCGCTGAGGTCAAAGTCAGGAGTCTAGCCCAAGGACCTGGGTGCAAGGCCGCAAAATGTTTAATGACCTCACATTTGTGGTCAAGGAATGCATCTTCAAATGCCATATCCTACCAACTGCACCACGAGCACAGCCACAGCTCAGATCACTACACCCCCATCACTCACCTACCAGCAATCTCTATCAATCAGGACTCATACCTACCATGCATATGCTTTACCTCAACCTCACACACTTAGCACTGTTGCCAGCCTCACACCCACATCTCACAGCTTGCGCACACTGACAGGTATGCAACCATGACAGCCACATCACCCAAACATATTGCACCACACTCACTGACACACTTCCCTGTCTCTTGGAGGAGAAGGTGGCTCACAACCAGAGGCAGCAGGAACTAAGTGGAGGGGGAGAGGTGCGGCTGCATGCTCTAACCCCCATGGAGATGACAGTGCTGGCCATTATCGGAAGGGTCATTGCTGAGGTAGTGGCCAGTGGCAGGGCTGAAACCATCGAAGATGATGGTATCCTCATACCTAATCCTCCTTCTCACATACCACTTTTTATTTTTTTTAATTTTTTTTATTCATTGATGGGATGTGGGCGTCGCTGGCTGGCTAACATAGAAACATAGAAGATAGGTGCAGGAGTAGGCCATTCGGCCCTTCGAGTCTGATCATCCAAATTCAGTACCCTGTCACTGCCTTCTTCCCATATCCCTTGATCCCTTTAGCCTCAAGAAATATATCCAACTCTTTCTTGAATATATTTAATGAACTGGCCTCCACCGCCCTCTGTGGCAGAGAATTCCACAGGTTCACCGCTCGCTGGGTGAAGAAATTCCTCCTCATTTCCGTCCTAAATGGCTTACCCCTTATCCTTAGACTATGACCCCTGGTTCTGGACTCCCCAGCCATCAGAAACATCCTTCCTGCATCTAGTCTGTCCAGACCTGACAGGATTTTATAGGTTTCGATGAGATCCCCTCTCAATCTTCTAAACTCCAGTGAGTATAAGCCCAATCGACACAATCTCTCCTCATATGCCATTCCTGCCATCCCAGGTATCAGCCTGGTGAATCTTCGCTGCACTCCCTCCATGGCAAGAACGTCCTTCCTCAGGTAAGGTGACCAAAACTGCACACAATACTCAAGGTGCGGTCTCACCAAGGCCCTGTACAACTGTAGCAAGACATCCTTGTTCCTGTACTCGAACCCTCTTGCTATGAAGGCCAACATACCATTTGCCTTCTTAACCGCCTGCTTACCTTCAGCGACTGGTGCACAATAACACCCAGATCTCTTTGCACTTCCCCTTCTCCCAATCAATTGCCAATCAAATAATAATCTGCCTTCCTGTTTTTGCCACTAAAGTGGATAACCTCACATTTATCCACATTATAGTGCATTTGCCATGTTTCTGCCCAATCGCCCAACCTGTCGAAATCGTACTGGAGTTTCACGACACCCTCCTCACAGCTTACCCTCCCACCCAGCTTTGTGTCATCTGCAAATTTGGAGATATTACATCCAATTCCCTCGTCCAGATCATTAATATATATTGTGAACAGCTGGGGTCCTAGGACCAATCCTTGCGGTACCCCACTAGTCACTGCCTGCCACTCAGAAAACAACCTGTTTATTCCAACTCTTTGCTTTCTGTCCGCCAACCAGTTCCCTATCCAAGTCAATACCTTGCCCCCAATCCCATGTGCCTTAATTTTGCATGCTAATCTCTTATGTGGGATGTTATCGAAAGCCTTCTGAAAGTCCAAATACACCACATCCACTGGTTCTCCCTTATCTATTTTACCAGTTACATCCTCAAAAAATTCCAGTAGATTAGTCAAGCATGATTTACCTTTTGTAAATCCATGTTGACTTTTGTCCGATCCTGTCACTGTTTTCCAAGTGCTCTGATATTGCATCTTTTATAATAGACTCTAGCATTTTCCGCACTACCGATGTCAGGCTTACCGGTCTATAATTCCCCGCTTTTTCTCTACCACCTTTTTTGAATAGTGGGGTAACATTAGCTACCCTCTGTTGTATCCGTGTGTTAATGGAGACACGGAATGCAGGAGTTGGTTTAACAGGTGTTTACTGAACAAAGTCTGGAGGTGAACTAAAAGATACAAGACGCTATACAGGCTTATATACCCGAGTGGTCACTACCGGTATTACAGTACACAGGGGCTCTTAAAGGTACATATACTACAATTCCTCCCCTTTTAGATAATTAGTACATAACATTTTAAGTAATCATTAATTAACATGTTTACAAGAACAATAATCTACACATTTGCTGCAGTTAATCAATTATAAGTCAGTCTCTCTGGAGGCTTCCTGACTCGGTCCGGATAACGCCTCGGTGGTGTAGTAGTTATCGGTGGTGTAGTAGGTTCTTTTGGCAAGGTTGATTCGGCTTGAATGCCGGTGTCGGGTTCATCTGGTTCCAGTATCACCGGATCGGAGGTAGATACTGTGGGTATGTCTGCTTCATCATTAGGCGTATAGAGTTGTGGTGCAGGTTGTCCCTTTTCGGATGACTCTATGATCTGGTCAGCATGGCGCCTTATTATGCTTTCACCAATGTCCATGGTATACATCAGCGGTCCTAGTCGTGTGCAAATAGTTCCAGGCTGCCATTTCTCGGTACGGTAGTCCCGGGCCAAAACTTGTTGACCTATCTGGAAGGTTCTAGTTGGCCTTTTATTCATGCCTTGAAATTGCCGGTTCTCTACGTTCCTTCTGATGTTTGGCTTGATCAAATCCAGCCGGCATCTTAGTCTTCTATTGAAAAACATTATGGCGGGAGTTTGGTTTGTAACCACATGTGTTGCATTCCTGTATGCAAACAAGAAGTTATCTACCTTATGTTGTAGATTTATGTCTTCATTACCCATGGCCTTTATGGCCTTCTTGAAGGTCTGGACAAACCTTTCAGCTAATCCATTGGTGGCAGGATGGTATGGGGCGGACGTGTAGTGCTTAACCCCATTGTTTTTTTAAGAACTTCCTGAATTCTTCGGACACAAATTGCGGTCCATGATCAGAATAGATCTGTTCAGGCAGCCCATTCCTGGCAAATATGGTCCTTAATACTGTGATGGTTTTTTCCGTGGTGGTGGAGGACATCTTTATTACCTCCGGCCACTTGGATTGTGCATCAACCGCGATTAAAAACATTGGCCTAGAAATTCAGTTGCGTTCGCCAGCCGTTAACGCCATAAGAGGGGTAGATTTCCAGCGCTAGGCACTTAGCGCCCGGGCGCAGGCCGATCTGCGCCTACGCCCAACATCAGTTGACATTTAGCGCCGGCACAATGTGTTTGCGCCCGCTCAGCTGCGCGCGCAGCTTATGACGTCATATCGTCGTGCAACGCTGTTTGTGCGCCCCAAACCGGAAATTCAGTGGCGCCCGCCCAATGTGGGCGTGGCGCTGTTAAGAACTGTGAACTGGAACGCAGCAGAGGCCCTGCGGGCCTCGGGGAGCGCTAATTAAAGGGCACTTAGACTGAACTATAAAGGCCAGCCATTTTGCTGCAATGACTTTAGTGCTTTGGATTTCTGGACAGAGACCAAGGAACAGACCTTACTGATTTGGGACAACATAGGAGAGGTATTTTTGGCTTCTGGCCAGAGCTTTGAAATTAGACTCATTCTGATTTCACTGTTTGCAAGTTTATTATGGAGGCTGCATGGGGTTCCAACCCTCAGTTCCAGCATTATGTGCGAAGGGCTCGCAGACGCTGTGTGAGAGGGCCAGCCATGCCTAGACGCAGAGGGGCCATCAGGCGTCGGCAAAGTAGGCCTTACCCACTCAGGGAATACCGGCAGCCGGTGTCCTATCTCACCATGACTGCCGCGCATTGTGTTAAGAGGCTGCGCTTCAGAAGGGAGGTGGTTGCAGAGATCTGCCAGCTGCTTCACAGAGATCTGCGTCCACAGCTGATGTGCAGGACGTCTCTGTCGGTGGAAGTGAAGGTCACGGTGGCTCTGAACTTTTATGCAAGCGGCTCCTTCCAAGCCGCTGCTGGGGACATAGCAAACATCTCCCAGTTCGCCGTGCATCGCTGCATCCGGCAGGTCACCGATGCCCTTTTCGCAAGGAGACACCAATTCATCTCCTTCCCCATGACCCTAGAGAGGCAGGAGCAGCGTGCAGTCGGATTTGCCAGGATCGCCGACTTCCCCATGGTGCAGGGCGCCATTGACTGCACGCATGTGGCTATGCGGGCACCTATCGACAATGCCGAGGATTACCGCAACCGGAAGGGCTACCATTCCCTCAATGTACAGCTGGTGTGTGACCACAGGCAGCGCATCCTAGCTGTCAATGCCCGCTTTCCAGGAAGCAGCCACGATGCATTTATCCTGCGCCAGACTACTGTGGCTGACATGTTTGAGGCACAGCCTCCACCAAGGGGATGGCTTATCGGGGACAAGGGCTACCCTTTGTGTACATGGCTCATGACCCCGCTCCGCGCGCCCAGGACCCCTGCGGAGGAGGCATACAACGAAAGCCATCAAGCCACAAGGAACATCATAGAGCAAATGATTGGCATCCTCAAGCAACGGTTCCGCTGCCTGGATCGTTCCGGCGGATCTCTACAGTATTCGCCGGATAGAGTCTCCCAGTTCGTCGTCGTTTGCTGCATGCTGCACAACCTGGCTATCCGCAGGACTCAGGCACTGCCACCTCGCATTGGACCACCACCTCAGGAGGACGAGCAGGAGGACCATGAGGAGGAGGAGGAGGAGGAGTACCAGCCCAGGAGGGAGCCACAAGGTCCAAGGGCCGTCCGCCGGCGGCTTATTGAACGACACTTCTAGGCCCCCTGTCAGGAAATGGCTTGTGGCAATGAGCGCATCTGAATGCAGCCGCTCCGCAAGCCCTCAGCCGGTTAACGCAACAACCACTTGAAACATGACACCTGGACAAGCTGAATAAATAAAAAGCTTTATTTAACAAACTCAGGGCCCTTCCCACAGACAAGACCCCCAAAAAACAGTCAAAAACATATCTCACTCCCACAACCTGTGGAGGAATAACAAAAATTGTCCTTCCAATTGGCCTTCATCCTTGGCCTTACCAAAATAAGCCCCCCCCCTCCAGAACACAAACACCCCCATATAAAAAAAACAGTTGGCAACACACTCTACTTGGTGTGCCGAGAGGGTGAGTCCTTGTGCAGGCTTCTCCGGCCCCTGCCCAACCTGTTGCTCCGCCTCAACCTGGGCCCTGTGGGTGTTGCAAGGCTGGGGAAAGGCTCCTGAGGGGCACAATGCGTGACGGCAGATGCCCTTGGGGGTTGGCCTAGACGAGGTCCGGCCCTGGAGGGGCCGGCTGCTGACTGCTGCAGCTGTGGCTGGCCAGCATCAGTCTCTCCAGCAGCTTGTCGCACCTTGGCTGGGGGAGTGGCAGTGGCGGCTGCAGCAATGGGGGCAAGCTGGCTGATGCCAGGCGCTCGCTGGTCGCCAGAGACACTGGCACTCGGCCGGCCTGGCACTGCAGCAAGCGCAGCAATCTGGTGAAGGCCAGACCGCTGTGCTGCAGCAGGGCGGCAGGTGCCCTGGCGATGCTTCCGTGGCACAGCGAGTGTGGCAGAAGTGAGTGCGCGAACTGCCCTGGTCTGTGCCCGCATCAGATCAGCCAGTGTCTGGACGGCACCACTCATGAACTCGCGACTCGCGTCCTGTGCTGCCGCGAGTTGGTTGACACCCCTGGCCTGTGAGTCCCCGAAATTGGCCACACTATGAGCCAGGGACTCAATGGCCTGAGGGAACTGTCCCACAACCCCCATGAACTCGTTGTGGCGCCGCTCCGAGGCTGCGGACATTTCATCAAGGAGGCGCACCTCCTGGGCGAGGACCGTCTCCGGACTGGAGGGCGGACTCTCCCTCTGGGGAGAAGGCCGCCGAGCTGCCCGACCCTTCCCACGTGCCTGGACGCCACTGGGCCCAGCAACTGCCCTCCCCTGCAACACTTCCCCCCTCTGGGGAGAAGGCAGCCGTGCTGCCCGACCCTTCCCGCGTGCCTGGACGCCACTGGGCCCAGGAACTGCCCTCCCCTGCAACACTTCCCCCCTCTGGGGAGAAGGCAGCCGTGCTGCCCGACCCTTCCCGCGTGCCTGGACGCCACTGGGCCCAGGAACTGCCCTCCCCTGCAACACTTCCCCCCTCTGGGGAGAAGGCAGCCGTGCTGCCCGACCCTTCCCGTGTGCCTGGAGGCCACTGGGCCCAGGAGCTATACCCCCCTGCAACACTTCCCCCTGGCTCTCCTCCAGGCAAGACGTGTCCCCTCCATTGCCATCCCCTGGCGCGGATGAGGGTTCCCCCGATGTGCCGCCTTCCTCTTGGTCCTCATCGTCCTCCTCTTCCGAGGGACTGGCACTCTCAGCTTCAGGGACCTCCTCCTCACCAGCTGAAAGCAGGAAGGCACAAGAGTAGCTTTAGAGTGAGGACAGGGCATCAGCGAGGGAGGTATGAGTGGTGCCATTATGCGCATTGGTGGGACAGTGGCAAAGGATGTAGATCTGAAGCGCAAGGGGAACCAGAGAGGTCCAAACGGTCATGTCCTTACCATTGGGTCCCAGCACAGGGTCGGCATCTCCAATAGCAACGGGGCCAGTCACCCGGCCACGCATGAGTCGAGCCATGCTCTCCTCCAGCTGACTGAGCTCCTGGAACTGGGCACGGCCTCCCCCGGTGACAGTCTGGCTCTTCAAATTCCGCGCCAGCTTGGCCTGCAAGAGAAAGGACGGCCTCTAACTACAGTGTGGTGCCCTGTTGTTGTGTGCACTGCCTCCCATGGTGGAATAGCTTGGCCAGTGTGGTGCCCTGTTGTTGTGTGCACTGCCTCCCATGGTGGAATAGCTTGGCCAGTGTGGTGCCCTGTTGTTGTGTGCACTGCCTCCCATGGTCGAATAGCTTGGCCAGTGTGTTAAGTGCAGAGAGTGCTATTGATGATCATGCCAGTGCCATAGCTGCGGGAGGAGGGCTGGCCATTAGGCCTTTGAGGTCCCTTTGCCCATAATGTGAGGTGCACATGCAAGGATGAGGAGGACACTGGAAAGGGTACTCACCCTGACCAACCGACTGAGGTCGTTGTACTTCTTGCGGCATTGGTCACCAGTCCTGGGGACATCGCTGTTGGCTGACACCCTCTGGGCGATTTCCCTCCAGGCTCTCCTGTACTGCCTCCTGGGAGCCTTCTTGCCACTGTCCGGGCACAAGATCTCTCTGTTCTTTTCCAACCCCCTAAGCAGCACCCTCAAAGCATGCTCTGAGAAGCGCTGCAATCATTCACGGGCCTTCTGCATGGCTTCAGGCGCTATTTGGGTCCACCAGCAGTGTTCAGGCCTAGCTGCAGGGCTCCACTATCCAGGGCGTGGCTGCAGACAAAGTCGACCCTTCCCCCTTTAAGAGCTGGCCGGCGTCAGGGTGTCTGCTGTCAATCAAAACATGACCGCACCTGCGCTGCGCCCGGGCTCGGCGTTATCAGTCCGCACCGCCGGCTTAGCGCCTAAAGATAGGAGTGCAACGCCAGTTTCAGCGCTCGCCCAAACTCCTCGGCCAAAGCTACTGAATTTCGGCGAAGTGGCCTCCACTTTCCGGCGGGCGCTAACTTTACCGCCCGCCCGACTTTACCGCCCCAAAAGTGGCTATACTGAATTTCTAGGCCCTTGAGTCCATAAATGGACGAGCAAAGTCGATATGTACCCTTTGCCATGGAGATGAGGGCCACTCCCATGGATGTAGAGGGGCTTGTGGTGGGGCATTTTGGACCTTCTGGCATCCTAGACAGCTCTTGGTCATTTCTTCGATGTTTCCATCGATACCTGGCCACCACACAAACGCTCTGGCTAGGTTCTTCATTTTCACTCCACCCAGATGCCCCTCGTGAAGCTCCTTTAGCACTTTATCCTGGAGTTTGGGTGGAATCACCACTCTGGATCCACACATCAAGGTTCCTCGGCACACTGACAGCTGTTCTCTTCTTTGCGAGAATGCTGGCAACAGTGGTTCGCCATGTGCTGGCCATCCCTTCACCGTTAAATCGTAGACTCGTGAGAGAGTCGGGTCATTTCTCGTTTCCTTTTCAATGGTAGAATTTGTTACTGGTAGACATTTTACTATGGTTGAGTGGAACATCTCCACTGGGTCCACTGTAGTTGCCTCTTCTACCGTTGGCAACGGTAGGCACGATAAACCGTCAGCATTCCCATGCTGTTTTGATCCTTTGTATTCTATGTCATATTGGTGTGCCCCTAGGAAAAGGGACCACCTCTGTAGCCTTTGCGCTGTCATAATGGGAACGCCCTTTTTAGGGTTGAATATGGAGGCGAGGGGTTGATGGTCAGTCAACAAGGTAAATTTTTGTCCGTGTAGGTAATGGTTGAATTTCATCACTCCCCAAACCAGGCTGAGTGCTTCCCTGTCGATCTGGGCATAGTTACGCTCAGCTGAGTTCAATGAGCGTGATGCAAATGCTATCGGCCGCTCCGAGCCATCAGGGAATCTATGCGATAATACCGCTCCTACGCCGTAAGGGGATGCATCACACGCCAGTCTGATTGGCAGTGATGGGTTGTAATGAGCCAACACTTCCTTGGACGTGATCAAGCCTTTGCGTTTATGGAAGGCACGTTTACAGTCTTCGCTCCATTTCCAAATTACTCCCGTTTGTAGCAGTGCGTTAAGAGGGTGCAGAACAGTTGACAAGTTCGGTAAAAATTTAAGATAGTAATTTATTAATCCCAGGAACGACCTTAATTGTGAGACATTTTCAGGTGCTGGGGCTTTTATGACCGCTTCAATTTTTTCAGGTGACTTATGCAACCCTTCTTCGTTAATTATATGGCCACAATATGATATTTGTTTCTAGAAAAATTCGCACTTGGGGCGATTTGCTCGTAGGCCCCATTCTCTCAGCCTAGTGAGCACCTGCTCCAAATTGGCAAGGTGCTCATTGTCGTTTTCTCCTGTTACAAGGATGTCGTCTAGGTAGCATTGAGTCTCCGGAATCCCTTGCAGGACTTGCTCCATAGCTCTTTGCCAGATAGCTGGAGCTGATGCTACTCCGAAAACCAGTTGATTGTACTGGTACAGGCCTTTGTGTGTGTTTATCGTGAGATACTTTTTAGAGGCCTCCTCAACCTCCATCTGTAGATATGCCTGTGCCAAGTCAATTTTGGTGAAACGTTTCCCTCCGGATAGTGAGGCTAAAATATCTTCTATCCTTGGAAGAGGATACTGTATCATGTGAAGGACCGGGTTTACAGTCACCTTGAAGTCCCCACAGATGCGAATTTTTCTCTGTTCTTCAGATTTATCATTATTCAATGTTTTCTTCATGACCGGGACGATGGGTGTTGCCCACTCGCTCTAATCTACCTTGGATAACACGCCTGCTTTTTCCAAATTCTCCAGCTCTGCCTCGACTGCTGGACGAATTGCGTATGGCACCGGCCTTGCCTTAAAAAACTTGGGAATTGCCGCATCTTCCACTTTTATTGAGGCGGTGACGCCTTTCAAGATTCCTAGTTCCTGTTGAAACACTTCTTTGGCGTTAGCCAAGATGTCTTTTAATCGTTCAGGTATGACGTCATCATCATTTTTTTTCTTACTGGTCACCGTCAGTGCCTGAATGGAGTGCCAGTCTAAACGTATCTTCCTGATCCATTCACGTCCCAACAACGGTGGACCACCATCTTGCAGAACGTATAAATACAACTTCTGTATTTCCTTGCCGTTGTATACAACAGGCACTCTTATTTTCCCTCTGGGGTATACTTTCTGCCCTGTATATGTCTTCAAGATAATGGATGTGTCTTTCAAAGGTATATGCGGAAATAGCCGCTCGTAATCCCGTCGACTTATGATGGTCAGAGCTGATCCTGTATCTAGCTCCATTTTAACTGGGGACCCCGCTATCATGAGGGTAACCCAAATGGTCTGGTAATCTTCTTTGGCAATTACATTATGTAATTTGAGACAGCTTAGTCTCTTGTTTCCGGAGTCGCTATCGCTCTTTTGGTCTTCGGAGCTGCTGTCCGTCATCATTTGTACCTCTCTGTACTTTTCCTTATTGATTTCTTTTCTGTCAGTGGATTTTTTGTTTCCAGATCAGCATACACGTGCAATGTGTCCCATCTTTCCGCATTGCCTGCATGCTTTGTCCTTGAACCAGCAGTCCCTCTGGTCATGGGTGGATCTGCCGCAGCGATAACATCTCTCAAAACCCCATGTCATTTCATGGGTGCCGAAGTCCTGTGGCTTTTGCTGTATCTCTGCAGCTCCTCATGCTGCTGCTTCGTATGATACAGCCACACTGAAAGCCTTGTCCAGTGTCAAATCTTTCTCAGAAGGTAGCCTTTTCTGTGTTCCTTCACTTAGGAGACCGCAGACAAATTTGTCTCGTAGAGAATCTGCCAGTCCTGCCCCGAATTGGCAGTGCTTTGACAGCTTTCTTAATTCGGTGAGGTAATCAGCGTTACTTTCATTCTTGTGCTGATTCCTCCTGAAGAATTTGAATCATTCCACTATCAGCAGAGGTGTTGGGTTTAAGTGCTCCTGTAGGGTATCAACAATCTCCTTAAAATTCTTGTCCATCGGTTTGGCTGGAGTGATTAAGTTTCATAACAGCCCGTATGTCCTTGCGCCCATCAGATTTAGAAGTACCGATGCCTTTTTATCATCCTCTACTCCATTCGCTGTGCAATATACCTCCACTCTTTCCACATATGTGGTCCAATCCTCTATATCACTATCGAAAGCAGTAATATTGCCAGTCTTAGGCATCCTGAAAATCAAAAATGGCGCCTCCCGCGCTTTCCTTTCTTCCCTGCCGAGAAAAATGGTGCCTCCCGCGCTTTCCCACCGCTGCCGCTGCTGACAACGCTGTTCTCCGCGGTTTTTATTTACACAGATACTTTTAATAGTTGGAGACTCGTTCCCGCCGGACTCTCTGGGACTTTCCCCTCCCTCTGCTTGGTCCGAACGCCGACCTGCTTTGCAGCGCCGGCCGTCTCCCGAGTGCTCCACCCTCCGTCTCTGTTTACCTCCGCCTTCCGACTTGCTGCTCGGCCCCGCTGCAGAGCCACCCGATCGAGCCCCAGCCCGCCGCCCAGGAAGGATTAGTGCAGTACCTGCCACCAGCCCGGCTAGCTGGTGAAACCACAGTTTTTTTTTTTCTTCGACCTTCGTCTGAGGAATCGATCTCCTTGAGGTGCTGCCGAATTGCAGGTAAGTCCGTTTCCAATTCATCGCCACTGTTGTATCCATGTGTTAATGGAGACACAGAATGCAGGAGTTGGTTTTTAAGGTGTTTACTGAACAAAGTCTGGAGGTGAACTAAAAGATACAAGACGCTATATAGGTTTATATACCCGAGTGGTCACTACCGGTATTACAGTACACAGGGGCTCTTAAAGGTACATACACTACACCCTCCAATCCATGGGTACCGTTCCAGAGTCTATTGAGTTCTGGAAGATGACCAGCAATGCTGCCATTTCCTTGTTTCCCATTATAAATTCCCCTGATTCTGACTGTAAGGGACCTATGCTTGACTTCACCAATCTTTTTCTCTTCACATATCTATAAATGCTTTTACAGTCAGTTTTTATGTTCACTGCTAGCTTACTCTCATATTCTATTTTCCCTTTCTTAATTAACCCCTTTGTCCTCCTTTGTTGACTTCTAAACTGCTCCCAATCCTCAGGATTATTGCTTTTTCTAGCCAATTTATATGTCCTCTCCTTGGATCTTATGCTATCCCTAATTTCCCTTGTTAGCCACGGTTGAGTCACCTTTTTTGTTTTATTTTTATGCCAAACTGGGATGAACAAATTCTGCATTTAGTGCCCATCCCTAATTGCCCTTGAGAAGATGGTGGTGAGCCGCCTTCTTGAACCGCTGCAGTCCATATGGTGTAGGTATACCCACAATGCTGTTAGGAAGGGAGTTCCAGGATTTTGGCCCAGTGACTGTGAAGGAACGGTGACATAGGTCCAAGTCAGGATGGTGTGTGGCTTGGAGGGGAACTTGTAGGTGGTGATGTTCCGATGCATCTGCTGCCCTTGTCCTTCTAAGTGGTAGAGGTCGCGGGTTTTGAAGGTGCTGTTGAAGGAGCTTTGGCGAGTTGCTGCAGTGCATCTTGTAGATGGTACACACTGCAGCCACAGTGCGCTGCTGGTGGAGGGAGTGACTGTTGAAGGTGGATGGAGTGCCAATCAAGCGGGCTGCTTTATCCTGAATGGTGTCGAGCTTCTTGAGTGTTGTTGGAGCTGCACTCATCCAGGCAAGTGGAGAGTATTCCATCACACTCCTGACTTGTGCCTTGTAGATGGTGGAAAGGCTTTGTGGAGTCAGGAGGTGAGACACTCGCCGCAGAATTCCCAGCCTCTGGCCTGCTCTTGTAGCCACAGTATTTATATGGCTGGTCCAGTTCAGTTTCTGATCAATGGTAACCCCCAGGATGTTGATAATGGGGGATTCAGCGATGGTAATGCCATTGAATGTCAAGGGGAGATGGTTAGAGTCTCGCTTGTTGGAGATGGTCATTGCCTGGCACTTGTGTGGTGCGAATGTTACTTGTCAGCCCAAGTCTGAATGTTGTCCAGGTCTTGCTGCAATTGGACACGGACTGCATCAGTATCTGACGAGTCTCGAATGGTGCTGAACAGTGTGCAATCATCAGCGAACATCCCCACTTCTGACCTTATGATGGAGGGAAGGTCATTGATGAAACAGCTGAAGATGGTTGGGCCTAGGACTCTGCCCTGAGGAACTCCTGCAGTGATGTCATGTGATTGAGATGAATGACCTCCAACAACCACAGCCAACTTCCTTTGTGCTAGGTATGATTCCAACCAATGGAGAGTTTTCCCCTTGATTCCCATTGACTTCAGTTTTGCTAGGGCTCCTTGATGCCACACTCGATCAAATGCTGCCTTGATGTCAAGGGCAGTCACTCTCACCTCACCTCTTGAATTCAGCTCTTTTGTCCATGTTTGGACCAAGGCTGTAATGAGGTCAGGAGCTGAGTGGCCCTGGCAGAACCCAAACTGGGCCTCAGTTGGCAGGTTATTGCTGAGTAAGTGCCGCTTGATAGCACTGTCGACGACACCTTACATCACTTTGCTGATGATTGAGGGTAGACTGATGGGGCGGTAATTGGCTGGGTCGGATTTGTCCTGCTTTTTGTAGACAGGACATACTTGGGGTATTTTCCACATCCCACAATCTCTTCTGACTTGCAAGCTGCAGATAGAGTAAGCATGCTCCTCTTACTAACCATCCCCTACCCCCCGCCTCCCCTCACCACAATGTTAGTCTTGTGCCTTTGTCCTTTCAGATACCCAAGAAGTGCAACCTGGCCAGGCAGTCGAGGAAGACCAAGAACAGAGTAAAGATCAAGACAGACCTTCACTTGATTTCACACTGGTAGCCACCAGCTCACAAGCTGATGCTGCACGTATCTTAGAGGATAGACTAGAGGCAGGATCTGCACGTTGTGAGACACCGGGCACAAGCCAGGGCAGGGGGCGAGGATAGCACAGGTGCCAACTCGCCGGAGGGCGAGGTCACACACGAGTTCTTCGGCAGAAGATTCAGATGAGGACTTTGATGGCTACAGAAGAAGGCTGATTGGTGTACACAACTAAATGCTCGGTGCATTGGGAAGTCTGCTAGAAAGCCTGCGTTCAATGTCAAGGAGCTTGGAGGAGTCCGGCACCAACTTGGCACAGGGCTTTGTGCAGAGCTTGGAGCCCATCCTTTCCAGCATGGAAGTGGTGGCCAGCTCCATCAACACACCTGTGGAACCAACCAAGATTCAGGGGGTGATTTTCATTCAGAAGTCGGGAAGGAGGCGAGACTACAACTTTCGGGGTTGTATTCCTGCCTCCATCGCGATGCAGCTAATCCACACGATTTTATCTTGATTGACCTTGTTGAGCCTAGCCAGCGGGCTCAGCAGCTCAATTAAGGGCCACCCGGCAACAGGTGATGTCACAGACTGAAATTTCATCTGTCAAGACATTTTGACAGATGAAATATCAATGTTTCACAGCTGTTTGAAGCTGTCAAACACTGACAGTCTTACTTCTAACCTGAGTCCTTCTACACAGACTCAGTTAGAAATCTCACCGGCACAGAAAGCTGCAGGCTGTCACTTTTGACAGATCACAGCCATTCTGCTTTCTGAGCCGGTTAGATGATGGACTCCCGCAACCTAGAGGAAGGAAGGCTGAAAACGTAAGTACAGGTAATTTAAACTTCTTTATACACTTTAGACACACCAAACACACTTACCTTTGCACTCATGCACCCATCACTCACCTGAACACCGACATCTCGACCCTCCAAGTCCTTCAACCCGACGGCCCGACTCCTCTAACTTGGCGTGGTTTGGAGCCGTCGGGAATCCCACACTTCAAGCTTTAAAATAGGGATTAGGATAAAAACTGCCTGTTAACTACCTGTTAACAGGCAGTTAATTGGCACTAATCCCTTCCCACCTCGGGTAGGCGGGTCCCAGTGCGGGGCGGATACCCACCTCCTTTGAAACTTACATGGAGGCGGGTTGGGGGCGGATTGTATCAGGTCCCCCGTTTTCGGGACTTTAACCCCCCGCACGCCTCCAATCCTGACTCCACGGGTCAACGAAAATAGACCCCTCAGTGTTTGATGGCCGCTGTCTTACCTTCTATTGCAGCACAAGTACCTTCCGCCAAAAGTCTGAGTGCTGCAGAGGAAGCTAGGACTGAAGTCCTGCAATGCTGTCATGCAAGTTCAAACTGTTGCCATCATGGCTGTGGATTGCAGTGTTCAAAGGGGCTTGCAGGATGTCATAGCAATCTGTCCTCCAACAGATTATTAGGATTGCTGAGGCGCTGCCCCGGGAGAGTGGCAGCGGCTCTGTGGAGCACGAACCTGCTGTCCTCTCTCAAGATGACGGCATTCGTCCTCCCACCCCTACCACTCCGCCAGTGCCCTTGCTGTTGCCTGTCAGCCAGCCTGCCCCGACGGCTGGCACCCAGGCCGAGATGGTCTAGTCTGAAGCCAGGACTTCTAGGCCTAGAGCTGCTCGAGATCATCGCCCAAGGCCAGTTGCTGTCTCCTCCACTGAAAGTCAGCAGCCTTCCACCAGCCATGCAGTAGCCACTTGGGTAGCACTGCAGAGGAGCACTAGAACAGACAAAGGCACTAAGGGGATGCACCAGGGTGATTAGTTTATGTTTGTATATATTCCATGTTAGCAGATATTTTTAACGGTTCTCTCTCCTCCAGTATTGTCCTCCTTTCCTTCAAATTTGCTGTCATCACCCCTCAAAAAAAACAACCCTAGACCCCTGCGTCATTGCAAACTATCGCCCCATCTCCAACCTCCCTTTCCTCTCCAAAGTTCTTGAACGTGTTGTCACCTTCCAAATCCATGCCCATCTGTCCCAGAACTCCTTGTTTGAATCCCTCCAATCAGACTTCCACCCCTGCCACAGTACTGAAACTGCTCTTACCAAGGTCACAAATAACATCCAAATTGATTGCAACAAAGGTAATCTATCCCTTCTTGTCCTTCTGGACCTGTCTGCAGCCTTTGACATGGCTAACCACAAAAATATGTTGGCTGGGACTGCACTCACCTGGTTTCATTCCTATCTTTCCAACCGTAACCATAGAATCACCTGAAATGGCTTCTCTTCCCGATCCCGCACTGTCACCTCTGGTGTCCCCCAAGGATCTATCCTTGGCCCCCTCTTATTTCTCATCTACATGCTGCCCCTTCGTGACATCATCCGGCAACACAGCATGAGTTTTCACGTGTACGCTGGTGATACCCAGCTCTAACTCTCCTCCACTTCTCTCGAACTCTCCGCCATCTCTATACTATCAGACTTCTTGTCCAACACCCAGCACTGGATGAGTAGACATTTCCTCCAATTAAATATCGGGAAGACAGAAGCCATTGTCTTCGGTTCATGCCACAAACTCCCTTCCCTTTCCAGTGATTTGATCTCTCTCCCCGGCAACTGTCTGAGGCTGACCAAATCTGTTCGCAACCTTGGTGTCATATTTGATCGTGAATTGAGCTTCCTACCTCATTTCTGTTCTATCACTGAGACTGCCCATTTCCACCATCGTAATATTGCCCGTCTCCGCTCTTGTCTCAACTTATCTGCTGCTGAAACCCTCATCCATGTCTTTATCACCTCTAGGCCTGACTATTCCAATGCACTACTCCTGGCCTCCCAAGTTCTACCCTCCATAAACTTGAGGTCATCCAAAACTCTGCCACCCGTGTGCTAACTCGCACCGAGTCCCACTCACCCAACTCCCCTGTGCTTGCTGACTTACATTGGCTCCCAATTGAGCAACACCTCGATTTTAAAATTCTCATCTTTGTTTTTAATTCCCTCCATGGCCTTGCCCCTCATTATCTCTGTAATCTCCTTCAGCTCTATAATCCCCCTAGATTTTAAATGCTCCACCATTGGTGGCCGTGCCTTCAGCTGCCTCGGTCCTAAGCTCTGGAATTCTCTCCCTAAATCTCTCCACCTCTACTTCTCTTTCCTTTTTTAAGACTCTCCTTAAAACCTACCTCTTCAACCAAGCTTTTGGTCATCTGCCCTAACATTTTATATGGCTTGGTGTCAAATTCTAGCAGAAGCGTGCTTTAGGACACCAATGGTCTGCTCTATCACATCTCTTGTGGCAGCATGGCTCTCATTGTATGCCTGCTGCGCATGTGTGCATGGGTTGTGAACTGATGTCATGAGCCATGTTGTCAGCGGATAGCCCTTGTCGCCCAGTAGCCACCCTTTGGTTTGCCGTGGTGGCTGAAATACAGCTGGCACAGTGGACTGCAGCAGAATGAAGGCATCAAGACTGCTGCCAGGATATCGGGCACTGACTTGCTTGGTGCTCTAACTGTGGTCACACACCATTAGGATGTTGAGGGAGTGGAATCCGTTTTGATTCTGGGTCATTGCAGAGTTAACATGCAGTGCCCACAAAGCAATGTGGGTGCATTCAATGGCACCCTGCACCATGGGGAAGCCTGCAATCCCAGCAAACCCTCATGCTCACTCCGCCTGCTGCTCTCTGGCAAGAGAGAATGAGATGAAGTTAGCTCTCTTTGAATAGAGAGCCTCCATTATGCAACAGTGGATGGCAAACTGTGAGATGTTGCTAATATCTCCAGCAGCAGCCTGGAAGGACCCAGATATATAAAAGTTCTTCGCCATGGTCACATTCACAGCCACTGTCAATGCGGTCCTTCCCCTGCTCTGAGGTTGGAGTTGTGGCTGCAGCAGTTTGTAGATTTCAGTGAGGAGCTCCTTAATGATGCACAGACGTCTCACACATTTGTTCTTTGCTGAGGTTCAGGTAGGAGAAGTGCTCCCTGAACACCCTGGATGGATACGGCCTCCTGCTGAGAGCCCTTCTTCCCCTCCTCCTCCTCCTCCCTCTTCCAGCAGCTTGTCCTGCTCTGTGTGGCCTCTGCTCATTCTCCCAGTCATGCTCTATTCCAAGGGGAATTCCTACTCATGCACCCATGTCTGGCAGCAACTGGTTTGAGCAGAAACCTTGAAGTCAGCAAAAAGTACAGTACTTCAGCACCTGCCACGTGACTCCCTGTAGGCTTTTGAAACTTGAAACAACAATGGAAAGCACCAAAAACAGGTAGAATAGTAGCAACAGCCAGAAAAAATGTGTTGATGATTGATGATCCCTTTAAATAGCTGGTTGGGTGGGCGGGGAGGGGGGGTCCTTCCTGCTGCTGAATGCGTGTTCAGCTGTGCGAGCTTAAGAGAGGGCGGCGGCTGGACCATTGAGCTCCAAAATGGCAGCGCTGGCATCAAATCAGCATTGCACGCTGATTGACATCATGATCTGCCTGCTCTGCATACTTCGGGCAGACGTTTAGTGCGCATGCACGAACACCTGTACCAAGATGGCGTCCGGTGCATTTTGTGTCATAAGTGAGCGCGGGTGCCGCGGACACCATTTTGGAACTCTAACGGCACTCGTAGCACCCAAAAAATGGGCGCTACTAAGTCCAATTTCTCACCCATCATTTGCGTTGAGGACACTTTGGGATGTGAGTGTATGAACACACTCATCTGAAATGTCTCTCTCTGCTATTCTGTCAGAGGTGGTAATCTATTAAAAAATAAATTAGTCAGCATCTCTGCTGAAATAGCAGAGAAGGCATTTCAAAGACTTGTACGTCTGTATCCTATAATGTCAGTTCAAGACCCTAGGGGGAAAAATTTGTTCTTGCCCGGAAAACAGTCGGTGTCCTCACCAACAGTGTATAACGGCCACCCAAAATGGCCGCCATGCTAAACGAGTTAAATTGGTGTGGGGGGTCATGGTGGTAGGTGGTGCAGCGCTAACCTTAGGTGCAATGCCATCTTGGTGGCATTGCACGAGGGATCTGGGACCAATTTGTAGTCCTGGTGCAGCGTTGCTGCTTCCCCGAGCGTCTGTGTGCGAGGCTGTGCAGCTCGCAATGCATTGTGGGCAGTGAGGTGCTCTGAAATTTAAAGGGGCCATGCACATTGAAGCAAGGGACAATAAAATGCACTGATTCAATACATTTTTCAGCCCTTTCTGTCTTTTAACAAATAATCAATATTTAAAAAAAGTTCCAAATGTCAATATTCGGCTCTTAAAGCTGAATTACCTTCCTAAACTGAACAAATGGGAAAACTGCCTCAGCGCTACCAGAAATGGCTCAGCAAGTCAGGGAATGGGCACCCAGGGTCTCGCACACAGCAATCCGACTTTGTGCAGGGTGTCAACACTGCAAGACAGGCCATCAACCCACAGGGGCCAGAAGGCCCTCCAGAAAGAACAATGTGGCACCACATTACCAAGGCAGTCACTGCCAGCAGTGTCGCGCCCACCACTTGGCTCCAGTACCCAAAGAAGCTTCATGACCTCTGGTCAAGGTCAGTGAATGCATCTTGAAAAGCCGTCTCCTACCAACTGCACCACTAGCCTCACACACAGCTCAATGCAGGACCCTCAATCACTCACCTACCAATAATCTGCACCAATGACGAGGCACATCGCCCATTCCTAGCATCACGTCACACCCTTGGAGGAGACGGTGCCGGCCATTCTTGGCAGGGGCATAGCTGAGCCCTTGGCCAGCGGCGGGGCCGAAAGGATACAAGATGCGGGTATCCTCGTACGTTATCCTCCTTCTGGCATGCACTTCTAGGCTTCCCGCCCTCCTGTCTGCACAACGCCACCCTTGTGCGTTCCTCATTTCACACACCCAAGAATTGCAGCCTGCCCAGTCAGTGGGACCGCAGGCGGATGATACCATCCCGGATATCCCAGCCACAAAGGGGCTGTCTGGGTTGCATCATTCCATCTGATTGCTCCTCTTCGACTTCCTCCTCTTCTGCATCTTCCTCTTCTGTGTCTTCCTCTTCCCTCTGCAAGTGGACACTGAAAATGTGAAATGACAATGTAAAATGCTGCAAATACTCAGTTGGTCAGGCAGCATGTCGACCTGAGACGTGGACTCCACGGATGTTGCATGACCTGCTGAGTATTCGCGGCACGTTCTGTCTTCTCAAAGGCATTCACTTACCACCCGAGCCCTTGCAAGCGTCCAGCAGCACTCCCAAAACATTTAAAACACTTTTCACATCTTTTGCAGCAAGCCACCACTTCAATAAAATTTAAAAAAACAGTATAAACCATTCCATTAAAACTTACCTGATTGACGGCACAAAAGGGGCGACCAATATGGTGGCCGCCGCCGCGATCGCCTCCAGCTGGTGCAAGAGCGGCAGCCACCATTTTTTCATGCATTGCTCGCGCTACCAGGTGGCGGTAAGAACATCAATTTCCCACCCTAAGAGTTCCTGTGCGCTTAATCATTTGAACTACGCCAGACTGAGACCTGGGTCAAAGTCAGATTCCTTTCCCGTTGTCCACCTTCGGATCTGATTTGGGTCTTGAGCCCAGTGCCAACCTCCCCCGAAGAATTTTTTACCTCTGAATTCGAGACCTCGTTGATTTTTGAACAAAATCTGTTCTTTTTGTGCACATTTTTTCAGTTCTCACCAAGGCCAGTAGATGGGGCACTTTACTAGGAAGGGAAAAGCAGGTATTGGGCAGCGCAACAGTGGGCGAGCCGATGATTGAGCAGGAGGGGGGGGAGGGGGGGGGCAGAAGAAAGTAAGTTTGAAGGGAGTTCATCCAACAGGCAACTTTTGCAACTGATTAAACAAAAGTTGGGAGGGTTTCAATTTTGACAGTTCTGAATGGCAGATTTAATTGTTGTTTAAAGATTATTTTTGAAAAAAATAGGTCAAGTAGCGAACAGCGTCTTCTCAATGCAATTCAAAATTCACCAGATTCAAGTTGGAGCCACGCACTGACATTTGATTTGTCTGGTTCTTGCGAGTTGACAGTCTGTGATTTAATGAAGGCTTATTGTGCTTTGCATAAACAAACACAAACAGAGTAACATCTGCAGTGCACAAACAGATTCGTAGATTCAATTATGCAAAACAGCAGCTGAATATCATGCAAAGAGTCCTCAATTAAAACAGCTTGGCAGAGGTAAATAGCATCCAAATGTTTTTTTTACTCCAGCTTCTATCGCATAGCCATTTCTAATGGAAGCAATTTGACAATATTCGAGCCATCGTGCTTTCTTTAGGAACGGTCAACAGCAGAGCAGCTGCACGTGCTCGGAATTTGGCTGTGACATTCCCATTCTGCCCGTAGAGCTGTCCCCGAGTCACCGGCTGGTCCTTAGAGGGCATCAGTGTGAAAGAAAAATAAAAGAACTTGCATCACATCTTGTCACATTCACAGGATACTCTGAAGCACTTCACAGCCATTTAATTGCATTTTTTGCATGGTCCCGCAAACAGAAGATGAGGTGAAGGACCAGTTAATCTGTTTTTGATGACGTTGGTCGAGGGAGAAACATTAATCTTAACAGTGGGCCAACTCCCGAATCCCCTTCAAATATTGCCACGCTATCTTTTATGTCAACCCGGACAGGCAGAGTTGGCATCGGTCTAACGCCTCACCCGAAAGACGGCGCTTCTGGCAATGCAGGACTCCACTGAGCTTTTGTGCTTGAGTTCTGAAGTGAGACTCACAAACTTCTGACTCAAAGGCAAGAGTGGTACTAACTGAGCCAAGTTGGTTTCTGAAAACTGCATTGCTAGTCGATATGGAGGGATTGGGAATAAAATGGCTGCCCTCAACGACAGGTGCCACTGATAGCAACGCTGTCCCTTTGTCACCAGTACAAAATGGACTCTTGAGCCTGGCTTGTGGAGGCAGGTAGGCTGTTTGAGTGGTAAGGCACTTTCATGCTCCCTTTTATGTCAGCTCCAATTTCAGGGAGACATTCTGTGTTACGGTTTCCTGCGTCTCTGTCGCTGCCTTGTTCTGATCTCTGTGTCAGTGTATCGGAGACTTGTTGGGGACGGGCCTTGGGAACAGCGTGTTGTTTCTAATTTGATCCAGCAGGTAGGCTGCTGAGCCGAGCCCACTCATCGTCATGCTTGTGCTATGATGCTGTTGTGCATCACAATGCCCTGAACCAACTCACGGTGTGTACCGGGCCACAGGAGGAGGTTCTTGTTCCAAAAGGCAGAGCGGGGGATCAGTGAAACAATGGGCCTGCACTAACCTGAGCAGTAATAATACGGATTGTAAGGCCACCGCTGTAAGCAGCTCTCAGCATTCTGTTCAGGCTGTTTATAATATGTAAATGGTGATTTTGAACGTTGTGTGATCAATAACTGATATTAAGTAGTTTCAACAAAGTAAGCAGTTCCAAATGAATAAGTCAGTTTTATATCTCTGTTTAGTTTCCTTGGACACAGACCAACAAGTCCATGGAGGCTCCTATCTCGTGGATTGACTGAGTTTGTTTGCATTCAGTTTATCCAGGCTGGTGCTAAAAATAACAGGCATATTAAAGTAATAAATCTACTCAAACACCAGAAATAGCTTTATTACTGTAAAATTAGAGTCATAGAGTCATAGAGTTATACAGCACAGAAAGAGGCCCTTCAGCCCATCGCTTCCGCGCCGGCCATCAAGCCCTGTCTAATCTAATCCCATTTTCCAGCATTTGGCCGTAGCCTTGTATGCTATGGCATTTCAAGTGCTCATCCAAATGCTTCTTGAATGTTGTGAGGGTTCCTGCCTCTATCACCCTTTCAGGCAGTGAGTTACAGATTCCAACCACCCTCTGGGTGAAAAAGTTCTTCCTCAAATCCCCTCTAAACCTCCTGCCCCTTACCTTGAATCTATGCCCCCTTGTTATTGACCCCTCTACTAAGGGAAAAAGTTCCTTTCTATCTACCTTATCTACGCCCCTCATAATTTTGTACACCTCAATCAGGTCCCCCCTCAGCCTTCTCTGCTCCAAGGAAAACAACCCCAGCCTGTCCAGTCTCTCTTCATAGCTGAAGCGCTCCAGCCCAGGTAACATCCTGGTGAATCTCCTCTGCACCCTCTCCAAAGCAATCACATCCTTCCTATAGTGTGGTGACCAGAACTGCACACAGTATTCCAGCTATGGCCTAACCAGCGTTTTGTACAGCTCCATCATAACCTCCCTGCTCTTATATTCTATGCCTCGGCTAATGAAGGCAAGTATCCCATATGCCTTTTTAACCACCTTATCCACCTGTTCTGCTGCCTTCAGGCATCTATGTACATGCACACCAAGGTCCCTCTGATCCTCTGTCTTTCCTAGGGTCTTACCATTCATTGTGTATTCCCTTGCCTTGTTAGTCCCTCCAAAATGCATCACCTCACACTTTTCCGGGTTAAATTCCATTTACCACTGTTCCACCCATCTGACCAACCCATCTATATTGTCCTGCAGACTGAGGCTACCCTCCTCGCTATTTACCACCCCACCAATTTTCGTGTCATCTGCGAACTTACTGATCATACCTTTTACATTCACATCCAAATCATTAATGTAGACCACAAACAGCAAGGGACCCAGCACCGATCCCTGCGGTACCCCACTGGACACAGGCTTCCAGTCACAAAAACAACCTCCAACCATCACCCTCTGCCTTCTGCCACTAAGCCAGTTTTGGATCCAATGTGCCAAGGCACCCTGGATCCCATGGGCTCTTACCTTCTTGACCAGTCTCCTATGTGGGACTTTATCGAAAGCCTTACTGAAATCCATGTATACCACATCCACTGCACTACCCTCATCCACACACCTAGTCACCCCCTCGAAAAATTCAATCAAATTGGTCAGACATGATCTTCCCTTGACAAAGCCATGCTGACTATCCCTGATTAATCCTTGCCTCTCCAAGTGGAGACTAATTCTGTCCCTCAGAATTTTTTCCAATAATTTCCCTACCACTGATGTTAGGCTCACTGGCCTGTAATTGCCTGGTTTATCTCTACTACCCTTCTTGAATAATGGTACTACGTTAGCTATTCTCCAGTCCTCTGGCACATCCCCTGTGGCCACAGAGGTTCTGAAAATTTGTGTCAGAGCCCCTGCAATCTCCTCCTTTGCCTCACACAGCAGCCTGGGATACATCTCGTCCGGGCCTGGGGATTTATCCACTTTTTAGCCTGCTAAAACCGCTAGTACCTCCTCCCTCTCGATGCTAATATGTTCAAGTATATCACATTCCCCCTGCATGATTTCCATGTCTACATCGTCCTTCTCCATAGTGAACACAGATGCAAAAAATTCATTTACAACCCCACCTACATCTTCTGGCTCCCACACAGATTGCCACTTTGGTCCCTAATGGGCCTTACTCTTTCCCTAGTTATCCTCTTGCCCTTAATATACTTATAAAACACCTTAGGATTTTCCTTTATTTTGCTCGCCAGTGTTATTTCATGGCCCCTCCTCACTCTCCTAATTTCTTTTTTAAGTATCCCCCTGCACTTTTTATACTCCTCTAGGGCTTCCTCTGTCTTTAGTCCTTTGTATCTGCCAAAAGCCCCCCTTTTTTTCCTAATCCATTCTCGTATATCCCTTGACATCCAAGGTTCCCTGGGCTTGTTGGCCCCACCCTTGACCTTTACGGGAACATGTTGCCATTGTACTCTCTCAATTTCCATTCTGAAAGACTCCCATTGCACCGATGTGGATTTTCCTACAAGTAGCTGATCCCAGTCCACTTTGGCCAGATCCTGCCTTATCATATTAAAATCGGCCTTCCCCCAATTTAGAACCTTTACTTGCGGTCCATCTCTGTCCTTTTCCATGACTACCTTAAATCTCACCGAATTATGGTCACTGTCACCAAAGTGCTCACCTACTAACACTTCTACCACTTGCCCGGCCACATTCCCTAGAATTAGGTCCAGTACCGCCCCCTCTCTTGTAGGGCTTTCTACATGCTGGCACAAAAAGCTCTCCTGGATGCACTTTAAGAATTCTGCACCCTCTAAGCCTTTCACACTCTGACTATCCCAGTTAATATTGGGGAAGTTGAAATCCCCCACTATTATTACCCTATTATTTGCACATTTCTCTGAGATTTGCCTACATATCTGTTCCTCTATCTCCCCCTGACTGTTTGGGGGCCTATAGTACACTCCCAGCAAAGTGCTTGCCCCCTTTTTGTTTTTAAGTTCTACCCATATGGCCTCATTAGAGGAACCTGTTAATATATCATCCCTCCTTACAGCAGTAATTGACTCCTTAATTAATATTGCAACACCCCCTCCTCTTTTACCCCCCCCTCTGTCTCGCCTGAAGATTCTATACCCCGGAATATTGAGCTGCCAGTCTTGCCCCTCCCTCAACCATGTCTCCGTGATAGCAACAATATCATACTCCCATGAGTTCATCAACACCTTCAGTTCATACACCTTATTCGCAAGACTCCTTGCATTAAAATAAATGCCATCCAGCCTTGCCCTACTCCCTTGTGCCGTTACATATTTGCTCTGCCTTCCAAGCTGACTTGTTTTTTCCTCTATATTTGGCTGTACATCACCCCCTATTATAGCTCCACTCTGTATCCCATCCCCCTGCCAAGTTAGTTTAAACCCCCCCCCCCCCCAAACAGTGCTAGCAAACCTCCCCGCAAGGATATTTGTCCCATTCTGGTTCAGGTGCAACCCGTCCGACTTGTATAAGTCCCACCTTCTCCAGAAGCAGACCCAGTGATCCAGGAAACTAAAGCCCTCCCTCCTGCACCAACTCATTAGCCACGCATTCATCTGCTCTATCCTCCTATTCCTATACTCACTAGAACGTGGCACCGGGAGTAATCCAGAGATTACAACCTTTGAGGTCCTGCTCTTTAATCTGCTACCTAGCTCCCTAAATTCTTGCTGCAGGACCTCATCCCTCTTCCTACCCATGTTGTTGGTCCTAATGTGAACCACGACCTCTGACTGTTTGTGATGAAATATATGTCTTCATCAGCCCCTGTGTTTTACCTGCATTGTATTGTGTGTACCGCCCCCTTTTCCCCTATTGTGTGTATTGGCTCCGCCCCGTCTTTTGTCATATAAAGGTCTCAAGAGCTGTATGAGTCATTCTGCCAGACGAATCCGATGTGGAATGACGTGCAATGTTCTTAGCGATTAAAAGCCTTCAGTTGAATCCTTTAACTTCTTGTCCTTGAGTTATTGATGGCACATCAATTTTAATCGCTAAAACACCAAGATGGATCGACTCCTGAAACCAGAGCGCTTGGATCTGGACCCCCATGCCACAGACGCAGCCACACAGTTCGGACACTGGTTCCAATGCTTTGAATTTTTCATCGAAACCTCTGCCACCGCCATAGCAGCCGCGATCGCCACCGGAGACGTGAAACTGGGAATCCTGCGAAACCGGATGAGTCATCGGGTCTCCCCTCTCATCCGAGATGCCACCAGCTACGAGGATGCCTGCACCATTCTGAAGGCCCACTACGTGCGGCCAATAAACGAGGTGTACGCCAGGCATCTTCTGACTACTCGCACGCAGCGGCATGGTGAGTCACTAGAGGACTTCATGCTAAGCCTAAAAGTACTGGGCAGAGACTGTAACTGTAAGGCCGTGCCTGCCACCGTGTACACGGAGGAGCTGATCCGAGACTCCTTTATTGCGGGCCTCAGTTCAAATTACATTTGGCAGAAACTGTTTGAAAAGGAGGGACTGGACTTAAAACAGGCTATGGGCATAGCGCGATCGCTGGATATGGCCCAGAGGAACTCTGAATCCTGTTCCTCAGGCCACGCGGCCCACTCCGCCTCGTGCGCGCCATGGGGGCTGCCATCTTGGAAGCCATCTTCACCTCCCAGGTCTCAGGCCAGCCCAGCACCGTCGGAGCCCCAGCCTCCACCCAGGAGCCCCACTACTGCCGCAATGCATCGGGGCTCGAAATGCTACTTATGCGGCCAGGACAAACACTCCAGGCATTTGTGCCCAGCGAAGGGCACCACCTGTTTTAAATGCGGGAAGAAAGGACATTTCAGTAAAGTCTGCAGAGGGAACCCCGCCTCCAACCCCGCCACCGCCGCGTGCGCGCTGTGGGGGCGGCCATCTTGGATGCCATCTTGTCCACCCTCATGGAGTCCACCATCTTGTCCCGACTACACGGATCCCCAGGACCCACTGGTGGCCTCAATCACAGTGGATCAATCCAGGCCGCATCCGTTGTCTAGATCGATGATGGACATAGAGGTAAACGGGAACAAGGTTAAATGTTTGATTGACTGCGGGAGCACCGAAAGCTTTATTCATCCTAGCCTGGTAAAACGACTTTCACTAACGATAGTCCCTACACAGGGCAAAATCGCCATGGCTGATAAGACTCATACCTCAAAAATTACAGGTTTCTGCGCGGTTATGTTGTCGGTAATAGGCACTGATTACAGAGATTTTAAACTGTTGATAATGCCAGATCTCAGTGTGACCGTGATCTTGGGTCTGGACTTCCAGTGCCACCACCAAAGTATCACGCTTACCTACGGTGGGTCCCAGCCGCCCCTCACAGTGTGCGGTCTGGCTACCCTGAAGGTCAAGCCGCCCTCTCTGTCCGCCAACCTCGCACCCAACTGTCGACCCATAGCGACCAAGAGTAGGCGGTACAGCTGGGAGGACAGACGGTTCATTGCGTCTGAAGTAGAAAGACTCAAGCGGGAGGGTATCATCGAATGCAGTACCAGCCCGTGGCGCGCCCAGGTAGTAGTAGTTAAGGGTAGCGAAAAGAAGCGGATGGTGATAGATTATAGCCAGCCGGTTAATCTATACACCCAGCTAGACGCCTACCCTCTGCCCCGCATAGCGGATATGGTTAACCAAATTGCGCAATACCGGGTGTTTTCCACCATCGACCTAAAATCGGCATACCACCAGCTCCCCATTAGGCCGGAGGACCGCCCATACACCGTCTTCGAGGTGAACGGACGCCTCTACCACTTCCTCAGAGTCCCCTTTGGGGTAACGAATGGGGTCTCGGTCTTCCAGCGGGAGATGGACCGCATGGTCGATGAGAACCAGTTAACAGCCACCTATCCATACCTAGACAACGTCACCATCTGCGGCCATGACCAGCAAGACCACGACTCGAACCTCGCGAGATTTCTGAAAACCGCCCTCAGACTCAATCTCACCTACAACGAGGATAAGTGTGTCTTTAGCACCACGCGCCTCTGTATCCTGGGCTGCGTGGTGGAAAACGGGGAAATCGGTCCGGACCCCGACCGATTGTGCCCCTATGGGAGCTACCCCTACCAAACACTCCCAAGGCCCTGAAAAGGTGCCTGGGGTTTTTCTCCTATTACGCCCAATGGGTCCCCAATTATTCCGACAAGGCCCGTCCCCTCCTGAAATCAACGTCCTTCCCGCTCACGGCCGAGGCCCACGCCGCCTTCAACAGCATTAAACACGACATTGAGAAGGCCGTGTTGCGGGCAGTGGACGAAAACATCCCTTTCCAGGTCGAAAGCGATGCGTCCGACTTCGCTTTAGCAGCCACCCTCAACCAGGATGGGCGGCCCGTAGCCTTTTTCTCAAGAACCCTCCAAGGGCCCGAGATCAGGCTCTCCTCGGTAGAGAAGGAGGCCCAGGCCATAGTGGAGGCAGTGCGGCACTGGAGGCACTACCTAGCCGGCAAACGCTTCACCCTGCTTACCGACCAGCGGTCGGTAGCCTTCATGTTTAACAACAAACAGAGGGGGAAGATCAAGAACGACAAAATTCTCAGGTGGCGGATCGAACTCTCCACGTTTGAGTACGACATAATATATAGGCCGGGGGCCCTCAACGAATCCCCCGACGCCCTATCACGAGGGATGTGTGCCAGCATCCAGGGGGACAGGCTACAGGGTCTCCACAATGGCCTCTGCCACCCAGGGGTCACCCGGCTATTTCACTTTATAAAATCCCGTAACCTGCCCTATTCCATCGAGGAGGTCCGGTCTATGACCAGGGACTGCTGCACCTGTGCGGAATGCAAGCCCCGTTTTTACAGGCCCGACCGAGCCCACCTGATCAAAGCTACACGGCCATTCGAGCGCCTGAGCTTAGATTTCAAGGGACCATTCCCCTCCACCGACCGCAATGTGTACCTTCTCAACATTGTGGACGAGTACTCCCGCTTCCCATTCGCCTACCCCTGCCCAGACATGACCAGTGCCACGGTCATCAAGTGCCTCGGCAGCCTGTTTTGCACGTTCGGCATGCCGGACTACATCCACACTAACGGGGGCGTCGTTCATGAGCGACGAAGTGCGCCAATACCTGCTGTCGAAGGGGATAGCCACGAGTCGGACCACTAGTTATAACCCCCGGGGTAATGGGCAAGTGGAGAGGGAGAACGCGACGGTGTGGAAGGCGGTAACCTTAGCACTAAGGTCTAAAGGCCTCCCTACCTCCCGCTGGCAAGAGGTCCTCCCAGACGTACTCCACTCGATAAGGTCGCTACTGTGTACTGCTACTAATGCCACTCCTCACGAGAAGATGTTTGTTTTTCCCCGCAAATCAACCTCGGGAGTGTCCCTACCTTCGTGGCTCTCCACCCCAGGGACAGTCCTATTACGGAAGCATGTGAGGGGCCACAAAACGGATCCCCTCGTGGAGGCAGTACACCTACTCCACGCAAACCCACAGTACGTGTACGTCAAGCATGCCGACGGGTGTGAGGACACCGTGTCCATAAAGGACCTCGCCTCGGCAGGAAGTGACGATGACCCATCCTCACCACCCCCAGAAGAACCTTCACCATCCCCAGAGGTATCCTCACCACCCCCAGAAGTACCTGCAACACCCCCAGCACATGGGTATGCCCAGGAGGGCACCACGGACTCCCGGTCGGAACCCGAGGTACTGTTGCGACGTTCAGGAAGGACTATCACACCCCCGGACAGACTAAATCTGTAGAAGGGGTGAATGTGATGAAATATATGCCTTCATCAGCCCCTGTGTTTTACCTGCATTGTATTGTGTGTACCGCCCCCTTTTCCCCTATTGTGTGTATTGGCTCCGCCCCTGTCTTTTGTCATATAAAGGTCTCAAGAGCTGTATGAGTCATTCTGCCAGACGAATCCGATGTGGAATGACGTGCAATGTTCTTAGCGATTAAAAGCCTTCCGTTGAATCCTTTAACTTCTTGTCCTTGAGTTATTGATGGCACATCACTGTTCACCCTCCCCCTTCAGAATGCCCTGCAGCCATTCAGTGACATCCTTGACCCTGGCACCAGGGAGGCAACAAACCATCCTGGAGTCATGTCTACGGCCACAGAAACACCTATCTGTAAAATTAAACCACTAAATCTAAAATATATACTTAAGACATAATTTTGAGTTTTGCTTCCCTTGCTATCCTTATGTTTCCCCTCATTCTTTCTCCTTATTCTCTGTATTATTATAATTTTTAAAATGTTATTTCTGCCATATTTAACTTGCTCTAGGTTTCTGAGCAGTTTATTTTAAAGAAAAATGTTTTTGCTTTCCTTCTTGCTTCTGGTTTCTACCACCATTTTGGAGGTGGGAGGAAATGTTGGAAAGCTAAGTTTTCACTGGCTGAGAATTAACTTTAACAGCGGACGTTTCAGCCTGGACATGAAAGTCAATTGCAATCAGATCAATCTTCACTGGGTCTTTTTGTAGCATATCAAACCAGAGGTGTGCTGCTTAATGACCATACTATCACCATTCCTTCTCACAACTGTGTGTGGATGACTAAACGCATCGAGATGTTCTGGGGGTTGAAGGAAGACGTTTCCAGAAAGTACCCTTTCCTTCTGTGCTATTCATTCTACAGCTTGTCAGTGAAATAGAATATTTACATTGCAGCTACTAGCCTGAGACTGGTAAGTACAGTTCAGATTTCAGCTGTTCAATGCTCTTTTCACATTACTTGGCGTCTGCCTGACTAGAGCCTTTAATTATCCTGCCCAGGAGAGAGCTGTGTGGATTAATGGATGCATGCATCTGCTGAGCTCTGTCTCAACAGTTCAAAATGCAGTGTCTAGAGAGTGGGGATGGGGAGAATCTTTGCTTTCTAGACATTTAAGCTTAGGTCTGACCAGTATTTTATAAAAAAAATGTCAAGGGGTTCAACATACCTACTGAGCACTTTATAAACCAGGTTTGGCCCCGTGCTGGATTTACACTCTATACAGTGGCCACCTGGAGAATTTCTAGCATCTTCACTCCCCCCCCCCCCCCCCATTCAACCCCTACCCTGCCATGATCTCACATTTGGAGGCAGCACTGCCAGAATGCTGGTAAATCCCACCAGTTCCTCCCAGTATATGGCCAACAGAATGTATACTTGCATGATGCAAACCTGCTTACTGTACAACAGCTGTAAATGGGGCCCACCGTGCCATATTCCACTGGTAATAGATGCCATTAGAAAAGCAGCATATCGGGACAAAAATCTGTCTTGTTGGTGGAGCAAGACTCCCCCTTGTCCAGGGACATTCACGTCTCATAGCTCCAAGGCCAGGTCAAGCCCTTGACTCTGCATCAACAGTGCAAGTTTAGCTTCAGTGCAGACCAGAAAGCAGACTACACTGATGTGAAACTTGGACTAACAATCCCACCCATAGTTGCTCTGGGTTTGGGACGCTCATGTCACCTGTCCTTCATTTCTTCTGTTGTGATTTCAGATGGGACTTCGGGAGGTCAGAAGAACTTTGCCACCTAGACAACAAATCAAGAGCTGCAGGAAGTGAGATATTTGCAGCGCAGTTTCAACAGTTAACAGTGTAGTCGAAAGATTGACTATTGGTTGATCTTGGGTGCAGTCTTCATGCTCGATGAGCAGTTCTGCTGTTAACTTGGCAACAAGACTGTGCTCCAATGAGATAACTCAATAGTTCTCAGGGGCAATTATTTTGAATTGAAAGGAATTAGGAGCCCATTCATTCCTCATTTATTCATATGGGATAACATTGATTCTTGGAACTAATGCTGCAAAATCTTCCTGTTTGGCAAACATGCCTTTTTAGCTCTTAAAAATTAACGTTTCCCTTAAAAATGCAACATCCAGTGATATCAATCTTACAAGTGAATAAAATGCACCTTTCAGATAAGTAAGGAGCAATTCAGTTATTTGGAGAGATTTTGTATGTTGGAACTATTTCCACTGGAGCAGAGAAGGTTAAGTGAAGATTTAATTATGAAGCTGTTGATATGTGACTAGGGAAAGACTATAGTCTAGAAATTCAGCCCTGTTTTAGGTGTGCAATCAATGTAATCTGGGCAGAAGGAGGACATTGGGGAAGAACCCAAATCTGCTCTTTTTTCTGGCCACCTGGAGAATTTCTAGCATCTTCACTCCCTGCCACCCCCCCCACCCCCCCGATTCAACCCCTACCCTGCCATGATCTCACATTTGGAGGCAGCACTGGCAGAATGCTAGTAAATCCCACCAGTTCCTCCCAGTATGCGGCCAACAGAATGTATACTTGCATGATGCAAACCTGCTTACTGTACAACAGCTGTAAATGGGGCCCACCGTGCCATATTCCACTGGTAATAGATGCCATTAGAAAAGCAGCATATCGGGACAAAAATCTGTCTTGTTGGTCAGTTTGGCCAGACGGGCCAACGCCCAACCCCCAATAATGTAGCACTGTGCCGTTCAGACATTCCGGAGTGCACTCGTAACCTCTTATGTAAGTGATCCCAAGGTCATCATCAAGACAAGCAGAAGTTGCACCTTGCTGCAGCTTTGGCAGTGCAGCTCCTGGTCTAGGACTTTTGATCTTATTTTCACTGGTTGTGGTATCATTGACGAGGCATCATCAGTTTAAAATGATCAACACAAGAGTGAAGAGAGATGTTGGGAGACATTTCTTGAAGCAGAGAATTGTTATATCATGGATTTGTCAATCTCAAGGGTTGGTTGAGGTACAGACCATTGCATTTTAAAAAGGGAAGAATAGATTAAGATTTGAATCAGAGGAAGATGCTGGGCTATGAGGAGATAGCAAGGCAGTCATGCACAAAAGAGGCAGAGTCAAGCTTCTAGACTCCTGCTGGATTTCTTACCCTTTTTCAGTGCCATGAAACCCCAGAAAGACATGAAGATTCTTGTCACTCCGTCTGGTAACCCTTGGTGGAGAAAAATAGGATGGGTGTGCGGTCGGGAGAATGAATAGAGATGGGATTGCAAAAGTAAATCAGAACACAAAAAGATCGTAAGCTGTGGATAGGAATGGTTGGTGGCAGCCCAGAAAGGAACTGGACCCATGACTAAAGTGATCTCTTTGACTTCAGAGATGTTGCAGAGCAGGCTTGAGGGGTTGAATGGCCTACTGCTGTTCCTATGTTCAGGAATAAATGAATATCAATGGGCTGCAGTTTGGGACGTAAGAGATACCGATTGCACATTTCAAATAAAGTGTCCCTTTTCAACTAAATAGTTGTATTATAGAATCATTACAGGTTAACAAGGCTGGAAATGATTTTAGACGTAAATTCCATTAAAAGTTTGTCCTTTAGCCTCCTACAGAGTTTGCTAATTGTGGTTGACAAATGTACCCTTATCTGTTGTTTTGCACATTTTAACTTAGTCCACCTTCCAGATGACTAATTTTATTGAAGAAATCATTTGGATCTTTGCTGAAAATTAATTGATTGCACTCTATTCATGTTCATTTACTGTGAAGGAATGAGCCATCAGTTCAGATTCTCAGTAAAACTAGCTTTGTGCTATTTTGAGCACTTTGGTGAGCTGGGAGTGCTCTACGGTGCATCACTGGTCAGTCCAGGAATTGCAGCAGAAAAGGAGAGAGCAGAAACTCCTGCATTCCCTTGATAATTGAACATCTGTGTTGATGGCATTTAGGGCGTCCTGTACATTGGCAGTAGAGCAACATAGAGTCAGAAAACCCAGTTAATGGCCCGGATTTTGTGGTAATTAAGGATTGCGCCACCGGCACCCGAACTGAATACGCACTTGCCTGTTGCGAGGCCCCAAACGAACAGTTGCTGTCAGACGCTGCGGAGTTGAGCGCAGCATAGTAGCCCACGGATCCCAGGGGCGCAGCATGTGTGCAATCGTACCTGGGATCACGCGGGCCGGTGCTCCAATCAGGAAGCAGAAGGTCTCGTAGAACTTGCATATTGCTAGTGCAGTGCTTTCTGCTGCAAATTATTTGTTAAGAGCTGCAGGAATGACTCACATGCTGACATCTAAGAGTTATGAATGCAGAAACATGCAGAACTGCACAATATTTCTCTTGCTATTTGTTGAGTTAATCCCCAACTAAATTAACCTTTAAATCATGACAAGTAGTGAACACCATGGACAAAATGCCGTGGGTCATATGTAAATGCTTCCATTTCCGATCTCGTATAGCTTTTCAAACTTTTTGGATTTGTCAGGAGGTTCTCCCTTACGCTGTGTAAACAGGCCCGGTGCCTGTTTGCACCCGCTGTCAAATTTTCTACATCATTGCTGGGCAGCCAGTGGGCAATTAGCCCAACTCTGCGCCAGCAATGAGTATTTCCCGGTCGGTGCGGATCATCTGTCAAGTTGGAACTTGACAGATCACAAGTTCGGGATTTAGCGCATGCCCACATTTGCTATCCATTTCAAAGGCAGTATGACGGCGTACTCCGAGAGTCCACCACAAAATCCGGGCCAATGTTATTTCCATTAGTGAATACTGGCTGGAATATTATTTTAACATTTCAACTATTTTATTATCTTTAGTTCCATTGCTACTTTTAGCTTATAGAATTCTAAAATCCACTCTAATTGCTCTTTAACATTTATGAAACTAGATTTTTTTATATTACGTTTAGCATCATTTACTATACTAATCACTAAATCCTCTTTGTGCTATTAGTGCCCGTTTAAATCTGGTTCAACAAAACTCCATACTCCTGTCAGAATTCCATCCCTCTTCCTTCCTGTAGGCGTCACATGCTTTTTTTCCTTGTTCCCATTTTAAATAACCATTTATTCGTTTTCGAGATTGCTCATTTATCTTACCCTTAATTTTCTTACGTATATAATTATTGTAGTGTATGTACCCGTCTACCTTTAAGAGAACTATTGTATGTAACCGTTCACCTTTAAGAGAACTACTTTAGGTGTGGCACTACTTGTTTGGCTTCTGTATACTGTAATACCGACGGTGACCACACCGGTATATAAGTGTTGTGGCATGATTCCTTGGGCAGATTCGCCCTGACCTTCGAATAGTAAAGACCTGTTTGTTTGTTATTCCTGAAGTCTGTGTCGTTATTAACTGTACAAACCACAGACTTTACAGTGGCGACGAGTCCGATCGTACCCTGCGGCAAGACTACCAAAGCAACTAAAGAGCGTCGAAGAGAGGCAACCGCCCTCGTCGTTCTGCTGGAAGAAAACACGAGGCTGCAGCAATAGAAAGGAGGAAGACTTTAGCAACAAAAGCTTCCATCAGCAACAGGCACTGACTACCCTTCTACCACGGTGCGGAGTGAGCCGATCAGCTGGAAACAAGGCGGCCGCGGAGACTGTGAGTAGGGGAAAGTGTAAAGAATATCCGGAGGATAAGGGCTGTGCACTTGACCACGGTCGAGGGGGAGCGGAGCCGGTCAGAAAGCCGGGTCCAACGGCGTCGTGAGATAGCCGGACCGCGATCGGCGGGAAAAGCCGGGCAGCGACCGAAGCCACGAAGCGCTGAGACCGGGAGCAGGCGCGGGAAGAGAGAAACTCAGCCGCAGCCGGGGAGGAAAGCACCGGACTGCGTGAGGGCTGGGAGGCGAACGGGAGCCGGGCATGTGGGAGAGGCAGAGCCGACCAAAGGAGGCTGCGCGAGAGCCAGTCCAGCGGCTGAACTGTTCTCCACCAACGGGGTACCCAGCACCGGTAGAGCCGAACGTGGGGGAGAGAGAGACAGAGCCGAGCAAGGGGAGAGAGACTGCGCGAGAGCCAGTCCAGCGGCTGAACTGTTCTCCGTGAACGGGGTACCCAGCGCCGGTAGAGCCGTGCGAGCTGGAGAGAAAGACAGAGCCGAGTAAGGGGAGCTGTGCGGAAGCCAGCCCATCGGCTGAACCTGTCCGCTGTGGGGAAAGCGTACCCCTCCCACCAAGGAAGAAACGCGGGAAGCCGCCATTAGGCGGAGAAGACGACAGACGCGGGAAACCGCCGTTGAAGGGGCGGGGAGAGAAGGAAAGAGCGGGAAACCGCCATTTTCACGGGAAAAACCGCCATCTTAGAAATAAATAAATAATAAATAAGAATTTAAAGAAATACTTGTGCTGCTCCCAAGGAAAGGAAGATGCCTAAGCGAGGGAATATTAACGATTTTAATTCTGAGATAGAAGACTGGGCCATGTACGTGGAACGCATCGAGATCTATTGTGAAGCCAACAAAATAGAGGAAGACGACAAAGCGATAACATTGCTAAACTCGATGGGCGCAAAGACATACGGGCTCTTGAAGCATCTACTAGCACCAGCTAAACCGGCGGATCAGACTTTCGAAGGGATTGTGGCTGTTCTGAAGGACCACTTGAACCCCACACCGTTGATGTTGGCTGAACGATTCAAATTCTATGCAAGAACGCAACGGAAAGACGAAAGCAACGCGGAATATTTGGTCGAACTGCGTAGGCTAGCGAAATGCTGCCAGTTCGGAGGGAACCTGACAGAGGCACTGCGAGACAAGTTCGTATGCGGATTGTCCAAGGAAGGGACACAAAAGCGACTACTTGAAGAGAACAACCTCATACTTGACAGGGCTGTCCTTATAGCCGCATCGCACGAAGCCGCAGTGAAAGGAACGGCGGAAATGCAGCTAAAAGCGGCGGCACTCGGGGTGGACCAAATTACCTCAAGTACAACAAAATGCTATCGTTGTGGGAAGACAACACATGACCAGAATCAATGCTGGTTTAAGAACCAAGAATGTAGGAAATGTGGCAAACTGGGTCACATCGCTAAGGTATGCCGGTCAGGGAAGAAGACCAACAACCAAAGGAAGCCACCACAAGAAAAGTACAACAAGGTACACAAGGTGGCTGAGAAGAGCTCAGACAAACAGAATTCAGACTCAGACCCAAACAGCCAGGAGCTGGGTAGTCTGAGAATTCACAATGTGAGTAAGGAAGCTGACCTACAAACTATCTGGGTCATACTAAAAATAGCTGGAGTCCAAGTAAGAATGGAGTTGGACACTGGATCAGCTCTATCAGTCATAAATCGAAGGGACTACCACCGGCTATTCTCTCACATACCCTTAAGAAATACCAAGTTCGTATTGCAGACATACACGGGGCATAAGGTATACCCCATGGGGAAGATAAGAGTCAAGGTGAGAGATAGGGGTAAAGAACACCCAAGAATGAACTTGTACGTATTATCTGAGGGAGGACCACCACTTCTAGGACGAGAGTGGATCAAGAAAATAGACATGGAATGGCACTATCTAAAAGCCATATTGAGTGAGGACTCGGTGCAAGCTATCAGCTCAGATTCTGAAACGGATGACGATAAGACCAACTCAAATATGGAAGACAAGGCTAAAATGAACTTGCCGACTATGGTGGAGAAAACGAAGACATGCATAAAGGCTTATGCTACCGAGAAGAATAAAGCTTCAGAGCAGAACTCCAGTTTGACAGAGAATTCTGAGCCTGTTCAAGTTAAGGACTTATCCACGACGGAAGAACACCGAACTCGGACTCAAACTTATTTCAAAGTATGACAACAATTAGAACAGTTGAGTTACCGTCTCGTACAAGAGATGAAAACAATGGAAAAGTTCTGGGACGCCGAATGGGAGAACCTGGAAAGACAGCAGAGGCAGCTAGCTCAAGCAAAGAGCGACAAAAGAGCCATCATGACCAATTACCGATCACATCTCCCTTATGATGTTCAGGAGTTAGAATATTTGCATGATCTAGAGATACAGCATAAAGGCAAACCACGCTACACTGAGGATTTTGTTCTGCAATTGGAGACGGAGCTGGTGCAGGCAAGGTTAAGAGAAGCTGAATCGCAGTGTGCACTTAAAGATATGCAGAAAAAAATCTTGGACATGGAAAAGAGAAACGCTTCTTTACCTGATGTGAATAATGTGGCCATGTTGCAAGAGGAGCTTATAGGGGCGAAACTGAAAGAAGCTAAGCAAAGGATGTTGGAACTTGAAACACAGAACCAAATCAGCAGTAACCAGCTATGTCGAGCAGAGAAGGAGTGCTATGGTCTACATGAGAAGGTGCAATATCTCTCAGCCCAGAATAAGGGACTACTCACTCAGTTAAATGAAAGTAATCGGAAAATGGCTGAGATAGACTGCAAGAATAAAGAAGATTTGATGGCAGTGAGACTTCGAGAGGCAGATAGCATAGCAGCCTTGGCTGAACTCCAACAGGAAATTGCGAAAGAAGCAAATGAAGAGGAATCTTCAGGAAGCCAGGATGTTATTCCAGTTCTTCTCTACGACTCCTTACAAGCAGAGTGTGAGAAGTTGAAAGAACAGTATGAACAGGCCCAGGCTACAATTCTGGAGGGGGTTAACTCGGCAACCTCCGAAAAGCTAGTTTCAGTAGAAGCATATGAACAACTAAAGGTTGAACATGAGCAAGAAGTCCAAAGGCTGCAGGAAATTCTTGATGAGCTCAAGGCCAAGACAGACTCATCAGTAGAAGTTCCATCCATAGATGAGAAATTAGAGGTGAAAGACATGGCAGAACATGAAAGACAAGATGTCCAAGAACTCATAAAAATATTGAAGGAAACCCAAGACAAATATGAGGCGGCAATGTCCGAGGTTCAACAACTTGAAGAACAGATTCAACTGGGAATCCTTTCAGTGGAAGAAAAGGAAACTGTAAGAAACACAGAGACTGTAAGAATGGTCCCTGAACATGAGCTAGAGAGCATCAGGGCGCAACTTTTCCGAGCGCTGAAAGCCAAAGTACAAGAGGAACAGAAGGTGGAAGCATTGGAGGAAAAGGTGGATGAAATGGAGAAGACTCTGATCCACAGTGTTCCCGTGGAAGAGTTAACGGTCAGCCAACTCCTTCATATGCTGAGGGAAAAGACTCTGCAATGGGAACAATCTGAACACGAGCTTCAATCTTCAACGGGAAGGAGTTCGGAGCTCTCAAAAGTTTGGGAAATAGCTGATGTTGCAAAACAGACTTTACTGGGATGCCAAAAGTACGCTGAATCGCGTCTATGTGAACAACAGAATGTTGAAACAGCTGCTCCAGTAGAAGGATTGAATAGCCCGATCAATCAATCCCCGAGGGAAGGGGAAGTGTTGAAATCACAAATGAGGTCATTAGTGAAGGATTTGCAGGAAACCCAGGAAGAGCGGGATGAAGATGAATGCATGAAGAAGTCTTTTCAAGAAAGATGCCTAGGGAAGGAACCACAGTCAGCTAACGTCCAGATGGGCAAGGAGGAAGTAGAAGGCCCTCTCGCTGGCCTAACTCAGGACGAACCCGAATATTACCATGACCTGTTGAGTGACACTGAATATTACGAGGATGTGGTCTGCCCAGTTTGTGATGAAAACTCCCAAAGTGCCGAAATCAGGATGAAGCACTTAAAGTCGAAGGAACATAGAGAGTTGGTGGCGCTACAGCTGGCAGCTGATAAGGGAGCCCCGAGAGTCTCCAAAAAGCAGAAAAGAAAAAGAAGAAGCAGAAGATGATAACTATCGCAAATATTATCACTTCTACCAGATCATGCGTGGACCCTATGAAAGGAGTTAAATCAGTTGGGAAGTAGGAAAATATCAAGGCAACCCAGTTGTTGTAAAAGTCAGCACTGCTGGTTCAGCAGGACGAAAGTTCAAGCTGTTACGTCAAGAAAAGGATATGGAGGAGTCACGCTAGCAACATGAACCATCTACACCAAAGAGATGTTGTTCGGACCGAGTCAAGATCAGAGACTGAATCTGTGAACTGTTTCCCACCGAGACTATGTCTGTAAATTGTTTTATATGAAGTTGAAGATATGTTATGTTTAATGGGGACTCTGTATGTAATAAGCTAAAAAGGGAGGATTGTAGTGTATGTACCCGTCTACCTTTAAGAGAACTATTGTATGTAACCGTTCACCTTTAAGAGAACTACTTTAGGTGTGGCACTACTTGTTTGGCTTCTGTATACTGTAATACCGACGGTGACCACACCGGTATATAAGTGTTGTGGCATGATTCCTTGGGCAGATTCGCCCTGACCTTCGAATAGTAAAGACCTGTTTGTTTGTTATTCCTGAAGTCTGTGTCGTTATTAACTGTACAAACCACAGACTTTACAATTATACTATATACTCAACATTAAAATGTCATTTTTTCCTTAATTGAGATATCTTTGAGCAATATTTCTCCATTCATTTATTTTAATTCTTTCCTTATTCCTTTTTTTAAAATCATTTATTTTTGCCTTGATCATGAACGATACTGATTGATAGCTAATTTGAAATGTCATCTCATTGCATTCACTGGTCCCTTGGGTTCTCATTACTTTAATATTTAACAGCATTATATTATGAAACTGCTTTTTGTGTGTGTATCAGTCACTTCTAATTACAACTCTCTTGTCTGATATATAAGCAGGTAAGATCTAATAGGTCAGTAGAGTAAGCAATCAAATCAAGCTGCTTGCTAAATCAGTTGTAACCACCTCAAATTGTTTTTATTTATACTTACAATGCAAAACTTCTTGAAACCTTAATGATGATGAACGAGTTAGTTCTGTCGCAAAATTGAGGTTGATGTACAGTTTTTTTCTGACCAATTTTTATTTTCTTTGACCTTTTGCAACTGCTGTAGAATTTACAGCACAGCTCAGATAAACGGCCCACTATTAAATCCACAAATGATCAGGCCATTTACCAACGCAATGTAACAACGATTTACAGTTTGATCGTAACTAATGTGTCCGAGACACATAATAAAGGAGCTCTGAGTCAAAGGTCCACAGAACATGACATCCCAACAATCACTATTCTCAGTGGAGCTTGATGCCTATCAGCAGAACTGGGAAGTTATGCTTCAATCAGACCGAACTTGCATAGGAAGGATGCTCTGTATATAATCAGATTTTGGGAGAGGAGAGGTTGAATATCATATTTTATGAGTTTGATCATTTTTGCACAAAAAAGGATTTGGGGAATAAGAGTTGCATTTAACGGTTGTGTTTTAACAAAATGCGTAGCCACACAATATTAAAAAGCATTGATTCGAAGGGTGTTTGAAAATCTAGTGAGCTAGGCTACAACATTGTTTTCGCCGAAGACTGCAAACAAAAAACAATATTTTAGTGTATCACAGTAATCGATAAGCACCTCACACCTATTGTGTTGGGAGGTCCCTTGCCCTGAGCATTCAGCAGGGTAGCCTGGCATATGTTCTCCTCTCGAGTTGTGAACATGGAGACGATACACAGAGACAGAGGCATACGCAGTCAGGTTTTTAAACAGAAAGCTGCAAGAGCAAGCATTTGCCAGTTTTAGAAGGTTAAAATGCAGTGTATTAGTTAAAGCTTATTTTAAGTCAATCAAGGTGACCCACTGATGTGGGGAAACGTAGTATGTTCATTATTTTTTATTATTACGTAAATGCAAGTTGTACTGATTGAACTAAGTGAATCTGATCATCGTTATGCTGCTGTATGTTTCCTTGCTATGTGTGAAACAAAGCAGGTTATTGATTTGAATCTAGCCTCGTTTTACCAAGTGTTTCCGTGTTCCACTTTCAAAAAGATTGAAGGAGCAGATGTGAGGGCATGATCAAAAGACATACCATCTGGTTCATATGTCAAGGGGACACATTGTTACATTCCCTGGGTTATGCGATTGTATAAGTAGATGTTAGGTAGTATGAGCACACTCCTAAGTGTCAGATGCTCCAAATGCATACTGGAGTGACCTGTGAGAATATCTAAGGCAAGATCTTGAACTTGTAACTGTAAAGCTGTTGGCCAAATACCTATCAGCATTCATTGGGATTCATTAAAACGAGATTTGGTGCATGTGATGCTTAAGGTCTTCATTGATGAACTTGAATGAACAAGTGCTCATATTCACCAAGATGGAAGAGATAGGCCCAGATATTCCAATCCCTACGGGTGTGTACACGCTGTGTACCCACCTGTAAGGACATCGGAAATGCTGGTTTCAGGCATGCACAGCGCATGCGCTGAAAACCGGCATTTCCGATCTGTCAAGAATGCTCTTGACGATCCTCCGCCTGCCCTGGAGAAGGGCGTCTGCGGGCGGATAGTTCCGCTTTTTGGAGACCCTCCGCCTGCAGAAAAGCCTTACAATTCTTACGCCTAGTAAAAGCAGTCGTAAGGCCTCCTTTTACCAGGGTAAGAGTTGAAAAAAAGTTTAAAAAAAATGTTTTCACTGATTTATTATTTAAAAAAACTTTAAAAAAAGGTACGTTTATTTTTAACCCCGTAAAAAACTTTATTTTTTTCAAAAATTTAAATTTTTGTTCAAAATATTTAATTTATTGTCATCTCAAGGCATTTTAAAAATGTGATTTTTTTTAAAAATTACTTAAATTTTACTATGTTTTGGGGGTGATCTCCATTCATGTACTTGACAGGTCTTCCTGTCAAGTGTATGAAGGGAGATTCCCTTCTGTGATTGGCTCCCCATGGCCCACGTGATCCCAGGGACACTGCGAACTGCCTGCGCCTCTGGGATACGTGGGCCTTGCGCACTTGGAGTTTGGAGAGGCCCAGGATCGGAAGTGTGTGCGTCCCGGGAGCCCTCAGGTAAGGGTGTAGATTTTTCCAGATCGCAGGCCTCCGCCTGCGGGAGGCTTGCGATCGGAAAATACGGGCCATAATGTTTAAGATAAAGATGGAAGCAGGAATACAATAAGAGCTTCAAACCAGAGCAAGCTTACTTACATTGGGCACTGTTGGGCTGGGGGGCCACCAACAATGTTACTCAAAAACAATCTTCCTTCTAGATTTGATGCTGAGAGGCTCACCACTGATTGACAGGGCTGGGCCTACCACAGTACTTTGTCAATCATCACGTCTTCTCAATTGTTTGATTAATAAATCAGGATTTGCAATCAGTATTTAGCCAATGTCGAGTGGCAAATTTTACTGCTACGTCCAAAAATGGATGTCCAGAGCAAGGAAACAGAAAAGAAAAACAGGCTGAGCGAAAGATATTTAAAAATAGAAAAAAAGTTACAACGGGCATTATAGACTAGCTAGTTGGGGGAAGAAAATGTAAGGGCAGAGAGAGGATAAAAGAGCAAAAAGGAATAAAGGGGTGAACAAAGATCATTTTCCAATTATGCTAAAAGGTGCTTTAGTTGTGTACAATTTACAATGCCATCAATAAAGCTTTCCTTTGTTTGGCTGTGTTTTTTCCCCAGAGTGAGCTGAAAATGGGCAAGATCAGTCAGCCCAATGAGAGGTGCAATGAGGCTGCTATATCAGAGGTTTGAGCATGAAATGCTTTCTTATCAATGGAAGGGTATATTTGGAATAAACCACTGGAATTGAGATGGGACACATCGGGTGAAAGTTTTCTTAGCATCATAGAAACATGGCTGTGAGCATGGATACAAAGTGAGAGGGAAGATTAATTTGCAAAGGGGTCGATGGAGCTGGTTGGAGGAAGGACATTTTTGTAAGAGGAAAAGGTAGAAAATAATTGTTAAAACGAGCGTGCCAGAAATCATTTTGTGTAGAACTTAGTCATATGGGGAACAAAGTAATAACTGGCAACTGACTAGCTCAATAATTAACTTGCTCAAGGTCAATGGGCAGTTAGGGAATCGTCCAGGCACATGAAAGAGGCTGCGGAGAATTGTAAAATAATTAGCAGCGATTTCAGTACCTGAGAGATGAAAAGTGGACAAACGAGTGACAACTGAAAGAAAGGAGTTGAATCAGGAGTCATTTCATCATGCTAATGAGCAATTGTCTCTGGAAACACGTGAAGCATTGCACTAGAATAAATATTATGTTAGATTTCATGTTTAGCAGCTCACAAGAACTGATTAGTAGTCTGGAAGGAGGAAAACACTTGGATTCTAGCCATCATTTTATAGTAATGTTTAATGCTATCATAAAGGGTACGGCCAAAAATAACAATAGAGACATTACAACAACAGAGAAAGTAACGGGGCTCTCACGAGAGGCGTAAAGATCTTTAACCAGCACATAAAACAACAGCAGAAAAATGGACATTTTGCACAAGTACATCAAGGAACTGAATATTTAAAATGGTGCAAGAAAACAATGTGCTATGGACTGGGAACCCCCACAAAAGGCTAGGCACAGAAGAAGGGTGGATAATGAACAGCAGCAAAAGTGAGCAAAATAATTCAAGTTAGAAGACCAGATAGGCCTTTTAAGTAGTAAGTTGGATAGAAATATTATGGGGTGATCAGGGATTCGCAATATATTGAATGAATTTTTCACCTGACTACAGTTCACGACTGCAGAGAAATTCCGAATCCACTCAAATTAGCCTGGAAAATTCTAACACACAAAACAGCTAATTAAGTACATGGTTACCTTGGGCACGATCTTGCCAGCCCTGGGGAGGCGGGTTTAGAGGCGGGACTGCCAGGAAAATGGCAGAATCTGGGGGCGGATACCCATCCCGCCCCCAACCCACCTCTGTGCCATTTTCCCAGGAGGCGGGTAGCCGACCTGTCCCCAAACTGCCTCTGTGCCATCTTGCCAGGAGGTGGGTGCCCATCCCGCCCCCAAACTGCCTCCGTGCCATCTTGCCAGGAGGCGGGTAGCTGACCCGCGCCGGGTCCCGTCTCCTGGAGGTGGGAAGGGAATTACAGCCACTTAACTGCCTGTTAAGGTAATAACAGGCAGTTAAGAGGATTATCCCCATTTTTCCAACAGAGGCGCGGGCTTCCCAATGTCGGGAAACCCCCGCCAGGGTCACTTTGGCGAGCAGTGGGCCTGCAGGGGTCGGAGGGCTGCAAAAGTGCGCTGTGAAGGTAAGTGATGGGTGCAAGTGTGGCGAGGTAAGTGTGTGAGGTGAGTGGAAAGTGATAGAAAATGTTTACTTACCTTTGTTTCTTCCTGCAGGCTTCAACAGTTGGGGATGCGGAGAGTCTCGCATCTCACCGGCAGAGATGACAGATGGCTGTTGCATTCTCCAATGCAACATCCATCTAATTTCTGCTCACAAAAGAGGTTTGATGAGTCTTGAATACAAGGACTCATCAAACAACAGAGAATGTCAGTGTTTGACAGCTTCACAGAGCTGTCAAACGATGAAAATTCATCTGTCAAAATTTTTTGACAGATGGAACGTCATACGCTGATGTTCTCTGTAACCGGCTTCCCCTTAATTGGCCTGCTAAGCCCAGTGGGTGGGCTTAACAAGATCAATTAAGGGCAAATAACGTGGGTTGGCCAGAAGTCGATGGAGGCGGAACCAAAACCCGACAAGCAGCAGTCCCGCCTCCAACGCGCCCCCATTGGCAAAATCACCCCCTTTGGTCTGAAAATTCATCAGATGGAATTGTGAAGCTACCAGCAGCTGAAAACAATCAATGGGTGTTTTACCTTGAATACCACCAAGTTTGATGTTATGCTTAATTCATTGTCCGCGCAAGGATTTAAATCAGAAAATTGTACTGAGATTACATAATACCTTAATCATTGCCTATCAGTTTGGTTGACTTATTTCTGAGGGGGTCAAACTAAGCTTAATAATATCCTTTGCTTACAGCCAGAGCAGTTTGTCTGTGAGCTGTTTTTAATGATGTGACACTTATTAGATCAAAATTCAAAATGGCTTCTTAATTCTATTAGTTTTGATGGGCAATAAATGCTGACTGTTGCCAGCAACGCCCACGTCCCACGAGCGAATTAAAACAAAGTTACGGCTCAAATGATGATAGAAAATTATAACTATTGTTTTCCAGCCATTTCGACTGTGAATTGTTGGCTCACTTGCTTCTTTAAAGGCTTGGTACCCATTACTGCAGCTATTAGTGGTGAGGGCAAAAGCAAACCGATGGTCATTTTGGCCAACTTCAGTTAGTCCCCATAGGTCAAAGGTTATTATCAAATCCTTCCACAGCTACTGCAAGTAAGAAAGTCCATGCTTTAATCATAGAATCATACAGCACAGGGGAGGCCATTCGGCCCATTGTGCCTGTGCTAGCAGTTGGAAATGGCTAGCCAATTAGTCCCAATCTGCTGCTCATTCCTCATAGCCCTGCAAATGCTTCCTTTTCAGGCATTTAAACAATTCCTTTTTGAAAGCAACTACTGCGTCTGCGTCCACCACCCTTTCAGGCAGTGCATTGCAGATCATAACAATAAATTCTCCTCATCTCCCCTCTGGTTCTTTTGCCAATTATCTTACATTTTATGCTGAAATCTTGAGTGAGAGTTGCATAAATAGTGCATCTGAGAATGTTAGTGAGAGCTTGAAGCTTTGAGTAGAATGTCTTTCATTCGTATGCAATTTTTTTTTTTAAATGGGAACTCCGAAAGATGTGATCACTGTCAGTGTGAGAACTATTATGCGGACTGAAAAATCTTCAAATTAAATTGGACAGGCAGTCACAAAAGCATGTACACTTGCCCCAGACCTGGATTTATATTGAACCCAGCATTCGGCATTTGGATTAGACGTGTCTTTGCTCACCAAACAGAGGATTGCTGAGGAGGATATACTATACCTATCACATTCCTTATGAAGGATCTGGTGTGAAAAGGATGCTTATGTATCATATCACGTGATTAATTAGGATTATTTCTTTTCTTACAGAAGATGCGGGTAAATCCTGGCATCCGGTGCTTTCCAACAATTACACAGTATCCGCCAACTCTATGGTGAAAGAATCCACTTGAGAGAGAGTATCCTCCAAGGAAATGATATGACTGAGAAAAATATTAGATTATAAGGAAATCCCCAGTTCTTGGGAAGAAATATTAATCCAACACTGTCAAAATAAAAATGAGTGTTAATTCTATTATTAACTGACAAGACAACACATTTTTGTTGAAGTAACAGATAGTAACTGATCGTTTGTAACGTGAAAGTCATTCACAGTAAAATATAAATTCCTATGTTATTTTAAATTATTACTTTTTATCAGCAAAAACACGTTAAGTGTTCAGATCAATCTGCAGCCAAAGCTTTAACGGATTACAGTACAATTTTGATTATGGACAACCCACTAGACTGCTTTAGTTCAATGGACGTTACAAGTCAAATTGTTGCAGTAAATTGTGTTTTTTTTTCTGGATTTATCAGATACCATTAACTCTCATACAATTCTTTATTATTTTTCCGTGTGTTTTTTTTTGTCAAGGTTCCCCGCCCCACCCCTCCAAAAGGCATTGGCTCCCGATGAGGTACAGTTCCACGGACACTGGAAGTCCAAATGGGTTTTCTTGACATGTGTACTTTACCCAAGTGGTTAATTTTAATATGACGTATACCCAGGAAGAATTCATACATGAATTGGGTGTTGCCAGGCTATTCGATTGCAAGATGCATCATATCCAAGCCCGATATATCAACACAGAGATTATTTGATTTAAAAGTGCTTCATTGGCTGCAAAGCACTTTGGCATGTCCTGAGGTCATGAAAGGTGCCATATTCCCTTCCTTCCTTTCCTTTCCTTCCTTTCCTTTCCTTCCTTCCCTCCTTCCCTCCTTCCTTCATTCCTTCCTTCCTTCCTTCCTTCCTTCCTTCCTTCCTTTCCCTTTCCTTCCTTTCCCTTTCCCTTTCCTTCCTTTCCCTTTCCTTCCTTCCTTCCTTTCCCTTTCCTTCCTTCCTTCCTTTCCCCTTCCTTCCTTCCTTCCTTTCCCTTTCCTTCCATCCTTCCTTTCCCCTTCCTTCCTTCCTTCCTTTCTCCTTCCTTCCTTCCTTCCTTTCCCCTTCCTTCCTTCCTTCCTTGCCCCTTCCTTCCTTCCTTCATTTCCCCTTCCTTCCTTCCTTCCTTTTCCCTTCCTTCCTTTCCCCTTCCTTTTCCCTTCCATTCCCTTTCCTTCCTTCCTTCCTTTCCCTTTCCTTCCTTCCTTCCTTCCTTCCTTTCCTTCCTTCCTACTTTCCTCAGCCCAGAGAGGCTGAGACCAATTGTACTGTCCCTACTGTCACCCCAGCTGAGATCAGTAAACTCATCACAGATTTTGAATTAAATATGGGATCCTGTGCTCTGTGTGTCTCAGTTACGTGTTTTTTTTTTACCAACTCAGCTATTGCGGGAGCTTGGATGACCTTTATTAACCCTGGCCCGTGGTGTGAATATCTGAAATGTTCAGCACTCCAAGTTGCTTGCCATTTTGTTGAAGGTGAATGAGCAGTTTATCAACATCAGCTCCATTTCAAATAAGTAACAGCAGGAAATGAATGAAAAAAAATGATCTGTGGCTTGCTTGGTGTGTTTTAACTGCTTGGTATGGGCTATATGTTACAATTCTTCATCGGAACTCACTGTATCTAGTCAAGTACGAATGCAGTCTAGTGGGCCGTCCATAATCATAAGCAGATAAACCTTTGGGTGACAAATTGATCTGAACATTTCCATTGCCTCAATGTGATTTTACAAAAATGCATGCCATGCATGTAAATTCAAATAAGATCTTATATTTTACTAAAATGCTTTAGAATGTTTTAGACCGGAATTTTCTGGGGTCCGTGTGGGCTCGAACTGAGGTGGGTCAGGTGCGAAAGTTGAAATATCTTGGAGCGGGTCAGGAACCCGCCGTCATCCCGCACCCACACGCCTTTCACTCGGGCGCGTTTGCCAGAGCGACAGTGACCCGAACGGCAGAGGCGGGCAGCCCAATTTAAAGGATTATTAGCTTTTTGTCAGACCCTTAAGATTCTTTTTAGCCTTACCTTTCCAATTTCATTAGATGCCCAGATGACTCACGCTGCTCAGGAACTACATCTGTCAACCTGAGGCGGGAGTTGAGTGGCCATTCATCCAGCTGATTAGTTGACAGCATCAAATGTAGTATAAAAGCTCCTACCTGACAGCTGATCACTTTCCTCAGACAGAAGCTATTGCTCACTGCATTGCCAGCATTGATTGAGCTTCCTGCAGGCTGCAAGCCTCTCCAGCAAAGTTTCTATCCAGTGTCACCTCATTGGAAGAACCTCTCTCACCATTGACAGATTGCTTCTGTCATCTCTACTTTGCCTGCCATGTATTTCATCAACATGGGTACCATTTATACTGTCTCACCTTGGTCCTCAGAATCGGACCACAATGATCCCCAACACTGGCAGCACCAGGCACACCAGCAGCACCAACAGCAGAAACACCAACCTTCTCCGTAATCACCTGATGTTGCACAGGGCAGAGGGCATCAGCACCCAAGCACATTGCTGCCCAGGAGGCCAGGGATGACTTCATCATGGTCAGATTTACTTAACTTTATGCTGTACACCCTGGCTGCCACATGATGCGCCAGGTTGGCACCACCCCACACCAACACCATAAAGCATCCCTACAATGCCCAAGCCATTCCTTTCACATTCGCCACCATCGCTGGAGGTATTGTTATGTCTCACCATTCACTGCAACTCACTAAGCCACTTCCAAAGGTGCACACAAATCTGTCCAAGATCGGAAAGTGTTGAAAATAAAGATTGTTATGTTTGACAGCACATTAACGGAAACTTTACATAAACATTAGATAAAAGACCGAAGTGGCTACCCTTGTGAATCTACTTGCGTGTCATCTTTCTCTTCCGCCTGCTTCTATGAGGTGCTACCCCTGTGGCTTCAGCAGAGGTAGAGGCAGCCTGCTCACTTCCCTGCTGCCAAGGAGCTGGAGAGCACCTTGCTGCACAGCAGTGGGGCCATGAAGACCCAAGTCTACGTTTACATCCCTCCTAGAGAAGAGGTCTATGAGCATCTGCCATTTATTCTCCATAGATAACCATCTATTCTCCTGAGAGACCATGTGCTCCTGTGAGTGGCACATTAGCTGCTCCATGAAGGTGGCCATCCTAGCCATAGGGGAGCCTAGAGTCACCATCGCCTGCGACAGGGTGGTGCTCATGTTGGAGATGGACGCTGCCATTTTCTGAACATTTGCAGACATCACGCTCGCAAAACCTGTCAGAGCCTCTTGTACTTCTTCCTGCACCTCCAGGATCGCCCTCTATCTGGATGGCCCCTGAGGCTCAGCGTCTGCATGCAGCTGAGCAGAGCTGGGAGCATCCTACGCCCTCCGACGAGGAGTCTCCACTGCTGTCCCTGCCTCCACCATCTCCTCTTGTTCACTTGTGAGTTGTGAGGCACCAGGTGACAACACTACTCTATGTTGCGCGGGACCCACCCAGGTGTGCATATCTACACTGGTGCTGGGGTGCGCTCATGTCTGGTGACGGTGCACCCTCAGACGCTGGAGGCTCCTCTTTGAAATTGTCTTCCTCTTCCTCCTTGACAGTGGGGGTGGGGTGGAGGCTCTTGATGAACTTGTGGGAGAGTAAAGAGATGAGTTAGATATGTCATATGAAGAATGGGTACAGATACCATTATGCACATGATGACCATTCAATGGCTACTGACATCAGTCCCCATATGAGTGACTGCTGTATGCCACGTAGCTGTATGAGATGTAATTCTGTCACCAGGTTGCTGAAATGTCCACCTCTCTCCATCTCCCACCTCCAGTTGCTCGGCAACTCCAGATATTTCTAAAGCAGCCTCCACTGCTGTTGTAAGGTTTGCAAATGATGGAGGGCCACCGCTGGTTCTCTCCCTTTCCCTATTATTTTGGGCTCTCTTTTCCTGCAAGGAGGGGAAGAAGAGAAGATTGAGTGAGAGTGATGGAACGAGTGTAAGGAATGGATGGGTTAGATCTTTAGAGGGAGACTATGATGGAGTGGGGTGCCAAAGCCAAATGGCCTCCTTGTGTGTTATTAGTTGGAATGATTGCATTAGGATGAGAGTGAGTGTGAGGGGTGGTTAGTGAGATGGGGATGTGATAATGTAGATAGAGAGAGAGGGATGGGTGGACGTGCAAGGTATGATGGTGTGAGGAATGATGTGTGGGAGTGGGGTTGGGAAGGTAGAGTGATAGGGATGTAATGAGAGGCACAGCAGGATGAGGTTGAGTGTGGCTTTGCACTCACGTTTCCTGATCTAATGAGATCATTGAAACGTTTGCAGCACTGCACCCAGGTCCACCTGACCACATCCCTGCCGTTGACCTCCTCTGCAATCTCCAACCAGGCTGCTTCGTCCTCCTGGGGAGGTCTCTTCCACCCATTGGAAGGGAAGAGGACCTCCCTGCCTGCTCTGACACCCTCCACAAGCATATGGAGAGAGTCATCAGAAAACCTGGGTGCAGCCTTCTGCCTCTGTGCAGTTATTTCCAAAGTGTTTGCAGCACTCCAATGCTATAGTGCACTGACTGCACTATTTTACATTAACCTTCAAATGTAATGTGGCCATGGCCCCTTTAAATATCCCAGCTGAAAACACATCATGGATGACGTCAGCAAACCCGCACCATTTCATTGGGCCAGGTAACGTGCAGGGCGAGCTTAATAGGACCTATTGACGTAAAGTCATTTTGTGGAGCGGGACGGAGCCAGCAACAGGCTCATGACCCGCCATAGCCACCACACGCACCCGACTCACCTAGGTAGAGAAAATTCTGGCCTTGGTAGTTATTACTTGGTAACAATATAGTTGCACATCATAAGTAATTTTACTGACTGAATCTTTCTGACATGTTGCTGTAGAAAAAAAGCAGCAAGTTCATGTAGCGTAGACCTTGTAAAATGAAGTTGAAATTGACACATTCTGGGCATTGAATCAAAGAGTTGTTAATCTAAGGAGTGCTGCATATTCTCCACTTTAGGCTATGAACCCGAGCTGAAACGTTACTGTATACTTTGCAAAAAGAAATTATGATCCCAAAGCTGAGAAGTTCTTGTAGCTGAGCTGAAAGCAACTCTTTGTAATTCCTCCTCATCTCAGTCTTTAATGGCCGACCCCTTAATCTGAGACTATGCCCCCTAGTTCTAGACTCTCCAGCCAGGGGAAACAACCTCTCAGCATCTTATATATCTCATTCTTCTAAACGCCAAAGAGATTAGGCCCAATTTACTCAATCTCTCCTCCTAGGACAACCCTCTCATCCAGGGATCAATCTAGTGAACCTTTGTTGCACCTCCTCTAAGGCATGTATGTCCTTTCTCAGATAAGGAAACCAAACTGTGCACAGTACTCCAGGTGTGGTCTCACCAAAGCCCTGTACAATTGTAGTGAGACTTCCATACTTTTGTGCTCCAACACCCTTGCAATAAAGGCTAACGTGCCATTTGCCTTCCTAATTGCTTACCGCAACTGCATGCTAACTTTCTGTGTTTCCTGTACAAGGACACCTAAATCTCTCTGAACACTAACATTTAATAGTGTCTCACCATTTAAAACATATTCTGTTTTTCTATTCTTCCTAACAAAGTGAATAATCTCACATTTCCTCACATTATTGCCCACTCCCTTTGCAGACACTTTGGGGGGAATTTTCCTAGCCCTGAGGAGGCGGGTTTGGAAGTGGGACTGCCGGGATAATGGCAGAAACTGGGAGCGGGTACCGACCCCACTCCCAACCCACCTCCGTGCCATCTTCCTGGGAGGCGGGTCCCCTAGTCACGCAGGGACCCATCTCCTCGAGGCGGGAAGGGGATTGCAGCCATTTAACTGCCAGTTAACAGATAGTTAACAGGCAGTTAAGAGGATTACCCCCATTTTACCCCCGCAATTGCGGGCTTCCCGACCGCTGTGAACCTCGCCAAGGTCAGCGAGGTGAGCAGTTGGTCTGCGGTGGTAAGAGGGATCGAAAAGTGTGCTGCGGAGGTGAGTGATGGGTGCAAATGTGGAGAGGTAAATATGAGAGGTGAGTATAAAGTGTTAGAAAAAGTTTACTTACCTTTGTTTCTTCCTGCAGGCTTCAACCCTTGGGAATCCGAAGGTGCCTCATCTCAATGGCAGAGATGACAGAATGGCTGCTGCATTCTCAGATGCAGCAGCCATCTGATTTCTGCTGAGGAAAGAGGTTTGGTGAGTCTTCAGTAAAAGGGCTCACCATTTTGAAGACAAAAACGCTCTTCCTCTTTCTCAAGACTTGCCTCATTATAAGATCAGGCTCTGCTTCCTAAAAATATGGCTTGCTGTGTGAGATAGTTTCATCTCGTCTCCCCTTCCTCACTTCCCACTGATGGTGGAAAACCTTTGCATCTTCCCTGGATTATCCCATAAGGGACAGTGAATGAAGTTGGCAGGCCAAGAGAAGCCAGTAGCCTCACGCTAAATATGGCTAACTATGTGCTACCCAAATGCATTTTTTAATTACATGTTTACAAAGAGTTGCTTTCAGCTCAGCTGCAAGAACATCTCAGCCTTGGGATCATAATTTCTTTTTGTAAAGTATACAGTAACGTTTCAGCTCAGGTTCATAGCCTAAAGTGGAGAATATGCAGCACTCCTTAGATTAACAACTCTTTGATTCAATGCCCAGAACAGATAAATAATACACAGAATATCATGAAACTAGAGACGTTTAAACTCATGCCTAGCGTCTATGTGCAGTCGGGAGATTGTTAGTGTTTGACAACTTCTCAAAGCTGTCAAACGCTGAAAATTCATCTGTCAAAAATGTTTGACCCATAAAACGTCATACGCTAACATCCTGTCACCGGCTTTCCCTTAATTGGCTGGCTAAGCCCGCAGGGCGGGTTTAACAAGGTAAATCAAGGGAAAATAGCGTGGGTTGGCCGGACATCGTTGGGGGCAGGACAAAAACCCAAGAAACAGCAGTCCCGCCCCCAACTGCACCTAGCGTGAAAATCTCACCTTCACTCCCAACACATGAATCCTCATGTGACAACCTGGACAAATCATCTGCGATTGCGTTTTGCTTTGAAGTGTGATACTCAATCGTGTAGTCATATTGTGACAACAATACTGCACAATGTTGCATTCTTGATGCAGCCATTACAGGGATGGCAGATTTGGGCCCCAATATTGCTAGGAGCAGTTTGTCATTGGTTATCAGGGTAAACTTTCTGCCGATCAGGAACTGTTGGAATTTCTTGATTCCAAACACTATGGCAAGTGCTTCCTTTCAGTTTGTGCGTAATTTCTTTTGTTCTTTGTGAGGGTTCATGATGCGAATGCAATAGGTTTCTCTTGGTCATCGTCCATTATGTGGCTTATGACAGCTCCCACACCGTAGCCGGAAGCATCACACGCTAACTAAAGCTCACGCTCTGTGTCGTAGTGCACAAGCAGAGCATCGCTAGAGAGACTTCTCTTACAAGTATCGTAAGCTTCCTGTTGTGCTTTCATCCACTTCCACTGGACATCCTTCTTGAGGAGCTCGTGCAATGGTCACTAACTCAGGTAAGAAACGTGTGTGGTACTGGACCATTCCAAGGAATGATCTTAACTCAGACACGTTCTGTGGCTTTGGAGCATTGATGACAGCATTAACCTTTTCCTTCACTGGTTGCAAGCCATTTGCATCAACTTTCAGACCAAGGTACACAACCTCGGGCTGCACAAAAACACATTTGCTCCTTTTCAATTTGACGTTGTGGTCATTCAACCTTTGAAGCACTATATCTAACACTTCTAGATTTTCTTCCTCACTGCTTGTTGCGATCAGCACATTGTCTTGGAATTTGGAACTCCTTGCAAAATCCTATCCATCGTAACCTGGAAGATTTTGGGGGAGGACCTTGCACCATACGGCAGCTTGGTGTATGAGTGCAGTCCCTTGTGTGTGCTGATGGTGAGAAACTGTTGACTCTCTTTGTCAACATTCAGCTGAGCGTAAGCATGCAACAGGTCAAGCTTGGAGTAAACCTTTGACCCAGAGAGTGCTGCATACAAATCTTGCAATGTAGGTAACGGGTATTGCTCATCGTCAACTGCTTGGTTGATAGTAACTTTGTAGTCACCGCACAAGCGTACAGTTTTTTCTGCTTTGGGCACTACCACAATCAGGGTAGCCCATTCACTTTTGTCAGTTTTTACTAGCACTCCATTCTCTCTGAGCTTCGCGAGCTCTGCATCTACCTGACTTTTCAATGCATAGTAGCATTGTGTTGAGTCGCTTCTTTGAAGCATCTACATTGAAGACGTTTTAACTTTCTCAGCCAGTCTTTGCCCATGAGGGTTGGCCTGTATTGTAGCTCACTACAATAATAGGCAGCTTTACTGACTGGCCATTGTGTTGAACTGTACATTACATTTGTCCACATGTCTCTAGGATTTCTCCGGAGTAGGTTTTTAATTCTATGGCACTCTTTCTAAGTGTTATTTGATATATATGCCTTACTCATGATAGAGCGAGAATCGGTGGGAATCGCGGGCTGAGCGGCTGTATAAAGGCTCCAGAGACCAGGTAAGGCCTCAGTGCGAGAGTCGGTGGGAATCACGGGCTGAGCGGCTGTATAAAGGCTCCAGAGACCAGGTAAGGCCTCAGCGCGAGAGTCGGTGGGAATCGCGGGCTGAGCGGCTGTATAAAGGCTCCAGAGACCAGGTAAAGCCTCAGTGCGAGAGTCGGCGGGAATCGCGGGCTGAGCGGCTGTATAAAGGCTCCAGAGACCAGGTAAAGGTGTACCAATCTCCAGTCTCGGACCTCAGAGGGAAGGAGAAAGGTAAAAAGTTACCCAAGTGTGATGTCACCAGAAAGCACGTAAGTGATTGGTTGGTGAGTATTTCTCTCTTTTTTAAGCTTAAACTCTGTGGTTTATAGTTTCTAAGGTGCGATATCATCTAGAATCGGGGCAGAGGGTATTTAAGACTAATATTAATAAATTTATTTAATTACATAGAATGGGAGATCAGGTGATGTGTTGCTGCTGCAATATGTGGGAGCTGGTGGACACCATTGATGCTCACGGTGATCACATTTGCAGTAAGTGTTGGCTGCTCAAGGAATTCCGGCTCCGTGTTGAAGAGCTGGAGTCTGAGCTTCAAACACTGACACACATCAGGGAGGGGGAGAGTTACCTGGACTCTGTGTATCAGGAGGTAGTCACACCAATTAGATTAATTAATTCAGATGTAGTCCGTGGCCAGAGTCAGGATGGTGTGACTAGAAGTGAGGCAGGTACGGGGATCCAGGAGGTAGCGTTGGAGGAGCCGCAGCCCTTGCTCTTGTCCAACAGGTTTGAGGCTCTTACTCCCTGTGAGGATGGGAACGGGGACTACGGGGAGGATGAGCAACCCGGCCACAGCACCGTGGAGCGGGGGGGCCTTTCAAGTGGGGGGAGATAAAAGAAATGTTGTAGTGGTAGGGGATAGTATCATTAGGGGGATAGATAGAGTTCTTTGCAGCCGAGAGTGAGAGTCCCGAAGGCTGTGTTGCCTGCCCAGTGCCAGGGTTAAGGACATCTCCTCTGGGCTGGAGAGAAACTTGGAGTGGGAGGGGGAGGATCCAGTTGTCGTGGTCCATGTTGGTACCAATGACATAGATAGGACAAGGAAGGAGGTTCTGCTGAGGGAGTTTGAGCAGCTAGGGGCCAAATTAAAAAGCAGAACCACAAGGGTAATAATCTCTGGATTACTACCTGAGCCACGTGCAAATTTGGCTAGGGTAAATAAAATTAGAGGGTTAAATGTGTGGCTCAAAGCCTGGTGTGGGAGAAATGGGTTTTGCTTCCTGGGACACTGGCATTAGTACTGGGACAGGAGAGAGCTGTTCCGTTGGGACGGACTTCACTTGGCCAGTGCTGGGACTAGAGTCCTGGCGAATCAAATAACTAGGGCTGTAGAGAGGGCTTTTAACTAATTAGTGGGGGGGGAGGTTTTAAGAGAGCGAAAAAAAAAATGACAGCGGAGAAGGCAATAGAGCAAGGTAGCAGTGGGGGAATTAAAAACCAGAGCGTGTCAGGAAGGGACAGAATGTATAATGATAAAGGCAAAGTAGTAAAAGGGGTAAAAGCAGGAATAATTTGTCAGAAAACATATTTGAAAGTTCTTTATCTGAATGCACGCAGCATTCGAAACAAAATTGACGAGTTGACGGTACAAATAACTACACATGGGTATGATCTGGTGGCCATTACGGAAACATGGCTGCAAGATAATCATCACTGGGAACTAAACATCTCGGGGTATTTGACAATTAGGAAGGACAGACATGAAGGAAAGGGAGGTGGGGTTGCTATGTTAATCAAGGATGGAATCACTGCAATAGTCAGAAATGATATTGGGTCAAAGGATCAGGATAGTGAAATAGTTTGGGTGGAGATAAGGAATAAGAAGGGGAAAAAGTCACTAGTGGGCGTAGTCTATAGGCCTCCTAACAGTTGCAACTCAGTTGGTCGAATAGTTGGGGCTTGTAATAAGGGAACAGCTATAATCATGGGGGATTTTAACTTTCATATTGACTGGACTAATCAAATTGGGCATGGCAGCCTTGAGGAAGAGTTCATAGAGTGTATTAGGGACGGGTTCCTTGAGCAGTATGTAACTGAACCTACCAGGGGGCAGGCAATCTTAGATCTAGTCCTGTGTAATGAGACAGGATTAATAAAAAATGTCCTAGTAAAGGATCCCCTTGGAATGAGTGACCATAATATGTTTGAATTCCAAATTCAGTTTGAGGGTGAGAGAGTTGGATCTCAAACCAGTGTACTGAGCTTAAATAAAGGAGACTATGAAGGTATGAGAGTAGAATTGACTAAAGTGGACTGGGAAAACAGATTAAAGTGTAAGACAGTACAAGAGCAGTGGTCTACATTCAAGGAGATATTTTACATCTTTCAAGATAAATATATTCCACTGAAGAAAAAGGGGAGTAAAAGAAAAGACAGCCATCCGTGGCTTAGTAAAGGATGGTATCCGACTGAAAACAAGGGCATATAAAGTAGCCAAATCTAGTGGGAGGATAGAAGATTGGGAAGCATTTAAAAGCCAGCAAACAATAACTAAAAGATTAATTAAGAAAGGGAAGATAGATTATGAAAGTAAACTAGCAAAAAATATAAAAACAGATAGCAAGAGTTTCTACAGCTATATAAAAAGAAAAAAGGGTGGCTAAAGTGGACGTTGGTCCCTTAGAGGATGGGACTGGGAAACTAGTGGTGGGGAACATGGAGATGGAAAAGACGCTGAACAAATATTTTGTATCAGTGTTTATAGTAGAGGACACTAAAAATATCCCAACACTGGACAAACAGGGGGCAATGGGGGGGAGGAGCTAAAGACGATTAAAATCACTAAGGAGATGGTACTCAGTAAAATAATGGGACTTAAGGCGGATAAGTCCCCCGGACCTGATGGCCTACATCCTAGGGTCTTGAGAGAAGTGGCGGTAGGGATTGTGGATGCATTGGTGATTATTTTCCAGAACTCCCTGGACTCAGGAAAGGTCCCGGCAGATTGGAAAACTGCTAATGTAACAACCTTATTTAAGAAGGGAAGTAGACAAAAAGCTGGAAACTATAGACCAGTTAGCCTAACATCTGTGGTTGGCAAAATGTTGGAGTCCATTATTAAGGAAACAGTAACAGAGCATTTGGATAAACATAATTTAATAGGACAGAGTCAGCATGGTTTTATGAAGGGGAAGTCATGTTTGACAAATTTGCTCGAATTCTTTGAGGATGTAACATACAGGGTGGATAAAGGGAAACCAGTGGATGTAGTGTATTTGGACTTCCAAAAGGCATTTGACAAGGTTCCACACAAAAGATTACTGATCAAGATAAGAAATCACAGGATTGGGGGTAATATACTGGCATGGGTGGAAGATTGGCTATCTAACAGAAAACAAAGAGTTGGGATAAATGGTTCATTCTCGGGCTGGCAATCAGTAACTAGTGGTGTTCCGCAGGGGTCAGTGCTGGGACCCCAACTCTTTACAATCTATATTAACGATTTGGAGGAAGGGACCGAGTGCAACATATCCAAGTTTGCCGATGATACAAAGATGGGAGGGAAAGCAGTGAGTGAGGAGGACATAAAAAACCTGCAAAAGGACATAGACAGGCTAAGTGAGTGGGCAGAGATTTGGCAGATGCAATATAATGTTGGAAAGTGTGAGGTTATGCACTTTGGCAGAAAAAATCAAAGAGCAAGTTATTCTCTAAATGGAGAGAAACTGCAAAGTGCTACAGTACAAAGTGATCTGGGGGTCCTGGAGCATGAAACACAAAAAGTTAGTATGCAGGTGCAGCAGGTGATCAGGAAGGCCAATGGAATCTTGGCTTTTATTGCAAAGGCGATGGAGTATAAAAACAGGGAAGTCTTGCTGCAGTTATACAGGGTATTGGTGAGGCCACACCTGGAATACTGCGTGCAGTTTTGGTTTCCATATTTAAGAAAAGATATACTTGCTCTCGAGACGGTTCAGAGAAGGTTCACTCGGTTGATTCCGGAGATGAGGGGTGATGCACTATCAACAACACCAAAGACTATGAGTTGAACTTATACGAAGTAGGCTTTTATTGACTAAGAACTGGAGCATGCCTCTGCTAGTGGATCCATCCTAAGAGCTCCCGGGAGGAAGGGTGGTGAGTCACCTTTATACCCGGGCTTAGGGGTGGAGCCAGGGTCGGAGACATGCCCGGACCTGTACAGAGTTAACAGTGGTTTACCACATTCACCCCTCATTTAAAAAAGAGTCCGGCGGGGTGAAGTGTTTCAAAAGTTCGTATACGAATGTCTCTCCGGGGGTCTTGTCTGCCGTAATGATCTTCGTGGTGCCGTTTGTGGCGGTTCTTTGCCCGCGGCCGCTTCTCACGTGGGACGGAGCACTGGCGTGTCGTCCTCTCGGGGTAGGGATGGCACCGGCATGTCGTCAGTTCGTGGTAGACACCCCGGTGGTGCGTCGTGGGTAGTGGTGGTGGGTGGAGGTAGTGGATGGTGATCGATGGTGTTTCGGGTGGTACCTGAAGGTGCGAGGTCTCGAATTGAGACTGTGTCCTCCCGCCCGTCAGGATATGCCACGTAGGCGTACTGTGGGTTGGCGTGGAGGAGGTGAACCTTTTCGACCAGGGGGTCCGTCTTATGGCTCCTCACGTGTTTCCTGAGCAGGACGGGTCCCGGAGACGTCAGCCATGGCAGTAGTGATGTCCCCGAGGTGGATTTCCTGGGGAAGACGAACATCTTCTCGTGAGGGGTGGCGTTTGTGGCAGTACAGAGCAGTGATCGTATGGAGTGGAGCGCATCGGGGAGGACATCTTGCCAGCGGGAGATTGGGAGGCCCTTGGATTTTAGGGCGAGCATTCTCCGTTGCGTTCTCCCTCTCTACCTGTCCGTTACCCCGGGGGTTGTAGCTGGTAGTCCTGCTCATGGCTATGCCCTTCTCGAGCAGGTACTGGCGCAGCTCGTCGCTCATGAACGACGAGCCCCTGTCGCTGTGGATGTAATTGGGCACCCACTGGGCGCAGTAAGAGAAGAACCCTAGGCATCTCTTCAGGGCTTTTAGGCAGTGTGGGAGGGGTAGTTCCAGGAGGGGGCGCATTCGGTCGGGGTCGGGGCCGATGACTCCGTTTTCCACCACGCAGCCAAGAATAGCGAGGCGCGTGGTGCGGAACATACATTTTTCTCTGTTGTATGTCAGATTCAGCCGTTGGGCCGTACGGAGGAATTTTTCTAGGTTGGCGTCGTGGTCATGCTGGCCATGGCCGCAGATGGTGACGTTGTCTAGATAGGGGAAGGTGGCCTGCAGTGCGTTCTGGTCAACCATCCGGTCCATCTCCCTTTGGAAGACCGAGACCCCGTTGGTGACGCCGAAGGGGACTCGGAGGAAGTGGTAGAGGCGACCGTCGGCCTCGAAGGCCGTGTACTGGCGGTCCTCAGGCCTGATGGGGAGCTGGTGGTATGCCGACTTCAGATCAATCATCGAGAATACCCGGTATTGTGCTATCTGGTTGACCATGTCAGATATGCGGGGAAGTGGGTATGCGTCTAATTGCGTGTATCGATTGATCGTCTGGCTGTAATCAATAACCAGGCGCTGTTTTTCGCCGGTCTTCACTACCACCACTTGGGCTCGCCATGGGCTGGTGCTGCCCTCGATAATCCCTTCCCTCAGGAGTCTTTCTACTTCTGATTTAATAAAGCTCCTATCCCCGGCACTGTACCGCCTGCTTTTAGTAGCAATTGGCTTGCAGTCTTTGGCGAGGTTAGCGAACAACGGGGGGGGGTTTGACCTTCAGGGTGGACAGGCTGCATACTTTGCGCGGCGCCGTGTTTAAATTCTGCCGGCTGCAGACTGTAAGTGGGGGCAGGAGCCCGCCATATGCCATCGTGACGCTCTCCAGATGGCACTGGAAGTCTAATCCTAGCAGTACGGGAGCGCAGAGCTGTGGCAGGACGAGGAATTTAAAATCTCTGTACTCCACGCCGTTCACTGTCAGAGTCGCTACACAGTAGCCGCCGACGTCCGCTGTATGGGACTTTGAGGCCATAAAGACCTGGTGGTGTGTGGGCATAACCGATAGGGAGTAGCGTCGCCCCGTGTCGGGGTGGATGAAGCTCTCCGTGCTTCCGCAGTCGAAAAGGCAATTTGTGGCATGGCCATTTACCTTTACGTTCATCATGGACCTGGCTAGTTGATGGGGCCTAGATTGGTCCAGGGTGATGGAGGCCATCGTTGAGGTCGGTGGGTCGCTGTAGTATTCGCCCGTGCCGGGGGCCTGGTCTCGAAATGGTGTCCAAGATGGCGGCTCCCCCGCGGCTGGTGGTGCCCAAAATAGCGGCCCGCACGGCTCACACGTGGTTGGTGGGGTCCAAAATGGCAGCCTGCACGGTTCACACGCGGCGCTGCTGGAATTGGGGGTCGATTTCGCCCTGCACACTCTCGCGTAGTGGCCTTTCTTGCCGCATTTGGAGCAGGTCACGTCCTTTGCTGGGCATTGCTGTCTGGGGTGCTTCGCCTGGCCACAGAAGTAGCATTTCTGGCCTCTGGTCATTGTAGCTGTAGTTGGGCTGCTGGCGGCTTGTGGCCTTACCGGGTCCCAAGATGGCTGCTCCCGTGACAGCCACGTGGCCATCCGGTCAGGGGGGTAGGCGTCCATGTTCTGGAGGGCAACGTCTAATGAGTTAGCGAGGGCCACCGTCTTCTGCAGGTCGAGCCCCCTCTGTTCCAGCAGCCTCTGCCGAGTATAGTTGGACCTGATGCCGGCTACGTAGGCGTCTCGGATCAGGTCTTCCGTGCATTCCTTGGCTGTCACCGCTTTGCAATTACAGGCCCGGCCGAGGACTCTCAGTGCCAGTAAATATTCGGTGCCCGATTTCCCAGGGCGCTGTTTTCGGGTAGCCAGGAGGTGTCTGGCGTAGACCTCGTTAACAGGCCTCACGCATTGTTCCTTTAGCGTCGCGATGGCGGCCGCGTAAGTTGTGGCACCTCGGATGATCGAGTAGACTCGGCGGCTCACCTGTGAGTTCAAAACAAGCCGCTTCGCGTCATCTGTAGTGACGGTAGTGCTGGAGGCCTCCAGAAAGGCTTTGGAACAGCTCAGCCAGTGTTCAAAGTTATTGGCTGCATCTGCTGCTTGAGGATCCAGGTCTAAACGTTCCGGCTTCAAGATTTGCTCCATGTCGAAAATTTAGTCAATAAAATTGATGCACTATCAACAACACCAAAGACTGCGGCCTAGAAATTCACTAGCCTTAGCGCCGCTTTTGAGGCGCTAGAGGGACTAGCGCCAGAGTTATGGCCAGTTGAAAAAATCCCTGGGGCCCTAAAGCGGCGTTGCACCGGTAGCGCTGCGCCGGCACCAATGACGTCATCGGTGTGCGCAGCGTCCCGGTTGCCATGCCGACGGGCCCCAGCGCCGAAATTCAGTTGCGGCCGCCTCGCCCATGGCAGCCGCAACTAAGACTCTGGCAACAGAGTCCAACATGTGTTTGCGCCGGCGCATTAAAGGCCCCGCGGCGGCCGGCCGCTTTCCCGCCGGCCGCCTGCCCGCAGCTCCCTCCCCGGACTTCTCCCCCCCCCCGCCCCGGAACAGATGCAAGCCCGGCACTTGTCCGAGGTGCCGGGCTCATTTTTAAACAGATTTGCGCGGGCTGCGGCCGGGTGCAGGCAGCTCCTCCTTAACGGAAGGAGGAGGCCTGCACTTCCCCAGCCTGCCGCACCGCATCGGGTGCCGCAGCACCGGAATTGCGGCGCTAAACGGCAGTTAGCGCCCTTTTCCAGGCGCTAAGACCCTTCAGTAGCGCCGGCAGCTGTTTGGGCGCGGCGCTACTGAATTTGTGCCGCGCGCAGGGGGACTTAGCGCCAGCACTAACTTCCGGCGCTAAAGCCCTGGCTAAGCCAAAACCCAATTTCTAGGCCTACGAGTTGAACATATACGAAGTAGGCTTTTATTGACTAAGAACTGGAGCATGCCTCTGCTAGTGGATCCATCCTAAGAGCTCCCGGGGGAAGGGTGGTGAGTCACCTTTATACCCGGGCTTAGGGGTGGAGCCAGGGGCGGAGACATGCCCGGACCTGTACAGAGTTAACAGTGGTTTACCACAAGGGGGTTGACGTATGAGGAAAGGTTGAGTAGGTTGGGACTCTACTCATTGGAGTTCAGAAGAATGAGAGGCGATCTTATCGAAACATATAAGATTGTGAGGGGGCTTGATCGGGTGGATGCGGTGAGGATGTTTCCACTGATGGGTGAGACTAGAACTAGGGGGCATAATCTAAGAATAAGGGGCTGCCCTTTCAAAACTGAGATGAGGAGAAACTTCTTCACTCAGAGGGTAGTAAATCTATGGAATTTGCTACCCCAGAGAGCTGTGGAAGCTGCAACATTAAATAAATTTAAAATGGAGATAGACAGCTTCCTAGCAGGTAAGGGAATTAGGGGTTACGGGGAGAGGGCAGGGAAGTGGACGTGAGTCTAGATTCGGATCAGCCATGATCCTATTGAATGGCAGAGCAGGCCCGAGGGGCCGTATGGCCTACTCCTCCTCCTACTTCTTATGTTCTTATATTAGAGCAGTCTGTCGCATGTCGATATATATATCAATATACATTGCTTGTTGATCAAAAGTTTTGTACGGAAATCTTTCTCGCGACTGCTAGCATTGCCGCTAGTGGCATAGATACTGTAGATGCCTAGTCTTCAACATCAGGTGTGTTCACTCCAATATTGTGAGCTCCTCCCTTTTGTTTTCGCTGCTTTGCATTGCCACTAGAATGGTTCTTACTTCCTGCTTTAGCTCGAGCTCTGCAAGCTGTTGAAATATGGCTTAACTTCTGGCAGTGAAAACACTTCGCATTTCTGTATTGGCAGGACTGTGGTGAGTGATTTCCATTGCAGCGATAACAATTCACTGAGCTGCTCTCACCGACATGCTTTTGACTCAGTCTCACAACATTAAGTTCGGCGGTGGCTTTGTGACTGTAGACCTCAGCTGCACTAGTCACTTGAGTTGGACGGAGCTCCCCAGCATTCTTAGATGCCATCTCCATAGATAGGGCAATTTTGCATGCTATGTCAAATGTTAGGTTCGGAGTGTTCAGTAACTTGGACTGTGCCGCTCATCCACCAGTCTACACACAAAGTTATCTCGCAACACACGATTGAAAAATGTGCCGAAGTTGCAATGCAAAGATAGGTTCTTAAGAGCTACAGTGTACTCACTGATGGTTTTTGGTTTCTGGTACCAAACTTGTAGCTCTCTACTATTTCTAACGGCTTTGGGTCGAAATGGTCCTCAAGTTTCTCGACAATGCCTTCAAGTGACACATCCTTCACTTTCCCTGGTGTGAGTAGGTTTGTCAACGTTCCAGAGACATCTGGCCTGATCTCTGTTAGAAAAATTGCTTCCTTCTGTTCACAAATTACTTGTCCGAGTTCCCCGCCTGACTGGAAGCCAGCCTGTCAATCAGGCTGACTTCGGGGTGGGGAACCTATCCATAATGTCGCATGCACGCTGTGGAGTTAAAACTCTGCCGGACCCCCTCCCTGCACCGGGTGGGTCAAAAATGTAAAATCCTGGCCAACATGACTGCAACTGCCACTTTGAGAGCATGAGAATGCCTCCAAAAAAAAAGCTGCAACACCAGTGTCTCCAAACTTAATGATTTATTTTCTTTGCATTTATGTCCCCTACCTTATATCTTGTATCTTCCTGTGGGCCATGATTTATGTTGTCAACGTGCTGATATTGAAGAGCGGGTGAAAACGCACATGCACACGCACGTGCACATGCACGTGCACACGCACGTGCACACGCACACACACATGCACACGCACACGCCCACACCCATTAGTTTACCCATGCTCGATAGTTGCAAGCTAGTAGATCTCTAACAGAACTTAATATACAGTACAGCAATCATTGCTTCTGGTGGCCTTCAGTCTTTTTTAGATGCTTGCTATATATTTATCATTGACGTATTTTGCATGTCCTTAACTGTAGCTTATTCTGCAGTCCATTTTCCATAAGTGTCTGCAACCAACGCAATATAGAAACATAGAAGATAGGAGTAGGCCATTCGGCCCCTCGAGCCTCCTCCGCCATTTAATGGGATCATGGCTGATCATCCAAATTGAGTACCCTGTCCCTGCTTTCTCCCCATAACCCTTGACCCCTTTAGCCTTAAGAAATATATCTAACTCCTTCTTGAATATATTTAATGAATTGGCCTCAACTGCCTTCTGTGGTAGAGAATTCCACAGGTTCACCACTCTCTGGGTGAAGAAATTCCTCCTCATCTCTGACCTAAATTGCTTACCCCTTATCTTTAGACTGTGACCCCTGGTTCTGGACTCCCCCGCCATTGGGAACATCCTTCCTGCATCTAGTCTGTCTAGTCCTGTTAGAAATTTATAAGTTCCAATGAGATCCCCTCTCATTCTTCTAAACTCCAGCGAGTATAAGCCAAATCGACCCAATCTCTCCTCATACATCATTCCTGCCATCCCCGGTATCAGCCTGATGAATCTTCGCTGAACTCCCTCTATGGCAAGAACATCCTTCCTCAGATAAGGTGAGCAAAACTGCACACAATACTCAAGGTGTGGTCTCACCAAGGCCTTGTACAACTGCAGCAAGACATCCTTGCTCCTGTATGCAAAACCTCTCGCTACGAAGGCCAACATAACATTTGCCTTCTTAACCGCCTGCTGCACCTGCATGCTTACCTTCAGCGACTGGTGCACAAGGACACCCAGGTCTAGTTGCACTTCCCCTTCTCCCAATCTATTGCCATTCAGATGATAATCTGCCTTCCTGTTTTTGCCACAAAAGTGGATAACCTCGCATTTATCCACATTATACTACATCTGCCATGCATCTGCCCAATCACCCAACCTGTCCAAATCATACTGGAGTTTCTCGGCATCCTCCTCACAGCACACACGCCCACCCAGCTTTGTGTCATCTGTAAACTTGGAGATATTACATCTAGTTCCCTCGTCTAGATCATTAATATATATTGTGAGTAGCTGGGGTCCTAGCACTGATCCCTGTGGTACCCCACTAGTCACTGCCTGCCACTCGGAAAAAGACCCGTTTATTCCAACTCTTTGCTTCCTGTCTGCCAACCAGTTCTCTATCCAAGTCAGTATCTTACCCCCAATCCCATGTGCTTTAACTTTACTCGCTAATCTCTTATGCGGGACCTTATCGAAAGCCTTCTGAAAGTCCAAATACACCACATCCACTGGTTTTTCCTTATCTATTCTACCAGTTACATCCTCAAAAAATTCCAGTAGATTAGTCAAGCACAATTTACCTTTTGTAAATCCATGTTGACTTTGTCCGATCCTGTCACTGTTTTCCAAGTGCTCTGCTATTACATCTTTTATAATGCACCCTAGCATTTTCCCCACTACTGATGTCAGGATTACCGGTCTATAATTCCCCATTTTCTCTCTACCACCTTTTTTGAATAGTGGGGTTACATTAGCTACCCTCCAATCCATGGGAACTGTTTCAGAGTCTATAGAATTTTGGAAGATGACCAGCAATGCATCTACTATTTCTAGGGCCACTTCCTTAAGTACCCTAGGATGTAGATTATCAGGCCCTGGGGATTTATCGGCCTTCAATCCCGTCAATTTCCCTAACATCATTTCCCTACAAATACTGATTTCATTCAGTTCCTCCCTATGTTCCCCGACATCTCTGGGAGGTTATTTGTGTCCTCCTTTGTGAAGACAGAACCAAAGTGTGTATTTAATTGGTCAGCCATTTCTTTGTTCCCCATTGTAAATTCCCCTGATTCTGACTGCAAGGGGCCTACACTTGACTTCACCAATCTTTTTCTCTTCACATATCTATAGAAGCTTTTACAGTCAGTTTTTATTTTCCCTGAAAGCTTACTCTCATACTCTATTTTCCCCCTCTTAATTAATCCCTTTGTCCTCCTTTGCTGAATCCTAAACTGCTCACAATCCTCAGGTTTGCTGCTTTTTCTTGCCAATTTATATGTCCCCTCCTTGGATCTTATGCTATCCCTAATTTCCCTTGTTAGCCACGGTTGTGTCACCTTTTTTGTTTTATTTTTATGCCAAACAGGGATGAACAAATTCTGTAGTTCATCCATGCGATCTTTAAATGTTTGCCATTGCCTATCCACCATCAACCCTTTAAGTAACATTCCCCAATCCATCCAAGCCAACTCACGCCTCATACCATCGTAGTTTCCTTTATTTAAATTCAGGACCTTAGTCTCTGAGTCAAATACTTCACTCTCCATCTTAATGAAGAATTTGATCATATTATGATCGCTCTGCTCCAAGGGGCCTTGCTCAACAAGATTGCTAATTAATCCTTTCTCATTACATAATACCCAGTCTAAGTTGGCCTGATCTCTAGTTGGTTCCTTGACATATTGGTCCAGGAAACCATCCCATATACATGCCAGGAATTCCTCTACCACACTATTGTTACTAATTTGGTTAGCTCAATCTATATGTAGATTAAAGACACCCATGATAACTGCAGTGCCTTTACTGCACACATCTCTAATTTCCCATTTCCTGCCATCCCCAACCTCAGCTTTACTGTTTGGGGGTCTGTATACAACTCCCACTAACGTTTTCTGCCCCTTGGTATTTCTCAGCTCTACCCATACAGATTCCACATCATCAGAGCTAATATCCTTCCTTACTATTGTGTTAATCTCCTCTTTAAACAGCAACGCTACCCCACCTCCTTTTCCTTTTTGCCTGTCATTCCTGAATATTGAATACCCCTGGATGTTGAGTTCCCAGCCTTGGTCACCCTGGAGCCATGTCTCCGTAATCGTAATCATCTCATATCTGTTTACATCTACTTGCACAGCTAATTCATCTACCTTATTACGAATGCTCCTCGCATTAAGACACAAAGGGGGAGAAATTCAGTTGGTTGCGCCACCCATTAGCGCCTTAAGAGGGCGATGAGTGGGGCGCGAGGTGCCTAGCGCCCGGGCGCGGCGAGACCTGCGCCTCTCACGAAATTGAGCAGACATTTATCGGTGGCGCTAAACCGCAACGCCCGCTCAGCTGCGCGCGCAGATCCTGACGTCATTTCATGGTGCAACGCCCTTGGGGTGCCCCGAACCGGAAATTCAGTGGCGCCCCCTCCTTTCCGCCTGTCGCTCCCAGCGACTGGTTGACTGGAATGGTTCCCAGTCACTGTGGTGCTGGGGGGGCGCTATTTAAAGGGGGCTCTTCCTGGCTTCTTTGTGGTAGCCATTTTGGACCACTCCTTCTGTGAGAGAGAGAGAGATTTGCAGAGAGACAAAGGGAGAGAGCTTTCTGCATTGAGTCAGCACTTGCAGAGGTACTTCTGGCTTCTGACCAGAACTTTGTAGTTGGTTTGCTTTTTCACTGGCATAACCTTGAGTGGCCACATACTATGGGAGCTGCAATGGGTGGGAACGTTGGGCTTCTCCATTACATTGAGAGGGCTCAGAGACGCCGAGAGAGAGTGCCAATCATGGCCAGACGGAGGAGGGCCAACAGGCATCGGCACACGAGACCTTACCATCCCAGGGTTTTCCGCCAACAGTTCTCATCCCTCAACATGTCTAAGAGCAGTGTTTTCGGAGGCTGCGATTCAGCAGGGAGGTGGTCACTGAGCTCTGCCACCTGCTTCAGCCAGATCTACAGCCTCAACTGAGGAGCAGGACGTCCCTGTCGGTGGCAGTGAAGGTCACAATGGCTCTCAACTTCTATGCCACCGGCTCCTTTCAATCCGCTACTGGGGAGATTGCCAATATCTCCCAGTTCGCGGTGCATTGCTGCATCTGTCAAGTCACGAATGCCCTCTTTAAAAGGAGACATCAGTACATTTCCTTCCCCATGACCCCGGAAAAGCAGCAAGAGCGCGCAATGGGATTTGCAAGAATAGCGGGCTTCCCCATGGTCCAGGGCGCCATTGGCTGCACGCATGTGGCTTTGCGGGTGCCGCAAGAGAATGCCGAGGATTACCGCAACCGGAAGGGGTTCCATTCGTTGAACGTCCAGTTGGTCTGTGACCACAGACAGCTGATAGTCGCTGTCAATGCCCGCTTTCCAGGCAGCAGCCATGACACCTTCATCCTGCGCCAGACTTCTGTGGCAGACCTTTTCGAGGCCCCAGCTCACCCAGGAGGCTGGCTTCTCGGGGACAAGGGCTATCCTCTGTGCACCTGGCTCATGACCCCGCTCCATTCGCCCAGCACCCCTGCTGAAGAATGATACAATGAGAGCTATCAAGCGACCAGGAACATCATTGAGCATACAATCGGCGTGCTCAAGCAATGGTTCTGCTGTCTGGACCATTCTGGGGGAGCCCTTCAGTACTCACCTGAGCGAGTCTCCCATTTTGTTGTTGTGTGCTGCATGCTGCATAACCTGGCAATCCTCAGGACTCAGCCACTGCCACCAGACATTGGAGCACCAGCAGAGGAGGAGGAGGAGGAGGAGGAGCACCAAGACAGGAGGGAGGCACAAAGTGCAAGGGCCGTCCGTCAGCAGCTTATAGCAAGTCGGTTCTAGGTCCCCTCTGAGGGAATGGCTTCTGCCATTCAAAGAACATGAATGGAACCGTGCCGCAACCCCTGAGCCGGTCAAGGCAACAATTACTTCAAAGAGCAAACATGCACATTCTGAATAAAGACACTTCTTTATTTAACAAACTGTGTGCCCTTCCCACATGACAAAGTAATAGAGAGAAACCCCCAAAAAAGCAGTCAGACACATAACTGGCTCTCACAACCTGGAGACAATGAACAAAACAGTAACCAAAAAATGACCACGATCCTCGGTCTTCAATAAAACATTTAACAGCATTTTGCCACACCTCCTACTTTTTGCCCTTCGAGGGTGATCTGCTTCGCTTGTGAGATTCGCCCCTTCCCACCCTGCAGCTGCTCCGCAATGGGACCCCAGTGGCTGCAGCAAGGCTGGGGGAAGGCTTCTGAGTGTCAGAAACTGAGACTGCAAATGCCCTTGAGGGATGGCCTGGACCAGCTCTGGGCTTGGAGGGCCCGGCTGCTGACTGCTCCAACTCTGCATGGGCGGCAGCAGTCTGTCCTACAGGTGGTGGCAGCTGCAGTGGAGAAGTGGCAGTGTTGGCAGCAGGAATGCTGTCATTCAGACAGAGGACAGCAACTCCCTGGTCGGACGACACACTGGCACTCCCACGGGGCAGCACTGCAGCATGCGGAGCAATCTGCTGAAGCACAGACTGCTGGCCTGCTGTGTCGCGGCGAGGGCCCCGGTGATTCGTGCCCGATCCAGCGAGGGTGGCAGCAGTCAGTGCTCGTGTGGCCTCAATCTGCGTCTGCATGAGACCAGCCACTGACTGCATTGCAGCACTAAGCACTTGCGTGGCAGCCGCCTGTGCTGCGCCGAAGTCCTGGAGACTCCTTGCCTGTGCTGCGCCGACGTCCTGGTCACTCCTTGCCTGTGCTGCGCCGAAGTCCTGGACACTCCTTCCCAGTGACTCAATGGATTTGGGCATTCTTGCCACTGCAGCCAGGAGCTCAGTGTGCCTGTGCTCCACCTGGGCGCTCATTTCAGCGAGGAGCTGCACCTCTTCTGCGCTCACTGTAGCAGGATTCGAGGCCAGACTCTCCCTCCGGGGAGAAGGCCGCCAAGCTTCCCTACCCCCCCCGCGTTGCTGCAGCCCGCTGGGCCCCAGAGCTTCACCCTCCTCAGACCATTCCCCCCTACTCCCCTCCAGGGAAGACGTGTCCCCATTATGGCCATGGGCTGCCTCGGCTGAGGATGGCACTGATGGTCCGGCTTCCTCCTCGTCATCACCTTCAGAGTCACTCACAGTGGCAGCTTGAGGGCCTGCCTCCTCACCTGGCGAATCAGCATCTGAAAGCAGGGAGGTACAAGAGTTGCTTTAGCGTGAGTACAGGGTGGCAGCGAGGGAGGCATGAGTGCTGCAATGTACTGTATTGGTTCGATAGTGGCAAAGGATGCTGGTGTGAGGCACAAGTGGAAGGAGAGAGGTCAAAAAGGCGATGACCTTTCCATTGCTGTCCAGAACGGGGCCGGCATCTCCAGTGGCGACGGGGCCAATCATCCGGCCTGCCATAATCCGCTGGACTCGCTGCTCCAGATCGGTGAGGGCTTGAAGGTGAGGCCGGCCTCCCCCAGTCCATTGCTGCTGCCTCCTATTATGGGCGAGCTTGCCCTGCAAGAGAGAGGACGGGCTCTGAGTACAGTGTGAAGCCCTGATCTTGGCTGCACTGCCTCCCATGGTGGAATAGCCCTTACAGTGTGAAACCCTGATCTTGGCTGCACTGCCTCCCATGGTGGAATGGCCCTTACAGTGTGAAGCCCTGATCTTGGCTGCACTGCCTCCCATGGTCGATTAGCCCTTACAGTGTGTAAAGTGCTGAATGTGCGTATGAGTTTCATGAAAAGCCCATAGGTGTTGGATGAGGGCTGGGCATTGGGGCTTTCAGGACCCTTTGGCCATAAAGTGAGGTGGACATGCAGGGATGAAGAGGATTCTGAAAAGGGTACTCACCCTGATGACCCGAGTGAGGTCGCTGAGCTTCTTCCTGCATTGCACAGGGGTCCTAGGCACCATGCTGCTGGAGGTCACTCAGTGAGCCACCTCCCTCCAAGCTTTGCGATAGCCGTTGGGCAGCGGCCTCCTGCCAGTGTCCGGGAACAGGATAGATCACCTGCGCTCTACCGTGCCAACCAGAACCTGCAAGGCCCCCTTGCTGAACCGCTGCGCTCGCTCCCTGGCCCTCTCCATGGTCCTAGGCATAAGAATGTGGCAGCGGGTCTGTCCAGGCCGAGAATCAGGGCTCCAATGCGCAGGGTGTGGCTGTAATTCAAGATCGAACCTCCCCTTTAAGAGCTGACCGGCGCCAGCGTGTCTGCGTGCAATCGCTAACTGGCCGCACCTGCGCTGCGCCCGCCCTCGGTGGTAGTGCCTTGCTTCTCAGGCTTAGCACCTTAAGACAGTCGTGCAGCGCCTGTTTTAGCACTTCAAGCACCTCCTGGGGCGAAGCAGGTCAATTTAGCAGTAGGTGGCGATAATTTGCGCCGGGCGCAAAATTTCGCGCCAGCTCAATACTTGCGCCCCAAACGGGGCGATACTGAATTTCTCCCCCAAGCCTTCAGGCTTGTTTTTTTAACACTCTTAGACCTTTTAGTATTATAAGTTACTGTGGGCATGTTTGATTAAACCCTTGATTTCTCTGACTGCCACTTTTCTTTTCTCCTTCCCGACTTTTGCTTTTATCCTTGTTTCCCTTTCCTCTCTCTCTCCCTGCACAGGTTCCCAACCCCCTACCATTTTAGTTTAAACCCTCCCCAACAGCACTAGCAAACACTCCCCCTAGGCTATTGGTCCCGGTCCTGCCCAGGTGCAAACCGTCCAGTTTGTACTGGCCCCACCTCCCCCAGAACCAGCTCCAATATCCTAGGAATTTGAATCTCTCCCCCTTGCACCATTCCTCTCACCACGTATTCATCTGAAATATCCTTCTATTTCTACTCTGACTAGCACCTGGCACTGGTCGCAATCCTGAGATCACTACCTTTGAGGTACTAGTTTTTAGTTTACCTCCTAACACTCTATATTCAGCTTTTAGGACCTCATCCTAGTTTTTACCTATAATACAACACAATCATTTCTGAATAGCAAAGGTCGCTAAGTGTCCTTTTGGGCTGTGTGCACATGTAACTAATAAAACAATTTTTGTTCTACATTTAGCAACTACAAGCTGTTTGTATTTATGATCTCTCACATCGATTATTTTAATCTGCACTCAAATTGTTTTGTTCCCAGTACTCTATTTTTTCTCCATTGACAGAAAATATATTGCAGGCAATATTCCAACTTGCAAATGTTAAGCCATTTAGACAGGTCATTTGCAGACGAAATTCTCTCCTGAAAACTGACCGCCAAAAGAAAAACATAAGTACCCTTTTTCTCGAGAAATGGTCCATTCACTTTTTGCCATTTTGCATTTGCTACTCTGATTAATAAGTGGGTTTCACACATCCCTAATGTGTGAATGAGTTCAGATTAGAGTGGTACCCAATGCTAAACCATATGTGTAAGAACGTTCATTTACCATTGTAAAAAAAATAAGAGCCTATGACAGAAGCAGCCAAATAAACAACAAGAGAAGCTGTAAATATGTCACAATTTACTTGCTTACAGAGGATTTTTTTTTTATCCCTCTGCTTGATCTGTGGGGCTTTCTTCAGACGTCCGTGCAGCAACAATGGTGCAGCTGAAGCATTTAATGCTTGGACAGTCTCACTCTTTCATTTTAACTTTCTAATAAATAATTAGTTAAGTTATTGGCACTTTTGTGTATTGCTTTTGAATTTCTTTATGCATCAGTGTTGAGTTATTGCGTCTCATGCAACATTAAGCCAATTTTTAGGTGTCTGCTTGTATTTTGTCGCCGTCTGTCTACATGGGCTGGCAGGTGAGAGCTGTTTGGTTGATGGGTCCTGGAAGTGCCTGACACAAAATATAAAGGTCACATTGACTGATCTTCCCTCCTTCACTTGTTTCTGTGCATTTAATACTGAAATGTCGAAGTCAGGCTAAATATTGAGACTGTTATTGCTAATATCCTTTGAAGTGAAACATCTGAATCTTTAAAAGAAATGACCAGTAAGATTGCTCAAAGGGTAAACTTGTCAATATTTATTTGGTGTAATTTGAAGCTAAAATTTCACATGCTAAGTACAGATGGAGAAGTCCAAGCTCTGTGGGTGGAGGTAGCACAGCAAGTAAATGCAGTCTGCCAGGATCGTTGTATCTGGAAGTAAGGGAGGACAACAACAATAACAACAACTTGCATTTATATAGTGCCTTTAATGTCGTGAAGCATCACAAGGTGCTTCACGGGAGCGTTATCAAACAAAATTTGACAGTAAAGAGACATTAGGATAGGTGATCAAAAGCTTGGTCAAAGACGTAGGTTTTAAGCGTCTGAAAGGAAGAAAGAGAGGTGGAGAGGCAGAGAGGTTTAGGGAGGGAATTCCAGAAATTAGGGACTAGGAAGCTGAAGGCACAGCCACCAATGGTGGAGCGATTATAATCAGGGATGCGCAAGAGGCCAGAATTGGATGAGCGCAGAGATTTCGGAGTGGGGTAGAGCTGGAGGAGATTACAGAGATAGGGAGGGGCAAGGACATAGACGGATGTGAAAACAAGGATGAGAATTTTAAAATCGAGGCATTGCGGGACCGGGAGCCAATGTAGGTCAGCGAGCACGGGGTTGATGGGTGAAGGGAACTTGGTGCGAGTTAGGACACAAGCAGCCGAGTTTTGGATGAGCTCAAGTTTACGGAAGGTGCAAAGTGGGAGGGCAGCTAGGAGAGCGTTGGAATAGTCGGGTCTAGAGATAACAAAGGTATGGATGAGGGTTTCAGCAGCAGATGAGCTGACAGGGACAGAGATGGACAATATTATGGAGGTGGAAGTAGGTGATCTTGGTGATGGAAAGGATATGAAGATGGAAGCTCAGCTCGGGGTCTAAAAGGACACCAAGGTTGCAAATGATCTGGTTCAGCCTCAGATAGTAGCCAGGTAGAGGGATGGACTCGGTGGCTATGGAAAGGAGTTTGTGGCATGGGCAATGTTTGCTGGTATTAGCAGAAGTGCCAATGTAAGTGTACATGCTTACTCTTCCTCCTCAGAAGGCATAGTATGGCAGCAATGCCAACGTTTCTCTCCTGCTCCCTCAGGGACATAACTTGCACATATCACTTCTCAGAACACTCTTAGAAACAGAGGGTGGTGGCAGAGTTCCAGTTCAAAGTTCAGCTTGTAAAGAGTACTGCTAACTAAAACACCACACTAGCTAATTTGTCAATTCCTGGCCCTAGGAGGGAGGTGTTCCATGCACAAGAGTGCTGTTTGAAGTGCTTAGGTAGCTACTAACATCAGTTTACAGCCCCAGCCTGCAAACAACCACAGAGAGAGGATCAGGACAGCTGCTGGACCAGATACGCAACTCACCCAGTATGTGAAGATTTCCCTCATGCTTTTAGCCAAGTAATGCAGAAAAGATAACCAAGGGCGAGTTACTAGGCATGATCCCGCCCGAGCAAGTACCCGCCATTCTTAAATATTCTTCCCAAATTCACTTTCTTAATGCTTCCCACTGGAGCCACACCTGCCAGACAGCTGCAGAATGCACAAACTGTTGACTGATTTCAGGAGAGGTAGAGAGATCTGTCCAGGCTGTGAGCCCATGCCATATATAAATGTTATGGGCAAGGGATTGGTATCCTACTGGACCTGCTGTCAGATGGGAGTTAATAGATATTTTCTATATCAGCAGCAGCAGTGCACCTCCACCATCACTACAGTCCAGCAGGATGCATTTCTAGTTAGTGCAGAGCACCATGGAGTGAATGGCATCTTCAGGGCTATCTGCAAGACTGCGAGGGACCAAGGACATAACCATGTTCTCTCGCAGATATCGTGACTGCTGTTATTGAAACCATGAGCGCCCAGTTATGTGAACCTGCTGAATTTTACTGACTGGCTGATTATTTGGAAAGAACAGTAATGTCAAGCTATACCCACATTGGAGAACCTCGATGGGCTGTTCTCAGGTAATCATTTTCACAGAGTTTCACAGAGTGAATTAAAGTGGTTGCATTAACAATTACCATGTCGTTAAAAGCATACTTATGCTCTTAATTACCGATCCTAACTTTCTGCACTGGGTTTAATGAGCAACTAATTTGCAAATCCAGCGAGTTCTTAAAAATAGCGGGGAGGCTAAGGGCGAGATGCAGTTTGTGCGAAGCAAATGATAGAGCGGCAAGTTCTGCAGATTCACAACTCACGGCGTATCTCTTAATCTCCTGAACCTGCTAGCCGGTTTGCGCATTGATAACTTTCCGGGATCACTGGGCCTGCTTCTGGGAAAGGTGGGACTTGCACAAGTCGGACGGGTTGCACCTGAACCAGAGCGGGACAAATATCCTTGCGGGGAGGTTTGCTAGCACTGTTATAGAGTCATAGAGTCATAGAGTAATACAGCACGGATAGAGGCCCTTCGGCCCATCGTGTCCGCGCCGGCCATCAAGCCCTGTCCAATCTAATCCCATATTCCAGCATTTGGCCCGTAGCCTTGTATGCTATGGCATTTCAAGTGCACATCCAAATGCTTCTTAAATGTTGTGAGGGTTTCTGCCTCCACAACCCTTTCAGGCAGTGAGTTCCAGACCCCAACCACCCTCTGGGTGAAAAAGTTCTTTCTCAAATCCCCTCTAAACCTCCCGCCCTTTACCTTGAATCTATGCCCGCTAGTTATTGACCCCTCTACTAAGGGAAAAAGCTCCTCAGCATCCATCCTATCTATGCCCCTCATAATTTTGTACACCTCAATCATGTCCCCCTTCAGCCTCCTCTGCTCCAAGGAAAACAAACCCAATCTGCCCAGTCTCTCTTCATAGCTGAAGCGCTCCAGCCCTGGTAACATCCTGGTGAACCTCCTCTGCACCCTCTCCAACGCGATCACATCCTTCCTGTAGTGTGGCGACCAGAACTGCACACAGTATTCCAGCTGTGGCCTAACCAGTGTTTTATACAGCTCCATCATAACCTCCTTGCTCTTATATTCAATGCCTCGGCTAATGAAGGCAAGTATCCCATATGCCTTTTTTACCACCTTATCCACCTGTTCCGCCGCCTTCAGGGATCTGTGTACTTGCACACCCAGATCCCTCTGACCCTCCATCTTGCCTAGGGTCTTTCCATTCATTGTGTATTCCTTTGCCTTGTTCGTCCCCCCAAAGTGCATCACCTCGCACTTTTCCGGGTTAAATTCCATTTGCCACTGTTCCGCCCATCTGACCAACCCATCTATATCGTCCTGCAGACTGAGGCTACCCTCCTCGCTATTTACCACCCTACCAATTTTTGTATCATCCGCGAACTTACTGATCATACCCTTTACACTCATATCCAAGTCATTAATGTAGACCACAAACAGCAAGGGACCCAGCACCAATCCCTGTGGTACCCCACTGGCCACAGGCTTCCAGTCACAAAAACAACCTTCGACCATCACCCTCTGCCTTCTGCCACTAAGCCAGTTTTGTATCCAATGTGCCAAGGCACCCTGGATTCCATGGGCTCTTACCTTCTTGACCAGTCTCCTGTGCGGGACTTTATCGAAGGCCTTACTGAAATCCATGTATACCACATCCACTGCGTTACCCTCATCCACACACCTAGTCACCCCCTCAAAAAATTCAATCAAATTAGTCAGACATGATCTTCCCTTGACAAAGCCATGTTGACTATCCCTGATTAATCCTTGCCTCTCCAAGTGGAGACAAATTTTGTCCCTCAGGATTTTTTCCAATAATTTTCCTACCACTGATGTTAGGCTCACTGGCCTGTAGTTCCCCGGTTTTTCCCTACTACCCTTCTTGAATAATGGTACTACATTAGCGGTTCTCCAGTCCTCTGGCACATCCCCTGTGGCCAGAGAGGTCCTGAATATATGTGTTAGAGCCCCCGCAATCTCCTCCTTTGCCTCACACAGCGGCCTGGGATACATTTCATCCGGGCCTGGGGATTTATCCATTTTTAGGCCTGCTAAAACCGCCAATACCTCCTCCCTCTCGATGTTAATATGTTCGAGCATACCACAGTGCCCCCGCCCTATTTCTATGTCTACATCGTCCTTCTCCATAGTGAAAACAGATGCAAAAAATTCATTTAGAACCCCTCCTACATCTTCCGGCTCCACACACAGATTGCCACTTTTGTCCCTAATGGGCCCTATTTTTTCCCTAGTTATCCTCTTACCCTTAATATACTTCTAAAACATCTTCGGATTTTCCTTTATTTTGCACGCCAGTGTTATTTCATGGCCCCTCCTTGATCTCCTAATTTCTTTTTTAAGTATCCCCCTGCACTTTTTGTACTCCTCTAGGGCTTCCTCCGTCTTTAGCCTTTTGTATCTGCCAAAAGCCCTCCTTTTTTTCCTAATCCATTCTCGTATATCCCCTGACATCCACGGTTCCCTGTGGTTTTTGGAACCACCCTTGACCTTTACGGGAACATGTTGCCATTGTATGATCTCAATCTCCCTTCTGAAAGCCTCCCATTGCTCCGATGCAGATTTTCCTACAAGTAGCTGATCCCAGTCCATTTTGGCCAGATCCTGCCTTATCCTATTAAAATCGGCCTTCCCCCAATTTAGAACCTTTATTTCCGGCCCATCCCTGTCCTTTTCCATGACCACCTTAAATCTTACCATATTATGGTCACTATCACCAAAGTGCTCACCTACTAGCACTTTTTCCACTTGGCCGGCCACATTCCCTAGAATTAGGTCCAGTACCGCCCCCTCTCTTGTAGGACTTTCTACATGCTGGCTCAAAAAGCTCTCCTGGATGCACTTTAAGAATTCTACACCCTCTGAGCCTTTCACACTCTGACTATCCCAGTTAATATTGGGGAAGTTGAAATCCCCCATTATTATTACCCTATTATTTGCACATTTCTCTGAGATTTGCCTACATATCTGTTCCTCTATCTCCCCCTGACTGTTTGGAGGCCTATAGTACACTCCCAGCAAGGTGCTTGCCCCCTTTTTGTTTTTAAGCTCCACCCATATGGCCTCATTAGAGGACCCTGCTAATATATCATCCCTTCTTACTGCAGTAATTGACTCCTTAATTAATATTGCAACACCCCCTCCTCTTATACCTCCCCCTCTGTCTCGCCTGAAGATTCTGTACCCCGGAATATTGAGCTGCCAGTCTTGCCCTTCCCTCAACCATGTCTCCGTGATAGCAACAATATCATACTCCCATGTGTTTATTCAACTTATATATTTGCCCTGTCTACCAAGCTGACTTGTTTTTTTCTCTATAAATATATAAGGGCAAGGCTGGATGGCATCTATTTTAATGCAAGGAGTCTTGCAAATAAGGTGGATGAACTGAGGGTGTTGATAAACACATGGGAGTATGATATTGTTGCTATCACGGAGACATGGTTGAGGGAGGGGCAAGACTGGCAGCTCAATATTCCGGGGTACAGAATCTTCAGGCGAGACAGAGGGGGAGGTATAAGAGGAGGGGGTGTCGCAATATTAATTAAGGAGTCAATTACTGCAGTAAGGAGGGATGATATATTAGCAGGTTCCTCTAATGAGGCCATATGGGTGGAGCCTAAAAACAAAAAGGGGGCAAACACTTTGCTGGGAGTGTACTATAGGCCTCCAAACAGTCAGGGGGAGATAGAGGAACAGATATGTAGGCAAATCTCAGAGAAATGTGCAAATAATAGGGTAATAATAATGGGGGATTTCAACTTCCCCAATATTAACTGGGATAGTCAGAGTGTGAGAGGCTCAGAGGGTGTAGAATTCTTAAAGTGCATCCAGGAGAGCTTTTTGAGCCAGCATGTCGAAAGTCCTACAAGAGAGGGGGCGGTGCTGGACCTAATTCTAGGGAATGTGGCCGGCCAAGTGGAAAAAGTGCTAGTAGGTGAGCACTTTGGTGACAGTGACCATAATATGGTGAGATTTAAGATGGTCATGGAAAAGGACAGGGATGGGCCGGAAATAAAGGTTCTAAATTGGGGGAAGGCCGATTTTAATAGGATAAGGCAGGATCTGGCCAAAATGGACTGGGATCAGCTACTTGTAGGAAAATCCGCATCGGAGAAATGGGAGGCTTTCAGAAGGGAGATTGAGATCATACAATGGCAACATGTTCCCGTAAAGGTCAAGGGTGGTTCCAAAAACCACAGGGAACCTTGGATGTCAGGGGATATACGAGAATGGATTAGGAAAAAAAGGAGGGCTTTTGGCAGATACAAAAGGCTAAAGACGGAGGAAGCCCTGGAGGAGTACAAAAAGTGCAGGGGGATACTTAAAAAAGAAATTAGGAGATCAAGGAGGGGCAATGAAATAACACTGGCGAGCAAAATAAAGGAAAATCCTAAGATGTTTTATAAGTATATTAAGGGTAAGAGGATAACTAGGGAAAAAATAGGGCCCATTAGGGACAAAAGTGGTAATCTGTGTGTGGAGCTGGAAGATGTAGGAGGGGTTCTAAATGAATTTTTTGCATCTGTTTTCACTATGGAGAAGGACGATGTAGACATAGAAATAGGGCGGGGGGACTGTGATATGCTCGAACATATTAACATCGAGAGGGAGGAGGTATTGGCGGTTTTAGCAGGCCTAAAAATGGATAAATCCCCAGGCCCGGACGAAATGTATCCCAGGCTGCTGTGTGAGGCAAAGGAAGCGATTGCGGGGGCTCTAACACATATATTCAGGACCTCTCTGGCCACAGGGGATGTGTCAGATGACTGGAGAACCGCTAATGTAGTACCATTATTCAAGAAGGGAAGTAGGGAAAAACCGGGGAACTACAGGTCAGTGAGCCTAACATCACTGGTAGGAAAATTATTGGAAAAAATTCTGAGGGACAAAATTAGTCTCCACTTGGAGAGGCAAGGATTAATCAGGGATAGTCAACATGGCTTTGTCAAGGGAAGATCATGTCTGACTAATTTGATTGAATTTTTTGAGGGGGTGACTAGGTGTGTGGATGAGGGTAACGCAGTGGATGTGGTATACATGGATTTCAGTAAGGCCTTCGATAAAGTCCCGCACAGGAGACTGGTCAAGAAGGTAAGAGCCCATGGAATCCAGGGTGCCTTGGCACATTGGATACAAAACTGGCTTAGTGGCAGAAGGCAGAGGGTGATGGTTGAAGGTTGTTTTTGTGACTGGAAGCCTGTGGCCAGTGGGGTACCACAGGGATCGGTGCTGGGTCCCTTGCTGTTTGTGGTCTACATTAATGACTTGGATATGAATGTAAAAGGTATGATCAGTAAGTTCGCGGATGATACAAAAATTGGTAGGGTGGTAAATAACGAGGAGGGTAGCCTCAGTCTGCAGGATGATATAGATGGGTTGGTCAGATGGGCGGAACAGTGGCAAATGGAATTTAACCCGGAAAAGTGCGAGGTGATGCACTTTGGGGGGACTAACAAGGCAAGGGAATACACTATGAATGGTAAGACCCTAGGCAAGATGGAGGGTCAGAGGGATCTGGGTGTGCAAGTACACAGATCCCTGAAGGCGGCAGAACAGGTGGATAAGGTGGTAAAAAAGGCATATGGGATACTTGCCTTCATTAGCCGAGGCATTGAATATAAGAGCAAGGAGGTTATGATGGAGCTGTATAAAACACTGGTTAGGCCACAGCTGGAATACTGTGTGCAGTTCTGGTCGCCACACTACAGGAAGGATGTGAACGCTTTGGAGAGGGTGCAAAGGAGATTCACCAGGATGTTACCAGGGCTGGAGCGCTTCAGCTATGAAGAGAGACTGGGCAGATTGGGTTTGTTTTCCTTGGAGCAGAGGAGGCTGAGGGGGGACATGATTGAGGTGTACAAAATTATGAGGGGCATAGATAGGATGGATACTGAGGAGCTTTTTCCCTTAGTAGAAGGGTCAATAACTAGGGGGCATAGATTCAAGGTAAAGGGCGGGAGGTTTAGAGGGGATTTGAGAAAGAACTTTTTCACCCAGAGTGTGGTTGGAGTCTGGAACTCACTGCCTGAAAGGGTTGTGGAGGCAGGAACCCTCACAACATTTAAGAAGCATTTGGATGAGCACTTGAAATGCCATAGCATACAAGGCTACGGACCAAATGCTGGAATATGGGATTAGATTAGACAGGGCTTGATGGCCGGCGCGGACACGATGGGCCGAAGGGCCTCTATCCGTGCTGTATAACTCTATGACTCTATGGGCTAGATTTTCAGTATAGACAGTTTTGGGGCGCTAACCTTAGCGCCCGCCCGAAGTTAGCGCCCGCCCCAAAGTAGCGCCCCGTTGCCGGAAATTCAGTGGCTTCGCCCTAAGAGAGTGGTGGAGCGCTAAAAGAGGCGTTCCACTCCTACCTTTAGGCGCTAAGCCGGCGGTCCAGAGGGATAACGCCCAGGCGGGGCGCAGCGCGGGTGCGGTCATTTTTGCACTGACAGCAGACCCCGTGGTGCCGACCAGCTGTTAAAGGGGGAAGGGACGAATTGGTCTGCTGCCACGCCCTGCACACTGCAGCCTTGCAAAGAGGCCTCAACACTGCTGCTCAGACCCAGGGAGTCATGGCAACGAATGAGAAGGCCCGTCAGTGTGCCCTGCGCTTCTCAGAGGGTGATCTGGACATAATGGTCACAGCTCTGGAGGTGAGGCGCAAGATCTTGTTTCCAGAGAGTGGGAGGAATCCAACCCACCATGACTACACCAAAGCCTGGAAGCAGATTGCCCAGAGGGTGACGTTCACCGGCGATGCCCCCAGGACCCACAAACAATGTCGCAAAAAATACAACGATCTGACCAGGATTGTGAAGGTGAGTAGCCTTTCCAGTCTCCTCCTCATTCTTGCATATACACCTGACATGATGGGCAAAGGGAGCTGAAAGTCCTATTGGCCAGCCCTCAGCCAGCAGCATTGGGACAGTCATGAGCATCAAATGGCCATTCGGCACTCTACACTTTGGCCAAGCTATTCCACCATGGGAGGCAGTGCACAGTACATCAGGGCTTCACTCTGTCCAAGCTATTCCACCATGGGAGGCAGTGCACAGTACATCAGGGCTTCACTCTGTCCAAGCTATTCCACCATGGGAGGCAGTGCACAGTACATCAGGGCTTCACTCTGTCCAAGCTATTCCACCATGGGAGGCAGTGCACACTACATCAGGGCTTCACTGCGCACTTACAGCCCGTCCTTTCTCTTGCAGGCTAATGTAGCGTTTAATCGCAAGGCCCGTGCCAGGGGTGGCCGCGCCAAGCTGCAGAAGCTCACTCGGCTGGAGGAGCGCGTGTGTGTGCTCATGGGAGCCCATGTGATTGTCCCCACAGCGTGCGGTGTATCCGACCCTCCACTGCCCGGCAATGGTAAGGACCTCGCCTTTTGGCCCTCTCGCGTCGCACTGGCCCATCCGAGCTACCTCCTTTGCCACTGTCCCACCAATGCGCTGAATCCCACCAGTCCTAACTCCCTCGCTGACGCCGTCTCCTCACTCTGAAGCTACTCTTGTGCATTCCTGCTTTCAGCTGGTGACGACCAGGACCCTGAAGCTGCCAGTGACAGCACCTCCGACCAGGAGGAGGAGGAGGAGCAAGCCGGACCTTCGGGGGAACAGTCACGTCCCGCAGGAGAGGAGGAAATGCTTGACACCTCCTCACTGGACGAGTGCCTGGAGGAACTGTCGCAGGGCAATGCAGCTTCTGGGACCAGTGGCGTCCAGCCACCCAGCAGCCGTGCGCGTGGCCCGCGGCCTTCCCCCCAAAGGGGGGAAGGATCAGAGGGGAGTGCTGCTGCTCGGCACACTCGCCGTCACCAACGCGGCAAGGGTCCCCTAGTTCGGCCCCCTCCTCCCCAGCGGGAGAGTCGCGACTCCAGTCCGGACACCTTCACTTCGGAGGAGGTGCGGAAGCTGGATAAGATGGCCGACGACTCGGTCCGGCGCCACACGGAGCTCATGAGCGTGGTGGGGCGCATGCCTGAGGCCATCGAGTCGCTGGCGACCAGTGTGCGCGAGTTCGGGGCAGCAACTGCCGCGAGTGGCCGCATGCTGACTGATGCCGTCAAGACCCTGGCGGATGTGATGCGCGCGCACACCAGGACCACAGGGGCACTCACTGCTGCCACACGCGCTGTCTCAGGCAGGCATCGCCAGGGCAGCCGCCGCGCTGGACCATCCCAGCAAGCCGCCCCTCGGCTGATTGCTGCGGATCCTGCAGTGCGGGCCCGACCGAGTGCCACCGCGCCACAGCACCAGCCAGTGCATCCCAGACGCCAGCTGGCCCACATTGCGCCATCCGTCGTCGCCATTCCCCCACTGGGGCGTCAAGGGCAAGTGGCTGCAGCTGATGGTGGCCAGGCTCAGGTGCGCCACTCAGCAGACGGCCCCTCGAGGCCCAAACGCCGTGTAGGCCGCCCCCCAGCGGCATCTGGCGGAAGGGCATCTGAGCCTCAGGCGCCTTCCCCCAGCCTCGCAGCAGCCACTGGGCAGAGCTTGCGAAGGAGCAGCAGGCCGGGCAGGGGAGGCAAAAGGCTGGCCAAGGTCTCGCCCTCGCGGGCCACTCAGTAGAGGGTGTGGGCAGCTTTCCTTTAATATGGCGGTGGCCATCTTTATTTTGCCCATGGTTGTGCTTTTGGAGGGCTTATTTTTTGCGTTAGGCCGACGTTCAGGCCCGGTTTGAAGAAAGGTGGAGTGACTCCTCCCCAGTTTGTGGGAGTGAATCGTTTGTTGGGCTTTTTGTGGGGCCCGTTTATTGTTTTTGGGGATTCATGTGGGAAGGGCTTTTCATTTTTGTGCAATAAAAAATTATCTTTATTCATGCAGTCTCCATGGTTGTTCTTCTTAGTGTTTGTTGGCTTCGCCGGCTGAGGGCTTGCGGAGCGGCTGCATTCATCTTCCCTCATGGCCCCTGGCCATTCCCTGACAGGGGGCTTAGAAGTATCGTGTAATAAGGTGGCGTCGTGCGGCCCTTGGCCCTGGTCGCTCCCTCCTGGGAACGTACTCCTGCTCCTCCTCCTCCTCCTCCTCCTCATGCTCCTCCTGCTCCTCCTCCTGAGGTGCTGGTCCAACGTCAGGTGGCAGTGCCTGAGTCCTGCGGATAGCCAGGTTGTGTAGCATGCAGCAAACCACCACAAATTGGGAGACCCGGCCCGGCGAATACTGGAGAGCTCCTCCGGAGCGATCAAGGCAGCGGAACCGCTGCTTGAGGACCCCAATAGTTAGCTCGATGATGTTGCGGGTGGTTTGATGGCTCTCGTTGTAGGCCTCTTCAGCAGCGGTCCTGGGCGCGCGGAGCGGGGTCATGAGCCAGGTGCACAAAGGATAGCCTTTGTCCCCGATGAGCCATCCTCTTGGTGGAGGCTGTGCCTGGAACATGTCATGCACAGTACTCTGCCGCAGGATAAAGGCATCGTGGCTGCTGCCTGGGAAGCTGGCATTGACTGCCATGATGCGCTGCTTGTGGTCACATACCAGCTGCACATTCAGAGAATGGTAGCCCTTCCTGTTGCGATACTGCTCCCCATGCTCCAGAGGGGCCCGCAAAGCCACATGCGTACAGTCAATGGCGCCCTGCACCAAGGGGAATTCCCCGAGTCTGGCAAATCCCAATGCGCGCTGATGCTGGCTCTCGAGGGCCATGGGCAAGGAGATGAATTGGCTTCTCCTTCTGAAGAGTGCTTCGGTCACGTGGCGGATGCAGCGATGCGCGCCATACTGGGAGATGTTTGCTATGTCCCCAGCAGCGTATTGGAAGGAGCCGGTGGCATAGAAGTTCAATGCCACCGTCACCTTCACTTCCACCGACAGAGACGTCCTGCACCTGAGCTTTGGCCGCAGATCTCGGCGAAGCAGGTGGCAGATCTCTGCAATCACCTCCTTTCGGAATCGGAGCCTTCTAACACATCGCGCGGCACTCATGTTTAGGTAGGAGCGCTGCTGGCGGTATAGCCTGACTGGGTAAGGCCTACGTGGCCGGCGCCTGTAGCCCGCTCTGCCTCTAGCCAGGGCTGCCCCTCTCGCAATGCGTCTGTGAGCCCTACGGACATGGCGCTGCAGCTCCGCGTTGGCACCCCATGCAGCCCCCATCAAATCCTGGCAAACAGTCTAATTTTCAAATGGCCACTTGCAGCGCTATGGCCTGAGTCCAAAAATACCTGGCTCTTGCTGCTTGAAACCAGTTAGCTATCCTCCTTGTTGTGTCTCCAGAAATGCGTTGCACAAGACTGTTTTCTGAAAAAAGGCTGGCCTTTATACTGGAGAGGACGTTCCCTTTAATTAGCGCCCCCGGGGCCCGCGCTGGTTGTGTTGCGTTCCTTTTTCCAAACGCTCCGGTCGCCCGCCGCACAATGGGGCGGTCCGACTGAAGTTTGCAATCGGGGCGGCCAAAGGGCGTTGCACGAGGATGTGACGTCATTTTCTGCGCGCGCATCCGGGCGGGCGCTAAACTTTGCGCCGGCGCTAACGGGCAACTTAATTTGGGGCGGGGCGCAAACTGCGCTGCGCCCGGGCGCTACACGCATAGCGCCCGGAAATCACTTCTCTTAAGGCGCTAACTGCTGGCGCAAGCGACTGAAAATCTAGCCCTATGACTCTATAATGGCAAGCGTCATTTCCAGCAAGATTTGGCCCGATGTCAAGAGGTTATTAAACAAAATTAGGGCTCATGGGATTGGGGGTAATATACTAGCATGGATTGAGGATTGGTTAACAGATAGAAAACAGGGAGTAGGAATAAACGGGTCATTTTCGGGTTGGCAAGCTGTAACTAGTGGGGTACTGCAAAGGATCAGTGCTTGTGTTTCAGCTATTCACAATCTACATCAATGATTTGGATGAGGGGACCAAATGTATTATATCCAAGTTTGCTGATGATAAAAAGCTGGTTGGGAATGTAAGTAGTAAGGAGAATGCAAGGAGGCTTCAAGGGGATATAGACAGGCTAACTGAGTGGGCAAGAACATGGCAAATGGAATATAATGTGGAGAAATGTGAAGTTATCCACTTTGGTAGGAAAAATAGAAAAGCAGAGTATTTTTTAAATGGTGAGAGGTTGGGAAATGTTGGTGTTCAGAGGGACCTGGGTGTCCTTGTACACGAATGACTGAAAGTTAACATGCAGGTACTGTTGAATCCGTGATTCTTAAAGTATGCTGTTTTCCAATAACTAGACGGAGGCTGTAAATTAACAATCAACAGGTGTTTACTGGAGGAGGGTAGTCTAAAGACTAACAGTACAGAGGCATGCTCAAGGCTTATATACAGGTGTGGTCACTGCTGGTACTACAGTATACAGGAGCTGTAAAAGTAGTTCTCTCTTAAAGGTACATACACTACAATTCCTCCCCTTTTAGATTAACAGTACCCATAACTTTCAAATAACAGTTAACACTTTAACATGCACATTAAACTGAAATAGTCCATTTATAGATTCAGTCTTTGGGGCGGCTTCCTGATCCTTTCTGGATAGCGCCTTTCCTGAGGTTCTTGTTCTTGGTGCGGAGGTGATTCTGGCCCCCTTTTGTCGGTTAGTTCATCAGTTTCCGCTGCTACTGTTTCTGGGGTAGATGCTACCGGTATGTCGGGTTCATCCCCAGGTACGCGAGACATGGGGTTGACTCGTTCCTGTGACGCTAGGATCTGGTCAACGTGGCGTCTCACAAAGTTCTCCCCGACATCCACTGTGTACATTAGTGGCCCCTGCAGTGTGGATATCGTTCTGGGTTGCCATTTCTCTGTTCGGTAGTCGCAGGCCAAGACTGGTTGTCCTACATTGAAGCTCCTTGTCGGCTTCTCATTGATGTGCTGGAATTGCTTATCCTCAACATTTCTTCGCACATTTGGTCTGAGCAAATCCAGATGAGATCTCAACCTTCGGTTAAAGAACATCATGGCCAGGGTCTGGTTGGTAACTGCACGTGTCGCATTTCTGTAGGCTAACAGGAAATTGTCCACCTTATGCTGTAGTGGAATTTCATCATCACACATGGCCCTTATCGCCTTTTTAAAGGTTTGTACGAACCTCTCAGCCAATCCATTTGTGGCTGGATGATACGGGGCGGATGTGTAATGCCTTACCCCATTCCTTCTCATAAATTTCCGAAAATCTTCCTTAATCCGTGGAAGCGGATATTGCACCGTGTGAAGGACTGGGCTCACTGTCACCTTAAAATCCCCACCGATGCGGACCTTCTTTGGTTCCCCAGGCGTCTTACTCAACGACCTCTTCATTACAGGAACAATGGGTGTAGCCCACTCGCTCCAGTCCACTTTGGACAGTACTCCTGAACGTTCCAACCCTTCCAGCTCTGCTTCGATGGCTGGTCGGATCGCATAAGGCACTGGTCTGGCCTTAAAAAACTTTGGGCTTGCATTTTCCTCTATTTTAATTGTCGCTGTTATGCCTTTTAGTGTTCCGAGTCCCTCCTGGAACACTTCTTGTGCGTCAGTTAGCATTTTTGACAGTCGTCCAGGTGTGACGTCGTCATCCTTTTTGGCCTCAACCTTAAGTGCCTGTATGGAATGCCAATCTAATTGTATCTTCTGGATCCATTCACGTCCTAGTAGTGGTGGCCCTCCATCTGGCAATACATATAGGTCCATTTTGGGTATTTCCTGGCCTTTGTATGTCACGTTCACCCTTATTTTTCCTTTTGGGTAGACTTTTTGCCCCGTGTACGTCTTCAAGACAATCTCTGTAGCTTTCAAGGGTATATGTGAAAATAGCCGCTTGTAGTCCCTTCGGTTTATGACTGTTAGGGCTGATCCTGTGTCCAATTCCATTTTCACTTGGACTCCGTCTATCTTGAGCATGACCCAGATAGTCTGGTGATCCTCCATTTTGATTACCTTATGTAGTTTCAGACAACCCAGCTCCTTGCTTCCGGAGTCTGTATCACTTTTCTGTTCGTCTGAACTACTGTCCATCACCTTATGTACCTTTTTGTACTTCTCCTGTGGAGATTTCTTGCTGCTGGTTTTCTTCCCTGACCTGCAGACTCTTGCTATGTGTCCTGCATTTCCACACTGTCTGCACACTTGGTCCTTGAACCAACAATCCTTCTGGTCGTGTGTTGTTGTGCCGCAGCGATAACACTTCCCTGCTCCATATGACATTTCATTGGTGCCATATTCTTGCAGTCTCCGTTGTATCTCTGCAGCACCCCGTGCGGCTGCTTCGTGTGATACTGCCATGCTGAAAGCCTTGTCCAGCGTAAGATCCTTTTCTGATAGAAGCCGTTTCTGGGTTCCTTCACTTTGTAGCCCACACACAAACTTGTCCCTTAACGCATCTGCTAGTCCCAATCCAAACTGGCAGTGTTTCGATAGCTTGCGCAGTTCCGTTAAGTACTCAGCATTACTTTCCTCTTTATGCTGGTTCCTTTTATGGAACTTAATCTTTCTGCTATCAGCAGCGGTGTGGGGTTTAAGTGGTCCTGTAGGATTTCCACTATGCTTTCGAAATTGTTATCCACTGGCTTCTCTGGGGTTATTAGGTTTCACAGTTAGCCATAAGTTTTTGCACCCATGGAATTCAACAATACCAGTGCTTTCCTGGCATCTGGCACTTCATTCGCCTTGCAGTACACCTCAATGCGTTCCACATATGTCGCCCAATCTTTGACTTCATTGTCGAACGTAGTGACACTGCCACTCTTCGGCATCCCTGGGTGTGGTTAAACTGTCTAAAGTGGCATCTCCCGCTCTCTCCCTTCTCCGCTGACTCAAAATGGCATCTCCCGCGCTTTCCTTTCTTCCCGCGCTCGCCCTTCTTCTCCGCTGCGGCTTCTAAAATGGCGTCTCCCGCACTCTCCCTTCTTCTCCGTGGCTCAATGGCACCTCCCACGCTTCCTTTCTTTCCCCGTGGATGCTGTTCAGCCCTTTTGAGCCCTGGCTGCGCTCTGCACGTTCTCCTGTGCGTCTTGCTCGTTGCCGCTGCTCGGTCCTGAACCCCGGCTGTGCTTTACCCTCTCTCTCTTTTTGTTTTCCGTCGACGCCACTCGGTCTTCAACCCCCAGCCGCGCCCTGTGCGCTTTACCCTCTCTCTTACCCCGTCGACGCTGCTCGGCCTATTCTGTGCCGTCGGTCGGCTCCAGCCGCCGCTGTCCGGGAAGGGTCTGCGCTGTACCTGTTGCCAGTCTGTTGCTGGATCGTCGTGGCTGGAGAACCAAGCCCAGCTCTCAACAGCCTCCCCTGCGATGTTCACTCTCTGCCGGATGACTGGGCGGTTGCTCGTGGTCGACGCCCGTGCTTCTGGCCTCGACTTTCTTCCACCGTCCTCCCGGAGCGAATCCTTGAAAGGAAATGCAGAGTTACAGGTAGATTCGAATCGACCTCGTCGCCACTGTTGAATCCGTGATTCTTAAAGTATGATGTTTTCCAATAACTAGACGGAGGCTGTAAATTAACAATCAACAGGTGTTTACTGGAGGAGGGTAGTCTAAAGACTAACAGTACAGAGGCATGCTCAAGGCTTATGTACAGGTGTGGTCACTGCCGGTACTACAGTATACAGGAGCTGTAAAAGTAGTTCTGTCTTAAGGGTATATACACTACAGGTACAGCAATCAATTAGGAAATCAAATGGTACGTTGGCCTTTATTACAAGAGGATTTGAGTATAAGAGCAAAGACATCTTACTGCAATTATATAGGGCCCTGGTGAGAGCACACCTGGAGTATTGTGTACAGTTTTGGTCTCCTTACCTAAGGAAGGATATACTTGCCATAGAGGGAGTGCAACAAAGGTTCACCAGACTGATTCCTGGGATGGGGGAATTGTCCAATGAGGAGAGATTGAGTAGACTAGGCCTATATTCTTTGGAGTTTAGAAGAATGAGAGGTGATCTCATTGAAACATACAAAATTCTTACAGGTCTTGACAGGGTAGATGCAGGGTGGATGTTTTCCCTGGCTGGGGAGTCTAGAACCAGGGGTCACAGTCTCAGAATAAGGGGTCAGCCATTTACGATTCAGATGAGGTGATATTTCTTCACTCAGAGGGTGGTGAATCTTTGGAATTCTCTACCCCAGAGCGCTGTGGAGGCTCAGTCGTTGAGTATATTCAAGACAGAGTGATGTGCCTCAATAAATCCGAGACTCAATGTTAGCGAAACAAAACAAGGCTTTTATTGACTTAGAAGGTAACACACAGAGGAGAATGTATCTTCCATCCAGAGGTCTGCCGTACTGGATGTGCAGCAGGCTGGGCCAGCTTACATAGGAGCCAGGTATGGGCGGAGCCCTACACACAGTACAATACAATAGAAATGAAACTGAAACCAACCACAGTCACAGGCGGAGAAATACTGATGAGTGATGAATGGAATATTTCATCACACAGAGGTCGATAGATTTGTGGATATTAAGGGAATCAAGGGATATAGGGATAGTGCAGGAAAGTGGAGTTGAAGTGGAAGATCAGCCATAATCTTATTGAATGGCAGAGCAGGCTTGAGGGGCCGAATGGCCTACTCCTGCTCCTATTTCTTATGTTCTTGGTGTTCTTAATTATTCTCCAACATTCCAAACCTCCTTGCCTCATCAAAGACTGTTAAGGCTTTCCCTTTAGCAAACCTGAATGCCCTCACAGCTTCCTGTTTCAAAAGCCACTTTTTTCCACAGGCCTCTCTGTCACAGCAACTTCCTTACATCTCCCTTAACTCCATCTTTACAGACTGAGATAAAAGAGTTGTCCAACACAGTGAATGTGAGGTGTTGTTCTGATTACCCAGGCAAGCTAATGAATTGCTTAGTAGTTAGACCCTGTGGAAATCAACTTCCAATTTGCAAATTAACCACCTTCTGTCTAGTTGCTCCTTTTGTTAGATTTGTGAGAATATACGTTTGCTTTTTATATACAAAAACATTAAGGGCTGGAAATTGGATACCTTAGTGCCTCCTGTTAGCGCCTCCGGGGGTGTTAATGGGGCACAAACTAAATTCAGCGAGAGTTTAGCGGCAGCGTTAACCAGTAGCGCCCCGCTCCGCTGCGCAGACGATGATGACATCATCACCGTGCGCAGCGCCCCATTTTTGCCCTGCCTGCAACTTGGCCCGTGCCCCCTGAATCTGCGCCGGGCGATGACAGCGTCCGATTCAAGGGGCGGGAACAGAGCGGCAGGAGGCTCGCGGGGCACTACGTAAAGGGGAGATGGTGGGCGGGGAAAAAAAAATCAGCCAACTTACTTGTCGCAGCCCATTGCGTCTTTGAACGTGCTGTCCGTGCCACGATCTGTCAGCCCGGCACTCCTCTTGTGTGCCGGGCTGCTGGCACAGCACCCTGCTGCCCGGTGGTCCAGGTAGGGCCCCGTAGAGTTGTGGGCTTGTGGGCCCTCCCTTTTAATGAGGGGAAGAGCCCTTCCATGCGGCAGCGCTACGTGGCCCAGTGCATAGCGCTGCAGAACGCACTGCCCCGATACTCGGGGTCAGCGCTCTAAGAAGGAAGTGGAGTGCTTGAATTAGCGCCCCACCTCCCTCTTCGGGCGTTAAAATTGAATTTTGCGGTCGCCCGGTGCTAAAGTTAGCGTCCAGGCAATGTTAGCACCCCAAAATGCTCGACACCGATTTTTTCCCTCTAAAAGTGACTCTTGCTTTCAAATCTTTTCCATGGAACATGGTCAAATATCCCAAAAGGTGACTGCAATGAATATTCTTTTTTCCCGCTGCTTAATTGAATATAATGTTGAAAAGACACAGTAGCAAACCAATTTACCCCAGTGATATTCACATTTTTATATTGAAATAGAAGGTAATGAGTAGTCTGTTGATCCAACTGCAGTATCGAATTTTTTGTTTTCTTTACGACTGCCATGAATATTTGACTATATTTTTATTACAGCTGTTGAATGCAAAACCACCAGCCATTCTGCCACTGACTGCGTTTTGTATTCAACCAAAAGAGAATGACTATTTTGCAATTAAAAATTGTTTCTTACTGGGTGTGATAATTAATCCACTGTCAACTAATTTCAGTGAAGCCTCATTATTACAGTAGCATGGTGACTGACAGTAGCTGTTAATCAAGGCTCCCTCTTATTTGGGTTTAACTTACACTGTTGATACGAATGGAGCTGCAGCAGAGACATGGGATAACAAATTTTACTGTAATGGGACGTTTGTAATAATGATGGATCATCCTATTACTTGTAGCAAATTTAAGAATTATTTATATCACTTTCAGTCAGTTATCAACTGAAAGCAAAAGGATTTTAATGAGTATTTTTGCAGGATTTGTAAGTGCTTTATTCATGTCACTTTGTCACAGTTATAAGTTGCCAGTGGGTTCATGATTCTCATTTCCCTCAATATTTTCCTTCAGCCCGTGCCATTCGTTGAATGGTTTATTCCGGGGCAACACCAGCTTCGAATTGTTGTTTAAGAGTCTGCCAATTGTAGTCTATATTTCCTGTGAGTTTCAAACGCTCTGGTGGCTTCAAATTCTCCATGTCGCTTTTCACAATTTTCAGCAGATCTTCACCATCCTGGTACCATCTTATGTTCATTAATAAATAGACATTCTTATTATGAACACAGCTAGCTTTTGCTAGACACTTTTATTGAGCACATGTGGACTAGGTACAGTATCTGTAGAGGCCTCCATCTTGACTGCTGCCTTGTGGGTAGCCTAGTGCCTCATGGGTAATGTAGTCTTAATATACATACAGCTGGGTAGTGTAGTCTTATATATATATAGCTCTACACAGCTCTACGGCTCCACCTAGTGTCCACTATAGAATGACATGTTATTGATCATTACAGTTAGGAGGTGAGCCCAAGAGGGAGTGAGGTGAGATGGTAAGTGAGGTGGTGAGCCCAAGAGGGAGTGAGGTGAGATGGTAAGTGAGGTGGTGAGCCCAAGAGGGAGTGAGGTGAGATGGTAAGTGAGATGGTGAGCCCAAGAGGGAGTGAGGTGAGATGGTAAGCGAGGTGGTGAGCCCAAGAGGGAGTGAAGTCAGGAAGAGCCAAGTCCCATAGTGCAGAACACCACCAAAAAGAGTAAGAAAGAAACCAGATAAATTCAAAAGTAGTGATAAGGGGATGCCAAGCAAAGTCTGCAGATTGTGGCAGAGACTGAGAGGAGGTAAAGATTGTGACAGTTTTAAGATCCTGAATCTGAGGAGAACATGATGTGATGAATCTGAAATTCAGTGCTTTGCACGTGCAGGGAGCAGGAGGGTGTAGGGTAGTGTTTTTAAAGTTGAAGAATGCATGTTGATCGTTACTGCAGTAATGGAGGAATTAATTCACCAGACAGCCAAGAGTATTTGAGTTGATGTAATGCTCTGCATTTCCTTCCCATTGGCACATTAATGATGGAGTAGCAATATTGCCCACTAATGTAAATCCATTGTTAACCCGTTGTAATTTGCACTCTTATATTTGCCGTGCAGAGTGGGTTTGTACCAGTAATACTGTTCCTGATAGGTTTACCACCGCTAGGAGAGAGGGAAAAACAATTCTGAGGTAGCCTTTACGTGGCTGCAGTCTGTTGAATGGGGAAGGGTGGGGGGGCAGGGGGAGATGGGGAGGCATCAGTTTCTGAGCAGCAGCAAGATGAGCAACAGTAATGCCAGAAGCAGCAAAATCCCTGCTTGCTGAACTGAAAGCCAGATGAGAAAGATTGCTGAGCACAGAGGGCAGGAACCCCATAAGAGGGTGGTCCCGGCTGTCTGGAGGAGGGTGGCAGAGTCAGGACAACTTGCACCACTCCGATAACGGTCACATAGTTCAGGACGAGATTCGGTGACTTCATAAGGGTGGTCAAGGGTAGTTAAAGCACTCTTACAATACACATCCTCTACCATTCATATTGCCTTCATTCACTGCCTGACCTATCATGCTCTTTCTCTCTCAGCATCTGGGTGACATGTGAACTCAATTCTCAAAAGGCAACCTCTGTAAATACTCAAAACCTTCTTTACTCAAAATCACTTTGGCAACTCACGTAGCCTGCCTCAAGGATTACTTCTACTTTTCAAGGACACTTTACTTAATTTGACAATGCACCTCCACATCTCATTATCATGGGGGAAAGTATTTATGTCATTCACATGCCCTAAACATTGCCTTGTCTCCCTCCAAAGGAAAATATGCCTACGGCCAGTGCCAAAAAAATGCAACTGGGGAGGGGCAGCCGTGCTAAAAACCTAGCGTGTACGTTAAGAGGAAGCACTGCAAATCGTGGGTAGGCGGACCTGTGGGAGAGGGCAGGATTGGAGGTGAAGTGGCAACAGATGCTTGGTAACAGCTGGGAAATGCTCATCATAGGTGGTGTCAGTTTTAAGTGCTATTCCCAAGTACTGCACTTAGCAACTATTTCTTCAATGAGGAATGTCACTGTGTGCGCACCTAAATAAGCTCTTCTGTGTTTCACCGCACAGTTGAAGGAAAAGGCCGGCCACAACAATGACCACCCAGCCACTTGAACTGGCGAATTACCTCCTGGAACCACAGCCTCAGCTGCTGCCACTCGCTCACCAATTCCATCATAGTATCTTACTTGCGCAACCACCAGCACAGAAACACCCCTCGGGAGGTAGTAGCTAGAGAGTCATAAGGACTATCAGTGGGTGAAGTGCTGCATATTAGTGAAAATAAGGACCTGGGAGTAGAAGAGAGGGAGAGTGCCGTTCCTCCATTAAGAATGGAGAAACAACCTCCCTCGACTGTGGACTCTTAGGGACCCAGGTCTCAGAAGCCCAGTCTTCAAAAGAGCTATCATTAAAGACCATCAATCTCATGTACAGGCAGCGGAGACAGTTTCCAGACATGGTTGAGATGATGAACAAGTGAGAGGAGTTCACCATCTTCATCTGCAGCCGACGGCACAAATTTTCCCACGAACTGCAAAACAGACTGAAGACTATGACAGCCTGAGAGATTTCTGTGGTTTCAAGAGGCAAGGAACAGCTTCTCGGGACATTGGTAGCTTCTGGAACAGCAGCTGCCATAGATACTTTGAAGAGAATACTTTATAGGACACTCTTGTAGTGGCAAGGGTCTCATTGTATCGGTTGACTGTAAAGGAAATAGCCATATTCCAAGAAATACACCATCCTATGAACAGAATTCTGACTTTATTAAAACATGAAAACTGGGTTTAAAAATCTAAAAGCCTCAATGACCCAAACTGTAAACAGAATACAAGCTTTTGAGATAAAATCAGTTGTTGACACTGAGACAATGGCCCTATTGAAGCAAAGGGTTGGAGTTTCCCAGAAGTCTGCAGTTTGGAAAAAACACAATAGCTATACTCAGTTTAAAGTGTTAAAAACTAACACTTAACTTAAGAACATAAGAACATAAGAAGTAGGAGCAGGAGTAGGCCATACGGCCCCTCAGGCCTGCTCTGCCATTCAATAGGATCATGGCTGATCCGAATCTAGACTCATGTCCACTTCCCTGCCTTCTCCCCGTAACCCCTAATTCCCTTATCTGCTAGGAAACTGTCTATCTCCGTTTTAAATGTATTTAATGTTGCAGCTTCCACAGCTCTCTGGGATAGCAAATTCCATAGATTTACTACCCTCTGAGTGAAGAAGTTTCTCCTCATCTCAGTTTTGAAAGGGCAGCCCCTTATTCTAAGATTATGCCCCCTAGTTCTAGTCTCACCCATCAGTGGAAACATCCTCACCGCATCCACCCGATCAAGCCCCCTCACAATCTTATATGTTTTGATAAGATCGCCTCTCATTCTTCTGAACTCCAATGAGTAGAGGCCCAACCTACTCAACCTTTCCTCATACGTCAACCCCCTCACCTCCGGAATCAACCGAGTGAACCTTCTCTGAACCGCCTCGAGAGCAAGTATATCTTTTCTTAAATATGGAAACCAAAACTGCACGCAGCATTCCAGGTGTGGCCTCACCAATACCCTGTACAACTGCAGCAAGACTTCCCTGCTTTTATACTCCATCCCCCTTGCAATAAAAGCCAAGATTCCATTGGCCTTCCTGATCACCTGCTGCACCTGCATACTAACTTTTTGTGTTTCATGCACCAGGACCCCCAGATCCCTTTGTACTGTTGCACTTTGCAGTTTCTCTCCGTTTAGATAATAACTTGCTCTTTGATTTTTTCTGCAAAAGTGCATAACCTCACAGTTTCCAATATTATATTCCATCTGCCAAATCTCTGCCCACTCACTTAGCCTGCCTATGTCCTTTTGCGGGTTTTTTATGTCCTCCTAACTCGCTACTTTCCCTCCCATCTTTGCATCATCGGCAAACTTGGATATGTTGCACTCGGTCCCTTCCTCCAAATCGTTAATATAGATTGTAAAGAGTTGGGGCCCCAGCACTGACCCCTGCGGAACACCACTAGTTACTGATTGCCAGCCCGAGAATGAATCATTTATCCCAACTCTTTGCTTTCTGTTAGATAGCCAATCTTCCACCCATGCCAGTATATTACCCCCAATCCCGTGATTTTTTATCTTGATCAGTAATCTTTTGTGTGGAACCTTGTCAAATGCCTTTTGTAAGTTCCAATGCACTACATCCACTGGTTCCCCTTTATCCACCCTGTATGTTACGTCCTCAAAGAATTCGAGCAAATTTGTCAAACATGACTTCCCCTTCATAAAACCATGCTGACTCTGTCCTATTAAATTATGTTTATCCAAATGCTCTGTTACTGTTTCCTTAATAATGGACTCCAACATTTTGCCAACCACAGATGTTAGGCTAACTGGTCTATAGTTTCCAGCTTTTTGTCTACTTCCCTTCTTAAATAAGGGTGTTACATGAGCAGCTTTCCAATCTGCCAGGACCTTTCCTGAGTCCAGGGAGTTTTGGAAAATAATCACCAATGCATCCACAATCCCTACCACCACTTCTCGCAAGACCCTAGGATGTAGGCCATCAGGTCCGGGGGATTTCTCTGCCTTAAGTCCCATTATTTTACCGAGTACCATCTCCTTAGTGATTTTAATTGTATTTAGCTCCTCCTCCCCCCCATTGCCCCCTGTTTGTCCAGTGTTGGGATATTTTTAGTGTCCTCTACTGTAAAGACTGATACAAAATATTTGTTCAGCGTCTTTGCCATCTCCATGTTCCCCATGACTAGTTTCCCGGTCTCATCCTCTAAGGGACCAATGTTCACTTTAGCCACCCTTTTTCTTTTTATATAGCTGTAGAAACTCTTGCTATCTGTTTTTATATTTTTTGCTAGTTTACTTTCATAATCTATCTTCCCTTTCTTAATTAATCTTTTAGTTATTGTTTGCTGGCTTTTAAATCCTTCCCAATCTTCTATCCTCCCACTAGATTTGGCTACTTTATATGCCCTTGTTTTCAGTCGGATACTATCCTTTATTACTTTACTAAGCCACGGATGGCTGTCTTTTCTTTTACTCCCCTCTTTCCTCAGTGGAATATATTTACCTTGAAAGATGTGAAATATCTCCTTGAATGTAGACCACTGCTCTTGTACCGTCTTACACTTTAATCTGTTTTCCCAGTCCACTTTAGTCAATTCTACTCTCATACCTTCATAGTCTCCTTTATTTAAGCTCAGTATGCTGGTTTGAGATCCAACTCGCTCACCCTCAAACTGAATTTGGAATTCAACCATATTATGGTCACTCATTCCAAGGGGATCCTATACTAGGACATATTTTATTAATCCTGTCTCATTACACAGGACCAGATCTAAGATTGCCTGCCCCCTGGTTGGTTCAGCTACATACTGCTCAAGGAACCCGTCCCTAATACACTCTATGAACTCTTCCTCAAGGCTGCCATGCCCAATTTGATTAGTCCAGTCAATATGAAAGTTAAAATCCCCCATGATTATAGCTGTTCCCTTATTACAAGCCCCAACTATTTCCTGATTTATACTCCAACCAACAGAGTTGAAACTGTTAGGAGACCTGTAGACTACGCCCACTAGTGACTTTTTCCCCTTATTATTCCTTATCTCCATCCAAACTGTTTCACTATCCTGAACCTTTGACCCAATATCGTTTCTGACTATTGCAGTGATTCCATCCTTGATTAACATAGCAACCCCACCTCCCTTTCCTTCCTGAACAGAAACTCAGAACATTAAAAAAACATGTGCCTTTGATAAATATCACATCAAATGAAACAAAGAGACATACATCTGTAATATAATGCAGCACGGTGGCATAGTGGTTAGCACTGTTGCCTCACAGCGCCAGGGACCCAGGTTCGAATCCGGCCTCGGGCGACTGTCTGTGTGGAGTTTGCACATTCTCCCCGTGTTTGCGTGGGTTTCCTCCGGGTGCTCCGGCTTCCTCCCACAGTCCAAAGATGTGCGGGTTAGGTTGATTGGCTATGATAAATTGACCCTTAGTGTTAGGGGGATTAAATACGTGGGGTTACGGGGATAGGGTGGGATATGTGTTGGTGCAGGGGTTACGGGGATCGGGTGGGAGATGTGTCGGTGCAGGCTCGATGGGCCGAAATGGCCTCTATCTGCACTGTGGGGTTTCTGTGATTCTGTGATAACCATTGAGGTAACTAGGGGGACAATAGTGCACTCGGTTGAAATGTTTTCAATTTACATGTTGTAAAATATACAAACAGAAGACTTTGTAGATATGACATCAATAGATGCCCCAAGTAATCACATTGTGTTTGTGTTGAAAATGGAAAAGTTAGGAGACATGCTGTCTGCATATAACCAGCTAAGGTGATTTAAGAATTGAACGAAGGACCTTCTTAAGAATGGCATCAAATAAATACATCTGTTATAACTGTTTTTTATGATAAGCTTTGAACACCTACATAGCAGACAGATTTCTGCAAGCTAACAGCTGAATTGACAGTAAGAATAGAAAAAAAGTCAACAGAAATATGACTAGAGATAATTAGCTTACATCAGCAGAAAACTTCAAAGGATATACCACTGAGAACGGGTATAAAATATGGAACTTTCAGATAGGAAGCCAGAAGTTGCTGAAAGGGGCAAGCGATTCTCTCACTCTTCAGAGGCAGGCTCTGTAAGTTTTTAATGCTTTGAGTCTCAGGAATCAAAACGGTACTTTTATTTGATTTTGATGGATATCCTGGATTTAGAAATAAGTAAGAAATGTAAAAATGTAATGAAGTTAAGATTTGAGAATAAGAATCTCTGAGAATAAGAATCATAAGCGAATTGTATTTTGAACTGTTAATGTTGGAACTGAAATCTCCAGCTGTTAACTACATGTCGGTTCTTTAATAAATCTATATTTTTTTAGAATTGTCACACAGAGTATTTCTGTATCAAACTCGTGAACTCAATCTCTGTACACTCTTTGGTGAGGAGTTACAGAATTCTGGGGGAGTATTCTGGATCCTCATAATATCTCAAAAGTTACAGTCTAGTTAAACTTATTAAAAGTGCTATCTGGAGGATGGTAACATCTTCAAGTCATTCCTTTCCTTTAGAGAGAGATAGCCTGGACCTTTAGACCCAATTAAGCATCTTATAGAATTTGGCTATCTCTAACTTTAGCTGAAGGTGAATGTCTGGGGAATACGCCTGATCCGGGGTCGCCCAAAAAGGGCTAGGACTAGTAATTATCCCTTCATGACCACCTTTGTCTATTGAAACATTATTGGAGTTATCAGGCATTACTGCAGGGGAATTTATAATGGAGAACAAAGAAATGTCAGACCAATTAAATGTATATTTTGGTTCTGTCTTCACAAAGGAGGACACAAATAACCTCCCAGAGATGTCGGGGAACATAGGGTCTGATGAAAGGGAGGAACTGAAAGAAATCAGTATTTGTAGGGAAATGGTGTTAAGGAAATTGATGGGATTGAAGGCCGATAAATCCCCAGGGCCTGATAATCTACATCCTAGGGTACTTAAGGAAGTGGCCCTAGAAATAGTAGATGCATTGCTGGTCATCTTCCAAAATTCTATAGACTCTGAAACAGTTCCCATGGATTGGAGGGTAGCTAATGTAACCCCACTATTCAAAAAAGGTGGTAGAGAGAAAATGGGGAATTATAGACCGGTAATCCTGACATCAGTAGTGGGGAAAATGCTAGGGTGCATTATAAAAGATGTAATAGCAGAGCACTTGGAAAACAGTGACAGGATCGGACAAAGTCAACATGGATTTACAAAGGGTAAATCGTGCTTGACTAATCTACTGGAATTTTTTGAGGATGCAACTGGTGAAATAGATAAGGGAGAACCAGTGGATGTGGTGTTTTTGGACTTTCAGAAGGCATTTGATAAGGTCCCGCATAAGAGATTAGCATGTAAAGTTAAGGCACATGGGATTGGGGGCAAGGTACTGACTTCGATAGAGAACTGATTGGCAGACAGAAAGCAAAGAGTTGGAATAAACGGGTCTTTTTCCGAGTGGCAGGCAGTGACTAGTGGGGTACCGCAGGGATCGGTCCTTGGACCCCAGCGATTCACAATATATATTAATGATCTAAACAAGGGAACTAGATGTAATATCTCCAAATTTGCAGACGACACAAAGCTGGGTGGGCGTGTGTGCTGTGAGGAGGATGCCGAGAAACTCCAGGATGATTTGGACAGGTTGGATGATTGGGCAGAAGCACGGCCGATGCAATATAACGTGGATAAATGTGAGGTTATCCACTTTGGTAGCACAAACAGGAAGGCAGATTATTATCTGAATGGCAATAGATTGGGAGAAGGGGAAGTGCAATGAGACCTGGGTGTCCTTGTGCGCCAGTCGCTGAAGGTAAGCATGCAGGTGCAGCAGGCGGTTAAGAAGGCAAATGGTATGTTGGCTTTCGTAGCGAGAGGGTTTGAGTACAGGAACAAGGATGTCTTGCTGCAGTTGTACAGGGCCTTGGTGAGACCACATCTTGAGTATTGTGTGCAGTTTTGGTCGCCTTATCTGAGGAAGGATGTTCTTGCCATGGTAGGAGTTCAGCGAAGATTCACCAGGCTGATACCTGGGATGGCAGGAATGACGTATGAGGAGAGATTGGATCGATTGGGCTTGTAGTCACTGGAGTTTAGAAGAATGAGAGGGGATCTCATTGAAACTTATAAAATTCTGACAGGACTGGACAGACTAGATGCAGGAAGAATGTTCCTGATGGTCGGGAAGTCCAGAACCAGGGGTCACAGTCTAAGGATAAGGGGTAGGCCATTTAGGACTGATGAGGAGGAATTTCTTCACCCAGAGAGTGGTGAACCTGTGGAATTCTCTACCACAGAAGGCAGTAAAGATCAATTCATTAAATATATTCAAGAAGGAGTTTGATATATTTCTCAAGGCTAAAGGGATCAAGGGGTATGGGGAGAAAGCAGGGGCCGGGTACTGAATTTGGATGGTCAGCCATGATCGCATTGAATAGCGGAGCAGGCTCGAGGGGCTGAATGGCCTACTCCTGCTCCTATCTTCTATGTTTCTATGTAGCAATCAACCACCAGGCACATGTATCTCTAAGTCATGAGGGCTGGCATGGTAGATTGTCTCCTCACATTATGAAAGCCTCACAGTAGCTTCCTGTGTTTCTGGCATTAACAATCAAGAGAAGATGATTGTCATTGCACTGTAGCTGGACATTAATAGAATGAAAGTCTTTCCAATTCATCAAACTGAGGCAGTTGTTGTATGAGGCTTAGACTTCATCATAATTTCCACGAATTGCTACATGTGCCTTTTGGAACACTGTTGGTCTATGTAGCTGGGTAGCTCTCGCTTTCTCACTTTGTTTGTCTGCTTCCAGTGAGAATTTTTCAGCCCTCCTAAAGAGAGGATCAGTGACCTTCTTTACGCAATGATGATCAACTACCTGACGAATGTGGCAAAGATGACCTGATGCTGCCTGGAAGGATCCAGAAACAAAGAAATTCAAGGCAGTGGTAACTTTGACCAGTTCAAAGAATGCTGTTCTCCTGTTGGAAATGGGTTGCAGGTCTTCAGCCAGCAGATTATATATTTCCCCAATGAATGCCTTCTGAGGCATAAATGGTCAGAAAAGTAAGTAAGACTTTCTTGGTCTGTAGACCTTGATGAATGGCCATGAACACATAGCAACGAGATACCTTCTGTGAAGTCTAGCAGTTGATGTCATGGCCGAATCTCCAAAGCAGAGGTAGATATGCAGGCAAAGTAACACCAGCAAAGTAACAGCATACAAAATGGCCTCCTCAATGTGGTATTCACCTCAGGGATATATTACTGCAGTCCCTACTGCCACTTATATAGTGGCAATAATTATTAGAGGAGGGGGTTTGGGGTGGAAATTGGGGGCAATGAGTCAGAGGGTTTAGGCATGGTCCCTTGACCCCATTTATAGGAGGTAGATCAGCATGCCCTGATGGCCTTAAAAAGGACTGGAACTTTTTTGGGAGGATAATTCAGATGGAAATATTGTGCAGCCAATTTGAGGCTGCAAAAATTAAGAATTCCATTTATCACCTCAAATCCAGCCTGAATTTGGTAGTAATTCAGGGGGAAATCTGGACCAATACCTGTAAAAAAAAAACTGATTGGAATTATCTGAAACTTTTATGTCACAAAATCCATCCAAAAGATCATTCTGAAATGTCACTTCTATCTGTTACCTCAGTAGCTGCCAAGACTCGGGAGCTGTGTGTGGAAACCCCTCATTGCTTTCAGGCAAGTTTTTCATGCTATCAGTGCTCTTACAGCAATGTTAGTATTAAGTGTGTTGCTATATACCCCGTTGAATAGTCCAGTTTAAACACATTTGATATTATGTCTGAATAGAATTAACTCAAGTTCATTTTAAAGGCGGTTTTGAAAACAGGTCTCCAACTGATAGTTTGGAATTTGGTTAAATTGCAAGTAGAGAGCGTTCAATGACAATAAAACGTAGGTATATTGTGGACATTTCAGTGAAGTGATTTAATTTTATCATGCATTGGGTTCATGTAATTTTAACAGGTTACTTATTGGCAAATCATTTAAAGAAGAAAGACTGTTTTCCACAACTGTCAGTTAAAGTAGACTTGACAGGAACTGGAACACTTTCCTGTTGATTTGTCATATTGGATTCCCAGTGAGATTAGATTCCTAGGGCTGGCAGGTTATTTAGATGCTGAAGTGTACTGTCTTCAATTACTCCTCCATTGTAGCTGTCCCAGTCAAAGATCTGTGTGTGTTGGTGTCAAGTTTGTTCTGGTTTCAGTCTTTTCTAGTTGGGTTGCAAAATTATGTACCATCAAAGATTTCATCGGTGTGAGTGGAAACATCACTAAAAAATCCAGAATTATCACTGGATTGGAGGATTTTCAGTTGTTAGTAGATATGCGGTGGCATTGGTAGTTAGGGATGAAGTCAGGGGCAGAATGCAGCAAAGTAGCCAGAAAATGGAACAATCAGGAGCAATGCAAACTGGAGCCAGGATGAACGAGGGTATGAGCCCTGAGGTGAATAAGGATGAAGTGAGATCAATTCCTGTTATGTAGTGAATTGCACCAGGGAAGTCCACAGTCTCTGGGGTCAGTGTGCATTTCTGGGGCTGAGGCTGAGAGTAGAGGCATTCCTGGAGCTGACGTCAGGAGTGGAGGCGTTTCTGGAGTTAATGCCCAATGAATGCTGGTGAGAGCAGCAGGGACCATTCTATGTAACATGCAGGATATCTGCATTACTATTATTATATAATTAGAAGTCCTTATACATAGTTAGTTGCAGTGCTATTTTTGTCAATATTATCTCAGATATTGTTCAAAGATTTGTTTTTATACGTGTCCATTCATGTGCACATTTTGGCTGTCACTCCAGACTTTAGCTTATTTGTTCTAGCTCCTTTTTTTAGTCTTGGCCCCTCTCGGGCACCTCACCTGTCTTCTCCCCGTTTAATCATGGCACTCTTCCTTTATCCCCTCTCGGGTATATTGCCCTCCCAATTACTACGCCACTGTCTTCCTTTGTGCCTCACTTGGCAGTCTCCAAAGGGCCCATTGAGGCCCTCATCACTGTCTCCCTAATAGCAGCAATCCCAACAGCTCCATCATCCTCTCAACAATCCCAACTGCCCTATCATCCTTTCTCACCAACCTTCTCATCTAGCGTGCCCACCGGGACTAACCTCACCAACCTCCTTCATGCCCCCTCACCTTACTCACCACTATCCCATTCGACTGTGCCCATCTATCCTGCTAATCCCTTTTTGAATCTCTCCAATCAGGTTTCCGACCCTGCCATTGCACCAAAATGGCCCTAACCAAAGCCACAAATGTCAATCCCTGTGACTGTGACCAAGGTGCATTACCCTTACTTGTCCTCTTCGACCTCTATACAGCTTCCATAGTCCATCTGCTGTCGCTTGGTTCCACCCTTATCTATCCAATCATAGCCAGAGAATCTCCAGTAATGCTTTCTCTTCCCACCCCTAAACAGTTACCTCTAGAATCCCCAAAGATCTATCCTCAACCCCGTCCTCTTCCTTATCTACCTGCTGCCCCTTGACAACATCCTCCACAGACATGGAGTCAGCTTCCGCATGTACGCTGCCGACACCCAGGTGTACCTCTTCACCATCTTTTGTGACCCTTCCCCATGCCTCCATGTTATTAGATCGCATGTCCGACATCCAGTCTTAAGTGAGCCGTAATTTCCTTCAATGTCTTCAGCCATTTCCATCAATTCCATCCCTCTCACTGGCCACTGTCTCAGGCTGCACCAGATTGTTCACAAACCTTGACGTCTTATTCTAAGCTAAGCTATGTAGTGTATGTAACTATTCTACCTTTAAGAGAACTATTTTATGTGTGGCACTACTTTGCCTTGGCTGCTGTATACTGTAATACCAACGGTGACCACACCGGTATATAAGTGCGGTGTCAGGATCTATTGGGCAGATTCGCCCTGACCTTCGAATAGTAAAGTCCTGTTAAAGTTACTCTTGTAGTCTGTGTATTAATTCATTATAATACCTACAGACTTTACAGTGGCGACGAGTTCGATCTTACCCTGCGGCAACGATACATCCGAAGCTGTTAACGAGTGTCGAGAAGAGGCACCCGCCCTCGTCGTTCTGCTGAGAGAAAACTCGAGTCTGCAGAGCAAGGAAGAAGGAAGAATTCAGACACGAAGCCTTCCATCAGCAACAGGCACAGATTGTCCCTTCTGCCACGGTGGTGAGTGAGCCGATCAGCCAAGAGAAGCAAGTCGGCCACGTGGACTGTGAGTAAGGGGAAAAATAAAAAAATAAACGGAGGATAAGGGCGGTGAACTCGACCACGGTCGGGGGGGAAAGGAGCCGGACAGAAGTCGGGCCCAGAGGCGCTGAGACTGGGGCAGCGTGGAGCACGGAAGCCGCGGTACAAACGGGCTGGGAGACGCAACGGCGTCGGGAGACAGTTAGACCGCGACCGGCGAAAAAGGCCGGGAGCTACCGAGGCCACGAGGCGCGGCGACCGGGATCATAAGGCGCGGAGGCAATAAATAAATAAATAAATAAATAAACCGCGAAGAATCAGCCACAGCCCGGGGAGAAAAGGGCCGGGTTGAGGGAGGTCTGGGAGAGGCGTTTAAAGCCGCTGAGGGAGAGCTGCGCGAGCGGGAGAGACAGAGCCTGAGAGAGGCCGAGCGAGAGCCGAGCGAGCGGGAGAGACAGAGCCCGAGAAAGAGCGAGCGAGAGAGACAGAGCCCGAGAGAGACCGAGCGAGGTTCCGGCCAGCGGCTTACAGCAGCTGCCGTGAAGGACCAGGAGCTGGATCTGTCCGACACCAACTGGTTGTCTCCAGCGCCGGTTGCCCCTGCCGAAAAGAAGAAGGGGGGGGGAACAAGGAATGCAATCGGCTTTTCTAGCCGCGCTTCAGAATAAACTGAAGCCGGCGCACAGGCTACAAACCCCGTAAACCAGCGGTCGTCGCCCGAGGACAAAGCTTACCCCTCCTACCAGAGGAAGAAACGCGGGAAGCCGCCAGTTAGGCGGGGAAGAAGACAAGCACGAAACCGCCATCTTGAAAGTGGGCGGGGAAGAAGACAAGCGCGGGAAACCGCCATAAAAAAAAAAGAGTTAAAAAAGTTAAAGAAAAACTTCGTTATTGTTTCTTAATTTTTTTTTTTTTTTGTGAAGATGCCTAAGCAGGGTAACATCAACAACTTTGATTCCGAGGTGGAAGATTGGGCCACGTATGTAGAACGCTTCGAGGTATATTGTAAGGTCAATAAGATAGCAAATTATGATAAAGCTCTAACCTTACTAAACTCATTGGGTGCGAAGACATACGGGTTATTGAAGCATCTTCTATCACCAGCTAAACCGGCGGATCAGTCTTTCGTTAATATTGTTGCTGTCCTGAAGGATCATTTGAACCCCACACCGCTGATGTTAGCGGAACGATCAAAATTTTACGGGAGAATGCAACTAAAAGAGGAAAGCAACGCGGAGTACTTGGTTGAACTGCGTAGGCTAGCAAAATACTGCCAGTTTGGAGGAAATCTGACAGAGGCATTGCGAGACAAGTTCGTGTGCGGGTTGTCGAAGGAAGGAACACAAAAACGACTGCTCGAAGAGAACGATCTTACACTTGATAAGGCTGTCCTTATTGCAGCATCGCACGAAGCCGCAGCGAGAGGCACGGCGGAAATGCAGCGGAAGACAGCGGTACTCAGAGTGGATCAAATGACTTCGAGTACAACGAAATGTTATCGTTGTGGGAAGACAACACACGACCAGAACCAATGCTGGGTTAAAAACCAGGAATGTAGGAAATGTGGCAAGCTTGGCCACATAGCTAAGGTATGCCGGGCAGGAAAGATGACCAGCAATAATAAGTCACCGCAGAAGAAGTACAGAAAGGTACATGAGGTGACTGGGAAGAGTCCAGATAAACAGAATTCAGACGCAGACTCCAACAGCAAGGAACTGGGTAGTCTGAGGATTCACAATGTGAGTAAAGAAGCTGACCGACAAACTATCTGGATCACACTACAGATTGCAAAAGTCCAAGTGAAGATGGAAGTGGACAACGGATCGGCGCTGACGGTCATGAGTAAGCATGATTACAAAAAGTTATTCAAACATATTCCCCTACGGGATACGGAGATGGTATTGCAGACATACACGGGGCACAAAGTATACCCCATCGGAAAGATAGAAGTCAAGGTGAGATACAAGGACAAAGATCACCAAAGGATGGGCATGTATGTGCTGCCCGAGGGAGGTCCACCACTTCTGGGATGGGAATGGATCAGGAAAATAAAGATAGACTGGCATTCGCTAAACACAATGACGGTAGATTCCGGAAAGGAAGAGATCAAACCTGAACGGTTGTCCAGAATATTGGACGAAGCTAAAGAGGTATTCCAGCAAGGACTGGGAACACTGAGAGGAATTAAAGCAAAAATCAAGATTGCAGAACATGCAAGCCCAAAATTTTTCAAAGCCAGATCGGTACCTTACACGATACGACCGGCTGTGGAGGCAGAACTGGAAGAGCTTGAACGTTCAGGGGTACTGTCTAAGGTGGACTGGAGTGAGTGGGCCACGCCCATTGTTCCCGTCATGAAGTCTTCATCAAGTAACAAGCCAGGGGGACTGGGAAAGGTCCGCATCTGCGGAGACTTCAAGATCACAGTTAATCCGGTGCTTCACACGGTACAATACCCGCTTCCGCGGATTGAGGATATCTTTGCTTCATTGTCTGGCGGGCAACACTTCACCAAGATAGACCTGGCACAAGCATACTTACAAATGGAAGTCGAGGAAGAGTCGCGCCAGTATCTCACAATCAACACGCACAGAGGCTTGTATCGTTATAATAGACTGGTTTTTGGAGTAGCTTCGGCTCCAGCAATTTGGCAGAGGGCAATGGAGCAGGTCTTACAAGGTATTCCAAGCACGCAGTGTTACTTGGACGATATCCTGATTACGGGAGAAGACGAAGAGGAACACCTCACAAATTTGAAACGGATGCTCACCAGGTTGAAGGAATATGGCCTTCGAATTAATCGCCAGAAATGTGAGTTCTTCCAGAAACGGATCTCGTACTGCGGTCATGTCATTGACCAAGAGGGGCTACACAAGTCGCCTGACAAAATAGAAGCTGTCGTGAAGGCCCCCGCTCCGGAAAACGTATCACAGTTGAGATCGTTTCTGGGGTTGATTAATTATTATCACAAGTTTCTGCCAAATTTATCCACGGTGTTGCATCCGCTGAATACTCTGTTGCGGAAAGAAGTGCCATGGAAGTGGAGCGAGGACTGTAAAAAGGCCTTTCGCAGAAGCAAGGCGTTGATTACCTCTGAGGAAGTGTTGGCTCATTTCAACCCAACGTTACCTCTTCGGCTAGCTTGTGATGCTTCCCCTTATGGAATTGGAGCAGTACTTTCACACAGGTTCCCAAATGGCTCGGAAAGGCCAGTCGCATTTGCGTCCCGATCATTGACCTCCGCTGAGCGAAATTACGCCCAGATAGATAGGGAGGCCCTCAGCCTTGTGTGGGGAGTAAAGAAATTCAATCATTACCTGCAGGGCAAGAAGTTCACATTACTGACAGACCACCAGCCGTTGGTGTCCATATTCAACCCTAACAAGGCCGTTTCCACTATGACAGCGCAAAGGTTACAGAGGTGGTCCGTGTTACTTGGGGCACACCAATATGACATTGAATACAAAAGCTCCAAACAGCATGGAAATGCTGATGGGTTATCGCGCCTACCGTTGCCGGTAGTTGAAGAGGCGGCTGCAGTGGACCCGGTAGAGATGTTCCACTCGTCCATAGTAGAATGTCTACCAGTGACAAATTCGATGATCGAGAATGAAACAAGGAATGACCCGACTCTCTCTCGAGTCTACGATTTAACAGTGGAGGGATGGCCAGCACATGGCGAACCAACGCTGCCAGCATTTTCGCAAAGAAAAGAACAGCTGTCAGTGTGCCGAGGAACCTTGATGTGTGGATCGAGAGTGGTGATTCCACCCAAACTTCAGCATAAGGTGCTAAAGGAGCTTCACGAGGGGCATCTGGGTGGAGTGAAAATGAAGAACCTAGCAAGAGCGTTTGTGTGGTGGCCAGGTATTGATGGAGACATCGAAGAAATAACCAAGAGCTGTCTAGGATGCCAGAAGGTCCAAAACGCGCCACCACAAGCTCCTCTGCATCCATGGGAGTGGCCCTCATCTCCTTGGCAAAGGGTACACATCAACTTTGCTGGTCCATTTATGGACTCAATGTTTCTAATAGCGGTGGATGCATACTCCAAGTGGCCGGAGGTAATAAAGATGTCCTCCACCACCACGGAAAAAACCATCACAGCATTAAGGACCATGTTTGCCAGGAATGGGCTGCCAGAACAGGTCTGTTCTGATAATGGACCGCAATTTGTGTCCGAAGAATTCAGGAAATTCTTAAAAAGCAATGGGGTCAAGCACTACACGTCAGCCCCATACCATCCCGCCACCAATGGATTAGCTGAAAGGTTTGTCCAGACCTTCAAGAAGGCCATAAAGGCCATGGGTAATGAAAACATCAACTTACAACATAAAGTAGATAACTTCTTGTTGGCGTACAGGAATGCAACACATGCGGTCACAAATCAAACTCCCGCCATGATGTTTTTCAATAGAAGACTGAGATGCCAGCTGGATTTGATTAAGCCAAACGTCAGAAGGGACGTAGAGAACCGGCAATTCCAGGGCATGAATGAAAGGCCAACTAGATCTTTTCAGATAGGTCAACAAGTTTTGGCCCGGGACTACCGTACCGAGAAATGGCAGCCTGGAACTATTGTAAAAAGGCTAGGGCCGCTGCTGTATACCGTGGACATTGGTGACAGCATCATAAGGCGCCATGTTGACCAGATCATAGGGTCATCCACAAAGAGCCAACCTACTCCACAACCTTACACTGCTAATGTTGAAGCAGAGATACCCAGAACACCTACCTCCGATCTGGTGATACTGGAATCAGATGAACCTGACACTGTCCTTCAAGCCGATTCGACCTTACCAGAAGAACCTACTACCCCGCCGAAAACTACTACACCACTGAGGCGTTATCCGGATAGAGTCAGGAAACCTCCAGAGAGACTGAATTTGTGAACTGTTTTGCATAAAGTTGTATATATGTTATGATGTTATGTTAATGGGGAGTAAGTATGTTGTAAGCTAAAAAAGGAGGATTGTAGTGTATGTAACTATTCTACCTTTAAGAGAACTATTTTATGTGTGGCACTACTTTGCCTTGGCTGCTGTATACTGTAATACCAACGGTGACCACACCGGTATATAAGTGCGGTGTCAGGATCTATTGGGCAGATTCGCCCTGACCTTCGAATAGTAAAGTCCTGTTAAAGTTACTCTTGTAGTCTGTGTATTAATTCGTTATAATACCTACAGACTTTACAAGCTAAGCTTCCAACTTTATATGTTCTCCATCACAACTCTCCTGAATGGCCTCCCCTCCATCACCATCTGTAAACCTTAGCTCATCTAAAACTCTGCAGTATGTATCGTATCCCACAGCACATGCCTTCGTGCATCACCTGTGTTCTTGCTGACCTACATTGGCCTCCAGCGGCTCAAAATTAAAATTCTCATTCTTGTGTTTAAATCCATCCATGACTTTGCCCCACGCTATCTCTGTAACCTTCTGCAGCTATAAAAATATGAGTTGTTGCTGACTTTATATGAACATATTTTCACCGCTACCTTTAAGTATTTACTGCTCCTAATTATTGTTCTAATTAGTTTTGATGCTGTCTGTCCTTTTCCATTGCTGGATTGGAGTGACGAAATGAGGCTTAAAAACAACAACAGATGCGCTACGTAAATGTTCAGTCTTGCTGTCAATCAAAAAAAGATCCTGGTCTGTTCAGCATCCTACTAGCATTACAGAATCTGGTGGTACCCATTAGACTCAGGAGTGAGGTGACTTTTAAGAGCATCTGGTACCTTATGACTCACCGAGTGCAGTCTGGAAGTTATACGCTTCTGCCTGGTTCCCCATTTGTTTACTTGTAATTTGTTGCCTTTAGGAATATGCTATTTAGAGTCATCATAATCAGATGCCAGTAGAACATAATGTGCATGTGGGACAAAGTACAGCACTTTCCAATTGTGATGGACATGCGGTGGACATGACTTTTTGCACTGAATTTCACTTTGTTTCTACAATTGTGAAGAGATTAAGAAAATGGGTTGATGCTACCAGTGTCAAGTCCCATCACTAATCAATGATCTGGAGACAATCATAGATTAATTTATTTTCCTTCGGAGATGATGAAGTATTGAATTTCCTTCAATAAGAAACATGATCTGTCTCAGCAGTGACTCAACCGGCTGAAGTTTTTAATTGTGTTTTTTTGTTATTGTTTTTGGTCCCATTTGCTTTTTTGATGCAGAGTGACATATATAGTGAAATCATCTGACCGAATCTTGTACATTCACCATCAATTTGAGACTTGAGTTTGGATGCTGGCGGGTTACGCCTCTGTCAAAAAGAATTTATCTCAAAAACAAATAAAAGATGAGATAGATCTTATCTTCATATGATCAAAGATCAATCTTGTGCATTTACTAATCAATACATTTGAAAAATATAGTTATTTTTTTAGGATAATACATTATTTTTACAATGTGACATAGGTATAGGGACAGGGGTGGTGGCAGTATTGATCAAGGATAATATTGCAGTTCTACAGAGGGTCAATATAATAGAGGGTTCAAGGGCTGAATCTATTTGGTTAGGGTTAAGGAACAGAAAAGGAGCTGTTACAGAGTTGGGTGCTCATTACCCCCAAATAGTGAGGAGATAGAGGAGCAAACCTGTTGGCAAATTTCAGAGAAATGTAAAAATAATAGAGCAGTAATAGTAGTGGAATTCTATGACCCTAATATACACTGGGGAGAAAAACAGAGTAAAGGGCAAAGAGGGTGAAGAATTCCTAAAAGTTGTACAGGAGAACTTTGTTAATCAGTATGTTTTAAGCCCAACAAGGAATGAAGCAGTGCTGGATGTAGTTTTGGGGAATGAAGTAGGCAAGTGGAGCATGTTTCAGTGGGAAAACATCTAGGTAATAGTAATCATAATATAATCAGGTTTAAAGTTGTAATGGAAAGGGACAGAGAAAAATCAAAAGTAAAAATACACAACTGGAAGAGAGCCAATTTCAGTGATTTAAGGAGGGATCTAATACAGGTGGACTGGAAACAAAGATTGACCAGGAGGGCAGTAAATGAGCAATGGCAGTCCTTCAAGGCAGAGATAGTTCGGGTATAAACCAAGTATATTCCCATAAGGAGGGAAAATGGTACATTCGAAGCTAGAGCTCCCTGGATGATAAAGGAAATAAAGGTTAAACTAAAACAGAAAAAGGAGATTTATGACAAATTTCAGGTACAGAATACAATTGAAAATCAGGCAGAATACAGAGAGTGCAGGGGGAATCTGAAAAAGGATATAAGAAGGGCAAAGAGAGAGTATGAGGAAAGATTGGTGGGTAACTTAAAAGGGATCCCAAAAATCTTATAGAAACATATAAAAATAAAAGGATAGTTAAAGGAATTGTGGGGCTGATTAGGGATAAAAAAGGAAATCTTCTTGCAGAGGGCATGACTGAGGTACTGAATGAATACTTTGCATCGGTCTTCACAAAAGAAGTTAATGGCCTAGAAATTCAGTTCGGACGCTATTGCGGCGCTAAAGTCGGGCGCTCGGCAAATTTAGCGGCCGCCGGAAAGTGCAGGCGAGCTCGCCGAAATTCAGTAGATTTGGCCAACTTTTTGGCCGAGCGCTGCAATAGGCGTTGGAACCCTGTGTTCAGGCGCTAATCCGGCGATGCGGCCTGATAACGCCGATTCCGGGCGCAGCGCAGGTGCGATCATGTGGTGAGTGTCAGCAGACGCCCTGACGCCGGCCAGCTCTTAAAGGGGGAAGGGTCAACTTTGACTGCAGCCACGCCCTGCATGCTGTAGCCCTGCAACTAGGCCTCAGCACTGGTTGTGTCCCAAATCAACGCCTGGAGGTAATGGAGAGGGCCCGTGAAAGAGCCCAGCGGTTCTCTGACCATGCGCTGGGTGTGCTCCTTCATGGGGTACGCAAGAGAAGACGGGTCGTGTGCCCGGCTAGTGGCAGGAAGGCTCCCAGGAGCCAGTTCAGGGAGGCGTGGACCAAAATTGCCCGGAGGGTCTCCTCCAACTCCGATGTTCCCAGGAGTGCGGACCAGTGCCGCAAGAAATACAAAGACCTATGTCGGCTGGTCAAGGTGAGTACCCTTTCCAGTGTCCCCCTCATCCTTGCATGTGCACCTCCCATTAGGGCCAAAGGGACATCAAAGGTCTAATGCCCAGCCCTCCTGCCGCTGCAATGGCATTTGCATGTTAATCAATAGCTCTTTCTGCACTTATCACACTGTCCAAGCTATTCCACCATGGGAGGCCTCACACACAGCAACAGGGCACCACACTGTCCAAGCTATTCCACCATGGGAGGCCTCACACACAGCAACAGGGCACCACACTGTCCAAGCTATTCCACCATGGGAGGCCTCACACACAGCAACAGGGCACCACACTGTCCAAGCTATTCCACCATGGGAGGCCTCACACACAGCAACAGGGCACCACACTGTCCAAGCTATTCCACCATGGGAGGCCTCACACACAGCAACAGGGCACCACACTGTCCAAGCTATTCCACCATGGGAGGCCTCACACACAGCAACAGGGCACCACACTGTCCAAGCTATTCCACCATGGGAGGCCTCACACACAGCAACAGGGCACCACACTGTCCAAGCTATTCCACCATGGGAGGCCTCACACACAGCAACAGGGCACCACACTGTCCAAGCTATTCCACCATGGGAGGACTCACACACACCAACGGGGCACCACACTGTACTTAGACGCCCTCCTTTCTCTTGCAGGCCAAGCTGGCGAGGAACGCCAGGAGCCTGCGTGTCACTGGTGGAGGCCCTCGCGATTACCAGGAGCTAACGGTTCTGGAAGAGAGGGTGGCCCGACTCCTGCGTCACCCGGTGACTGGGCCTGTGGCGCTCGGCGACGCCGACCCTATACTGGAACCCACTGGTAAGGACAGGACCGGGTGCACCTCTCTCCTTGCCCTCGTGCATCAGATCTACATCCTTCCCCACTGGCCGAAAAATGCGCATAATGCACCAGTGCGGCCTCCCTCGCTGTCGGCCTGTCCTCACTCTAAAGCTACACTTGTGCCTTCCTGCTTCAGCTGGTGAGGAGGAGGTGCTCCCTGAAGCCCAGACAGCCAGGCCCTCGGAGGAGGAGGACGTCGAGGAGCAGCAGGAAGGCGCCACCTCGGGGGAACCCTCCTCTGCTCCAGGAGATGGCAATGAAGGGGAGACGTCTGGCGTGCCGGAGAGCCAGGGGGAGGCGGGGGAGGGGAGCCCCGAACCTGGTCCCAGTGGCATGGACGCACGCGGCAAGGCTCCGGCGGCACGCCAGCCTTCTGCCCAGAGGGGGGAGGCGGTGGAGGGGAGGGCAGAACCTGCTCCCAGTGGCGTGGCCGCACGCGGCAAGGCTCCGGCAGCACGCCAGCCTTCTGGCCAGAGGGTGGAGGCGCCCTCCAGTCCGGACTCGGACGTTGCCCAGGAGGTGCGCCTCCTGGACGAGATGTCGGCGGCGTCGGAGCGGCGGCACGTCGAATTCATGGAGGTGGTGGCACAGATGCCTCACGCCATCGAAAGCCTCGCACAAAGTGTGGTGGCTTTCGGCCAATCCCAGGCCAGGGGGCTGGAGCAAATCGCAGCAGCGCACGCCAGGGGGGTGGACCTCCTTGTGGCAGCACATGAGAGGGGGGTGCAACAACTCGAGGCAGCGTAGCACGCCAGTCGCCAGCTGAGAGGTGCTGGGCAGACAATGGCACTGCAGATGCGGGCACATGCCGGCACAGTTGGGGCACTGACTTCTGCCACCCTCGCACTGGCGCGGAGGCGTCGCCAGGCCAGCCGCCGCCCTGCTGCCGCACACCGGTCTGGCGACCAACAGTTTGGCGCGCTTGCTCCCCGGCCAGGCCGCCCGAGTGCACGTGTGTCTGGCGAGCAGCGCGCGCCTGGCATCACCCACCTTGTCCCCATTGGTGCAGGTGAGCCTGCCACTCCCCCAGCCAGGTTGCAAGGAGCTGCTGCAGGCAGTGAAGAGGGCCACCCACAGCTGCAGCAGCCACCAGCCGGCCCCTCCCGGGCCCGCCCTCATGTAGGCCGACCCCCAAGGGCATCTGGCGAGACGCCTTGTCGCCCTGAAGATCCTTCCCCCAGCCTCGCCACAGCCTCACGGCCCAGCTTGAGGCGCAGCAGCAGGAGGGGCCGGGGCAAAAGACGGCTGTCGACGGACTCGCCCTCTCGCCACGCCGAATAGAGTGTGGTGAGCGAGGGTTGGGTGATGCGGGGGCTTCTGTTCTGGGGGGCATTATGTTGTTTGGTTTTATGGGGGTGTTTGTGTTGTGGGGGGGGCTTGTTTTTGTTAGGCCAGTGAGGAAGGCCATTTGGATGTTGATGTTTTGTTAGTCCTCCCCAGGTTTTGGGAGTGACAGAAGTTTGTGACTGTTTTTTGGGGGTCTTCTCTGTTTTGCTCTTCCATGTGGGAAGGGCCCTGAGTTTTTGAAATAAAGCTGTTTATTTATTCACCATGTGCAGGTGTCATGTTTCAAGTGGTTGTTGGGTTAACCGGCTGAGGGCTTGCGGAGCGGCTGCCTTCAGCTGCGTTCAGTGGCCCAGGCCATTCCCTGACAGGGGGCCTAGAAGTGTCGAGCAATAAGCCCCCGGCGGACGGCCCTTGGACCTTGTCGCTCCCTCCTGGCCTGGTGCTCCTCCTCCTCAGGGTCCTCCTGCTCATCCTCCTGAGGTGGTGGGCCAATGTCAGGTGGCAGTGCCTGAGTCCTGCGGATAGCCAGGTTGTGGAGCATGCAGCACACCACGACGAACTGGGAGACTCTATCCGGCGAATACTGAAGAGACCCGCCCGAACGATCCAGGCAACGGAACCGTTGCTTGAGGACGCCTATCGTTTGCTCTATTAGGTTCCTTGTGGCTTGATGGCTTTCGTTGTATGCCAGCTCCGCTGGGGTCCTGGGCGCGCGGAGCGGGGTCATGAACCATGTGCACAAAGGGTAGCCCTTGTCCCCGATAAGCCATCCCCTTGGTGGAGGCTGTGCCTGGAACATGTCAGCCACAGTAGTCTGGCGCAGGATAAAGGCATCGTGGCTGCTTCCTGGGAAGCGGGCATTGACAGCTAGGATGCGCTGCCTGTGGTCACACACCAGCTGCACATTTAGGGAATGGTAGCCCTTCCGGTTGCGGTATTGCTCGGCATTGTGGATAGGTGCCCGCATAGCCACATGCGTGCAGTCAATGGCGCCCTGCACCATGGGGAAGGCCGCGATCCTGGCAAATCCGACTGCACGCTGCTCCTGCTTGTGTTGGGTCATGGGGAAGGAGATGAATTGGTGCCTCCTCGCGAAAAGTGCTTCGGTGACCTGTCGGATGCAGCGATGCGCGGCGAACTGGGAGATGTTCGCAATGTCCCCAGCAGTGGCTTGGAAGGAGCCGCTTGCATAAAAGCTGAGAGCCACCGAGAGAGACGCCCTGGACATGAGCTGTGGCTGCAAATCTGCGTGAAGCAGCTGGCAGATCTCTCCAACCACCTCCCTTCTGAAGCGCAGCCTCTTAACACAATGCGCCGCAGTCATGGTGAGATATGAGACCTGCTCCCGGTATTGCCTGACTGGGTAAGGCCTACGTTGGCGACGCCTAATGGCCCCTCTGCGTCTAGGCATGCCTGGCCCTCTCTCAAAGCGTCTGCGAGCCCTTCGCACAAAATGTAGCAACTGAGGGTTGGCCCCCCATGCAGCCCCCATTACAAAGTTCCAAACAGCAAAATCACAAGGATGCAAATGTCAAAGCACTGGCTAGAAGCCAAAAATACCTCTACTATGGTGTCCGAAATCAGTAATCTCTGTGCCTTGCTCTCTGTGCAGAAATCCAAAGCAGTAAAGTCATTGCAGCGAAATGGCTGGCTTTTATGGGTGAGTGGATGTGCCCTTTAATTAGCGCTCCCCGAATCCCACAGGGCCTCTGTTGAGTTCCATTTCACAGTTCTTAGCAGCGCCACGCCCACATCGGCCGGGCGCCACTGAATTTCCGGTTTGGGGCGCACAAATGGCGTTGCACGACGGAATGACGTCATAAGATGCGCGCGCAGCTGAGCAGGCGCTAACACTTTGCGCCGGCGCTAAAGCCCAGCTGAATTTCGGCGTAGGCGCAGATCCGGCGGTGCCCGGCCGCTAAGTGGATAGCGCCGGAAATCTGGCGCTAACGGCTGGCGCAAACAGCTGAATTTCTAGGCCAATGTTGCAGTAGAGGAGAGGGAAGTAGAGATATTGGATAGAATAGAAATAGATAGAAAAGAGGTGCTAAATAGGTTGTTATCACTCAAAGTTAACAAGTCACCCGGACCAGATGGAATGCCTCCTAGGTGACTGAGGGAAGCTAGGATGGAGATAGCAGAATGACCACAATCTTTCAATCCTTCTTGGATGTGGGAATTGTGCTAGAGGACTGGAGGATTGCAAATGATACACCCCTGTTCAAAAAATGGGAGAGGAATAAACCCGGCAACTACAGGACAATAATCTAACATCACAGCTGGGAAAACTTCTAGAGACTGTTGTTAAGGACAAAATTAATTCTCACATAGAGAAGCATGGGTTAATAAGAGTCAGCCAGCATGGATTTATTAAAGCAAATCATGTCTGACTAATCTAATTGAGTTTTTTGATGAAGTAACAGAGAGAGTTCATGAAGGTACTGCAATAGCTGTTACATATCCGGATTAAAAATTGGGTAGCGCTACCTTCATTATGGCGCTAATTTTAGTGCCATGAAAATGTTAGCGCCCCCACAGCTGATTTTCCCAGGTAGAACCCCGAGAAGGAGGAGGGGCACTACTGGAAACGTCCGCGTCCCTCTTGGGGCGCTGCGAGCCAATATCGCGGTGCTGGTGCGCCGTGGTACTGCAAGCCTTCCTCCCCTTATTAAAGGGGAGGTGCCTGGTGCAGCGCATCCCAACACCCAGCTGGGCCACCAGGGATCGGGAGTGCCGGCAAACAAACCGGCACTCAAGAGGAGTGTCGGGCTCACGGAGAGCAGCTGGCACCCCGCGGGGGGGCTTCACAGGTGCCGGTGAAAACAACGGGGGCAGGTGCTGGCAGGCGGCCAGCAACAAAAATGGCTGCCCACCGCCTCCCCTTTAACTAGTGCCGCCCCGGCCGCAGGTAGGCCCCCCTGACCCCGTCGGACATAGCGTCTGGTGGTAAGTCGGGGGGTGCCACCCAATATTACAGCCGGGGCATGAGCTGGGTGCTGTGCATGGTGATGATGTCATCATCGGCGGCGCAGTGCAGCACGGTGCTAACGGTTTGCGCCGCTGCTAACCTCCAGCTGAATTTCGCGGGAGGCGTTAGCGGCGCCGCACCCAGGCGCTAGTTGATTTGCGCCCCGTTAGCGCCCTCTTAAGGCACTAACAAGAGGTGCAAATCAACTGAATTTAGCCCCAATGGACTTTCAAAAGGCATTTGATAAAGTACCACATAACAGGCTTATTCGGAAAATAGAAGCACATGGTATTAAAGGGACAGTGGTAACTTGGGTAAATGATTGGCTAATGGACAGAAGGCAGGGAGTAGTAGTAAATCAGTGTTTTTCTGGCTGGAGAGAGTATGCAGTGTGGTCCCCCAGGAGTCGAAATTAGGCCCGTTGCTTTTCTTGTTACATATAAATGACTTGGACTTGGGTATAGGGAATACAATTTCAAAGTTTGAGGATGATACAAAACTTGGTGATGTAGTAAATAGTGAGCAGGATAGTGAGTAACAGACCTCAGGAGGAATTAGACAGACTGGGGAAATGGGTAGACACACGGCAGATGCAATTTAATGCAGATAAGTATGAAGCTGTGGCGACACGCCACGACTGGACATAATCCGCTCACGGCGGCACGGACAGTTTAAGCAGACGCCCCCAGCCGGGGGCCCTTTCCTCCAGCAACTTGTTTCCCGCAGGGACAGGCTGCCAGGAGCACTTCCTGTCTGGGGAGTATTTAAGTGGATGCACGGGCTTTTCCAGTTCCTCTTTGCCATGAGGTTGAATAAAGCAGTTGTGTTTTACTAACTCTGGTCTCGACTCCCACGTTTGCCGCGGTATCTCAACACTGGTGACCCCGACGCTCAGGACGAATCCTAAGTTAGCATGGCGGATACAAACGCAGTCACGGTTAAACTACCGGACTTTTGGGAGAACCTGGCCGAGGCCTGGTTTGTTCAAGCTGAGTCCAGATTCCGGCTGAAACACATTACAGTCGACGCCACAAAGTACGACTACCTCGTCTCCTCTCTCACCTACGCCACAGTCCCTAAGGTTTGGGCAGCGCTGCAGGATCCACCAGTGGAAGGCAAGTACGAACATCTGAAGGCTGCGCTCCTTAAAAAATTTCAAACGTCCTCTTACCAGTGCAACTGCCAACTCCTTGACCTCCCCGGCCTTGGTGACGCTTCACCATCGGATCTGCTTTCCCACATGCTGTCCCTCTCAGACGACAAAAACACTGGCGCCCTCTTTCGCACACTTTTCATTCGGCAGCTCCCCGCCAGCATCCGCCCGCTCATTGTGGAGCCTGGCTCCACGGACCTGAATGACATAGCCGAAAAGGCAGACCGGCTGCTCTCTGCGCAGTCCGCTCGCGACGTCGCGCCCGACCTCACGGCAACGACCACGCGGTCATCCCGGCCCACTAGGCCCGACCGTCCTACCACTCCGGGTCACTGCTACTACCACACCCGTTTTGGCACTAGGGCCCAACGCTGCATGCCACCGTGCACTTTCAAACCCCCCCCCGTGCCGGCCCCCGCGATGGCCGTGGGGCAAAAGGGGCCTCTACTGTACATCACCGATGATAGAACCAACCGCCGATTTCTGTGCGACACAGGGGCCCAGCACAGCATCACCCCCGCCTCCACCCTCGAAATCCAACGCGGCGCACGGGGTATCACGCTGGCCCCAGCCAATGGCTCTGACATCCGCACATATGGCACCCGCATGGTCACGCTCGACCTCGCAGGCCGCCGCTACCGCTGGGAGTTCCTCACAGCCAGGGTCCTCTGCCCAATCATCGGCGCCGACTTCCTACGCGCCCACGGCCTCCTTGTCGACATTCCGAGGCACCGCCTCATCGACATCAACACTATGGCCCCCATCCCCGGCGCATTCACCCCGGCCCGTTCGGCCGGCCTGACGACCTACTGCCTCGCCAGAGCCACGGACGACTACTCGGCACTTCTAGCCGAGTTTCCCGCCCTCACTAACCCGACCTTTTCGGCCAAAGCCGCCAAACACGGTGTGGAGCACTATATCCCCACCACCGGCCCCCCAGTTTCTGCCCACGCCCGCAGACTCAACCCGGCCAAGCTGGAAATCGCGCGGGCCGAGTTCACCACCATGGAACAACTCGGCATCATCCGCCGCTCCAGCAGCCCTTGGGCCTCGCCCCTCCACATCGCCCCCAAGCCCGGCGGAGGCTGGCGCCCTTGCGGGGACTACCGCCGCCTCAACGACGCCACCACCCCCGACCGATACCCGGTGCCACACATCCAGGACTTCTCGGCCCGACTGGCCGGACGAACCGTCTTTTCCAAGGTCGACCTGGTGCGCGGTTACCACCAAGTCCCCGTACACCCTGCGGACATCCCCAAAACGGCCGTCATCACCCCATTCGGCCTGTTCGAGTTCCTGAGGATGCCCTTCGGCCTCAAGAATGCAGCCTAGGCTTTCCAGCGCCTTATGGACTCAGTCCTCCGGGACCTGAACTTCCTATTCGTCTATCTAGACGACATTCTCGTGGCCAGCTCCTCCAAACAGGAACACCTCGAACACCTTCGCATCCTGTTCGGGCGCCTAGCCCAACACGGGCTCATCCTCAGCCCGGCGAAGTGCCAATTCGGCCTAACCGAGATCGATTTTCTCGGTCACCACATCACCCCTACTGGGGCCGTCCCCCTGCCCAACAAGGTGCAGGCCATCCAGCAATTCCCCCGCCCCAAAACCATCAAGGGCCTCCAGGAGTTCCTCGGGATGGTGAACTTCTACAACAGGTTCATCCCCAGAGCTGCAGCCCTCATGAAGCCCCTATACGACGCCCTCTGAGGTAAATCCGGCAAGATGGACGTAGCCTGGACCACTGACACGTCAGCCGCCTTCGACGCCACCAAAAACGTGCTCGCCAACGCCACCCTGCTCGCGCACCCGAGGGCCAATGCCCGGGTCGCGCTCACTACCGACGCCTCCGACCACGCGGTCGGAGCCGTGTTCGAGCAGTGGGTCAATGGTGTGTGGCAGCCACTTGCCTTCTACAGCCGCCAACTGCGCCCCCCGGAGGTCAAATACTCTACTTTCGACCGCGAGCTTCTCGCGCTCCACCTGTCGGTCCACCATTTCAGGTTCCTCCTGGAAGACCGCCCCTTCACCACATACGTGGACCACAAGCCGCTCACATACGCGATGGCCAAGCACACCGAACCCTGGTCCGCTAGGCAGCAACGCCAGCTCGCGGCCGTGTCCGAGTTTACTACGGACATCCAGCACGTCTCCGGTAGAGACAACGTTGTCGCCGACTGCCTTTCCCGTCCCGCCATCTGCGCGAATCAACTCGCGGTCGACTACGCGCAACTAGCAGCGGCCCAGCTCATGGACCCAGACCTCCTCTCGGCGGCTACCAGCCTGCCAGGGCTACGCCTAGCCAAGGTCGCGCACGGGCCCGAAGCCACGGCAGTCACTTGCGACGTCTCACTCGGCCAACCCAGGCCGGTCGTCCCTGCAACCTGGCGCCACCGCATCTTTGATGCGCTACACGCGCTCTCCCATCCGGGTGCCCGCGCATCCGTCAAACTCCTCTCCCAGCGTTTCGTCTGGCGCGGCCTCAGCAAAGATGTTCGGACTTGGGCCACCTCCTGCCTCGCCTGCCAATGGGCTAAGGTACAGCTACACACAAAAGCACCCCTGGGAGACTTCGAGGTACCCAGCCGCCGCTTCGACCACGTACATGTCGACATCGTCGGTCCTCTGCCACCATCGCAAGGCCAAACTTATCTCCTCATGATGGTCGACCACTACACACGCTGGCCTGAGGCAGTGCCGCTGCCCTCCACCACTACAGCCGACATCGCCAGGGCGTTCGTTAACACCTGGGTCGCAAGTTTCGGCATACCAGCCGACATAACCTCCGACAGAGGCGCCCAGTTCACCTCCGAACTCTGGACGGCCACAGCACGCAACCTCGGGGTGACGCTCCACCGAACCACGGCGTACCACCCGCAGGCCAATGGGCTGTGTGAACGCTTCCACGGGTCACTCAAGGCCTCACTCCGCACCGGCCTGCAGGACAGTACCTGGACTGACCGCCTACCGTGGGTGCTACTAGGCCTACGCACCGCGGTCAAGGAAGACCTCCAGTCCTCGGCAGCGGAGTTAGTCTACGGACAACCGCTGCGCGTCCCAGGCGAATTCCTTCCGGAGGCTACCACGCCTTGGTCGGCCGAACAGCAGCGGCTCAACTCTTTCTCTTCCGCTCAGCAGTTCACCCCACTTCCGGTCAACCGACACAGTGAACTCGCACCTCATGTCCCGCCAAATTTACAGCAGGCGCGCTTCGTCTTCGTGCGACACGACGCGCACCACGGGCCCCTGCGACCCCCGTACGATGGACCGTATGAGGTACTACAAACCGGGGACAAGGTCTTCAAGCTGCGACTCGGCGACAGGGTCGACACACTCTCCATCGACCGGCTCAAACCAGCACACACAGAACCAGGGGAACAGGTCCCCATGGCCCGGCCTCCAACTAGAGGCCGTCCCGCCAGCAAGCCAGCACAGCCGGCGGCGAACCGCCCGCCCCACCAACTAGACCGGCGACCACTCAGAGCCGCTCCGGCAGAACCATCAGACCACCGTCACGACTCGTCCACTCCTCCTAAGTGGATTCTGGGGGGAGCTCTGTGGCGACACGCCACCACTGGACATAATCCGCTCACGGCGGCACGGACAGTTTAAGCAGATGCCCCCAACCGGGGGCCCTTTCCTCCAGCAACTTGTTTCCCGCAGGGACAGGCTGCCGGAAGCACTTCCTGTCTGGGGAGTATTTAAGTGGATGCGCGGGCTTTTCCAGTTCCTCTTTGCCATGAGGTTGAATAAAGCAGTTGTGTTTTACTAACTCTGGTCTCGACTCCCACGTTTGCTGCGGTATCTCAACAAAGCAATGAACTGATAGATTCCTGTCAGGCAGGTGTCAGTGAAGGTAGAAACTTGTAGTTGTATCATCTGTGGACATCGGTCCTGATGCATTATCAGCCACTGAGGGTCCATCCCTTCCGTTGAACCTGGTTTTAACTCCGAAGCTACCATAACGAAAAGAAGGAAGCCTATAACACAATACCGCAGATAAACCTGCTTCATTTTTGTTACAGACTTGAATTGCAACTTTGGTACTCATCTAATCGGAAGGCTAATATGAAGTAGAGCCCTGTTACCTGTGCTCCATGATAGGATTACTACATTGAAATTATCCTCCGAAGGTTATAAAGCTAGAATATCCTTTACGAACCCTCAACCTTAAGGGAGAAGTAGCTCTTTGCCCCACTCGGCTAGTCTGGAATCAAGCTATGAAAGTACAAGTCTCCATCAAAATGTCAATTCATAACAGTTGAGGTGAAACATTAAGTGGGTGAGACCGCACTCTCTCTCTTCGCATCCCATTTGTCCTTTGTTTTGACTTTTTCACTGTCCTCATTACTGTTGTGTGATTGATATTCATATCATCCTGCATACACTTTAATATGCATAAAGGCACAGTTTAATTTTTAATGTTTTCCTAGACTGAAAGAATTAATTGGAAAATTAATTTGTTTCCTTCCGAATACTAATTGCGCGACTGAAGAGCAGTGCTGAGATTGCATCTGGGTTTAATTGATCCCTGTTCACCTTGACTTCTTCAACACCAAAATAAAAGCCCACCAAAGACCACAATCTTCTTGAGATTAGCTTTTCTGTTTACAAAAGGAGTCACTGCAATTTTGCTTCTTATGTATGAAGTGAAAAGCTGCTTGACCGATCAACGGCTTAGTCTGACAATACGGATCAAGGTAATGAAATGCTACTCCTAGTCAGCAGCTTAATATGAGTCTGAACCCTGAACCCTGCAAGCATAACGTAGGATACTGGGAAGGTTTGAAATATCACAGTGTGTCACATTGAGTGTACGGCGAATGACCAGGTGCTCAGCTTGGCTGGGCAGAAAAGGGACAGCTGAGGTCAGAAGCTCAAGAAAAAATTAGCCTCAGTGGACATAGTGCTTGAAACTCACAGGGACAGCGAGTGACTAAACCGCTGATGGAAAAATATAAGGAAAATGACCAAGGGAAAGACGGGGAAATGCATCTCTTGATGGCACCAGGGAATATCTTGAAGTCAAGAAACTCAACCAGATTTTACAACCGGCTTGGATCAAAGGATGTCCACTGCGAAACTGCCAACCTCCAGATCAGCAATGATGCCGAAGAGGAAGTATTAACAAAGTCCTCTACCATCAAGTTTTGGAGTATTTAAGCCCAGTCACTTCTTTAGTTTGACATTGTATGGAGTATAACTCCAGTCCTGTGTTAAACTTGGTATATAAATTTACATCGAGTTTTCTTAAATGTTTGGAAAGTGTGGATGCTCTGGACTGCACTCTCATAGCACTTAACTGCTGGAAGCTAAGCTCTGCACAAACATATAAGTACACTGGAGCAAATCTCTCTCTTGGAACTAAGAATTGGATCTGCACCCAGGCAAAATAAACAAAGTACTGACAGGCTGAAATCAATCCTTGGACTGGTAGTTACAATGTAAACCACTCCCAGATGATAAATTTGTGTATATCTTGGGGGTGGGGGGCACCTAGAATGGGTATTTAATATTTGTATGAATATGCATCGGAGAGAAAGCAAAAATTAGATAAATCAATTAGGTTTCCATAGATTATTGGCAGGTCAATCAGACGGATATCTTGAACAGTTAACCTCCAATGCTAAATCAATTGGGCACTGCATTCACCACATCAGATTGTTTAATGTCTACAGATGTTTATGACTTTTTCTCCATGCAGCTCCTTGATTTTTATCACTCTTTTTCTGCTTATTATCTGTCCTCTGTACTTGATCACTGGCATCAATGTTACTCAATCAGTCAAGCTCGTAAACCACAATTTGCTGAATAACTTTTAATACCTTTTCTGACCTGCAAGTCAGTTCTTGACAACTTGCACTGAGGCAAGGATAGAAGCTGGGAGATAGACTGATGTCGAGACACTTACACACTCTGTAAGGGGTTTTCCTCGAGAGATGTCCCTGAGGTTTCTCTCTCTAGAGGCCTCTCTCTCTTGCACAGTAAAACCTTGAGTGGTTCGACCCACTCGCCCCTTAGATTCTATACTCTGGACTTTGGGGCAGGAACTACAATGTAGAGAAAACTCTTGTAGACCAAGTTTGATGAAACAAAATGACATTTTATTGCATAAGGAAAATTATCAAATCAAATGCAAGCAGATAAGAGAGTACATGGGAGGGAAAAACACAAAACAAATCATAATGACACAGTACTAACTAAGGCAAATACAGGCATCTTATACTCTACAAAGATCATCATGAAATAAGGAAACACATGGAACATCGAGGGACAACAACTCATGTTAATTGTACCCTTAAAATCCACCCCCTTATTAAACCTATCTAGATTTGATTGTGAAGGGCCAGAAACATGCTCACCAATCCCACTAGGAAGTGCAAGGTTTTGAAATCGAGTCTGTGTTTGGTTCTTTCAGGCGTTTCGTCTCCACGTGGATCGTGGAGCCCCAGCGAGCTGCGCCACACCTCTCTCCTGAGGTGGGGGTCGGGGCGGCTGGACACCGGCGGGCCTGGATGTCGGCGGGGTCGAGGATCGTCGGCTCAACCCTGGTCAGAGGAGCCTTGGGCTGGCTCCCATCACTTCTTCAGTTTGTTTTTATCTCTTCTCCTTCCAACCGGGGTGGCTGGAAGGTTTCTTCTCTTGGGGTTTTTATTTTTTTGTTTCTTCTCCCAAGTTGGGTCGATGGCCTCTCGTTCCCGCAACGGCCCGGGGATGGTCAATGATCTCCCGATGTGTTTCCCCGGGGCGGGACGCCAGCTTCGAGACGGCCTTCTTGATGTTGGCTTTCTTCTTCCTCCTGCGCGTGCCTGCTTCTTCTGAGTGTGTCTTCCGTCTGAGCTCAAGCTTCCCCAACTGCCGAAAAGTCGTCCAGATATACCTTTCTTCCAGAAGCTTCCGTCTCCCGCCCAAAATCAGGTTAGTCTTTGTTTTACTTTTGGCGGGCTGGGAGCACAGCGGGGTAGTTATTATATTTTAAAATGTTTTCGATGGCCGGTAAAGGCCCATCTCTGGTCTGGAATGACCTCCATTGTTTTTTAATGTCCTGCTGATCTCGTTATCTAGTCCTGGGTGCTGTTCTCATGAATATGAAATTGTCCCCTTTTGTCTGGGTCAACATTTAGATGGCCTCTGTCTCCAGGCTGATCTTGACTGGATCTGCATCTAATCCACATGCATATGTGTGGGTCTGGTTTCGTTCTCTCAGAAACGGCTTCCAGAAATTACTGTGGGTTGAATCCACAAAGCTGTCTGAGGTTGCGCAGGAACCATCTTAAAGTGTCCCAATAAGCTGGTCACATGGTATGGCAGCCATTTTGTATGCCCCTTTTTCTGGGCTTCTTTTTAAAACAGTCTTTAAAATCACGGCCTCTTCTGCCATTTGACCCTTATTAATACAAAGTCCAATTTTGCGAATCCTACAACTCAAAAATTACGACCAGGCAGCTGATGTTTCTCTTGGTGTCAGCAGCAGTTAGCAATATGTAATAACTGACTAACAGGTAGTTAATAGTCAGATAAGAGGATTATCCCCATTTTGCCCACACAAGTGCGGGCTTCCCAAAGGCTGTGAACCCCGCCAGAGTCACCGAGGCGAGCAGTGGGTCTGCAGGGGTCGGAGGTGTGCAAAAGTGCGCTGTGGAGGGGAGTGACGGATGCCAGTGTGGAGAGGTGTGTATGTGAGGTAAGTAGAAAGTGTTAGTAAAAGCTTACGTACCTTTGTTTCTTCCTGCAGGCTTCAAGAGTTGGGGATATGGAGAGTCTCGCACCTCTGCGGCAGAGATGACAGATGGCCGCTGTATTTTCCAATGCAGCAACCATTTAATTTCTGCTAAATAAAGAGCTTTGATGAGTCTTGAATTCAAGAACTCATCAAACTACAGAGAATGTCAGTGTTTGACAGCTTCACTGAGCTGCCAAACAATGACAATTCATGTCAAAAAATTTTGACAGATGAAACGTCATACGTTGACGTTCTCTGTAACCGGCTTTCCATTAATTGGCCTGCCAAGCCCGCTGGGCGGGCTTAACAAGGTCAATCAAGGGAAAATAGCGTGGGTTGGCCAGAAGTTGATGGAGGCGGGACTGAAACCCGACAATTGGGAGTCCCGCCTCCAAAAGCTCCCCATTGGCAAAATTCAGCCCACTATGTTCGAGTGGCAGTGAACAAATAAAACCGTGTGATAGAGCTTTTCCATTCAACCTATGTAGACTTGAGTTCTTTTGGTATGTGTTTTATGAGCTGCCACTGGCTCCACTTCTGCCTGGCACTGGATCACGGCGCTCTTTTCTTCCATGTCTTTCTTTGATTTTAAAAATTACACTTGCTTCTTCATCCTGTAGTCGCTAGTCCATATCGTGAAGTTGTCCATGGCCAAACCCAGTGTTGTCATAAGTTGACAGGATCTGTAGCTCTTACACCACGAAATGTGTAATAACAACTCTTTTCCTCCCATCCCCAGCAAAGAAAAAAGTTACTTTCAGAACTAACTCCTTATTACCCCCAAACTGCTGAAACTCATTAGATTGGCATATTTGGCGATGGTGTCAGTTGAATCCATGACCTAGGAACAAAGGTTTTGGGGTTATTTTGGTGAAAGTGTGAAAACAGGCACTAAATGGGTGGTGTGCTAATAAGACACGCCTGTTTGAAAGTTCGGATTTAGCATGCAATTCTGTTCCTAATTGCTGATTACCATAATTTGAACTTGCCTGGAGGTGCTAAAGCAGACACCAGCAGGTTTAGCACTCAAGTGCTGATTAGACGCAATTTTCGTGGAGCCGTATATGTGGGCTTCTCCGACGCACTCCCACTGAAGGTGTGGAGTCCGCTGGCTGACACACAGCGGCACATTTCAGGATGGCTCTGGGACCAAGTGAGAGGGCGCACAGATTCTCGAACGCAGCACTGCAGGTCCAGGTGGAGGAGGTCCAGAGGAGGGGGTATGTCCTGTACCCACAGGGAGGAAGGAGGCCACCCCACCCTCCTCGCCCTCCTGTCCCTCTCTCCTTCAGCAGCTGGTGCTGCTCTGCTCCAACTCCTCATCTCCTCCTCCCATTTCTCATGCAGACCAAGGGGGACGCCTAGCAAGATGCCCATGACCAAACACTCATTTTCTCCTCTTGACTCCTTTAAGGTAGAGTAGCACAGCACTTACGCTTTTTAGCTGAAGTCCTCAGTGATTTTGCAGAATAAATGTTGATAGATTGTTGTGAAGTCTTGACAAAGTGTCCCAGAAAGTCTTCCAATGTGTTTCAAAAGCCCTCTTTAAACCTCCAGCAGCAAGTGAACATTAAAAGTTGATATACCTTTAATTATTGCTCAAAACCCTCTGCAACGATTTGTTTACTCCCAATCAGCTGGTCGCTGTTAGGAGAGGATAATAGGTTAAGTGCTAGTCACCCAAATGCTGTGCGCTAGCAAGCAACTTAAATGGCAATCAACTGTTTAACAATCCTCTGGGCGGCCGTTCCTAGCGCAACCTTTAACTCCTTTACCAAGGTGTCGTTGTGCGCTAAACGTGGCCTAAACCGGCGTTTCAACTTAAGATCCCACCTTGGCCAACTTGGAGGCTCTTTAGCGCCTAAAGTATCTGGGGAAAATTGCCCCTTTTATTATTATGATGTTTCTAATCACCTTGGAAACATAGACCGCGATTTTGTTAATGGAAGCGGGTTGAGTGCAAGTCAGCTGGTTTCCGGCTTCCAGTCCCACCCCCAGCTGCTTCCACTCTACAGACGTGATTTTGCCTTGATTGACCTTGTTAAGCCCGCCCTGTGGGCTTGCCGGCCAATTAACAGGAAGCGGGTCAGATGACATCATTTGATGATGCGTCATCTGCCGGTTTCCTTAAAGGGACCATGCACAGTTTTATTTTGGCAGTTGATTTCTCAGTGTTTGACAGCATTGAGGTACTGAAAACACTGACAATCACTGCACAAAGGTGACCTCTTGCACCCAGGCTCTCCAATTACTCCCTCCATAGGCTGGAATAGATGGCAGCTGCAGGTGAGGTGGCAGAAACGATCTGTCACTGGTGAGAGAGGTTCTCCCAATGAGGTGGCACTGGACATGGATTTAAAAACTTGTAAGCTAAAGAAATCTGTAAATGTATTAAAAATGCAGTACCCAACATTTTCTTTCCTCTGAGAATCACCATGTGCAACATTGGATCCTGCACAGCAGTTCTGCAGCTGTCCTCAATCCAGAAACATTACAGCAGACTCACAATACGCCACACTTACCTGGCGTGGTGTCCGGATATCAGGAAACCTGAACCAGAAGTGGCAAAATCCAAAAATAGGCTGACAACTACTGACAAGTACCTGTTAATAGGCAGGTTAATCCGCTTCCCGCCGCTAGGTGTCGGGTCCATTCGTAAATCAGGGACCCGACACTTTGGAAAGCTGTTCGGAGGTGGGTTGACGGTGGGATCGGAACCCACCGTCAATCAAAACGAATTTTACCTATGACCCGCCTGCACAAATCCACCCTCTGAGCACCGGCAAAATCGTGGCCATAGGTTCTGTAGAGGGCTGAAAGAGACCACTGTGTCTGTCCAGTCACAAAGTTCAATAAATATCACGGACCACTTTGTTTCTCATATCCTTCAATTGCATCTTCTGCAAATTCCACTTCTTTCTTGAATTTCGCAATATTGTTGGACTCCACTGTATCTCTGGGCAGTCTGTTCCACAAATTCACCATGCTCTGTGTAAAGTGGTTAAAAATTAATTTATTTGTTCACCTTCCATCTTCTGAGCTTCAATTGTATATCTCGTCAATTTGTGGATCATCTCTCCGCACTAACTTGAAAAATGTTCTGCTTACTTTTCCATAAAAGCATTGACAAGTGTAAATACATATCTCATATTTTGGATTCCTCTCGGATCCACTGGTATTAGCAAACCCTACCGGGTCATTCAGTATTATTATTCTTATTAAGAAAAGAAATATCATTAAAATTCTTTCGCTACATCAATAACCTCCCCAAGGTGTACTCATACTCTGCATTTCAGAGCCTCTTTACATGTTGATGACACAGTTTTAATGTACATTCACAAATCTGCTCCAAAAAAGTAGTAAGGAGATGGCAAATGTTTCTCAGTGGCTAAATAACAGGCAGCTCAGTCTAATCGTAAACGTTAACAAAGCCAAATAAAAATGTTTGTTTGATTGTATATCGCAAATGGCCTCTCTGCAAATAACCTTCATTCTACAATCAGTTCATGAATTTGCCAAAGTCCTTTTCAAAACAATTGTAAATCACAATTAATGGGTTTAGAATGGTGTATTATCCTGTGGAAGGCCTCCGTGTATCAGATCATGGAGAAATATTTCCTCTGTGTATCACATTTAATAAAGTCATGAACCCATTTATAAAAAAAATAGGTTTGCACTTGTGTGCACTGAAGAAAACTCCCCCGCTGCCCGCCCGCCTGCCCGCCCCATGAGTGTAACAATTCAGAGAACAACGTGAGGAATATAAAAGTTAAATCCATGATTTCTTACTGCTTGACATCCTGGCAATGATGCGTGGAAATGAGTACAAGACAGAATCAAACTACAAGGTGGCTTCAATGTAAAACGTCTATTAATGGAGAGAATGGTTTGCAGTCAACTGATAGCAAAATCCTACAGGTAGGATACAAAACCACTGTTCAGCTGGTAGCCCAAACTAATTTGATGTTCACGATCTGTTGGTGCCTGAGGTAGCCAGCCACTACCCTGCATGCATTTTCTGTAGCTGAGGTGTAGCCCTTTGAGAGCTTTGTTTACGTGCCCAGCCTGCAAACTTAGTTCCAATGGTCGAGAATAACAAAGAATCCAATCAGTTCACATAACAGGCAGGTTTCCTTCCAGTCTGACCTGGCCAAGCTATATTTTAACAATTGTTTGTTGTATATATTAACAATATAATACTGCCAGGTGTGCAGCCTGAACTCCAGTTGACCTCAGCTGCTTCACAACAATAATAACTTGCATTTATATAGTGTACACTAATAAAGATAGAATTCCTAAACTTGGGTCTCACCTTTCTGAAAAATAAAGTTTTTCTCCCTTGTACGATGAATGTTTTTCTTAGTGAGTAGACTTTATTTGTTTCTCATTCATGGGATGTGGGCGTCGCTGGCAAGGCCAGCATTTATTGCCCATCCCTAATTGCCCTTGAGAAGGTGGTGGTGAGCCGCTTCTTGAACCGCTGCAGTCCGTGTGGTGAAGGTACTCCCACAGTGCTGTTAGGTAGGGAGCTGCAGGATTTTGACTCAGCAATGATGAAGGAACGGTCGATATACTTCAAAGTCAGGATAGTGTGTGACTTGGAGGGGGAATTGTAGGTGGTGGTGTTCCCACGCACTTGTTGCCCTTGTCCTTCTAGGTGGTAGAAGTCGTGGGGTTGCGATGTTAATGTTGGATGAATATTTTGAAACTGTTAATTGCAGTATTTTATCTCCAATCCGAATGGTCATCTTAATGATCTCAACAAGATTACATGAACTGTTTTTTGATTGTGGTAAGTTAAACACTTTTAAAACCTTAGTTCTCCATGTTGATTTATTCCTTGGGAGTGTTAACTAAGATTTACTTCCTATAATCATGGTACAGCTATCGAACTTTAATGTTCGTAGTGACTTTGGCATTGGATTTTGCTTCTTGGCTTGTGATATAGAACACTGAAGGTTTTTAATCTGCTGGCCCTGACATCGGCAGTTGTGTTTTTCCTCAACCTTTCATTACATTTCTGATTCATTCTTTTTATCTCTCATTCAGTCTCATTGACAACAATGCCTAAAGGTATAGTTCGCTGTGTTATATAATACAGAAATATAACTTAAATCTCTGCAAAACCTTAAACCGGTCAAGAAATGCTGTGGAAATTAGATCAATGACGGAAACTGCAAAAATAAAAAAAACTGAGATTGATATATTCTTGTTTGGTGAGGGCATTAAGGCTTATGGAACCAAAGCAGGTAGATGGAATGAAGTTACAGATCAGCCATGGTCTAACTGAATAGTGGAACAGCCTCAAGCAGCTGAATGACTTTCTCCTGTTCCAATGCAGGCCCATTCTTAAGCCTGAAAAGTTTCATGGCTTCTTCAAATGCCTATAACTGAAAAGTTCTATTTTTGGGGCGGTGGATGAGAAACTTTAATCAGCTGAAGTTCAGAACTACAGGGGATGCACCCAAAATCTACGTTGGGTCTGTTTTTGAAGTAAATTAGAGATATTTTTGAAGAAATCAAAGGGGTCGATTTTCAGTGTGCCATGAGGCGAGCTTTTAGGTGTGCGGGGGGCAAAAATCCCGAATTCGGGGGTCCCGACACCATCCCACCCAAAACCCGCCTCCACGTAAGTTTCAAAGGAAGCGGGTACCCGCCCCGCACTGGGACCCGCCGACCCAAGGCAGAAAGGGATTAGTGCCAATTAACTGCCTGTTAACAGATAGTTAACAGGCAGTTTTTAGCCTAGTCCCTATTTTGAAGGGTGTCGTGTGGGATTCCCGACGGCTCCAAACCACGCCAGGTTAGAGGAGGCGGGCCGTCGGGTTGAAGGACTTGGAGGGGTCGAGATGTCAGTGTTCAGGTGAGTGATGGGTGCATGAGTGCAAAGGTAAGTGTGTCTAAAGTGTGTAAAGAAGTTTAAATTACCTGTGCTTACCTTAACAGCCTTCCTTCCTTTAGGCTTTGGGAGTCCATCATTCAGCCGGCACAGAAAGCAGAATGGCCGCGAGCTGTCAAAAGTGACAGCCTTCAGCTTTCAGTGCCGGCGTGATTTCTAACTGAGTCTGCGTAGAAGGACTCAGGTTAGAAGTAAGACTGTCAGTGTTTGACAGCTTCAAACAGCTGTGAAACACTGATATTTCATCTGTCAACACGTCTTGACAGATGAAATTTCAGTCTGTGACGTCACCTGTTGCCGGGTGGCCCTTAATTGGCCTGCTGAGCCCGCTGGGCGGGCTCAACAAGGTCAATCAAGGGAAAATCGCGTGGATTGGCCGCATCTCGATGGAGGCGGGACTAAAACCCGAAAGTTGTAGTCCCGCCTCCTTCCCGACTTCTGAATGAAAATCCAGCCCAAAGTTTCTGATCCATTTCCTTTCTTGGGACAAACAGCAGGGTAGTGGTGCTGATGTGGAAGGTTTACCAGTGGCATTTGTTGGGTTAGAAAATTGATGATTGTTGAATTTTTTATTCCTTGTGTTTCAATGAGAGTTAATTTTCCTTTTAAATAGAGCAATATTCAAAGGTCAAATTCCAAAGGTTTATGGTTGAAACCTTTTGTTGACCATAAATAAGGACCATTTGGAAATGAACACACAAAGATCATGGTTTCAGTTCTTAACTACTGATGCTGGAATGCACCTCCTAGTAGATAAAATATCTCGTCTGTTTGTATGTTTGAGAACTCAGTCTGATTGATCTAAGTTTATAGTCTATGTGCACAACATTGTTCAACCTGGAACATAGTGAGGAATTGGAGATATACTTGTAAAGGAAAAATTTGCAGGGCTACGGGGAAAGAGCAAGGGAGTGGGACTAAATAATAGCTCTTTCAAAGAGCTGGCACAGACACGATGGACCAAATGGCCTCCTTCTGTGCTGTATGATTCTATGATTCTATATCACACAAAACTCTGTTCTGAAATAATCAACCAGGCCAAAGTCTGGCAAAAAAGCAAACATAAAGTGATGCTGTTGTTATCACAAGCAATTTTTTAAGATCTCATTTTCATCTCTGGAGCAGAAACAAAGCCAACTCTTGTTACCTACTATGTAATTTGGGACATGGGGAAAACTTTGCATGCTTCAGTTTGCAATTGCCAGTATGACTCCATTCAAAGCTTTAGGGGCTCGGAATTTATTATGTACTGTTGCAAATAGGTTGACCATACTGTTGTTTACTCCACAATGCCAAGGGCAGTCTAAACACTCAAACATGTTTACTACAAGATTTCTACAGTGTCAGGCCAAAAGAAAAGATGAATACAAAATGTATCTCTTCTATCTTGATCACTCAACAGAACCAACGTATTCAATTAGTTGGAAAAGCAGGAAACTGGCCATATTCCCTAATCATACATTCCACATTCACAGTCATTTTGTACATGTCAGTCATTCCCTCAAAGGATTGCCCCTGGCATTTTTGTGAGCGTAGATCGGACAGCTGTAGGGTTCTGCTCCGGTTGTCAATCAACAGCTTTGAGATTCTTTGCTAAATTCAGTGAAGAAGCGGGAGATGTTACAGAACCCAGCATCAAAGCATTGTGGAGGCAGTAGGAGAGTTTTACTTAAGTCTTAAAATAGTTAAATGACTGTAAAAATATATATAAATATATCTCTCTGGAAAAACACATGAAAATAAGGTCATGGGAATGAGGATTTGAATTAAAGACGGAAGTTAATAATCTGAATCCCTTTCAAAATTCAAGTTGATACAAAGAAAGATTTTAAAAATCATTGCTTTATTTCTTCTGACAATCTGTGGGGTGGATTTCTTCTTTTGGATTGTTGCCCTGCATTGATATTTGTTTTAAAAAGATACCAGATCTCACAAGACACGGTTCTAAATGGGTTAAGGGAGCACAGAACGTACAATTTACCATGTTTTTTATGCTTGTGGAGATTAGTTAACATGCCTGCACTTCCTCAGGACTTCCAGACATGAGTCAGGCACACTTTCATGGGCAAGTACCCCATACCATAGAACCATAGAATAGTACAGCACAGAAGGAGGCCATTCGGCCCATCGAGTCTGCACTGACTTTCAAAGAGCAATCCAATTAGTTCCACTCTCCCGCTCTCCCGCTCTTTCCCCATATCCCTCCAATTTATTCTCCTTCAAGTATTTATCCAATTCCCTTTTGAAGGCTACTATTGAATCTGTATCCACCACCCTATCAGGCAGAGCATTCTGTTGAGTCTGTGCTTTCAAATGTAGTTATGCTGAATAACTGGACACAGACTACAGAAATACTTAAACAGGTCTTTAGTAACTGAGGGTCAGGGCTAAACTGGAATACACTTTGCTCCACAGGGTTTATATACCGGTGTGGTCACCACCGGTACTACAATGTACAGGAGCCATCAAAAAGTAGTCCATCACCTTAAGGTATCCTCTTAAGGTGGTACAGGTTACATACACTACAATTCCTCCCCTTTTAGCTTAACAGTGTACACCTCAATTTAAACATTACATGGATAACATATATACAACTTTCACACAAAACTGTTCAAAGATTCAGTCTCTGAGGAGGCCTCCTGATCCGGGCCGGATAATGCCTTTCAGGGGTCTCTGGTTCTCGTTGCTGGGGTGACTCATCCATTTGATCTCCTATGGATTGAACATCATCATGTACGTTCGAGTCTGATGTAGATGCTACAGGCTCAATAACTTCTTCAACTGGTGTCTCTGCCGTAGACATGGGGTCGACCCTTGTTCTCGATTCCACAAGTTGGTCAGCATGACGTCGTATTACGTTCTCTCCAACGTCTACCGTGTACATCAAGGGTCCTTGTCGGGCACGAATTGTTCCGGATTGCCATTTATCATTCCTATAGTCCCTGGCCAACACTGGTTGTCCTATTTCGAAACTCCGAGTGGCCTTGTTATTTACGTGCTGGAATTGCTTGTTTTTGACTTCCCTACGCACATTGGGTTTTAACAAATCCAACCGGGACCGCAACCTCCTGTTATAGAACATTATGGTAGGGCTTTGATTTGTCACTGCATGCGTGGCGTTTCGATATGCCATCAGGAAATTGTCCACCTTGTGTTGTAGTGGAATATGGTCTTCGCTCATGGCCTTTATCGCCTTTTTGAACGTTTGTACAAATCTCTCGGCCAACCCATTGGTAGCCGGATGATATGGGGCAGATGTATAGTGTTTCACCCCATTCTTTTTCATGAATGTCTGGAATTCTTCTGACACGAACTGTGGTCCGTTGTCTGAACATATTTGTTCCGGCAACCCATTCCTTGCAAATATGGTTCTTAGAACTGCGATCGTCTTTTCAGAGGTAGTGGTCGACATCTTAATCACTTCTGGCCATTTAGAATGTGCGTCTACCGCTATCAAAAACATGGAATCCATGAATGGACCTGCAAAGTCGATATGCACACATTGCCATGGGGTTGAAGGCCATTCCCACGGATGCAGCAGTGCAATTGGAGGTGCGTTTTGAACTTTTTGGCACCCTGAGCAGCTTTTAGTCAGATCCTCTATTTGTTTGTCGATACCTGGCCATCACACATAAGCCCTAGCAAGGCTTTTCATCTTGACTCCCCCCAGATGACCTTCATGCAGTTCCTTCAGAACTCTCTCCCTTAATTTAGGAGGAATAATCACCCTTGTTCCATACATCAATGTTCCTTGACAGACGGACAGCTGTTCTCGTCTGGCTGAGAATGCTGGTAACAGTGGGTCGCCATGTGCTGGCCATCCCTTCACTGTCAAATCGTAGACCCGAGACAGTGTCGGGTCGTTTCGGGTCTCTCTCTCAATACTCGCATTGGTGACTGGTAAGCATTCGATGATGGTCGAGTGAAATATCTCGACAGGGTCAACTGCCGGTGCCTCTTCCGCTGTAGGTAGTGGCAGGCGCGACAGCCCATCAGCATTACCATGTTGCTTTGTACCTTTGAATTCGATATCATATTGATGTGCCCCTAGGAAAAGGGACCATCTCTGAAGCCTCTGCGCCGTCATAACCGGAACACCCTTCTTAGGGTTAAAAATGGAAACCAACGGCTGGTGATCTGTCAGCAGCGTAAACTTTTGGCCTTGCAGGTAATGGTTAAATTTCTTAACTCCCCACACGAGGCTGAGAGCCTCCCTATCTATCTGAGCATAGTTGCACATAAGGGCTTATATCGGTATAATAGACTGGTTTTTGGAGTGGCATCGGCTCCAGCGATTTGGCAAAGGGTCATGGAGCAGGTATTGCAGGGAATTCCAGGCACACAATGCTACCTGGACGACATTCTGATTACAGGAGATGATGATAAGGAGCACCTCGCGAATTTGGAGCAGGTGCTCACCAGATTGAAAGAATATGGACTCAGAGTTAATCGCCAGAAATGTGAGTTCTTTCAAAAGCGAATCTCGTACTGCGGCCACGTCATTGACCAGGAGGGGCTCCATAAGTCACCAGATCCAATGATCTGGATGCGAACGCGACCGGCCTTTCCAAGCCATTTGGCAACTTATGTGAGAGCACTGCCCCGATACCATATGGAGAAGCATCACAAGCTAAGCGAATAGGCAGCATTGGGTTAAAATGAGCCAACACTTCCTTAGAGGTGATCAGTGCCTTGCTTTTTTGAAAAGCCCGCTTACAATCCTCGCTCCACTTCCATGGTACTCCCATTTGCAAAAGAGTGTTCAGCGGGTGTAACACCGTGGATAAATTTGGAAGAAACTTGTGGTAATAGTTAACCAACCCAAGGAACGACCTCAACTGGGACACATTTTCCGGAGTGGGAGCTTTCACGACAGCTTGGATCTTGTCAGGTGACTTATGGAGCCCCTTCTGGTCAATGACGTGGCCGCAGTACGAGATTCGGTTTTGAAAGAACTCACATTTCTGGCGATTAACTCTGAGTCCATATTCTTTCAATCTGGTGAGCACCTGCTCCAAATTCGCGAGGTGATCCTTATCATCATCTCCTGTAATCAGAATGTCGTCCAGGTAGCATTGTGTGCCTGGAATTCCCTGCAATACCTGCTCCATGGCCCTTTGCCAAATCGCTGGAGCCGATGCCACTCCAAAAACCAGTCTATTATACCGATATAAGCCCTTATGTGTGTTGATCGTGAGATACTGGCGTGACGCTTCATCAACTTCCATCTGTAGGTACGCCTGCGTCAGGTCTATCTTGGTGAAGTGTTTCCCACCAGACAGCGAAGTGAAGATATCGTCAATCCGCGGAAGCGGATATTGCACCGTGTGAAGAACCGGATTAACAGTGATCTTGAAATCGCCACAGATGCGAACCTTCCCAGGTTCCCCCGGCTTGTTGCTCAACGAACGCTTCATGACGGGAACAATGGGTGTGGCCCATTCGCTCCAGTCCACCTTTGACAGTACTCCTGAACGTTCTAGCCCTTCCAGCTCTGCTTCCACAGCAGGTCGTATCGCATAAGGTACCGGTCTGGCTTTGAAAAATTTTGGGTTTGCATGTTCTTCAACCTTGATGTTTGCCGTAATTCCTTTCAGTGTTCCCAGTCCCTGTTGGAACACCTCCTTAGCATCGTCCAATATTTTGGACAGTCGTTTAGGTTTGACGTCGTCCTCTTTACAGGAATCTACAGTTAGTGCTTGTATGGAATGCCAGTCCACATTTATTCTCCGGATCCATTCCCGTCCCAGTAGTGGCGGACCTCCATCAGGTAACACATACAAGTCCATTTCCTGACTTTCTTTACCATTGTAGACCACATTTACCTTTATCTTTCCGATGGGGTATACTCTTTGCCCCGTGTATGTTTCCAATACAATCTCCGTATCCCTCAGGGGAATGTGTGAGAATAACCTTTTGTAATCTTGCTTATTCATGACCGTCAATGCCGATCCAGTGTCCAATTCCATCTTCACTTGGACTCCTGCTATCCGAAGCATGACCCAGATAGTTTGGTGGTCTGCTGTGTTACCCACATTATGTATTTTTAGACAACCCAGTTCCTTACTGCTGGAGTCTGAATCCGTCTTCTGTTCATCCGAACTGTTCTCTGTCACCTTGTGTACTTTTTTGTACTTCTCCTGCGGCGACTTTTTGCTGCTGGTCTTCTTTCCTGACCGGCATACTCTCACTATGTGACCAAGTTTGCCACATTGCCTGCATTCTTTATCTTTGAGCCAGCACTGGTTCTGGTCATGCGCTGTCCTTCCGCAATGATAGCACTTTACTGCGCCCAATGCCATTTCATTGGTGCTGAATTCCAATGGCCTTTGCTGCATTTCTGCAGTGCCTCGTGCTGCTGCCTCGTGCGATGCTGCAATGCTGAAAGCTTTGTCCAGCGTAAGACCCTTTTCCTCTAGCAGTCGCTTCTGGGTTCCTTCCCTTAGGAGCCCACACACAAACTTATCTCTCAGTGCGTCTGCTAGTCCTGTACCGAACTGACAGTAGTTTGATAACTTGCGCAGTTCGATTAAGAATTCAGCGTTGCTTTCCTCTTTAAGTTGAATTCTTTTGTAGAATTTAAATCGTTCCGCTATCAGCAGCGGCATGGGGTTTAAATGCACTTGCAGGATAGTAACAATATCCGCGAAACTCTTTCCTACCGGTTTATCTGGTGTTACAAGGTTCCTTAATAACCTGTATGTCTTCGCACCCATCGAGTTTAATAGGGTTAGTGCTTTCTTATCCATCGGTACCTCATTCGCTGTACAGTAAACTTCAACACGTTCCACATAAGTGGCCCAATCTTCCACATCGCTATCAAAAGCAGTGATGTTACCCGTTTTTGGCATCCTTGTTGAGTTTCCTTTCCTTCGGATTATGATTATTATTTTATTTTATTTTTCAAAATAGCGGCTTCCCGCCCTTGGCGGCTTTTCCCGCGCTTGTCTTCTTCCCCCGCTGACTAAAAATGGCGATTACTGCGCTGTTGCCGTTCTCGCCTCCCAGCGGTCCTTTATTTTCCCCGACGCTGCTGCTCTTGTTCCCCGCCGCTCCCGCGGTCCTTGTGAACATAAACGCTTTTCTGGCTGCTGCGCGTCTCTGCCCCGATTGCAGTCCGGCCCCTGACACCGGCTGCGGTCGTGTTCTCCGCCCTTTTCATCGTTTCCCTCCCCTTCTCTTACTGACAACTCGGCCGACTTCCCCCCCGTGCCGCTCGATCGGGCTTACCCGCCGCTGTCGTCGAAGGGATGTTCACTGATGTTAGACTTCGTGGCCAGAACCCAACCCGGGTTCCCGATTGCCTCCCGTGCTATGCAGTGCCCAGCAGGATGTTGAGGGTGGATGTCCTTGTTCGACGCCCGTTTCAGAGGCGAAGCTTCCTTTGATGCAACTGCCGCTAGGTAAGATCAGACTCATCGCCACTGTTGAGTCTGTGCTTTCAAATGTAGTTATGCTGAATAACTGGACACAGACTACAGAAATACTTAAAACAGGTCTTTAGTAACTGAGGGTCAGGGCTGAACTGGAATACACTTTGCTCCACAGGGTTTATATACCGGTGTGGTCACCACCGGTACTACAATGTACAGGAGCCATCAAAAAGTAGTCCATCACCTTAAGGTATCCTCTTAAGGTAGTACAGGTTACATACACTACACATTCCAAATCCTAACCACTCGTTGCGTAATAAGTTTCCCCTCATGTTGCCTCTGGTTCTTTTGCCAATCAACTTAAATCTGTGTCCTCTGGTTATTGATCCTTCAGCCATTGGAAACGGTTTCTCTTTATTTACTCTGGATAAACACACATGATTTTAAACACCTCTATCAAATCTCCTCGTAGCCTTCTCTGCTCTACGGAGAACAACCTCAGCTTCTCCAGTCCATCCATGTAAGTATAATCTCTCATCCCTGGAACCATTCTAGTAGAGGTCTTCTGTGCCCATTCCAAAGCCATCACGTCCTTCCTAACGTACCCAGAATTGGACACAATAATTCAACCGGGGCTGATCTAGTGTTTTATATAGGTTTAGCATAATTTCCTGGCTTTTGTAATCTATGGCCGCGATTTCGCCTACCGAGGCGGGTCTGGTGCAGCCAAGGTCCGACCCCACTGCTGGCTCCATCCCACTCTGTGAAAAGATTTTACATTGATTGGGCTTGTTAAGCCCGCCCTGCGTGTTTCCCAGCCAATTGAAGGAAGCAGGTCTGATGACATCATTTGATGACGCGTCATCAGTCGGTTTCCTTAAAGGGACCATGGCGCAAATTTATTTTGACAGTTCTGCTGTCAGTGTTCTACAGTATTGAGGTGTTGCAAACACTGACAAGCACTGCACAGAGGTGCACGGCTGCACCCAGGCTCTCCCATGACTCTCTTCATATGCTTATGCAGGGAGTCACAGCACGCAGGGAGGTTCTCTTCCCTTCCCATGGGTGGAAGAGACCTCCCCAGGAGATCAATGCAGCCTGGTTGCACAATGCACAGGAGGACACAAGCAGGGATGTTGTTAGCAGGACCAGGTTGCAGTGGCACAAACCTTTCAATTATCTCAGCAGATTACAAAACATTAGTACAAAGCCACACTCAACCTCATCCTGCTGTACCACTCATCACATCCCCATCATTCTGCCTTCCTACCCTACTCCTGCACATCTTTACTCACACCAACTTACCTTGCATCTCCACCCATCCCTCTCTATCTACATTATCACATCCCCATCTCACTAGCCACCCCTCACACTCACCCTCTGTAATGTATGTACCTTTAAGGGGCAGAACTACTTTTTACAGCTCCTGTATCCTGTAGTACCGGCAGTGACCACACCTGTAGATAAACCCTGAGTGGTGCTCTGTACAGTCAGTTGCAGTTTGAACCCTCATTCAGTAAACACCTGTTGATCGTTCCCTGCAGTCTTTGTCTGATTATTGAAGGACACCACATTAAGATACCCGGATCTAACATTGGTGGCGAGAAAGATTCGAACCTACCTGCAACCCTGCATCACCTCCCAGGGATTCGGTCCTGGAGAACAGTGGAAGGAGGTCGAGTCCAGAAGTACGGGCATCGCAGGGGAGGCTGTCAAGAGCCAGGCTTGGCTTTCCAGCCACGGTGGTCCAGCAAAACGGGCTGGCAACAGGTACTGCGCAGACCCTTCCCAGACAGCGGCGGCTAGAGCCGACCGAGCAGCACAGAAAGGGCCGAGCAGCGTCGACGGGGGAGAGAGAGAGGGCAGAGCGCACACGGCGCAGCCGGTGTTCAAGGGCCGAGCAGCGTCAACGAGAGAGAGCAGAGCGCAGCTGGTGTTCAGGGGCCGAGCAGCATCAATGGGGGAGAGAGGCGCGCAGGAAAACGTGAGGTGCTGCCATTGCCACGAGGACCGCAGAGAACGGCATTGGCAGCAGCGCAGGAGCAGCGCACGAGGCCCACAGGGCGTCGCCATTTGCCAGGAGGACCGCCGAGAGCGGCGTTGGCAGCAGCGCGGGAGACGCCATTTTAAGCCGCAACGGAGAAGAAAGGAAAGTGTGGGAGTCGCGATTTTAAGCAGCAGCGGGGAAGAAAGGAAAGCGCGGGAGACGCCATTTTAAGCCAGTCTAACCACACCCAAAAATGCCGAAAAGTGTAAGTATCACAGCGTTCGACAATGAAGTCGAAGATTGGATGACATATGTCGAACGCATAGAAGTATACTGCAAGGTGAATGAAGTGCCAGATGACAAGAAAGCGCTGGTATTGTTGAATTCAATGGGTGCAAAAACGTATGGCTTACTACGAAACCTAGTAACCCCAGAGAAGCCAGTAGAAAAGGATTTTGAAAACATAGGCCTAGAAATTCAGTCTGGACACTTTTGGGGCGCTAAAGTCGGGCGCTCGCTAAAGTTAGTGGCCGCCGGAAAGTGTAGGCCACATCGCCGAAATTCAGTAGAGTTGGCCCTAAGTTTGGCCGAGCGCTGAAACTGGCGTTGAAATGCTGTGCTCCTGCGCTAAGCCGGCGATGCGGCCTAATAACGCCGAAGCCGGGCGCAGCGCAGATGCAGTCATGTTTTGATTGACAGCAGACACCCTGACGCCGGCCAGCTCTTAAAGGGGGAAGGGTCAACTTTGACTGCTGCCACGCCCTGCATACTGGAGCCCTGCAGCTAGGCCTCAGCACTACTGGTGTGCCAAAATAGCGCCTGGAGCAATGGAGAGGGCCCGTGAGCGAGCGCAGCGCTTCTCAGAGCATGCTCTGAGTGTGCTCATTCATGGTGTGGAGAAGAGAAGAGAGATCCTGTGCCCGGACAGTGGCAGGAAGGCTCCCAGGAGCCAGTACAGGAGAGCCTGGGGCAAAATCGCCCGCAGGGTGTCATCCACCTGTGATGTCCCCAGGAGTGCGGACCAATGCCGCAAGAAGTTCAACGACCTCACTCGGATGGTGAAGGTGAGTACCCTTTCCAGTGTCCCCCTCATCCTTGCATGTGCACCTCACATTATGGGCAAAGGGACCTCAAAGGCCTTATGGGCAGCCCTCCTCCCGCAGCAATGGCACTTGCATGTTCATCAATAGCACTTTCTGCACTTAACACACTGGCCAAGCTATTCGACCATGGGAGGCAGTGCACCCAGCAACAGGGCACCACACTGGCCAAGCTATTCCACCATGGGAGGCAGTGCACCCAGCGACAGGGCACCATACTGGCCAAGCTATTCCACCATGGGAGGCAGTGCACACAGCGACAGGGCACCACACTGTACTTAGAGGCCGTCCTTTCTCTTGCAGGCCAAGCTGGCGAGCAATGTAAGGAGGCAGGCTGCCACTGGTGGAGGCCGTCCCGAGTACCAGGCGCTCACTGATCTGGAGGAGAGCATGGCACGACTCATGCGTGGCCGGGTGACTGGCCCTGTCGCGATCGGCGAGGCGGACCCTGTACTGGTACCCACTGGTAAGGACATGACCGGTTGCACCTCTCTCGTTGCCCTCGCGCTTCAGATCTACATCCTTTCCCACTGACCGACAAATGCGCATAATGCACCACTCAGGCCTCCCTCGCTGACGGCCTGTCCTCACTCTAAAGCTACTCTTGTGCCTTCCTGCTTTCAGCTGGTGAGGAGGAGGTGGTCCCTGAAGCGCAGAGAGCCAGGCCCTTGGAGGAGGAGGACGTCGAGGACCAGGAGGAAGGCGGCACATCGGGGGAACCCTCCTCCGCGCCAGGGGATGGCAATGGAGGGGAGACGTCTGGCCTGCAGGAGAGCCAGGGGGAGGTGTTGGAGGGGAGGGCCGAAGCTGGTCCCAGTAGGGTGGACGCACGCGGGAAGGGTCCGGCAGCACGCCAGCCTTCTCCCCAGAGGGGGGAGGTGTTGGAGGGGAGGGCCGAAGCTGGTCCCAGTAGGGTGGACGCACGCGGGAAGGCTCCGGCAGCACGCCGGCCTTCTGCCCAGAGGGGGGAGGTGTTGGAGGGGAGGGCAGAACCTGGCCCAAGTGGGGTCGATGCACGCGGGAAGGGTCGGCCAGCTCGGCGGCCTTCTCCCCGGAGGGAGAGTCCGCCCTCCAGTCCGGACACGGTCCTCGCCCAGGAGGTGCGCGTCCTCGATGAGATGTCGGCGGCGTCTGAGCGGCACCACCAAGAGTTCATGGGGGTGGTCGAACAGATGCCTCACGCCATTGAGTCCCTGGCTCAGAGTGTGGTGGCTTTCGGGGAATCACAAGCCAGGGGGTTCGAACAACTCACGGCAGCGCACGACAGGGGTGTCCAGCAACTGGCCGCAGCGCACGACAGGGGTTTGCAGCAACTCGCGGCAGCGCAGGATGCGGGTGTGCAGCAACTGGCGGCAGCGCAGGACGCGACTCGCGAGATGAGTGGTGCCGTCCACACACTGGCAGAGCTGATGCGGGCACATACCAGGGCAGTTCGGGCACTCACTTCTGCCACACTTGCTGTGGCACGGAGGCATCGCCATGGCACCCGCCGCCCTGCTGCAGCACAGCGGTCTGGCCTCCCCCAGATTGCTGCGCTTGCTACACTGCCAGCCCGGCCGAGTGCCAGTGTCTCTGGCGAGCAGCGCGCACCTGCCATCAGCCAGCTTGCCCCCAATGGTGCTGCCGACACTGCCACTCCCCCAGCCAAGGTGCAACGACCTGCTGCTAAGACTGATGCTGCCCAGCCACAGCTGCAGCAGTCAGCAGCCGGCCCCTCCCGGGCCAGGCCTCGTCTAGGCCGACCCCCAAGGGCATCTGCCGACACGCTTTGTGGCCCTCATGAGCCTTCCCCCAGCCTCGCCACACCCGCATGGCCCAGGTTGAGGTGGAGCAGCAGGTCGGCCAGGGGCCGGAGAAGCCTGTCTAAGGACTCGCCCTCTCGGCACACCCATTAGAGTGTGGTGAGAGCGGTTTCTTTTATATTGGGGGGCTTGTGTTGGGGGCATTATTTTGTTAAGGCCGAGGATCAAGGCATTTTTTGTTTTCATGGGGGTGTCTCTGTTGTTGGCGGGGGGCTTATTTTTGTAAGGCCGCTGTTGAAGGCCTTTTGGATGGGCAAGTTTTGTTAGTCCTCCCCAGGTTTTGGGAGTGACAGATGTTTTTGACTGTTTTTTGGGGGTCTTGTCTGTTTTTCTGTTTCATGTGGGAAGGGCCCTGAGTTTGTGAAATAAAGCTTTTGATTTATTCAGCATGCCCAGGTGTCATGTTTGAAGTGGTTGTTGCGTTAACCGGCTGAGGGCTTGCGGAGCGGCTGCCTCAGGTGCGTTCATTGCCACAGGCCATTCCCTGACAGGGGGCCTAGAAGTGTCGATCAATAAGCCCCCGGCGGACGGCCCTTGGCCCTTGTCGCTCCCTCCTGGGCTGGTCCTCCTCCTCCTCCTCCTCCTCCTGCTCGTCCTCCTGAGGTGGTGGTGCAATGCCAGGTGGCAGTGCCTGAGTCCTGCGGATAGCCAGGTTGTGCAGCATGCAGCACACGACGACGAACTGGGAGACTCTATCCGGCGAATACTGAAGAGATCCTCCGGAACGATCCAGGCAGCGGAACCGTTGCTTGAGGACGCCTATCGTTTGCTCGATGATGTTCCTTGTGGCTTGATGGCTTTCATTGTATGCCTCCTCCGCTGGGGTCCTGGGCGCGCGGAGCGGGGTCATGAGCCATGTACACAAAGGGTAGCCCTTGTCCCCGATAAGCCATCCCCTTGGTGGAGGCTGTGCCTCGAACATGTCAGCCACAGTAGTCTGGCGCAGGATAAATGCATCGTGGCTGCTTCCTGGGAAGCGGGCATTGACAGCTAGGATGCGCTGCCTGTGGTCACACACCAGCTGTACATTTAGGGAATGGTAGCCCTTCCGGTTGCGGTAATCCTCGGCATTGTGGATAGGTGCCCGCATAGCCACATGCGTGCAGTCAATGGCGCCCTGCACCATGGGGAAGCCCGCGATCCTGCCAAATCCGACTGCACGCTGCTCCTGCCTCTGTCGGGTCATGGGGAAGGAGATGAATTGGTGTCTCCTCGCGTAAAGTGCATCGGTGACCTGCCGGATGCAGCGATTCGCAGCGAATTGGGAGATGTTCGCTATGTCCGCAGCAGCGGCTTGGAAGGAGCCGCTTGCATAAAAGTTCAGAGCCACCGTGACCTTCACTTCCACCGAGAGCGACGTCCTGCACATCAGCTGTCGACGCAGATCTGTGTGAAGCAGCTGGCAGATCTCTGCAACCACCTCCCTTCTGAAGCGCAGCCTCTTCACACAATGCGCCGCAGTCATGGTGAGATAGGACACCTGCTGCCGGTATTGCCTGAGTGGGTAAGGCCTACGTTGCCGACGCCTGATGGCCCCTCTGCGTCTAGGCATGGCTGGCCCTCTCTCACAGCGTCTGCAAGCCCTTCGCACATAATGCTGCAACTGAGGGTTGGCCCCCTATACAGCCCCCATAATAAAGTTGAGAACAGATAAATCACAATGAATCAAATGTCAAAGCACTGGCCAGAAGCCAAAAATACCTCTCCTATGTTGTCCCAAATCTGTAACCTCTGTCCCTTGGTCTCTGTCCAGAAATCCAAAGCAGTTAAGTCATTGCAGCATAATGGCTGGGCTTTATAGGTCAGTGTAAGTGCCCTTTAATTTGCGCTCCCCGAGGCCCACAGGGCCTCTTTTGCGTTCCACCTCACAGTTCTTAGCAGCGCCACGCCCACATTGGGCGGGCGCCACTGAATTTCCGGTTTGGGGCGCACAAACAGCGTTGCGCGACGATATGACGTCATAAGCTGCGCGCGCACCTGAGCGGGCGCAAACACTTTGTGCCGGCGCTAAATGTCAACTGAATTTGGGCGTCGGCGCAGATCGGACTGCGTTCAGGCGCTAAGTGTCTAGCGCCGGAAATATAGCCCTTTTATGGCGTTAGCGGCTGGCGCAACCCACTGAATTTGTAGGCCATAGTGTCAATTCTACAGGACCACTTAAACCCCACACCGCTGCTGATAGCAGAAAGATTTAAGTTTCACAAAAGGAACCAGCATAAAGATGAAAGTAATGCTGAGTATTTAACGGAACTGCGCAAGCTATCGAAACACTGCCAGTTTGGAACGGGACTAGCAGATACTTTAAGGGACAAGTTTGTGTGTGGACTTCAAAGTGAAGGAACCCAGAAACGGCTTCTATCAGAAAAGGATCTTACACTGGACAAGGCTTTCAGCATTGCAGTATCACACAAAGCAGCCGCGCGGGACGCTGCAGAGATACAACGGAGACCGCAAGAATATGGCACAAATGAAATGTTATATGGAACAGTGAAGTGCTATTGCTGCGGCAGAACAACACATGACCATAATGATTGCTGGTTCAAGGACAAAGTGTGCAGACAGTGTGGAAAAGTAGGACGCATAGCAAGAGTCTGCAGGTCGGGAAAGAAAACCAGCAGCAAGAAATCTCCACAGGAGAAGTACAAGAAGGTACATAAGGTGACGGAGAGTAGTTCAGACGAACAGAAGAGTGATACAGACTCCAGAAGCAAGGAGCTGGGTTGTCTGAAACTACATAATGTGATCAAAACGGAGGATCACCAAACTATCTGGGTCACGCTCAAGATAGCAGGAGTCCAAGTGAAAATGGAATTGGACACAGGATCAGCCCTAACAGTCCTAAACCGAAGGGACTACAAGCGGCTATTCTCACATATACCCTTGAGAGATACAAAGATTGTCTTGAAGACGTACACGGGGCAAAAAGTCTACCCCAAAGGAAAAATAAGGGTGAACGTTATATATAACGGCAAGGAAACACCAAAAATGGACCTATATGTATTGCCAGATGGAGGACCAGCACTACTAGGACGTGAATGGATCCGAAAGATATAGCTAGATTGGCATTCCATACAAGCACTGACTGTAGATGCCAAAAAGGATGACGACGTCACACCCGGACGACTGTCAAAAATGCTAACTGATGCATAAGAAGTGTTCCAGCAGGGACTCGGAACACTAAAAGGCATAACAGCGATGATCAAAATAGAGGAAAATGCAAGCCCAAAGTTTTTTAAGGCCAGACCAGTACCTTATGCGATCCGCCCAGCCGTCGAAGCAGAGCTGGAAGGTTTGGAACGTTCAGGAGTACTGTCCAAAGTGGACTGGAGCGAGTGGGCTACACCCATCGTTCCTGTAATGAAGAGGTCGTTGAGTAATACGCCTGGGGAACCAAAGAAGGTTCGCATCTGTGGGGACTTTAAGGTGACAGTGAACCCAATCATTCACACTGTACAATATCTGCTTCCGCGGATTGAAGATATTTTTGCCTCGCTATCTGGAGGGAAACGCTTCACTAAGATTGATTTGGCCCAGGCGTACCTGCAAATGGAGGTAGAAGAAGCCTCGAAACAGTACCTCACGATCAACACTCATAAAGGTCTCTACCAATACAACCGGCTCGTGTTCGGGGTAGCATCAGCTCCGGCTATTTGGCAAAGGGCAATGGAACAAGTCCTGCAAGGGATTCCAGGGACCCAGTGTTATTTGGATGACATCCTGGTCACGGGCAAAAATGACAGTGATCACCTCGCCAACCTGGAGCAGGTGCTCACTAGATTGAAGGAATATGGGCTCCGAGCTAATCGCCACGAATGCGAGTTTTTCCAGGAGCAGATCTCGTATTGTGGCCACGTTATTGATAAAGAGGGGTTACATAAGTCCACTGAAAAGATTGAGGCAGTAGTCAAGGCTCCAGCACCGGAAAATGTGTCGCAACTGAGGTCGTTCCTCGGGCTGGTGAACTACGTCCATAAGTTCTTGCCGAATTTGTCTACTGTACTGCACCCACTGAACACCCTACTGCAAAGAGGGTACCATGGAAGTGGAGTGACGAATGTAAACGAGCTTTCCAGAAGAGCAAAGCATTGATCACATCAAAAGAGGTGTTGGCTCATTTCAACCCAGCACTACCAATTCGGTTGGCGTGTGATGCATCACCCTATGGCATTGGAGCGGTGCTGTGCGCACAAATTCCCGGACGGCTCGGAGAGGCCAGTAGCCTTTGCGTCTCGGTCACTAACCTCAGCCGAGCGTAACTATGCCCAGATTGACAGGGAGGCCCTCAGCCTAGTGTGGGGAGTGAAAAAGTTAAATCACTATCTGCACGGGAAGAAGTTCACCTTGCTGACTGACCACCAACCACTTGTCTCCATCTTTAATCCAAAGAAGGGCGTTCCGGTGATGACTGTGCAGCGGCTACAAAGATGGTCCCTTTTTCTAGGGGCGCACCAATATGATATCGAGTATAAGGGCACGAAACAGCATGGAAACGCTGATGGGCTATCACACCTGCCACTGCCTACTGCGGAGGAAGCACCAGCAGTGGATCCTGTCGAAATATTTCATTCGACTATAATTGAATGCTTGCCAGTAACTAACGCTGGTATAGAGAAGGAGACCCGAAATGACCCGACACTGTCTCGGGTATATGATTTGACGGTGAAGGGATGGCCAGCACATGGCGACTCACTGTTGCCAGCATTCTCATCCAGAAGAGAACAGCTGTCAGTATGCCAGGGGTCCTTGATGTGTGGATCCCGAGTGGTAATTCCACCCAAGTTAAGGGAGAGAGTGCTCAATGAGCTTCAAGAAGGTCATCTGGGAGGGGTGAAAATGAAAAGCATTGCTAGGGCTTATGTGTGGTGGCTGGGGATCGATCAGCAAATCGAGGACCTGACAAAGAGCTGCTCAGGATGTCAGAAGGTCCAAAATGCACCACCACATGCCCCTCTACACCCATGGGAGTGGCCCTCATCTCCATGGCAACGGGTGCATATTGATTTTGCTGGTCCATTCATGGACTCAATGCCTAGAAATTGGGTTCTGGCGTAGGCAGGGCTTTAGTGCCGGAAGTTAGTGCCGGCGCTAAGTCCCCCTGCGCGCGCCAAAAATTCAGTAGTGCCGCGCCCAAACGGCTGCCGGCGCTACTGAAGGGTCTTTGCGGCGGTACATCGGCGCTAACTGCCGTTTCGCGCCGCAATTCCGGCGCTGCGGCACCTGATGCGGTGCGGCAGGCTGGGGACGTGCAGGCCTCCTCCTCCCGTTAAGGAGGAGCTGCCTGCACCCGGCCGCGGCCCGCGCAAATCAGCTTAAAAATGAGCCCGGCACCTCGGACAAGTGCCAGGCTTGCATCTGTTCCGGGGGGGGGGGGGGAGAAGTCCGGGGAGGGAGCTGCGGGCAGGCGGCCGGCGGGAAAGTGGCCGGCCGCCGCGGGGCCTTTAATGCGCCGGCGCAAACTGGAGTAAGGCACCTCTGACAGAACGTTGCTTGCGGCTGCCACGGGCGAGGCGGCCGCAACTCAATTTCGGAGTTCGGGCGGGTTACCACGGCAACCGGGACGCTGCGCACACCGATGACATCATCGGTGCCGGCGCAGCGCTACCGGTGCAACGCCGATTTAGGGCCCCAGGGAATTTTTAAACTGGCCATAACTCTGGCGCTAGTCCCTCTAGCGCCTCAAAAGCGGCGCTAAGGCAACTGAATTCCTAGGCCAATGTTTTTAATAGCCGTGGATGCGCACTCGAAATGGCCTGAGGTGATCAAAATGTCCTCCACCACCACGGAGAAAACTATTGCAGTCCTACGGACCATTTTTGCCAGGAACGGCTTGCCAGAGCAGATTTGCTCTGATAATGGACCACAGTTTGTGTCCGAAGAGTTTCGAAGATTTATGAAAAGGAATGGGGTACGGCATTACACATCTGCCCCGTATCATCCAGCCACAAATGGATTGGCTGAGAGGTTCATACAAACCTTTAAAAAAGCAGTGAAGGCCATGTGCGATGACGACATTCCACTGCAGCACAAGGTGGACAATTTCCTGTTAGCCTACAGAAATGCGACACATGCAGTCACCAACCAGGCCCCGGCCATGATGTTCTTTAACCGAAGGTTGAGATCTCGTCTGGATTTGCTCAGACCAAATGTACGAAGAGATGTTGAGAATAAGCAATTCCAGCACATCAATGAGGAGCTTCAATGTAGGGCAACCAGCCATGGCCCGCGACGACTTAACAGAGAAATGGCAACCAGGAATGATATGCACATGGCAGGGGCCACTAATGTACACAGTGGATGTTGGGGAGAACATTGTGAGACACCATGCTGACCAGATCCTAGAGTCACAGGAACGAGTCAACCCCATGTCTCGGCCATACGTACCTGGTGAGGAACCCGACGTACAGGTCGCATCTACCTCAGTAACAATAGCATTGGAAGCTGATGAATCAACTGACGACAGGTTGTTAGAATCGCCTCCGCACCAAGAGCGAGACACTCGGGAAAGGCGTTATCCAGAAAGAATCAGGAAGCCTCCCCAAAGACTGAATTTATAAATAGACTATTTCCAGTTAATGTTGCATGTTAAAAGTGTTAATTGTAATTAGTTTGATATTTAATTGTTAAATGAGCGTTATGGTACTGTTAATCTAAAAGGGGAGGAATTGTAATGTATGTACCTTTAAGGGGGAGAACTACTTTTTACAGCTCCTGTATCCTGTAGTACCGGCAGTGACCACACCTGTATATAAACCCTGAGTGGTACTCTGTACAGTCAGTTGCAGTTTGAACCCTCATTCAGTAAACACCTGTTGATCGTTCCCTGCAGTCTTTTTCTGATTATTGAAGGACACCACATTAAGATACCCGGATCTAACACCCTCATCCTAGTCCGATCATACCAACTAACGACACACAAGGGTAGGCACTTGGGTGTTTTAGCCAATGTTCTTGTAAAGTTTCTGTTAATGTGCTTCAAACATTGAAATCTTTATTTTCAACACTTTGCATTCTTGTACAGATTTGTATGCACCATCGGAAGTGGCTTAGTGAGTTGCAGTGACTGGTGAGACATAACAGTACCCCCCACAATGGTGATGAGTGTGAAAGGAATGGCTTGGGCTTTGTAGGGATGCTTTATGGTGTTGGTGTGGGGTGGTGCCAACCTGGCACATCTTGTGGCAGCCGGGGTGTACAGAGTCAAGTGAAGTAAATCTGGCCATGGTGAGGCCATTCCTTGCGTCCCAGACAGCAATGTGGTCGGGTACTGATGACCTGTGTCCTGTGCAACATCAGATGATTGCGGAGAAAGTTGGTGTTGTTGTTGGTGCTGCTGGTGTGCCTGGTGCTGCTGGTGTTGGGGCTGATCGTGGTGGGATTCTGAGGACCAAGTTGAGAGAGTGTAAACCATACCCATTCTGATGTAATAGATGGCAGGTGAAGGTGAGATGACAGAAGCAAATCTGTCAATGCTGAGAGAGGTTCTTCCAATGAGTTGGCACTGGATAGAGAGTTGACTCCAAACACTTGCAAGCTGCATAAAGCTCACTCTGTCTTCCAATTGCAGTAAACAACAGTTTTTTAGCTTGGAAAGTGAACAGCTGTGAGATGGGAGCTTTTATACAACTTTTGCAGTTGTCAGGTAATCAGATAATTCAATGCTGAATCAACTCATGACCTGCTGAGCTGATGTGATCCCCGAGCAGTGTATAAACCATGGGGGAACTCGTAAAATTGAAAAATAATCTTAAAATACTATTTAAGTGTCTCTTAACAATCTCTCTAATAATCTAAATTGCCTCCCATGCCGCTTGGTGTCGGGTCTGTTCAGCGATGACAGACTCGACATCTGGGAGACTAGTGTGGAGGCTTGACAGTGGGTTCCCACCAACAACCGCGCCCGCTGACCCCCAAAAAAATTCCCCCATGTCTCTACTTATAAAGACCAGGACCCCATATGCTTTATTAAATAATTTATTAACCTGTCCTGCTACCTTCAAAGATTTGTGAACAAACACCCCCAGATCTCTCTCTTCCTTCATCCCTTTAAAATTGTAGCATTTAGCTTGTAATGTCCCTCCTCATTCCTCCTACAAAAATGTATCATCTCACACTTTTCTGTGTTGAATTTCATCTGCCATGTGTCTGCCCATTCCACCAGCCTGTCTATGTCCTCTTGAAGTCTATTACTATCCTCCTCACTGTTTACCATACTTCCAAGCTTCGTATCATCTTAAAGTTTTGAAATTGTGCCCTGCACCCCCAAGTCCAAGTCATTAATGTATATCAAAAACATCAGTTGTCCTAGTACTGAACCCTGGGGAACACCACAATATACTTCCATCCAGTCCGAAAAACAGCCATTCACCACAAATCTCTGTTTTCTATTCCATAGCCAATTTTGTATCCACGCTCCGACTGCCCCTTTTATCCCGTGGGCTTCAATTTTACTAAAAAGCCTAATAAGTGCTACTTCAGCAAATACCTTTTGAAAGTCCATATACACAACATCAACTACACTGCCCTTATCCACTCTCTCTATTACCTCATCAAAAAACTCAATCAAGTTAGTAAAACACAATTTGCCCTTAACAAATCCATGTCGGCTTTCCTTTATGAATCCATGCTTGTCCAAGTGGCTGTTAATTTTCTCCCAGCTTATTGTTTCTAAAAGCTTCCCCACCACCGACACTAAACTGACTGGCCTGTAATTGCCAGGTTTATCTCCTCCCCTTTTTTGAACAAGGGTGCATCATTTGCAATCCTTCAGTCCTCTGGCACCACCCCTGTATCTAAGGAGGATTGGAAGGTTGTGGTCAGCACCTCCCCAATTTCTACCCTTACTTCTCTCAGCAACCTAGGATGCATCCCATCCGGACCGGGCGACTTATCCACTTTAATGCTGCCCGCCTTTCTAGTACCTATTCTTTATCTATTTTTATCTCATCCAGTATCCTCGTTTACCATAGTTTTAGCAATGTTCTCTTCTTTGGTAAACACTGATGCAAAGTACTCATTTAGTATCTCCGCCATGCCTTCTGCCTCCACCAATAGATCTCCACTTTGGTCCCTATTCAGCCCCACTGCTCCTCTGACAAACCTTTTACTGTTAATATGCCGATTGCAGACCATTGGATTCCCTTTTATTATAGCCGCCAATCTAGTCTCGTACTGTCGCTTTGGCCCGCTTATTTCTTTTTTCACTTCTCCTCTGTCCTTTTTATATTCAGCCTGATTCTCCCTTGTATTATCAAACTGACATCAGCTTTCGTACAAACATTTTTTTAGAATTAAAAACAAAAGAAGTGATGAATGTAGTCCTACACTGAAGTCCTTGAAGAGTTTGGTATCTTCACTTATTGATGGGATTTATCAGTTTTAAAATGAGCATATTTCTGAGATGAATCAGTTGTGTAGTTTTTTTGCCTTCGTCTGATTTTTCCCATTCTCTTAAATTGCTGACAAGTGGGAAAAAAAACAATTATTAATGAATACAGAGATGTGATTTTGACTAATACAGAACTGAGATGCCCAAATTAAAGCATATCTCTACTTATTGTTTTTCTCCAGACAGCATTCCTTCCTTTTTAGATCCTAGTAGAACAGGAACTATTATAACTTATGGTGCAGTTGACCTGTACCTATCTATACAGCCACCAATTGTTATCCAGAAATCCATGTTCCTCTCGGAAGGAATTAATCTGCTCACCTGAGCTGCTTTTGCATGTATCCAGAATAAGCAGTCCTCATATGCTGGACTCTATAAGCTGATTTTCCAACAAGAATCAGTGAAAGCTCGAAAGCTCTGAAGTTTATTGGGCAATCTTCAATTGCTGGCAGATGGGTTAAACTGCACATTAAAACTGTGGTGTTCTAAGGGGGTGATTTTTAACAATGGGAACGTGATGGAGGCGGGAAAACTGCTTGTCGGGTTTTAGTCCCACCTCCATCGACGTCTGGCCAACCCACACTATTTTCCCTTGACTGACCTCGTTAAGCCCACCCAGTGGGCTTAGCCGGCCAATTAAGGGAAAGCCAGTGACAGAGAACGTCAGCGTATGACGTTTCATCTGTCAAAAATTTTTGACAGATGAATTGTCATCGCTTGACAGCTTTGAAAAGCTGTCAAACACTGACCATCTCTGTTCTTTGGTGAGTCCTTGTACTCAAGACCACCAAACCTCTTTCCTGAGCAGAAATCAGATGGCTGCTGCATTTAAGAATGCAGCGGCCATTCTGCTTTCTCTGCCGGTGCGATGAGGCAGCTCCACAGCCTAAAGGGATGATGCCTGGAGGAAGAAGCAAAGGTAAGTAATCTTATTAAAACACTTTAAACTCACCTCACAAACTTACCTCTCCACACTTGCACTCATCACTCACCTGCACACCAGACATTTCGGTCCCTCCGACCCCCGCAGACCCACAGTTCGCCTCGCTGACCCTGGCGAGGTTCGGAGCTGTCGGGAAACCCACACTTAAGGCCTCAAAATAGGGATTAGCCCAAAAACTGCCTGTTAACTACCTGTTAACAGGCAGTTAATTGGCACTAATCCCCTTCCAGCCTTGAGGAGACAGGACCCGGCGCGGATCGGGCACCCGCCTCCTGGTAAGATGGCACGGAGGCGGGTTGGGGGCGGCATGGGTACCCGCTCCCAGATTCTGCCATTTCCCCGGCAGTCCCGCCTCCATACCCGCCTCCCCAGGGCTGGGAAAATTGCCCCCTTAGTGTCTACCAGGAATACAGTTCTGCCAGAGGCTCAGTCTGTTAGTTTTATGTTTTTCCAATATGTGACATACATAGTGAAAATACGACAGTCAACCAACCACTGAGCTATACGCCTGGAGTTTCTCCTGCTAATTTGTTAGACCTTCCATTTTGGATAAGAAGCAGATGAGGCATGTTGCATGCAACTATTTTATGATTATCTCTTACATTATCCATCTGTTTTCTAACTGATAACTAAAATGCAAAATGAATGCTACAAAAGAACCTCTGCAGTAATAGGAGCAAATGAATGATCTACTTAAAATTTAGTCTGTATTGCTCTCATAGATTGTATCAATATTCATATTTCTGCAGCAGCAACATAACCCAGATGACAGCAATTTAATTAGAAGCTTAGTTTTGCTAATGTGTTGTCTGACTATTGTTGTCCCAGTGGTACTTGCAGAACTTATTATTGTCAATTTTGTGAACACCAGGGGACTGTGTTGTGATATCCAGTTGTTATCTGCCAGTGGTCGCCACTTTGCAAATTAATTTTTTTTTGCAAATGGTTTCCTGTATCAGCTTTCAAAGGTAAGGGAGATTATTTCCAAAGGGCTTCACCCTCCTTTCGTAAAGGATTGAACATGACTCTGTGAAGGATGCTGAACTCTTTGCAAATATAACTGTTAATTTATTCAAATGGTTCACAATAATGCACAAATTACTCGAAGCTAGTGCACAGGTACAAAAGGTAATCTGAAAGGCTAATGGGATGTTGGGCTAGAATCCAAAGTAAAGGAAGTTATTTCTCATTTCCCAGCCCCCAAACTTGCTTTTGCATTTTTTCTCAGTTCTGACGAAGGGTCACAGACCTGAAACGTTAACTCTGTTTCTCTCTCCATGGATGTTGCCTGGCCTGCTGAGTTTTTCCAGTGTTTTCTGTTGTTACTTTAGAGGAAGTTATGCTTCAGTTGTACAGAGCCTTGGTCAGACTCCATCTGGAGTACTGATTTCAATTCTGGACATCGTACCTCAGGAAGGATATGTTGGCCTTGGCGGGGGTACAGCGCAGATTCACCAGAATGATACCGGGGCTTAAAGGGTTAAATTATGAGGAAAGGTTGCATTAACTTTGCTTGTACATTTTTTTGAGTTTACAAGGGTTGAGGGGTGAACTAATTGAGGTGTTTGAAATGATAACGAGATTTGATGGGGTAGATACAGAGAAACTATTTCCTCTGGTGGGGGAATCCAGAACAAGTTGGGCACAATCTTAAAATTAGAGCTAGGCGATTCAGGAGTGTAATCAGCAATCAGCTTTTCACACAAAGGGTAGAAGAATTGTGGCTCTCTCTCCCCAAAAGGCTGTGAATGCTAGGACAATTGAAATTTTCAAGACTCAAATCGATAGGTAAAGGTATCAAGGGAAATGGATCAAAGGCAGGTTAATGCTGTGGAGATACAGATCAGCCATGATATGCTGGCAGATTTCTAGTGACAGTGCTGAAGGCAAGTCAGATGATTTGCTGTTTTATAAGGACAGGAAAATTTTCAGAGTGGGCAGTTAAGCGGCAAATGAACTTTAACATGGATAAATGTGAGGTGATGCACTTTGATAGGAAAATCAGAAACATCACCTCCACCTTAGAAAAATAAACTGAATGGGGTAGAAGAGCAAACAGATCTAGGGATACAGGTGACAAATCATTAAAAGCAGCATCGCAGGTCAGCAAAGCAATTAAAAATTCTAACAAAGCACTGGGATTTATTTCTCGGGGTATAGAATTCAAAAGTAGTGAATTTATGTTAAACTTGTATAGGACACTGGTCAGGCTGTACACAAATACTGTGCACATTTCGGAGCTCCATACTATAAAAAGGACGCAGAAGCACTGGAGAAAATGCAAAAAAGATTTACAAGGATGGTACCAGACCTGAGAGATTACAGCTATCGGGAAAGATTGAACAGGTTGGAGCTTTTTTCTTTGGAAAAGAGAAGACTTAGAGGTGACCTGATAGAGGTCTTTAAAATTATGAATGTATTTGACAGAGTAGATGTGGAGAGAAAGTTCCCACTTGTGGGAGTATCCGAAACTAGCGGCCATAAATACAAGATAGTTACTAATAAATCCAGTCGGGAAATAAGGAGAATTTTCTTTACTCAGAGAGCGGTTAGAATGTGGAACTCGCTACCGCAAGAAGTGGTTGAGGGAAATAGCTTAGATGCGTTCAAAAGGAAACTAGATGAGTACATGAGAGAAAAGGAAATAGAAAGATATGCTGAAAGGCTAAGATGGGGCAGATGGAATGGGAGGAGACTCGTGTGGAGTATAAACAGCAGCACAGACTAGTTGGGCCGAATGGCCTGTTTCTGTGCTGTCTATTCCATGTAATATATTTTATGTACCATATCACGCACAATGTGTTGTTATGCTGCTAACATGGCCTGTCCTTATAAGGTCACAAAGTCTTATTGCTGTAAGTAAACATAGACTGAGGTCAATCATATCTAGGGCCATTTGGTGAGGGGACATAGGAAAGCACAAGAATGGGAAAGACTGCAAGTTATCGAGCTGAAAACAAAGACCTTAATCACCTAGGGGGGAAAATTTGGCTGCTTTGCGCCTCCCGTTAGCGCTAAGCAACTAGCGCCCGGGCGCGGCACCGCCAACGCCTCTCACAAAATTCAGCAGGAGGTTAGCGGCAGCAGTAACCGTTAGCGCCCCATGGCACTCCGCTGCCGGCGACCGTACGCAGCGTCCCGCTCGCGCCCCGGCCGCGATCTTTGGTAGCGCCCCCCTGACTTACCGCCGGACACTATGTCTGATGGGGTCAGTGGGGCCTACTTGCGGCCGGGGCGGCGCTATTTAAAGGCGAGGTGCCAGGCGGCCATTTTTGTTGCTGGCCGCCCGCCAGCACCTACCTCCGCTGCCGTCCCTGGCCTCCTGAGGACCCACCCCCCACCCCCAACCCTGCAGCGTGCCGGCTGCGCTCCATGAGCCCGGCACTTCTCTTGAGTGCCGGGCTCTTTTGCCGGCACTCTGATCCCCGGGGGCCCAGCTGGGCCCCGGGTCACGCTGCACAAGGCCCCTCCCCTTTAAGAAGGGGAGGAAGACACAGCATGTAGCGCCGCGATATTCCCTCGCAGCGCCCTGCTTCCCTCTTGGCACTACCATTCAATTTCAGCCGCGGGGGTGCTAATTTTTAAGGGGCGCTAAAAGTAGCGCCTCAAAGGGGGCGCGACGCAAATTTTCCCCCCTACTCTCTCAAATATTTATCCAATTCTCCCTTAAATCTTTCCACAATATCTGCTTCACTGGGCAGTTTGTTCCATCACCCTCTATATAAAAGTAAATAAATCTAAACGGTCCGGGCATCTTCCCTCCTGTCAACTTGAGCCAATGCTTTCAAGTTCATGACAGTTTTGGACTTCAATTTATCCATTTCCTTTTGGTTCATGTAAATTTGTGGCTCTAGGTCAGAACAAAAAAAAAATTACTGCATTCCTTTTTTTTAAAAGTTACATTGCTAAACAATGTCAAAACCTTTATATTGACAGAGACATAATTTAATTTTGTGATTTGTCTCATTTATTCATGTAAGGTTGTGATTTGTTCTGATAATTTTACAAAAGTAATTGCAGCAGCACACCAGTTAAGCTCATTTGAATTTGTCTGCAGTATCAAGTAAATGGCTGTTTGTACAGTTTTACCTCTCGTGCCACACTACAGAAGAATGTTGTTTGGGTAGCGGAGCGTCCATTGCTCTCTCAGTTCCAAGGTTCAAAAAAACACACGCTAGACTCTTATCTTTTATATTTTCAGTTCCTTCCTCTGCCAAAAAACTGTCCGGCAACTATATTATAGTTATCTGAACCATGACAAGTTCAGATTCCTCAAATTTAGGACTGATGCCAAGCACTTCTTCAGACAAAGAGCAATCAGACTTAAAAGTAGGTTAATGGTGGCAAAAACTATGGATTTATGTAGGACACAGTTACATAACATAAGATATAGCAGCAGGAGTAGATCATTCGGTCCCTCGAGCCTGCTCCGCCATTCAATAAGACCATGGCTGATCTTCTACCTCAGCGCCACTTTCCTGCACTATCCCCATATCCCTTGATTCCCTTAATATCCAAAAATCTATCGATCTCTGTCTTGAATATATTCAGTGACTGAGCCTCCACAGCCCTCTGGAGTAGAGAATTCCAAAGATTCACCACCCTCTGAGTGAAGAAATTTCTCCTCATCTCAATCCTAAATGGCCAACCCTATTCTGAGACTGTGACCCCTGGTTCTAGACTCCCCAGACAGGGGAAATATCCACCCTGTATCTGCCCTGTCAAGCCCTGTAAGAATTTTGTATGTTTCAATGAGATCACCTCTCATTCTTCTAAACTCCAGAGAATATAGGCCTAGTCTACTCAATCTCTCCTCATAGGACAATCCCCCCATCCCAGGAACCAGCCTGGTGAACCTTTGTTGCACTCCCTCTATGGCAAGTATATCCTTCCTTAGGTAAGGAGACCAAAACTGTACACAATACTCCAGGTGTGGTCTCACCAGGGCCCTATATAATTGCAGTAAGACCACTTTACTTTTATACTCAAATCCTCTTGTAATAAAGGCCAACATAACATTTGCTTTCTTAGAAACACAGAAAAACAGGAGCAGGAGTAGGCCATTCAGCCCTTCGAGCCTGCTCTGCCATTCAATATGATCATGGCTGATCTTCTATCTCAATACTATATTCCCGCTCTCTCCCCATACCCCTTGATGCCTATTGTGGCTAAAAATCCATCTATCTCCTTCTTAAATATATTCAGTGACTTGGACTCCACACCCTTCTGTGATAGAGAGTTCCACAGGTTCACCACCCTCTGAGTGAAGAAATTTCTCCTTATCTCAGTCCTAAATGTCCCACCCCATATCCTGAGACTGTGACCCCTCATTCTAGATCCCCCAGCCAGGGGAAACATCCTCCCTGCATCCAGTCTGTCAGAATTTTATACTTTTCAATGAGTTCCCCTCTCATTCTTCTAAACTCTGGTGAATACAGGCCTAGTCGACCCAACCTCTCCTCATATGACAGTCCTGCCATCCCAGGAATCATTCTGGTGAACCTTCGCTGCACCCCCTCTATGGCAAGTATATCCTTTCTTAGATAAGGAGACCAAAACTACACACAGTACTCCAGGTGTGGTCTCACCAGTATAACTGTCATAAGACATCCTTACTCCTGTACTCAAATCCTCTTGCAATGAAGGCCAACTTACCATTTGCCTTCCTAACTGCTTGCTGCACCTACATGTTTGCTTTCAGTGACTGGTGTACAAGGACACCCAGGTCACTCTGTACATCAATATTTCCCAATCTATCACCATTTAAATAATACTCTGCCTTTCTGTTTTTCCTACCGAAGTGGATAACTTCACATTTATCCACGTTATACTGCATCTGCCATGTATTTACCCACTCACTCAACTTGTCTAAATCACATTGAAGCCTCTTTGCATCCTCTTTGGATGTAATACTATCCTTAATTTATTTTGTTAGCCAAAGGCTGCTTTTCCTTTTGTGTTTTGTGTTTTTTCTTAATTGCTTGCTGTACCTGCATGTTAACTTTCAGTGATTCGTGAACAAGGACACCCAGGTCCCTCTGAACACCAACATTTCCCAATCTCTCACCATTTAAAAAATACACTGCTTTGCTATCTTTCCTACCAAAGTGGATAACTTCACATTTCTCCACATTATATTCCATTTGCCCTGTTCTTGCCCACTCTCTTAGCCTGTCTATATCCCCTTGAAGCCTCTTTGCATCCTCCTCACAACTTACATTACCACCTAGCTTTGTATCATCAGCAAACTTGGATATATTACATTTGTTCCCCTCATCCAAATCATTGATATAGGATTGTGAATAGCTGGGGCCCAAGCACTGATCCTTGCGGTACCCCACTAGTTACAGCCTGCCAACCCAAAAATGACCCGTTTATTCCTACTCTCTGTTTTCTGTCCATTAACCAATCCTCAATTCATGCTAGTATATTACCCCCAATCCCATGAGCCCTAATTTTATAATAATAACCTCTTGTGTGGCACCTTATCAAATGCCTTCTGAAAATCCAAATACACCATATCCCGTGGTTCCCTCTTATCTAATCTGCTCGTTTCAACCTCAAAAGACTCTAACAGATTTGTCAAACTCTGCCCAATCCTATTATTATTTTCTAAGTGGCCTGTTACCACATCCTTAATAATAGATTCTAGCATTTTCCCTACTACTGATGTCAGGCTATCTGGTCTGTAGTCCCCCTTTTTTCTCTCTCCCTCCTTTCTTAAATAGTGAGGTTACATTTGCTACCTTCCGATCCACAGGAACCATTCTAGAATCAATGGAATTTTGGAAGATGACAACCAATGCGTCCAGTTGGATGCTGGATTGAGTGGACTGTATGCTTTTTCTGGATACATGAGCAGAAATGGGCCTAATGGTTTTCTTCATCTATATATACCTCGTGATTTTAGCCAACCTATAATGAGAGCCTGTCTTCTGGCGCAAGGGTTCCAGTTCAATGCGGCACAGTAGTTTGTGTGACCCAGGTCCCTGGCAGCCGTGGGCTGAGTGTGGGGATAATCACCATCAGTCAGGAGTGGAGGGGACATTATTGCATTCACTGGAAATGTATTGGAGCTAAATCGGAGAAATGTTTCCTCATAAAGTAGATGTCAGTTAAGCAGGTAAGCAAGATCAGAAGAAAGCAATGATAGAGCTTTATCGCTTTTTTACCCCTACTCTTGCTCCAGTGTTAAAATATGTCTGTGACATTTAGCCCACAAAGAAACTTATTCAAGACAGTTGAGTCCTTGATAAAGGACAATCAAATAAAGTAGTGCAGTGTTGTGCACTGAGGATGGGATAAGTACAAAAGCTGAATTCCTTCCTCCTAGTCATGACTGTGAATTAGGTTCATGAAAGAAAAGGCAATATTTCAAAGTTCCAACAGAGCATAGATTTTCTGATGTGCGCCAGTAAGCCTTCACACCAGACATTCACTTTGATCTATTCTTGAAGAAATGATGCTTCCTTTCCTGAACAATGAAAGAAATCACAGAGAGCATTAGTTATGTTCCAAGTGATATCCTTTCATTTAGTGAATGCATACAGTGTTAACATACACGTAATGAGTCTTCAACTTTTTTTAAATTACCAAGAACTTCTATGTACTGTTTTTTTCATGTACGTAATTCCCAAGTGCTTCCCCCAGGCAGCACTGGCAGCTGACTGCTCAGCCAAAGGTGAATTCAGAAGTTGGGCTGCTTCATCTGAAGGAAGAGCATTGGCCAGGGTACATAAAAGAACTCGCTGGGTACCACATCCAAACATGAGTCATTGCCTGCAGAAGAGGACAAGAGAAGGCCTAATTGGCGTCCCCAGGCAGCTCAGCGAAGAAGAGGCCTCCAAGATCGAGCTGCTGCATCACTGGCAGCAACGCTCAGGAAATTCCAAGGGATCGGGATGGGGGGCGGGGGGGTGGGTGAGGGGGGTGGGTGAGGGGCACGATACGGAGGGTGGTGATCAGGAGAGGTGATAGTGGTGGCCGAGATCAGGGAGGGTATTGGTGGTCAGGATCGGGGTGGGGGGTGGCGGTGGTGATCAGAGGGGCGGGGGCAGATGTCACGATCAGAGAGCTGTGGGCATCTTTGATCTCAACTCCACTCTCCCGCCCAATCCCCATATCACTTGATTCCCTTAGTGCCCAAAAATTTAGCGATCTCTGACTTGAATATACTCATTGATTGAGCATCCACAGTTAGGAGAATTCCACAGATTCACAACCTTCTGAGTGAAGAAATTTCTCCTCATCTCAGTCCTAAATGACCAACCCTTTATCCTGAGACTGTGACCCCTAGTTCTAGACTCTCCAGCCAGGAGAAACTCTCAGCATCTACCCTGTCAAGCCCTCTAAGAATTTTATATATATGGAGGTGGGAGCTGCCGGCTCCTGAAGCTAATGTTTTTTTATAGCACTCCTTGTAGGCCAGGTGAAGCAGGAGTGCTTCCCCCCAGCCCCACAAGAAAACCTTCGACCTCCCTTCTGCGAGACACTCGCATGGCCACGCTACCCACACCCGTAAAAATGCCAGCAGGCGCGTATGTGTTGGTTGGGGTGGCGTTTCCCATTTATTAGGGTTTAACCCCCTCCTCTGACCTCCTTCCATCTGTACTAGGCAGTTTAATATCGAGCCCAATGTATCCTTATTCTGGGCTGGATTCATAGCCAGGTCCAAGTTTGAAAGGGCACTGTGATGTTAATGATCTCACGTAGGCTCCACAGCTGCATAACGTTTGTGTTTTCACAGTTGCGTTTAGTTACCTTGGACACAGTAAGTAATGAAACTGAGAGGTTTATGTGGGCACGGAATCATCAGTTTCTGTGGAAGGGATGTGATAAATTGGTGTAATAACTGTTCCACTGGGAGATACTAGTGTACAGGGATTTCTAGAAGAACAAACTTTTATCACCCAACCACAGCAGCCTCCTGTTATTGTGGAAACTGTGTATAAACTTCCTTGCAAATTAATTTCCATTAAATCAGTCAGCAGTATAAGTGACAGAATAGGTGTATAACATATTTATGGGCATGTCAGTTGGTACTGCAGTGGAGTCTCAATCACTCTGAAAAACAGCAAGGAATCCTCAAATCTTCACAAAAAATACTAAGGCCTAGAAATTCAGTGGGCTGCACCACCCGTTAGCGCCCTAAGAGGGCACTTAGTGGGTTGTACGCCACTGGCCACGCCTCCCGCTAAATTTAGCGGGACGCTAATTGCGGTGCTAGCCATTAGTGCGGCGCCGCTACCGATGACGTCATCGGTGTGTGCAGCACCCTGCTACCGCCCCGATCGTGAAATTTAGTAGCGCCCCCTGCTTTAACAATTTGCGCCCGGTTCAGGGGGGCCTACCTGCAGCGGTAGAGGCGCTGAGGTGCGGGGCGGCCATTTTTTTTGCTGGCCGCCTGCCTCCTGAGCCCCCCCCCCCACCCCCCCGCGGAGTGCCAGCTGTGTCCCAAGAGCCCGGCACTTCTCCTCGGTGCCGGGCTCTTTTGCCGGCACTCGCGCTCTTCGCGCGCGCTGCGGCAGGCCCCTCCCCTTTAAGAAGGGGAGGAAGGCCTGCAGTACCGTAGCGCACCGTGCGCAGCGTGTGGTGCTGCGGCACGTTGCACTGCGATCTTCAGTTGCGGCGCCCCAAGAGGAATGCGGGGCACCTCCAGTAGCGCCGCGCTTCGTTCTGGGGCGCTGAAAGTGAATTTGCGGCGGGCGGCCGCGACTACTTCCGGAGCGGTACTTCCAGCCAAATGGGGCGCCACTGAATTTCTAGGCCTAACTGTTGCCATACAGATTTTATACACTGCATAAAAAAATGAATCTGAGGGAGGTGCTTGTGCAAAGTATTCAATCTTCACATTAGCAGTTTATGATGTTCCTAGGATTCTTTTAGTTACAGATGCTGAATGATTTACAGAAGAACCTTTTGGCCTAGAGTTTCAGCTTGTTTGCGCTGGCTCGCCTGAAATCGGCCAAACCAGCGCAAAAGATCACAGAATTTTAAGCGCAGCTTGCGTCGAGCGTAAATCGAGTTTCCGCGATTTTTAATGCTGGTTTAAATAACATCGCACTGGAAGCTGGCCCCACCCACAAAACCGTCCGCAACCCCAGATCGAAATAATGAGGATGGCACGTTACCACCAATGGTGCTCGTTGAGTCTAGGTTCGGATCGGACATGGCCCTGTGGGGAGCGGAGCGGGCCCAGGGGCCGTGTAGCCTGATCCTGCTCCTATTTCGTGTGTCTAATTCTGTTAGATTCAGGAGATGGTTCTGTGATAGTAGATTGGCGGTTAGGATCAGATCAGCCATGATCTTATTGAATGGCGGAGCAGGCTCGAGGGGCCGATTGGCCTACTCCTGCTCCTATTTCTTATGTTCTTATGTTCAAGGTGGCTCTTCAAATAGAGCTCAGTTTGCTTCAGTCAAGTTTTTTAAGTCATTTTCAGTGATTTAAAACCAGGTTACTCACAAGTGGTGGACAAGACAATTATTTAAAATGTTTCTTTTTTGTGATAAACCCAATTATGTTCTGTAACACTGAGCGATTCCGTTGGTTCATGGACGATTTAACGTTTGTGATTAGGCAGATGAGTTTGAGCGGAAACTTGAAGCAGAATTTCACTTCGTAAAACCAACGCAATTTCAAACGCAATTTGCACCCAGATTGTCGACTGTGCCCAAAGCGGATATAAATATATCAATAAAAATTCAGGATGGACAGAAGCATATAATTTAGCACAAAAACAAAATACCGCAGATGCTCGAAATCCAAAATAAAAACAGAAAATGCTGGAAGTACTCAGCAGGTCAGGCAGCTACTGTGGAGAGAGAAACAGAGTTAATGTTTCAGATCGATGACCTTTCATCAGAACTGAAAACAGTTAGAGATTTAACAGGTTTTAAGCAAGTGCAGAGGCAAGGAAAGGGGCGGGGGGAGGAAAGAACAAAAGGGAAGGTCTGTCATAGGGTGGAACACAGGAGAGATTGAAAGACAAAAGGGATGATGGTGTGAGGCAAAAGAGATAGTAATGGGACAAGTAAAGAAACAAAAGATGGGTCTAGAAGAGGTGAAAATGGGAATAGCAGAATCACATTGGGCTTCATTGGAACAGTGTAAGAGGTCAAGGACAGAGAAACATAGAAGATAGGAGCAAGAGTAGGCCATTCGGCCCCTCGAGCCTGTTCCGCCATTTAATGAGATCATGGCTGATCATCCAAACTCAGTACCCTGTCCCTGCTTTCTCCCCATATCCCTTGATCCCTTTAGCCTGAAGAAATATATCCAACTCCTTCTTGAATATATTTAACAAATTGGCCTCAACTGCCTTCTGTGGTAGAGAATTCCACAGGTTCACAACTCTCTGGGTGAAGAAATTCCTCCTCATTTCAGTCCTAAATGGCTTACCCCTTATCCTTAGACTGTGACCCCTGGTTCTGGACTCCCCGACCATCGGGAACATCCTTCCTGCATCTAGTCTGTCTAGCCCTGTTAGAATTTTATAAGTTTCAATGAGATTCCCCTCTCATTCTTCTAAACTCCAGCGAGTATAAGCCCAATCGACCCAATCTCTCCTCATACGTCATTCCTGCCATCCCAGATATCAGCCTGGTGAATCTTCGCTGAACTCCCTCCATGGCAAGAACATCCTTCCTCAGATAAGGCGACCAAAACTGCACACAATACTCAAGATGTGGTCTCACCAAGGCCCTGTACAACTGCAGCAAGACATCCTTGTTCCTGTACTCAAACCCTCTCGCTACGAAGGACAAAATACCATTTGCCTTCTTAACCGCCTGCTGCACCTGCATGCTTACCTTCAGCGACTGGTGCACAAGGACACACAGGTCTCATTGCACTTCCCCTTCTCCCAATCTATTGCCATTCAGATAATAATCTGCCTTCCTGTTTTTGACACCAAAGTGGATAACCTCGCATTTATCCACATTATATTGCATCTGCCATGCTTCTGCCCAATCACCCAACCTGTCCAACTCATCCTGGAGTTTCTCGGCATCCCCCTCACAGCACACACGCCCACTCAGCTTTGTGTCGTCTGCAAACTTGGAGATATTACATCTAGTTCCCTTGTCTAGATAATTAATATATATTGTGAATAGCTGGGGTCCAAGGACCGATCCCTGTGGTACCCCACTAGTCACTGCCTGCCACTCAGAAAAAGACCCGTTTATTCCAACTCTTTGCTTTCTGTCTGCCAACCAGTTCTCTATCCAAGTCAATACCTTGCCCCCAATCCCATGTGCCTTAATTTTGCACGCTAATCTCTTATGCAGGACCTTATCGAAAGCCTTTTGAAAGTCCAAATGCACCACATCCACTGGTTCTCCCTTATCTATTTTACTAGATACATCCTCAAAAAATTCCAGTAGATTAGTCAAGCACGATTTACCTTTTGTAAATCCATGTTGACTTTGTCCGATCCTGTTACTGTTTTCCAAGTGCTCTGCTATTACATCTTTTATAATGGACTCTAGCATTTTCCCCACTACCGATGTCAGGCTTACCAGTTTGTAATTCCCCATTTTCTCTCTACCACCTTTTTTGAATAGTGTGGTAACATTAGCTACCCTCCAATCCATAGGTACTGTTCCAGTTTCCATCGAATGTTGGAAGATGATCAGCAATGCATCTACTATTTCTCGGGCCACTTCCTTAAGTACCCTAGGATGTAGATTATCAGGCCCTGGGGATTTATCGGTCTTCAATCCCGTCAATTTCCCTAACACCATTTCCCTACAAGTACTGATTTCTTTCAGTTCCTCCCTTTCATCAGACCCTATGTTCCCCGACATCTCTGGGAGGTTATTTGTGTCCTCCTTTGTGAAGACAGAACCAAAATATGTATTTAATTGGTCAGCCATTTCTTTGTTCCCCATTATTAATTCCCCTGATTCTGACTGCAAGGGACCTACGCTTGACTTCACCAATCTTTTTCTCTTCACATATCTATAAAAGCTTTTGCAGTCAGTTTTTATGTTCCCTGCAAGCTTACTCTCATATTCTATTTTCCCCTTCTTAATTAATCCCTTTGGGAGTGGAGCGGAGAATTATAGTGACAGGTGACTGGTAGCTTGGGGTCATGCTTGCGGATTGAATGAAGGTGTTCAGGAAAGCAGTCACCCAATCTGCATTTGGTCTCCTCCAAGTAGAGGAGACCACATCATGAGCAGCGAATACAGTATACTAAACTTCCGGTCACTTCCCGTTGCTTCCGGTCACCTGTCACTTTAATTCTCCGCTCCAATCCCACTCTGACCTCTCTGTCCTCGGCCTCTTACACTGTTCCAATGAAGTTCAATGTAAGCTCAAGGAACAGCAACTCATCTTTCAATAGGCACTTTACAGCCTTCCGGGCTCAGCATCGAGTTCAACAATTTCAGATCATAACCTCGGCCCCTATTTTTTCACATGGCAGCTGTTGATGGTTCTGCTTTTCCTATTTACACCTCTTCTAGACCCATCTTTTGTTCCTTTACTTGTCCCATTAGCATCTCCTTTTGCCTCGCACTATCATCCCTTTTGTCTTTTAACCACAGGAAATGGAAATGTAACATATATGTGATGTCCTTTTGAGGCCAGTATTAAGGCATGTTCATGTTTAGGCAATGAATCAGAAAGAACTGTACCTCTTATTCTATCTAAGCTGTGTCTGAGCTGGTGCATGTTAAGGTTGCCCTCCACAGGAAAAGCATGCATCAAAACAAACTATTCTTGTCACTTTGATCTGGACTAAGTTATAAGTTAACAGAAACAGCATTGACTTGTCGTGTGAGCTGATGTGGAATTTTATGTTTGATACCAAATATACGCCAGCCCACTTCTACTATTACAATGACAGCAATTTTATGTTTCTCATTTAAATCAGTTTTCAAAGACATCTATTGCCACTCATTAACCGTGAAAGAAAGAAAAACTTGCATTTATATAGCACATTCCACAAACTCAGGACGTCCCAAAGCATTTTACAGCCAATGAAGTATTTTTTCAAATATAGTCACTCTTGTAATGTAGGAAATGCAGCAGCCAATTTGCACACAGCAAACTTCCACAAACAGCAATGTGTTAATGGCCAGATAATCTGTTTTTTTAGTGATGCTGATTCAGGGATGAATATTGGCCAGGATACTGGGGATAACTCCCCTGCTCTTCTTCGAAATAGTGTCGTGGGATCTTTCACGCCCACCGGAGAGAGCAGACAGGGCCTTGGTTTAACGCCTCATCCTGGACTTGTTCAGATCTAGACTCTGGCGGGAGAGTGAACTTATTTAGCTGTAATCTTGCAAATATCACTGCTTGTATTTACAAGTCTTATGGAGCGCTCCTGCTCCTCCTACACCCCCCCCCCAAAAACTTCAGACCTACTCATCTCTTCCTGTCAGGTTTTACTGAGCAGAGTGCCCATGGCACATGCTCTGCCCAGTAGGTCCTCAAAATTGCCTCGAGTTCCAATATGTGTCATAAGCTCCTTATTTGTGGAGATTAATGAGGCTTCCAACTGATTCAGGCAGGCGTCTGGACTACCCAGTGGAAGGCTTGAGTTAAAATGGCAGTGGAGTGGGAACGGGCTGGTAAGTCAACCACATCGATTTTAATTCCATTACCACCCCATTTCAGTCAGGCAGAAGAAGTTAAAATTGCCCCTATTATCTTCACTGTATAGGTTGCTCTTTATTTTTTACTAGACTATATATATATATCTACATTTTCTAGTTCATTAACATTGGGCTGGATTTTGTCGTTTCCCACCCGCCCGGAGTGCGGAGGATCAATAGACCGCGGGAAACCCGGAGTTCTGGATTTCCCCCCACGCTGCCACAGCATGCAAGCGACATAATGAGTAGTTTCCCCGCCCGGAAGCCAGCCGGGGCGGGGAATGCTGGCCAGGGACACTGCAGGACCAGGTAAGTGCGGGTCCGGGGAGTGGGGTCCCAGGCCTGGCGGGGTGTCCGATCCCCAACCCCGAGGGGGAGTGAGATCGGTCCCGGGGCTCCGATCCCCGATCCCGAAGGGGGAGTTCCTATCCATGAACCACCCCCCCACCAAGGAGGGGCAGGCTGCTGGTAGGTGAGCTTGGGGGGCCCAGAGGACGCACTCCTGCTCCTCTCGGCCCACAAGGGTTGCTCCCCAAGGCTGTGTTCGCCTCGCTGCAGCTACCAGGAATCCTGATCCCTGGGATCCCCTGCCGCCTGCAGCAACTTAAAGCAGAGACTTCAGGACTTCTGAGTTAAAGGTGAAAGTGGACGGGTTGGGGTCGGGTTGGGGTTGGGTTTTTGAATTTCGAAACTGTAACTTCCCACCCACCCCCCCCTTCCCCACCACCTCGAACCCACCCATTTTTTCAAGTGAAAATTCCCCCCATTGTGTTCCTTTTTCTCGGTCTTGTTATACCTCAATTTGGTGATTCCCTTTTAGGTTTGTGCAATATCGATACAATATTAATGCATTCAGCAACACCATCCTTAATTACCATCAAACATTAACCATTGAACAGCTGTTATGTCCAAATAAATTACAGTCTCCATGGCGTTGCTGATTTTCAAAGTCTCTAACTTAAATTCTGTGGTATTAAAATGAACACTAATATTACAGTAATAAACATACTTGTCAGAACAGTTTTCTTACTGTTATATTAAATCTATGCAAATAAAATAACCACTAAAAATGATAATTTACTAAAAAATATTCACAATGCTGTTGATTGCCCTATTTCTCCTTTCTTACTGTTATTTCCTCTGCCCTTTTTTTGATTACACTTTCGTGACTTATATAACCTAACATGCATATTCTATGGTATTTTTAATCTTAAAGCATTTTACACAGCTTGATCCTTGGCTCATAATAATTCCTTTGGAGATTGGAGCAACTTCCTAAAGCATTGGACTGTCATTGTCTGAATATTAGCTACAAAGACTCATTTATCTGCCAGTTGAAGGCTCAGATACTGGATATCGACATGGTCACATGCTAAATTTTGCCTGCCAATCAAAACAGGAAGGGCTGTTGACATAAGTGAACACATCTGCATTATACAGACCCTAATATCACTGCAGGAGTTCCTCAGGGCAGTGTCTGAGGCCCAACCATCTTCAACTGCTTCATCAATGGCTTTCCCTCCATCATCAGGTCAGAAGTGGGGATGTTGGTTGATCACTGCACAGTGTTCAGTTCCATTCGTAATTCCTCAGATAATGAAGCAGTCCGTGCAGCAAGACATGGACAACATGCAAGCTTGGGCTGATAAATGGCAAGTAACATTCACACCACACAAGTGCCAGGCAATGACTATCTCCAACAAGAGAGAGTCTAATCAATTCCCCTTGACATTCAATGGTATTACCATCATCGAATCCCCCACCATCAACATCCTGAGGGTCACCATTGACCAGAAACTTAACTGGACCAACCACATAAATACTGTGGCAACAAGAGCAGGTCAGAGGCTAGATATTCTGTGGTGAGTGTCTCACCTCCTGACTCCCCAAAGCCTTTCCCCCATCTACAAGGCACAAGTAAGGAGTGTGATGGAATAATCTCCATTTGCCTGGATGGGTGCAGCTCCAACAACATTCAAGAAACCCGACACCATCCAAGACAAAGCAGCCCACTTGATTGGCACCCCATCCACCACCTTAAACATTCACTCCCTCCACCACCGGCGCAATGTGGCTGCAGTGTGTACCATCTACAAGATGCACTGCAGCGATTCACCAAGTCTTCTTCAACAGCATCTCCAAAACCCACAACCTCTACACCTAGAAGGACAAGGACAGCAGGCGCATGGAAACACCACCACCTCCAAGTTCCCCTTCAAGTCAAACGGCATCCTGACTTGGAAATATATCATCATTCCTTCATCGTTACTGGGTCAAAATCCTAGAACTCTCTCCCTAACAGCACTGCGGAAGTACCTTCACCACACGGACTGCAGCGGTTCAAGAAGACAGCTCACCACCACCTTCTCAAATGCAACTAGGGAAGGGCAATAAATGTGGCCTTGCCAGCGACGCCCACATCCCATGAATGAATACATTTTTAAAAATTAAAACTCGTACCTGATCAAATTAAGTTAGCTGCAGCATGCTGAGAATTACATTTCAGAAACATGTCTGCAGAAAAGTGTTTATTTGTAACATCTGCAATATTTATTTAACTATCCGTGGACATTTCCAACACCGATGAAAGACACTTCATAATACATTGCTTTAAGCAGCTGTAAATAGGAAGTTGATGCTGTCAGTAGACAGAGGGATAGAAACATAGAAACACAGAAAAATATAAGATAGGAGCAGGAGTAGGCCATTCGGCCCTTCGAGCCTGCTCCGCCATTCAATGAGATCATGGCTGATCATCCAAATTCAGTACCCTGTCCCTGCCTTCTCCCCATATCCCTTGATCCCTTTAGCCTTGAGAAATATATCCAACTCTTTCTTGAATATATTTAATGAACTGGCCTCCACCGCCCTCTGTGGCAGAGAATTCCACAGGTTCACCACTCTCTGGGTGAAGAAATTCCTCCTCATTTCAGCCCTAAATGGCTTACCCCTTATCCTTAGACTATGACCCCTGGTTCTGGACTCCCCGGCCATCAGAAACATCCTTTCTGCATCTAGTCTTTCCAGACCTGACAGAATTTTATAGGTTTAGATGAGATCCCCTCTCAATCTTCCAAACTCCAGTGAGTATAAGCCCAATTGACACAATCTCTCCTCGTACATCATTCCTGCCATCCCAGGTATCAGCCTGGTGAATCTTTGCTGCACTCCCTCCATGACAAGAACGTCCTTCCTCAGGTAAGGTGACCAAAACTGCACACAATACTCAAGGTGCGGTCTCACCAAGGCCCTGTACAACTGCAGCAAGACATCCTTGTTCTTGTACTCGAACCCTCTTGCTACGCAGGCCAACATACCATTTGCCTTCTTAACCGCCTGCTGCACCTGCATGCTTACCTTCAGCGACTGGTGCACAAGGACACACAGGTCTCATTGCACTTCCCCTTCTCCCAATCTATTGCCATTCAGATAATAATCTGCCTTCCTGTTTTTGACACCAAAGTGGATAACCTCGCATTTATCCACATTATATTGCATCTGCCATGCTTCTGCCCAATCACCCAACCTGTCCAACTCATCCTGGAGTTTCTCGGCATCCCCCTCACAGCACACACGCCCACTCAGCTTTGTGTCGTCTGCAAACTTGGAGATATTACATCTAGTTCCCTTGTCTAGATAATTAATATATATTGTGAATAGCTGGGGTCCAAGGACCGATCCCTGTGGTACCCCACTAGTCACTGCCTGCCACTCAGAAAAAGACCCGTTTATTCCAACTCTTTGCTTTCTGTCTGCCAACCAGTTCTCTATCCAAGTCAATACCTTGCCCCCAATCCCATGTGCCTTAATTTTGCACGCTAATCTCTTATGCAGGACCTTATCGAAAGCCTTTTGAAAGTCCAAATGCACCACATCCACTGGTTCTCCCTTATCTATTTTACTAGATACATCCTCAAAAAATTCCAGTAGATTAGTCAAGCACGATTTACCTTTTGTAAATCCATGTTGACTTTGTCCGATCCTGTTACTGTTTTCCAAGTGCTCTGCTATTACATCTTTTATAATGGACTCTAGCATTTTCCCCACTACCGATGTCAGGCTTACCAGTTTGTAATTCCCCATTTTCTCTCTACCACCTTTTTTGAATAGTGTGGTAACATTAGCTACCCTCCAATCCATAGGTACTGTTCCAGTTTCCATCGAATGTTGGAAGATGATCAGCAATGCATCTACTATTTCTCGGGCCACTTCCTTAAGTACCCTAGGATGTAGATTATCAGGCCCTGGGGATTTATCGGTCTTCAATCCCGTCAATTTCCCTAACACCATTTCCCTACAAGTACTGATTTCTTTCAGTTCCTCCCTTTCATCAGACCCTATGTTCCCCGACATCTCTGGGAGGTTATTTGTGTCCTCCTTTGTGAAGACAGAACCAAAATATGTATTTAATTGGTCAGCCATTTCTTTGTTCCCCATTATTAATTCCCCTGATTCTGACTGCAAGGGACCTACGCTTGACTTCACCAATCTTTTTCTCTTCACATATCTATAAAAGCTTTTGCAGTCAGTTTTTATGTTCCCTGCAAGCTTACTCTCATATTCTATTTTCCCCTTCTTAATTAATCCCTTTGGGAGTGGAGCGGAGAATTATAGTGACAGGTGACTGGTAGCTTGGGGTCATGCTTGCGGATTGAATGAAGGTGTTCAGGAAAGCAGTCACCCAATCTGCATTTGGTCTCCTCCAAGTAGAGGAGACCACATCATGAGCAGCGAATACAGTATACTAAACTTCCGGTCACTTCCCGTTGCTTCCGGTCACCTGTCACTTTAATTCTCCGCTCCAATCCCACTCTGACCTCTCTGTCCTCGGCCTCTTACACTGTTCCAATGAAGTTCAATGTAAGCTCAAGGAACAGCAACTCATCTTTCAATAGGCACTTTACAGCCTTCCGGGCTCAGCATCGAGTTCAACAATTTCAGATCATAACCTCGGCCCCTATTTTTTCACATGGCAGCTGTTGATGGTTCTGCTTTTCCTATTTACACCTCTTCTAGACCCATCTTTTGTTCCTTTACTTGTCCCATTAGCATCTCCTTTTGCCTCGCACTATCATCCCTTTTGTCTTTTAACCACAGGAAATGGAAATGTAACATATATGTGATGTCCTTTTGAGGCCAGTATTAAGGCATGTTCATGTTTAGGCAATGAATCAGAAAGAACTGTACCTCTTATTCTATCTAAGCTGTGTCTGAGCTGGTGCATGTTAAGGTTGCCCTCCACAGGAAAAGCATGCATCAAAACAAACTATTCTTGTCACTTTGATCTGGACTAAGTTATAAGTTAACAGAAACAGCATTGACTTGTCGTGTGAGCTGATGTGGAATTTTATGTTTGATACCAAATATACGCCAGCCCACTTCTACTATTACAATGACAGCAATTTTATGTTTCTCATTTAAATCAGTTTTCAAAGACATCTATTGCCACTCATTAACCGTGAAAGAAAGAAAAACTTGCATTTATATAGCACATTCCACAAACTCAGGACGTCCCAAAGCATTTTACAGCCAATGAAGTATTTTTTCAAATATAGTCACTCTTGTAATGTAGGAAATGCAGCAGCCAATTTGCACACAGCAAACTTCCACAAACAGCAATGTGTTAATGGCCAGATAATCTGTTTTTTTAGTGATGCTGATTCAGGGATGAATATTGGCCAGGATACTGGGGATAACTCCCCTGCTCTTCTTCGAAATAGTGTCGTGGGATCTTTCACGCCCACCGGAGAGAGCAGACAGGGCCTTGGTTTAACGCCTCATCCTGGACTTGTTCAGATCTAGACTCTGGCGGGAGAGTGAACTTATTTAGCTGTAATCTTGCAAATATCACTGCTTGTATTTACAAGTCTTATGGAGCGCTCCTGCTCCTCCTACACCCCCCCCCCAAAAACTTCAGACCTACTCATCTCTTCCTGTCAGGTTTTACTGAGCAGAGTGCCCATGGCACATGCTCTGCCCAGTAGGTCCTCAAAATTGCCTCGAGTTCCAATATGTGTCATAAGCTCCTTATTTGTGGAGATTAATGAGGCTTCCAACTGATTCAGGCAGGCGTCTGGACTACCCAGTGGAAGGCTTGAGTTAAAATGGCAGTGGAGTGGGAACGGGCTGGTAAGTCAACCACATCGATTTTAATTCCATTACCACCCCATTTCAGTCAGGCAGAAGAAGTTAAAATTGCCCCTATTATCTTCACTGTATAGGTTGCTCTTTATTTTTTACTAGACTATATATATATATCTACATTTTCTAGTTCATTAACATTGGGCTGGATTTTGTCGTTTCCCACCCGCCCGGAGTGCGGAGGATCAATAGACCGCGGGAAACCCGGAGTTCTGGATTTCCCCCCACGCTGCCACAGCATGCAAGCGACATAATGAGTAGTTTCCCCGCCCGGAAGCCAGCCGGGGCGGGGAATGCTGGCCAGGGACACTGCAGGACCAGGTAAGTGCGGGTCCGGGGAGTGGGGTCCCAGGCCTGGCGGGGTGTCCGATCCCCAACCCCGAGGGGGAGTGAGATCGGTCCCGGGGCTCCGATCCCCGATCCCGAAGGGGGAGTTCCTATCCATGAACCACCCCCCCACCAAGGAGGGGCAGGCTGCTGGTAGGTGAGCTTGGGGGGCCCAGAGGACGCACTCCTGCTCCTCTCGGCCCACAAGGGTTGCTCCCCAAGGCTGTGTTCGCCTCGCTGCAGCTACCAGGAATCCTGATCCCTGGGATCCCCTGCCGCCTGCAGCAACTTAAAGCAGAGACTTCAGGACTTCTGAGTTAAAGGTGAAAGTGGACGGGTTGGGGTCGGGTTGGGGTTGGGTTTTTGAATTTCGAAACTGTAACTTCCCACCCACCCCCCCCTTCCCCACCACCTCGAACCCACCCATTTTTTCAAGTGAAAATTCCCCCCATTGTGTTCCTTTTTCTCGGTCTTGTTATACCTCAATTTGGTGATTCCCTTTTAGGTTTGTGCAATATCGATACAATATTAATGCATTCAGCAACACCATCCTTAATTACCATCAAACATTAACCATTGAACAGCTGTTATGTCCAAATAAATTACAGTCTCCATGGCGTTGCTGATTTTCAAAGTCTCTAACTTAAATTCTGTGGTATTAAAATGAACACTAATATTACAGTAATAAACATACTTGTCAGAACAGTTTTCTTACTGTTATATTAAATCTATGCAAATAAAATAACCACTAAAAATGATAATTTACTAAAAAATATTCACAATGCTGTTGATTGCCCTATTTCTCCTTTCTTACTGTTATTTCCTCTGCCCTTTTTTTGATTACACTTTCGTGACTTATATAACCTAACATGCATATTCTATGGTATTTTTAATCTTAAAGCATTTTACACAGCTTGATCCTTGGCTCATAATAATTCCTTTGGAGATTGGAGCAACTTCCTAAAGCATTGGACTGTCATTGTCTGAATATTAGCTACAAAGACTCATTTATCTGCCAGTTGAAGGCTCAGATACTGGATATCGACATGGTCACATGCTAAATTTTGCCTGCCAATCAAAACAGGAAGGGCTGTTGACATAAGTGAACACATCTGCATTATACAGACCCTAATATCACTGCAGGAGTTCCTCAGGGCAGTGTCTGAGGCCCAACCATCTTCAACTGCTTCATCAATGGCTTTCCCTCCATCATCAGGTCAGAAGTGGGGATGTTGGTTGATCACTGCACAGTGTTCAGTTCCATTCGTAATTCCTCAGATAATGAAGCAGTCCGTGCAGCAAGACATGGACAACATGCAAGCTTGGGCTGATAAATGGCAAGTAACATTCACACCACACAAGTGCCAGGCAATGACTATCTCCAACAAGAGAGAGTCTAATCAATTCCCCTTGACATTCAATGGTATTACCATCATCGAATCCCCCACCATCAACATCCTGAGGGTCACCATTGACCAGAAACTTAACTGGACCAACCACATAAATACTGTGGCAACAAGAGCAGGTCAGAGGCTAGATATTCTGTGGTGAGTGTCTCACCTCCTGACTCCCCAAAGCCTTTCCCCCATCTACAAGGCACAAGTAAGGAGTGTGATGGAATAATCTCCATTTGCCTGGATGGGTGCAGCTCCAACAACATTCAAGAAACCCGACACCATCCAAGACAAAGCAGCCCACTTGATTGGCACCCCATCCACCACCTTAAACATTCACTCCCTCCACCACCGGCGCAATGTGGCTGCAGTGTGTACCATCTACAAGATGCACTGCAGCGATTCACCAAGTCTTCTTCAACAGCATCTCCAAAACCCACAACCTCTACACCTAGAAGGACAAGGACAGCAGGCGCATGGAAACACCACCACCTCCAAGTTCCCCTTCAAGTCAAACGGCATCCTGACTTGGAAATATATCATCATTCCTTCATCGTTACTGGGTCAAAATCCTAGAACTCTCTCCCTAACAGCACTGCGGAAGTACCTTCACCACACGGACTGCAGCGGTTCAAGAAGACAGCTCACCACCACCTTCTCAAATGCAACTAGGGAAGGGCAATAAATGTGGCCTTGCCAGCGACGCCCACATCCCATGAATGAATACATTTTTAAAAATTAAAACTCGTACCTGATCAAATTAAGTTAGCTGCAGCATGCTGAGAATTACATTTCAGAAACATGTCTGCAGAAAAGTGTTTATTTGTAACATCTGCAATATTTATTTAACTATCCGTGGACATTTCCAACACCGATGAAAGACACTTCATAATACATTGCTTTAAGCAGCTGTAAATAGGAAGTTGATGCTGTCAGTAGACAGAGGGATAGAAACATAGAAACACAGAAAAATATAAGATAGGAGCAGGAGTAGGCCATTCGGCCCTTCGAGCCTGCTCCGCCATTCAATGAGATCATGGCTGATCATCCAAATTCAGTACCCTGTCCCTGCCTTCTCCCCATATCCCTTGATCCCTTTAGCCTTGAGAAATATATCCAACTCTTTCTTGAATATATTTAATGAACTGGCCTCCACCGCCCTCTGTGGCAGAGAATTCCACAGGTTCACCACTCTCTGGGTGAAGAAATTCCTCCTCATTTCAGCCCTAAATGGCTTACCCCTTATCCTTAGACTATGACCCCTGGTTCTGGACTCCCCGGCCATCAGAAACATCCTTTCTGCATCTAGTCTTTCCAGACCTGACAGAATTTTATAGGTTTAGATGAGATCCCCTCTCAATCTTCCAAACTCCAGTGAGTATAAGCCCAATTGACACAATCTCTCCTCGTACATCATTCCTGCCATCCCAGGTATCAGCCTGGTGAATCTTTGCTGCACTCCCTCCATGACAAGAACGTCCTTCCTCAGGTAAGGTGACCAAAACTGCACACAATACTCAAGGTGCGGTCTCACCAAGGCCCTGTACAACTGCAGCAAGACATCCTTGTTCTTGTACTCGAACCCTCTTGCTACGCAGGCCAACATACCATTTGCCTTCTTAACCGCCTGCTGCACCTGCATGCTTACCTTCAGCGACTGGTGCACAAGGACACACAGGTCTCATTGCACTTCCCCTTCTCCCAATCTATTGCCATTCAGATAATAATCTGCCTTCCTGTTTTTGACACCAAAGTGGATAACCTCGCATTTATCCACATTATATTGCATCTGCCATGCTTCTGCCCAATCACCCAACCTGTCCAACTCATCCTGGAGTTTCTCGGCATCCCCCTCACAGCACACACGCCCACTCAGCTTTGTGTCGTCTGCAAACTTGGAGATATTACATCTAGTTCCCTTGTCTAGATAATTAATATATATTGTGAATAGCTGGGGTCCAAGGACCGATCCCTGTGGTACCCCACTAGTCACTGCCTGCCACTCAGAAAAAGACCCGTTTATTCCAACTCTTTGCTTTCTGTCTGCCAACCAGTTCTCTATCCAAGTCAATACCTTGCCCCCAATCCCATGTGCCTTAATTTTGCACGCTAATCTCTTATGCAGGACCTTATCGAAAGCCTTTTGAAAGTCCAAATGCACCACATCCACTGGTTCTCCCTTATCTATTTTACTAGATACATCCTCAAAAAATTCCAGTAGATTAGTCAAGCACGATTTACCTTTTGTAAATCCATGTTGACTTTGTCCGATCCTGTTACTGTTTTCCAAGTGCTCTGCTATTACATCTTTTATAATGGACTCTAGCATTTTCCCCACTACCGATGTCAGGCTTACCAGTTTGTAATTCCCCATTTTCTCTCTACCACCTTTTTTGAATAGTGTGGTAACATTAGCTACCCTCCAATCCATAGGTACTGTTCCAGTTTCCATCGAATGTTGGAAGATGATCAGCAATGCATCTACTATTTCTCGGGCCACTTCCTTAAGTACCCTAGGATGTAGATTATCAGGCCCTGGGGATTTATCGGTCTTCAATCCCGTCAATTTCCCTAACACCATTTCCCTACAAGTACTGATTTCTTTCAGTTCCTCCCTTTCATCAGACCCTATGTTCCCCGACATCTCTGGGAGGTTATTTGTGTCCTCCTTTGTGAAGACAGAACCAAAATATGTATTTAATTGGTCAGCCATTTCTTTGTTCCCCATTATTAATTCCCCTGATTCTGACTGCAAGGGACCTACGCTTGACTTCACCAATCTTTTTCTCTTCACATATCTATAAAAGCTTTTGCAGTCAGTTTTTATGTTCCCTGCAAGCTTACTCTCATATTCTATTTTCCCCTTCTTAATTAATCCCTTTGGGAGTGGAGCGGAGAATTATAGTGACAGGTGACTGGTAGCTTGGGGTCATGCTTGCGGATTGAATGAAGGTGTTCAGGAAAGCAGTCACCCAATCTGCATTTGGTCTCCTCCAAGTAGAGGAGACCACATCATGAGCAGCGAATACAGTATACTAAACTTCCGGTCACTTCCCGTTGCTTCCGGTCACCTGTCACTTTAATTCTCCGCTCCAATCCCACTCTGACCTCTCTGTCCTCGGCCTCTTACACTGTTCCAATGAAGTTCAATGTAAGCTCAAGGAACAGCAACTCATCTTTCAATAGGCACTTTACAGCCTTCCGGGCTCAGCATCGAGTTCAACAATTTCAGATCATAACCTCGGCCCCTATTTTTTCACATGGCAGCTGTTGATGGTTCTGCTTTTCCTATTTACACCTCTTCTAGACCCATCTTTTGTTCCTTTACTTGTCCCATTAGCATCTCCTTTTGCCTCGCACTATCATCCCTTTTGTCTTTTAACCACAGGAAATGGAAATGTAACATATATGTGATGTCCTTTTGAGGCCAGTATTAAGGCATGTTCATGTTTAGGCAATGAATCAGAAAGAACTGTACCTCTTATTCTATCTAAGCTGTGTCTGAGCTGGTGCATGTTAAGGTTGCCCTCCACAGGAAAAGCATGCATCAAAACAAACTATTCTTGTCACTTTGATCTGGACTAAGTTATAAGTTAACAGAAACAGCATTGACTTGTCGTGTGAGCTGATGTGGAATTTTATGTTTGATACCAAATATACGCCAGCCCACTTCTACTATTACAATGACAGCAATTTTATGTTTCTCATTTAAATCAGTTTTCAAAGACATCTATTGCCACTCATTAACCGTGAAAGAAAGAAAAACTTGCATTTATATAGCACATTCCACAAACTCAGGACGTCCCAAAGCATTTTACAGCCAATGAAGTATTTTTTCAAATATAGTCACTCTTGTAATGTAGGAAATGCAGCAGCCAATTTGCACACAGCAAACTTCCACAAACAGCAATGTGTTAATGGCCAGATAATCTGTTTTTTTAGTGATGCTGATTCAGGGATGAATATTGGCCAGGATACTGGGGATAACTCCCCTGCTCTTCTTCGAAATAGTGTCGTGGGATCTTTCACGCCCACCGGAGAGAGCAGACAGGGCCTTGGTTTAACGCCTCATCCTGGACTTGTTCAGATCTAGACTCTGGCGGGAGAGTGAACTTATTTAGCTGTAATCTTGCAAATATCACTGCTTGTATTTACAAGTCTTATGGAGCGCTCCTGCTCCTCCTACACCCCCCCCCCAAAAACTTCAGACCTACTCATCTCTTCCTGTCAGGTTTTACTGAGCAGAGTGCCCATGGCACATGCTCTGCCCAGTAGGTCCTCAAAATTGCCTCGAGTTCCAATATGTGTCATAAGCTCCTTATTTGTGGAGATTAATGAGGCTTCCAACTGATTCAGGCAGGCGTCTGGACTACCCAGTGGAAGGCTTGAGTTAAAATGGCAGTGGAGTGGGAACGGGCTGGTAAGTCAACCACATCGATTTTAATTCCATTACCACCCCATTTCAGTCAGGCAGAAGAAGTTAAAATTGCCCCTATTATCTTCACTGTATAGGTTGCTCTTTATTTTTTACTAGACTATATATATATATCTACATTTTCTAGTTCATTAACATTGGGCTGGATTTTGTCGTTTCCCACCCGCCCGGAGTGCGGAGGATCAATAGACCGCGGGAAACCCGGAGTTCTGGATTTCCCCCCACGCTGCCACAGCATGCAAGCGACATAATGAGTAGTTTCCCCGCCCGGAAGCCAGCCGGGGCGGGGAATGCTGGCCAGGGACACTGCAGGACCAGGTAAGTGCGGGTCCGGGGAGTGGGGTCCCAGGCCTGGCGGGGTGTCCGATCCCCAACCCCGAGGGGGAGTGAGATCGGTCCCGGGGCTCCGATCCCCGATCCCGAAGGGGGAGTTCCTATCCATGAACCACCCCCCCACCAAGGAGGGGCAGGCTGCTGGTAGGTGAGCTTGGGGGGCCCAGAGGACGCACTCCTGCTCCTCTCGGCCCACAAGGGTTGCTCCCCAAGGCTGTGTTCGCCTCGCTGCAGCTACCAGGAATCCTGATCCCTGGGATCCCCTGCCGCCTGCAGCAACTTAAAGCAGAGACTTCAGGACTTCTGAGTTAAAGGTGAAAGTGGACGGGTTGGGGTCGGGTTGGGGTTGGGTTTTTGAATTTCGAAACTGTAACTTCCCACCCACCCCCCCCTTCCCCACCACCTCGAACCCACCCATTTTTTCAAGTGAAAATTCCCCCCATTGTGTTCCTTTTTCTCGGTCTTGTTATACCTCAATTTGGTGATTCCCTTTTAGGTTTGTGCAATATCGATACAATATTAATGCATTCAGCAACACCATCCTTAATTACCATCAAACATTAACCATTGAACAGCTGTTATGTCCAAATAAATTACAGTCTCCATGGCGTTGCTGATTTTCAAAGTCTCTAACTTAAATTCTGTGGTATTAAAATGAACACTAATATTACAGTAATAAACATACTTGTCAGAACAGTTTTCTTACTGTTATATTAAATCTATGCAAATAAAATAACCACTAAAAATGATAATTTACTAAAAAATATTCACAATGCTGTTGATTGCCCTATTTCTCCTTTCTTACTGTTATTTCCTCTGCCCTTTTTTTGATTACACTTTCGTGACTTATATAACCTAACATGCATATTCTATGGTATTTTTAATCTTAAAGCATTTTACACAGCTTGATCCTTGGCTCATAATAATTCCTTTGGAGATTGGAGCAACTTCCTAAAGCATTGGACTGTCATTGTCTGAATATTAGCTACAAAGACTCATTTATCTGCCAGTTGAAGGCTCAGATACTGGATATCGACATGGTCACATGCTAAATTTTGCCTGCCAATCAAAACAGGAAGGGCTGTTGACATAAGTGAACACATCTGCATTATACAGACCCTAATATCACTGCAGGAGTTCCTCAGGGCAGTGTCTGAGGCCCAACCATCTTCAACTGCTTCATCAATGGCTTTCCCTCCATCATCAGGTCAGAAGTGGGGATGTTGGTTGATCACTGCACAGTGTTCAGTTCCATTCGTAATTCCTCAGATAATGAAGCAGTCCGTGCAGCAAGACATGGACAACATGCAAGCTTGGGCTGATAAATGGCAAGTAACATTCACACCACACAAGTGCCAGGCAATGACTATCTCCAACAAGAGAGAGTCTAATCAATTCCCCTTGACATTCAATGGTATTACCATCATCGAATCCCCCACCATCAACATCCTGAGGGTCACCATTGACCAGAAACTTAACTGGACCAACCACATAAATACTGTGGCAACAAGAGCAGGTCAGAGGCTAGATATTCTGTGGTGAGTGTCTCACCTCCTGACTCCCCAAAGCCTTTCCCCCATCTACAAGGCACAAGTAAGGAGTGTGATGGAATAATCTCCATTTGCCTGGATGGGTGCAGCTCCAACAACATTCAAGAAACCCGACACCATCCAAGACAAAGCAGCCCACTTGATTGGCACCCCATCCACCACCTTAAACATTCACTCCCTCCACCACCGGCGCAATGTGGCTGCAGTGTGTACCATCTACAAGATGCACTGCAGCGATTCACCAAGTCTTCTTCAACAGCATCTCCAAAACCCACAACCTCTACACCTAGAAGGACAAGGACAGCAGGCGCATGGAAACACCACCACCTCCAAGTTCCCCTTCAAGTCAAACGGCATCCTGACTTGGAAATATATCATCATTCCTTCATCGTTACTGGGTCAAAATCCTAGAACTCTCTCCCTAACAGCACTGCGGAAGTACCTTCACCACACGGACTGCAGCGGTTCAAGAAGACAGCTCACCACCACCTTCTCAAATGCAACTAGGGAAGGGCAATAAATGTGGCCTTGCCAGCGACGCCCACATCCCATGAATGAATACATTTTTAAAAATTAAAACTCGTACCTGATCAAATTAAGTTAGCTGCAGCATGCTGAGAATTACATTTCAGAAACATGTCTGCAGAAAAGTGTTTATTTGTAACATCTGCAATATTTATTTAACTATCCGTGGACATTTCCAACACCGATGAAAGACACTTCATAATACATTGCTTTAAGCAGCTGTAAATAGGAAGTTGATGCTGTCAGTAGACAGAGGGATAGAAACATAGAAACACAGAAAAATATAAGATAGGAGCAGGAGTAGGCCATTCGGCCCTTCGAGCCTGCTCCGCCATTCAATGAGATCATGGCTGATCATCCAAATTCAGTACCCTGTCCCTGCCTTCTCCCCATATCCCTTGATCCCTTTAGCCTTGAGAAATATATCCAACTCTTTCTTGAATATATTTAATGAACTGGCCTCCACCGCCCTCTGTGGCAGAGAATTCCACAGGTTCACCACTCTCTGGGTGAAGAAATTCCTCCTCATTTCAGCCCTAAATGGCTTACCCCTTATCCTTAGACTATGACCCCTGGTTCTGGACTCCCCGGCCATCAGAAACATCCTTTCTGCATCTAGTCTTTCCAGACCTGACAGAATTTTATAGGTTTAGATGAGATCCCCTCTCAATCTTCCAAACTCCAGTGAGTATAAGCCCAATTGACACAATCTCTCCTCGTACATCATTCCTGCCATCCCAGGTATCAGCCTGGTGAATCTTTGCTGCACTCCCTCCATGACAAGAACGTCCTTCCTCAGGTAAGGTGACCAAAACTGCACACAATACTCAAGGTGCGGTCTCACCAAGGCCCTGTACAACTGCAGCAAGACATCCTTGTTCTTGTACTCGAACCCTCTTGCTACGCAGGCCAACATACCATTTGCCTTCTTAACCGCCTGCTGCACCTGCATGCTTACCTTCAGCGACTGGTGCACAAGGACACCCAGGTCTCTTTGCACTTCCCCTTCTCCCAATCTATTGCCATTCAAATAATAATCTGCCTTCCTGTTTTTGCCACCAAAGTGGATAACCTCACATTTATCCACATTATAGTGCATTTGCCATGTTTCTGCCCAATCATCCAACCTGTCCAAATCGTACTGGAGTTTCATGACATCCTCCTCACAGCATACCCTCCCACCCAGCTTTGTGTCATCTGCAAATTTGGAGATATTACATCCAATTCCCTCGTCCAGATCATTAATATATATTGTGAACAGCTGGGGTCCTAGGACCGATCCTTGCGGTACCCCACTAGTCACTGCCTGCCACTCGGAAAACGACCCGTTTATTCCAACTCTCTGCTTTCTGTCCGCCAACCAGTTCTCTGTCCAAGTCAATACCTTGCCCCCAATCCCATGTGCCTTAATTTTGCACGCTAACCTCTTATGCGGGACCTTATCGAAAGCCTTCTGAAAGTCCAAATACACCACATCCACTGGTTCTCCCTTATCTATTCTACCAGTTACATCCTCAAAAAAATCCAGTAGATTAGTCAAGCATGATTTACCTTTTGTAAATCCATGTTGACTTTGTCCGATCCTGTCACTGCTTTCCAAGTGCTCTGCTATTACATCTTTTATAATGGACTCTAGCATTTTCCCCACTACCGATGTCAGGCTTACCGGTCTATAATTCCCCGCTTTTTCTCTGCCACCTTTTTTGATTAGTGAGGTAACATTAGCTACCCTCCAATCCATGGGTACTGTTCCAGAGTCTATCGAGTTCTGGAAGATGACCAGCAATGCATCTACTATTTCCAGGGCCACTTCCTTAAGTACCCTGGGATGTAGATTATCAGGTCCTGGGGATTTATCGGCCTTCAGTCCCATCAATTTTCCTAACACCATTTCCCTACAAATACTGATTTCTTTCAGTTCCACCCTTTCATCAGACCCTATGTTCCGCGGTATTTCTGGGAGGTTATTTGTGTCCTCCTTTGTGAAGACAGAACCAAAATATGTATTTAGTTGGTCTTCCATTTCTTTGCTCCCCATGATAAATTCCCCCGATTCTGACTGCAAGGGACCTACGCTTGACTTCACCAATCTTTTTCTCTTTACATATCTATAAAAGCTTTTACAGTCAGTTTTTATGTTCCCTGAAAGCTTACTCTCATATTCTATTTTCCCTTTCTTAATTAATCCCTTTGTCCTCCTTTGTTGAATCCTAAACTGCTCCCAATCCTCAGGATTATTGCTTTTTCTGGCCAATTTGTATGTGCTCTCCTTGGATTTTATGCTATCCCTAATTTCCCTTGTTAGCCACGGTTGCGTCACCTTTTTTGTTTTATTTTTATGCCAAACTGGGATGAACAACTTCTGTAGTTCATCCATTCGGTCTTTGAATGTTTGCCATTGCCTATCCACCGTCAACCCTTTGAGTGCCATTCCCCAATCAATCCTACCCAACCCACTCCTCAGACCATCGTAGTTTCCTTTATTTAAATTGAGGACCCTAGTTTCTGAGTCAACTACTTCATTCTCCATCTTAATGAAGAATTCGATCATATTATGATCGCTCCGACCCAAGGGGCCTCATACAACAAGATTGATAATTAATCCTTTCTTGTTGCATAATACCCAGTCTAAGATGGCCTGATCTCTGGTTGGTTCCTCGACATATTGGCCCAGGAAACCATCCCATAAACACTCCAGGAATTCCTCTTCCACAGTATTGTTACTAATTTGGTTAGCCCAATCTATATGTAGATTAAAGTCACCCATGATGACTGCTGTGCCCTTATTGCACGCTTCCTTAATTTCCCTTTTAATGCTATCCCCAACCTCCGCCTTACTGTTTGGAGGTCTATATACCACTCCCACCAATGTTTTTTTCCCCTGAGTTAATTTTTTTTTACATAGTTATCCAGATTTATAATAGCAGTTGGCTTTCAACTGCCAGTGTTCCGAAGTAGCCACAGGGGTTACATAATGAAGTCTTACCACCCAACGTCATCCAATCTAGTACGATAGCCTGATGAAGGGTTTCGACCTGAAACTTTGACTCTACTTCTTTCTCCACGGATGTTGCCTGGCCTGCTGAGTTTTTCCAGCATTTTCTGTTGTCATCCGATCTATACAGTTTCAGTTCATTTTTCATTAATTCGAGGATCTTTCCAACTCAAGAAACAGAATATTGTGGTAAGATCAATAAACAATTCAAACATTTCACCCTTCTGAAGTTGGAGTTGATGTCTGAACATTTTTGACTTTTTGTGATCGATGCATGGAATTGAAATGCAACAGTGCCAAACAGTACAAAAGGTCATAGCAAAGGTGCACCATCACCAACAAATTGACGTACCCACCAGTGACTGAATGGCAGTCGTAGGGTCGCTTTGTACTTTTGACCTGTATTTTCGTTATTGGATGGTAACTAATTTCAGGGTTGACTTGAAGGCAGGTTATTTTTTGAAGCATGACTGTATAGATTTGGAAAACAATACTTGTACAACACACTTCACCCTCCAAATGTGAATAAAATCCAACAGGTTGACAAGAGAACAGAATCAATCTTCTCCTGAAATGCTCAGCAAAAACATAGTAAGCTGTTTTGTAATTAAATGTATTGATCTCAGCAAAACAAAATTAAAGGGTTGAACAAATGATCACACTTTAATAGTTTTCAGCGAGCAAAAGGAAAGCCAGACAATTAATGCGCATGATGGCTGCAAATTGAAAGATGTTGGAGATAGCTGCAGGAGTGGTGGTGCAATTTACGGTAATGGGAGTTAAAGTAACAACTTATTTATTTCTTAGGTAATGGGTAATGGCTTTTAAGGTGCATAGAAGTATTGAACAGCAAAGAGTTCCCTTAGGGATGGCCTCCTTTATCAATGGTGAAACAGATTAACTACAGAAAATTCAAACTTCAAATTTAGAAAATTATTGATCATTCTTTATGAAGTGATTGGGGCAGTCTTGTAAAAGTTATTATATGTTCAGCTTTGATTATTCTTGATCCTGCATGAATCACTGCTCTAAACTAAAATGCATACTAGTCCCTATTATGTTCAAATCTGAATATCAGCAACAATATGAGAGTTAGGTCATTAAGCAGATAGACATTTGGGAAATGTAACCTGTTAAATGGGATAGGATCTTCTGTCATTTGTATAACAACATGTTTTTACAAACCATTCAAAGATGCATCTTCAGAACTTATTAACATGATATTCTTTCCAATCTTCTCTTGTCCTCTTCTGCGGGCAGTGACTCATGCTAGGATATGGTACCATGGGCACCACAGTCATCTGCTGCCTTATGTAAGTGGCCATTCTTAATGTGTCAGCCCTAGGCAATGAGTGTCAGTACACTGTTCAACCACAGAAGCTATCACAGAAGTGCCTGATCCTATCCTTGATAGTGTCAACTGTGGCTCATTTGGTAGCACACTCACCTCTGAGTCCGAAGGTTGTGGGTTCATGTCCCAGTTCAGGGACTTGAGCACATAAAGCTAGGCTAACACTCCAGTGCAGTGCTAAGGGAGTGCTGCACTTTCAGAGGTGCCGTCTTTCGGATGAGATATTAAACCGAAGCCCCGTCTGCTCTCTCAGGTGGACGTAAAAGATCCCATGGCACTATTTCAAAGAAGAGCAGGGGAGTTATCCCCAGTGTCCTGGCCAATATTTATCCCTCAACCAACATAGCAAAAACAGCTGTGTGCAAATTGGCTGCCACATTTCCCACATTACAACAGAGACTCCACTTCAAAAGTACTTCATTGGCTGTAAAGTGCTTTGAGATGTCCGGTGGTCATGAAAGGTGCTATATAAATGCAAGTCTTTCTTTCTAATGGCTACCACACATGTGCCTACAACTGTTGCAGTTTCACTTCAAAATACTGTGAACTCTCCCTGCCAGTAGCAGTGTGCTGATCAGAATGTGTAACTGGTTGGGATTGAAAGTTCTTCTTGATGGTGTAGAGCTGAGCATGGATTGCTTGTCCCAGCTATGCCATGAGTAAAGATGTGCTGCCCACGAAAGAAAGAACTTGCATTTATATGGTGTTTTTCATAACTTCAGGACATCCCAAAGCGTTTTACAGCCAATTGAACACGTTTGAAGTGTAGTCACTGTTGCAATGTCGGATTCCTGGTGTGTGAAATCTTTGTTCTGCCATTGTTGAAATCTTCCCACATTTCAAAATCCTGGAGATGAAGGGCAGATATGGATAATAAAGTTAAAGATAGGGGTTATTAGAAAATAAGTGCAAGAAATGTAGTCACCCCAAGAAAGTTAACAAGGGTGTGGCAGGGAATGTGTTAAAATGACAAATAACAGGTTAATGTAAATTGCATTACTTATGGAGTGTGTAAAAGAGTGCTTACTGCTGGAAGGGATTTACATGGTTGACATCCTTCTTATGTTTAAAGGCAAAACCTGCACTGCGCTAGAGCAACTGAAGCACTCGGACTCAACATGAAGATCAAATTGTCAAATGAATAAAGACACCTTGGCAGTGGACCTGATTGCGGTGTACAAAATTATGAGGGGCACAGATAGGGTAGATAGAAAGGAATGTTTCCACTTAGTAGAGGGGTCAATAACAAGGGGGCATAGTTTCAAGGTAAGGGGCAGGAGGTGTGGAGGGGATTTGAGGAAAAACTTTTTCACCCAGAGGGTGGTTGGAATCTGGAACTCACTGCCTGAAAGGGTGGTAGAGGCAGAAACCCTCACAGCATTCAAGAAGCATTTAGATGAGCACTTGAAACTCCATAGTATAAAAGGCTACGGTCCAAGTGCTGGAAAATGGGATTAGAATAGACAAGGCTTGATGGCCGGCGCGGACACGATGGGCCAAAGGGCCTCTTTCTGTGCTGTATAACTATATGGACTCGATTTTCAGTGTGCCGTGGAGTCGGGTTTGGAGGCGTGCGAGGGGTTAAATTCCCAAAATCAGGGGTCCCAACACCATCCCGCCCCAACCCGCCTCCATGCCAATTTCAAAGGAGGCGGGTATCCGCCCCGCACTGGGACCCGCCTACACAAGGCGGGAAGGGATTAGTGCCAATTAACTGCCTGTTAACAGGTAATTAACAGGCAGTTTTTAGCCTAATCCCTATTTTTAAGCTTGAACTGTGGGAATCCCAACAGCTCCAAACCACGCCAAGTTGGAGGAGTCGGGCCGTCGGGTTGAAGGACTTGGAGGGGTCGAGATGTCGGAGTTCAGGTGAGTGATGTGTGCATGAGTGCAAAAGTAAGTGTATTTGGTGTGTCTAAAGTGATTAAATAAGTTTTACATACATTTTCTTACCTTTTCAGCCTTCCTTCCTTTAGGTTCGGGGAGTCCCTCATCTCACTGGCACAGAAAGCAGAATGGCTGCGATCTGTCAAAAGTGACAGCCTTCAGTTTTCTGTGCAGGAGGGATTTCTAACTGAGTCTCTGGAGAAGGACTCATGTTAGAAGTAAGACTGGCAGTGTTTGACAGCTTCAAACAGCTGTGAAACGCTGATATTTCATCTGTTAAAATGCCTTGACAGATGAAACTTCAGTCTGTGACATCACCTGTTGCCGGGTGGCCCTTAATTGGCCTGATGAGCCCGCTGGGCGGGCTCAACAAGGTCAATCAAGTTAAAATCGCGTGGATTGGCCGCATCTCGATGGAGGCGGGACTACAACCCCGAAAGTTGTAGTCCCGCCTCCAACCCGACTTCTGAATGAAAATCCAGCCCTGTGACTCTTATGACTCTATAACTGCCTGATATGTACCATACTAATCATATATTGCAAGATCTATTTTAGTGTGCACATACGTGGTGATTGTGCAGACGCTCTCCATACTTCACATAATTAAAACAAAAGTGTGGTCTCGATTGTAATGTCGGGAATATCAGTATCTGTAACATTTGCATACTGAAGTATCATTGGCCCACAGGCATCTGTAAGGAATACCTATTATATTCACATGTGATCACATGCTGAGTTGTCATTGGCCTGCAGGCATCTGTAAGGACTGCTATTGTTTTGGAGGACCCTGGGTCCTGACTCCATCTTGTCCACATGGTGCTGTACTGTTGTGAGTCAGATCACAGAGCTGATGCTTCATTAAAAGAGTTTAAACTGTAATACTCCATTGTCTTGCAATTTATTATTTTTGTACAAAGTGTGCAAAACAAGGCAGTATCAGGATTGGGATCATATTTAAAGCTAAATGCAGTAACTGCTGCACCTCTGAAGCACTTCAATTTGCTTTTGTAAAAGATACTGACTGATTTTTTTTTAATTCACAAAATTCAAAGTGTACATTTGCAAGAGTAAAATGACAAAAGGACAATGCAAGTGAAGTCTATCTAAAAAAGCAATGCATCGAAACAGTATTTGGTTCCACATCCAAAACATTTAATTGGGACTTATAATGCATTAGTTCAATTGTTCATTAATCTCAACAATCATTTGACTAATTGCTGAAATAGATTCATTAACTTTGCCTACTCTTCATGCTTTGATTTCCCTCCATTTTCCATGAGAAATATTCTGCCTGGCGACATTCCAGCTTCTTGCTGCTTTTGTTTGTAACTGAAACTCCTTCACGGTCCCACCACCAATTGTGAATGACTGAGCCAGTGTCGCTGTTTGCCTGCAGAAAATGACTGTGGATACAAAAAAGAAGAACATTTGAATTTATGCAAATACTTTGGAATATTCTTTTCATCATGTTGCCAAAATGTTCTAATTTCTTCTGGCTTCGGGAACACTATTTGTTTGCTACAATTTTTTGCTCAGCCTGCCAGTAGTTGTAATGATATCAGCAAATAGTGATGTTATTTGCCTGTTTGATTATCATGCCTTACCAGCATAGTTGCCTGATTGATTGCTTGTGCCTGACCAGCAGAGGTCATGTGACCGAGACAAGCAAGGCAGTTTAGTTAGTTGAGTTTCAGTTTCGTTCTAGATGCATCACAGCATCGTGTCTCCTGTAAAAGCTGTATAAAAGAGTTGAACAGACTTTAGATTAAAAGTCATCTTCTTTCATAAATGTCTCGTCATTGAACCCACAAAGAAATCAATACATGGTGTCAGAAGTGGCTGAAAGAGGTGAAGAGAAAAATTCTGAAGTTAAATCAGCTCTCCACAGATTAGCAAGCCAAAAGAGAACATCGTTGCTTACCATTAGAGAATAGCTAACAAAGTGAAAAATGAAAGGTTTACTCCCACCGGCGACGCTTCAGTTGACAGGTAATGTGGCTGAAAATTGGAGGAGATTCAAACAACGTGTAGAGTTGTATTTAGCGGCAATCGGAGCTGACGAGAAAAGTAATAAAAGGAAATCGTCACTGTTCTTACATGTCGTGGGTGATGAAGCGCTGGAGGTGTATAATAACTTCACATTCATTGCTAATGGAGACAAAATGAAGCTAGATAAAATAATGGAACAGTTTGAGGCCTACTGCACACCTAAACGTAACGTGACGTTTGAGAGGCACAGATTTTTCACATGTGTACAGAAAACGGGTGAGACTATTGATCAGTATGTGACTGAACTGAGAAACAGAAGCAAATCGTGTGAATTTGGGGGACTGACAGACTCGCTGATAAAAGACAGACTGGTGTGTGGTATTCCAGATAATGGTCTAAGGGAAAGACTGCTAAGAGAGCAAGATCTAGACCTGGGAAAAGCCATAGCACTGTGTAGGGCTACAGAAACTGTGAAGTCGCAGGCAAAGGAGCTGTTCAGTGACAATAGCTGCAACGTGGATGCAGTGAGTAAGAACGGACACAAACCGTTTAACAAAAAGAGCGCCAATGTGAAAAAAGAGGCGTGGCCAGCGAACGAAAATGAAAGGGACAATCGAAAGACATGTAGTCGATGCGGTACACAGCATCCACCAAAAAAGTGTCCAGCATATGGTAAAACATGCAATAGTTGCAACAAGAACAACCATTATGCCCGTTGCTGTAAGAACCAAATGCAACAAAGCAAGGTCCATGCAGTAGATGAAAGCGAGATAGAGGAGTTCAATGTAGATGTTGTGTCTGAAAACAAAGAAGAAGAAAGAGACTGGATGTTGACACTAAAAGTGAATGACATACACATTCCATTTAAATTGGATACTGGAGCACAAGTTAATGTGATATCAGAGACTGATTTTAAGAAAATTAGACCCAGACCAAAGATACATGGAATCAAAGTGAAAGTGACAGGATACTCAGGTACTGAAATACCAGTGAAAGGAAGATGCATTGTCAAAGTAACACACAAGGACAGAGAGCACACGCTAGCATTAATCGTGGTGCCAAAGGATGTGCAAGCCATACTAGGTTTAAAAGCCTGTGAGAGGCTGAACCTGGTAAAGAGAGTCCTCATTGTGGAAAGCGAAGGAGAGACAGTCTATGATGAACTCATGAAAGAGTACAACGACCTATTTAAGGGTCTAGGCTGCATTCCAGGAGAACACATGATCAGAGTAGATCAAAGTATGACACCGGTCATACATCCATGCAGAAAAGTTCCGCTTGCTCTTCAAAAGCAACTGAAGGCAGAGTTGGACAGGATGGAAAGCCTGAATGTGATTCAGAAGATAGATGAGCCAACTGAGTGGGTGAGTTCCCTCGTCGTAGTGGACAAAAAGAATGGAAAGCTCAGAATTTGCCTGGATCCAAGAGATGTAAACAGAGCAATAAAGAGAGAGCACTTCAAGCTTCCTACACGTGAGGAAATCATGGCACAGTTTGCAAATGCAAAATATTTCAGCAAGTTAGATGCATCATCAGGATTTTGGCAGATGAAGCTGGACGAAGCAAGTTCAAGACTGTGCACATTCAACAGTCCATTTGGCAGATACAGATTCCTAAGGTAACCATTTGGCATTGTCTCAGCGCCTGAAGTGTATCACAAAACTATCCATATGATCTATGAGCACCTGGAGGGAGTTGATACATCAATGGATGACATCATAGTATGGGGAACCACGAGAACTGAGCATGACGAGAGACTGAAAAAAGTGCTGGAAACAACAAGGAAAACAAACCTGAAGCTGAATAGAGAGAAATGCCAGCTCGGGGTGACAGAACTGACATTCGTGGGAGATATCCTTAGCAGTGAGGGCATCAGACCAGATCCCAGAAAGGTGTCCGCCATTGAGAATATGCCAAAGCCACAATGCAAAAAGGACGTGCAGAGGTTTAATGGAATGATCAACTACATGGGGAAATTCATATCCAACCTCTCAGAAAAGATGGCGCCACTGAGAAGACTAACTGAAAAGAACATAGAATGGGAATGGAATCATGAGCCTGAGAAGTCATGAAGCGATCTAAAGAAACTGCTCACAGAGGAACCAGTTCTGAGGTTTTATGACCCAGCGAGACCCATCAAGATATCATCAGATGCATCACAGAGTGGGCTCGGTGCCATTCTTCTGCAACAATATGACTACTGGCAACCTATTGCATATGCATCGCGCTCAATGACAGACGCGGGGACGCGATATGCTCAAATAGAAAAGGAGCTGCTCAGCATCACATACGCCTGTGAAAGATTTCACCAGTTTGTGGCAGGACAAGCAATCAGTGTAGAGACTGACCATAAGCCCTTGATTGCATTGTTCCAAAAGCCACTAAATAGCTGTCCGCTTAGAATACAAAGAATGATGATCAGGCTGCAACGCTATACACTGAATGTTGCGTACACACCGGGTAAGCTGATGTATACAGCAGACACGTTGTCCAGAGCTGTTGACCCAAGTGAGCCCGCAAACACCAAAATGGATGAAAAAGTGAACGCCTACGTGGACATGATCACAAGTGCACTGCCCATAGCAGATGCAAAAATGGAGCTCATAAAGACTGAGACAAACAAAGATGAAACAATGAGACGACTGAGAAAAAGCATCTTGGATGGATGGCCCAACATGAAGCAAGACTGCTCACCTGATATAGCAGAGTACTGGAACTGCAGGGCGGAACTATCAGTGGTCAAAGATATCACCTACAAAGGAAGTAAAATAGTTATCCCAAAGAGTCTGAGAAGAGAGATGCTAAAAAAGATCCATGGAGGACATCTGGGAATCGAAAAGTGTAAGAAAAGAGCACGAGAGGTGATGTACTGGCCACAAATCAACCAAGATGTGACAAATGAGGTGTCAAACTGCACAATATGCCTGAAATATCGAGCAAGCAATCCGGTAGAACCACTAAAGCCACACCCAGCACCAGACAGACCTTACCAGAAGGTAGGCGCTGACCTATTCGTATGTCAAGGGAAGGACTATCTTGTAGTCACAGACTATTACTCCCTGTATCCAGAGGTTTGTAGACTGCACAGCACCACTGCAGATGCTGTGATAACATGTATGAAAGCCATATTCTCCAGACATGGCATGGCAAGCGAAGCCTTCACAGACAACGGACCTCAGTTTTACAATGCAAGTTTCCGACACTTTGCCAAAGAGTGGGACTTTGTCCACACAACGTCAAGTCCTCACTTTCCACAGTCCAATGGACTAGTGGAAAAATCGGTCCAGACAGTGAAAAGACTGATGTACAAGGCAAAAGACAGTGGAACTGACTTCTACCAGAGCATGCTTGTATACCACACAACGCTGCTCGAGTGTGGTATGTCACCAGCCCAACTCCTGATGGGACATCGGCTAAAGTCAAACCTACCCATCCCGGAGAACCTCCTGAAAACAAAAGAGAGGGAGATAGTGAGGAAGTTCAAAGAGCAACAGAAAGAAAAGCAAAAGTACTACTATGACAGAGGAACACAAAACCTACCTGAACTCCACACTGGTGACCAAGTAAGGTTGAAAGACAAAACAAACACATGGACTCAAAAGGGAACTGTCCTGAGTGAAGTTCAACCAAGATCATACACCATTCAGACAGATGAGGGTGCTGTTCTGAGAAGAAATCGTCGGAATCTTCTCATGGGACCAGCCACAGCAGGTCAAGAGACTGATACTGTTGAACAACCTGATCACACAGCTGAGAACCAATCATCGGAGGCAGCAACTCAGATTCAAGGACAATCAATCAGAAAATCCTCAAGACATGTGAAGCCTCCTGAGAGACTCATTGAGCAAATTTAAGGACTATTGTTATAGAAGGAAGTAATGTTATCGTATTCTTTCTTCAATTTCTAGTGTATTGACATATTTCATGTGAACACACAAAGCAAGGTTAAAAAACCTTGATCATGATAATGATAATGTAAGTTCATTAAGTGTTACAGTTAAAATGCAGATTAATACAAAGAAAACATGTTGTTAGTTAAAAGTAAAATACTTTTGTTTTAAGAAAAGGAGATGTAATGATATCAGCAAATAGTGATGTTATTTGCCTGTTTGATTATCATGCCTTACCAGCATAGTTGCCTGATTGATTGCTTGTGCCTGACCAGCAGAGGTCATGTGACCGAGACAAGCAAGGCAGTTTAGTTAGTTTAGTTTCAGTTTCGTTCTAGATGCATCACAGCATCGTGTCTCCTGTAAAAGCTGTATAAAAGAGTTGAACAGACTTTAGATTAAAAGCCATCTTCTTTCATAAATGTCTCGTCATTGAACCCACAAAGAAATCAATACAGTAGTCACTTACTCATTCTCATTCCTATCAGGGACATTCGATTGATGGTCAACTGAGTTGCAGGCTCTGACCTCCATTGATTTGTGGATTAGTTTTCCATTGGCTGCACTCCGGTGAGGGCGGTCACAGTGACCTTTGCACCTGCCCACAATGCACACAGTTAATCACATGGTAACTTCCAAGTGCCTACCCTCTTACATATTCAGAACAAGCCCCTCCCTATCTCTGTAAACTCCTCCAGCCATGCAGTCACTCAAGGTCTCTGTGCTCCTCCAATTCTGGCCTCTTGTGCATCTCCGATTTCCATCACCCCACAGTTGATGGCCGGGCCTTCAGCTGCCTAGGCCCAAAACTCTAATTCCCTCTCTAAACCTCTCTGCCTCTCTCTTCCTTTAAGATGCTCCTTAAAACCTACCTCTTTGACCAAGCTATTCGTCATCTGTCTTAATATCTCTTTGTGAGTCGGTGTCAAATTTTGTCTGACAAAGCTCCTGTAAAGCACGTTGGGACATTTTGCTACATTAAAGGCACTATATAAATGCAAGTTGTTGTTGTAATATGAATCTGTTGGATGGAGCCAATCTCGATGCATTAGTAATAATAGACTTAAGCACTAAAGAGACACTTAAGTTGTATAACTGAGGCTCATTTTGTTCATTCCGTTTTGAACAATATCAAGATTTCAGCAATGGTAGAACAAAGATGTAGAAAATCCCATTTCACACACCAGGATTCCTACATTACAACAGTGGCTACAGTTCAAAAGTACGTGATTGGCTGTGAAGCACTTTGAGGTGACCTGGGGTTGGGGAAGGCGCTATATAATCTCATTTCACACACTGGGATGAACCTTGTAATACATCAGAAAGGGAAAGGAAGGGGAGCAATCGCGGACTTGCACAGGACTCAAGGAATGTGGCAGTACATCATTGTCTGAGTCAACTTGCGGTGGATTATTACAAGGACCTGGATAGAGGTCTGAAAGAGATCTTGTTTTAATGCTTGAAATAAAAAGCAGCAGGATATGGCAAGAATGTCATCATAGAGAGACAATCATGGAGATGCAGGGTATATATGGATAATAAAGTTAAAGATGGGAGGGAAAAATTCAGTATCACCCATTTTGGGGCACTAATATCAGCCGGGCACAAAGTTTAGCGCCCGGAACCAATTATCACCTCCAACTACAAAATTCACCTCTATCGCCCCTGGAGGTGATTTGAGCGCTAAATCAGGTGCTACACAGCTCTCTTAAGGCGCAAACATCAGGGTGCGAGGCGTTACCTCAGAACGCTACCGAAGCTCAGGCGATGACAGTTACCATGGAAGCCAGACAGACTGGCGCCATCCAGTTCTTAAAGGGGAGGGGTCATCTTGCTGGCCAGCCACTCACTGCTCATTGCAGCCTTGAATCTCAGCCTGGAGAGACCTCAAAAGCAATTGTGTTGGAAGCACTAATGGATAGGCCCAGGGAAAGAGCTTGGCACTTAGGAACCTCAAAATTGGCGCTGAGGGCCAAAACTCCTTAGGACAGCATTAAAACCAAAAATGTTGCCGACAAGAAAAGGCAGGAAGCACCTGCTTTTAAATAACGCTCCCCCAGCCCCTTCCCGACTTGAAAACGTTCCCCTCTACCTGTCATTCCTAACGGCAAGCGCTAAGGCAGGGGGCGCGACTGAATATCCGGTCTGGGGCGCTACCGGGGTGTTGCACGCTTGACTGACGTCATGATCTGTGGGCGCAGGAGATCGTGGTGGTAGTGTTTAGCGCCGTTGCAAAATGACTGGTCAATTTCGCAAGCGGCGCTAACATCGCCGTGCCCGGGCGCTAGCTGCTTTGTGTCCCATTAGCGCCCTCTTAGGGTGCTAACGGGAGGTGTAAAGCAACCAAATTTTTCCCCCTGCAGTTGTTATACAAAGTGCAAGAGATGTAGTCATCCCAAGAAATGTAACAAGGATGTGAATCACCCGTGTTATCAAGGTGAAGAGAATCAAAGCCTCAGAAGGAAATTTTGTCTTTCTTTTTTACACCCAGTTCAGTGCAGCGTGCATTAGACACGGACTAAAGCTCTTTGTGCCAATGGTATGGCTGTAGCACACCACAGCAGAACTCCCCTCACTGTTCTGTTGTGACATTTCCACTCCTCCTATCCCTTAGGGGTGTCCGAGTGAGATTTCTAACTTCTTAAGAAAAGAAGGGTAATTTATGCCGCAGCCTCATACCGGGTAGTTTGATGTTGATGCACCCCAAATGTATTTCACTTGGGAATTAAAGAACAAAAACCATCATCCTACCAATCTGGGCTGGGTCGAGATTAAACGGCCAAGGGCATGTCTAACTCACAGCGGGTACCATTCATTGCCCTGCCACAGCAAAATATGAGCTGATGTCTGGATTATTTCCAAGCTAGAGGAACTATTGCACATTCCAGACTATGTGGTAGAGTTTTCGATTTGGGCGCAATCCGGGCAGCAATCCGGGCGCAAATTGCACTCGGAATTGTGCTCGTTTTCCAAAGTGAAGTTGCAGTTCAAATTGCCACTCAAACTCATTTGCATAATCACAAGCATAAACTCTGCCATGAACCAGTGCAATCGGCCACGTTTTAGAACATAATTGTTTATTTTTTCCCCTGGCATTAAAAAATATTAATTGATGTATTTAAGAGCAGTAACCTGGTGCAGTTTGATTAATTCAGCTGAAAATGGGGTTAATCACAAAAAATAAGCATTTTTAGTCAGTTCAGTCCAACACTTGTAAGTAACCCGATTTTAAATAACCGTAAATGACATTGAAAAAAAGCTCTGCAGAACCATTTACTAATTTCATTGGTATACACTAGTCAATTTCGTAGTAAATTAAATATTTGAACATTTTTAAAAGGTGCCTCCTCGTGCCTTTGCAGCTAAATAAAAGCTTAATTTTAAGAGTCTCCACGGAGACACACAAATGGCCGCAATTGGCGGAAACTCGCCGTGCTGTTTAATTTGATCCGGGGACATGGCCAGTTTTGTGGGCGGGGCCAGCTTCCAGCGCGATATTTTTTAAACCAACAACAACAACAACTTGTATTCATATAGCGCCTTTAACGTAGTAAAACATCCCAAGGCGCTGCACAGGAGTATTTTAAGACAAAAAATTTGACACCGAGCCACATAAGGAGAAATTAGGGCAGGTGACCAAAAGCTTGGTCAAAGAGGTAGGTTTTAAGGAGCCTCTTAAAGGAGGAAAGAGAGGTAGCGAGGCGGAGAGGTTTAGGCAGGGAATTCCAGAGCATAGGGCCTAGGCAACAGAAGGCACGGCCACCAATAGTTGAGCGATTATAATCAGGGATGCTCAAGAGGGCAGAATTAGAGGAGCGCAGATATCTCGGTGGGGGATGTGGGGCTGAAGGAGATTACAGAGATAGGGAGGGGCGAGGCTATGGAGGGATTTGAAAACAAGGATGAGAATTTTGAAATCGAGGCGCTGCTTAACCGGGAGCCAATGTAGGTCAGCGAGCACAGGGGTGATGGGCGAACGGGACTTGGTGCGAGTTAGGACACGGGCAGCCGAGTTTTGGATGAGCTTAAGTTTACATAAGGTGGAATGCGGGAGGCCAGCCAGGAGGCCAACCAAAATAAAAGATCACGGAAAGTCGATTTCCGCTGGACATAACTTGCGCTTGAAATTCTTCAAGGTGGCGCAGGAAGTGTCCGGTCATGATTCTCTATTGTAGGGGGTGGCAGGTGGCATGTGCGCCCAGTCAGTTATGCCCCTGACTGTTGGTGAGCGGTTCGAATCGCTCCCACGCCCCTGGGTTCTAGACACCGGACTTAGGTACAGGCGGCGATACAGAAAACTCGAGTAGACAAGTGGTTTGGATGTAAGAAAACCAAGATTTTATTAAAATAGAAAATAAACAATCTTGTGAGAAGTCACTAATATAAAATACAAGCAAATATGAAAATTATTATATACTTATACAGGGAATGGGGAACACACGGCACATCGAGGGAAAAACAACTACATTAACAATCCCCTTATCCTTATCCCACCCCCTATACCTGACTAGATTAAGCTATGAGGGGCCAGAATTCATACTCACCAATCCAAAGCAAAGCCAGCTGTTTTAACGGATGCGGGTTTTGAGGTTTGGTCTTCTGTCCTTTTAGGTACCCCGTCGCCACGTGGTCTCAGGGCGCGGTGCTGGAGCTGCTGCTGCGACACTCCTTTCTTCTCCTCAGCTACCGTCGTCATCTTGTCGCGATGGGTTCTCCTCTTCTTCTCCCTCGGGCGGTCGTTGGCGGTAACGTTGTGCCTATAGGGCGGTTGGCAGTCTTTACTGCTTAGATTTTCCTACCCAAGCGTCAAACGCCAGTATATTCATTGTGGCGTGGACACCTGCGTTTATTCGCAGCGTTCAACAGGATTCTTGCCTCCCCAAGCGCCAGCTTATAACTAGGTGCTTGGCCTTTATCGATACGTTTTTCGCTGCCCTGCTCTGCTCTTATCGAGTTGTTACCTTCTTCTTCGTCTCTATTTGTCTCGTCTCGTTCGCCTCGTTTCCTCTGCCCTCTCTCATGGCTCAGGTATCCTGGGTGACTTTGGACTCGGGTCTCGTTCCCCTCCCCTGCAGTTGGTATGGATGTCCTTGACTGCTGAAAATTTACTGCAGGGAGTGAGGAGAGAACCCGCCATGAGGCCAGGGCACGAGTACGGGCGGCGGCAGCTCAAGGCCCGACAAGAGGTCAGAGTCGAGACAGCAGAGAGCAGAGATCAGAGCAAGAGCAAGAGAGCGATTGCTACTGGGGGCCTACAGTTATACTCCTTTCGAATGGCCCTTATCTGCACGCCAAATCAGGTTAGTTCATTGTTTCAATTTTGGCTGGCGGTTTTAAATGATTATAGCAATCTAAGTTAACTGGATTTAGATGGCCGTTTATCGCACCTGATGGCCTTATGTCCGGGCTGTATTGTCATTAATGCATTCTAATCGGCCTGTCCAGCCTTGATGGCTCCCATAAGCTGTTTCCGATTATCTATGCAGACAAACCAATGGCCTCATGTAAAGGCCTAACTGGGTTGGATCTGTCTACGATCTGCCGTAATGCATATTCAGTGTTTGCTGTCTGGCTTTTAAAACACAAAGTCCTTTTCACAGAAACTGCATTTTAAGTTTCGATTTCCCAAAGCTGCTTGTGCTGCGACAGAGTCCAAGCTTTTAAAATCTTGCAGGCTTTTGGTCACGAGGTGCGGACGCCATCTTTTGGGTACCCTTTTTAAAATGTCCATGTAGGGTCCCTTTTTATTAATAACCTTGGGGGAATGTGGGAATTTTGCGAATCTTACACTATCCATCATGAGTGTGGGACAGGCTCGATGGATCAGCTGATCTTTTCCTGCCCGTCATGTTCGTACTTTACATACATCTACCTGTGGAGTGTCTCAGTATATTCTTTATGTTAAAGGCGCTATATAGATTCAAGTTGTTGTTATTAAGTCTTACCAATGTGATTAAAAATTGGATGCTGATATTCTTACTCTCCTAACATTAAAATGGAGCTACTGGGGTAGCAGATCCTTGCGTCTGTGTGAGCCAACATACACAGACTTTAACCTGCAGGCAGAGTGCAACTTGCAACCTGTGTTTCTTACTTCATAGCTATGAATGCCAGATAATACAGCAGTATAACTGCAGCCTACAATGGTATTATGATCAATGAAGATATACACTTAGAGCAAGCCTTCCTACATAAAACCTTGCAGACACTTTAACATGGTAATAACTATTCCACACACACTTTGGAAGAAAGCACTTTGTGCATCAAGGATGCATATCAATTTAATCACTCGATGTGCGCCAGCTTATTACGAACATATTGTAGCTAAAATTAGTATTCATCCCAAAGGGAGAGAAAGAGAAAGTGCAGTCTCTTCCATCTCGTCTTCCAACTGGCAAAACTCCAGTTTTGGACAGTGATTATCATCATTTCTCAGCGATTATTCGCCGCTTCAGTTGAAGGTCATCCAAATAATGAAGCTTTAAACTGATTGGCCTTTTGGCCTTTTGCGGAACAATTCTGAGAGAGCTACACCATTATGATTGGATAACTAGAATAAACTTTTTTAACTAATATTTTTTTGGTTGTGTAAGAGAAACTCATGATTGTTCCAGCAATCCAAGATGGGTTAAATTTGAATTTTACAGAAGGGGTTTAAGACTTGAATATGATAGAGCAAAGCCTAAGGAACATTTGTGGCCTGTTGTATCTATGGAAACAGGGACTTTTCTGTTAAGGTGGGGGAAATGCTATGATTTAATTTCTCTCGCCTTTTTGCCCCAGAGGTTGGCACTTGAATGAGATTACTTTCCTTTCCCATACAAATTAATTTTAGAAGATAAAATTCTTGCATACAATATTAACTGTTTGAGTGTGAAATGCTCCTTTGCAGCTTTCATTAGAAATGGATTTACCCCTTATGCCTCCATTCCGTCCTGAAGTGGGTTCCGTTGTTGGTCTACAAAAGGCTCAAAGATGAAAATTTGCCGAGCTAAATTGATCAAAATGCTAGCCTAAGCACCCTGCGAGGACATGAGGTTTCTTTCTCAATCTTTGTCTTCAGCCTTATTGGGCCTCGGGCTTCCTGTCTTGCAGTGGCCAGGAGCCACGCTGTGACTCGATATCTCTAATGAACCTGTCCGCTCAATTTGGCATTGGGTCATTGTGAGGGCAAAACTTTGGGCATCAGTTCTATCCTGCTGCACCTCCGTGCTCATCCAGAGACTTTGTGGAATTTTCTGCCTGCTGTGTTTTTTATAAGTTATGCCCGAGAAATGAATAAAATACTAATCTGTTCAAAGACAAGATTTTGTTTTAAATAAGCCACAAGGATGATTGTAAATCCATGACTGAGATGCAAGATTGGGCAAGCAAACTGAGTTAAAATTATCTTATTTATGGCAAAATGGAAAACTGGAGCTGGGACAACTTTTCAATTTGCCATTGATCTCAAAATGGGCAGTAATACAGTAATGACTGAAATTTAATGGGAGAACATATTTCTACTTTCATATGATGATGGTAAAGATACTTGGATTCTCTGTTCAGAGTGCTGTCCATAAAGCACACTTCCATCCACAAGCAGTGCGGGGCATCAGCTGACCAGGTCTGCAGTGAAGGATGAATTCTTCAGAAGGCATCTAAAACATATAGGGGTGATCTTCTTTGATCTTCTTTGATCTCACAAAGGCCTTCGACACTGTCAACCATGAGGGATTATGGCGTGTCCTCCTCAAATTCGGCTGCCCTCAAAAGTTTGTCACTATCCTTCGCCTGCTTCACGACGACATGCAAGCTGTGATCCTGACCAACGGTTCCACCACAGACCCAATTCACGTACGAACCGGGGTCAAGCAAGGCTGTGTCATCACACCAATGCTCTTCTCCATCTTCCTTGCTGCAATGCTCCATCTCACCCTCAGTAAGCACCCCACTGGAGTGGAGCTAATTTACAGAACAAACGGGAAACTGTTCAACCTCCGTCGCCTCCAGTCCAGATCCAAGGTCGTCCCATCCTCTGTTGTCGAATTACAGTATGCAGACGGTGCTTGCGTCTGCGCTCACTCGGAGGTCGAACTCCAAACCATCGTCAACACCTTCACCGAAGCGTACGAGAGCATAGGCCTTACACTAAACATCCGTAAGACAAAGGTCCTCTACCAACCTGCCCCCGCCACACAGTACTGCCCCCCGATTATCAAAATCCACGACAAGGCCTTGGACAACGTGGACCACTTTCCATACCTCGGAAGCCTACTGTCAACAAGTGCAGACGTCGACGACGAAGTCCAACACCGCCTTCAGTGTGCCAGTGGAGCCTTCAGTCGCCTGAGGAAGAGAGTGTTTGAAGACCAGGACATCAAACCCGGCACTACGCTCATGGTCTACAGAGCAGCAGTGATACCCGCCTGCTGTATGCTTCAGAGACATGGACCATGTACAGCAGGCACCTCAAAGCACTGGCGAGGTACCACCAACGCTGCCTCCGCAAGATCCTGCAAATCCATTGGCAGGATAGGCGCACCAACGTCAGTGTTCTTGCTCAGGCCAACATCCCCAGCATCGAAGCTTTGACCACGCTCGATCAGTTCCGATGGACGGGTCACATTGTCCGCATGCCCGATACGAGACTCCCAAAACAAGCGCTCTACTCGGAGCACCGGCACGGCAAGAGAGACCCAGGTGGGCAGAGGAAACACTTCAAGAACACACTCAAAGCCTCCCTGAAAAAGTGTAACATCCCCACCGACACCTGGGAATCCCTGGCCCAAGACTGCACAAAGTGAAGGAGAAGCATTCGGGAAGACGCCGAACACCTCGAGTCTCTTTGCCAGGAGCAAGCGGAAGCCAAGCGTAGGCAGCGCAAGGAGCGCATGTCAACCCAAGCACCCCACCCACCCGCCCCTTCAACCACCGTCTGCCCCACCTGTGACAGAGACTGTAGGTCCCGCATTGGACTAATCAGTCACCTGAGAACTCATTTTTAATGTGGAAGCAAGTCATCCTCGGTGCCGAGGGACAGCCTAAGAAGGGAGAAGAAAACATATAGGAGTGGTATAACCCCCCTGGGTTATCTTAAATGTGGTGGGGGTGGAAATTTATTCATAATACCTGTAGTGAATATCATCCATTTTTTTAATCCTGCAAAGGGCCACTGTTTCAGTCATTCAGGCTTGGGCTGATAAATGTCAAGTAACATTCGCACCACACAAGTGCCAGGCAATGACTATCTCCAACAAGGGAGAATCTAACCACCTCACTTTGACATTCAACAGCATTACCATCACCGAATCACCCAACAGCAACAATCCTGGGGGTCACCATTGACCAGAAACTTAACTGGACCAGCCACAGAAATACTGTGGCAACAAGAGCAGGTCAGAGGCTAGGTATTCTGCGGCGAGTGTCTCACCTCCTGACTCCCCAAAGCCTTTCCACCATCTACAAGGCACAAGTAAGGAGTGTGATGGAACACTCTCCACTTGCCTGGATGAATGCAGCTCCAACAACACAAAAGAAACTCGACACCATCCAGGACAAAGCAGCCCGCTTGATTGGCAGCCCATCCACCAGTTAAAATATTCACTCCCTCCACCACTGGTGCACCATGTCTGCAGTGTATACCATCTACAAGATGCACTGCAGCAACTTGCCAAGGCTTCTTCGGCAGCACTTCCCAAACCTTCGACCTTTACCACCTAGAAGGACAAGGGCAGCAGGCGCATGGGAACACCACCACCTCCAAGTTCCCCTCCAAGTGACACACCATCTTAACTTGGAAGTATATCACCGTTCCTTCACAGTCGCTGGGTCAAAATACTGGAACTGCCTCCCTAACAGCACTGTGGGAGTACCTTCACTATACAGACTGCAGCAGTTCAAGAAGGCAGCTCACCATCATCTTCTCAAGGGCAACTAGGGAAGGGCAATAAATACTGGTCTTGCCAGCGATGCCCACATCCCAGGAACGAACTTTTTAAAAAGTCATGAATAACAATACAGTTAAAGTGACGTGTGTAATGTATTATCACATGGTTTCTCACATGGTTTATCACATGGTTTAGTAGGAACATGCTCAGTTTGCTCTGGCCTAGTAAAGCAAGCACATTGACTAGCAAATCGTGTCCCTCTCCTTCATATGTTGTACCCACATATATTACACTTTGGTGACGAGGATGGGATCCCAAAGCAATTTTTAGGGACCATGGAAAGACATAGGGGGAGAAATTTGGTATAGCCCCGTTCGGGGCGCTAGTATTGGCGGTACGCAAAGTTTAGCACCAGGCGCAATTTATCGCCACCTCGAGCGATATTGGGTTGCAGCACCCCTGAAGGTGATTGCGGTGCTAAATCAGGCGCTGCACGGGACTCTTAAGGCACTAACCCGGTGGCGCTACTCAATTTCTCGGCGGCCGGGCGCAGCACAGGTGCTGTAAATAATCGATTTCCCCGAGACATGCTGGCGCCGGCCAGCTCTTAAAGGGGCGGGTCAATTAACATCAGCAGCCACATTCTGCGCCTTGTAGGCCTCAAAATCGGCGGCAACCTACCTGTGGCGTTCAAAACTTCCAAGACATGGAGAGCGTCAGGCAGAGATGGGAGCACTTTAACAATGGGGCATTGGATGCTCTGGTTGGCACAGTGGAGCGCCGGCGAGCTGTGCTGAACCCCGAGAATGGCAGGAGGCCTCATCAGAGCGAATACCGCAGAGCTTGGAGGGATGTTTACCAAAGAGTCACCTCCAGCAGCATGGTGCCCAGGACTCCTGTGCAATGCAGAAAGAAGTTCAACGACCTCACTCGGGTCGTTAGGGTGAGTGCCTTTTTCACAATCATCTTCATCCCTCCATCTGCACCTGACTTTATGGCCAGAGGGTGCACGAAGCCCCAATGGCCATCTGCCAGCCAGCACCCATGGCCCTTTCTGGAAACACACACGCACATTCATTTCAGTGCATAATGTAAGGGCTATTCTACCATGGGGGGCATGTAATGTCAGCTCAGGGCAGCATGTTTCATCACTTCCCATCCTTTCTCCTGCAGGCCAAGCTGGCCAGGAACCGTAGGGAGCAGCTTCGTACTGGAGGAGGCCGGCTTCACCTGCAGACCCTCACAGCTCCTCGAGGAGCGAGTCCACCAGATTGTTGGAAGCCAGATGAGTGGTCCTGTCACCTCTGGAGCTGCCGACCCCATTGTGCACAGCGATGGTAAGGTCATCACCTTTTTGAACTCTCTCCTTCCACTTGTTCCCCCCACCAGCATGCTTTTTCACTTTGCACCCAAGTCAGTGCATTGCAGCACTCATGCATCCCTTACTGCCACCCTGTCCTTTCGCTAAAGCCACTCTTCAACCGCCCTGCTTTCAGACGCTGCATCACCAGCTCGGGAGCCGGGCCCTCAAGCTGCCACTGCCACTGACTCTGGAGGTGACGATCGGGAGGAATCCGGACCATCCCTGCCACCCTCAGGCGAGCAAGCCCATCTGCAGTCTGGGAGACTACTTCCCTGGAGGGGAGCGGGGGGGAATGCTCTGTGGAGGAACCAGCTCCAGGAACCAGCGGGCTGCAGCAACGCAAGGCGGGTAGGGTAGCTCGGGGGCCGTCTCCCCGGAGGGCGAGTCAGGCCGCGAGTGCTGCTGCACAGAGCGCAGAAGAGGTGCGTGCCCTCACAGAAATTAGCGCCCAGGCTGGGCTGAGGCACACTGAGCTCATGGCTGCAGTGGCAAGGATGCCTGAATCCATCGAGACACTGGCAAGGAGTGTCCAAGACTTCGGCGCAGCACAGGCAAGGAGTGCGCAGGACTTCGGGACAGCACTGGAAAGGACTGTCCAGGGCTTCACTGAAGCACTGGCACCTGCCACGCAACTGCTGAGTGCTGCCACGCAGTCACTCGCTGGTCTCATGCAGACACAGATTGAGGCCACGCGACCACTGACTGCTGCCACCCTCGCTGGATCAGGCAGGATTACCCGGGCCCTTGCAGCACCACAGCAGGCCAGCAATCTGTGGACCATCCAATTGCTGCGCATGCTACGGTGCTGCCCTGTCAGAGTGCCAGTGTGTCGGCCGACCAGGGAACTGCTGTCCGCTCTCAGGATGACAGCATTCCTGATGCCACCGCTGGCACGTCTCTACTGCAGCTGCCACCACCTGCAGGACAGACTGCTTCCACCCATGCACAGATGGAGCAGTCAGCAGCCGGGCTCTCCAGGCCCAGAGGTCATCCAGGCTGTCCCTCAGGGGCATCTGCGCTTTCGGACAGTCAGTAGGCCTCCCCCAGCCTTGCTGCAGCCACTGGGGTCCCATCACGGAGGAGCTGCAGGGAGGAAAGGTGCCAATCTCGCAAGAGAAGCAGATCACCATCAAGGGGGAAAGAGTAGAAGATGCTGCTGAAACGTCTTATTTGTAGAAATCAAGGCCGAGGATGCTGGTCTGAATGTTAGTTATGTTTTGGACAGTCTCCCGGGTGTGCGAGTCACTTATGTGTCAGTGTGTTAGTTTTGCTTTCTGTTGCCATTGCTTTGTCTTGTTGGAAGGAAGCACATTTTGTTCAATAAAAAACTTTCTTTATTTACAATAGCCATGTCTGCTATTTACATGCATTTTGCCCTTCACAGGCTTTGGGGTATCAGAACGGTTCCATTCCTCTTCTTGGAATGTCAGCATGCATTCCGTGAGAGGGGCCTAGAAGCGACTTCTGATTAGCTTCTGACGGATGGCCCTTCCAGTTTGTGCCTCCCTCCCATCATGGTCCTGCTCCTCCTCCTCCTCCTCCTCCTCCTCCTCCTCTGCTGGTGCTTCAATGTCTGGTGGCATTGGCTGGGTACGTAGGAAAGCGAGGTTATGCAGTATGCAACATACAACCATGAAGTGGGAGACTCTCTCATGCGAGTACTGCAGGGCTCCTCCAGAATGGTCCAGACAGCGGAACTGCTGCTTCAGCATGCCGATTGTGCGCTCCACAATGTTCCTCGTCGCCTGATGGCTCGCATTGTAGCGTTCTTCAGCAGGGGTGCTGGGCGAACGGAGCGGGTTCCTCAGCCACGGGCACAGAGGATAGCCCTTGTCCCCGAGAAGCCAGCCTCCTGGGTGAGCCGAGGTCTCAAAAAGGTCTGCAACAGAAGTCTGGCGCAGGATGAAGGCGTCATGGCTGCTGCCTGGGAACTGCGCATTCACTGCGAGGATCAGCTCTCGGTGGTCACAGACCAGCTGAACATTCAAGGAATGGAACCCCTTGCAGTTGCAGAACTCCTCCGGATTCAATACAGGTGCCCGCAAAGCCACGTGCGTGCAGTCAATGGCACCCTGCACCATGGGGAAGTCCGCTATTGCTGCGAAGCCCTCTGCACGCTCCCGCTGCTTGTCCGGGGTCATTGGGAAGGAGATGTACTGCCGCCTCCTTTTAAACAGGGCATCAGTCACTTGACGGATGCAGCAATGCACCGCAAACTGCGAGATGTTGGCTATGTCTCCAGTTGCGGCCTGAAAGGAGCCGCTTGCATAGAAGTTTAGGGCGACAGTCATCTTCACAGCCACCGATAGAGATGTCATGCACCTTATCTGAGGCTGTAAGGGGTTTTAGATCGCAGAGGTTTCTCTCTCTAGAGGCCTCTCTCTCTTGCACAGTAAAACCTTGAGTGGTTCGACCCACTCGCCCCTTAGGTTCTAGACACTGGTCTTTGAGGCAGGAACTACAATGTAGAGAATACTCTATAGACCAGGTTTAATGGAAACGAAATGAAACTTTATTGCATAAAGGAACAAATCAAACTGCAAACCAATAAGGTACATGGGAGGGAAAAACAAATCGTAATACAGCACTGGCTAAGATACATACAGGCATATTATACTTCACAAAAGTCATCATGAAATGGGGAAGCACACGGAACATCGAGGGATAACAACTCATTGTTAAAATTACCCCTTAAATGCCCACCCCCTAAGCCTATCTAGATCAGATTGTGAGGGGCCAGAAACATGCTCACCAATCCAGTTGCAAAGTACAGAGTTTTGTAACAGGTCTGCGTTTTGATCCTTTCAGGCATCCTGTCTCCACGTGGTCTATGGAACGCAGCGGGCTGCGACACACCTTCTCCTCCCTCGAGGCGAAAATCACGGAGAGGCTGGATGTCAGCAGGCCTGGACGTCGGTGTGGGAAGAGACCGACTGTTTGACCATTTTCATATAGGTCTCTTCCTGTCTCGTCAGCGTCCCGGGGTTGGTCGACGATCTCCCGACAGTTACCCCGGGGCTAGATGCTGACTTGATCTCCCATCTCGAACCTCGATCCTCCGTCGTCTCCACTCGAACTCTGCACCGAACAGGGCTGCGTTTTTGATGGCTGGCGATGTTCTTCCTTCTCCAACCCTTCCTAGCTGGCGATCGGCGAAGGATGTCGATAGCTACCCCGGGTCCTCAGATATACTTCACAAAAGAGGCCTTTATCTCCCGCCAAATCAAGGTTAGTCTTTGTTTAACTTTTGGCGGGCTTGTAGCACAGCGGGGTAGTTATTATGTTTTAAACTACTTTGGGATGGCCGGTAATGGCCATCTCTGGTCTGGAATGACCCTGTATTGTTTTGAATGTCCTCTTGATGTCTTTAATGGGTCTTTGATGCTCCCCCTATGAATATAAAACTGTTTCCCTTTGTCTGGGTAAACATATAGATGGCCTTTATCTACAGGCCGATCTGACTAGATCTGCATCCAATCCATATGTATGTGGTTCTGTCTGGTTTCGTTTTCTCCGAAACGGCCTTCCAGAACTTACTGTGGGCTGAATCCACAAAGGCTGTCTGGGGACTGCAGGAACCATTTTCAAGTGTCCAAAAAGCTGGTCACGGGGTCTGGCGGCCATTTTATATGCCCCTTTTTCTGGGCTTCTTTTAAAACAGTCTTTAAAATTAAGGCCTCTTCTGCCAATAGACCCTTATAGGACAATGTTCAATTTTGTGAATCTTACAGGCTGCAGATCTGGCTGAAGCAGGTGGCACAGCTCGGTCACCACCTCCTTTCTAAAGCGCAGCCTTCTGATACACTGCTCCTCCAACATGATCATGTAGGAAAACTGCTGTCGGAAAACCCTGGCAGCGTAAGGTCTGGTGTGGCGATGTCTGTTGGCCCTCCTCCATCTGGCCATGCCTGACCCTCTCTCCCTGCGTCTCTGTGCCCTTTCCAGATGATTCAGCAGCAGGACGTTCCCCTCCAATGCAGCCCCCATACTAGGTGTGCACAGAAAGTTTCCCCATTTGAAATGCTCACCAACAGCAAGGTGATGGTCAGAAGGCTGACGTTCTTCTGCCAGCGCTGGCTCAGTGGCTCTCAGTGTGCAGCTCAGCAACTCTCTGTAACTCTCGAAGAAGTTGTGTTCCAAAAATGGCTGCCGCTTTTATACCACAGCAGTCCCCTTTAAAGAACGCCCCCCCAGCCCGACAGCGACTGGGGAACGTTCCAGGTAAGCTGTCCGTATTAGCGCCAGGCGGAACGGAGGGGGGCGCCACTGAATTTCCGGTCCGGGGCGCCCAAAAAGCGTTGCACACTGAAATGACGTCATGATCTGCCTGCGCCCGTGAGCGGGTGCTAAGATTTAGCGCTGGCGCTAAATGTCCGCTCAATATGGGAAGAGGCACAGGGTTCGCTGCGCCCGGGCGCTAGCTGGTTAGCGCCCCACTTCTCGGCCTCCTTAGGCGCTAATGGGTGGCACAACCAACCGAATTTCTCCCCCATAGTGTTCAAACTTCCAGTGAAAAGGTTTAAGGTGAATTTGTGATGCCTAAACCGAATTTTTGCGATGTTTTACTGTTAATGCTGATGCAGAATCGTCTGTGCTTTGCCTTCGTGTGTATGTATACACAGCAACAGCAGCGTTGATTCTCACAGGTACACAGGTAGCGTGCTGAGTCACCGTTCAATAGGATTGGGCCAATCATGGCCAATCATGGCGGCGCCTGTGGGATTCATCAGAAGCCTCGGCATGTATGACCGTTCATTTCTAACATTGAACGGATGGAGATGTTTTTTAGGGCCAATGACATTATTGAGACCGAAGGTGCAGATGAGAATGTCCATGCTCAAAATAAAGTAATTCGTGAATGGAAAACAGCAATTTTTCTAACGGAGATCAGGCTAGATGTCTACAGAACATTGACAAACCTACTTGCACCAGGAAACATGAAGGATGCGTTGCTGAAGACATTGTTGAGAAATTCGAGGACCATTTTGACCCAAAGCCATTAGAAATAGCAGAGAGCTATAAGTTTGGTACCAGGAACCAAAAACAAAATGAAACCATCAGTGAGTCCATCGTAGCTCTTAAGAACCTGTCTTTGCATTGTAACTTCGGCACAGTGTTGGATCGTGCGTTGCGAGATAAGTTTGTGTGTGGACTGGTGGATGAGCGCACACAGTCCAAGTTACTGAACACTCTGAACCTAACATTTGACATAGCATGCAAAATTGCCCTATCTATGGAGATGGCATCTAAGAATGCGAGGGAGCTCCGTCCAACTCAAGTGACTAGTGTAGCTGAGGTCTACAGTCACAAAGTTGTGAGACCAAGTCAAAAGCATGTTGGTGAGATCATTTCAGTGAATTTTTATCGCTGTAATGGAAATCACTCACCACAGTCCTGCCAATACAGAAATATGAAGTGTTTTCACTGCCAGAAGAAAGGCAATATTTCAACAGCTTACAGGGCTAGATCTAAAGCAGGAAGTAAGAAACATTCTAGTGGCAATGCAAAGCAGCAACAACAAAAGGGAGGAATCCAGAATTTTGATGTGAACACACCTGATGTTGAAGTACTAGCAATCTACAGTATCTATGCCACTAGCGGCAACATCAGCAGTCGTGAGAAAGACTTCCGTACAAAACTTTTGATCAATGATCAATATATTGATATGTGTATCAACATGGCGGCAGACTGCACTATCATGAGTAAGGACACATATGAGAGTAAGTTTAATCAAATACCACTTACAAAGAATACTGTAGAGTTAAAAACCTACTCCGGATAAACTCTAGAGACATGTGAACAAATCGAATGTACAGTTCAACACAATGGCCAGTCAGTAAAGCTGCCTATTATTGTAGCGAGTTACAACAACAGGCCAACCTTCGTGGGCAAAGACTGGTTGGGAAAGTTTAAACTAGACTGGAAAAACATCTTCAGTGTAGATGCTTCAAAGAAGTGACTTGACACAATGCTGAACAAGTATGAAAGCATGTTCTCAGACAGTTAGGAGGGCATCACTGGGTATGACGTGAATATCCGCATCAAGTCCAACGCAAAGCCTGTCTATTGTAAGGCAAGGCCGGTCCCCTATGCATTGAAAAGTCAGGTGTAGGAAGAGCTAGCGAAGCTGAGAGAGAACAGAGTGCTAGTAAAAACTGACAAAAGTGAATGGGCCACCCCGATTGTGATATTGCCCAAAGCAAACAAAACTGTATGCTTGTGCGGTGACTACAATGTTACTATCAACCTAGCAGTTGATGATTAGCAGTACCCGTTACCTACATGGTAAAATTTGTAGGCAGCACTCTCTGGGTCAAAAGCTTTCTCCAAACTTGACCTGTCGCATGCTTACGCTCAGCTGAATGTTGACAAAGAGAGTCAACAGCATCTCACTATCAACACACACAAGGGACTGCACTCACACACCAAGCTGCTGTATGGTGTAAAGTCCTCCCCCAAAATCTTCCAGGTTACGATGGATAATTCCAAATTGCTTATGCAATCAAGACGATGTGCTGATCACAGCAAGCAGCGAGGAAGAAAATCTAGAAGTGTTAGAGTTAGTGCTTCAAAGGTTGAATTCCCACAATGTCAAATTGAAAAGGAGCAAATGTGCTTTTGTGCAGCCCGAGGTTGTGTACCTTGGTCTGAAAGTTGATGCAAATGGACTGGAACCAGTTAAGGAAAAGGTTGATGCTGTCATCAATGCTCCAAAGCCAAAGAACGTGTCTGAGTTAAGATCTTTCCTTGGAATGGTCTAGTACTACACACGTTTCTTACCTGAGTTAGTGACCATGTTAGCTCCATTGCACAAGCTGCTCAAGAAGGGTGTCCAGTGGAAGTGGACGAAAGCACAACAGGAAGCTTATGATGCTTGGAAGAGAAGTCTCTCTAGCGATGCTTTACTTGTGCACTATGACACAGAGCCTGAGCTTAAGTTAGTGTGTGATGCTTCTAGCTGTGGTGTGGGAGCTGTCATAAGCCACGTAATGGATGACGGCCAAGAGAAACCAATCGCATCATGGATCCTCACAAAGAGCAAAAGCAACTACATGGAAATTGAAAAGGAAGCACTCGCCATAGTGTTTGGCATCAAGAAATTCCAACAGTTCCTTATCATCAGAAAGTTTACCCTGATAACCGATCACAAACCGCTCCTAGCAATATTGGGGCCCAAATCTGCCATCCCTGCAATGGTCGCATCAAGAATGCAATGTTGGGCAGTGTTGTTGTCACAATATCACCGCACGATTGGAATATCGCACATCAAAGCAAAATGCAATCGCAGATGCCTTGTCCAAGTTGTTGGGAGTGAAGGTGAGATTTTCACACTAGGTGCAGTTGACAAAGACTTTCCCGTGAATGCAACTGAGATTGCAGGTGAGACTCAAGAGGACTCAGTACTGAAAAGAGTGCATGAAAACACCTTGAACGGATGGACAGATCAGTGTATGGACACAGAATTGAAACCATTCTATAACCGTCGTACTGAATTGTCTTGTGAGCAGGGTTGTATCAAGTGGGGAAACAGAGTGGTGGTATCAACTTCTTTGAGTTCAGAACCAAAACAAAACAGCCCGAAAATTGGTTCAACACCAAAACCTTCTTTAAGGAGATCAGGAAGGCTCCGCAAACCTGTTATTAAACTGGATTTGTAGTTTAAAAGAAAAAATGCCAGGGGTTTTTGTTATGTGGTACATGTAATGCTGGGACAGGTGGGACCATCGTTTTGTTGTATTTGAGAGGGGAATACGTACTTTTTTTTAAGGGGAAAGCAGTGTAATATAAGAACATACAATAAGAAATAGGAGCAGGAGTAGGCCAATCGGCCCCTCGAGCCTGCTCCGCCATTCAATAAGATCATGGCTGATCTGATCCTAACCGCCAATCTACTATCACAGAACAATCTACTATCACAGACAAATCATCAAATGGTTTGTCACATGGTTTAGTATGAGCATGCTCAGTTCGCGCTGGCCCAGTAAAACAAGCTCATTGACTAACAACTCGTGTCTCTCTCCTTCATTTGTTCTACCCACATAAGAACATAAGAAATAGGAGCAGGAGTAGGCCAATCGGCCCCTCGAGCCTGCTCCACCATTCAATAAGATCATGGCTGATCTGATCCTAACCTCAAATCTTCTATCACTCTGCATCCACCTGAACCCATGTGATCTCCCGGGAGAGGAGAAAAACCAGATAAAGACCCAATGGCCAATTTGGGAGAAAAAAATCTGGGAAATTCCTCTCCGACCCATCTAGGCGATCGAAATTCTTCCAGGAGATCACTCTGTCCCTATATTTTCTACAGTACTTACCTTCTGTAAAGGCGATCTCCACCCCAGCCAGGAACAGGAATAAAACCATCTCCTGAAATCTAACACAGAATTAGAACACAGTAGGAGCAGAACAAGGCTACATGGCCCCTGGGCCCACTCCACTACCCACAGGGCCATGACCATTCCGAACCTAGACTCATGTCCAATTTCTTGCCCGCTCCCCGTAACCCTTAATTCCCTTTACTTCTAGGAAACTATCTATTTCTGTTTTAAATTTATTTAATGATGTAGCTTCCACAGCTTTCTGGGGCAGCAAATTCCACAAACCTACCACCCTCTGAGTGAAGAAGTTTCTCCTCATCTCAGTTTTGAAAGAGCAGCCCCTTATTTTAAGATTATGCCCCCTAGTTCTAGTTTCACCCATCATTGGGAACATCCTCACCGCATCCACCCGATCAAGCCCCTTCACAATCTTATATGTTTCAATAAGATCGCCTCTCATTCTTCTGAACTCCAATGAGTAGAGTCCCAATCTACTCAACCTCTCCTCATATGACCACCCCCTCATCCCCGGGATTAACCGAGTGAACCTTCTTTGTCTGACTCGAGAGCAAGTATGTCTTTTCTTAAGTATGGACACCAAAACTGTATGCAGTATTCCAGGTGCGGTCTCACCAATACCTTGTACAACTGCAGCAATACTTCCCTGTTTTTATATTCCATCCCCCTAGCAATAAAAGCCAACATTCCATTGGCCTTCTTGATCACTTGCTGCACCTGCATACTAACTTTTTGAGTTTCGTGCACCAGGACCCCCAGATCCCTTTGTACTACAGTACATTCCAGTTTCTTGCCATTAAGATAATAACTTGCTCTATGATTTTTCCTGCCAAAGTGCATAACCTCACACTTTCCAGTATTGTATTCCATCTGCCAAATCTCTGCCCACTTACTTAGCCTGTCTATGTCCCTTTGCAGGTTTTTTATGTCCTCCTCACTCACTACTTTCCGTCCCATCTTAGTATCATCTGCAAACTTTGATATGTTACACTCGGTCCCCTCCTCCAAATTGTTAATATAGATTGTAAAGAATTGGGGACCCAGCACTGACCCCTGCAGAACACCACTAGTTACTGGTTGCCAATCTGAGAACGAACCATTTATCCCAACTCTCTGCTTTCTGTTAGAGAGCCAATCCTCCACCCACGCCAGAATATTACCCCCAATCCCGTGATTTTTTATCTTGAGCAATAATCTTTTGTGTGGCACCTTGTCAAATGCCTTTTGGAAGTCTAAATACACTACGTCCACTGGTTCCCCTTTATCCACCCTGTATGTTACTTCCTCAAAAAATTCAAGCAAATTTGTCAAACATGACTTCCCCTTCATGAAACCATGCTGAGTTTGTCCTATTAAATTATGTTTATCCAAATGTCCCGTTACTGTCTCCTTAATAATGGACTCTAACATTTTACCAACCACAGATGTTAGGCTAACAGGTCTATAGTTTCCAGCCTTCTGCCTACTACCCTTTTTAAATAATGGTGTTACATTAGCAGTTTTCCCATCTGCCAGGACCTTTGCTGAGTCCAGTGAGTTTTGGAAAATTATTACCAATGCATCCACAATCCCTACCACTACTTCCCTCAAGACCCTAGGATGCAAGCCATCAGGTCCAGGGGATTTATCCGCCTTGAGTCCCATTATTTTACCAAGTACCACTTCCTTAGTGATTTTAATCGTATTTAGTTCCTCCCCCCCTAGAGCCCCCTGTTTGTCCAGTGTTGGGATATTCTTAGTGTCCTCTACTGTAAAGACTGATACAAAATAATTGTTCAGTGTTTTTGCCATCTCCATGTTTCCCACCATTAATTTCCCGGTCTCATCCTCTAAGGGACCAACATTTACTTTAGCCACCCTTTTGCTTTTTATATAACTATAGAAACTATTGCTGTCTGTTTTTATATTTTTTGCTAATTTACTTTCATAATCTATCTTCCCTTTCTTAATCAATCTTTTAGTTATTTTTTGCTGTCTTTTAAAGACTTCCCAATCTTCCATCCTCCCACTAGATTTGGCTACCTTATATGCCCTTGTTTTTAGTCGGATACTATCCTTAATTACTTTACTTAGCCACGGATGGCTATCTTTTCTTTTACACCCTTTTTTCCTCAGTGGAATATATTTTTTTTGGAAGTTGTAAAATAACTCCTTAAATGTACACCACTGATCATGTACCGTCTTACCCTTTAATCTATTTTCCCAGTCCACTCTAATCAATTCCACTCTCATACCTTCATAGTCTCCTTTATTCAAGCTCAGCATGCTTGTTTGAGATCCAACCTTCTCACCCTCTAATTGAATATGGAACTCAACCATGTTCTGGTCACTCATTCCAAGGGGATCCTTTACTAGGACATTTTTAATTAATCCTGTCTCATTACACAGGACCAAATCTAAGGTTGCTTGCCCCCTGGTCGGTTCAGTTACATACTGCTCAAGAAACCCATCCCTAATACACTCAATGAACTCATCCTCAAGGCTGCTCTGCCCAATTTGATTTGTCCAGTTAATATGATAATTAAAATCCCCCATAATTATAGCTGTTCCCTTATTACAAGCCTCAACTATTTCCTGATTAATACTCCATCCAACAGAGTTGCAACTGTTCGGAGGCCTATAGACTACACCCACTAGTGTTTTTTTCCCCTTATTATTCCTTATCTCCACCCAAACTGTTTCACTATCCTGCTCCTTTGACCCAATATCATTTCTCTGTATTATAGTGATTCCTTCCTTTATTAACATAGCCACCCCACCTCCTCTCCCTTCCTGCCTGTCCTTCCTGATTGTTAAATAACCTGGTATGTTTAATTCCCAGTCATGGTCACCCTGCAGCCATGTTTCTGTAATGGCCACACGATCATACCCATATGTCGTTATTTGTGCCATTAACTCATTCATTCTGTTACGAATGCTACGTGCATTCAGATAAAGAACTTTCAAATATGTTTTGTAACACTTAGTTCCTGTTTTTTCCCTTTTTAGTACTTTACTTTTTACTCCATACCTTCTGTCCCTTCCTGACACGTTCTGTTTTTTAATTCCCCCACTGCTACCTAAGTCTATGACCTTCTCTGTTGTCATTTCTATTATTTGCTCTCTAGAAACCTCCCCCCCACTAATTATTTTAAAGCCCTCTCTACAGCCCTAGTTATATGATTCACCAGGACTCTAGTCCCAGCACTGGCCAAGTGGAGTCCGTCCCAACGGAACAGCTCCCTCCTGTCCCGGTACTGGTGCCAGTATCCCAAGAAGCAAAACCCATTTCTCCCACACCAGTCTTTGAGCCACGCATTTAACTCTTTAATTTTATTTATCCTAGCCAAATTCGCTCGTGGCTCAGGTAATAACCCAGAGATTATTACCATTGAGGTTCTGTTTTTTAATTTGACCCCTAGCTGCTCATACTCCTTTAACAGAACCGTCTTCCTTGTCCTATCTACGTCGTTTGTACCAACATGGACCACGACAACTGGATCCTCCCCCTCCCACTCCAAGTTTCTTTCCAGCCCAGAAGAGATGTCCTTAACCCTGACACCGGGCAGGCAACACAGCCTTCGGGACTCCCGCTCTTGACTGCAGAGAACCCTATCTATCCCCCTAATGATACTATCCCCTACCACTACAACATTTCTTTTTACTCCCTCCACTTGAATGGCCCCCTGTACCACGGTGCTGTGGCCAGGTTGCTCATCCTCCCTGCAGTCCCCGCTCCTGCCCTCACAGGGAGTAAGAACTTCGATCCTGCTGGACAAGGACAAGGGCTGCGTTTCCTTCAACACTACATCCTGGATCCCTGTCCCTTCCTCACTCGTAGTCACACCATCCTGTCCCTGACCACGGACTACATCTGCAGTAATTAACTTCATAGGTGTGACCATCTCCTGAAACATAGAGTCCAGGAACTTCTCCCCCTCCCTGATGTGTCGCAGTGTCTGAAGCTCGGCCTGAAGCTCCATAACATGGAACTTGAGTTCCTCTAGCAGCAAACACTTGTCGCAGATGTAATCACCGTGAGCCTCAATGGGGACCACCGGCTCCCACACCTCACAACAGTAACACATCACCTGCTCCATTCTATATAATTAATTAAATTTCTTATTATTAGTTATATATATTACAACGTGGGTGATGCAGAATTTCAGTTACAAGGGAGAGGATGATGAAGTTTGGATTCATACCAACCGTCTTATTCTTCATGACTGCTGCAACAAAAAATGTTATGAAGAATGTTTTTTAAACGGCGGGTCTGATTTTGGTTCCAAAAAGCTGCCGCGTCCTTTAACTCGATCAATTTTGATTTTATCATGATCCACCTTTTAGAAAAGAACTCAAATTCATGTCCACTGGAAAGTTACTAACTGAGCCTCCAGCTGTATTTGCTGCATTGTGCAAATGTTTGCATCTTAAAAATACCACCGTGTCAGGAAAACATAATAACAGTAGTCGCACCTTGATTATTCATAACAGGCTAACACAAAGCACTTCCTCACCTCAAGAGGCAGTGAATCTTCCTTCAAGCTATTAATTCTGTACGATAGTCCCTCATCTAAGTAGAAGCGAATGAACAGAGAATAGCAGTTGATTTTCAATTTCTCTGAAATAATTAATGGAGAAAGGATCCAACAACAGAAAGCTACTTTGTTGCATAAATCGACCCTGATTGAATCCATTTCTGAGGAGGCTCAAAGCTATTAGAATTTCAAACTGATAAGGCCAGATTTTTTTCAATTATGTGAGCGGTATTCTTCTCTTTGTATTGTTATGTTATTTTCTTCTTTGTTCAGCATTCATGAATTATTCGTTGTTCCCTTCTACTTTCATTTATTTCTGGCCTGCCAACCAATAAGCAATAAATTACAAATGCTGTTCCTGAACACACTAAACACTATTTTTGAATATGCCTATTCTTTACTTCTTAATTCAAATGTTCTTCTCTCCTGAAGATGCAGTTCTGTAGGTACAGGCACTGTCCTCTCGTGAGCAACCCTCCCCCGCCCAACCAATCACCCCCCCAGTGCCAGTCTTCATGGGTAAGGCCAAAGAGTACTACTAGGCTATTCTGTTACCACAGGTAAGGCCAATCCTGCCCTCACCCAATGCCCACACACACACACACACACACACACACACACACACACACACACACACGCACCTTCCAGCAGTACTGAGTGCCAATTAGGAATAGGAAATCACACTTATTTTTTCCCCTCAGTTGAGACTGAGCGTGGGGGTGAACTCATTGGGAAGTAGAGTAAAATGGGTGACAGTGAAGTAGGAGCCTGTTTTACACTCCTCCTATTCAGGAAAAGGAAACCGGACGGGGTGTAAAACAGGCGGCCGATTCGCTCGCGCCCGTTTAGTGCTGCCAAAATGGAAAATTTCTCTCCCACTGAGTTTGAGGCTGGAGTGGCAGCTAAGGATGGCAATGATTCTGCAAGCAATGCTGAGAGAGAGAGAGAGAGAGAGATCCATCCGTAGTAATTGTAAACATAACTTTACAAAACAAATGTAATATTTATTATTATATTGAAATTTAAGTGCAAATATTTCATTAAAAAACCAGTGTGTATAAATAGGAATGCATTGGATTGCAGGGGTGCATAGGGGGAAGAGGGTCTATTACCAGGTTGGGTTGTAAGCCAGAGCCAAGGCTGACATAGATTTTGGGTTGAGATGTGATGGTGTTGCGGCAGAGATGACCACACACTCATAGCAGGAAAACATGCACAAGGGCTTCTTCTGTTTGAGACAGAGGTGCCATACCAGGATGAGGGATAGAGAGAGACCGAGATGGGGTGGGAGATAGAAAATTCATTTTTTTACCAGCCAGAACATTGGGAACTATTGTGGTGCTCATCTATGACAGGAATATTTTGTTGTAAAAAGTGGTTGGTTCACCAATCAGCAATGACACGTCAGACATGATTCTGATACCTGATTGGTCCTTGGCAACGTGCTTCTGGGTTCTGATAGAATAAGAGAAAGAAAGACTTGCATTTATATAGCGCCTTTCATAACCACCAGACATCCCAAGGCGCTTTAAGCCAATTAAGTACTTTTGAAGTGTAGTCACTGTTGTAATGTAGGAAACATGGCAGCCAATATGCGCACAGCAAGCTCCCATAAACAGCAATGAGATAATGACCAGATAATCTATTTTTTAGTGATGTTGATTGAGCGATAAATGTTGGCCAGAATACTGGGGATAACTCCCCTGCTCTTCTTTGAAATAGCGCCATAGGATCTTTCACGTCCACCTGAGAGGGGAGACAGGGCTTCAGTTTAATGCCTCATTTGAAAGATAGCACCTCCAACAGTGCAGCAACTCCTTCTCTACTGCACTGGAGTGTCAGCTTAGATTTTTGTGCTCAAGTTTCTGGAGTGGGACTTCAAACCACTGCTATCTGACTCCGAGGCGAGGGTGCTACCAACTGAGCCACAGCTGACACTGCTGTGTCAGAGATGGTAGTCCTTAGTTCTGGGATCTGATTGTTATGTTCCTTTAACCAATCAAGCATTCCTACATTGGGATTCCCACATTCAGACATAATTACAGACTTTTTATAATACTGTATATAGTTAGATTGTGGCTATGAAAAACATGAGACTTTTAATGTGTGCTGCAATCTATTTTAAAATTAGACAACAGATTGAGAGTATTAAACAGGCCGAGTAATTGTTGAGGCAGTACACTTGGCTCACATTTATGCATTAACATCTTGGGTCTGAATTGAGAATTCTGTATAATTAGAACGGCTGTTAAATGTGTAACACTGGACTTCCAGGCTCAAACCTGAACTATACCTTAGTGTGTTTACAAAAAGCCAATTATAAAACCAACACCTGAAAGTAAGCAGAAGTACATGCGAGCAATCCAGAGGACCATCTGGTCCTTCTTAAGGAGGTCTTCTATGTTAAATTATGTTTCACAAATGGCCATGTTGTTTAGTTTCTGTATGTCATAAAGAGCAGAACTGCCAATTCTGATTTTTTTTTTTGTTAAGCAGATGGTCGGGAGTCTGTCCGGAGCTTGAACTACCTGGAGAAATAAATATTGTAAAGCTTGCAAACACATTCCCAGTAACATTCTCTGGCACCAACAGATTGCTGGGCAGTGTGACTATTTAAATTCAGTGGTCCCAGTAGCATTAGCTTTTGGCCATCAGCACAGAGTCTGTCTTTTGGTGCTGATTATCTACGGTATTTAAACTAATGAATTGCCCAAGTGATTGTTTCCACACCATTTAAATTCAGCTTAGTCACATGGAACAGTCAATTTAATTTTATTGGGTTTATACATGGTAAAACTATTTTTTTCTGCATCCAGCCCTAAATGTCCAGTTTCCTATATATGTATCTTAAATCAAATCCTGTAATATTGAACTGGTTCTTTTCTATACAGACTTATGCTGTGCTGCCATAGAAATGCATCTCAACTGGGAATCTTTCCTGATAAGCCCCATAGGGAATCATAAGGAAGTGAATTCATCAGCTCCATCATTGCTTTGTGTCTACATCTGTGTAACTCCATCACCTGTCCCCAATTTCATTCATCTTCAACCCAGAAGCTTAAGGTGTCCAATTGTTGATTTTTATATCCAGGGTTCATTGGCTACCATAATTGTGTTGCAGGTAGAAAAGCAGTGACTGTCGAAGCTCTGTACCTTCAAAATAACCTGGTGTGTATCTGCGTTGTGTTCAGGAAGATGGTGGCAATGAACTCACATGTTTTATGGTGAGTTGTACTGTTCACCATGCCAATGGTGAGTATTCCCAATATCTGCTTTCCACTTAGGCACTCTAATGACCAACCAGTTAGCTTGAGGGCTGAAGCAAGCCCGACAAGGCATTGATGATCAAATATTGTTTTCCAAAGCCAGCTCCAAGTGCTGCACATGCACGACAGTATGTGACGATGTTCTGTGTGATTCTTAGAGCCAAACTCCTCAGTTGGTATAATTTGATAGAAGTGTTTAAAATTATGAAGGGATGGGACAGTGTAGGTAGAAACAGACTGTTTCCAGTGCTTCAGGAGTTTAAAGTAAGGGGACGTAGATAAAAGATTAAATGTAAGAGATTTAGGACAGAGAGCAGGAGAAACATTTTTTTTAAATGTTATTTACACACACAGTGCAATGCACTACCAGATATGGTGACTGAAGCAGAAACCATTTCAACATTTAAGAATAGGTTAAATATGTGGTTAAAGGAAAAGGGAATAAACTGATATGGGATTAGCATTCACTAGGGAAATGTACAAACTTAAATTTCCTGCTTACACCCCTCAACTCCTGAAGTACTTTAATAATCTTCCACTCATTCCAGTTTTGGCCGAGGGCTCTTGAGATCTCCAACATAGAAACATAGAAACATAGAAGATAGGAGCAGGAGTAGGCCATTCGGCCCCTCGAGCCTGTTCCACCATTTAATGAGATCATGGCTGATCATCCAAATTCAGCACCCTGTCCCTGATTTCTCCCCATATCCCTTGATCCCTTTAGCCTTAAGAAATATATCTAACTCTGGCATCCTGACTTTTTCTTTGTGACTGGACAACTCACAGAATCAGCGACCCGCTCAGTCCCCGCTCCGTCCCATTCGAAGTGCCTTTCCGCAGTTCTTTCTCCGGTTTATGTTTTCAGCTGCTTGTCTATTGATATAAAGGTTACTGTGTGGCAATTAGCGGTGATACGCTGCATTTGAGAGAAGAAGTATGAATTTACATTCTCAGTGATCAGGGAATAGTTACAGTAACACTTCTTCTGAGGGAGTGAATCATAATTTCACTATCTGAAACTTACTTTGTCCAGCTTTACACTACAAAATAGAGAAAAGTCCATAATAAATTATATAATTTATCCATTAAAAGGAGCAAAACACAGCTTATATATGTTGTGTTGATATGGCTGATACATACAGTATTTTAGAAGAGTTTTTACCCTGAGCCATCACATTACTACGATGTGAAGCGATTGCCAACTGCCTTTGTATTATGACAGCCCTAACCTTTGTGTTCAAAATAATCCATCATTTTTTTTCAATTAAATTTCATAGAAGAGTGATTGATCTTTGAAGCACAGGATACGTGAACCTTTCATTGGGTTCACAGACATTTTCCAATTTCAATCCAGTTAAAAAGGATTAGCCCCTTAGCAAACTAGGAAAAGTATACGCCAGGATTTAGAAAGGCAAGTTAGGACAATAGCAGAAGATAAGCTGGGAGAGCATCAGTGTGATTTAGAAGCAACAGGATCAGATCAAGATTAGATATCCCACTTAAGGCTGGTAACTGGATACCTCAGGTTAATGAATTTAGAGAAAGCTTTTGATAAAGTCCGCATAGACAAAACATTTAAGACTCGATTTTCCATATGGACTATGCAAGAGCAATTCTGGGACTGAAGACAAGAGCAATTGTGCAGCCGGACACCTACTTCCTTTGCGTTTGTGCAGGGCATCTCAGTATATACAGATAAAATGCATACATTTTTATTGAATTTTCAGAGAAAGCAACACGCAATGTACTGAGAGAATGTAATGACATTTTACTTGCACAGCACAGGCCATTTAACACACCCAATACACACATCAACAATTCTAATCAGACATACAACATCTCTGCTTCACGGCATTCACAGTTGGCCATGGTGTTGTTCCCTGTGTTGAAATGCCACAGAAAGGAATTTTATGCAAATGCCAGTGTGCCAGCCAGTGTGCTAGATGGGAAATTTATTTCCCCAGATTGCATTGAGTTGAGAACTGGGAACTTGTTGCTGGTCCAATCCATATATGTGTGGTGGGTAATTTTTCAACTATTTTTAGGTTGGCAATAGATTTAACATGTAGTCCAAGTAAGTTTAGTTTTGGAATTTGTTATACATCCAGTGTAAGTATGAAGGGAGCAATCAAAATATCTGGTTCAACTTGGATCTAATTGTTGTTTTTCTTCATGTAATTCGGATGAGACGCTAAGCCAAGGCCTCATCTAAACATAAGAATTAGGAGCAGGAATAGGCCATACAACCCCTCGAGCCTGCTCTGCCATTCAATAAGATCATGGCTGATCTCTCAGGTGGACGTAAGAGATCCCATGGCGCCATTCGAAGAAGAACAAAGGAGTTCTCCTGGTGTCCTCTCCAATATTTATCTCTCAACCAACATAATGAAAAAAAACATATTATCTGGTGTTGTATCTCTTTGCTGTTCGTGGGTCCTTGCTGTGTGCAAATTGGCTGTCGCATTTCCTCTTCTTCTTAGGCAGTCCCTCGGAACTGAGGATGACTTGCTTCCACACTAAGAATGAGTTCTCAGGTGACTGATGAGTCCAATGCGGGACCTACAGTCTCTGTCACAGGTGGGGCAGACGGTGGTTGAAGGGGCGGGTGGGTGGGGTGCTTGGGTTGACGTGCGCTCCTTGTGCTTGGCTTCTGCTTGCTCCCGGTGAAGTGACTCAAGGTGTTCGGCGCATTCCCGAAAGCTTCTCCTCCACTTTGTGCGGTCTTGGGCCAGGGATTCCCAGGTGTCGGTGGGGATGTTGTACTTTTTCAAGGAGGCTTTGAGGGTGTCCTTGAAGCATTTCCTCTGCCCACCCGGAGCTCCGAGTAGAGCGCTTGTTTTGGGAGTCTCGTATCGCATTTCCTACCTCACAATATTGACCACTCCTCAAGAAAATTACTTTATTACCTGTGATGTGCTTTTGGACATCCTGAGGTCATGAATAGTGCTAATAAAATGCAAATTCTTTGCTTTATGTTTTGCCTAAAACAGCAAATGGCTTTAGACTTCATCTACAGAGGGTAGTTTTCCGAGATGCATTGGCAGCGGACGATATTTCTCACTGCCAGCATTTACTTGGAAAACTACTCCCATAATCTTCTCCACAGGTGAGTGTGTTTCCTCGAATTCTCTAACACCCTGTAATGTAGCTTAATTTACTGATGGGTTGATTTTTTTTTACAGTTATTATGAACTTCAAAGAACATAAATTACAGCAAAGAGAGGGCATTACAAAACTATCAGTGACCTAGTGAATCATGTCATTGAAGTTCGAATCATTGAAAATTAACAAATTCATGGCTGGCCAACATTGGTTTTCCATATATTGAGAAACTGTGGTGAAGGGCTAAAGCTGATTATGCAGGACACAACCAATGTTGAAAAGGGGAGAGATAATGAGATTTATCAAGAAGCAGCGATTAGGTGAAGCCGAGGGTGAAGGAAAAACATAATTAGATTTAAAAGAGCATTGAAATCTAATAGAGGTGATGGCCATTCTTTCCAGCACTCTCCCTTCCTCTATTGAAGGTTCTAACTCATACTGAGGTAGAGTTTCAAAGGTGCCAGCTGGCCTCCAGCATCTCACCCAAGTAGCCATTCTTCTTGTGAGCTTGGGTTGGTGACTGTTGGTGGGATGCTTGCCCATCCCTGACCTCCTGCAGTGTTCAAAGGTATGTTCTTTCCATCAATAATCACTGGATAGCCATCAGGAGTGGAAATGCTTTCCTGTCCATGGGCACTCAAGCCAATTGTAGCCCCTCAACTTGACATCAGCAAATTCAACACAAACCTGGGACTGGAGCTGGGACTTTTAATCTATACGGGGTGGTGCGGGTGGGTTTGGGGAGGGGGGGGCAGTGGGAGGCGCTGGACATATCCTAATTGTTCAACATACTCTGTTATATCTCCCACAAATTATGTTTCCAAATTAATATGGTTTTAAGAAGAATTTGTGACTGACTCCAGTGCAGTAATGAGTGGTACATTCACAAGGGCAGATGTGCGCTGCTGAATGTTGCCGATGTGGCAATTCCAGACAGTGCACAAAATGTGGCAATGGTTGTGTATGTGAGAGAGTGTGAGTGTGAGTGTTGGAGAGAGTGAGTGTGAGAGTGAGAGAGATTGTGTGAGAGAGAGTGTGACTGTGGGAGAGAGTGAGAGTGAGTGTGAGAGTGAGAGAGATTGTGTGAGAGAGTGTGACTGTGGGAGAGAGTGAGAGTGAGTGTGAGAGTGAGAGAGAGTGTGTGAGAGAGAGTGTGATTGTTGGAGAGAGTGAGAGTGAGTGTGTCAGAGTGAGTGGCCAGAGTTTTCTGGGATCCGTGCGGGTGCGATTGGAGGCGGGTCAGGAGGGAAATTTGAAAAACCTTGGAGCGGGTCAGGAACCCGCCATCATCCTGCCCCCATGCACCTTTCCCTCGGGCACGTTTGCCAGCGCGGCAGCGACCCAAATGGCAGAGGCGGCCGAGGTAATTTAGATCATCATGAGGTACTTGTCAAACCCTTAAGCGTCGTTTTAACCCTAACTTTTACATTTCCCTGGATGAGCATGGGATTCACGCAGCTCAGAAACCACATCTGTGAACCTGAGGCGGAAGTTGAGTGGCCATTGATCCACCTCATTAGTGCACACATGAAAAGTACAATAAAAACTCCCTTTTGACAATGCTCACTTTCCTAAGGCAGATGCTGTTGCTGAGTGCATTGTCAGAACAGATTTAGTTTTCTAGAGGTTGCAAGTGTTTCCAGCAAAATCAGGATCCATTGTCACCTCATTGGTAGAAACTATCACACCATTGACAGATTGCTTCTCTCATCTCTACTTGACCTGCCATCTATTCCATCAACATGGGTGCCATTTATACTGTCTCACCTTGGTCCTCAGAATCAGGCCACAATGAGCCCCAACACCAGCAGCACCAGGCACAACAGCAGCACCAACAACACCACCAACCTTCTCCTCAACCACCTGATGCTGCATAGAACAGAGGATGAGCTTCCTCAACATAACTGAGCAGCAGTGCCAAAGGAGGCTCAGGCTATCATTCCAGGTCATCGCAGACATTTGCAGATTGCTGGAGCAAGACCTGCAGCCCAGAGGAGCAGAAGGACACACCTTACCAGTGGCTGAGAAAGTCACCAGGGATCTGCAGCAGACATTTGCAGCATCTCATAGTCAGCCACCGACAGATGCATCACACAGGTCACTGATGCCCTGTTTGACAAGTCAGCCAATGATATCAACTTTGCCACTGATGAAGCCAGTGTTACTGAGTGGGTGCTGGCCTTTGCCACTCTGGCTGGCTTTTCACGGGTGCAGGGCATCATTGTCTGCACACATGTGGCCTTCAGGGCACCCCATCATCACACAGGAGTCTTTGTCAACTGCAAGGGCTTCCATTCCCTCAATATGCAGCTCGTCTGCAACCATAGGAAGATCATTGTGCATGTGTGTGCCAAATTCCCTGGCAGCTGCCATGACTCTTTCGTCCTGTACCAGTTCACCTTCCCTCAGCTCTTCATTCCTCCAAACAGACATTCCGGCTGGCTGCTTAGAGACAAGGGCTATCCATTGAAGACATGGCTCATGACACCCTTGAGGAGGCCAAGTACTGAGGCCGAGGAGAGATATGATGAAAGCTACATTTCCACCGGATGTGTCATAAAGCAGACAATAGGCATGCTGAAAATGCGCTTCAGATGCCTTGACAGATCTGGAGAAGCCCTTCAGTACGCACCAGCCAGGGTCTCCAGAATCATCGTGGTCTGCTGTACCCTGCACAACACAGCGCAGCAGCGAGGATTAGTGCTGCATGAGGAGCAAGGCACTGAGTGCACAGCCTCTTCAGAGGAGGAGCAGAAGGAGGAGGAGGAGCATCAGCTGGAAGATGAGGAGGAGGAGGAGCAGGTGGAACCTGCAGTCCAGATCCCACCAGCACCCAAGCATATTGCTGACCGGGGGGCCAAGGATGGCCTCATCATGACCAGATTTGCTTACTTCACGCATTACACCCATATGGATGTCACATGATGCGCCAGGTTCACACCACTCCACAGCAACACCATAAAGCATCCCTACAATGACCAAGCCATTCCTTTCACACTGACCAGCATTGCTGGAGGTAAAGGTTATGTCTCACCATTCACTCCAACTCACTAAGTCACTTCCAAAGGTGCACACAAAGTGGTGAAAAAAAGTATTTTTACCTGTGACATCACAGTAACGGAAACTGTTGTGTTTGTACTGCTACACACAACTACATAAAATAATAAAGCAGCAGAGGCTGAGAGTAACTTCAAGTGATCTTTACTGGTTAACTGGAACTTCGGCACTGACTATACAAATTGATACGCATCTGTTATATACGCTCGCAACTAAGGATGTACATCCGTAAAACAAAGTAGTCCCTTCAATGTTGTACACATTACAATTCCTCCCCCTTTAGTTTAATGGTATATTAACGCAAAATTTCTATATTTAACATACAGAGCCTGTCTTTACAGTAACCTTTTTGTTTTCTTAAAAGTAACAAAATTCAAATTCCAACATAACATTTTATTTTGTCAACAACACTTTTACAAGTCAAGTCTCTGGGGAGGCCTCCTCTGCCTCTCTGGGTAACGTCTCTCCAGACTCTTTTGCTTTGGGGAATGAGACTGTACAGGTACAGGTGCATCAGGTGAGCTATTAGCACAGGAAGAGCTCTCAGCTGTGGATGAGGCTGGTGCTGATGCTGATGAATCAGGAGTTTCTGTTTCCATGTCAGGTGAGTCTGGGCGAGGTATAGGGGTGTTTTCCACCTGAACATCCAGAATTTGGTCCACATGATGTCTCAAAATGTTCTCTCCCACATCCACAGTATACATCAGTGGTCCCTCTCTTGTGGATATTGTCCCTGGTTGTCACTTTTCCATCCGGAAATCACGAGCAAGAACTGACTGTCCCACACTGAAGCTTCTTGTTGGCTTAGCATTCAAATGTTTGAACTGTTTGTTCTCTACATCACGACGTACATTCAGTTTAAGAAGGTCCATGCGAGATCTCAGGTTCCTGTTCAGAAACATCATCGCTGGAGTCTGATTAGTGGCTGCGTGTACTGCATTCCAATAAGCAAAGAGGAAATTGTCTATCTTGTGTTGCAGTGGTAGATTCTTGCTGTACATTGCTTTGATGGCCTTCTTGAAAGCCTGTACGAATCTGTCTGCCAAGCCATTTGTAGCTGGATGGTACGGGGCAGATGTGTAGTGCTTGATTCCATTTTTCCTCATGAAACCTTGGAATTCGTCAGAGACAAATTGTCGTCCATTGTCTGTGCAGATTTGTTCTGGTAGACCATTTCTAGCGAACATGGTCCTCAGAACTGAAATGGACTTTTCAGATGTGGTTAATTTCATTTTAATGACCTCAGGCCATTTGGAATGTGCATTGACTGCAACCAAGAACATGGAGTCCATGAACGGTCCAGCAAAGTCGATGTGCACACGTTGCCATGGTGATGAGGGCTATTCCCATGGATGGAGAGGGGCTTGTGGTGGTGCGTTCTGAAACTTTTGACATCCTGAGCAGCTCTTTGTCAGGTCCTCGATCTGTTTGTCAATTCCCGGCCACCACATGTATCCACGGGCAAGGCTTTTCATCTTTACCATACCTAAGTGGCCTTCATGCAGTTCATCTAGCACTCGGTTACGAAGCTTAGGAGGAATCACAACTCGTGAGCCGCACATCAGTGTTCCCCGACACACTGATAACTGCTCCCCCCTAGCGGAGAATGCTGGAAATAATGAGTCACCATGCGCTGGCCATCCCTTCACAGTGATGTCATAAACTTTTGACAATGTAGGGTCATTGCGTGTTTCTCTTTCAATAAGGGAGTTTGTCACTGGTAGCTGCTCAACTATTGTTGTGTGAAATACCTCTGCTGATTCAACTGTTGTAGTTCTCTCTGAGGTCGGCAGTGGTAAACGTGACAAACCATCAGCGTTGCCATGTTGCTTGGTCCCCTTGTATTCAATGTCATACAGGTGAGCCCCTAGGAAGAGTGACCATCACTGCAGCCGTTGTGCCGTCATCACTGGAACGCCCTTCCTTGGGTTGAAGATTGAAACGAGAGGCTGGTGGTCAGTTAACAGTGTAAACTGTTGACCATACAAGTAGTGGTTGAATTTCTTGACTCCCCACTCAAGGCTGAGGGCCTCTCGGTCAATCTGTGCATAATTGCGTTCAGCTGTAGTCAATGATCTTGAGGCAGAGGCTATTGGTCTTTCTGAGCCATCTGGGAACTTATGTGACAACACGGCACCAATGTCATGGGGTGAAGCATCACATGCCAGTCGAATAGGTAAGGATGGGTCAAAGTGAGCTAGCACCTCTTCTGAAGTAATGAGTCTTTTACTCTCTTGAAAAGCTTGTTCACAGCTGTCACTCCACTTCCATTGTGACCCTGTCTGTAGGAGTGCATTTAGTGGATGTAACACTGTGGATAGGTTGGGCAAGAACTTGTGATAGTAGTTCACCAGTCCAAGATATGATCTCAACTGAGACACATTTTCAGGTGTTGGTGCATTAATCACAGCTTCAATCTTGTCTGGAGACTTGTGTAAACCAGCCTTGTCAATCAGATGTCCACAGTATGTGATTTCCTTTTTGAAAAACTCACACTTGTCTCGGTTCGCTCGGAGCCCATACTCCCATAACCTGATGAGCACCTGTTCGAGGTTGGAAAGGTGGTCGTTGTCATTCTTGCCAGTAATAATGATGTCATCAAGATAACACTGAGTACCTGGGATCCCCTGCAGGGCTTGGTCCATTGCCCTTTGCCAGATTGCAGGAGCTGATGCTATTCCGAATACCAGCCGATTATACTGGTAAAGGCCTTTGTGCATATTTATTGTCAGGTACTTCTTTGATGCATCATCAATTTCCATTTGGAGATAGGCCTGGGCCAAGTCAATCTTTGTGAAGCGTTCCCCTCTTGACAGGGAAGCAAAGATGTCCTCAATGCGAGGCAATGGGTACTGTATTGTGTGGAGGATTGGGTTAACAGTCACTTTAAAGTCTCTGCAGATGCGCACTTTTCTTGACTTTCCTGGTTTTGTACTGGAGGTTTTCTTCACCACTGGAACTATAGGTGTGGCCCATTCACTCCAATCCACCTTGGACAGGACCCCTAACTGCTCCAAGTTCGCCAGCTCTGCTTCTACTGAAGGGCGAATTGCATAAGGCACTGGTCTGGCCTTGTGGAACTTTGAATTTGCGTTCTCCTCAATCTTAATTTTTGCTTTCATGCCCTTAAGTGTTCCTATTCCCTTCTTGAACACTTCCTGAGAGTCAGAGAGTATTTGTGACAGTCTCTCAGGAGTGGCGTTGCTGTCCTCCTTTGCTGACACAAACAGTACTTGGATGGTGTGCCAATCCAACTGTATTTTCCTGAGCCACTCACGTCCCAGCAATGGTGGTCCTCCATTTTTCAGTACATAGAGGTTCAATTGCGGTATTTTTTTTTCTTTGTATGTCACTGTCACTTTTATTTTACCTTTGGGGCACACTCTTTGTCCTGTGTATGTCTTTAACAGTACTTTAGTTGGCCTTAGCGGTATGTGTGAAAACAGTCGTTTGTAGTCATGTACAGAGATCACTGTTAAAGCTGAGCCTGTGTCCAACTCCATTTTCAGCCTAACTCTTGCCACTTCTGGAGTAATCCATATTATTCTGTGATCCTCTGTTGCTTTCACACTGTGTGGTTTCAGACAAGCCAAATCCTCTTCCTCTGAGTCTGTGTCACTTTTTTTTTATCTGAACTGTTTCCAGTCACGTGGTGTACCTTCTTGATACTCTGTATTGTATCAGTTTTCTGCTTCTTATTTGCTTTGCAGACTCTTTCAATGCGCCCTCGTCTGCCACATTGTCTGCAGTCTTTGTCTTTAAACCAACAGTCATTGTGGTCATGTGACATTTTGCCACAGCGATAACACTTCTTTTCTTGTTTCAGTGGCATTTTATTAGTTGAATATTCCAGGGATTTTTGTTGAATTTCTAAAGCGCCATGTGCTGCTGCTTCCATTGATATTGCGATACTCAGAGCCTTCTCCAATGTGAGGTCTTTTTCAGACTGGAGCTTCTTTTGTGTGCTTTCATTTTGCATGTTGCACACAAATCTGTCCCTCAATGCGTCTGATAAGCCCACTCCAAATTGGCAATGTTCTGATAATTTGCGCAACTTTGCCAAATATTCAGAAATGCTTTCATTTTTGCTTTGGTTCCGTTTATGGAATTTAAATCTTTCAGCTATGAGCAGTGGTTTGGGGCTTAAATGGTCTTGGAGTGTGTCCACTATTTGTTTGAATGTTTTAGAACATAAGAACATAAGAAGTAGGAGCAGGAGTAGGCCATACGGCCCCTCGGGCCTGCTCCGCCATTCAATAGGATCATGGCTGATCCGAATCTAGACTCACGTCCACTTCCCTGCCCTCTCCCCGTAACCCCTAATTCCCTTATCTGCTAGGAAACTGTCTATCTCCATTTTAAATTTATTTAATGTTGCTGCTTCCACAGCTCTCTGGGGTAGCAAATTCCATAGATTTACTACCCTCTGAGTGAAGAAGTTTCTCCTCATCTCAGTTTTGAAAGTGCAGCCCCTTATTCTTATGCTGGCTTTTCAGGGGTTAATAAACTACGTAGCAGCCCATATGTCTTTGCGCCCATAACACTCAGCAAAACAGTGGCTTTCTTTTCTACCTCAACTCCGTTAGCCTCACAGTACAACTCCACTCTTTCAATGTAAGTTGCCCAGTCTTCAATGCTGCTATCAAATGCTGCAATAGTGCCAATCATCGCCATTATTTTTTCCCAAACCCGTTTTTCTTTCTTTACTAGTTAGCTAGCGTCATGCAAGTCACTATGCGCTTTTCACTTGACTTACGTATCCCCTGCCTAGCTTAGCAAGCGTGCTCCGTTTTCTCTGCCTTCTCGCTCCTTTCTTCCAAGTTTCGGTGTCCTCTGGATGCGATTCCAGAATAGGAAGATGTAGGTTCATAATTCTTGTCGCCAATTTGTTGTGTTTGTACCGCTATACACAACTACATAAAATAATAAAGCAGCAGAGACTGAGAGTAACTTCAAGTGATCTTTACTGGTTAACTGGAACTTCGGCACTGACTATACAAATCGATACGTGTCTGTTATATACGCTCACAACTAAGGATGTACATCCGTAAAACAAAGTAGTCCCTTCAACGTTGTATACATTACAGAAACATTACACAAACATTTATTAAAACACCCAAGTGGCTACCCTTGTGCATCTACTTGTGTTTCATCTTGCTCTTACGCATGTTTCTACAAGCTGCTACCCCTGTGGCTTCAACAGAGGTAGAGGCAGCCTGCTCACTGTTGGCAGACGTCCTCTGGGTTTTCGAGCATGTGAGAGCCTCAGCAAAGTCTGCTCCTCCTGCGACTGTGCAGGGGTAGTCTCGGCCATTGCGACCTGAGGAGTTACCTGGGGCTTTGACTGAGGGGGTGGCAACTGGGGAGTACTTGGAGAGGAGCCCCCACTTCCATGTCCTCTCTCACCATCATCCCTCTCATAGGCCACCTGCACTTCCCTGCTAGCAAGGAGCTGGAGAGAACCTTGCTGCACAGCAGTGGGGCCATGATGACCCATGTCTGCATTGACATCCCTCCTAGAGAGGAGGTCTATGAACATCTGCCATCTATTCTCCATAGATAATCAACTATTCTCCATAAATAGCCATCTATTCTCCATAGAGACCATGTGCTCCTGTGAGTGGTGCATTAGCTGCTCCTTGCAGGTGGTCATGCTTTCCATGGAAGATCCTACAGTTGCCATCACCTCCGACACGGTGGTGCTCATGTTGGAGATGGACTCCTCCATTCTCTGCACATTTGCAGACATAGCGGTCGCAAAACATGTCAGAGCCTCCTGAACTTCTTGCTGCACCTCCAGGATTGCCCTCTTTCTGGATGACTTGGGATTACAGGGCACAATTTCAAAATTTGCAGATGACACAAAACTTGGAAGTATAGTGAACAGTGAGGAGGATAGTGATAGAGTTCAGGAAGACATAGACAGGCTGGTGAAATGGGCGGACACATGGCAGATGAAATTTAACGCCGAAAAGTGCAAAGTGATACATTTTGGTAGGAAGAACGAGGAGAGGCAATATAAACTAAAGGGTATAATCCTAAAGGGGTGCATGAATAGAGAGACCTGGGGGTATATGTACACAAATCATTGAAGGTGTCAGGGCAGGTTGAGAAAGTGGTTAAAAAAGCATATGGGATACTGGGCTTTATAAATAGAGGCACAGAGTACAAAAGCAAGGAAGTTATGATGAACATTTATAAAACACTGGTTTGGTCTCAACTGGAGTACTGTGTCCAATTCTTGGCATCACACTTTAGGAAGGATGTGAAGGCCTTAGAGAGGGTGCAGAAAAGATTTACAAGAATGATTCCAGGGATGAGGGACTTCAGTTATGGGGAAAGACTAGAGAAGCTGGGGTTGTTCTCCTTAGAGCAGAGAAGGTTGAGAGGAGGTTAGATAGAGGTGTTCAAAATCATGAGGGTTCTAAACAGAGTATATAGAGAAAAACTGTTCCCATTGGCGGAAGGGTTGGGAACCACAGGACAAAGATTTAAGGTGATTGGCAAAAGAACCAAAGGCAAAATGAGGAAAAACTTTTTTATGCAGCGAGTGGTTATGATTTGGAATGCACTGCTTGAAAGGGTGGTGGAGGCAGATTCAATCATGGCTTTCAAAAGGGAATTAGGTAAGTACCTGAAAGTCTAAAAGTCGATAAATCCCAAGGACCGGATGACCTACATCCTAGGGTTTTGAAAGAGGTGGCCATTGGAATAGTGGATGCATTGGTTGTCATCTTCCAAAATTCTATAGATTCTGGAATGGCTCCTGCAGATTGGAGGATAGCAAATGTAACCCCACTATTTAAGAAAGGAGGGAGAGAGAAAATGGGGAACTACAGACCTGCCAGCCTCACATCAGTAGTTGGGAAAATGCTGGAATCTATTATAAAGAATGCAATAACTGGGCACTTAGAAACTAATAGTAAGATTGGGCAGAGTCAACATGGATTTATGAAAGGGAAATCCTGTTTGACAAACCTATTGGAGTTCTTTGAGGATGTAACTAGTGGAGTAGACAAAGGGAACCAGTAGATGTGGTGTATTTGGATTTTCAGAAGGCCTTCGATAAGGTCCCACACAAGAGGTTGGTGAACAAAATTAGGGCACATGGAATTGGGGGTAATATACTAGCATGGATTGAGAATTGGTTAACAGACAGAAAACAAAGAGTAGGGATAAATGGGTCTTTTTCAGGATGGCAGGCTGTGACTAGTGGGGTACCGCAAGGATCGGTGCTTGGGCTCCAGCTTTCACAATCTATATCAATAATTTGGATGAGGGAACTAAATGTAACATTTCCAAATTTGCTGATCATACAATGCTAGGTGGCAGTGTCAGTTGCGAAGAGGATGTGAAGAGGCTTCAAGGGGATCCCGACAGGCTCAGTGAGTGGGCGAGAACATGGCAGATGGAATATAATGTGGATAAATGTGAAATTATCCACTTTGGTAGGAAAAACAGAAAGGCAGAGTATTTCCTAAATGGTGAAAGATTGGGGAATGCAGATGCTCAAAGGGACCTGGGTGTCCTTGTACATGAGTCACTGAAAGTGAATGTGCAGGTGCAGCAAGTAATTAGGAAGGCAAATGGTATGCTGGCCTTCATTACAAGAGGATTTGAGTACAGGAGTAAAGAAGTTTTACTCCAATTATATAGGGCCTTGGTGAGACCACACCTGGAGTACTGTGTACAATTTTGGTCTTCTTACCTATGGAAGGATATACTTGCCATAGAGGGAGTACAATGAAGGTTCACGAGATTGATTCCTGGGATGGCGGGACTGTCGTATGAGAAGAGATTAGTAAACTAGGCCTGCATTCCCTTGAATTCAGAAGAATGAGAGGGGATCTGATTGAAGCATACACAATTATTACAGGGCTTGATAGGATGGATGCTGGGAGAATGTTTCCCTTGGCTGGGGAGTCTAGAACCAGGGGCCAAAGCCTCAAGATAAAGGGTAGGCCATTCAGGACTGAGATAAGAAGAAATTTCTTCACACAGAGGGTGGTGAATCTTTGGAATTCTCTACCCCAGAGGGCTGTGGAGGCTCAGTCATTGGGTATATTCAAAACAGAAGTCAATAGATTTCTGACTAGTAAGGGCATCAAGGGATATGGCGATAGGGCCGGTGAATGGAGTTGAAGCAGATGATCAGCCACGATCTCATTGAATTGTGGAGCAGGCTCGAAGGGCTGAATGGCCTACTCCTGCTCTTATTTCTTATGTTCTTATGTTCTTATGAAGGAAAAATTTGCAGGGCTACGGGGAAAGGGCAGGGGAGTGGGACTAGCTGAAGTGCTCCTGCAGAGAGCCAGCACGGGCTCGACGGGCCAAAATGGCCTCCTTCCATGCTGTAACCATTCTATGATACTATGATTTTAAATTTTAAGAGAAAGCCATTTTAATAACACGTAACCTAACTGATATAAATGAAAGCCTGTGAAGACCTATACGTCTCAGTAATTATTATTGATTCAAATTACAAAAAAGATGTGTAAATGCTTTTTTAAGTATGTGATTAATTGTTTCTTCAGAAGTATTACATCATTCTTAAATACAGAAAGTATAAATGTACTTTGTTAAACAGCTTAATAGGAGTAATTCAAAATAGGAAATAATTGATATGGATAAAATATAGGAAATTTCATCATTTTGCTTCAGCACCACTACATAAAGCAATATGAACATTATGGTACAGTTTAAGGACACAGTAAATTAAGGACATTTGCATATCGATGAAATTTAAGTCTGTACAGTTTAGAATGTGCTTTGGAATAACATAAGCAATTATTCTTACTATATTTAACAATGAGTTTTCTTAGAACCAGCTGACAGGATAAGTTTCCATAAATCTGTTTCTATAAACATGTTAATTCACTTTTTTTTTAAAACACAACTTATTTCATGTTGATTTTTTTCTTTCTTGCCAATTTTTTCCACTAACCTGCTCTCCTGAAACCGACGATTCCTTGTAGGGATCCAGTCCAATGGGTTTCAGGTGTCCCAGGATACCTCACCCAACTGGGCATTCTTTATGTGTGACCCCTGATTAAGCAGATTTTCAAGTCTTGCAAGTGTTCCCAACCTAGGGGCGCTAAGGCCACTTGTGTCCCTAGTAGTATTCTAGCTGAGTCATCACAGACAAAGGAACAAACTGGTACCTGTATAATCAGAATAATTCATTTCCCTCACCCAACTCACCCCCCAATATCGGAACCCGCTGAGTGAATTCACATTGCTTTCAAGTAGTCTTTCTCTTATTAGCTTTGGAATTTTGCTATACTGTAAATATGCAGTTCAACAAGTTACGGTGGTTGAATAAAATGGAGAAATTCTAATTACTATAAAGTGCCTCCCTGTATTTTACAAAGAAAGAAACAAACAGCTTTTATGTATATAAAACGCTTTTCATGTCCTCAAGATGTCCCAGAGCACTTCCGAGCCAGTGAGGCACTTTTGAAGAGTAGTCACTGTAGTAATGTGTCACTGTTGTAATGTAGGCAAGCGCAGCAGCCAATTGCAAACAACAAGGTCCCACAAACAGCCATGAAATGAATGAGCAGGTAATCCTTTTTTGGTGGTGTTGGTTGAGAAATAAAAGTTGGGCAGGATACTGGGAGAATGCTCCTGCTCTTCTGCAAATAGGGCCATGGGATCTTTTACGACCATCTGAAGGGGCAAACGATTTAACACCTTATCCATAATATGACACCTCCGACGGGGCAGCACTCCCTCAGTACCGCACTGAAGTGTCAGCCTAGATTTTCCGCCATTGTCTTTGGAGTAGGAAGAACGAGGCAGGAATGCTACCATTGAGCCGAGGCTGACAATGAGGGAATGCTTCTCTAATGATTCTGTGTTGGAATTCAATGCGCTTTGTAGTACTGACTATTGCTTAGATGATGATTCATGGTACTATGCCATTCAGAGCAGTAAGGTCCCAGACTCGAGGCCTCGTCTATGCTTATTCAGTTACCCTCAGCCAGGAAAGTGTTAGGGACGCTGCAGTTGGTGTCAGCACCACCAGATCAAGGAGGAGGAAAATCATCTGGGGTTTCTGCCTTTGATCAGCAGTCAGTAACTCTTGAAGAATGATGCCACCATGAGGACACCTGATGAGGATAGGATCAGGCTCGGCTGTCATAACTTCCATAGCTCAATAGCCTGCTGACATTCACTGTGCAAGGTCAGTTGTTAGTTAGAATGTTTCCTGCATCCTTCAGATTGAGATTTTTTTGCACTGTAACTTGCGGGAAGTGCGAGCTGATTACGGGGCGAGGACAAAGGAGCATCTGGGATCTAAGTGAATGGCAGGATGAACAGTGTTATCTTCTTAACCATTGAGCTTTAAGAATTGAGAAAGAAACAGAGGAACAATGGAAAAGTAAGGTGAATTAGAGTCACATCAGGTACCGAGAGAGAAATAAAAGAGAGGGAAAGAAAGACTGGATTAAGAGAGGGAGAGAAACAGCAGAAAGGAAAAGTAAGAAAATCATTTTTAAAATTTGAAAATGTGATATTTTAAAAATCTCTAAACATAATTTACTATATGCAGGAATGAGACTGAACAGTTTAAATTCTTTGCTTTCTGGGACAGAGATTGTTTGATATTGCATTAATAATTATTATGTCATTAAAAAGGTACATGTGCTCGTACCAGCCCTAATTTGTGGCGTGCTAAATGGGCAATTAACCTGCAAATCCAACATATTCTTCAAATAACGGGGTGGCTAAGGAAAAGACACTGTTTGTGCAAAGTAAACAGCAGAGTGGCGTAAATCGACCAGCAAGTTCTGGAGATTTGCACCTCACGTCATATCTCTTAATTTGCTGAACTTGCCGGCTGATTTGCACATTAATAATGATGTGCATCGTTAAGATGCCAAACATTAATTTGACCCAATTTTTTTCAATCAAATAATTGATAAAAAAGTAAGAGGTGGTTTTAATTTTATATTGCTGCATGAAAGGAAAAAGGTGGCAGAGTGAATTAGGCTCCTTTCAGCTGTGAGACCTGAATTTGAATCCTGCCCAGACTAATGATATAAAAGTTTCTTTATATTGCCAGCTATAATCATTCCAAGTGAGAGGAGCTGAGACAGTCTCAACCAGGTTCCCAGTGGGCTCATGTCTGCAACACAAAAGCGCCATAACTTCTGCACAAATTGGAACTAAATTGGCAATCTCATTCAAAGAGATCATTAGGATGGTTTATGTGACATATGAAAGTGCTGTTAGGGCTGCTCTTTTGAGATCTTGGGTTGGGCTATGCTTTTGAAGCCAGGTGGAAGAAGCTTTACTCGGCATCTTAATCATCCAATGATTGACCTGGAGGGCTTGATGCTGACATTTAACAAAAGACCTGGAAAAGTGTTTAATTCCTGACAACCTTCACCTTTTTGAATGCAAACATAAATCACAAGACATTTCTAACATTCAAGAATGTAAAGAATAATCATTTAGAACAGAAATAAATATTAATGACAATTTAAGTAGTAAAATCCCACAGAACTGGAAAGTGAAAAATAGACAAAGGTATTTAATGCATCCTGACATGAATCAGTCATTCACGAAAGACTTATAAAATAATACTGAGCGGCCTGCGGGTGGCGCTGTCCAGGGAGAGTATAAATACTCGGGCATGGCCCCAGCTTGTGCAGGACATTCTTAACAGGAACTAGTGAAGGACACAACTAGACCTCCATGTTGTAAAACAGTTGATTAAAGCTTTGTTTAATGCTTAGACCAAGTGCCCAGTAGTTTTCTTACGTCACATCCCTTACTAATATTGCACAGTGCAAATTGAAGGCATTTGATATTTTTTCTTTAGGTTGATCAGTGAGGTATTATTAGGGGGCTGTACTTCAGTGATGAAGTTGATGAAGCATTTGTCACTTTGGTGTCATTTTAGCACCAAACCATATGCGTGTGTCTGTATAGCATCAAAATGTGTTATTACATTTTGTTCTAGAAACATGGATTTAAACAGGTGCCAGAGTCTTGTAGTGCCACTGTGCTCACATTGCCTGCTGACAGCAGTTGTGTGTGCCTAGAGTTAGAGTAAATCCCTCTGTTGTTTAAGACACATCAGCTATTTAAAGTCAATCATAGTTTTCTTCAATAACCTTCTGAAAAGAAAAGATTTTAATGAGACTACAAGCTAGACTATAGTTATTCCAGCAGCAGAAGAAGTGTTTGTGAAAGATAACACATTCTCATCAATTAAATGTTAAAACAACAACAACATCTTGCATTTTTATAGTGCCTTTAACATCCCAAGGCGCTTCACAGAAGCAAAGATTTGACACAGAGCCACATAATGAGATATTAGGACAGATGAACAAAATCTTAGTCAAAGAGGTCGGTTTTAAGGAGCATCTTAAAAGGAAGAGAGAGAGGCGGAGAGGTTTAGGAAGGGAATTCCAGAGCTTAGGGCCATGGCGGCTGCAGGCACGGCCACCAATGGTAAAGCGATTAAAACGGGGGATGCTCAAGAGGCCTAAATTGTAGAGCTGGAGGAGGTTACAGAGATAGGGAGGGGAGGTTCAAAAGAAGTAGGCCCTATATATATATATACTAGCTGGAGTGCCTGGCGGTGCTGAGGGTTTTTTGAGGGCATGTTGTTGTTGGAAGAGAGTGAGAGAGTTGGAAGAGAGAGAGAGAGAGACTGGGGGGAGTAGAGAGAGATGGGGGGGGGAGAGAGAGAGAGAGAGAGACTGGGGGGGAGAGAGAGAGAGACGGGGGGGAGAGAGAGAGAGACTGCGGGGGAGAGAGAGAGAGACTGGGGGGGAGAGAGAGAGAGAGACTGGGGGGAAGAGAGAGAGATAGAGAGAGAGGGAGAGAGAGACAGAGGGAGAGAGGGAGAGAGAGACAGAGACAGAGGGAAGGAGAGAGAGAGAGACAGAGAGGGAAGGAGAGAGAGAGGGAAGGAGAAAAAGGGGAAAGGGGTGGGGGGAAAGGGGGGAAAGGGGTGGGGGGGAAAGGGTGGGGTGGGGGGAAAGGGGGGGAAGGGGTGGGGGGAAAGGGGGGAAGGAGGGGTGGGGGAAAGAGGGGGGAAGGGGGAGGTGGAAGGGGGGGTGGGGGAGGAAGGGGGGAAGGGGGGAGGGGATGGGGGTGTGTGGGAGGGGGGAAAGGGGGGGTGGGAAGGGGTTGTGGGGGGAAGGGGGGAAGGGGGTGTGTGGGGGGGGGAAGGGGGGGTGGGGGTTGGTGGGGGAAGGAGGGGGGAGGGGGGGAAAGGGAGGGGGGAGCCAGCAGACCCTCTCCCCTCTGCCAGTGTTGAGAGTTGCACTGCCGGCGGCGGTTGGAGAAGGCTAGGCCCCGGGGCCTCGGGCACCCGCACTGACATGGCCCAGCCGAGCCCAGCACCCCGGGCAGCCCGAGCTCCGCAGCCGCCGTTTGGCTGCAGGCCACAAAGCATCCGAGCCCAGGCAGGCAATGGCTCCGCGGAGCTCCGTACTGCCCCGCCAGCCTTTACAAAGATGGCGGCGGTGGCTACGCTCGGCTCAGGCCCGCCCCGCCAGCCTTTACAAAGATGGCGGCGACCGCGGGCCACTTGTTGAGTGGGACGGGAGGGGCCTAGCACTGATTGGTCAACCATCAGGTTAATCCCCTGTACGATTGGTCAACTATCACGCCACTCAAAGCTAATGAGCGGAATGTTGCCGTTTTTTTAACCTTTTTTGTATACAGTTGGAACAATTTTTGTCTGACCAAAAAGTAAATATGCCTATTAGAGTCCCCTAATGATAAGCTTTCTTTTGATATAACATATGTGTAGGTACGCTCTATAACTTTTGATTGTATAGCCGGACAGACAGATGGAAAGACAGACAGACAGAAAGATGGAAAGACAGACGGAAAGACAGACGGACCATTTTATATATATAGATATATATATATATACACATATATACGTACACACTTATATATGCACATTTATATATATATATATGTATACAGAATACATATATATATAGCACCTTTGTGTGTGTATATATACACTAGCTAGGGGGGCCCGGCGTTGCCAGGGCTTTTTTGGGCCTGGTTGATGTCTGGGCCGGGAGCCTGGGACTGGATTTGGGCTGTCAGCAGTTGGAGAAGCCTAGGCCCCGGGGCCTCGGGTATTTTCCACTGTTTTTTAACCTAAACATTTCTAGCTTTTAATACCTTCAAAGATGAAAGTTAAAGTACTTATAAAACATTTTTGGTAAATCTTATTTTTTTTGAAAAAGATACTGACCTCGATTACCATATTTTTAGCTTCAGGCCCGGCTGGTGTGTAATGGCTGCCACATCCCTGAGCTGAGAATGATTAGTCCCGCCCACACACGCACCGATTGGTCAACCATCAGGTGACTGAACTGTAGGATTGGTCAATCATGACATCACAGGATTGGTCAACCTTCACGTCGCTCAATGCTAATGAGTGGATAATGAGTGGAATATTGAAGGTTTTTGAAGGTTTTTTTGTTTACTGCCTGAACAATTTCAAAAAGTAAATATGCTTATGAGGTTTCGATAATCATAAGCTTTCTTTTGATATAACACATGTGTAGGTACGCTCTATAACTTTTGATTGTATAGCCGGACAGACAGAAAGACAGACAGAAAGACAGATAGAAAGACAGACCGTTTTATATATATAGATATAGCTGGGGGTGCCCGGCGTTGCCAGGGCAATTTTGGGCTGCGCGGTCTCCCTGCACCTGTCTGTCCCCTCTCTCTCTCCCTCCCTCTCCCCCTCTCTTCTCCTGTCCCTCCCTCCCATCTCTCCCCCTCTCTCTGTCCCTCCCTCCCATCTCTCCCCCTCTCTCTGTCCCTCCCTCCCCTCTCCTTGCGTAGCGCCTCAGGCCTGGTGCCGTTGTGATAGTGGCTGTGCGGGGCCTAGCGGTTGAGGGCCAGCCAGGATGTCGGGCCGAGACAGACCTGAGCTGAGCTCCCCAGGGGATCGCGCGGTTGACGGCTGGCAGCTGCCGCTCCCCCGCCCGCTGCGTGTGTTGGGCCTAGCGCTTGAGGCCCGGCCGGGCTCTCGGGGCGAGACGGACCCGAGCTGAGCTCCCCCGCGGGTGGCGTGGGTGGCACGGTTGACGGGCGGCCACTGCCGATGACCCGCCTGCTGTGTGTAAACTTACCTGCCGCTCCCCGAGTCACAATGGGGGGTTTGTTTGGCTGGTGCTGTCCCTATGGGGATGAAAAAAATGGCGGCAAAGTTTAGGGAGACTGGAGGATTAGGTCCCACCCGTGATGCACTGATTGGTCAACCATCAGGTCACTGAAGTGTAGGATTGGTCAAGCAGCACGTCACTCAATGCTAATGAGAGGTAGGATTGGTCAACCGCTAATGAGTGGACTTTTGAGGATTTTTGAACGTTTTTTGTATAGTATTTTTGTCTGACCAAAAAGTAAATATGCCTATGAGAGTCCCCTAATGATAAGCTTTCTTTTGATATAACATATGTGTAGGTACGCTCTATAACTTTTGATTGTATAGCCGGACAGACAGAAAGACGGAAAGACAGACGGAAAGAGAGACGGACCGTTTTATATGTATATAGAAGATAGATATGTATACACACATATACACTCAGATATATATATACAGGTGCACACTCAACTGAACTTAATATTTGAACTTAAACAATATAAGAGATACCAGGACATCATTTCAACAATGCCACCTGATCAGAGGGTTCAGATGAAGGTTAACAACTGCCTGAGCATCTGTAGGATTCGCAAAATTGAACTTTATATTATAAAGGGTCAAATGGCAGAAGAGGCCATGATTTTTAAAGACTGTTTTAAAAGAAGCCCAGAAAAAGGGGCAGACAGAATGGCCGCCATACCACGTGACCGGCTTATTGGGACATTCTAAAATGGTTCCTGCGAATCCTCAGACAGCTTTGTGGATTCAACCCACAGTAAGTTCTGGAAGCCGTTTCTGAGAAAACGAAACCAGACCCCCACATATACATATGGGTTAGATGCAGATCCAGTCAAGATCGGCCTGGAGACAGAGGCCATCTAAATGTTGACCCAGACAAAAGGGGACAATTTCATATTCATGAGAACAGCACCAAGGACTAGGTAACGAGATCAGCAGGACATTAAAAACAATGAAAGTCATTCCAGACCAGAGATGGGCCTTTACCGGCCATCTAAAATATTTTAAAATATAATAACTACCTCACTGTGCTCCCAGCCCGCCAAAAGTTAAACAAAGACTAACCTGATTTTGGGCGGGAAGTGGAGGCTTCTGAAGGAAAAGTATAATTGGAGGAGTTGAAGTGGAATTCGGACAGTGGAACACAGGTTGAGCAGATGGACAGTCACAGTTGTCGAGCAGTTGAACTCGGGGAGGAATTCAGTCAGTTGGTTGGTTTTCCAGCTTTCCAGCTTGCAGGCCTGCCCAGCTTTTGAGCTGGGCGAAGGGGAGTCGCTTCGGGAGAAGATCAGCGGGACTCCTCTCCATCGACGGAGAGGAAGGAGAAGAAGACCAAACCGCCATCAAGACGACCATTCGGGCCGGTGCCCCGCCCCGTGGTCAAACATCGGGAGATCATCGACCAACCCCGGGCCATTGACGAAAACGAGAGGCCTTCTCCCAACTCGGGAGAAGAGACAAAAATAAACTGAAGAAACGATGGGGGCCAGCCCAAGGCTCCTCTGACCAGGGTCGAGCCGACGATCCCCGACCCCGCCGACATCCAGGCCAGCCGGTGTCCAGCCGCCCCCGACCCCCACCTCAGGAGAGAGGTGTGGCGCAGCTCGCTGGGGCTCCACGATCCACGTGGAGATGGAACGCCTGAAAGGATCAAACGCAGACTGGTTCAAAACCTTGCACTTCCTAGTTGGATTGGTGAGCATGTTCCTGGCCCTTCACAATCAGACCTAGATAGGTTTAAGGGGTTATCCCTCGAGGTTCCGTGTGTTTCCTTATTTCATGATGATTTTTGTAGAGTATAATATGCCTGTATTTGCGTTAGTTAGTATTGTGTCGTTATGATTTGTTTGTGTTTTTCCCTCCCATGTACTCTCTTATCTGCTTGCATTTGATTTGTTTTTCCATATGCAATAAAATTTCATTTCGTTTCATCAAACTTGGTCTACAAGAGTTTTCTCTACATTGTAGTTCCTGCCCCAAAGTCCAGAGTATAGAATCTAAGGGGCGAGTGGGTCGAACCACTCAAGGTTTTACTGTGCAAGAGAGAGAGGCCTCTAGATAGAGAAACCTCTGCGATCTAAAACCCCTTACACTTCACTGCTCTGGTTTGTGACATCTTCTGGGCCCTTTGAATGGATTCGAGGCTTGTAATCATTTCCAGGTGTTTCTTAGTCTGGAAGTAATTGAAAATGTTAAACATGCAGAGAAAAATCAAATGGTGCAATTCAGCAATTAGCTAGTCAGTTGTAATATTTGTAGTAATAGATTTAATTACAAAGTAAGTAAATTAATAATTCATGTTTCTGAAAAGACTATAATACACATTTTAGCTAGATAGAGACTATACATATCTGTTTTTATATTATGGTAAACCTTTATAAATCTCTGGTTCGGCCTCAGATAGAGTATTGTGTCCAATCTGGGCACCACACTTTACAAAGGATGTCAAGGCCTTGTCGAGGATGCAGAGGAAATTTACTGGAATGGTGCCAAGGTTGAGGGACATCAGTTATGTGGAGAGACTGGAGAAGCTGGGATTGTTCTCATTAGAACAGAAAAAGTTATGGGGAGATTTAATAGAGGTGTTCAAATTTGAAGGGTTTTGATACAGTAGATAGGGAGAAACTGTTTCCACTGCCAGGAGGGTTGGTAACCAGAGGAAACAGATTTAAGATAATTGGCAAAAAATCCAGGGGTGAAATGAGGAAAACAAATTACGCAGTGAGTTGTTATGATCTGGAACGCACTACCCAAAAGGGTGGTAGAAGCAGATACAATAGGACATTTCAAAAGGGAATTTGATAAATACTTGAAAAGGAGAAACTTGCAGGGCTATGGGGAAAGAACAAGGGAGTGGAACTAATTATATAGCTCTTTCAAAGAGGCACGATGGGCCGAATGGCTTTCTTCTGTGCTGTATGATTCTATGATATTGTTTAGTTCAGATTCTGGGAGAATGGTGTCTGTGAACTGGCACCCAACATCTACACAATTAAACAGAACGCTCAGCAGCAGACAATTAGTCCCAATTTGTTGTTGGTCTGTAATTCCGCCAACATGATAAGGAGCCATATTTAGTCTTTTAGTAAATGTGGGGACTGGCTTCTTATGTTCATTAATAAATAGACATTCTTATTATGAACACAGCTAGCTTTTGCTAGATACTTTATTGAGTACATGTGGACTAGGTACAGTATCTGTAGAGGCTTCCATCTTGACTGCTGCCTTGTGGGTAGCCTAGTGCCTGATGGGTAATGTAGTCTTAATAAAAATATACAGCTGGGTAGTGTAGTCTTATATACAGGTCTACACAGCTCTACGGTTCCACCTAGTGTCCACTATAGAATGACATGTTATTGATCATTACATCCCCCTTTCTTTGAGGTTTAACAAAATCAATATCAATCAACTTTCAAGAAAACAATAAAGATAATATCAGTAACACTTTTGTTAGTGCTCTATAAACATAAACATTTTCAAAACAGTCAACACATTTTCAAAGCTTTACATTGTACTCAAAGATTAAGTCTATCAGGCTCTTTTACTTCACGTGTGGATCTTCTTAACACGGGTAAGTCTGATGTGTCTTCATGAGATTGTTCTGGCGGTGAATGATAAGATGCAGTTGCGGCATTGTCATCAATCTGGTCTTGAATAGTCTCTTGTGTTTTTAGGAGGGAACGGCGGTTCCTCCTGAGAATCTGTCCTTCCTCAGTTCTAACAGTGTATGACCTTGGTCCTACTTCCTCAAGAACTGTAGCTTTCCTGTTCCATGCATCTGGATCCTCAATCCTGACAACATCATCCCTTGTCAATGGTTTTAGAGTTTTGGATGACTTGTCATAGTATGATTTCTGTTTCAGCGTTAACAGTTGAAGTCTTTGTCTCAGTTCCTCACTTTGCTGTTCTTTTGCACAGCAGGGTAGCGTGGTGCACAACTTGCAACCCATTAGTAGTTCAGCAGGTGAAGAACCACAGTCTAAAGGTGAGGCTCGGTAGCTCAGCAGGGCGAGATAAGGATCAGACTTGCTTTCTGTCGCTTTCTTCAGTAGCTGCTTGAGAACTTGAACACCTTTCTCTGCCTTACCATTTGACTGAGCATACAAAGGACTGGATGTGATGTGCTGAAAGTCATAATGTGCTGCAAACTGTTGCCACTCCTTACAGTTGAAGCACGGACCATTGTCGCTAACGGCAATCCTGGGAATTCCATGTCTGGCGAAGATGGATTTCACATGCATTATGACACTGCTTGCTGTGGTGCTTGAGACCAGCGCCATCTCAGGATAGTTAGAATAGTAGTCAATCACTATTAGAGAGTCTTTACCATTTAAATGAAAAAGGTCCATACCAACCTTTTGCCATGCTGCTGTTGGTATGACAGCTACTATCATTGGTTCCTTTGCTTGTTTGTTTTGGTGTTTCTGACATGTCTCACATTTGCCTATCATGTTCTCAATGTCCTTATTTATGCCAGGCCAATAAACAGTGTCTATTGCCCTCCTTTTGCATTTTTCAATTCCGAGGTGTCCCTCATGAATCCTTTTGAGCATGTCTTGACGTAGAGCCTGTGGAATTACTATTCTGTTCTGTTTTAGTAATAGTCCACTTGCGACACTCAATTCTGACCTTATGTGAAAATATTTTGGACAGGAACCTTTTGGCCAACCATGATGAATGTTCTCTATTACTGTTTGTAATGCTGTATCTTTTACTGTTTCTTCTGCTATTTGCTTTGATTTTGTGTCTGACACGGGCAGCGCAGCAGTGATCATACTCACATGAACATCCACGTCTTCTTCAGTAGAGCTCACATGACTCATTGTGGGTGCTCGGGATAGTGCATCTGCTAACACTATGTATTTGCCTGGTGTGTAGATCAGTTCAAAGTCATATCTTTGCAGCTTCATCATGAGTCGTTGAATCCTTGGAGACATCTCATTCAGGTTTTTTTTAATGATGGCAACCACAGGGCTGTGGTTTGTCTCAACTGTGAAGGTGGGAAGTCCATATATGTAGCCATGAAACTTTTCTAGTCCAACTACCAAGCCTAGACATTCCTTTTCAATCTGGGCGTATCGACACTCAGTATCAGCCATAGACCTGGAGGCATAGGCAACAGGCTTCCAATCTTCACCCTCTGCTTGTAGCAAGACCGCACCTAGGCCATCTTTTGATGCATCCGTTGACATTTTGATTCTTTTTGTTGGGTCAAAGAAAGTGAGTACAGGTGTGGTTGTCAGCACTGTTTTGATGTTTATCCACTCTTGTTCATGTCTTTCTGTCCATGCAAACTCATTTGTTTTATGTAGCAGGTCTCACAGACAGGCTGTCTTGGCTGACAAGTTAGGAATGAACTTTCCAATGAAGTTTATCATCCCCATGATGCGTAGCACTCCTTTTTTGTCAGTGGGTCGGGGCATTTTGAGTATGGCGTTTACTTTCTCCATATCTGGCTCTATTCCTTTACCAGATAGATTATCTCCTAGGAAAGTGACTTCCTGGACGCCAAACTGACACTTGGCTTTGTTGAGCTTCAGTCCATTCCGGCGTATGCTCTGTAGCACTTTAGTCAGTCTCTCATTGTGTTCTTTCAGTGTGGAGCCCCAGATGATGATGTCATCAACATAGACCCGAACTCCTTCCAGACCTTCAATTATGTGTTCCATCGCTCTATGAAAGATTTCAGATGCAGATATTATCCCGAAAGGCATTCTGAGGAAACAATACCTGCCAAATGGTGTGTTGAAGGTACAGTATTTGGTGCTCTCTTCATCCAGTTTTAGTTGCCAAAATCCTTGTGAGGCATCGAGCTTTGTAAAGTATCTGGCACCTGACATTTCACTGGTGATTTCTTCTCGCTTGGGAATCTGGTAGTGTTCACGTTTTATGTTTGCATTTAAGTCCTTTGGATCCATGCATATTCTTAGATCATTGTTCTTTTTCTTTACACATACCATGGAGTTAACCCAGTCTGTTGGCTCTTCGACTTTCCTGATGACTCCTAGTGTGGTCATTCTGTCCAGTTCATTCTTGAGCCGGTCACGCAGGGGTGCTGGAACTCTTCGTGGAGCATGTACCACTGGCTGAGCATCCTGCTTTAGCTGGATCTTGTAAGTGAATGGTAGAACTCCAAATCCTTTGAACACATCCTGGAAATTATTCACTACAGAATCCACCGAGTCATCTGGTCTCCTTATGGCACAGTTTATACGGTAGACTCTTTTGACCAGTTCTAAGTCCTCACAAGCTTTGTCACCCAGTAGTGAATCAAGCCTTTCAGCCACAACAGAAAACATGAGATGATGCACTTTGTCTTTGACTGTCACTTTAAGTCTGCATACACCTAAGCTATCTATTTTCTGTCCATTATAGTCTTTCAGTAGTACTGACTTTTTCTGTATTTTGGGCTTTTCTTTCATATTGTTAATGTCACTCATACTGATTAAGTTTGCTTTTGCCCCAGTGTCTAGTTTCAAGGTAACTAATGCTCCATTTACCTGCAGTGGGATCATCCATTTGTCCTCTTTTACTGCTTTAACTTTATGTTCAGCATTGTCCATTTCTGAGGGCTGCACATTTTCTGTATCCTTTTTGATATTGTCACATGACACCATTCCTACAAAAAATGTCTCACTTAAATCAGTGTCCTCAATTACATTAACTCGTTGCCCTTTCTTAGTTTGTACTTTTGAAAAGCATTGTTTGGCAAAGTGATTCTTTCCATTACACTTTGTGCACATTTTTCCAAACGCTGGGCATTGTCTTAACTGGTGTTTGTAACCACAGTGTTTACAATTAAAAATTTCATCCTCCGATTGCTTTTCATTTCTGTTCTGCCCATGTTTCTTCCCCTTATAGGACACAGCACCGACAGCAGCATTATCACTCATTACAATCGCATCATTATTGATTTCACTGAAAGTCTTCGCGTGCTTTCGAGCTAGCTCGCTGGCTTGGCATATTTTCACCGCATTTTCCAAATTTAGTTTGGTTTCTCTCAACAGACGTTCCCTGACTTTTTTATCATGAATACCAAACACAATCTGGTCATAAATCATGGATGCTTTGAGCTCAGAGAAATTACATGTCTGTGCTTTCAGTTTCAGATCAGTTATGAAGCTATCAAAAGTCTCATTTTGCTGCTGTGTCTGAGAACAGAAGATGTATCTTTCATAGGTCTCATTCTTTTTGGGAGAGCAATGTGCATCAAATTTTTTTAGCACATCTTCTAATTTTTCTCTGTTCTCCACTGGATTAAATACAAATGTATTAAATACCTCTATCGCCTGTGGGCCTGCAACCGTAAGCAGCGACGCTACCTTCCTTGCGTCTGGCTTCGTACTGAATCAAATGGCTGCAATGTCGATTTTGAATTGTTGTTTAAGAGTCTGCCAATTGTAGTCGATGTTTCCTGTGAGTTTCAAACGCTCTGGTGGCTTCAAATTCTCCATTTCGCTTTTCACAATTTTCAGCAGATCTTCACCACCCTGGTACCATCTTATGTTCATTAATAAATAGACATTCTTATTATGAACACAGCTAGCTTTTGCTAGTTACTTTATTGAGCACATGTGGACTAGGTACAGTATCTGTAGAGGCTTCCATCTTGACTGCTGCCTTGTGGGTAGCCTAGTGCCTCATGGGTAATGTAGTCTTAATATATATATACAGCTGGGTAGTGTAGTCTTATATACAGCTCTACACAGCTCTACGGCTCCACCTAGTGTCCACTATAGAATGACATGTTATTGATCATTACAATTTAGTCTTTTAGTAAATCTGGGGACTGGCTCGCTGATGCCTTTCTCCCAGAATCCAAACTAAACTAGTGCCAGTGTAAAAGCAGCTCCTCATACCTGCACATATATAATGAGATCAGGGCCTAATTCAGCAATGCAGTGGATAATTTCTGTTACCAGTTTATCTTGAGGTCATGTTGCTGCTGAGAAGTTTACTGTTTAAGTTTAGTTGGTGCATCAGCTGATGTGGTTTTCCTACAGAGCAGTTAAACTGCACAGCTTTGACTTTGCATTCATGTAAACTATATTGTGTAATTCAGGAATAACATCACCAAAATGCCACTGAGGCAATTATAGTCAGAACGATACCTGGGAACAAAATGCAGGGCCCTTTGGAATGGTTTCCGCACATGCATGCAGGGAGCCCACCAGTCACCCAAGATGGCGGTGCAAGTCTCTGTCCTCTGCCTCTTCTTGTTCACCTGCCTGCCTGAGACAGCCTCTTCCTGCCTGTAAAGATATTGGTCAAGGAATTTCTTCCCGGTTGCTGCTTTGCGCTGCTGAGAAATGCACTTTGGCAACAATTGGTTAACCACCCAACAGAGGGACTCGCACGCTGCTTTGGGACTGCACCAACTGCAGTATAACTGCTATAGAATCATAGAATGGTTACAGCATGGTAGAAGGCCATTCGGCCCATCGAGCCCATGCCAGCTCTCTACAAGAGCACTTCAGCTAGTCCCACTAACCCCCGTAGCCTTGCAAATTTTTTTCCTCAGGTACTTATCCAACTCCCTTTTGAAAGCTGTGATTGCGCCTGCCTCCACCACCCTTTCAGGCAGTGCATTTGAGATCCTAACCACTCGCTGAATAAAAAAGTTTTTCCTCATGTTGCCTTTGGTTCTTCTGCCAATCACCTTCAATCTGTGTCCTCTGGTTCTCGACCCTTCTGTCAATGGGAACAGTTTCTCTCTATCTACTCTGTCCAGACCCCTCATGATTTTGAACAGCTCTATCAAATCTCCTCTCAATCTTCTCTGCTCCAAGGAGAACAACCCCAGGTCCTCCAGTCTATCAACATAACCGAAGTCCCTCATCCCTGGAATCATTCTCGTAAATCTTTTCTGCAGCTTGTCTAAGGCCTATCCAGTGCGAGCCGAAGCTTTAAGAAGTTCCCTGGCGTCCCGGTGCATTTCAAAGCTTTCATTAAATGCCGGCAGAGAGCCAGCTGGTAAAAGCGCCCCCTTTACCGGAGAGCAAGGCGGGAGCCGTCGCTGTAACCCGGGTGGGCCGGCTCTGCATCACCCTCAGCGGCTGCACATAACATAACAACACCTGACATCGCTGAGATGTGACTTCTCATCTGCAAATTCACTCGCTGCTGTTATTAGAGGAGGATTTACACACACTCTTTCCAATGTGTTAGCATACAAAAATCATATCTAGTAGTAAAAAGTAATGTAGTGAAAAAAATGTTGCTGAACTCCAGTTGCCCTTTCAATCAATATGAAATGTGATAATATACAAGTAAAAAGGTATGCTTTATTGGAGTAGAGAAAATCAAAACTCTAAGTCATGTGTCATTATTCCTTTAGTTAAAAGAAGCACTTCATGGGGAAAGGGTTGAATACTAATCATATCGAACTAAATGCTGTCATGTTTGCTTATGGAGGATTATTGAGACAGCTTGACAAACAAGGGATGTGCTGATTAAAATCCTTCTCTCTTAAGCTCAACCAGCTTCAGGTTCAGGATGAGGTTGACTCTGCTCCCTTGTCACTGTGTATAAGGTAGACTCTGTCAGTACTAATACTTGTGAGATGCCGTCTCCTCCTTTCTATCACCCGCCTACAGTTACATGAGAAGTTGTCCTTTCTTGCTATATGTTTCAAAGGAATTGCTGCACCAATTTCCCTTCTCTAATTTGCTAACTGTTTGTAGTGTCATGTGCTGAAGCCAGATAGATGGACGTAAATCATTTTACTGAGTCCAAATGTCAGCATGAGCCTCCACACAAGTGTCACTATCACTAATGAGCTGTCAAGGACAAATATGTTCCTACCAGTTCCTCCAAATGATGGTTGTAGCCTGTTTCATTTGCAGCAGAGTTTATTAAGGACCTTCCACCCCCCACCCACATCTGTATTTTACAGCTACATCCAACACATTTACAATTCTTTGAGAAATAGGTCCATGGTGGGAAAGGGTAGAAGGAAAAAAATGTATAACGGATAGCTGCTGCTGAAAATGGCTGCAGATCTACCACAACCATTTCTTTCATTTCAAGAGTGTGAAGGTTTTCATTGCTTCACAAGGACATGGAGAACATGTGATGAGAGAGGCCGAAGAATTGGAGAAGAACCCAGACCGTTGCCCCTTTATTCAACGAGGGCCCCAGAAGACAAACGATACTTGGAAGATGAGATTAGTTCTGACAGTGACGGATGTAATACCGTCAACACCGGCAGAACCAGAAAAGGCGAGGACTGCCTAATATAAAAGAAAAGTGCTGTGCACCTTAGATGTTTCACAAGGCATCTGGCTCAAAGACTGGGTGTAATGGCGATGGGTCAGAGAGGACAGAGGAAGCTGTTGGCATAGTGGTCAGGGCTCAGTGGCTGTTGTGATCAATCAAGTGGAATATAAGAAGCCCGACATATCAGCTTCAGTTCTCTGTCATGTTAATAGGACCATTGTAATGTGTGTTATTAATGGGAGACGAGAGTTTTGTTCAAGGCCTAAAACAATGTGAAATATGACTATTACAAACATCAAAAACAGTTTCAACGGCAATAACCCAAAAGTATTGCTTGCAATACTTATGAATAAATATCAGTGAAGAAAAGGAATGCAAATATTTTTTTAAATACTGCTTCAGTAAATGACAATGTATAATTCATAGCGACACTTCAACAGAAACTAATTTTTGCTGAAAGAGGTAAATGTAATAAATCACTCTGTTTTTCTTAGGGCGAATCCAATTAGCATTGTAGCTGACTATCAACTGACATCACACAAGAGTGCACAAATGATGAATATTGGTAGGGGCTTCATTCAGCAGCAACTTTAATGGAAGAATCAGCACTTGAGAGAAAATTGAGAAATACGTCCTTTGCCATCTGAAGCTTTACGGAGAGAGGGGATGTTGAGCGGAAGCATGTGATTTACATCCAAACTAATATGAATAACACAGGGAACACAGATCATTTAGGGTTGTTTTCTCACAAGTGCAACTGACGAATGGATGTTATAATATCTCAGAGACCACTGTGTGTCTTAATTAGTGTTGGATACAGCTGGGAAAGAATTACTTAAATATATTCTCTATGTTCAACTTTTGGGTGTTAAGATGTTGGTCACAATGTAGAATGTAGATTATTGCAGCATGTGGTAGCAACTGCACCACCTCACTTTAAACGTCATGTTCTGTTGCAGGTCACATTCCTGTAGGTCTGTGTGTTGTTACCCTATCATTTAGAATCAACCATTTTTCTTCAACACCGATGGCCATATCTGCACAGAGCAGCATTAAACGGAGTGCACTTAAATAGAGGGCGAGAAATTTGGCTCCTTTGCATCTGCCGTTGGCACCTCTGGGGGCGCTAACGGGTCGCAAAGGGCTTATCTTCTGGCGGGGCCGGGGACGAAAAAGCGCCTCCCAAAAAATTCGGTGGGGCATTGCCGAGGCGCTACCCAATAGCACCGCGCCCCTGCCGGTAGCGCCCCGGGCCACTGTGCCACCGGAGACGACGTCATTGCCGTGCACCATGACCCCTTAGCGCCCCGCTTTGTCCCCTTACCGCCCCGCCGCAGAAATTTGTCTGCGCCCGGCGAGGCGGCAATGGCCGATGTCAGCGCCAGCCTCGCGGGTCACAAGACGGGCCGCCCTCCGCTCACAGGGTGGTAGTTAAAGGGGAGGTGCGGCTGCGACCCGCGCCACCATTTTCCTATTTTGGCCGACCTCCAGGTCGGCCCTCCATGGTAGGCCATGGCGCGGTCCTGGCCGCCATCGCGCAGCCCGGCACCGTGTCTCGGCACCGGGCTGCTGCCATGGCACCACGCCGCCCTGGTGGCCTAGTGTGGGCCATTGGAGGCTCTGCAGAGTGCTCAGTGGCCCTCCCCTTTAACTGAAGGGGAGGGCTGTTCAAACGCGGCACATATGTGGGCAGCGGTGACGATCTCGCCCCGACATCGCCTCGGTTACCACCTCACCAGGAAGTGGAGTGCCCGATATTGCGCTCCACTTCCTGTGCGGGGTGGGAAGCTGTGATAAATCCATGTAGTGGAACAAGAACTCGTAGAGGCGATATCTTGGAACTAGTACGAGTGTTTTATTAAACAAACAGAGTAACAAACATCATGCCTGCATCCTGGCAGTCCACCTTTGCTGACCTTGACAGGAAGCAAACCTCTGACCTTAACAGGAAGCCAACCTCTGACCTTAGCAGCAGCATTGGCTACAGCACCACCTGGTGGATAACCTTAATCATAACATCCCAGATTACTATATCCCTCCCCCCTTAAGATTTCAGTATGAATTTCTTAACAAACAACCATTCCTGAGGGTCACATAAGGAGTCTCCATTCATCATGTTCCATACGTGATGAATCTAACAGTTCAGTATCAATCTCTCTGGTGGCTTGCGAGCCCTTTGTGAACACCTAACAGTAAAGTCCCTGCTTGTTTGTGGTGAAGCCACCAGCTGCTCCTGAGCAGTGCTCAGAGTATCTGACTCTGCAACAATGGTTTCCTCTTGATGAATAGGTTCCTGTGGAATTGGCTCTGTCCCTGGTGGTGGCACCACAGATGCAGTTGGATAACTGGGGGCAACCCTGTCTTCAGTCATTGCATCTGGAACCTTCATTTCAATTTCCCCTTGTCTGGGAAGTATCTGATCTACATGTCTGCGTACTACCCTACCATCTCCCAACATGACCTTGTATGATACTGGACCTGTCATTGAGTCTATGAAGCCAGGAATCCACTTTGGTCCATAACTGAAATTCCTGGTAAGGACTGCATCTCCTTCTCCAAAGCTTCAGCTCTTTGTTCTTTTGTCATGGTTCTCTTTTTGTTTGTTTTGTCTGTTTTCCATTTTCCTTCTTAGGTCTGGCTGGACAAGGTCAAGAGTGGAGCGTAGTCTATGACCTAATAACATCTCAGCAGGAGAGAGTCCTGTGGTGGATTGAGGTGTTATTCTGTAGCTGAACAGAACCCGTGACACTTTGGCTGCTAAACTCCCTTCTGCACTTTTTTTCATCATCTCCTTAAATGTTTGTATGGCTCTCTCCGCAAGTCCATTCGAGGACAGATGATATGAGCCGAGGTCACCTGCACTATGCCATTTTTTTCTCAAGAACTCTTTTGTCTCTGTACTCACAAAACAAGTGGCATTGTCACTCACCACGATCTCCGGTAGCCCTTGATTACTGAAGCTCCGATGCAGACAGTCTATAGTAGTAGTGGCGGAAGCAGAATTTACAGGATAAACATCCATCCATTTGGAATGTGCATCAATGATTATGAAGAACATCTTCCTCATGAATGGACCCGCATAATCTAAGTGCAATCTTCTCCATGGTTTATCTGGCCACTCCCAGGGGCAGAGAGGAGCTGCTGCTGGTGCCTTCCGGTGTTCCTGATAAGTGCTGCATGTCTTGACTAGATTTTCTATCTCCTCATCTAGCTTTGGCCACCACAAGTAACTCCTAGCCAAGGCTTTCATACGCGAGACCCCAGGATGACACTGATGTAGTTGCTCTAGGATAGACTGTCGTGCTGGCTGTGGAATAATCACTCGTGCTCTCCACAACACACAACCATCCTGCACACTCAGCTCTGTTTCCCTGACACTGTAGAGTGTGAAGTCAGCCCCTTCCGGATGCTGTGGCCATCCCCTCACCACATATTCTTGAACTCTAGACAGCACTGGATCTTTACCTATCCATGTTCTTACTTGCCCTGCAGTCACAAGTGCCGTGTCAGTGTCCTCCAACATCAAAACTCTGTCCTCTGGAGCTGCACGGATAGGTGTGCCTGGCAGTGGAAGACGGCTCAAGGCATCTGCGTTCCCATGGTACTTGCCCGCCTTGTAGACGATGACATAATCATATGCCTCAATGTCACTGCCTACCTCCGGGTGACACCATCTGTGGAACTGCTTTCATTTCATTGAAAAGAGAGAGAAGAGGTTTATGATCGGTGCATATGGTGAACTTCCTGCCATATATGTACTTGTGGAACCTCTGTAACACAAACATTACTGCTAACCCCTCTTTGTCTAACTGGGAATAGTTTTTTCCGCTGGTGTTAGAGTTCGGGACATAAACCCAATTGATCTTTCAGTTCCATCTTCCATGCAGTGTGAAAGAGCTGCCCCCACCCCGTAAGGTGAAGTGTCACAAGAGAGAATGATGTCTTTCTCTGCATTGTAGTGAACCAGCACATCCGACGACAGCATCAGTTTCTTAGACTGTTCAAATGAAACCCCCTGCTCCTCTCCCCACTGCCACTGCATCTCCTTGCGCAGAGTTTGTGAAGAGGTGCTAACACAGTTGACAAGTTTGGTAAAAACCTGTTATAATAGTTCAGCAGTCCCAGGTAAGCTTTTAACTCAGCCACATTTGTAGGAGCAGGGGCGCCCTGCAGTGCTTGTACCTTCTCCTTGAGTGGATGGAGCCCGGTGGCATCCACTCTGTGTCCCAGGAACACTGCCTCATTCCCCAGGAAAGTGCACTTACTCCTCTTGTGCCAGAACCCTGCCCTCTCCAATCTCTGTAGTACCTCTCTCAGAGTGCTCAGATGCTCCTGGTCGGTTCTTCCCATCACCAGAATGTCATCTAGATAGATGGAAACATGTGGAATCCCTTGCAGTACACCTTCGATTGTCCTCTGGAAGATAGCTGGACTAGATGAGACACCAAACGGTAAGCGGTTATATGTAAACATGCCCTTGTGTGTATTTATGGTGACATACTTTTTTGATTCGTCATCCAGTGTAATCTGCAAGTAGGCATGACTCATATCCAACTTTGTGAATGTTTTTCCTCCAGCCAGGTTTGCAAAGAGATCCTTTGTTTTGGGAATCGGATACAGCTCTAGTTTGGACACCCGATTGACTGTCAATTTATAGTCTCCACAGAGTCTTACCGAATTTTCCGGTTTTAAAACAGGTACTATGGGAGCTGCCCATTCCGAACATTTCACTGGCTCCAGTATGTTTTCTCTCAATAGACGGTCAAGCTCAGCCTCTACCTTTGGCTTCATGGCATAAGGCACAGGTCATTGTTTAAAAAAACTTGGCGGTGCCTCCTTGTCTACATAAATCTTTACTGGGGGGCCATTAAATGTGCCAAGTTCCTCCTTGAACACATTTTCATGTTCACTCAACACTTCTTGCAAAGTCAACTGTTTGCCCGCATCTATTTGATTTACTGCTCCCCAGTCTAATTTAAATTCTTTTATCCAGCCCCGGCCTAACAGGTTTGGTCCGGTACCCAATACTATAACTGCAGGTAGCTGTTCCACTGTGTCCCTGTGTTGCACAGTTACATTAGCTGTACCTAATGTCGCTACTCGTTCACCTGTATATGTTTTAAGATGCAGGGAGCAAGGCTTTAACTCTGGAACTTATGCACGGTTCCACAATTTTGAGTACTCTGCCTTGTTCATTATGGTCACGCCGCACCCTGTATCCACTTCAAAGTTCACCTTAGAATCATTTACTGTCAGTTGCAATGTGATAGGAGCCACTTTTGGAATGTTCTCTAACATGCTATACATTATGAACATGTTCTCTTCTTCCTCAGCTTCCCCGCTGATGTGGTGTGCTCCATGTTTTTTCACTTCTCTCCCTTGGTTTTGCTGTCCTCCCCCTTTTGGTTTGGATTCCTCCACAGGTGATTTCGCCCTTCAAGCTCGTTTTATGTGTCCTTGTTTCCCACACTTGTTGCACTTTTTCTCCAGAAAGCAGTATTCACTCACCAGGTGATCGCCCTTGCATCTATAACATGCTCACGTTGTGGTTTTTGACGCATGTTCAACTTGTGCACAACAACCTGACCTGTAACTTGCATAGCATTAGCCCTGTCTGAACCCTGTATTTCTTTTACATCTCGGTTCACTGTTTCTATGGCTTGAAATTCCAATGCTTTTTCATAAGTAAGCCCAGTCTCGGATAATAATCTACACTACATTCAGTCGTCCATAATTCCGCAAACTAGCCTATCTCGCAGCATTTCCTTCAGGTTGCTCCCATAATGGCAATCTTGTGCTAATTTACGCAACACCGCTACATAGTCCGTTACGCTCTCTTCCTCTTTCCTGTTCCTTGAATTAAACTTGAACTGCTATACAATCTCACTAGGCTTAGGGTTGAAATGTTCTTTTAGCAAAGCCACTAATTCAACAAATGATTTGTCTCCAGGCTTTTCAGGACTGAGCAGATTCCTCATCAAATGGTAGGTCTGGCTTCCCACTGAACTAAGCAGAATGGCTTTCCTTTTTCCGACATCATTTATTTCATTTGCTTCGAAAAAATAACCCAACACTTCACAGTATTCCTCCCAGGTTTGTGCTTGACTATCAAAAGCGGAAACCGTTCCTACCGTGGCAGCCATGCTCTCTTCCAACTGGTAGCTAACTTCAGCTCGTGATTTTGTTGTTTAAAAGTCCTGGCAGACTTCTCTTCTTTATCCAGGGTCCTTTTTACCTCGTTGCCAAATGAGATAAATCCATGTAGTGGAACAATAACTCGAAGAGGCGATATCTTGGAACAAGTATGAGTGTTTTATTAAACAAACAGAGTAACAAACATCATGCCTGCATCCTGGCATTCCACCTTTGCTGACCTTGACAGGAAGCAAACCTCTGACCTTAACAGGAAGCCAACCTCTGACCTTAGCAGCAGCATTGGCTACAGCACCACCTGGTGGATAACCTTAATCATAACATCCCAGATTACTATAGAAGTCTAATTTAGCAGCTGGGATGGCACTTCCGCGCCAGGCGCTAAATGTCCGGCATTAACTCGGTTACCACCCCCAGACGGAACGTAACCGAATTTCGTGCCCAAAGGGCAGGATTTTCATTGAGCCGTGGAAGCAGAATAGGAGGTGTGTGGTGGGTTAAAATCTCATAATCGGGGGGCAGGAACGCATCCCACCCCCAACCTGCCTCCATGCCAGTTTCAAAGGAGGCAGGTACCCGACCTGTGCTGGGAACCGCCTCCCCGAGGCGGGAAGGGGATTAGTGCCAAGTAACTGCCTGTTAACAGGTAGTTAACAAGGCGGACCATCGGGCTGAAGGACTTGGAAGGTTCGAGATGTCCTGTGTTCAGGTGAGTGATGGGTGCATGAGTGAAGAGCTAAGTGTGTTTGGTGTGTGTAAAGTGTGTAAAGAAGTTTTACTTACCTTTACAGCCTTCCTTCCTTCAGGTCTCGGGAGTCCCTCACCTCACCGGCACAGAAAGCAGAATGGCCGCGAGCTGTCAAAAGTTGCAGCATTCAGCTTTCTGTTCTGGAGAATTAACTTAGTGAACAGATTGTCAGTGTTTGACAGCTTCAAAGAGCTGTCAAACGCTGATATTTCATCTGTCAAAAGCTATTGATGAAATGTCAATCTTTGACATCACCTGTTGCCGGGTGGCCCTTAATTGGCCTGCTGAGCCCACTGGACGGGCGCAACAAGGTCAATCAAGTGAAAATCGCGTGGGTTGGCCACAACTTGATGGAGGCGGGACTACAACCCCGAAAGTTGTAGTCCCACCTCCTACACGCCTCCAGAATCAAAATCCAGCCCAAAGTGTTTTATTTGTGAATTTGGAAAGAATGGGAATTCGGAGAAGAGGGGGAAGGAGTTAATGATTTTTGCCTGCACTACTTGTAGTGCTTTGTGTTACAGGTAGATATTTAATTTCATTACCCATAACTTAATCTAGATGGAGTAAGTAGTCAAGAAACTAAACTTTAAACTAAGTTATTTAAATTCAAATGTAATTAAAATTAATTAAATAAAACAAGGTCATATAGGGATGGCAGTGCAGGTGGTGTGCCATAGTTACTGCTTGTGGGAGTTTGTGGAGAGCATTGTGATCCCAGACAACCACGTTTGCAGTAAGTGCCTGCATCTTGAGGAACTTCAGATCAGAGTTTTTGAGCTGGAGTCTGAGGCGCAGACATTGCAGGGCATCAGAAATGGGAAGAGTTACCTGGACACTTTGATCCAGGAGGCAGTCACACCCCTTAGGTTAGGTCGTGGTACAGGTCTGGTTAGTGGTCAGGGAGAGGAGGATGTGAATTCAACTCAGGCAGGTAAGGGGACCCCAGGTGCAGTGCTGGAGGAGCCTCGGCCTTTGTCCTTCTCCAACGGGTATGAGGTTCTTGCTGCCTGTGTGGATGAGGGAAAAGCCTGCAGGATGGATGGGCAGGCTGACCATGGCGCCATGGTGCAGGAGGCCATTAAAGTGGGGGGAGTGAAAGGGAATGTAGTTGTGGTAGAGAAAGTATAGTCAGAGGGATAGATACTGTTCTCTGCAGACATGACCGGGAGTTCCGAATGTTGTGTTGCCTGCCAGGGTTAAAGACATCTCCTCGCAGCTGGAGGAGAAATTGGAGTGGGAGGAGGAGGATCCAGTTGCCGTGGTCCACGTAGGAACCAATGACATAGGTAAACTAGGAATGAGGTTCTGCTGAGAGAGTTGAGGAGTTGGGATCCAAGTTAAAATGCAAAACCTCACAGGTAATAATCTCTAGATTGTTAGCAGAACCATGTGCCAATTGGCATAGGGATAAGCGTATTAGAAGGTTAAATGCGTGGCTCAAAGAGTGGTGTGGGAGGCAGGGGTTTTGCTTCATGGGGCACTGGCACCAGTACTGGGGAAAGAGGGAGCTTTTCCGTTGGGACGGGTTCCTCTTAAACCAAACTGGAACCAGTATCCTGGCGAACCGAATAACTAGGGCAGTAGGCAGCGCTTTAAACTAATGAAGGGGGGGAGGGGGCTGGAGGATTCTGAAAAGAGTAAATTTGAAAGCAGCAAGAGAAATGTCAAGGCTCTAGAGCAGAGCAGAGTTTCGGGTAAAATAAGCAGAGTGGGTCAGGAAGGGACAGAGAGAGTACAAAATTATTAGGGCATCAGTGACAAAGGTGACATCAGGGAGAAATAGAGGAAAGTCAAAGCTAAAGGCACTATATCTGAACGCGTGAAGTATTCGCAACAAAATAGATGAATTAATAGCGCAGATAGAAATGAACAGGTTTGATCCAATAACCGTTACAGAGACGTCATTGCAAAGCGACAAAGGTTGGGAACTAAATATTCCAGGATACTTAACTTTTAGAAGAGACAGGCAAAATGGAAAAGGAGGAGGGGTAGCCCTGATAATAAAGGATGGGATAAAGAAAGTAGAGAGAAAGGATCTTACTGCTACTCCTGCTCCTATTTCTAAGAACATAAGAACATAAGAAATAGGAGCAGGAGTAGGCCATTCGACCCTTTGAGTCTGGGCCTCCATTCAATAAGATCATGGCTGATCTTCTACCTCAACTCCACTTTCCTGCACTATCCCCATATCCCTTGATTCCCTTAATATTCAAAAATCTATCAAATCTATTGAATATACTCAACGACTGAGCCTCCACAGCCCTCTGAGGTAAAGAAATCCAAAGATTCACCACCCTCTGAGTGAAGAAATTTCTCTTCATCTCAGTCCTAAATGGCTGACCCTTTATTCTGAGACTGTGACCCCTGGTTCTAGACTTCCCAGCCAGGGGAAACATCCTCCCTGCATCTACCCTGTCAAGCCCTGTAACAATTTGGTATGTTTCAATAAGGTCACCTCTCATTCTTCTAAACTCTAGAGAATATAGGCCTAGTCTACCCAATCTTTCCTCACAGGACAATCCCCCCATCCCAGGAACCAGCCTGGTGAACATTCAATGCACTCCCTCTATGGCAAGTATATCCTTCCTTAGGTAAGGAGACCAAAACTGTACACAATACTCCAGGTGTGGTCTCACTAGGGCCCTATATAATTTCAGTAAGACATCTTTACTCTTATACTCAAATCGACTTGTAATAAAGGCTAACATAGCATTTGCTTTTCTAATTGCTTGCTGTACCTGCATGTTAACTTTCAGTGATTTGCGTACAAGGACACCCAGGTCCCTCTGAACACCAACATTTCCCAATCTCTCACCATTTAAAAAATACTCTGCTTTTCTATTTTTCCTACCAAAGTGGATAACATCATATTTCTCCACATTATATTCCATTTGCCATGTTCTTGTCTACTCACATAGCTTATTTATATCCACTTGAAGCCTCCTTGCATCGTCCTCATAACTTACATTCCCACCCAACTTTGTATCATCAGCAAACTTGGATAGATTACATTTGGACCCCTCATCCAAATCATTGATGTAAATGCACAGAGGCCTAGGTATCCCAGGGGTGCATGCAGTTCGTAAGCGCCCCTGGGATCACGTGGGCCATGGGGAACCAATCAAAGAAGGGAATCCCCCTTCACACTTTTGACAGGTCACTACACATAGATCTGTCAAAAGTATGAATGGGGATCACATTTAAAAACACAGTTAAACATTAAATACATTTTTAAAAAACATCACATATTTAAAATCAGTTAAAATGACATTAAATTAAATATTTTAAACAAAAATTAAATTTTTTGAAAAAAATAATTAAAGTTTTATACGGGGCTTAAAATAAACTTACCTTTTTAAAAAAAATTTTAAATTATAAATGAGTGAAAAAAGCAATTTATTTTTATTTTTAAAAATTCTTATGCTTATCAGGCATAAGATATTTAAAGGTTTTCAGTGGGAGGAAGTTGTACAGAAAGCGCAACTCTCTTGGATTCTTGACAGATTGCAAGTGCCGGGTTTTAGCTCATTTAAAAAATGTTTTATTCATATATGGGATGTGGGTGTCGCAAGGCCAGCATTTATTGCCCATCCCTAATTGCCCTTGAGAAGGTGGTGGTGAGCCGCTTCTTGAACCGCTGCAGTCCGTGTGGTGAAGGTACTCCCAGTGCTGTTAGATAGGGAGTTCCAGGATTTTGACCCAGCAACGATGAAGGAACGGTGATATACGTCTAAGTCGGGATGGTGTGTGACTTGGAGGGGAACTTGGAGGTGGTGGTATTCCCATGCAATTGCTGCCCTTGTCCTTCTAGGTGGAAGAGGTCACGGGTTTAGGAGATGCTGTCGAAGAAACCTTGGCGATTTGCTGCAGTGCATCTTGTAGATGGTACACACTGCAGCCACGGTGGAGGGAGTGAATGTTTAAGGTGGTGGATGGGGTGCCAATGAAGTGGGCTGCTTTATCCTAGATGGTGTCAAGCTTCTTGAGTGTTATCGAAGCTGCACTCATCTAGGCAAGTGGAGAGTATTCCATCACGCTCCTTACTTGTGCCTCATCGATGGTGGAAAGGCTTTGGGGAGTCAAGAGGTATGACACTCGCCGCAGAATACCTAGCCTCTGACCTGCTCTTTTTGCTACAGTATTTATGTGGCTGGTCCAGTTAATTTTCTGGTCAATGGTGACCACCCCAGGATGTTGATGGTGGGGGATTCGGCGATGTTAATACCGTTGAATGTCATGGGGAGGTGGTTAGACTATCACTTGTTGGAGATAGCCATTGCCTGGCACTTCTGTGGCATGAAGGTTACCTGCCACTTATCAGCCTAAGCCTGAACATCATCCAAGTCTTGTTGCATGCAGGCATGGACTGCTTCATTATCTGAGGAGTTGTGAATGGCGCCGAACACTGTGCAGTCATCAGCGAACATCCCCATTTCTGACCTTATGTTGGAGAGAAGGTCATTGATGAAGCAGCTGAAGATGGTTGGGCATAGGACTCCTGCAGCGATGTCCTGGGGCTGAGATGATTGACCTTCAACCACCACAACTATCTTCCTTTGTGCTAGGTATGACTCCAGCCAGTGGAGCATTTCCCCCCGATTCCTATTGACTTCAGTTTGACTTTGCATGCCTGAAACCGGCACTTGCGAGGCCCCTCCAGGTGCGTATACACCTCGTATGCACCCGTAGGGGTCGGAAAATCCAGCCCATTATTTTCTAAGTGTCCTGTTACCAAGTCCTTATTAATAGATTCTAGCATTTTCCTTACTACTGATGTCAGGCTAACTGTAGTTCCCTGTTTTCTCTCTCCCTCCTTACTTAATTAGTGGGGTTACATTTGCTACCTTCCAATCTGCGGGAACCGTTCTAGAATCTATGGAATTTTGGAAAATTACAACCAATGCATCCACTATCTCTGTAGCCACCTTTTTCAAAACCCTTGGATGTAGGCCATCAGCTCCAGGGGATTTATCAGCTTTCAGTCCCATTAATTTCTCCAGTACTATTTTTTTACTAATACTAATTTCTTGCAGTTCCTCATTCTCGCTAGACCCTTGGTTCTCCACTATTTCCAGGAAGTTTTTTGTGCCTCCTTCCATGAAGACAGACATAAAGGGCTGGATTTTGTGAATGGAGGTGAGCTGGAGGCGGGACAGCTGCTTGTCGGGTCTCAGTCCCGCCTCCATCCTCGTCTGACCAACCAGAGGGGTTTTTCCCTGATTGACCTTGTTAAGCCTGCCCTGCGGGCTCAGCAGGCCAATTAGGGAGGAAGTCACTGACAGAGCATGTCAACGACAGACGTGCCATCTGTCAAGACTTCTTGAAAGAAGAAATGTCAGCGTTTGACAGCTCTGTGAAGCTGTCAAACACTGACATTCTCTGTAGTTTGATGAGTCCTTGAGTTCAGGACTCATCAAACCTTTCAACTTTGTTGATTTCACATGGCTGTTGGTTCGGAGGATCCAACAGCCAGTCTGTGAAATCAACAATGAGGATGTCAGGTCTCCCAATCCAGCGCAGCTGAAGGCTGTAGGAAGAAAACAAGGTAAGTGAACATTTTTTAACACTTATCACTCACCTTACATACTTACCACTCCACACTTGCACCCATCACTGACCCCTACATCTTACTTCCAGGTGCCGCCGACTGCTGCAGACCTCCTTCACATCTCTTCCAACCCGACGGGGTTCGCCGAGGTCAGGAAGCCTTCACCTGTGAGGGTAAAATGGCACTAATCCTTTTTTCTGCCTGTTAACTACCTGTTAACAGGCATTTAAAAGGATTAAATGCCTTTCCCACCTCCAGGAGATGGGTCCCGAAGCAGCACATCTTCCCGCCTCCTGGCAAAAGGGCACGGAGGTGGAATGGGGGCGGGTTTGCCATCCACCCCCACTTTCTGCTACTTTACCGGCAGTCCCGCCTCCATGCCCGCCTCCTCGGGGCTTGGATAATCCAGCCCAAAGCATTTGTTTAATTGCTCTGCCATTTCCTTAATCCCCATTATAATTTCTCCTGTCTCAGCCTGTAAGGGACCCACATTTACTTTCACTAATCTTATCCTTTTTAAATAACTAAAGAAACTTTTACAGTCTGTTTTTATGTCTAGTGCTAGTTTACTCTCATATTCTATTTTCTCTTTCTCTATCAATTTCTTGGCCCTCCTTTGCTGAATTCTAAAATCTTCCCAATCCTCAGGCTTACTACTCTTTTTGGCAACTTATAAGCCTCTTCCTTTGATCTAATACTGTCTTTAATTTCTCTTGTTAGCCACGGTTGGACCACTTTTCCTGTGGGGTTATTCTGCTTTAAGGAATGTATATTTGTTGTAAATTATGTATTAATTCTTTAAATGCTAGCCATTGCTTATCTACCATCATACCTTTTAATATAGTTTCCCAATCTACCTTAGCCAACTCGCTCCTCATATCTACGTAGTTTGCTTTGTTTAGATTTAAGACCCTAGTTTTGGATTTAACTTTCAAACTCAATATAAAATTCTATCATATTATGGTCACTCTTCCCTAAAGGACCCTTTACTACAAAGTTTTTAATTAAACCTTTCTCATTGCACAATACTAGATCTAAAATAGCCTGTTCCTTTGTTGGTTCCTCAACATACTGATCTGGAAAACTATCTTGCATATATTCCATGAATTTGTCCTCCACACTATTACTGCAACTTTGGTTTGCCCAGTCTATATGTAGATTAGAATCCCCCATGATTACAGTATTACCTCTAATTTCCTGATTTATGCTCTGCCCTACATTACAACTACTATTTGGGGGCCAATAAACAACTCCCACCAATGTTTTCTGCCCCTTGCTGTTTCTTAGCTCCACCCAAACTGATTCTACTTCTTGATTTTTGGAGCTAGGATCCTTTCTCTCTACTCTCTTTATCCCATTCTTTATTATCAGGGCTACCCCACCTCCTTTTCCATTTTGCCTATCTCTTCTAAAAGCTATGTATCCTGGAATATTTAGTTCCCAACTTTGGCCATTTTACAATCACGTCTCCGTTATGGCTATTAGATCAAACCTGTTCATTTATATCTGCGCTATTAATTCATCTATTTTATTGTGAATGCTTCGCGCATTCAGATATAGTGCCTTTAGCTTTGACTCTCCTCTATTTTTCCCTGATGTCACTTTAGTCACTGATGCCTTATTACCTTTATTACTCTCTCTGCCCCTTCCTGACTCACTCTGCTTATTTTTACCCAAAACTCTACTCTGCTCTAGAGCCTTGACATTTCTCTCACTGCTTTTAAATGTACTCTTTCCTGAATCCTCTGCCCACCCCCCTTCATTAGTTTAAAGCCCTGTCCACTGCCCTAGTTATTTGGTTCGCCAGGACACCGATCCCAGCCTGATTTAAATGGAGCCCGCCCCATTGGAACAGCTCCCTGTTTCCCCAATACTGGTGCCAGTGCACCATGAACTTATGTTCTTATGTTTATACCTTCTGAGGCCGCCATTCACTGGAATGCAACAGTGTCCATTTTCCTCAAGGGAGACAAAGCACTTCTTAAATGATGTAAAAATAATGGGTGGTCAGTGATGAATTGGAGGTTGTTGTGGGCTCCCCAATTGCTTCTGGTCTATGACATGCGCCCACCTCAACTTCTCTCATGCACATCTTGGATCACAGCTTACTCAAGTACATACACATGCATGCACACATACACACATACACCCGCGCATGGGTCAGAAGTTTTAAAACCGAATTACAATATTTGATAATAGGGCTTTCTGATTGGTTGGATGTGGGCCCAGAAATTCAGGTCGGAGGCTTCCCGCGGGTGCAAGCCCCCGACCTGCACTTACCTAGTGCGCCTGCCGTTGTGTTGTGGGCCCGCGTGGGATTACGATCCTGGGCCTGCTCCAGCTGCTGGCACGCAGTGCTTGTGTATCCCAGGGGCGCAGTTAGTTTGAAGCATCCCCTGGGATCACGTGGGCCATGGAGAGCCAATCGTAGCAGGGAATCTCCATTCATAAATTTGACAGGATGATCTGTCAAATATATGAATAGAGATCGGCCCCAAAACCTAACTAAAACTTCAAATACATTTTAATAAAAACTGTCATTTTTAAAATAACTATTAAATTACATAAAATAACTATTTTAAACAATAATTTAAATTTTTGAAAAAATTAATTACAGTTTTTAACAGGGCTAAAAATAAACTTACCTTTCATTAAAGTATTTAAAAATAATAAACCTGTGGAAAAAATGTTTTAATTTTACTTAATTCACCACTTACCTTGTTAAAAGCAGGCCTTGCGACTGCTTTTTAAATGCGCAGCTGCTAGAGATTTACCCTCCAGGAGAAACCTGTAAAAAAAACGGACGTTTCAGGCGTACGCACTGCCTCTCTGGCACACGCATTTGACCTGTGAACCCCTTCCTTCAAGGGAACGGAAGTTCCGGTTTCCAGCGCATGCACAGTGCATGCACGAAACCCGCACTTTCGTTGGGCCTACGGGTGAGTACACAGCGCGTACTCACCCGTGGATGTAGTGTATGTGCCTTTAAGACCGAACTACTTTTACAGCTCCTGTATACTGTAGTACCGGCAGTGACCACACCTGTATATAAGCTTTGCGCATGCCTCTGTACCCCCAGTCTTGAGACTACCCTCCTCTGGTAAATACCTGTTATTGTTAAGTTACAGCATCCATGTGGTTATTGAAAAACAGCATACCCTCAGAATCACGGATCTAACAGTGGGGACCCGAATTTTTGGCCGTTATGTCTTCAAGCTTCATTGAGGACCGTCCCAATTGAGGATACCCTGAGGTCACAGTGTCTGATAGGATGTGTTTTTAGCCAAAAGCCCCTTCGGTGAGCAATATTAATTGGCAGTTCTCTCCTGCTGTTTGATCCCAGGCAATGATTCTGAAACTGCTAAAGACCAAAAAAAAAATCAATCTATAAGGCTCAAACTCAATCTTAGATTGTGACCTAACAGGAATGTACTGCACCAGGGAGTTGAAGACTCATTCACATTTGCCTACCTTGCCTGCTTTCAGTTGTTTTTTTTTAAACTGTACAGAAACAGGAAGGATACAAATCCTCAGCTTGGACCTGCCTCAAGCTGGTCTGTATTTTAATTATAACAGCTTTGGAATTTGAAAAGTTGAGGGCTGAAATGTATCCATCTGTTGCTGAAGCCAGTGCCTCCTGGACATTAGATCACCCTGTAAGTTACTTTTTACTTCGGATGAATATAAAAAACTAAGAGGTATATCGAGATAGTCACATTGCTTTGATAGTTTACAAGATACTGAAAGAGCACAGTCTAAGTGTGCCACAAATGCTGAGGTGCTGGCAGTTCCCAGAAATCAGGAAGTGGTTATACAACTTCAATGGTTCTTAAGGGGTTAATTTAAACAGGAGGTAGCTGCAACTTTATAAAAAACCTGTCAGAAGCAAGGCGCAGAGGCAAAGCTGTTTCAGAGGTAGTTGTGCAGGAGATACATATTTTTCCTAAGCTGAGGGCCCCCCTCAGCCCAGGGGACTTTCGGAGCCACTCGCATGGAGGCCACAGAGTCACTGAATGTTGTCACACCTGTGGCTCCAACCGGGACCAGGTGAGGAGGAAGTTTGCTGGTCTACGCTGGGCGGCCGAGGTAAGTCCGCTCACGCTGTGCATAATGTATCAGCTTTGTCTTACAAGCCATCTTGCTAGCACTTCAATGAAAGAGTGGCGCAGCACCGCACAAAAACAATGCCCAGCTCTCCAGCAACTGTTCATCTACTTTCCAAATGTGTAGGTGTGCCCTTGTTCCATGAGGGGACTCTCCATTACTGCCATCACAAAGCATTTGCTCTGTTTCCCATGAAAAGTGACAGCAAACACCAGCATGCTGTCCACGCAAGGTACCTGCACGCTGCCTTTTGAAACATTAACATAAGGTGGCTTCTGTCTTCGGAACTGAGGCCACAAGCATCTTCCCTCATATTCCTTATTCCAATGCTTGTCCCTGTTCGCAGGAGGCGGATGCACATAACCTGCATCAAAAGAATGCAGGCAGGAGGGAGGGGCGGAGTCCACCTAAATTGTGGCCATTTACTCCTTATGAGCAGAGGGCCCTGTGGTTCCTGGGCATGGAGACAATTGAGGGAGGGAGAAATCAGAGGACTCCACCAAGAAAAAAAAAGACTTGCATGACCACTGGACGTCTCAAAGCGCTTTACAGCCAATGAAGTACTTTTAAAGTGGAGTCACTGTTGTAATGTGGGAAATGCGGCAGCTAATTTGCACACAGCAAGCTCCCACAAACAGCAATGTGAAAATGAGCAGATAATCTGTTTTTGTTATGTTGGTTGAGGGATAAATAATGGCCAGGATACTGGAATTAACTCCCCAGCTCTTCTTCGAAATAGTGCCATGGGATCTTTTACGTCCACCTGAGAGGACAGATGGGGCCTCGGTTAATATCTCAACCGAAAGACGGCACCTCCGACAGTTCAGGACTCCCTCAGCGCTGCACTGGAGTGTCAGCCTAGCTTTATGTGCTTAAGTCTCTGGAGTGGGACTTGAACCCACAACCTTCTGACCCAGAAATGAGTGTGCTACCCACTGAGCCACAGCTGACACAGAGCTCTTGGCTAATATCATCCTTTGCTTTTCATGTTCTCTCTTTACTCATTCACTCATTCACACTGCCCCCTATTCACTCCCTCCCATGCAAAGATATACTGCAGCATTGCAGCCTATGTAAATCTCTGTTTATGGGATGTTTTTGCTGCTGGTATACTAAAATATGTTCTTCTGTTCCTGTAAGTGAACAAGAGGAGCTGGTGTCAGATGAGCACCTCACACACACATGCTGCATCACCTACTCCTGCAGTGGCAAATGTAAGCACCGATACATCCACACTGTGGGGGGCAGTGAGTGAGTTCCAGCAGGGAGCACTTGAGCACAAGTAAGGAGGAGGAAGATGGAATTGGAGGAGCTGCAAGCTGCTGGTTGGAGGGCCACCTTGAGAGCTCCCGTCGCTGCTGAGCTCAGGGATTCTGACCTCACAGGGTCTGGTTACTGTTGTGTCCGTGTATGATAAGACACAGACTGCGGAGAACGGTACAACAGGTGTTTACTCAACATGGCTCACAGTGGAACTGCTCTGTACAGATTACTACTCAGGGCTATATACAGGTGTGGTCACTGCCGGTACTGCAGTATACATGAGCTGTAAAAGATAGTTCCCCACTTAAAGGTATATACATTACAATTCCTCCCCTTTTAGATTAACAGTACCATAACACTCATTTAACAATTAAATATCAAACTAATTACAATTAACACTTTTAACATGCAACATTAGCTGAAAATAGTCTATTTATATATTCAGTCTTTGGGGAGGCCTCCTGATCCTTTCTGGATAACGCCTTTCCCGAGTGTCTTGCTCTTGGTGAGGAGGCGATTCTGGCCCCCTGTCGTCGGTTGGTTCATCAGCTTCTGATGCTACTGTTTCTGGAGTAGATGCGACCTGTACGTCGGGTTCATCACCAGGTACGTATGGGCGAGGCATGGGGTTGACTTGTTCCTGTGACTCTAGGATCTGGTCAGCATGGCGTCTCATGATGCTCTCCCCAACGTCCACTGTGTACATTAGTGGGCCCTGCCGTGTGCATATCGTTCCTGGCTGCCATTTTTCTGTTCGGTAGTCGCGGGCCAAGACTGGTTGCCCTACATTGAAGCTCCTTGTTGGCTTCTCATGGATGTGCTGGAATTGCTTACTCTCAACATCTCTTCGTACGTTTGGTCTGAGCAAATCCAGGCAAGATCTTAACCTTCGGTTAAAGAACATCATGGCTGGGGCCTGGTTGGTGACTGCATGTGTCGTATTCCGGTAGGCGAACAGGAAATTGTCCACCTTGTGCTGCAGTGGAATGTTGTCATTGTACATAGCCTTTATTGCCTTCTTAAAGGTTTGTACGAACCTCTCAGCCAATCCATTTGTGGTTGGATGATACGGGGCGGAGGTGTAATGCCTTACCCCATTCTTTTTCAAGAACCTCCGGAACTCTTCGGACACAAACTGTAGTCCGTTGTCGGAGCAAATCTGTTCTGGCAAGCCATTCCTGGCAAAAAATGGTCCATAGGACTGCAATAGTTTTCTCCGTGGTGGTGTAAGACATTTTGATGACCTTAGACCATTTCGAGTGCGCATCCACGGCTATTAAAAACATTGAGTCCATGAATGGACCAGCAAAATCAATATGCACCCGTTGCCATGGAGATGAGGGCCACTCCCATGGGTGTAGAGGGGCCTGTGGTGGTGCATTTTGGACTTTCTGGCATCCTGAGCAGCTCTTGGTCAGGTCCTCGATTTGTTTATCGATTCCTGGCCACCACACATAAGCCCTGGCTAGGCTTTTCATTTTTACCCCTCCCAGATGACCCCCATGAAGCTCATTGAGCACTCTATCCCTTAACTTGGGTGGAATTACCACTCGGGATCCACACATCAAGGTCCCCCGGCACACTGACAGCCGTTCTCTCCTTGTCGAGAATGCTGGCAACAGTGAGTCGCCATGTGCTGGCCATCCCTTCACCGTCAAATCATATACCCGAGACAGTGTCGGGTCATTTCGGGTTTCCTTTTCGATACAAGTGTTAGTTACCGGTAGGTATTCAACTATAGTCGAATGGAATATTTCGACAGGATCCACTGCTGGTGCTTCCTCCGCAGTAGGCAGTGGCAGGCGTGATAGCCCATCAGCATTTCCATGCTGTCTCGTGCCCTAATATTCAATGTCATACTGGTGCGCCCCTAGAAAAAGTGACCATCTTTGTAGTCGTTGCGCAGTCATCACCGGAACGCCCTTCTTCGGATTTAAAATGGAGACAAGAGGCTGGTGATCAGTCAGCAAGGTGAATTTCTGTCCGTGCAGATAGTGATTGAACTTTTTCACTCCCCACACTAGGCTGAGGGCCTCCCTGTCAATCTGGGCATAGTTACGCTCGGCTGAGGTTAGTGATCGTGACGCAAAGGCTATTGGCCTCTCTGAGCCGTCTGAGAATTTGTGCGACAGCACCGCTCCAATGCCGTAGGGTGATGCATCACATACCAACCGAATTGGTAATGCCGGGTTGTAATGGGCCAATACCTCTTTCGATGTGATTAGTGTTTTGCTCTTCTGGAAAGCTCGTCTACATTTGTCACTCCACTTCCATGGCACCCCATTTTGCAGTAGGGTGTTCAGTGGGTGTAGAATTGTAGACAAATTTGGCAAGAACTTATGGTAGTACAGGTAGACTATCCTTTATCCGAAAACCTCGGGACCAGCCGTGTTTCGGTTTTCGGAGAATTTCGGATTTCGGAAGGTGGGTCGGCAGGGGTCCGCGGGGGGGTCGGCGGGGGGTCGTGCGCACGACTTACACTGACGCGCAGCGTAAGTCGTGCGCAGAACCCCCCGCCGACCCCCGCGGACCCCCGCCGGCCCCGACCCGCCCACCGTCCCCCCCGCGGACCCCCACCGGCCCCGACCCCCGCCGACCCCCCCGCGGACCCCCGCCGGCCCGACCCCCCCGCCGGCCCCGACCCCCGCCGACCCCCCCGCCGACCCCCCCGCGGACCCCTGCCGGCGCCGACCCCCCCGCGGACCCCCGCCGACCCCGACCCCCGCCGACTTATGGTCGGGGTCGGCGGGGGTCCGCGGGGGTCGGGGCCAGCGGGGGTCCGCGGGGGGGTCGGCGGGGGGCTCGGCGGGGTGTCGTGCGCACGACTTACGCTGACGCTCAGCGTAAGTCGGCGGGGGTCGGAGTCGGCGGGGGTCCGCGGGGGGGTCGGCGGGGGTCTGTGGGGGGGTCGGCGGGGGGGTTGGCGGGGGTCGGAGCCGGCGGGGGTCCGCGGGGGGGTCCGCTGGGGGTCGTGCGCACGACTTACGCTGGACTTACGCTGACCGAAAAAACCTTCGGTTTTTAGAGGGTTTCGGTTTTCGGAAGTCCGGATAAAGGTAGTCTACCTGTAGTTTACCAGCCCTAGGAACGACCTCAGTTGTGACACTTTTTCCGGTGCTGGAGCCTTGACTACTGCCTCAATCTTCTGTGGGACTTATGTAACCCCTCTTTATCTATAACGTGGCCACAATACGAGATCTGTTTTCTAAAAAACTCGCATTTGGGGCGGTTAGCTCGGAGCCCATATTCCTGCAATCTAGTGAGCACCTGCTCCAGGTTGGCAAGGTGATCACTGTCATTTTCCCCCGTGACCAGGATGTTGTCCAAATAACACTGGGTCCCTGGGATCCCTTGCAGGACTTGTTCCATTGCCCTCTGCCAAATAGCCGGAGCTGACGCTACCCCGAATACCAGCCAGTTGTATTGGTAGAGACCTTTATGGGTGTTGATTGTGAGGTATTTTTTTGATGCTTCTTCTACCTCCATTTGCAGATACGCCTGGGCCAGATCAATCTTAGTGAAGCGTTTCCCTCCAGATAGCGAGGCGAAAATATCTTCAATCCGCGGAAGTGGATATTGTACGGTGTGAAGGACCGGGTTCACTGTTACTTTAAAGTCCCCACAGATGCGAACCTTCCTTGGTTCCCCAGGCGTGCTGCTCAACGACTTTTTCATCACAGGGACGATGGGTGTAGCCCACTCGCTCCAGTCTACCTTGGACAGTACACCTGAACGTTCCAGACTCTCCAGCTCTGCTTCGACGGCTGGGCGGACCTTAAAAAATTTTGGGCTTGCGTTTTCTTCAATTTTAATTGTCGCTGTCATGCCTTTTAGTGTTCCGAGTCCTTGCTGGAACACTTCTTTCGCGTCAGTTAGGATCTTTGACAGTCGCCCAGGTGTGATGTCATCATCCTTTTTGTCAGCCACAGTCAGTGCCTGTATGGAATGCCAATCCAGTTGTATTTTCCGGATCCATTCACGTCCCAGTAATGGTAGTCCTCCATCTTGCAATACATACAGGTCTAGTTTTGGTGTTTCCTTACCGTTATATATAACGGTCACCCTTATTTTTCCTTTGGGGTAGACTTTTTGCACCGTGTACATCTTCAAAATAATTTTTGTGTCTCTCAAGGGTATGTGTGAGAATAGCCACTCGTAGTCCCGTCGGTTTATGACTGTTAGGGCTGATCCTGTGTCCAATTCCATCTTTACCTGGACTCCTGCTATCTTGAGAGTGACCCAAATGGTTCGGTGATCCTCCGTTGTGATCACATTATGTAGTTTCAGACAACTCAGTTCCCTGCTTTCGGAGTCGTTATCACTCTTTTGTATGTCTGAACTATTCTCCGTTATCTTATGTACCTTCTTGTACTTTCCTTTGGTCGGTTTCTTATTGCTGGTTTTCTTTCCCGACCTGCAGACTCGTGCTATGTGTCCTACTTTTCCACACTGTCTGCACACTTTGTCTTTGAACCAGCAATCATTCTGGTCGTGTGTTGTTCTGCCGCAGCGATAGCACTTCTCTGTTCCATATGACATTTTGTTTGTGCCATATTCTTGACGTCTCTGTTGTATCTCTGCAGCGCCCCGTGCTGCTGCTTCATATGATACCGCAATGCTGAAAGCCTTTTCAGGCGTAAGGTCCTTTTCAGTTAAAAGCCGTTTCTGGGTTCCTTCACTTTGAAGCCACACACAAACTTGTCCCTTAAGGTATCTGCCAGTCCCGCTCCAAACTGGCAGTGTTTCGATAGCTTGCGCAGTTCTGTTAAATAATCAGCATTGCTTTCATCCTTATGCTGGTTCCGTTTGTGAAACTTGAATCTTTCTGCTATCAGCATCGGTGTGGGGTTTAAATGTTCCTTTAGTATCGTTACTATGTCTTCAAAACTCTTTTCCATTGGCTTCGTTGGGGTTACTAGATTTCGTAATAAACCATACATCTTTGCACCCATTAAATTTAATAATACCGACACTTTCTTGTCATCTGACACCCCATTTGCCTTGCAGTACACCTCTATTCGTTCGACATATGTAGTCCAATCTTCGACTTCATTGTCAAATGCGGTGATACTGCCACTCTTCGGCATTTTGGGTGTGGTTTAAAATGGCATCTCCCAATGGCTTAAAATGGCGTCTCCTGCGCTTTCCTTCCTCCCCCGCTGCTGCCGACGCCACTCCCGGCGGTTCTCGTGGCAATGGCAGCGCCCTGTAGGTTTCGCGCGCTTCTCCTGCGCTGCTGCCAACGCCGCTCTCGGCGGTCCTCGTGGCAATGGCGGCGCCTCGCGGGTTTCTGCGCATCTCTCTCTCCCTCTCTCCAATGCTGCTCGGCCCCTGAACACCGGCTGCGCCCTGTGCACTCTGCCCTCTCTCTCTCTCCCCCCCGTCGACGCTGCTCGGCCCTTTGCTGTGCCGCTCAGTCGGGCTCTAGCCCGCCGCTGTCCGGGAAGGGTCTGCGCACTACCTGTTGCCAGCCCATTTTGCTGGACCACCTCGACTGGAAAGCCAAGCCTGGCTCTCAACAGCCTCCCCCGCAATTCTCGAGTCTCTGCTGGATGACTGGGCGGTTGCCCGTGGTCGACGCCCGAGTCTCTGGCCTTGACCTCCAATCCACTGATCTCCAGGAACGAATCCCCGGGAGGTGATGCAGAGTTGCAGGTCGGTTCGAATCTGCCTCGTCGCCAATGTTACGTCCATGTATAATGAGACACAGACTGCGGAGAACGGTACAACAGGTGTTTACTCAACGTGGCTCACACTGCAACTGATCTGTACAGATTACTACTCAGTGTTATATACAGGTGTGGTCACTGCCGGTACTGCAGTATACATGAGCTGTAAAACATAGCTACCCCCCTTAAAGGTATATACATTACAATAAGAATATAAGAAATAAGAGCAGGAGTAGGCCATTTGGCCCCTTGAGCCTGCTCCGCCATTCAATAAGATCATTGCTGATCTTCTAATCAACTCTACTTTGTTGCCCTATCCCCATATCCCTTGATTCCCTTGATTTCTATGCGCTTTAAATAAACGTCAGCTTTAGCAAAGCCGCTAGCAGCCATATAGCCAGGGGCATGAATTGCCCATAGCATATGGGACAAAATAATGGCATCCTAACCTCATTTTAATATTGTAATGAAATTTTTTCAGACAGGAGATTCCTGCCCCCATTTGAAATATCACTGGAAATGTAGGTGACGCGCAAACCGCAGAGAACCAGCAGAATGGGTCCCCGCTCCCTAAACTTGCACTCGTGGGATGTTACAGAATTGGGGACAATTTATTTTCTGTCTTTGTCATGCAACGGGAAATGCTTCTGCTCCTGTAGAAATCAACCAGATGAAGTCCAGGAGCAGCATGTGAATACAGCCTGGTTCTAAAAGGTGTCTGATGTAAGAAAACTACTAGGCACTTGGTCTAAGCATTAAACAAAGCTTTAATCAACTGTTTTACAACATGGAGGTCTAGTTGTGTCCTTCACTAGTTCCTGTTAAGAATGTCCTGCGCAAGCTGGGCCCGTGCCCGAGTATTTATACTCTCCCTGGACAGCGCCACCTGCAGGCCGCTCAGTTGATTCATGTCAGTGTCTCTCCCCACTATGCTTGATGAGAAGAGGGGGACACATTTCCGGAGGTTTACACCTAGTTATCCATTTTATATATTGTGAACACGGGGGAAGTTGAGGCTTCAATGCTGTCAAGGACAGAGGTCAAATCAGCTTCTTTTCTGTAAGGTGATAGTCTTCACTTTATGGTTTCATCTGTTCAGCTTGATTTGATACAGTAACAGCATCTGTCATCAGTAACTGCAAATGTTTAAAAATGTGAAGGGAAGTATACCACATTAAACATCTTCAACGAAATGAGTGTTCTGACTGAACACTTATTGTCTGGGTTCAATCAGGTTTGATAAAAGTTCCACTTTATCACACATCTTTCTTGTCAGGAAGCAGATCTGCTGATGAAGTCCTCAGGGAGCATTGCTTTACATCAAATGGAAAGCTTAGTTTCCATGGTTCTCTCTGAGCTAATTGTAAAAATTTCCATCTCAAGTCAATTCGGACATTAATTTATCAGATAACCCAAGTATCTGCAGGTTATAAACAATGATTAGCTGCAGTGACAGTTGAAGTAATTGCCAGGCTCTTCTCTGAGCATTTCTGGCTTGTTTGTGCTGCAGCCCAGAGTAAGTTTGGTGCAGCTCATTCTGGGAGATTGTGTCAAAGATAGGATAAGATTTTGCCCTACAAAGGAAGACCTTGAATGCAAGACAGAAGCTGCATTTAAAAGAATGACAGTGCAGTCATCAGTGGTGTATTTAATAGTATTTTTAGTCTTTGTTTTGTATGCTCTTGGGGCCTATAGTGCAATGTTCGGTGCCCTTAGCGATAATGCCATTGCCCTGGATCATGAGCAGAGAATCTGCCTCAACCAGAGGATGACGGCCAGGAAATAGAAGAGACGTCTGCAGACCAACCAATCATTCAGAAGGAATCTTGAATCTTGAAGACTGCGATAAATGGCACCCTAATTTAAGTGTCAATACCATTCAGTGCACAGCAATCACCTGCCCATATGCCCAATACCTTACCTTGCCATTGTCATCGACCATTACAAGACCATTGAATACCACTGCAATTCTCCTCACCTACATTATTCAACTCCATCCCAAATTAACTGACTACACCATCAGAGTACCATTTCTCCTAAATTTTATTCAGTGAGTTCACTGTGGTTTCCTCGGTGCTTCCCGTTGTGACAGTGTATGGTGTTTGTCTTTTACTTCCTAGCTGTGTGATCCTTTTAAGATTTTCCTCAGTGGGAGGAAGGCCATAGGTATGTAGTTGACTCCAGGGACAGACCTTTTTAATATCAAAAGATCAGCACATGTTTGTTAAAAATGCCTTTTAATTATATTGTTCGTAGAAAAATAAATTGTGTATAATAACTTCTGCTGGTTAGTAGATGGCTGTAAGGCTGATGCTATAGTGGCCCCCTGGGCCCACATACTTTTTTGCCACCTCTGGCATCATTGTGGGTGATTCTAACTTTGGGTGATAGCGTAAAACAGGCGATATTGAAGCAGCCACACGTTAGACATTGCCTTGGTCTTGGGAGAAGCCTCTATTGCTTCCAGGCCCAGAATCGCCAGTGCCTTCTCCTTGTGTGGAGATTTTAGACGAGGTGGCAACTATTCCCCCTTACACCCTCCCGTGCGCTGCTCTCTCATTTGAGAGAAGATGTGTGTCACCCAAGTGCCCAGTCCAGCAGCCTTAAGTGGGCCTTTGAACACGAAACATGCAGAAACTGTACATTGGCAATGCGGACCACCCTTCTCTGCAGAATCTTCAAAACTGCATCCTGAAATGGAGCAGTTCTGCTTTGTCAATCTGCTCCAGCCATTTCTCCCACACAGTAGAAGGACCAGCAACCTGCTGAGCGCTGCTGGCATTGGATAACACCTCCCTCCGTAACCCCGCTGTGCTTCCAGCATATTATGCATGCCACAATATCATGTAAATGAACTCACCTCCCATTAACAAAAGGTCATGTCTTAGTGGTCCCATGACATTGTGCCAGGATGAAATTATTGGCTTCAAATAATTTACCCCTCTCTTTGGTTCTCCTGCGTCTCACCTCATTACCGGACCAAGATGACAGGCAGATAACCATGCTCGAAGGCCTCTGCCAATCTCAACCTCAAAGTAGTGTAAAATCATTGTGGATACAGCGTCAAATTTTTCCCTCACACTATCTGGTGCACCTACTTGTTTCTAATTGATGCCTCCCAGACAGTCTGACTGAAATTGTGAACATATGTTGTGGAAAATGAGAAGAGATAACCCATAGCCCGTGTCAAGTTTCTCTAATGTATCAGTTCAATTGTTCAATGTTAATGCAATCGTCTCAGTTTGCTGGTTAACTTGGAGCCCATTAAAGCCTTTAATGAATGAGGAGAGAGAAATAATGATCCAGTGGAACATAAGAAAATGTGGCTTGAAAGAAGTCCATCAAACTGGAATTCAGCAGTGATTCAGCATCCATTAATTGGGAATGATCAGGCACTCCATTTTCTTTACCTCTGGGGAACATGCACTCTATTCATCAGTGCTCTATGAAGACTGCAAGAGAAAATATCTTTTAGATACTTCTCCCCACAGGTATATAATGTTCAGCACCTGAGAAATGAGAAACACTAACACAGGATTGAACCTTTTAACTCAAGTGTAGTATAACCCAGACCCAGATATAAACAAATACAACCTTTAAGCAGGGAATGCGACTCGACCCTAATTCCTTCAAGACCACTTCAATTACACACTATAATATTCAGCCTATTCACAGACGCTGTACAATCCACTCTATTATAAACTCTACCTAACTAATTATCTCTTGTCTTTGGCTGCCTGCTTAGTTCACACAAAACTAGTGAGTTACTTCAGAAACTCAACAGACAAGTTGCATTTATTATACATATATAAAATTAAGTCCTGGATTAGGTTGAAAGGATTTAATTATAAAAAATCTCCCAATTTGTCAAAGAAAAGTAGGCTTTCAGTGTTCCTATTGCAGAATCCATGAGAACTGCCATTTCAAAAACCAACCTCACAGTCCATCATTAAATGGCTCCGTGGAATTCAGCCGTGATTCAGCATCCGTTTAAGACCCAGATGCCAATTGGGAAAGATCAGGCACCCAATTTTCTTTACAGTCTTTACTCCTTAGCTCTCTCTGATGACTGCCTAAAAGACCACTTCAACTCGACACTATAATATGCAGCTTTTCCAGTTGATGCATCCTTTTAACGATTGTTAATAAAAATGGAATTTGCAAGTTACAAAGAATGTCCTATGCTCAAAAAAGGTTGAAATAGTGCACCATTATTTCAAGGAGTGTAAATCAACTTGGACTGGTGTTCAGTGCTCTTGATGTCCCCAATACGTAGAAGGAGTCTGATTTTTAGCTCACAATATCTATCAGGTTGAGGTTATACTACCTACAAAATGTATGGGCAATAACACATCCCTCGGAAGAATGACACAAGATTGATAAATGAGTTTTCTACATGTTTAAAATTCATTGTAAATCCTCCTTGAAATATCTACTAAAAGGCGCAGCTCAGATTCCATGCATCCATTTGAAATGAAAGAGGAATTTATAATCCCAAGCTGACTCTGACTCACAATAATTTATTATAGTCAGATGGGCCTTGAAGAGTGCTGAAATGAACTTCATTTTCTTAGACTGGTAAATCAATAACATTTAATCTGCTTGTTCCTAAAGAGATAAAACTTAGATTCACTGACGTTTATTTATGACGCAAATGTCAAGGTATTTGCACTCACTAAATCAGATATTTATGCTTCCAGCAGAGTGCGATCAGTGGAGTTAGATGACAGAAATCATAAATCTCAGCTCCATATGCACAATATAATAAGTTTAATTTATTTTTATTATTGAGAAACTTAGATGAAAAGTCAAGGCCCAAAGTGCAGGACACCACCAAGGTCGAGAAGAGAGGAATAGATAGACCAGGAAGTAATGAGTAAGTAGCACCAAGCTCAGGGTTCAAAAGTGTATTGGTTATATAAGGAAAAGACTGAGGAAGGAAAGAAACTCCACTGTTTTAATTTGCTGGGAAAGAATGAGTTCAAGCCGGAGTTAGCTTGACAAGTTTTGATTTCAACAGGAAGAGACCAAAAACGAAAGTTCAAAGCAGTAAAATCAATAATAGCATTGATGAAATAGAGAGAGAACAGAAAATTTGCAAAAGAGAGAGAGAGATAAAAACTGGAGCCTGGAGGCAAACGAAGGATCACATATCAAACAAGATTTTTTTTGGTATCTTGCCCAGTAGTGTGACAGATACTGGAAGATCTTTCCCAGATATGGGAACAGTATTCAAAACTTGAGCAGACCCAGGCTTTATATTGACATCTGCTGGAAAGTAAAATCCAAAAGGTCTTAAAATTTGAGGAGGGGAATAATTTGTCCTTTGTGTATGAGTGTATTTGTTTTTTGGTGGTCAACTTGTCTGCCCAACACATCATAACAATTGTGACAGTGCCATTTTCTGCACTCTCACCTCATCCCTTGTCATCAACCAATAGATGGGTATGATAGTGTAGTGGTTATATTGCTGCGCTTGTAACCCAAAGGCAGTGTCAGCTGTGGCTCAGCGGGTAGCACCCTCGCCTCTGAGTCAGAAGGTTGTGGGTTCAAAGTCCCACTCCAGGGACTTGAGCACATAAATCTAGGCTGACACTCCAGTGCAGTGCTGAGGGAGAGCTGCACTGTCGGAGGTGCCATCTCTTGGATGAGATGTTAAACCGAGGCCTGTCTGCTCTCTCAAGTGGACGTAAAAGGTGCCATGGCATTATTTCATAGAAAAGCAGGGAGGTATCCCCGATGTCCTGGCTAATATTTATTCCTCAATCAACATAACAAAAAAAAACAGATTATCTGGTCAGTATCACATTGCTGTTTGTGGGAGCTTGCTGTGCACAAATAGGCTGCCACGTTTCCCACATTACAACAGTGACTACACTCCAAAAAAGTACTTCATTGGCTGTAAAGCGCTGTTAGCTGTCCGGTGGTCGTGAGAGGCGCTATATAAATGCAAGCCTTTCTTTTTTTGGCTTTATCATGCAGAGAACACAAGTTCAAATTCTGCCAAGGGAGACTGAGAATTGGAATTCAGTTTAAACATCTGGAAATAAAAAACAGTTATCAGTAAAAGTGACCATGAAGTCATCAAATTGTCGTAAGAACCCAACTGGTTCACTAAAGCCTGCCGTCCTTACTCAGGCTGGCCTATATGTGACTCCAGTTCCACACCAACATGGTTGACTCTTAACTGACCTCTGACCTGGCCTAGCAAGCCACCCGGTTTGATCAAATTGCTGCAAAGAATAACATAGGCAGCGGTTCAAAAAGAAGGCCCACCGCCACCTCCTTAGGGCAATAAATGCCAACCTTGCCAACAATGCCCACATCCTGAGAATCAATTTTTTTTTAAATTAAGCCACCAACCAAGAGCACATTTGTAATTAACAAGCAGTAAATGAGATGCTTGGAATGGCAACACCAGAGAAGTCTTGATTCATCAAAAAGGAGACTGTGGGTGAGAGGCTCTGGAGGAGACAAACAATACCTGGGGCAACTATCAATATCTTATACTCCAAAACACATTGCAAGGCAGGGGAGGAGATCATGCAACAGTTGAATAACCTTTCTAGAAATAAAGGAATCTGTATTGATCTATTTTAATGCTACAAAGAAGACCAATCAACCTTAAAGTAATTATTACATTTTGATGTCAAAAATTAGAGCTAAGCCTACACTTTATTTACAGAGAGCATTTTCATCTAATTTCTGTTCCTTTTCCCCTAATTACTTTGTCCAAGTATAAGAAGAATTTGGCGCAGGCTATATGGCCCTTCGAGCCTGCAGCAAGTGAAATAAAATTCCTGTTCTTTTTCTCAATGCACTTTAAACGATATTGGCCCAGAATTTCGGGTCGGGGGCCTCCGACCTGCACTTAACTTGTGTGCCGGCTGTTGAGCTGTGGGCCTGCGTGGAATTCCGACCCTGGGCCTGCTCCAACTGCCGGCGCACAGTGCTTGCATATCCCAGGGGCGCAGTTAGTTCGATGCGTCCCCTGGGATCACGTGGGCCATGGAGAGTCAATCGGAGCAGGGAAATGCCCATTCATAAGTTTGACAGGAAGAGCTGTCAAAACTTAGAAATACTACGGGCCCCAAAACATCACTAAATCTTCAAATAAATTTTAAAAAACATCACATTTTTTAAATAAGCTATAAATTACATGAAATAACTATTTTAAACAATAATTTAAATTTTTGAAAAAATAATTGTATTTCTAACGGGGCTAAAAATAAACTTACCTTTCTTTAAAATATTTAAAAATAATAAACCTGTGGAAAAAATGTTTTACTTTTAATTAATTCACCACTTACGCCTGCTTTTTAAATATGTAATTTCTGGAGACTTACCCTCCCGGGAAAACCTGCAAAAAAAACGTAAGTTCGATGTGCACGCGCAGCCTCTCCCGCGCACAAACTCTGAACCCCTTCTTTCAGGGGAACGGAAGTGCCGGTTTCCCACGCATGCGCAGTGCATGCAGGAAACCGGCACTTCCATTGGGCCTACGGGTGAGTAAACCATGCGTACTCACCCGTGGAGACCCAAATTTCTGGGCCATTAATTGTATTCCGATAGAGTTAATATGTATTTCTCTAACTGACAAAAGTACATGGTGTCAGCCTTGGCTCAGCTCTGAGTGAGTAGATCATGGATTGAAGAGAGTATATAATCTAAGCTGAAACTTCAGTGCAGTACTGAGGAAGTGCTGCACTGTTCAAGGTGCCCTGTAGCGCTCTCAGGTAGATGTAAGAGATCCTATGGCACTATTTGAAGAAGAGCAGGGGAGTTCTCCTTATGTCATAGTCATCAAGTAACATCAATAAAATAAACGTGGGGAAAAATTTGTTTGATTTGTGCCTCCCGTTAGTGCCCTAAGTGGGCGCTAACGGGGCGCAAAGCAACTAGCACCTGGGAGCGGCGATGCTAACGCCTCCCGTGAAATTTAATAAGGGGAGGAAGGCCTGCAGTACCGCGCCACGACGTGCCGCAGTACAGCGCACCAAGAGGGAGGCAGGACGTTTCCAGTAGCGCCCTGCCTCCCTCTTGGGGCGCTACCGGTGAATTTCGGGCACGGGGGTGCTAACCTTTTCGGGGCGCTAAAAGTAAAGAAGTTAGCGCCCCAAAGGGGGTGCGACCCAATTTTTCCCCCATGATCTTGTAAGACCTTGCTATGTGCAATTGGCCGCCATGTTTCCCTACATTACAACATTGGCTACATTTCAAAAGTACTTCATTGGCTGTGAAGCCCTTTGACACAATCTGAGGTTGTAAAAGGAGCTATATTAATGCAAATTCTTTTCTTTTTTAAGGATTTAATAACTGTGAGGAGAGAAATCTTTCCTATGGAATTGCTTTTAATGTAACAAATTAGGAATCATTGGCAGAAAGATAAAATATATGGAACGCTAACCACAAAATGATATTTCCAGTCATATTTAGTAAAAAATATTATACACATTTGATTTTCTATCTTCACAGCTCAGACTAGACCTTCGGAGATTCGCATGGTATCATTTGCAGTGGAAGAGGAAGCAGTAGAACCACAATAACCATGGCACCATCCAACAGCACCAGCGAAGTGAAAAAGGCGCCACCACAAGCACAGTCCACAGAAACCCCACCACAATTCTGAGCATTTGAAAGAAAGCCTTGCATTTTTGTAACAACTTTCACGACTTCAGGATGTCCCAATGTGCTTTACAGCCAATGAAATACTTTTGAGGAGTAGTCACTGTTGTAATTTGGCAGTGTCAGAGTCTGAAGGACAACAGGTGGTGGGAGACTATGAAGGTATGAGAGCGGAATTGAGTAGAGTGGATTGGGAAAATAGATTAATGGGTAAGACGATACATGATCAGTGGTGTACATTTAAGGAGTTATTTTACAACTTCCAAAAAATATATGTTCCACTGAGAAGAAAAGGGTGTAAAAGAAAAGACAGCCATCCGTGGCTAAGTAAAGAAATTAAGGATAGTATGCGACTAAAAACAGGGGCATATAAGGTAGCCAAATCTAGTGGGAGGATAGAGGATTGGGAAAACTTTAAAAGACAGCAAAAGATAACAAAAAGATTAATTAAGAAAGGGAAGATAGATTATGAAAGTAAATTAGCAAAAAATATAAAAACAGATAGTAATAGTTTTTATAGTTATATAAAAAGAAAAAGGGTGGCTAAAGTAAATGTTGGTCCCTTAGAGCATGAGACCGGGAAATTAATGGTGGGAAATATGGAGATGGCAAAAACACTGAATGAATATTTTGTGTCAGTCTTTACAGTAGAGGACACTAAGAATATCCAAACACTGGACAAACAGGGGGCTATGGGGGGGAGGAGCTAAACACGATCAAAATCACTAAGGAAGTGGTACTCGGTAAAATAATGGGACTCAAGGCGGATAAATCACCTGGACCTGATGGCTTACATCCTAGGGTCTTGAGGGAAGTGGCGGTAGGGATTGTGGATGCATTGGTAATAATTTTCCATAACTCCCTGGACTCGGCAAAGGTCCCAGCAGACTGGAAAACTGCTAATGTAACATCCTTATTTAAAAAGGGCAGTAGACAGAAGGCTGGAAACTATAGACTGGTTAGCCTAACATCTGTGGTAGGTAAAATTTTGGAGTCCATTATTAAGGAGACAATAACAGGACATTTAGATAATCATAATTTATTAGGACAAAGTCAGCATGGTTTTATGAAGGGGAAGTCATGTTTGACAAATTTGCTGGAGTTCTTTGAGGAAGTAACATATAGGGTGGATAAAGGGGAACCAGTGGACGTAGTGTATTTAGACTTCCAAAAGGCATTTGACAAGGTGCCACACAAAAGATTATTGCTTAAGATAAAAAATCACGGGATTGGGGGTAATATTCTGGCATGGATAGAGGATTGGCTATCTAACAGAAGGCAGAGAGTTGGGATAAATGGTTCATTCTCAGACTGGCAATCAGTAACTAGTGGTGTTCCGCAGGGGTTGGTGCTGGGTCCCCAACTCTTTACAATCTATATTAACGATATAGAGGAGGGGACTGAGTGTAACATATCAAAGTTTGCAGATGATACTAAGATGGGGGGGAAAGTAGTGAGTGAGGAGGACATAAAAAACCTGCAAGGGGACATAGACAGGCTAAGTAAGTGGGCAGAGATTTGGCAGATGGAATACAATACTGGAAAGTATGAGGTTATGCACTTTGGCAGGAAAAATCGTAGAGCAAGTTATTATCTTAATGGCAAGAAACTGGAAAGTACTGAAGTACAAAGGGATCTGGGGGTCCTGGTGCACGAAACTCAAAAGGTTAGTTTGCAGGTGCAGCAAGTGATTAAGAAGGCCAATGGAATGTTGGCTTTCATTGCTAGGGGGATAGAATATAAAAATAGGGAGGTATTGCTTCAGTTGTACAAGGTATTGGTGAGACTGCACCTGGAATACTACATACAGTTTTGGTGTCCATACTTAAGAAAAGACATACTTGCTCTCGACTCAGTACAAAGAAGGTTCACTCGGTTAATCCCGGGGATGAGGGGATGGACATATGAGGAGAGGTTGAGTAGATTGGGACTCTACTCATTGGAGTTCAGAAGAATGAGAGGCGATCTTATTGAAACATATAAGATTGTGAAAGGGTTGGATCGGGTGGATGCGGGGAGAATGTTCCCGATGATGGGTGAAACTAGAACTAGGGGGCATAGTCTTAGAATAAGGGGCTGCTCTTTCAAAACTGAGAGGAGGAGGAACTACTTCACTCAGAGGGTGGTAGGTCCATGGAATATGCTGCCCCAAAAAGCTGTAGAAGCTACATCATTACATAAATTTAAAACAGAAATAGACAGTTTCCTAGAAGTAAAGGGAATTAAGGGTTACGGGGAGCGGGCAGGAATTTGGACATGAGTTTAGGTTCGGATCGGTCATGGCCCTGTGGGTAGCGGAGCGGGCCCAGGGGCCGTGTAGCCTGATCCTGCTCCTATTTCGTGTGTCTAATTCTGTTAGATTCAGGAGATGGTTCTGTGATAGTAGATTGGCGGTTAGGATCAGATTAGCCATGATCTTATTGAATGGCGGAGCAGGCTCGAGGGGCCGATTGGCCTACTCCTGCTCCTATTTCTTATGTTCTTATGTTCTTAGTAGATGCAGGTGCATAATTCTTTGGTGATTCAAAGGTGTCGAGGCTTACACACCTATGATTAGGATGTCATCATTTATGATTGTTTTCACTTGTCTTTCGTGAATGAAGTCTACTGCCTAGAAGCAGGCATTGGGGGCTGTTATATGTGGTAAAGCATGCAGAACTGCAATCCATCTTCTCTGACGTCTTGAAGTGCACATCCATTGCAAGTGTAGCACTGGTGCAAAGTGGTTTCAGTTGACTCGGCAGTGTAATTCCAGTATTGGGACCTGACCTGAGCAATCATTGCAGTTTGTCTTGGCTTCAAACAAGCTTGGTCTTCTTTGCCTTTTTACTTCAAATCCAGTAAGATGGAAGCGTTGAAACTGATCCCCACAGCTTTAATTGGAATGTCAGGAAGATGAAAGGCTCAGGCTAGATTTAAGAGATTGCTTACCGACTGGCAAAAACAGGAGTGCCTTTTGCCACCCATTTTAAATAGCGGATTTAGCGCTGGTAGGGGGATTCCACAGGAAATCAAGAGCTGTTTCACAAATGCCTTCGCTTATAAAGATTTTCTTTATCTAACAAAGCTCTTGCACGTCAGAACAAGAAATGCTACTGGGAAACTGGGTCATTGATGTTCCATGGTGTGAACTCTGAGCATAGAGCTGACCAGTTTCAGAACTCACGATTTTCTAGCCCCCACATATCCATTTACTGTCAGTGGGACCGTCTCTGTGGGTAGAATATTTGCCCGCATAACTCTCACACATGGTATTGACAATAATTCCTGCACTTCTCTGTAACATTCCACTATTTTACTTTCATCACCAGCCATATCACATGTAACCATTGTTATATACATAAACAGCTTTATCATCAATCACGGTAGTAAGTATTGCGACCTAAAGTGTCTCTTCTCTACAACACCTGTCGTGAGCTCATAATTCACCAACATTTACTTAAACATCTTCCAGTGAGTATTGAGAGAGGCTTCCAATTGGGAGCTGTAATTTCCAGATCATCATGATTCTTTCACCATCATTTCAGTCACCATGTGATGCCTTCTATTCATAATGGACTCCACAGCTTCTGGTGACTTCTTTATTTATGAGCTTCACAGAACATACAACTTCAACACTCCCTGAGAGCTGGGTTAATCCACTTGTATACTTTAACCAATTATATGCGATGGCCTACTTTATTCAAGAAGCTACAAATAACATAATGATCCCTCATGTCTCATCCACTCTAGACAAATGCATTAGACAAATATTACTACAGTGGAGACAGGAATGCTAAGAATTGGTAGAATATATAAGGGAGAACCAGTGGATGTGGTGTATTTGGACTTTCAGAAGGCTTTCGATAAGGTCCCACATAAGAGATTAGCGTGCAAAGTTAAAGCACACGGGATTGGGGGTAAGGCACTGTCTTGGATAAAGAACTGGTTGGCAGACAGGAAGCAAAGATTTGGAATAAATGGGTCTTTTTCCGAGTGGCAGGCAGTGACGAGTGGGGTACCACAGGGATCGGTGCTAGGACCCCAGCTATTCACAATATATATAAATGATCTAGATGAGGGAACTAGATGTAATATCTCCAAGTTTGCAGACGACACAAAGCTGGGTGGGCGTGTGTGTTGTGAAAAGGATACAGAGAAACTCCAGTATGATTTGGACAGTTTGGGTGATTGGGGAGATGCATGGCAAATGCAGTATAATGTGGATAAATGCGAGGTTATCCATTCGGTGGCAAAAACAGGAAGACAGATTATTATCTGAATGGCAATAGATTGGGAAAAGGGGAAGTGCAATGAGAATTGGATATCCTTGTTAACCAGTCGCTGAAGGTAAGCATGCAGGTGCAGCAGACGGTTAAGAAGGCAAATGGTATGTTGGCCTCCATAGCGAAAGGATTCGAGTACAGGAGCAAGGATGTCTTGCTGCAGTTGTACAGGGCCTTGGTGAGACCACACCTTGAGCATTGTGTGCAGTTTTGTTCACCTTATCTGAGGAAGGATGTTCTTGCCATGGAGAGAGTGCAGCGAAGATTCACCAGACTTGCTGTGTATGTACCTTTAAGAGAGAACTGTTTTACAGCTCCTGTATACTGCAGTACCGGCAGTGACCACACCTGTATATAAAGCCGGAGCAGGCTTCTGTACTTCAGTCTTGAGACTACTCTACCCCAGTAAATACCTGTTGATTGTTAAGTTACAGCATCCGTGTAGTTCTTGGGGAAACATCCTATTTAACGAATCACGGATCTAACAGTGGTGACGTGTGTCGATTCGAATCTACCTGCAACTCTGCATTTCCCTTCGAGGATTCGCTCCGGGAGGGCGGTGGAAGAAAGTCGAGGCCAGAAACACGGGCGTCGACCATGAGCAACCGCCCAGTCGTCCGGCAGAGAGTGAACATAGCAGGGGAGGCTGTGGAGAGCCGGGCTTGGTTCCCCAGCCACGACGATCAGCAACAGACTGACGACAGGTACAGCGCAGACCCTTCCCGGACAGCGGCGGCTGGAGCCGACCGACGGCAGAGAAAAAGCCGAGCAGCGTCGACGGGGTAAGGTAGAGGGTGAAGTGCACAGGGCGCAGCCGGGGGTTGAAAACCGAGTGGCGTCGAGGAAAAACAAAACAGAGAGAGAGAGGGTAAAGCAGCAGCTGGGTTCAGGACCGAGCGGCGGAAACGGGAAAGGCGCACAGAAAAAAAAAAAAACGCGCAGAGCACAGCCAGGGCTCAAGGGCTGAACAGTGTCCGTGGGGAGAAGAAGGGAGAGCGCGGGAGACGCCATTGAGCTGCAGAGAAGAAGGAAGAGCACGGGAGACGCCATTTTTAGAAGCCGCAGCGGAGAAGAAGGGTGAGCGTGGGAAGAAAGGAAAGCGCGGGAGATGCCATTTTGTGCCAGCGGAGAAGAAGGGAAAGCGTGGGAGATGCCATTTTTGACAGTTAAATCACACCCAGAGATGCCGAAGAGTGGCAGTATCTCTACGTTCGACAATGAAGTCAAAGATTGGGGGACATATGTGGAACGTATTGAGGTGTACTGCAGGGCGAATGAAGTGCCAGATGCGAGGAAAGCACTGGTTTTGTTAAATTCCATGGGTGCAAAAACATATGGGTTACTGCGAAACCTAATAACCCCAGAGAAGCCTGTGAATAAGAATTTCGAAAGCATAGTAGAAATCCTACAGGACCACTTAAACCCCACACCACTGCTGATAGCAGAACAATTTAAGTTCCATAAAAGGAACCAACACAAAGACAAAAGCAATGCTGAGCACTTAACGGAACTGCACAAGCTATCGGAACACTGCCAGTTTGGAGTGGGACTAGCAGATACGTTAAGTGACAAATTTGTGTGTGGGCTTCAAAGTGAAGGAACCCAGAAACGGCTTCTATCAGAAAAGGATTTTACGCTGGACAAGGCTTTCAGTATGGCAGTATTACACGAAGCAGCCGCAAGGGGCGCTGCAGAGATACAACGGAGACCGCAAGAATATGGCACCAATGAAATGTCCTATGGAACAGGGAAGTGTTATCGCTGCGGCAGAACAACACATGACCAGAAGGATTGTTGGTTCAAGGACCAAATGTGCAGACAGTGTGGAAAAGCAGGACACATAGCAAGAGTCTGCAGGTCTGGGAAGAAAACCAACAGCAAGAAATCTCCACAGGAGAAGTACAAAAAGGTACACAAGGTGATGGACAGTAGTTCAGACGAACAGAAAAGTGACACAGACTCCGGAAGCAAGGAGCTGGGTTGTCTGAAACTACATAAGGTAACCAAAATGGAGGATCACCAGACTATCTGGGTTACACTCAAGATAGACGGAGTCCAAGTGAAAATGGAATTGGACACAGGATCAGCCCTAACAGTCATAAACCAAAGGGACTACAAGCGGCTATTTTCACACATACCCTTGAAAGCTACAGAGATTGTTTTGAAGACGTACACGGGGCAAAATGTCTACCGCAAAGAAAAAATAAGGGTGAAAGTGATATACAAAGGCCAGGAAATACCTAAAATCGACTTATATGTATTGCCAGATGGAGGACCACCACTGCTACGACGTGAATGGATCCGGAAGATACAATTAGATTGGCATTCCATACAGGCACTGAAGGTTGAGGCCAAAAAGGATGACGACGTCACACCTGGACGACTGTCAAAAATGCTAACTGACGCAAAAGAAGTATTCCAGGAGGGACTTGGAACACTAAAAGGCATAACAGCAATGATTAAAATAGAGGAAAATGCAAGCCCAAAGTTTCTTAAGGCCAGACCAGTGCCTTATGCGATCAGACCAGCCGTCGAAGCAGAGCTGGAAGGGTTGGAATGTTCAGGAGTACTGTCCAAAGTAGACTGGAGTGAGTGGGCTACAACCATAGTTCCTGTAATGAAGAGGTCGTTGAGTAATACGCCTGGGGAACCAAAGAAGGTCCGCATCTGTGGGGATTTTAAGGTGACAGTGAACCCAGTCCTTCACACGGTACAATATCCGCTTCCACGAATTGAGGATATTTTCGCCTCGCTATCTGGAGGTAAACGCTTCACCAAAATTGATCTAGCCCAGGTGTACTTGCAAATGGAGGTAGAAGAAGCCTCGAAACAATACCTCACGATCAACACTCATAAAGGTCTCTATCAATACAATCGGCTGGTGTTCGGGGTAGCATCGGCTCCGGCTATTTTGCAAAGGGCGATGGATGAAGTCCTGCAGGGGATTCCAGGGACCCAGTGTTATTTGGACGAAATCCTGGTCACGGGCGAAAATGACAGTGATCACCTCGCCAACTTGGAGAAGGTGCTCACCAGATTAAAGGAATATGGGCTACGAGCTAATCGCCACAAGTGCGAGTTTTTCCAGAAGCAGATCTCGTATTGTGGCCACGTCATCGATGAAGAGGGGTTACATAAGTCCCCTGAAAATATTGAGGCGGTAGCCAAGGCTCCAACACCGGAAAATGTGTCACAACTGAGGTCGTTCCTCGGGCTGGTAAACTACTACCATAAGTTCTTACCAAATTTGTCCATGGTATTACACCCACTGAACACCCTACTGCAAAGAGGGGTGCCATGGAAGTGGAATGACGAACGTAGATGAGCTTTCCAGAAGTGCAAAGAATTGATCACATCAAAAGAGGTGTTGGCCCATTTCAACCCAGCACTACCAATTCGTTTGGCATGTGATGCATCACCCTATGGTATTGGAGCGGTGCTGTCGCACAAATTTCCAAACGGGTTGGAGAGGCCAGTAGCCTTTGCATCTCGGTCACTAACCTCAGCCGAGCGCAACTACGCCCAGATTGACAGGGAGGCCCTCAGCCTTGTATGGAGAGTAAAAAAATTCAACCACTATCTGCATGGGCAGAAGTTCACCTTGCTGACTGACCACCAACCACTTGTCTCCATCTTTAATCCTAAGAAGGGCGATCCAGTGATGACTGCACAACGGTTACAAAGGTGGTCCCTGTTTCTAGGGGCGAATCAATATGAAATAGAATATAAAGGCATGAAACAGCATGGAAACGCTGATGGGCTATCACGCCTGCCACTGCCTACTGTGGAGGAAGCACCAGCAGTGGACCCTATCGAGATATTTTATTCGTCAATAATTGAATGCTTGCCAGTAACGAACGCGGATGTAGAGAAGGAGACCCGCAATGATCCGACACTGTCTCGGGTATATAATTTGACGGTGAGGGGATGGCCAACACATGGCGACTCACTGTTGCCAGCATTCTCATCCAGAAGAGAACAGCTGTCAGTATGCCAGGGGACCTTGATGTGTGGATCCCGTGTGGTGATTCCACCCAAATTAAGGGAGAGAGTGCTAAATGAGCTTCATGAAGGTCATCTGGGAGGGGTGAAAATGAAAAGCCTTGCTAAGGCTTATGTGTGGTGGCCGGGGATCGATCAACAAATCGTGGACCTAACCAAGAGCTGCTCAGAATGCCAGAAGTTCCAAAATGCACCACCACATGCCCCTCTACACCCATGGGAGTGGCCCTCCTCTCCATGGCAACGGGTGCATATTGATTTTGCTGGTCCATTCATGGACTCAATGTTCTTAATAGCAGTGGATGCTCACTCGAAATGGCCTGAGGTGATAAAAATGTCCTCAACTACTACAGAGAAACGATTGCAGTCCTACGGACCATATTTGCCAGGAACGGCTTGCCAGAGCAGATTTGCTCTGATAATGGACCACAGTTTGTGTCCGAAGAGTTTCGAAAATTTATGAGAAGGAATGGGGTAAGGCATTACACATCCGCCCCGTATCATCCAGCCACAAATGGATTGGCTGAGAGGTTCGTACAAACCTTTAAAAAGGCGATAAAGGCCATGTGCGATGATGAAATTCCAGTACAGCATAAGGTGGACAATTTCCTATTAGCCTACAGAAATGCGACACATGCAGTTACCAACCAAACCCCAGCCATGATGTTCTTTAACCGAAGGTTGAGATATCGTCTGGATTTGCTCAGACCCAATGTGCGAAGAAATGTTGAGGATAAACAAATCCAGCACATCAATGAGAAGCCGACAAGGAGCTTCAATGTAGGACAACCAGTCTTGGCCCATGACTACCGAACAGAGAAATGGCAACCCGGAACGATATGCACAAGGCAGGGGCCATTAATGTACACAGTGGATGTCGGGGAGAACATTGTGAGATGCCACGTCGATCAGATCTTAGCGTCAAAGGAACGAGTCAACCCCATGGCTCGAGTACCTGAGGATGAACCCGACATACCGGTAGCATCTACCTCCGAACCAGTAGCAGTGGCAACCAATGAACTAACTGACGAAAAGTGGCCAGAATCGCCTCCGCACCAAGAACAAGAACCTCAGGAAAGGCGCTATCCAGAAAGGATCAGGAAGCCGCCCCAAGGCTGAATCTATAAATGGACTATTTTCAGTTAATGTTACATGTTAAAAATGTTAATTGTTAAATGACTGTTATGGTACTGTTAATCTAAAAGGGGAGGAATTGTTGTGTATGTACCTTTAAGAGAGAACTGTTTTACAGCTCCTGTATACTGCAGTACCGGCAGTGACCACACCTGTATATAAAGCCGGAGCTGGCTTCTGTACTTCAGTCTTGAGACTACTCTGCTCCAGTAAATACCTGTTGATTGTTAAGTTACAGTCTCCGTGTAGTTCTTGGGGAAACATCCTATTTAACTAATCACGGATCTAACAAGACTGATACCTGGGATGGCAGGAATGACGTATGAGGAGAGATTGGGTCGATTAGGCTTATATTCGCTAGAGTTTAGAATAATGCGAGGGGATCTCATTGAAACATAAAATTCTAACAGGACTAGACAGACTAGATGCACGAAGGATGTTCCCGATGGCGGGGGAGTCCAGAACCAGGGGTCACAGTCTAAGGATAAGGGGTAAGCCATTTAGGACTGAGATGAGGAGGAATTTCTTAAACCAGAGAGTGGTGAACCTGTGGAATTCTCTACCACACAAGGCAGTTGAGGCCAATTCATTAAATATATTCAAAAAGGAGTTAGATATATTTCTTAGGGCTAAAGGGATCAAGGGATATGGGGAGAAAGTAGGGACAGGGTACTGAATTTGGATGATCAGCCATGATCTCATTAAATGACGGAACAGGCTCGAGGGACCGAATGGCCTACTCCTGCTCCTATCTTCTATGTTCCTATGACTTGCAAGGCTCCATTAATGGTTTAATTATGTACTGGTAGTCCTGTTTGGCAGAATATTGTTCACTTTTCACATCATGGATCAAGGTTTGCAGTCTGCTCTTGATTTAGTTTAAGTGAAAATTGGGATGGATTTATAACCTTTATTGTACATTGCCTTTGTTAATGTAAAGGCTGATGTCTTGTTCACGTAATAAGACACAGTCTCATCTATGATGTAATCATGTTAGTCTAAAGTGTTTTTGGATATAAAGTTATTGAGAGACATAGTTACTCAATTTTGTGTCCCAGACACAATTATCAATGGGGCATCTAGGACTTTGGTGAACGACGGGACCAGCAGTGTATCTCCTTAACCAATGAGTTTAAGGATTGACAATGAAGCAGAGGAACTGGGATGTGCAAAATAGGAATTAGAGTTAAATGATGTACAGAAAGAAAAATAAAGAGAGGGACAAATGATTGGATAAAGAGAGAGAGAAAAGAGAGAGAGAAAGGAGAAGTAAGAAAAAAATGTAAACATTTTAAATTTTAACTATCACTAAGAACCATTTACTACCTACAGAAATGAGACTCCACAGTTTCAATTGTTTCCTTTCTGGGCTGGAAAGGTTGAGTGGCATTGCAGGAATATAAATCTCATCACTCAAAGGGTCCTTACACTGTTAAGTACTAGCCCTAACTTTCTGTGGCTAGTTTAATTAGTAATTACAGCGCAAATGCAGCATATTCTTGAAACTCACGGGTGAGGTTGACAGTAAATGCCATTCTCGTGAGGCCAATGGCGGGGTGGCGCTAATCGCCTAGCAATTTGTGACGATTCGCAACCCACGGCTTGTCTCTTCCTTCCAGCTCTCACTTCCAGCAATTGGTGACGCAAAGAAATTTTCGAGCTAAAGTTTGAGGGAAAAGTCTAACTAACAGGGCACGCCACAAGATGCCCCCCACTCCAGCAAACCCTGGGCCGCTGGGAATGGCCAATTCCATGTTAATGATCATCCTCTGCAACATTACGTGCATTGAACTTGGGAGGTTAGGAATTTCCAAGGCACAGACTTGAACAAGGTGCACCTCATAAATGTGATAATTTTGACTTATAGTGTTCTGAATTGAGAATGACTCCCGACTTTGCCATTCTGTTTTTATCCCTTTTTGAAAAGAATTCAGCATCCAATGGGCAGCAGTTTTTAACAAACTTACTAGATTGGTGGTGTTACTTAGTGAGAGCTCTTGATTATTTCCATCATATGCTCCTGCAAGAGGTGATGATGTTTCCCTGGCTGGGGAGTCCAGAATCAGGGGTCATAGTCTCAGAATAAGGGGTCTGCCATTTAGGACTGAGATGAGGAGAAATGTCTTTACTCAGAGGGAGGTGAATCTTTGGAATTCTATACCCCAGAGGGCTGTGGAGGCTCAGTCATTGAGTATATTCAAGATGGAGATCGATAGATTTGTGCATATTAAGGGAATCAAGGGATATGGGGATAGTGCGGGAAAGTGGAGATGAGGCAGAAGATCAACCATGATCTTATTGAATGGCGGAGCAGGCTCGAGGGGCTGAATGGCCGACTCCTGCACCTATTTCTTAATTTTTATATGACTTATTCATTTAGGTGTAGAATTGATGATTTATTTGTTTTTCCATTAATTATTAATTTATTGATTTTAAAATCAACACTCTTGGTTGTTTCTGTTACTATGAACTCACTTTATCATTTATTGAAATCAGGAAATATGAATTGATTAAGTCCTTTCAAGCTTCAATTGATTATTAATAGTAAGAATGTGCTTATTCAAGGATTCACAGCTATATAGCTAGTAATCATTAGCAACTGCAATTTATACAATCTTGTACTGATTTATTGATATATTACCCACAGCATTCTAATAAGTAAAGGTGACTTGAAATATTATTGATTCAGTTAACGAGTTGATGGAAACAAGAGATGTCTCCTTTACTGGAATGACTGCCCAAGGTAAGTTGTGGATATGGAATGTATTCAATGACAACAACATCTTGCATTTATATAGCGCCTTTAAAATAGTAAAACGTTTCAAGGCGCTTCACAGGAGCGTTATCAGACAAAATTTGACAGCAAATCAAAGAGGAAGATATTAGAATCATAGAAATTTATGGCACAGAAGGAGGCCATTCGGCCCATCGTGTCTGTGCCGGCCGACAAAGAACTCTCCAGCCTAATCCCACTTTCCAGCTCTCGGTCCGTAGCCCTGTAGGTTATGGCACTTCAAGTGCATATCCAAGTAGGGCAGGTGGCTATAATCTTGGCCAAAGAGGTATGTTTTAAGGAACGTCTTAAAAGCGGAGAGAGAGACGGAAAGGGTTAGAGAGGGAATTCCAGTACTCGTGCATTTGAACCAAGGTAAGCTGGGGACCGTGGTCCTTAGGTTCCCTATTACTTATGGTTTAGATGAAATATGGTGCCTAAGTCTGCACAAATGTCTCATGGTTGGCCTTAACAAGCAACATCTATTTTTTCTTCTTCACATTAATTTCCATTAATACCTTTTTTAAGACTGGAGCTGTAACATCAGGGCAAACAGATAGTAGGTCTGTGGCCTCTTTCCACCAGCCTTGCCCCCCATTTGCATGTATTTCTTTCGATCTTAACATTAACACACAGAGGGAAATATCCACCTTAACGATTAAATGTAAATGAAAATAAGCTCGCGTTACACTGTGTCTGAAAGTTACCACACTGTTACTTTATAGGCCCAGAACTTCGGGTCTCCACGGGTGAGTACGCACGGGGTACTCACTCGTAGGCCCAATGGAAGTGCCGGTTTCCTGCATGCACTGCGCATGCGTGGGAAACCGGCACTTCCATTCCCCTGAAAGAAGGGGTTCAGAGGTCGAACGCGTGCGCGGGAGAGGCTGCGCGTACGCATCGAACTTTGGTTCTTTTTGCAGGTTTTCCCGGGAGGGTAAGTCTCCAGAAGTTACACATATAAAAAGCAGGCACAAGGCCTGCTTTCAACAAGGTAAGTGGTGAATTAATTAAAATTAAAACATTTTTCCCACAGGTTTATTATTTTTAAATAATTTAAAGCAAGGTAAGTGTATGTTTAGCTCCGTTAGAAAATAAAATTATTTTTTTCAAAAATTTAAATTATTGCTTAAAATAGTTATTTCATGTAATTTATAGTTTATTTTAAAAATGTGATTAAAAAAAAAATTATTTGAAGATTTAGTGATGTTTTGGGGCCCGTAGTATTTATAAGTTCAAACTTATGAATGGGCATTCCCTGCTCCGATTGGCTCTCCATGGCCCACGTGATCCCAGGGGACGCATCGAACTAACTGCGCCCCTGGGATGTGCAAGCACTACGTGCCGGCAGTTGGAGCAGGCCCAGGATCGGAATTCCACGGGGGCCCACAGCTCAACAGCCGGCGCGCAAGGTAAGTGCAGGTCGGGGGCTTACACCCGCGGGAAGCCCCCGACCCGAATTTCTGGGCCATAATCTCCGACAGCAGTTATCTTGTAAGTATCATGTTAGAACAGTACATGTAGAGTGTGATATGCAGTCAGCAGACCAGTTAATATACCCATCGCATATCCAACAGATACTTGTAATGATACGAATAAAGCTGATTAGTGCTACCCATTGATCAATGATAGGTTTTAAAGATATATATAAAAAAAGCATCATGTGCTTTGAGAGGAGAGCTAACAGTTTGAAATAAAGCATGAGACATGCTGTAGAGTGTTCTTCTGAGTATTGTTAAAATAGACTCCGAGCTATCACAGCGCTGAGGTCAGCGACGAAACTGCACATGCGTGATTGGAAGAATGCGCAGAGCCATGCATCCCAGGCACAGGCAGACACATCCGCTTTCTCATAACACCGTAAAGAATCCATGCCAAGTTTGAAGAGTCTCCAGAAGGTTTGTTGGGCCGCCTGGGTGCTTCTAAACTCTGCTCTGCACTGGGCAGCAGTCTCCTGGACTGGGCCTAATGCCGCTTGTCTTTGGTACACTTGAGGGTCAGATCCCCACCCGATTGCTGAGTTTTCCTATTCTTCTGACATTGATGCCAAGTGGTTTTTTGCATGCAAACGCAGCAGCGTCGCTCCACAGTTAGAATGACCTTTGCTAATACAACTTTCTCAAAATGTAATTTTGGTAAACTTCTAAGATATAAACCTCTGAAGGAGATAAAGAGAATTGTACAGAAGATTATGGTATCAAACCAGCTTAAAACGCTCCAATCTTGCATTTTTTGATTTTGTGCAGAACTGCTGCACAATCCTTTTTATTACCTTTGGTATTAAAAATTCCCAGATAATTTTCTGCAGATTTGTCGCACTCAAGGACAACAGAAACAGATAGAAGCAGGAAACAGATTATTATTTTATAAGGAGCTTAAAGCAAGATATTATTAATTTATGGTATACTGCACTCCTTCTGCATCAATAAAAATGTCCAAATGCAACAAGCTATATTAACACATTTTCCTTTGAAAAGTTGACACTGAAAATGAGATATTGGGAAATGAAAATAACTTACTGTACAATTTAAATATGCTTTGCAGTGCATAATGCAACACATACATTATGCAATGATGTACTGGAAAACATGATAATTCAAATGGATTAAGATATGTTACTCAGCCCCAGTGTAATAAAGGAATCTGGAAGTTAATACTGTGTCATTATTTCTGTCCCTCGGTCCTCATTAATTATGAATGTTGATTGTAGTTAGAATATATCATACTAAATATATTAAGTTGATAAAATGAAACCTACTACTTTATTTTTTTCAAGTAGAAGAGGCAGTGGAGTCAATTCTACTCTCCTTGGGTATAGGGTCATAAACTTCAATTATTCCCTATTCCAGAACAGGGGTGGTGGGGGGCGGAATTCCATAGCACTGAAAAACGGGCACGGCCACTGTGATGTGCAATATGCCTACACCAATTCGAGGAGTGCATGCAGCAGGTCAACTTTGTGCTGTCTGCTAATTATAAAGATTGTAGCACACAGACGTGCGCTGAACGTGCTGCCGACAGGCCAAAGTTCGCGATGCTCGAGGCTAGCTTTTCTTAAAGCTAACCTGCACGTCTTAAAGGTAGTCTGCACCGCTGGAAGGTGAGCTGCCTTCTCCTGATCAAAAATGGTAAAAGTGCTCCAGCACGAACCCAAATGGCTCAACAGGCCAGGAAAAGGGCACCCAGGTTATCGGACGCAGCACTCAAGCTTTGTGCAAGGGGTCAACACTGGAAGAATGGTCCTCTAGCTACAAGGGGCCAGGAGGCCCTCCAAAAAGAAGGATGTGGGACCAGATCACCCTTTCCCTCACCACAACCCTACCCTTGTGTCTCCCTCATTTCAAAATATCCAGCCTGCCCAGCCAGAGGTTGACCAAGAGGAGGGAGGAGAATGAAGAAGAAGAAGAAACACCATCACTTAATTTCACACTCCCAGCCACCAGCTGCTCCTGCAAGGCCATCTGCAGCATCCCCCACTGAAAGTCAGCAGCCTTCCAGCAGCCATGCTGCAGCCACTGGGGTAGCTCTGCGTAGCAGCACAACATAGGCAAAGGCAGATGCAAGACGCAATACGTAAGGGAATGCACAAGATTGCTCAGTTGATTTTTTGATGTAATATTGGATACCTATATGGATAAAGTTGGATTGGAAAGTTTGCTTTGTGGTGGCTTTTATTTCAGCATTGTGGCCAAGAGGACGCTGTGATGGTCAGTAACAGAGGGAAGGTAAGGTGTGGGACAAATGTTGAAAGGGAAATTGGGGTCGTGTTCACTTGTACCGCAGGTGGATGATTTGATCCTGGATATCCCAGCCAGAAAGGGACTGTCTGGGTTGCCTCCTTCCTTCCTCTTCCTCCTATTCTTCTCTTCCTCTTCTGCTTCTTCCTTTTCTGCTTCTTCCTCTTCTGCTTCTTCCTCTTCTGCTTCTTCCTCTTCTGCTTCCTCCTCTTCTGCTTCCTCCTCTTCCGCTTCTTCCTTTTCCTCCTCCTCCGCCCTCTGGGAGCAGGTTGTCGCCTTTGCTGCCTCTGCTCCCTCTCCAAGTCATGCTGCAGCCCAAGGAAGGCTGCAACTGGAGCCCCCAGGGCTGGGAGCAAGTGGTGTTCTCAGAGGCCTTCCTTTAAGAGCCAAAGCCTTGCAAATGTCCAGCAGCACTCCCTGCACTCCCTTCACACATTAACAACTTTTTAAATGTCTTACACCAAGCCACTACTAAAATAAAATGTAAAGAAACGAGTGCAGAAGCAAAAACCTAAACTTAGCTGAAAGTTGCGTGTGTCTCCTTAAGAAGTGCTGATAGGGGGTCCGTCGTACAGCTGAATGCACATTCTGCTGTGTACGCTTTGGAGAGGGCATTAAAGGATGTGGCGATGTCCAAAATAGCAGGTCGTGCATCAATTCAGTGTTGCACGCTGATTGACGTCAAAATCTAACATATTTCCATATCTGGAGCGAGCGCAGGCAACAGCAGTGCTGCCGACCTGCCCAAAATGGTGGCCATTGCGTTCCGCAATGGACGTGGATGGCAGTGAGGCAACCTCCATTTTTTCACCCAAACCAGCCTGATCAGCCGGCGCTAATGGGCCGAATTTCACGGCCATGGTCTTTATGAACTACCGTCTCCTGAAAGAATTATGCAGAAGCTACAGGTGAGAATTCTGTTCCATTTGGATCTGTCGTTCCAGTGTAACTAAAGCCAAAGTCTTGTCTTACTGAATGACTTCTTAGTTAGCTGTGTACGTGAATGAAACAGAAGCACCACAGAAATCTTATCCACCTTGACGATTAAAGATCGGGCAGCATCGTTAACATTGAACCACTCACCTCTTACCAGAAATATACAAACTTGACAGGTGCATAACCAGAAAAATCTCATCATCTCTTTCTGCTGTTAAATTAACAGTGAACGTTTGGATGGTCACGCATGAGGAGACTGGAGGCCGCATTGCAAACTCCTGGAAAAGAGGGAAGAGTCTGTGTAATTGAATACATACGCTGCCACGCCCAGCAAAAAACTAAACAGCTTTCAATCAGCCCAATAGTTCTTTTGTTAATGATGTACCAAAGAATGAGTTCAGTGTGGCACTGAGCCAGACAGATCGCAGCTTGTATCCTAGTTCCCCGCTCAGCAGCTGAAACATTGCCGTTGGCTTCAGCGTCCCAGAGTTAGAGAGAGAGAAAAGTGCTAGTTCGTCTTCCAACACTTCACTGCTCTCCTTTTATCTTGTTGGAAGATGTGCTCAGGTAGCCCCAGGTTAGAATAGGATGGCACTCAGCCAGGATGCCCTGACTAGCAAGTAGCTTACTAGCACACACAGTACAAGATGCCCATGTGTGAAAAGCACTCGATGGTTCTTGGCACCTTTGTTGTCATGCATCCAATTAGCCATGGCAAACCATTACCTGACATTTAGCATAACAGGAGGAAAACTTTGAAGTGAAACTGGAAAAATGTTGGGCCCCTGCAAAAGAATGAATTCTATCCCAGTGGCAATGGTAAGCACCCTCACAAAAAAAGTATTTGGTTCACTTGGTTCTTGTTGTGAAGGTAAAGAAATGTTTGCGTCAATTTAACTACTATAACATCAAGCATAAGCAATAAGGTGATGCACTTCAACACAAAATATGTTGTTATCTAATGCGTTTACACCCAAAGAGGTTTTATCAAAGTAGGTGCCTGTTTAACAGGAACAAGCTGGCCTGAACTCAGACGTGCCCATCTGTGCCAAATTCATGTCTTTGGCAAATCCACTCAAAACAGGTATCGAACAAAAAGCAAAAAAAAAACTGCTGCCACTGCACAACACGTCAATTAATATCTGTGGAGAGAACAGAGAAGCTAATATTTCAGGTGCAGACTCTTCATCAGTTCTGAAGAAGGGTCACCATGAGTTCAGAAGTCGGGTCATTATTAGCAGTGCTGTCTGACTCAAGTCACAAAGAGTAGCCATTTTATGTTGTTACAGATTGTAGAGTGGATGCTGGTTCAATGTCTTAGGACTGACGGGCAGAATATAGCTTGCAACTTCTTGCCCGAAATGGGCTAATAGTGGAACTTACTGCTGTGGTGAAAAACACAACATTTGACGATTTATTTTTAAATGATTTCATTTAGTGGTGCATTCTGGGTTATCAGATGGGGAGAAAAGCCAAGTGTTCTACTGAAAAGTTTGAATTGTGTTTTTTAATCAAAGTGGCTAAAACATTACCTGTGGTCCTTTGTCTTTTTGGAAAAAATTATTCTCTGTTCTAGTTGCAGAATTGTATTCAATTCTAAATTACAAGCTTGGAGGCACAGCTTAATGTATTTTCAATAATCTGACTTTCATTATTGGTTCATTTTTTTTTACCCTGGTTCAATATCAAGCTTTTGATCTGTAGGCTAATTTAGAAATGGAACCATTATCCAAATGACTGCATAAAAGTGAAATAGTCTTCTTCAAAAATGATTTGGATAAAAATTAAAAGATTCAGACCGAAGATAGTAGACGGTTACACAGAAAGGTACAGAGTTGAAAAAAGACCTTTATGATCCATTTAGCTGGTTCCAAATTTACAAAGTACCATACAATGCTGTATGTCATAACTCTCAATTGCCCCTTTTACCAAAAAAAATGTAATAGTTCCCTCTTGAACTGAGCAGTCCGTTTCATACATTCTGCAACCTCTGTGTATGACAGTTAAATCTAAACCTGTCTGCTCAATCTCTTTTGTTAATGAAGGAGTTCAAGGTGCATGACTTGTCAAAGCTACTGTACAATAACGTTAATTTTAATAAATGAATGGCAAAATTTTCCTCTGTGTGTCAGTTGAAATTTATAAAAACTAGCCGTGTGTAAATGTGAGTGAACGGATGAACAATGCCTGTAGGAAACTGTGATATCCGAGTGGTAAGGTCAGAAACTGAGAGAAGTGAGATATTAGGAACAAAACCCAACTGTTTATTACACGGTGTCGCAGAGAAACATCTCTTACAGGCTGCAAGCAAAGCACACCCAATTCTAACTGCACGATGGCAAGATGGAGGATTCACCCCTGAGTCATACCCATAATGCAATGCCACTTTACCGTATAACCTGGTGTACCAGGACATTGAGTACATGACCCATTACCTTAAATACTGGTGAATGTGAAACCTTACTCTTTGGCTCCATCTGGTGGATAACTTAAACATTACATCCCAGATTACTATAGAAACAATATTGGAAGAGGGACACTGTTAGAGAGATGGAAGTAAGCGGTCTTTGTGATGGAGAGAATGTGGGGTCATAAACTCAGCTTGGGGTCGAACATGATGCCGAGGTTGCGAACAGCCTGTTTCAGCCTGAGACAGGGAGGGGATAGAGTAAGTAATGAGGGTGTGGAGTTTGTGTTGGGGGCCAAAAATATTGGCGCATAATTTGCTGTCAAAATAACAGTGAGGCTAATAGCGCTCACCCTTACTTATGCGCAACTGCTACAGCAACTTCAGGCGAGGGCAGATGCGTGGTTAAATGCAGAAATCCAAAAGTTGCTGTCCAAGATGCCATTAGCTCCGCGAAAGTGGCATTATGCGGTCTAGCTCGCCTTTGAAATGCATTGAATGGCGTGAGGATACTGTACTTGTGCGGTAGATACGAACTAAACTCGCCACAGAAAGTTAGAGCTGGTCTGAAATGACGCAAGGATCCCGTCTTGGAGCCATTTTAGGTGCGCACATGTAATTAGAGTATTTTCACATATAGCTTTTTGACATCACAGCATAATTATGTATAGTTTCAAACTCTGCATTTGAACATGTTTATTAGGCGTCATGAATTTTAAAAAACTTATATGCTCAGTAACAATGAGGGAAAATCAATAAAGGAAAGGAGAAACACAGGTAGAGCAGCAAAGAAAGGTCAAACAACTTGAATACAAAAATAAAATAGTTACTGTAATGTATGTACCTTTAAGAGAGGAACTATCTTTTACAGCCCCTGTATACTGCAGTACCAGTAGTGACCACACCTGTATATAACACCGTGTAGTAATTTGTACAGTTAGTTCCAGCATACCCTCTGTTCAGTAAACACCTGTTATTACCGTTCTCCTGCAGTCCGTGTGTTATTGATACACGGACACTACAGTGGCGACGAGCAGGTTCAAACTCACCTGCATTACTGCATCACCTCACGGGGATCCATCCCTGAAAAGAAGCTTCTTGGGGGTCGAAGCCAGAGCAACGGGCGTCGACCGTGGGCAACCGCCCAGTGATCCATCGGAGTTCAGAGAATCGCAGGGGAAGCTGTGGAGAGCCGGGCTTGGTTCTCCAGTCAAGGTGTCCCAGCAAATCAGGCTGGTAGCAGGTAGTGCGCTGACCCTTCCCGGACTGCGGCGGGCTAGAGCTCGATCGAGCGGCTCTGCAAGGGGGCCGAGCAGCATTGTCGGGAAGAAAAAGAGAGAGAGAGGGTGGAGCGCACAGGGCGCGGCCGGTGCTCAAGCGCCGGGCAGCGTTAAAGAAAATAAAAAAGGGGGAAGGAAAAGAGACACGCAGTGGACAGCGTCGAAGAAGAATAAAACTAAGAAAATTAATTAACAAAAGAGAGATGCGCAGAAAGCCACGGGGCGCCGCCATTACAATTTAGAACGCTAGGAGCAGCATTGGCAGCAGGGGGAAGAAGGAAAAGCGCGGGAGGCGCCATTTTAATCCATTGGGGAAGAAGGAAAAGCGCGGGAGGCGCCATTTTAAACCACCCAAGATGCCGAAGAGTGGCAGCATCACTGCTTTCGACAACGAAATAGAAGACTGGACCACGTATGTGGAAAGAATTGAAGTGTACTGCAAGGCAAATGAGGTGGCCGATGAAAAGAAGGCGTCGGTGTTATTGAATTTGATGGGCGTGAGAACGTACGGCCTATTGCAGAATTTAATTACCCCAGCTAAACCAATGGAGAAAAGCTTTGAAGAGATTGTCAATATCTTACAGGAACATCTAAACCCTACACCGCTGCTGATAGCAGAAAGATTCAAGTTCCATAAAAGAAACCAGCACAAAGACGAGAGTAATGCTGACTATCTTACGGAACTACGCAAGTTATCGAAACACTGCCAGTTCGGAGCAGGACTTGCAGATACCTTAAGGGATAAGTTTGTCTGCGGGCTCCAGAGTGAAGGAACCCAGAAATGATTACTTTCGGAAAAGGACCTGACGCTAGAACAGGCTTTCAGCGTTGCAGTATCCTACGAAGCAGCAGCACGGGGAGCTGTGGAAATACAACAGAAACCGCAAGAATATAGCACCAATGAAATGGCATATGGCGCAGAAAAGTGCTATCGCTGCGGCAGAACAACCCATGACCAGAAGGATTGCTGGTTTAAGGACAAAGTATGCAGGCAATGTGGAAAAGTGGGACACATAGCACGAGTCTGCAGGTCGGGAAAGAAAACCAACACTAAAAGAACTACAGGAAACTTTGAGCTATCCGGAAGTTGAACGTCCGGCAACTTTGATCTAACAGCAGTGATCAGCAGCCGTTTTGGTTAGGTATTTTTTTCTCCTAGCATTCTTTTCACAGGCAGGCTCTGGAAAGCGTCTTTGTCGCTTAGCAACAGCTTCAGAGACCCTTCCAAGCTATTGGGCTGAGTGTTTACAAGCTGTTGCTGAGCAACAGTGTTTGTGGTCAGACACGGCAGGCTCTAGAAAGCGTCTCTCTAGCTTAGCAACAGCTTCAGAGACGCTTCCAAGCCACGGGCCGAGTGTTTACAAGCTGTTGCTGAGCAACAGTGTTTGTGGTCAGTTACTGCAATGAAAAGCTCCAATCTGATAACATTGACGCTGGTCTATCCGGAGCTTTTAAAAAAACGGCAGTAGCTCGGTCCCATGGGTGCCGGATAGCACAAAGTTTCCTGTACTAAGGAAAAGTACAAGAAAGTACAAAAGATGACGGACAGTAGTTCAGAAGATCAGAGGAGTGATAATGACTCCGGGAGCAGGAGACTAAGTTGTCTAAAGTTACACAACGTGATCATAAAGGAGGACCACCAAACCATTTGGGTCACCCTCATGATAGCAGGGTCCCAAGTAAGGATGGAATTGGACACAGGATCAGCCCTAACAGTCATGAATCAATGAGACTACGAGCGGCTATTCTCACACATACCCTTGAAGGACACGTCCATTGTCTTGAAGACATATACGGGGCAAAAAGTCTACCCCAGAGGAAAAATAAGGGTGCCCGTTAAATACAACGGCAAGGAAACACAGAAACTGTATATATATATACTACAAGATGGAGGACCACCATTATTGGGACGTGAATGGATCCAAAAAATACAATTGGATTGGCATTCCATTCAGGCGCCAACTGTGGCTGACAAAAAGGATGACGACGTCACACCTGGACGACTGTCAAAAAATTCTAACTGACGTGAAAGAGGTGTTCCAGCAAGGAATTGGGACTCTAAAAGGCGTAACGGCAATGATAAAAATTGAAGATAATGCAAACCCAAAAATTTTTAAGGCCAGACCGGTACCGTATGCGATCCACCCAGCCGTCGAAGCAGAGATCGAGAGTCTGGAGCATTCGGGTGTGCTGTCCAAGGTGGACTGGAGCGAGTGGGCCACACCCATTGTTCCTGTAATGAAGAAATCATTGAGCAGCACGCCTGGGGAGCTGAAGAAGGTTCGCATCTGTGGGGCCTTTAAGGTAACTGTGAACCCAGTCCTTCACACAGTACAATATCCACTTCCGCGGATAGAAGATATTTTCGCCTCACTATCTGGAGGGAAACGCTTTAGGAAGATTGATCTGGCTCAAGCGTATCTACAAATGGAGGTAAAAGAAGCATCTTGAAAATACCTCACGATAAACACTCACAAAGGTCTTTACCAGTACAACCGACTGGTATTCGGGGTAGCATCAGCTCCGGCTATTTGGCAGAGGGCAATGGAACAAGTCCTGCTAGGGATCCCGGGGACCCATTGTTATTTGGACGACATCCTGGTTACGGGCGAAAATGACAGTGAACACCTTGCCAACCTGGAGCAGGTGCTCACTAGATTACAAGAATATGGGCTACGAGCCAACCGCCCCAAATGCAAGTTTTTCAGGAAACAAATCTCGTATTGTGGCCACGTGATTGATGAAGAGGGGTTACATAAGTCCCCAGACAAGATTGAGGCAGCAGTCAAGGCTCCAGCACCGGAAAATGTTTCGCAACTGAGGTCGTTCCTCGGGTTGGTGAACTACTACCATAAGCTCTTGCCAAATTTGTCTACAATTCTGCACCCACTGAACGCCCTGCTGCAAACTGGAGTAGCATGGAAATGGAGTGATGAGTGTAAGCGTGCCTTTCAGAAATGTAAATGCCTAATCACTTCAAAAGAAGTATTGGCCCACTACAATCCAACACTACCAATTCGGTTGGCATGTGATGCGTCTCTCTATGGCATTGGAGCGGTGCTGTTGCACAAATTCCTTGACGGTTCAGAGAGGCCAATAGCCTTTGCATCACGCTCGTTAACCTCAGCCGAGTGTAACTACGCCCAGATTGACAGGGAGGCCCTCAGCCTGGTGTGGGGGGTGAAGAAGTTCAATCACTATCTGCACGGGCAGAAATTCACCTTACTGACTGATCATCAGCCTCTTGTCTCCATTTTTAACCCAAAGAAGGGCGTTCCGGTGATGACGGCGCAACGGCTGCAAAGATGGTCCCTTTTACTAGGGGCACATCAATACGACATAGAGTATAAGGGCACGAAACAGCATGGAAATGCTGATGGGCTGTCGTGCCTGCCGCTGCCTACGGTGGAGGAAGCACCTGCAGTGGACCCTGTTGAGATATTCCATTCGACCATAGTCGAATGTCTACCTGTTACAAACTCAAGTATAGAGAAGGAAACCCGAAATGACCCGACACTCTCTCGGGTCTATGATTTGACGGTGAAGGGATGGCCAGCACATGGCGATTCATTGTTGCCAGCATTCTCGCCAAGGAGAGAACAGCTGTCAGTGTGCCGGGGGACCTTCATATGTGGATCCCGAGTGGTAATTCCATCCAAGTTGAGAGATAGAGTGCTCAATGAGCTTCATGAGGGTTATCTGGGAGGGGTAAAAATGAAAAGCCTAGCCAGGGCATTTGTGTGGTGGCCGGGAATCGATAAAGAAATCGAGGAAATGAACAAGAGATGCACAGGATGCCAGAAAGTCCAAAACGCTCCACCACAGGCTCCGCTACACCCATGGGAGTGGCCCTCATCTCCATGGCAATGGGTACACATTGATTTTGCTGGTCCATTTATGGACTCAATGTTTTTAATTGCCGTGGATGCACATTCGAAATGGCCAGAGGTCATCAAAATGTCCTCCACCACCACGGAGAAAACTATTGCAGTCCTACAGACCATCTTCGCCAGGAATGGCTTGCCAGAACAGATTTGCTCCGACAATGGACCACAGTTTGTGTCTGAGGATTTCTGGAGGTTTTTGAGGAATAATGGGGTAAAGCATTACACATCCGCCCCATATCATCCAGCCACAAATGGATTGGCTGAGAGGTTTGTTCAAACCTTTAAAAAAGCAATAAAGGCGATGTATAACGACAGCATACCACTGCAACACAAGGTTGATAATTTCTTGTTTGCTTACCGGAATGCGACACATGCAGTCACCAACCAAGCTCCAGCCATGGTGTTCTTTAACCGAAGGTTAAGATGTCGCCTGGATTTGCTCAAACCAAACATAAGACGAGATGTTGAGAATAAGCAATTCCAGCACATCAATGAGAAGCCAACCAGGAGCTTCAATATAGGGCAACCAGTCTTGGCCCACGACTACCGAACAGAAAAATGGCAGCCAGGAACGATATGCACACGGCAGGGACCACTAATGTACACAGTGGATGTTGGAGAGAGCATCGTGAGACGCCATGCTGACCAGATTCTAGAGTCACAGGAACAAGTCAAACCCACACCACGATCATACGCACCTGGTGATGAACCCGAAGTACAGATTGCGTCTACCTCAGAATCAGTGGTATTGGAAGCTGACGAACCAACCAATGACAATGAGCCAGAATCGACTCCGCCGCAAGAACAGGATACTCGAGAAAGGCGCTATCCAGACAGGATCAGGAAGCCTCCTCAAAGATTGAATTTATAAATGATTACTTTCAGCTGATGTATATAGTACAAAGACAATTGTAATTGTAATTAGTTATTATTTAATTGTTAAATGAATGTTATGTACTGTTTATCTAAAAGGGGAGGAATTGTAATGTATGTACCTTTAAGGGAGGAACTATCTTTTACAGCCCCTGTATACTGCAGTACCAGTAGTGACCACCCCTGTATATAACACCGTGTAGTAATTTGTACAGTTAGTTCCAGCATACCCTCTGTTCAGTAAACACCTGTTATTACCGTTCTCCTGCAGTCCGTGTGTTATTGATACGCGGACACTACAGTTACAATATTTTTTTAAATTTGTACCCTATGGATAACAAACCATTCTTAAATTAGAAGCAAACATGATAAATTCAATAGAACTAGATTTGAAGTTTCAGAGTTTGCTATTATGGTTTATACTGATAATTATTGTGCTGGCACTGTTTTATACTTGTAATGATGTATTTGAACAATTTAAACAGGCAAACCTTGAGATTCTTGGTTTTCCATGAAGAAGAATGAAATATAAATACATGAATGTGTTCACAGTCACTGTCGAGGAGAAGGAACAAACTCGTCCCCTGTGTATTTGGATGGCAATAATAGCTTGACCTTGATGAACAGCTTCTCCTCAGAGCAACTCTTCAAGAATTTGCTGCATGTTTATTCAACCATGGTGTGCCACAGCCATGAGCCAAAATTACATCTCATAAATACATATTTATTCAAATGAATTCCGTGCAGTCTTATCAAACACTAGCCCAGTATGTGAATGGTTGATATTCCAACAGTTAATTGGCCAGCTTATTCATTTTCCTCACTTTCTAATGTGGAGAAGCAAATAATTAAGGGGGGGGGAGAAAGAATCAAATAGGTTTCTTCAGGAAATGTTGCGTGAACAGGATGACTTCTATTTGGAGAAAGTACATGTTTATCACAGTTAGTTTGAATGGAGCTAATAAACGTAGAGCCTAACTTTTTGGATCAGATGTGAGCCTGACCCGAGCGTGCAGTGTGATTCCTGCTCACCCAACGTAATAAGCAACGTCCCTGCCTTAATTTCTGGAGTCAGCTTCATGACAATTTTTGAGGTAAGCCGCAGGGGTCAGAAACACCTTTTGATTTGAAGCTAAGGGGCTGGAAACAGACCGCTGCTGTAGGATTGCAATGCCTTGCAGCAACTTAAAGGGCCGGGGCATCATCATCATCATTCTTTTTGTAGAAGAGAGTTCAGAGAATAAAGACAAGTGGCATAATTGACATGGAATCAACCAAAAAATGGTGGGTGCTTCCAGCAGTCACTGGAAACACCAGCAGAACATGGGGCAGACACAAAAGTGAGCAGAGATTCAGTCGAATCTATCTCTGCCCCATTCTTCAGTTGGGTTCACCCAAATTGCTCTAGCTAAGAAAATCTAGGCGGAAGAATTTGGTTGTTAATTGAAGAATGTATCGGATTCAGTTTGTGACTCTTGCAGATCTGTGGGTTGAAATTGCACTTTAATTTTTTAAAAAGCACACGTTAATGTAGTCATATGAAATTAATTTATCAAAGGCATATACCCCCATTCATATAAACAGGATAATGTAAAAATAACTGAGGAATTTCATGTGAATGTGTTGTTCCTAATAGTGCACCGCTTGAATTCGACCCAATTATTTCTCATTGCAGCACTGAATTAGACCATGCATAGCCACAGTGAAATAAATTGCGAGACCATATTAGTAATTGTAGCAAAATTAATTGTTATTGATTTGATGGATATGTTGGTGCTTTTAACATGACTGGCCACTTGAGCAAAATTCACCTGATAAACCTGCAATGCAACTATGTAAATTACATTTGGGGGTATAATTGGGCTTGTTAGTGCCCGTTTTTTGGTGCTATGAGGCCCTTTAAGGTTCCAAAATGGCGTCCGCTATGCATAATTCTGATGCGAAGTGCACCGGACACCATATTGGTAAAGGAGTTAACGTGCACATACCTAACGTCCAGCAGCGGTATGCAGAGCAGGCAGATTATGATGTAAATCAGCATGTAACTCAGATTTGACACCAGCGCTGCCATTTTTGCAGCTCAGCGGTGCAGCCGTGCCCTCTCTTAAGCTCGCACAGCTGAACACGACGTTAAACAGCATGAAGGACCCCCCAAGCTATGTAAAGGAATCAGCAAGTACTCACAGGTTAGTTGTTGGTTTATTTCTTCTGGCTGTTGCTGCAATTCTACAAGTTTTGAGTGCTTTCTATAGTTGTTTAAAGTTTCAAACTGCCCCATGTTCTGCTGGAAGTACGTTGCTGTTGACTTCAAGGCTTCTGCACAAACCAATTGCTTCCACACATGGTTGGACCAGTAGGTCTTCCTCTTGGCATTGAGCATGACTGGAAGAATGAGCAGAGGTCATGCATAGCAGCACAAAGTGCTAGAAGAGGGAGGAGGTGGAGGAAAAGGAGGAGGGAGAGAAGGGTTTTCAGCAGGGGGCGATATCTACAGAGGGTGTTTACAGAGTAATTCTCTGAACTGAACTTCAGCAACGACCAATGTTTGAGACATCTGTGCTTCGCTAAGGAGATAGTCACTGAAATCTGCCCACTGCAGCAGCCACAACTCCAACCTCAGAGCAAGGCAAGGACCGCATTGCCAGTGGCTGTGAAGGTGACCGTGGCCATGAACTTTTATGCATATGGCACCTTCCCGGCTGGTGCTGGTGACTGGGGCTATGGTGCAGGGTGCCATTGGCCGCATGCTCATTGCTTTGCGTGTGCCTCATGTCAACTTTGCCACATACCTGAACCAAAAGGGATTGCACATCCTCAACGTGCAGCTGATGTGCGACCATAGTGCAGTGCATCATGCAGGTCAATGCCTGGTATCCTGGCAGGAGTCACAATGCCTTCATTCTACAGCAGTCCTATACGCCAGCTGTATTTCAACCACCATGGCAAACCAAAGAGAGGCTACTGGGTGACAAGGGCTATCCGCTGATGACATGGGTCATGACACAAGTGCGCAACCCATGCACATGTGCGCAGCAAGCACACAACAAGAGCCAAGCTGTCACAAGAAATCTGATAGAGCAGACCATTAGCGCCCTTAAGCAACAATTCTGTTGCTTGGACTTCTCTGGAGGAGCCCTGCAGTACTCGGCTGAGCGGGCCTCAAGATTTGTCGTGGTGTGCTGCATGCTGCACAACATTGCCATCATAAGGGAACATCCCTTGCCACCACCTATCAGGTGAGAAGTTGAGGAGCAAGAGCAAGAAGAGAAGGAGACAGAGAAGGAGGAAGCCAAGGAGGAGGAGGTGGAAGGGGAGGAGGAGGAGGAGGAAGAGGAAGGGAGGCTGCAATGTAGACAGCCACTTTCTGCCCGGGCTGTACATGAACAAATAATTCAAGAGCAATACCAGTAACCTCAACCCCAATTCCCCATTCATCAACAGTCCCAAATTTCTTGCCTCTCCCGTGTGCCTTTGCCTGTCCTAGTGCTCCTACGAGGTGCTATCCCACTGGCTGCAGCATGGTTGGTGGAAGGCTGCTGACTTTCAGTGGAGGAGACTACAGATGGCTTTGGAGGGTGATACAAGCAACTCTGGGCCTAGAAGGCCCAGCTTCAGACTGCACCATCTCGGCATGGGTGGCTGCAGTTTAGGCTGGCTGGCTGACAGGCAACAGCAAGGGCACTGGCCAAGTGGCAGGGGTGCGAGCATGAATGCTGTCATCCTGAAAAAGGACAGCACGTTCATGCTCCATGGAGCCACTGCCACTCTCCCAGTGTGGCACCTCAGCAATCCTAGTAATCTGTTGGAGAGCAGATTGCTGGACTGCTGTGACACCCTGGAAACCCCTTTGAACACTGGTATCCAGAGCCATGATGGCAGCAATCTGAGCTGACCTGGCAGCAGTCTGAGCTTCCACTGCAGCACTCAGATGCTGGCTGCTGTTTGTGCTGCAATGGAAGCTGAGATATCAGCCGTCAGATGCTGCATCATGGTTGGGCCCACAAGTGGGATGATGGAGTTGTCCACCACTTCCATACTGGAAAGGATGGGCTCCAAGCTCTGCACAAAGCCCTGAGCCAAGCTGGGGCCAGACTCCTCCATGCTCCTTAACATTGAATACAGGCTTTCTGGCAGGCATTTGGATGTGTACGCCCATAAGCTGCCTTCTGTAGCCTGGCCCATTGAAGTCCTCACCTGAGTCCACTGCAGCAGAACGAGTGTGCGACCTCACCCTCTGGTGAGCTGGCATCTGTGCTCTACTTTCCCCCTGTCCCGGCTGCAGTATACTTGTGCCCGGTTTCTCACCACATGCAGATCCCGCTTCTCTGCTATCCTCTAAATTGTGCGCAGTGTCAGTATCTGAGCTGGTGGCTGCGACTGTGAAATCGAGTGACAGTGTGTCTTTATCTTCACTGTCTTCTTGCTCTTCCATAGAAACATAGAAGATAGGAGCAGGAGTAGGCCATTCGGCCCCTCGAGCCTGCAGGTTGTAGTTCTTGGATATTTGAAATGAAAAAGGGACAAGGGTAATGTTGTGGTGAGGGGAGAGGAGAAAGTCAGAAGTTCATGCTTACAGCATCTGCAGCTTGTAAGTAAGAAGAGATTGAGGGATGAGGGAGAAGTGGGACATGGGAAGGAGGATTAGATATGAGGACACCGTACTCTTCAATGGCTTCAGCCCCATCACAGGCCACGGCCTCAGCGATGCCCTTCCCCATGAGTGCCAGTACCTTCTCCTCCAAGGGGTCAGAACATGCAGGCTTGCCTCTCCCCTCTGGTCACTTCCTGCTGCCTCTGGTTGTGTGACACCTTCTCCTGTAAGAGAGAGAGAAGTGTGTCAGTGGGTGTTGTGCAATCTGTTTGGGTGCTGTGTCTGTTAAGGTTGAATAGCTGCCATTGTTTATAAGCTGTGAGATGTGGCTGTGAGGCTTGCAACAGTACAAAGTGTGAGGGGGTGAGGTAAAGCATGTGAATGGTAGGGTTGAGTCCTGATTGATACGTATTGTTGGTACATGAGTGATGGGGGTGTGGTGAATTGGGCAGTGGCTGAGGCTAGTGGTGCAGTTGGTAGGATATGGCATTTGAAGATGCATTCATTGACCTGACTACTCGTGTGAGTTTGTTAAATTTCTTCCAGCACTACCTCCAGGTCTTTGTGGCTGTACTCCTGACATTGACCTCTGCGGCTATCTGTTCACACTGCCATCTCATCATGTGTTGCGAGGGCCTCCTTCCCCCTGATGGTACAGGACATCTCTCCTCCTTTCCATTTCTTCCACCAAGACCTCCAGTGCAGCGTCCAAAAACCTGGGTGCCCGCTCTTTCCTATGGTCAGCCATTGTTCACTCTTTCCCAGGTCAGATTCACTTTGTAGAACAACTCCCTGCACCTGCTCCAGCCATAATGCACCTCTCCTTTAAGAAGTGCAGGCTACCTTTAAGTAGTGCAGCCCAGCTTTAAGTAGTGCAAGTTAGTAACAATATTGGGCCCTCTGCTGATGTGTGCAGCCAATGAACAGCGCAGGGAGTGCTGGCTGCACATAGATATCATTATAATAAGCAGGCAACACAAAGTTAGCATGCAGCCTGTATTCCACTCAACGGGCGCAGGTTAATCGTGCATCATGATCCCCGCACTCATTTTCAGGGGGCTAACCAATTTAACCCCTTTGTCTTACAAAAAGGAGATTTATTTTGTCACAAAAGTTTTCAAAGCACATGTAACCAATGATGTTTGCATTGCCTCTAAAGTTGCTTACAACAGCCACTGTCACTATGACATTTTCAACATTGGATAATGCTGATACAATTCAGATATATGGAGAGATTAGACAAGCTGGGATTGTTCTCCTTAGAGCAAAGAAGTTTATGGGGAGATTTAATAATGGCATTCAAAATCATGAAGGGTTTGATAGAGTAAATAAGAAGAAACTGGCTGAAGGGTCTGTAACTAAGGGACACAGATTTAAGATAATTGGCAAAAGAGCCAGAGGTGATTATAAATTTATTTATGCAACGAGTTATTCTGATCTGGAAAGCTTTGCTTGAAAGGGTGGTGGAAGCAGGTTCAATGGTATCTTTCAAAAGGAAATTGGATAAATACTTGAAGGGAATACATTTGCAAGGCTATGAGGAAAGAGCAGGGGTGTGGGACTAATTGGACAGCTCTTTCAAAGAGTATGACGGGACAAATGGCCTCTTTCTGTGCTCTATGATTCTTTGATTCTATAACAGTTAAAATAGCAGTTGGTGCCGATGACATCGTCACACCTAAATCTGCAAATTTAAAGAATATTCAACACCCGGTGGATGCCTTTGATGCCGGCTCAGAAGAACAAGTTAAAATGGAAGACAGAAGGCTCGATGTGGAACCTCAGCGGGTAAAATCGGCTGGTCAAATTTAACTGCCTGCTCACCCAGTTTCCACTGGGCGTGGCGGATTAAAATCAACCCCCTTGTTGGAAGTGGTGAAGTTGCATTTGAACTGAAATTGCACCAGTAGTAGAATTGAACCATAGCATTTTGAACCTTAAAGAGTTCTTTCCGCATGGCCTATTTTCTGATGAATGTCACTGTCATTTTTCACATTTCTGTTCATTTATATCAATTTATATCATATGCAATTAAGTTTTGAGCATTCTGTTGCTGAATTACCAAATATTTTGTCAGTTATACCAGCTAAGTAGCTATATAGATTTTAAAAGTCTGAAAGGAAAATACACATAATTCAAGTTGAGGAATCAATGATATTGGAAGCATCATTCATCCCTCAGTTTGATTTGTAGTTCTGAGCTCAGGTTCCCTTGGCAACGTTCTGGGCCAGAGCTGAGATTACAACTAACTGATGACCAGCGAAGAGGACTCTTATGATGATTGGACATTCAAAGAATCTGCAATGCTTTTTATTACAAAGGACAACAAAAAACACCAAGAATATTAATTTAGAGGAGGAATTGAGCAATGAAAACTGGGAGCCTTCTTAGTTTCTAAAACTATGACAACATTTTACCACAGTCCCATACTGAGTTGTGCATTGGCTAACAGGCCTTGATGTATAATTACAGGTCGTTAAATTTATTGACTTCAGATACACTGGATTTCCGAAAACCTGTCTGGCAAACAGTTATTAATGATTGCAACAATCTAAACAAAAATCAAGGACCTGTGCCTTAATCAAAAATTATCTTGATGGAGGTTACAGTCTTTATAAAGCCACTTGCCTGGTGCCTCTGGCTGTTCCTGATTTAATATAACTTCATTAAAATTGATTGCCCTTTAATCCTCTAATTGTTCTGTTTTCAAGTACAAAGGCAGTCTGAGGGTTTGTCTATTAAGAGCGCTCGATACGGCCTCCCATATCCGTTGGACAATGGTCAAAGTTCTGTACCAAACTTCAGGCAAAAAATGGACAAGCTTTTTTCAGATAATGCAATCAATAAATGACTTCAGTTTCTATTAGAAAATTACAGGAATTACTTATTGCATGTTTGATGATAAATATGGGTCTGGACGGGATATTGCGCACTGGTGAATTGAATCCAAAATCCTTCATAATCTGTATAAATCTGAATTGCTAAGAAAATATAAACAGATAGCATTTAAAGCCCAGGACTGATTCACCTTCAAACCTCAACTGCAACTTCAAATTTCAACTTCAATTGTGACGGCTCTTCAAATCTTCTGACCATTGCGTAGAGCACCTGACACTAAGAGTTCTACATCCTGAGACACAAATGATGATGTTGTTTTTGCCTAATTATAGAATGGCAACTTTTATGAATAATTGTGAAGTTAAACAATTTTGGCCTTGGAGCTGAAAAAGCAGTGAAAATGGCAAAGAGGAAAGGGGATATTGGTTAACAAGCATCAATATCTGCAACATTTCCAATAATAAAAAACTTTTTCTAGTTTACATTTTTCTACTAATAAGTTTTCCCTTTTCTTTATCCATCATGGTTCAGCCAACCAGTGCAGGATGTGGCCCGGCCACATACATCTACAGGATCTCATTTTCCTGCGCCAAAATCATCTGCTACTAAAGGATCATTCTCGAGGGCAAAGATATCCACAAACTCTTTTCTCTATATCTGCTTAAACCCCTGTCCCTGCCCCCTCCCCCTCCTCCTTCATCTTTATCAACATGTGCAAGGAGTTCATTGATTTCTTATATCCATCTGTTCACCTGCCTCTGCGGAATCCCACCCGTCCCCTTGTCCACCAAGGCAAACCTCCTCCCAGTTCTCCACCAGCCCTAGCCCTGCACCCTTGTGTTTCCTTATACCCCCCGCTCTCTCTCTCTAAACTTATCTCGTCCATGAGACCGACCACCTGCTCCCTCGACCCCATTCCCAATAAACCACTGACCACCCAATTTGCCTTATGGCTCCCATGCTATGTGACATTGTAAACGGTCCCTTTTCCTCCGGTACTGGCTCCTCCATTTCAAAACTGCTGTCATCTCCACTCTGCAAAAAAAAGATATCTTCCACCCCATTGTCTTCTCTAACTGCAACCCAATCTCCAACCCCCTTTTCTTCTTCAAGCTTCCTGAATATATTGCCATCTCCTAGATCTGTGCCCATATCTTTTCCAGCTCCCTGTATGAATCACTCCAAAATTCCTTGGCCCCCTCCTCTTCCTCAACTCTATTCTGCTCCTTAGTAACATTATTCATAGATAAGGCATCAGTTTCCAAATGTAGACCCAATTCTAACTCTCCATCACCTCTCTTGAACCCTCGTTTGCCTGCTTATTTGACATCTATCTGATTATAATTTTCTGCAATCAAACCGAAGTCACCCTCTTCGGCCCCAGCCACAAACTCCACACCCTCATCAACATCCTTTCCCCAGCCCTGTATCAGGTTGTACCAGACTCTTCACAACTTTGCCATTCTGTTCAATTCCAAGCTGAGTTTCCAATCACATATACTCTTCATCACAAAGACAACCGACTTCCAGTTCTGTAACATTGCCCACCTCTGCCTCTACCTCAGCCCATCTGCTGTTGAAAGCCTCATTCATGCCTTTGTCAACTCAAAACTCAATTGCGCCAATGATCTCCTGGCTGGCCTCCCATCCCCCATCATCTCTGAATATTAGGTCATGCAATACTCTGCTGCCCATAACTATCCCACACCTTGTCCAACTTTCCCGTCACCACTGCCTTTGTGACCTACATTGACTACCAATCACCAATGGTTCATATATAAATTTCTCATCCTCGTGTTTAATTCCCTCCAGGCCCTTACACCTTCCTATTTTTGTTACCTCCCCCAGGTTCACTCGGTTAATCCCGGGGATGAGGGGATGGACATATGAGGAGAGGTTGAGTAGATTGGGACTCTACTCATTGGAGTTCAGAAGAATGAGAGGCGATCTTATTGAAACATATAAGATTGTGAAGGGGTTGGATCGGGTGGATGCGGGGAAGATGTTCCCGATGATGGGTGAAACTAGAACTAGGGGGCATAGTCTTAGAATAAGGGGCTGCTGTTTCAAAACTGAGATGAGGAGGAACTACTTCACTCAGAGGGTGGTAGGTCCATGGAATATGCTGCCCCAAAAAGCTGTAGAAGCTACATCATTACATAAATTTAAAACAGAAATAGACAGTTTCCTAGAAGTAAAGGGAATTAAGGGTTACGGGGAGCGGGCAGGAATTTGGACATGAGTCTAGGTTCGGATCAGTCATGGCCCTGTGGGTAGCGGAGCGGGCCCAGGGGCCGTGTAGCCTGATCCTGCTCCTATTTTGTGTGTCTAATTCTGTTAGATTCAGGAGATGGTTCTGTGATAGTGGATTGGCAGTTAGGATCAGATCAGCCATGATCTTATTGAATGGCGGAGCAGGCTCGAGGGGCCGATTGGCCTACTCCTGCTCCTATTTCTTATGTAAGAAGTCACACAACACCAGGTTATAGTCCAACAGCTTTATTTGAAATCACAAGCTTTCGGAGCGCTGCTCCTTCTTCAGGTGAAGAGGGGGACTCTACAGTCTGGGGAACACTTCAGCAGTCAAGGACATTCAGCCTCCGATCTTCGGGTAAGCATTCTCCAAGGTGGCCTTCGAGACACACGACAACGCAAAATCGTCGAGCAGAAACTGATAGCCAAGTTCCGCACCCATGAGGACGGCCTCAACCGAGATCTTGGGTTCATGTCACACTACATGTAACCACACCTGATGCAGGGTCATCCAGACTCGAGTCGACATTGGCTTGTTCTCTCTACACAGATGCGGGCGGACCTGCTGTGATTTCCAGCCAAAAAAAATGTTTTTTGTCTTTTTTTGTTTTTCATACAGACCCCAGCATCTGCAATATTTGACCCCTTGTGACCCCACCTCATTGTTCTTTGATGTAATGTTTCCCTGACTGACCTGTTTGGACACCATTCACACCTTTGGCTGCTGTGATTATCTCTCTGCCGAGGTTTGATAAATGGCAGTTGGAAAGGTTACCTGTAAACATCTGACATGATTCTCTGACTATATAAGCTGTGTCTTTATGCATTTCTCCACTTCACCTGAAGAAGGAGCAGCGCTCCGAAAGCTTGTGATTTCAAATAAAGCTGTTGGACTATAACCTGGTGTTGTGTGACTTCTTACATTTGTCCACCCCAGTCCAACTCCGGCATCTCCACACCATGCCTATTTCTTATGTTCTTATGTTCTTATGTTCTGCAACCCCGCCCCCAAGCTCTCTATTCCTCTGACTCTGACCTCTTGTGCACCTTCACCCAACTATTGGTGGTTGTGCCTTAAGCTGACTCTGAAATTCAGCGTCGTAAACCCCTCTGCCTCTCCACCTGTCATCCTTTAAGACCATCCATAAGAACCTTCTCTTTGGTTAAGTTTTTAGTCACCCCACCTAATATCTCATTTGGCTCAGTGTCTGGTTTTTTTTCTTACACCTCTTTGAAGTGTCTTGGGACACTTTCTACGTCAAAGGCCCTGCAGAAATGCAAATTGTTGTTTATTGTTACCTCTTAGTTTTCCTCTTTGTGTCTGGTATTTTCTTCCACTGATTTGTTTTTACAGCAATTTGTTCCTTAATTTTTCTTCATATTTATTTCTCTATCAGCACAATTTTTCTCTTGATCTTTCTTTCTAATTTCATACTCACACAGCCTTCTTGGTCTATCTGTTCAATCTCCATGCTATGTCCATTTCCACCTGCCAGCTCTATCCTATTGTCTTCTGGCTTTGGTATTACCTATCTTAAGGTGATGGCTGAAGTCAACAAGCCTTGTGTGATTTCACCAACTGGGTTACATACACCTTAATGCTGCAATAGTTGTGTAATCCACCAGGCAAGGGACCAGGGTTAAACATATCAAAGTTATTTAAAATATAGGTGTTTTTGGACTGGTCAAGTTAGAATATAAAGTTATATATACACAGTGTCAGCTGTGGCTCAGTTGGTAGCACCCTCCCCTCTGAGTCAGAAGGTTGTGGGTTCAAAGTCCCACTCCAGGGACTTGAGCACAAAAATCTAGGCTGACACTAAAGTGCAGTACTGAGGGGGTGCTGCACTGTCGGAGGTGCCGTCTTTCGGATAAGACGGTTAAACCAAGGCCCCCTCAGCTCTCTCAGGTGGACGTAAAAGATCCCATGGCACTATTTCGAAGAAGAGCAGGGGAGTTATCCCCGGTGTCACTGGCCAATATTTATCCCTCAACCAACATCACTAAAACAGATTATCTGGTCATTATCACATTGCTGTTTGTGGGAGCTTGCTGTGTGCAAATTTATTGCCACATTTCCTACATTGCAACCGTGACTACACTTCAAGAAAAAAGTCCTTCATTGTGCTTTGGGACATCTGGGGGTCGTGAAAGGTGCTATATAAATACAAGCCTTTCTTTCTAAAGCAACATGCTTCATTTGGTGAGATGGCCTTTGCTTAACCTTGACTTTTTGTATGCTGCTATTGCAGCTGACTGCTTCTTAAACGGGAAGTGTTAATTGACTTCCAACATCCCTCTCTGCAGTGATGTACAGTTTACAGAGATTAACTGAAACCCCTATTGTAGCATTAATAATTCAGCAAAATATGCTTTCAAGAAATGTGCCCAGTTTATTGATTCATTAGTATATTCTGGAGACCACACAGTCAATAGCTTCCCTAACAGCTAATTTTATCAACGGGTCTAGCAATTACTATATTGCCTGCATTTGCTTCACTTTAATTATGTTGCACAAATAGCACAAGGCAAGATTTTTTTCAATTTATTCATTCACGGGATGTGAACGTCACTGGCAAGGCCAGCATTTATTGTCCATCCTTAATTGCCCTTGAGAAGGTGGTGGTGAGCAGCCTTCTTGAACCGCTGCAGTCTATCGTAGCAGTTTATTTGATACGACTGAGTGCTTGCTAGTGGCCATTTCAGAGGGCAGTTAAGAGTCAACCACATTGTTGTGGGTCTGGAGTCACATAAAGTTCAGACCGGGTAAGAACGGCAGGTTTCCTTCCCTAAAGGACATTAGTGAACCAGTTAGGTTTTTAAAACAATCCGATAGTTTCATGGTCACCATTACTGATACGAGCTTTTTAGTTAAGATTTATTTAATTCACTGAATTTAAATTCCCCAGCTGCGATTTGAACTTTTCTCTCCGGTTTATTAGTCCATGCCTCTGGATTATTAGTTCAGTACCTAACCACTATGGTACCTTACTCATAAATTCTGAGTTATTAAAGTATTTGAAGTGAATCCCAAATCACAATTGCTTGATGGTATACCTTTTAAAGTAAAGGACCTATTTTTACAGCCAAGTTCAGCGCTTCAGGATCAGGATCTTGAATTTGTAACAGAAAATCATACTTTAGAGAGGATCAGAACTCCCTTGCCTGCCGGCTACCCAAAATATAAAATCGACAAGTAAATTTAACCCACACTAAGGAGCTGAAGTAAACCCTTCTTTTTTGGCTTTAAAGTATTTCTACACGAAATTAGTTTTGAAACTTTTATTCCAGTTATCGCAAGGAAGTCCACAGCACAAAATTGCCAATGATTAAGTAAAGCTCCTAATGCTCGTTTCATGTGACCGCCTTGGATGACTAAAAGTCACCTGAGCCAATATAGCTTCTGGTGTAGGAATGACTAGATTCCTAACTAAAGGACTGAGGTCAAGTCAGTCTATCAAACAAACAATGTTTAATACTATTGAACAGAGTTTAACACAAAAACACAGGAGAACTAAATTACAGGTCTGTACTCTTTGCTGGCTCCACGAGGACTGGCTAGGGCGGCTCCCCAGCCTGACGTCATGACATCATCACGTTTTCCCGCTGCTGGAGGATCACGTGATCAACGTGATGACGTCATCGCATTTGGTCTCATTCTTAAAGGGACCGTGCTATGTACATGCAATAATATGAACAAAGATACAGATTCATTCTGTAGCTAATAATTTGTTAAAGATAATTATGTACATTAGATCAGAGTCCCCTGGTGGCTCTGCCACATGCGCCCCCCCAGAATTGTCTTTAACAGTAAAAGTCAATCGACTAGGAGGTCTGACAAGCCTGTCAGAGCGACTCCTGTATTCTTGGAGTGGACGTTGTTGAACAGCGGGTGGGCTGGCGGATGGAAGCCTTCGGTCTGGCGTGGATGCAGCGGGAGGTCGACCACGTCGTGGTGGCTGTGCGGTCTCTACTGGCCGGTCGATGTCTAGGTGTGCCGGTTTGAGACGATCAATGGATATGTGGTCGGGTTTACCACCGATGTCTACGGAGAAACTCTTGTCGCCTGTCTCCAGTACGCGAAAAGGGCCTATGTAAGGGGCCTTGAGCGGATCCCTATGGGCATCATGACGAATGAATACAAATTCAGCATTCTTTAGCTCCGCTGGTACGTGTGAAGATGGAAGGCTGTGATGCGAAGATGGGATAGGTGCAAAAGCCTTGGCTGTTTCCCGGTTTTTGCTGAGTTGGTCGGCTGTGGACCACGGCTCAGTTGGAAGCGGCAGGAAATCTCCCGGTATGCAGAGTGGCTGGCCGTACACGAGCTCCGCGGCGGACGATTGCAGGTCCTCTTTGGGTGCCGTGCGAAGACCCAACATGACCCACGGAAGCTTATCCACCCATCCGGCGCCTTGGAGGCTGGCCCTCAGTGATGCCTTTAACGATCTGTGGAAACGTTCGCACAAACCGTTGGCCTGCGGGTGATAGGCTGTGGTGCAGTGAAGCTTGGTGCCAAGACCCTGGGCCACAGCGATCCAGAGCTCGGAAGAGAACTGTGGACCGCAGTCTTAAGAAATGTCCACCAGAACGCCGAAACATACGACCCACGAGGAGAGGAATGCTCTGGCGACATCAGCGGACGTAGTAGATGCCAAAGGAACTGCCTCTGTCCATCTAGTAGTAAGATCGACCATGTTGAGGATGTTTGTGAACCCCTGTGATGATGGAAGCGGCCCGACGAGGTCCACGTTGACATGGTCGAATTGACGTTCTGGTATTGCGAACGTGGCCAATGGGGCCTTGACGTGACGTTGCACCTTAGACTTTTGACAGACGACACAAGTGTTAGCCCAGTCGCGGATATCATTACGCATTCCTCTCCAGACGAACTTAGCCAACATTAACTTTTGAGATGCCTTCACGCCAGGATGTGAAAGCCCATGTATGGCGTCAAAAACTTTGCGGCGCCAGGCATCTGGAACGATCGGGCGGGGATCTCCCATGGAGACATCGCAGAGTAATGAGGTGCCTGCAGCGTGGAATTGCACATCGGTCGGTTGGAGGTTAGAGGTGCCGATGCGATACGCCTGTGTTTCAGGGTCGGATGCCTGATCGGTAGCCATGAGGGCATAATCGATGCCCAGCTGGACCGCCCGTACGGTCGCGCGAGAAAGGCAATCAGCTACCAAGTTGTCCTTGCCAGCTACGTGTTGGATGTCTGTCGTGAATTCTGAAATGAAAGTTAGCTGTCGCTGCTGTCGAGCCGACCACGGTTCGGCGGTCTATGCCATGGCAAAGGTCAGTGGTTTGTGATCTACAAACGCAGTGATGGGACGTCCTTCTAACAAAAAACAGAAATGGCGGATAGCCAGGAACAGCGCCAGCAACTCCCGGTCAAAAGTGCTGTATTTACATTCATTGTGCTGGAGTTGGCAGCTGAAAAACGCCAGTGGTTGCCACGTCCCGATGACCCACTGTTCCTGTACGGCGCCTATGGCATAGTCGGAAGCGTCGGTGGTAAGTGCGATGGTGGCACCTGGCAGAGGGTGCGCCAACATAGTTGCATTGGCTAGAGCGGTTTTTGTGTTGTCGAAAGCGTTGTCCATTTCGACCATCCAGGCTATTGTATCCTTTCCAGCCTTGCCTTTGAGGGCCTCGTAGAGGGGCTGCATGAGTTGTGCTGCCTTAGGTACAAAGCGGTGGTAGAAATTCACCATGCCCAGGAATTCTTGAAGAGCCTTGGTGGACTGCAGCCTTGGGAATGCCGTAATTGCTTCGACCTTTGACTGCAGTGGAATTGCGCCCTCCGAAGTAATGCGGTGGCCCAAGAAGTCAATCTGCTGTAGGCCGAACTGACACTTGGCCGGGTTGATTATGAGGCCATGTTGGCTGAGGCGCCGAAAGAGGGTGCGTAGATGGCAGACGTGTTCCTCTTTGGTAGAGCTGGCTATCAGGATGTCGTTGAGGTAGACAAATAAAAACCTAAGATCCCGCAGGACCGAGTCCATTAGTCGCTGAAAAGCCTGTGCAGCGTTCTTGAGCCCAAATGGCATCCGTAGAAACTCGAACAGTCCAAAGGGAGTGATGACTACAGTTTTCTGGACGTCCTGCGGGTGTACGGGAACTTGGTGGTAGCCACGGACGAGGTCGACCTTGGAGAAGATTGAGTTTCCCGCCAAATGGGCAGAGAAATCCTGAATATGCGGGATCGGGTACCGATCGGGAGTAGTGGCGTCATTAAGGCGTCGGTAGTCCCCGCATGGCCGCCATCTGCCGCCGGGCTTTGGGACGATGTGGAGAGGCGAGGACCAGGGGCTATTCGACCAGCGAATAATCCCCAGCCGTTCCATCGTGGCAAACTCTGCCTTTGCAGCCGCGAGCTTGCCGGGTTCCAGGCACCGAGCTCGTGCGTAAACTGGAGAGCCAGTCATAGTATTGTGGTGTTCGACAGCATGCTTAGTGGCCGAGGAGGAGAAAGTAGGCTTAGTCAGCGCCGGGAATTCACCTAATAGGCGAGTGAACTCGTCCGGCGAGGGCAACGCGCAGGAGACAGTGTGCGATGTTGCAGAACTGCGGAAGCAAGGGATGGAGTGGAAGGTGGCCGTGTTAACCAATCGACGGTTTCTTACATCCACCAAGAGGCCGTTGGCGCATAAGAAATCCACGCTGAGCATGGCTTCCGAAACCTTGGCTGTGATGAATTCCCACTGAAACCGTTGCCCGCCGAAGCACACCTGGACCCGCCGTTTGCCAAAGGTACGAATGGCCCTGCCATTAGCTGCCTCGAGGGAGAGGCTGTGCCTCCCAGACTGAATATCAAGTGCTGAGGCAGGAAGGATGCTACACTGCGCCCCGGTGTCGCATAAAAAGTGCCGGCCCGAGAGGGTATCTGTAATGTAGAGGAGCTTCCCGGAATTTCCAATCGCCATCGCGACCACAGAGCATCCCTCAGACTCGGTCCTCCTTTTCTGGAGTTGCTGCTGGTGTTGATGTTGGTTTTGTTTTTTAGGCGCGAAACTGCAGGGAGGGCGGCAGCCTTTGGCTTTCGCGCCAAAACGGGCGTGGTAAAAGCACAAGCCGGGGGATGGAGGCGTCAGGGCGGCATTTGCGGGGGAGGGGTGCCTTGTGGCGGTGCAGTAATGCTGCGTGACCGCATAAATCGTATCTGCTTCTGCAGCAAGTGCTGCGCAATCTGTGGCTTCCGATCTGGTGAGGGCAGCCTGAACCTGCTCGTGTAGTTGACTCAGGAATAACTCCCGAAAGAGGAAACCAGGGGGCAGGCAATCTTAGATCTGGTCCTGTGTAATGAGACAGGATTAATAAAAAATGTCCTAGTAAAGGATCCCCTTGGAATGAGTGACCATAATATGGTTGAATTCCAAATTCAGTTTGAGGGTGAGAGAGTTGGATCTCAAACCAACGTACTAAGCTTAAATAAAGGAGACTATGAAGGTATGAGAGTAGAATTGACTAAAGTGGACTGGGAAAACAGATTAAAGTGTAAGACAGTACAAGAGCAGTGGTCTACATTCAAGGAGATATTTCACATCTTTCAAGATAAATATATTCCACTGAGGAAAAAGGGGAGTAAAAGAAAAGACAGCCATCCGTGGCTTAGTAAAGTAATAAAGGATAGTATTCGACTGAAAACAAGGGCATATAAATTAGCCAAATCTAGTGGGAGGATAGAAGATTGGGAAGCATTTAAAAGCCAGCAAAGAATAACTAAAAGATTAATTAAGAAAGGGAAGATAGATTATGAAAGTAAACTAGCAAAAAATATAAAAACAGATAGCAAGAGTTTCTACAGCTATATAAAAAGAAAAAGGGTGGCTAAAGTGAACGTTGGTCCCTTGGAGGATGGGACAGGGAAACTAGTGGTGGGGAACATGGGAATGACAAAGACGCTGAACAAATATTTTGTATCAGTCTTTACAGTAGAGGACACTAAAAATATCCCAACACTGGACAAACAGGGGGCAATTGGGGGGGAGGAGCTAAACACGATTAAAATCACTAAAGAGATGGTACTCAGTAAAATAATGGGACTTAAGGCGGATAAATCCCCCGGACCTGATGGCCTGCATCCTAGGGTCTTGAGAGAAGTGGCGGTAGGGATTGTGGATGCATTGGTGATCATTTTCCTGAACTCCCTGGACTCAGGAAAGGTCCCGGCAGATTGGAAAACTGCTAATGTAACACCCTTATTTAAGAAGGGAAGTAGACAAAAAGCTGGAAACTATAGACCAGTTAGCCTAACATCTGTGGTTGGCAAAATGTTGGAGTCCATTATTAAGGAAACAGTATCAGAGCATTTGGATAAACATAATTTAATAGGACAGAGTCAGCATGGTTTTATGAAGGGGAAGTCATGTTTGACAAATTTGCTCGAATTCTTTGAGGATGTAACATACATGGTGGATAAAGGGGAACCTGTGGACGTAGTGTATTTGGACTTCCAAAAGGCATTTGACAAGGTTCCACACAAAAGATTACTGATCAAGATAAAAAATCACGGGATTGGAGGTAATATACTGGCATGGGTGGAAGATTGGCTATCTAACAGAAAACAAAGAGTTGGGATAAATGGTTCATTCTCGGGCTGGCAATCAGTAACTAGTGGTGTCCCACACGGATCAGTGCTGGGATCCCAACTCTTTACAATCTATATTAACAATTTGGAGGAAGGGACCGAGTGCAACATATCCAAGTTTGCCGACGATACAAAGATGGGAGGGAAAGCAGTGCGTGAGGAGGACATAAAAAACCTGCAAAAGGACATAGACAGGCTAAGTGAGTGGGCAGAGATTTGGCAGATGCAATATAATGTTGGAGAGTGTGAGGTTATGCACTTTGGCAGAAAAAATCAAAGAGCAAGTTATTATCTAAATGGAGAGAAACTGCAAAGTGCTACAGTACAAAGGGATCTGGGGGTCTTGGTACATGAAACACAAAAAGTTAGTATGCAGGTGCAGCAGGTGATCAGGAAGGCCAATGGAATCTTGGCTTTTATTGCAAGGGGGATGGAGTATAAAAACAGGGAAGTCTTGCTGCAGTTATACAGGGTGTTGGTGAGGCCACACCTGGAATACTGCGTGCAGTTTTGGTTTCCATATTTAAGAAAAGATATACTTGCTCTCGAGGCAGTTCAGAGAAGGTTCACTCGGTTGATTCCAGAGATGAGGGGGTTGACGTATGAGGAAAGGTTGAATAGGTTGGGACTCTACTCATTGGAGTTCAGAAGAATGAGAGGCGATCTTATCGAAACATATAAGATTGTGAGGGGGCTTGATCGGGTGGATGCGGTGAGGATGTTTCCACTGATGGGTGAGACTAGAACTAGGGGGCATAATCTTAGAATAAGGGGCTGCCCTTTCAAAACTGAGATGAGGAGAAACTTCTTCACTCAGAGGGTAGTAAATCTATGGAATTTGCTACCTCAGAGAGCTGTGGAAGCTGCAACATTAAATAAATTTAAAATGGAGATAGACAGTTTCCTAGCAGATAAGGGAATTAGGGGTTACGGGGAGAGGGCAAGGAAGTGGACGTGAGTCTAGATTCAGATCAGCCATGATCCTATTGAATGGCAGAGCAGGCCCGAGGGGCAGTATGGCCTACTCCTGCTCCTATTTCTTATGTTCTTATGTTCTTAAACATTGTGGTTCGGAGCCAAGGAGTGTGAGCATCTGGCTCATTAACTCAGATGGCTTGGAATCGCCAAGCCCGGGCATAACGAGCAGTCGGCGGGCACGCACCACCTTCATGAGCCCGAAGACCTGTATTAACCGCGCTTTAAGAGTATTATACTTGCTGTCAACCGGGGGTTTTTCGAGCAGGCTGATGATCCGTGAGGCTGTGGAGCTGTCGAGTGCGGAGACCACGTAAAGGTAACGGGTCTGATCCGCAACGATGTTTCGGAGTTCGAATTGTGCTTCTGGTTGTACAAACCAGGAGGCCGCCTGTTGTCCCCAAAACTGTGGGAGCTTCAGAGCCACGGAGTTCGCTTCCATGTTTCATTTCGCTTCGCTTTTTCCGCAAAAATTGTTCACGAAAATTCGGGGTCACCACTGTAGGAATGACTAGATTCCTAACTAAAGGACTGAGGTCAAGTCAGTCTATCAAACAAACAATGTTTAATACTATTGAACAGAGTTTAACACGAAAATACAGCAGAACTAAATTACAGGTCTGTACTCTTTGCTGACTCCACGAGGACTGGCTAGGGCAGCTCCCCAGCCTGACGGCATGCCGTCATCACCTTTTCCCGCCGCTGGAGGATCACGTGATCAACGTGATGACGGCATCGCGTTTGGTCTCATTCTTAAAGGGACCGCGCTATGTACATGCAATAATATGAACAAAGATACAGATTCATTCTGTAGCTAATAATTTGTTAAAGATAATTATGTACATTAGATCAGAGTCCCCTGGTGGCTCTGCCACACTGGCGTACTTACATTCCAGATTGGGTGTGACAGATCACGACATGAAACTTGGAGGCTTTACGCCCACTTTACGTGTGCAAACCACCTGCCGTTAATTGAATTTTTACCCCGTTAAGTTACATCGCAAGATTTCTTGGCTCTATGCGGGCCAGAGCGATAACATAGTCAGTCACTGCCAGTGTAAATTGTCTCCTAACTTAGAAGGGAAGTGACCTCTTTCACCTTACCCAATAGGCAGGGTAGATCTGCTGAGTGCGGGAAAGGTGTGACTAAATAGAATGGCTTTGTATGGCTGCAGGACAGATGTTGACAATGCAAACTGAAGGATGATGCATCACCTAATGCTGATCTTCCGACACCTGCTACCCTCGCACTTTTGGGTACAGTGGTAAACATGCTTCAAGTGTTCATTTTTAAACTGGAAAGTATGTCATTGTAAACTCATTTCCATATCACTGTGATAAATGAGTGACCAAGTTTGAAATGCAAAGTTCTTCTTATGTCCAACCCATTTATCTTCATATAACAGGTGCAAGTAAAACCCTTCCACAGTGACAAGTTCATACAGAACACATGTCATCAAGCTAAAGCCTACCAGATAAAACCATGCAATACTGTTCAATTAAGGAATTCGGACAATTTATTTCTCCACATCGGGAATGCAATCACGTATTTCCTTTGTGTCAGCAGCACACACAGGAGAAAGAAAAAATCAGAGGCCCGACACGTTATTGATGCAGCGCAGTAAATAAACATAGGAGGTTAAATTGATTCCGCATAAAATAATGAGGAATCAATATATGAGCTGGTTGGTTTAAAGGCACTCTGTTCCATTCAGATGATAACAAAACAAGAAGTTGGTCAGTTCAGGGTGATTAGGACTGTAGCAAATCGCTGCTCCCTTTCTCGAGCCTGGATGTTGTATGTGTTGATCACCTGTCAACCCAAACACAGCAAATCTGAGCCCAATAATTCTACATTTTAGAGTTGATGTTTCTGCTTAACAGAGTTGCAGTAAGAGACTGATGAATATCAAATTTGGTAACTTATCAAACAATATTTTGCACTTGCCATTTTATATCTCTGGCATGTCTCTCTGCTTCAGGTTTTTATTTCATTTGTGTTGTTCCATACACTGGACTGGTGATATTGTGATACAGTTACTGTCCCTTTCATATGTTTTTAAAGTCCGCTTTGTGTTTGCTTAATCCTTTTAACGCTGGTGATCTGAATGGCAGACTCCTGTTCCTATATGTTCATATAAAAAGACAGGTCCACATTTGGGTATACCTTGCAACAGTTGTGACCAAGAGTCACAGACCCAGAACATTAACCTTTCCCTTTGAGGTACAGACCTGTGCATTTCTAGTATTTTCTACTTCAGATTTCCCAGCTCTATGCTTTTTCTTTTGATCTGAACCTAGCATAGGTCTCATGCAAAATAGAAATTGCCTGTAGATGCCTTTGAGCAAGTCATTGCCTGGAACTCTGTTTTGTATGCAGAATTTCAAAAACTTTGTCAACTTGAGTTGCTGAAGTATGCACTAGTCTTTGGAAATACTCGACCTTACCTGTTGTTACCCAAGTACAAGTTCTCCAAACCATTCTGTGCCCTCATACAGAGAATCATGTTATAAGACAACTAACTTTGCTCAGTTCCCTTTGTCCCTGTTGTAACACCATCTAATATAAGCCCAGCAGGTTCATCCCAGCAAGTTGGCAGTAGAGCTCCTATAAGTGTGCTTAGAATCCTTGAGCTTAGGAGGAGGAAATTATCCAGAGTACTGCTTCCTATCGCTATCTAGGGACTGCTGTTAGAAAGTGCACGAGTCAATGGGCTGGATTTTCATTGAGGAGTCAGGTAGGAGGCGGGACTACAAATTTCGGGGTTGTAGTCCCGCCTCCATTGAGTTCTAGCCAACCCACATGATTTTGACTTGATTAACCTTGTTGAGCCCGCCCAGCGGGTGATGTCACAGATTGAAATTTCATCTGTCAAGACCTTTTGGCAGATGAAATATCAGCATTTCACAGCTGTTTGTAGCTGTCAAACACTGACAATCTGTACTCCAGGTTAATTCCTTCCTCTCAAGCTGATTTAGAGATCTCCCTGGAACAGAAAGCTGAATGCTGCAATTTTTGACAGCACACAGCCATTCTGCTTTCTGTGCCGGTGAGATGAGGGACTCCCGAGACCTGAAGGAAGGAAGGCTGTAAAGGTAAGTGAAGGTATGTAAAACTTCTTTAAACACTTCACACACACCAAACACACTTACCTTTGCACTCATGTCCCCATCACTCACCTGAACACTGGACATCTCGACCCCTCCAAGCCCTTCATCCCGACGGTCCGCCTCCTCTAACTTGGCGTGGTTTGGAGCCATTGGGACTCCCACGGTTGAAACCACAGGGAAGTCCATCGTCAACTTGTCCGACCACACCCTTCAACCAGATGAAATTGAAGTTCTCAGCCGAGGGCTCAATTTCTGCCCCACCACCAAAATGGACCCCATCAGTCTTATGGCAGACAGAGAGGAATTCATCAGGAGAATGTGGCTCCGGGAATTCTTCCACAAATCCCAAGATGTCAGCAGCGAACCCAATGAGACAACCAATGATCCGGAACAGCAGACAGAGGGATCCACAATGCAGCAACCAAAGAAGAAAGAGTCAAATTGGACCTCTCCGGAGGGTCGCTGCCCTAAGCTTGACATGTATGCTCAAGCTGTCAGGAGATGCATCAATGCTAGATTCATCAGCCACACTCACAAGACAGTCCAGAATGTCACCCGAGCACAACGCAACGCCATCTACGCTCAAGACCAACCGCAACATCGTCATCAAACCAGGAGACAAAGGAGGAGTGATCATCATACAGAACAGAACGGACTATTGCAAAGGAGCATACCGACAACTGGACAACCAGGAACACTACAGACAGTTACCCGCAGATCCGACCAAAGAACACACCCGCCAAATCAACAGACTGATCAAGACCTTCGATCCAGACCTTCAAAGCATCCTATGTGCTCTCATCCCACGTACTCCCTGTGTGGGAGACTTCTACTGCCTCCCAAAGATACACAAAGCCAACACACCCGGACGTCCTATCGCATCCGGCAACAGAACCCTGTGTGAGAACCTCACTGGATACGTCAAGGGCATCCTGAAACCCATCGTACAGGGAACCCCCAGCTTCTGTCGCGACACTACAGACTTCTTACAGAAACTCAGCACCCATGGACCAGTTGAACCAGGAACACTCCTCGCCACGATGGACATCTCGGCACTCTACACCAGTATCCCCCACGATGACGGCATCGCTGCAACAGCCTCAGTACTCAATACCGACAACAGCCAATCTCCAGACGCCATCCTACAACTCATCCGCTTCATCCTTGACCACAATGTCTTCACCTTCGACAACCAATTCTTTACCCAAACACACAGAACAGCCATGGGGACCAAATTCGCACCCCAATATGCCAATATCTTCATGCACAAGTTCGAGCAAGACTTCTTCGCTGCACAGGACCTCCAACCAACGCTATACACCAGATACATCGACGACATTTTCTTCCGATGGACCCACGACAAAGAATCACTGAAAAGACTACACGATAACATCAATAAGTTCCATCCGCCATTAAACTCACCATGGACTACTCCTCAGAATCGGTTTCATTCTTAGACACACGAATCTCCATCAAAGACGGACACCTCAGCACTTCACTCTACCGCAAGCCCATGGACAACCTCAGGATGCTCCACTTCTCCAGCTTCCACCCTAACCACGTTAAAGAAGCCACCCCCTATGGACAAGCCCTGCGAATACACAGGATCTGCTCAGATGAGGAGGAACGCGATGGACACCTACAGACATTGAAAGATGCCCTCGTAAGAACGGGATATGACGCTCGACTCTTCGATCGACAGTTCCGACGGGCCACAGCAAATAATCGCATAGACCTCCTCAGAAGACAAACACGGGACACAACCAACAGAGTACCCTTCATCGTCCAGTACTTCCCCGGAGCGGAGAAACTACGCCATGTCCTTCGCAGCCTTCAACATGTCATCGATGACGATGAACACCTCGCTAAGGCCATCCCCACGCCTCCACTACTCGCCTTCAATCAGCCGCCTAACCTCAAACAGACCATCGTTCGCAGCAAATTACCCAGCTTTCAGGAGAACAGCGACCATGACACCACACAACCCTGCCACGGCAACCTCTGCAAAACATGCCAGATCATCAACACAGATACCATCATCACACGTGAGGATGCCACCCACCAGGTACATGGTACATACTCATGTGACTCGGCCAACGTTGTCTACCTCATACGTTGCAGGAAAGGATGTCCCGGAGCATGGTACATCGGCGAGACCATGCAGGCATTGCGACAACGGATGACCAGACACCACGCAATAATCGCCAGGCAGGAGTGTTCCCTCCCAGTCGGGGAACACTTCAGCAGTCAAGGACATTCAGCCTCTGATCTTCGGGTAAGCATTCTCCAAGGCGGCCTTCAAGACACACGACAATGCAAAATTGTAGAGCAGAAACTGATAGCCAAGTTCCGCACTCATGAAGACGGCCTCAACCGGAATCTTGGGTTCATGTCACACTACATGTAACCCCACCTGACGTAGGGTCACCAAGACTCGAGTCGTCGTTGGCTTGTTCTCTCTACACAGCTGCGGCCAGACCTGCTGTGATTTCCAGCAAAAAAGATGTTTTTTTGTCTGTTTTTTGTTTTTCATACAGACCCCAGCATCTGCAACATTTGACCCCTTGTGACCCCACCTCGTTGTTCTTTGATGTAATGTTTTCCTGACTCACCTGTTTGCACACCATTCACACCTTTGATTGCTGTGATTATCTCTCTGCCGAGGTGTGATAAATGGCAGTTAGAAAGATTACCTGTAATCATCTGGCGTTATTCTCTGACTATATAAGCTGTGTCTTTATGCATCTCTCCACTTCACCTGACGAAGGAGCAGCACTCCAAAAGCTTGTGATTTCAAATAAAACTGTTGGACTATAACCTGGTGTTGTGTGACTTCTTACATTCAACATTAAAAATAGGGATTAGGCTAAAAACTGCCTGTTAACTACCTGTTAACAGGCAGTTAATTGGCACTAATCCCCTTCCCACCTCGGGGAGGCGGGTTCCAGTGCCGGTCGGGTACCTGCCTCCTTTGAAACTGGCATGGAGGTGGGTTGGGTGCGGGATGTGTTCGTGCCCCCCCCGATTTTGGGATTTTAACCCCCCACACGCTTCCAATCCTGCCTCCACGGCCCAATGAAAATCCTGCCCAATGTCTTTAGTTTGTGTGTGATGCGCCTCATGGTAGATTAACCCACTAATTTTCATTGTCTGGCCTTATGTATGAAGAATGGTCATTTGGGCAAAGTACTGGTCGACAACCAGCACTTTTGGAATTGTACCCTAGCAAAGGGTCAACACCTTCCGAGAGAGAAGGGAAGAAAATGACCAAATAAGAAGCCTCAGCAATTGAAGCCTATTATTTCTTTTGTAAATATTTTAAACATATAGCAAAGAATATACAGAGGGTTTGTTTCTTTTTTCTTTTCAATCTTTAAGTTAATTAAAAAGCGATTGGAAAAGATAACCTATAAAAGAACTGCAGCAATCAAAAATTGATTCATTTGTCCAATTTCAGTTTAAATTGCATAAAAATGATCTGAACAAGAAAAGATGTAAGAAAGATGCGACAAAATAAATCATAACCTAATCAACAATCTCAATTCAGTTCACATTCGTCAAAGTAATTCGAATGAACTTCCTTATCTACAATGATTTTCTTTACATTATCATCGTTAACATCTGCAGAGAATGGATCTTAACGTCCAGGAAGAATGGTCTGTTGCATTCTCATTCTTGCCCTTTTGAACACAACCCCCTCAACAGTGCCTAAGTCGAAGAGAAGCTGCAAAGGGGAAAATCGAAGTATATGGTGAATTATTGTGTAACTTTCTGATATAAAGGGGTCGATTTAACTCAGGTGCAGGCAATTGTCGGGTTCCCCGAATTTCGTGATTCCCACACGAATCTAAATGGATGTGTGAGATTGATGCAATTTTAACTCAATTGGCCAATTAATTTCCAACATGTGGGAAGCCTTTGCAAATGGGTTATTCATGACTGCAAGTCCCCTCCGATGATGCCATCATTGCTGCTGCATTTAAGGTCCACAGCAAGCCTTGCTTCCTCTGCAGGCTTCCAAGCTTTCCCCTTATGATGGCACAGGAGCCTGCAGGAACAATGGCCAGCGGGAGGGCAAGAGCTGCACCTAAACTTGATGAGGCATCACTGCAGGCATTGTTGAATGGGGCTAGGGCCCACAGGGAGGTCCTGTTCCCTCCTTCAGGGAGGAAGAGGCCTCCCAGTCAGACCAAGGCTGTGTGGCTACAGGTGGCTGGGGAAGTCAACTCCTTGGGGCTCACATGGCGCACCTTAATGCAGTGCAGGAAAAGATTCCATGACCTTCATCGCACTGGAAAAGTAAGTATGAAGTTTCCATCACCCTCAATCTGATCCCCATTGCCTTTCCTCACCAGCACTCAGCTTTAACAATCTCTTCCTCCACATCCCACTTGACACTCACATCCATGCACCCTTAGCCATTCCCTCTCTCTATGCTCACATTCACCTAACTATTCGACCATGCAGCCCTCATACTCCCTCTCACTCTGATGCTTTGAACACAACTGACAACACACAGGGAGGGCCCTTGGCCTTGCAACCTCACTCCATCTTTGTCTCCTTCTAAGTATCTATGCTATGCAATCTCTACACTCACTCCTTCATTCTCACTCAACCTCCACTTGTCTCCCTCATTGCAGGAGAAGAGAGCTCACAACAGGAGAGAGCAAGCCAGGACAGGAGGAGGGCCACCCTCATTAGCCCAGCTCACCCCCTGGGAGGAAGCCATCCTGGAGATTGTCGGGGCTGATACAGATGCAGAAGTTGGGGAAGGACAGACAGGTGCATCCCCGCAAGCCGGTGACAGAATAATTTTCCATCTCTCTCTTTGATATTGCATAAGTCGCTGATAATGATTCTGAAGCAACATCATATGGACTTATGATCATCTGCAAAATGCAATGTGCATGTAACCTTGGCATCACATCTCTAACTTTTTCCTTGACTCCCCCACAGGACCATTGAGAGCCCCCGTCCCCACTGTGCAGGAGGAAGAGCCTGAGATACCAGACTCCTCAGAGGAATCTGCAACCTCTGAGGGCGCAGCTTCAGCAGAAATAAGTGCACCCAGCACCAGCGCAGACACTCACACCTCGGTGGGACCTTCGGGACATAGAGTAGCGTTGTCACCTGGTGTATCACAGCTCACAAGTGAGCATCAGCAGATTGTGGAGACAGGGACAGCAGTGAAGAGTCCTAGTCGGAGGGCCCAGGACTCTGCCAGCTCGGCTCAGCTGCATGTCGACTCTCTGCCTCTGGGTCCATCCATAAGATCAGAGGTGATGGAACTCCATGCACAGATGCAGGAGTCTCTGGCAGGTTTTGTCTCCAGGGTCGCTGCGAATGTGGAGCGAATGGAGGAGTCCATAGTGAACATGAGTAGACCCTTTGTGGAGTCAGTGGCGCATGAACGCATGAACACGGATAGGATGGCTACCTACGTGGAAATGATTGCTGCCTCCGTGGTAAGGCTGGCTACGGTAGAGGAGAGGAGGGCTACGGCCATGGAGGAGGTTAGTCGCCAGGGTATGGAAAACATGGTGAGTGTTCAGAATAGAATGACATCTCTTGAGGAGCGATGCGCATCTATTGAACAGAGAAACCAGACCTTCATGGAAGTACTTCTGAGTAGGACTGCCATTGCAGATACGGGTCCCCATGGCCCCCCTGATGTGCAGCAAGGTGGTCTCAAGCCCCTTGCAGGCGCGGAGGGGGAGCTGACCCATGAGAGGGAGGTTGGTGGCAGGCCTCAAGGAAGTGGGGGTTCCTCTCCAAGCGCTCACACTTCCATGCCACTGCAGAGCCCTCGGTCTGAGCCCCGCCGGAGTCCACACCCAAGTGAGATAGACATCTCAACCCCTGCACAGCCGCAGGAGCAGCAGACTGCTGACAAGCCCTCACAGGCTCGCCACCCCAGAGGACGCTCGCCAAAGGTGTCAAGACAGGAGCAGCAGGAAACTGAGCAAGGGGCCTCCACATCTGCTGAAGCCACAGGGGAACTATTATGTAGGAGCACACGTAAGAGGAAATAAAGCACAAGTAGTCACAAGGGTAGTCACTTGGGTGAAATGTTGTGTATATTGTAAAAATGCCATCAGTTGGTTCTTGTGCATAAAAATTCTGATGGCACCTGTTGCAGTTCTGGCGTGTGTCATTTTGCGAATGGGGCTTTCACATTGAGGGCTTAGGATTACTTGCAGTTGTCAGAATGCTGGTCAAATAGCTAAGAATCCATAGGGTTTGGCCATTGTCGATGCTCAGGTAAGAAGCTGCGAGGCAAAAGAGTTTGATTTACTAGGCTAAGCAAATCTGGCCAGGATGAGTGTGTTCTTTGCATCCCAGGCAGCAATGTTCTCGCGTAATGCTGCCACTGGTTGATGGCCCTCTGCAGGATGCTCGTTTTTGCCCTCCTCCTCCTCCGCCTCCTTCTCATCATCAATTGAGAAGGGTATGTGATGAGCCACTTGGTCCTCAGAAATCTGCAAGCCACGACGCTGTGCCATGTTGTGGAGTGCACAGCAAACCACGATGATTCTGGAGACCCTGGCTGCTGAGTACTGTAGGGCTCCACCTGATCGATCCAGGCACCTGAAGTGCATCTTCAGCAAGCCGATGATTTGCTCGATTATGGATCTGGTGGAAATGTGGCTGGAGTTGTAGCGCTCTTCAGCGTCGTTGGCTGGCCTCCTCAATGGCGTCATTAGCCAAGTCCTCAGGGGATAGCCCTTGTCTCCAAGTAGCCATCCGTGAAGTTGGTCTGGCGGCCTGAATAATGGAGGCACACTAGACTGGCACAGTATGAAGGAGTCATGGCAACTGCCAGGGTTTTTGGCACTAACATGCACAATCTCCTTCTTGTTGTCACACACCAGCTGAGCGTTAAGGGAGTGGAAGCCCTTGCGGTTGACAAAAATACCTGGATTGTGATGGGGTGCCCTAAGGGCCATATGTGTGCAGTCAACGACGCCCTGCACCCTTGGAAAGTCTGCCAGATGAGCTAATCCAACCACTTGCGCCGTCACATTTGCGCGATCCCTGGTGAAATGGATGTGATTGTGCACGAGGGCAAAGAGGGCATCGGTTACCTGCGTGATGCAAGTGTGTGCGGCCGCCTCGGAGATGCCGCTGATGTCTGCTGATGATCCCTGGAATGAGCCTGAGGCTAAAAAGTTGAGTGCGGTGGTGACTTTGAAGACCACTGGTAAGGAGTATCCACCTGGTCGTCTGGGCAGCAGGTCTTGCTGTATCATTGCGCAGATGTCAGTCACTACCTCTCGTGAAAGGTGGAGCCGCCTTTGGCACTGCTGCTCAGTTATGTTGAGGTAGCTGACCCTGTGTCTGTAGACCCTGTTTGGGGGGTATCTCCTGCGCTGACGGGCTTCCATGCGCTGGCCCCTTCTGGCCCGTGCTGCCTCAGGTGGGTGAGCAGCAGCCTGTCGCTCCTGCTGCTGCTGCTCAAATCAAATCAAATCAACTTTTATTGTCATTGTTAGTGCACAAGTGCAGTACAACGAAATGTAGGCTTGCGGCTCCCGAGAGTGTACATTTAGATTAAGACATTTAAACATTCTTAATGTGTTGTTGCTGCTGTTGCTGGTGCTGCTGTTGTTCCTGGTTCTGCTGCTGCCGCACCTGGTGCTCGAGCTCCTCTAATGCCCAGAACGGAAGGAAAAAAATGGCTCCCATGCTTCTGGCCTCCACTGAGGAAGTGCTGAGTGAGGGTGGTGAGAGGGGTTTTGCAGGAGTTCACACTGGAGAAGTGTGTGAGGCTCCAACCTTCCACTGGTGTGGTTAAGCCTGGTAAAAGTTGCCCCAGGCCTGAAACAACAAAGTCCTGCCACCTGCAAATGATGACTGATCAAATCTCCTCTTTAATGGTTGACCTGCAGCTGATAGTCAGCAAGCCAATAGTGCTCCCGCCAGGTTTCACATGCGTGATCCCCACCAGGCATGTTTTATGTGGGAAAAGGGTTAAAAATGCAAGGCTGTTAAAATGGCATTATAAAGGCCAATTATTGCTGATTACGGACCTTAAAGACCAGTCCCGCCTGTTGGAGGTGGGACTGATTCGGGACCATCAGACACGCCTGGGTTAAAATGGCTTGGGGCCGGGAACCAGGCGGGGGGGATCCCGCCCGCCAGTTTTAGCGATTTTAACCCCCCGCACGCCTCAAAGCCCGCCTCACGGCTCAGTTAAAATCGACCCCGAAATCTCCTTTTCAAATTTAGTGCTCCTGACATTAGTTCATACATTCAATGCAATCACAGAAAGGTCATCTGTCGAATGTGACTGGTCAGGGTACAATAATGTTGATTGTAATATGAGATTAATAGCTTGGGGGTTTTTTCTGCTTGATTACCTTGGGGGCAATTTTCACCTAAGGTTTTACCCTGGAGTTGTTCACCTCCTTTAGAAGGTTAATAATGATTACTTCACAGGGTGTGGTGTTCTGTTTGATGCAGCTTATTGTGGCTGGCTCAGTCATCATAATGGTGCCTGGCTTCAGGGGCAGATTTGGATGAGTACATTGCTGGTAGGAGTGGAAAATTGCCATGCAAGTTGAAATGCAAAGGGATTCAGACAATTAGAGAGAAGTGTCAGATAAAAATAGTTACAGCCTTGGGAAAAACTTAGGAGGAATTTAGATCGAGGCTGTAGGGGAGAGGACTAAGAAGTGACGGGTAAAAATGAAGTGAAAGAAAATGCACAAGTCTACAGGTCGGTGACCGTGGAAAGCAGCTTTGATGGCTGTTAGTGCTACACAGGGTGGTTGCAAGGAGTCTGGCCCATCCTTACTGCTCCAGGGCATCGTCCTAACAGATTATCTTTGCTGCATGCCTGGAACAAGGTGGGGACAGGTTTCATGCTGATGCTGGCTGTACCAGCTCTGTGCTGTGTGCTGACTGCGATGGCAGAATTCCACATCTGATGCCCGAGGCCCTGTGAAGACAGTTCCCCCATTGCCAAGTATGTGCCACAATGCCTGCATGTATGGTTGGTGGCATCTCGCTGGTCTATGCTGGCTGCCTGATCACGCTGGCATGCTTTCTTTGTTGACAGCATGACGTACAGTGATTGAGGTGTTTCTATTTCAGGCAGGCATTACTGGCAACAATGACATACACATGCAAATCAGGTGAATCTGATCCAAAAACATCCCTTCGTGTATACAGAAAATTGTATGTGATGTGTGGAATTTGTTAATTATACTGTATTCATATTCCATACAATATCTGGGGGAAGAACAGCCTCATCTCCCTTTGTTCACCATCTTATGCATTCAATATTGCCTTTTAAGATCATTCATGCTCAATTCCACAGCATCACAGCCCCAGGACATTGCAGCAGGAGTTCCTCAGGGCAGTATCCTAGGCCCAACCATCTTCAGCTGCTTCATCAATGGCCTTCCCTCCAACATAAAGAAAGAAATGGGGATGTTCGCTGATGACTACACAGTGTTCAGTGCCATTCGCAACTCCACACATAATGAAGCAGTCCATGCCCGCATGCAACAAGACCTGGACGACGTTCAGGCTTGGGCTGATAAGTGGCAGGTAATATTCGCGCCACAGACGTGCCAGGCAATGACTATCTCCAACAAGCGAGAGTCTAACCACCTCCCCTTGACATTCAACGGCATTACCATCACCAAATCCTCCACTATCAACATCCTGGGGGTCACCATTGACCAGAAACTTAACTGGACCAGCCACATAAATACTGTGGCAACAAGAGCAGGTCAGAGGCTAGGTATTCTGTGGTGAGTGTCTCACCTCCTGACTCCCCAATGCATTTCCACCATCTACAAGGCACAAGTAAGGAGTGTGATGGAATACTCTCCACTTGCCTGGATGAGTGCAGCTCCAACAACACTCAAGAAGCTCAATACCATCCAGGACAAAGCAGCCCGCTTGATTGGCACCCTATCCACCACCTTAAACATTCACTCCCTCCACCACTGGCGCATCGTGGCTGCAGTGTGTACCAAGTACAAGATGCACTGCAGCAACTCACCAAGGCTTCTTCGGCAGCATCTCCCAAACCCGCGACCTCTTCTACCTAGAAGGACAAGGGCAGCAGGCGCATGGGAACACCACCAGCTCCAAGTTCCCCTCCAAGTCACACACCATCCTGACTTAGAAGTATATCACCAATCCTTCATCGTCACTGGGTCAAAATCCTGGAACTCCCTCCCTAACAGCACTGTGGGAGTACCTTCACCACACGGACTGCAGCGGTTCAAGGCAGCGGCTCACCACCACCTTCTCAAGGGCAACTAGGGATGGGCAATAAATGCTGGCATTGCCAGCGATGCCCTGATCCCATAAACAAATTTAAACAATTTTTAAAAATACCTTGCCACCACCCAGTACCATTGTCCTTGATGGGCGCAATGTAGGAGTCATAATTTCTGACACACCAGTGGTGTTTGCCATCCCCACCCAAATTTGATTGAATAACTTCAGTTGGAAAGAACGGTCTTGATGGGCCAAGTGACCGTCCCTTGTTCCATATCTGGTTATATTGTTGTGGTCTTCCTTGGCTATTTCAACAAGCAATATAAATATTTGCAAAGATTTTAAATAGCAAAGTCTCTTTCTTTCGACAGGAGGCAAATGGGTTCTTTCCTTCTGTCTGCCCATCATATGTTCCTGTAAAAGTACAATCAGGTCCACACCAAAATCTTCATTAAATGTGCATTCACCTTCCAAAACACAGTGGTCTCGAGTTTCCTTCCCATTTGTGCCCAGACACACACCTAATCTGAGCACCAACAAATTTTAGGCGTAAGTGAGTTACGCACATAACTGCAATATACCGGAGCCGCCTTAATCTTTTACCTCCGTCCAATTCGAAAAAGTCATTCGCAAAGTTCTCCGCAGAAGGTTACTAGTTAAGCTTAAAGTAACAGGGATTCAGGGTAAAACCTGGGAGTGAATAAGAAAATGGCTGAAGGGTAAGAAGCAACAGGTACTTTCCAAGTGGATTTCTAACTGATCGGTCTAGCTTCTATGTTGTTGATTTTAATTTGTTCATTAGTATACGTGAAAAAAGGAAGTAGAAATGAGTGAAAAAAGTGAAAGGTAGCTTAAAAAGGAGGGAAAGCAAGAATTAATAAATCGCATTTGTCCTTCACGATGAAATCTCTGTCCATTTCATAGGACCAAAAATCAAGCTGGATCATTGCTACATTCTTACCCCTGTCTCTTTTACCAAAAATCATTGCAAAGTTTAAAAGAAAAAACAGATGGTGTACATTTTTTCTGGATAGATCAAGAGAAATTAATATTATTTTAAGATTACTTTTATTTTGTGTGTTTTTTTCTCCCTGTTTTTCTTCCAGGTTCCACAGACAGAAGGACAGTGATCAGGTGATCTTCTCCCAGGCCTCTGCCTCTTGAATTTTCACAGGAATAACCAGGGAGGACCCTATTAGGAAACATGCAGCCTTTTCTCAGAGCCTCTCCTAAACAGAGGGTTGGACATGTTTAGGAATGTTGGGCGGGATTTTCATTGGACCGTGGAGTCGTGATTGGAGGCATGTGGGGGTTTAAAATCCCGAAATCGGGGGTCCCGAACCCATCCCGCCCCCAACCCATCTCCATGCCAGTTTCAAAGGAGGCGGCTACCTGCCCCGCACTGGGACCCACCTCCCCAAGGCGGGAAGGAGATTAGTGCCAATTAACTGCCTGTTAACAGGTAGTTAACAGGCAGTTTTTAGCCTAATCCCTATTTTCATTGTTGAAATGTGGGATTCCCGACGGCTCCAGACCATGCCAAGTTAGCGAGGCGGGCCGTCGGGATGAAGGGCTTGGAGGGTTCGAGATGTCCGGTGTTCAGGTGAGTGATGGGTGCATGAGTGCAGAGGTAAGTGTGTTTGGTCTGTGTAAAGAGTTTAAGAAGTTCTACTAACATTTACTTACCTTTACAGCCTTCCTTCCTTCAGGTCTCGGGAGTCCCTCATCTCATCGGCACCGAAAGCAGAATGGCCGCCAGCTGTCAAAATCTGCAGCCTCTGCTTTCTGTTCCGGAGAGATCTCTAAATCATCCTGAGAGGAAGGAATTAACCTGGAGTACAGATTGCCAGTGTTTGACAGCTTCAAACAGCTGTCAAACACTGATATTTCATCTGTCAAAAGGTCTTGACAGATGAAATTTCAATCTGTGACATCACCTGTTGCCGGGTGACCCTTAATTGGCCCGTTGAGCCCGCTGGGCGGGCTCAACAAGGTCAATCAAGTCTAAATTGCATGGGTTGGCTCGAACTCAATGGAGGCGGGACTACAACCCCAAAAGTTATAGTCCCACCTCCTACCCGACTCCTCAATGAAAATCCAGCCCGTTGTGTCTATAGCTGAGTTGTAACTATTGTCCTTAAGGACTTGGTTATAACAGTTCTGATGAAGGGTCCCAGACCTGAAACATTAACTCTGTTTCTCTCTCCACAGATGTTGCCTGGCCTGCTGAGTGTTTCCAGCATTTTCTGCTGTTATTTCAGATTTCCAGCATCTGCAGTATTTTGCTATTGTATAACGAAATAGGGACCGTCAGAAGCTAGATTGATGGAAGAGTTTAAAATTCTTGCAGTGATTCAAAAATTCTGATAGTTGGTGTTCAGCTATATTTTCAACGGTGAAGCAGTGACCTGGATTGTGCGCTCCCGATGAGCCATCAGAAAGGCCGCACAAGTTCTGGGTTTCCGTACGTGCTGCGCTTGCAAGGTTCACCTTGACAGATCTACCGCACCGACCCAAAAATCACATTTGCTGCCGCAACTACTGCCCAGCAATTGCCCACAAAAGCCTGGTAAAAGCAGGCATAGGGCCTGCTTTCACCAGCATTAAAAAGAAAAAAACATACACAAACTTTTAAAATTAGTTTATGTAAATTTTGGGCCGGATTAAAGAATTTAAAATTATTTTTCAGAAAAATTACATTTTTATTGTATATGCTTTATTGAAGGGAATTTTGGTTAACTTTGAAAATGTGACCATTTATTTTTATTCCAGTTGTGTAAATTATTTCATTATTTGGGGATTCCTCATATGCTTATGTGGATTCCATTTGTAAATCGAATCCCCATAAGCATATTAGGAATCCTCCTTTCTGATTGGAGGACCTGGCCCACGTGATCCCAGGGATGCTTCCAAACTGCCTGCGTCCCTGGGATCCGTGGGCCTTTATGCAGGTGTACATCTGCAGGCCCAGGACCCAAAGTCTCCGAAGCCCGGGAGCCTGAAGGTAGGTGCGGATTTTTTTTATCGGGCCTGAGGCATACTCCGAAGGTTCGCCTCCGACCGCAAATCCTGGGCCAATATTATTGAAAGGGAATTCCTGAAAAATTAATACTGCCGTCTTGGCTCAATTTGTAACACCTTTGCCTCTGAATCAGAAGATTGTGGATAGCCCTTATACACATTGAGCATATAATCTAGGTTGACACTTCAGTGCAGTGCTGAGGGACTGGTGCATTGTCAAAGGCACTGGTGGGAGTTTTTTCGGGGGTTGGGTGGGAAAAAAATATTTTTGAAGCGGGTCAGGACCACACTGTCAACCCGCCGCCATGCCTTTCCCAGGTGTCGGGTCTGTCAGCGCTGAACAGACCCGACACGCAGCGGCGGGGGAGGCAACTCAGGTCCACACCATGACCTTGTTAACAACCCATTTTGAGCTCACCTCACATTTTATGAGATCGCCCACGGGGTCTATGCTGCTCGGGGATCACATCAGGTAAGCAGGTCAGGAGTTATATGACCATGGAATCATCTCATTATTTGACAGCTGCAAATGTGCTATAAAACTCCCACGGTATTGGTATTGGTGAGACCGCACATGGAATACTGCATACAGTTTTGGTGTCCATACTTAAGAAAAGACATACTTGCTCTCGAGTCAGTACAAAGAAGGTTCACTCGGTTAATCCCGGGGATGAGGGGATGGACATATGAGGAGAGGTTGAGTAGATTGGGACTCTACTCATTGAAGTTCAGAAGAATGAGAGGCGATCTTATTGAAACATATAAGATTGTGAAGGGGTTGGATCGGGTGGATGCGGGGAGGATGTCCCCGATGATGGGTGAAACTAGAACTAGGGGGCATAGTCTTAGAATAAGGGGCTGCTCTTTCAAAACTGAGATGAGGAGGAACTACTTCACTCAGAGGGTGGTAGGTCCATGGAATATGCTGCCCCAAAAAGCTGTAGAAGCTACATCATTACATAAATTTAAAACAGAAATAGACAGTTTCCTAGAAGTAAAGGGAATTAAGGGTTACGGGGAGCGGGCAGGAATTTGGACAGGAGTCTAGGTTCGGATCGGACATGGCCCTGTGGGTAGCGGAGCGGGCCCAGGGGCCGTGTAGCCTGATCCTGCTCCTATTTCGTGTGTCTAATTCTGTTAGATTCAGGAGATGGTTCTGTGATAGTAGATTGGCGGTTAGGTTCAGATCAGCCATGATCTTATTGAATGGCGGAGCAGGCTCGAGGGGCCGATTGGCCTACTCCTGCTCCTATTTCTTATGTTCTTATGTTCTTATCTCACAGCTGTTCACTTTCCAAGCTCAGAAGCTGTTGCTTACTGCATTTGGAAGACAGATTGAGCTTTATGCAGGTTGCAAGTGTTTGGAGAAAACTCTCTATCCAGTGTCACCTCATTGGGACAACCTCTCTCACCACTGACAGATTGCTTCTGTCATCTCAAGTTCACCTGCCATCTATTACATCGGTATTGGTGCCCTTGAAACTATCTTACCTTGGTCCTCAGAATCCCACCACAATCAGCCCCAACACCAGCAGCACCAGGCACACCAGCAGCACCAACAACAACAACAACACTAACCTTCTCCGCAGTCAACTGATGCTGCATAGGACAGAGGGCATCAGCACCTGACCACATTGCTGCCCGGGACACCAGGGATGGCCTCACCAGAGCCAGATTTACTTTACTTGACGCTGTACGCCCTGGCTGCCACATGATGCACCAGGTTGGCACCACCCCACACCAACACCATAAAGCATCCCTACAATGCCCAAGCCATTCCTTTCACACTCACCAACATTATGGGGGTTACCGTTATGTCTTACCATTCATTGGAACTCACTAGCCACTTCCAAAGGTGGACACAAATCTGGCCAAGAACGCAAAGTGTTGAAAATAAAGGTTTCAATGTTTGACAGCACATTAACAGAAAATTTACATGAGCATTGCATAAAACACCCAAGTGCCTACACTTATGTGTTGTTAGTTGGTATGATTGGACTAGGATGAGGGTGAGTGTGAGGGGTGGCTAGTGAGATGGGGAAGTGATAACGTAGATAGAGAGGGATGGGTGGAGGTGTAAGGTAAGTTGGTGTGAGTAAGGATGTGCAGGAGTAGGGTAGGGAAGGCAGAGTGCTGGGGATGTGATGAGAGGCACAGCAGGATGAGTTTAAGTGTGGCTTTGTAGTAACGTTTCGTGATCTACTGAGATGATTGAAAGGTTTGTGCCAATGCAGCCTGGTCCTCCTGACGACATCCCCGTTTGTGTCCTCCTGTGCAATGTGCAACCAGGCTGTGTTGGCTTCCTGGGGAAGTCTCTTCTGCCCATTAGAAGGGAAGAGAACTTCCCTGCATGCTGTGACTCCCTCCATAAGCATATGGAGGGAGTCATGGGAAAGCCTGGGTGCAGCCCTGCACCTCTGTGCAGTCATTGTCAGTGTTTGCAGCACCTCAATGCTATAGAACCCGGACAGCACAAATGTCAAAATCAATTTGTGCATGGTCCCTTTAAGAAAACCGGCTGCTGAAGCATCATCAAATGAGGTCATCAGACCCGCTTCCTTCAATTGGCCGGCAAACGCATTGGGTGGGCTTAACAAGCCCAATCAGGGGAAAATCATTTTGGGCAGAAGGCTGGGGCTCACAGCGAGGCCAAGGCCTGCCACCAACGTCGCCCACCACGGACCCACCAAGGTGGGGAAATCGCGGCCACTGTTTTCAGATGAGAGGTTAAACCGAGGTCCATCTTCTACCGCTGGTGGATGTAAAAAAATCTCCTGGAATTATTTGAAGAAGAGCAGATTGTCTTCCTGGTGTTCTGGCCAACATTATTCTCTCAATCAATAGATCCAAAAAAAGATTCAATTGTCACTTGCTGTTGGTGGGTCCTTACAATGTGCAAATTGAATGCCACGTTTGACTATAGAGATACAGTGATGGCACTTCAAAATAATTAATTGGTTATAAAGTGCTTTGGGATGCTATGAAGATGTGATAAGGCACAACATATCTGCAAGCTCTTTCTTTCATGTTGTCTGCCTTGTGATCGCACATAATCCATCTTAATAAACAAACTCCTGGCAAACCACAAAGCACTGTATTCATTTGATTGCATCTCACTTGTCTGCACAACTTCTTAATGATTTTGTAGCTGGGAATGAGGGGAAAGCAATTCCATGTGTTCTGGACATTATGTGACAATCTGGACATTTTTACATGCAGTAGCACCCTCTGGTGGTGGTTATTGTGTTAGCAGTGTGTTTGTATGAAACAGAGGTCATTTGACCTTTATTCCTTTCTTCCTGTGTGAGGTCATTTGACCTTTGTTCCTTTCTTCCTGTGTGAGGTCATTTGACCTTTGTTCCTTTCTTCCTGTGAGGGGTCATTTGACCTTCGTAACTTTCTTCCTGTGTAACCCAGGAAGTAGAATTCCAGGCAGAACCTGGCAGTAATGGAGGATTCCATAAGGGTTTCACAATCCAATGTAATCTGATTTCATATGTTAGGCCAAGCACAATATCTGTGAGTATCTTTGTTTGTTAGCATAATAGCAACGTTGTCAGAGTAGTATTTTGATAACACTATGTTTATAAAAGGCTAATATTTGATAGTTACAGAAGTGAGTCCAGATGTTAGTTAGTTATACAATTAGTCTATTCTACTGTTGTAAATATGTTATATCTTATGTAATATCGAATGTATAGTACTCAGTTTATGTACAAAACATACTTTATCTTTGTTTACAGTTTCACAAATTTGTTCAAGTAAAGGCTTCAAACAGCAAACGGCTTCATGAAGAATTAATTTGAATAAGTGTTTAACTTGCTGGATAACTAGATAGGAGCACGTCTAGTGCGGCCAGTACACCATGCATTAGGTCATTTGAATAATTTTCTCCATGTGGAAACTTTTTTAACTGCAAAATGAGCCATAAGTAAGATGGGAGATTTAATTTGTCAAATATAATGTGTACGGTCCACTGAAATGGTTGATTTCTCTTTTCTATTCCACCAAGCCTTTAAGTACTTTTATCTTTACACTATTAACCTATCAATTCACTTTAATCCATTTCTGGTAACTTGTTTTCAAGTGTAGCTTGATATTCCAAGCAAGTTCGCCATTAAAGCACACCATTTTGCAATTAAATGTGAATTCAAATCTCACTCTGGAACTTGAAACATATAATCAAGGCTGAGACTCCAGTGCAGTGATGAGGGAGTGTTCTGTTGTCAAAAAGAAAGAAAGACTTGCATTTATATAGCACCTTTCATGACCACCGGACATCCCAAAGCGCTTTACAGCCAATAAAGTACTTTTTTGATGTGTAGTGTAAGCCTTTCTGTTACTATTGTTCGGACCTTGAGAATTACAAATAAGCATAACAATGACAGGTAAGTATGTGATTATTCACACTACAGTTCAAAATTCAAGTGTACATCGCAATCAATATGCTTCTAATTTACCGTACATAAAAATACCACCCCGGCAACTTACCCCAAGTCAACCGTAAATAAAAGTATCCTTTAACACTATCTAAGCTCTATGTCTGACTTTCAGACATACTCCTTTATCTCTGGGTGATTGGTCCAGAAAAGTCATAAGTTGCAAACATAGACTGACCAGCTTTCTTTGTTCCTCTGTTCTTCCTTCTTTCTGAATTTCCCACCTCTGGGTCATTTCTTTATAGTGCCTTTCTGCCGGCCTCCCTCGTATATCACCATCTGCCTTCCTCTGATAGGACAGTTTCACTCCAAACCTTCCCTGATTGGAGTTCCTTCTGCATGACACATTCATGTTCCTGTGATGTGTGTGGGGGAGGGACTTCCTCTTCACCTGGTGTTTCTACTTCCTGTCCATGTGGTCTCACAAACAAAGGACCAAAAGCTGACCACCAGGCAAAGGACCCCCTGCTGACTTCCTCCATTTTGTCTCTTCAAAAACAAAGGAACACAGGCTGACTTCCTCCATTTTGTCTCTTCAAAAACAAAGGAACACAGGCTGACTTCCTACATTTTGTCTCTTCAAAAACAAAGGAACACAGGCTGACTTCCTCCATTTTGTCTCTTCAAAAACAAAGGAACACAGGCTGACTTCCTCCATTTTGTCTCTTCAAAAACAAAGGAACACAGGCTGACTTCCTACATTTTGTCTCTTCAAAAACGAAGGAACACAGGCTGACTTTGTAGGAGTCTATGCACTCCTAACAAAAACACTGTGAACTAAACTGGTAGTTAACAAACTTAGTTTAATGCACTGAAAGTATTGCAAAACAAGAAACGCAGGAGAAACTCCAAGCAGGTCTGTACACTAGCTCACTCCACGAGGACTAACTGGAAACGCCCTTCAACCCTGATGTCATGACGTCATCACGTTTCCCGCCGTTGGGAACGTCACGTGACCCACGTGATGACATCATCGCGTCAGATCGCGATTTTATCGATCCCGCGCTGTTTAAACAGGGCAAACATTAAAAGGTAACGATAATGATTAAAGACAATTGTACAAGTTACTGTGAGAGTCTCTTTGGTGGCTTTGCCACATACGCCCCCCAGAATTGTCTTTAATGAGGAAAGTCAATCGCCGAGGTGGTCGGACAAGCCTGTTTGACCGACTCCTAAATTCCCGGAGAGGAAAACGCTGAGCAGGTGGTGAGCTGGCAGGTAACACAGTGCGGTTAGGCATAGCGGCGGCCGGCAGCCGGCCCTGGCGCGGAGGCTGCGCCAGTTCGAGGTCCAGGTGCGCAGGTTTGAGGCGATCAACAGAGATGTGATCAGGCTTGCCCCTGACGTCGATCACAAAACTCTTGTCCCAGGTCTGTAGAACCTGGAACGGACCTGCATAAGGAGGTGCGAGTGGGGTACGATGGCCGTCTTGGCGCACAAAGACGAACTTGGCCTTTGGCAGCTCCCCAGGGATGTTGGAAGAAGGCAAGCCATACTGCGAGGTCGGAACTGGGCAGAAACACTGAGCCGCGTCCTGATGGGCCTCTCACTGACTGGCTGCAGACCACAGCTGCGTAGGGGACGGCAGGAACTCACCCGGAACTCGAAGTGGCTGACCGTAAACCATTTCCGCGGCCGACGACTGCAGATCCTCCTTTGGTGCCGTGCGCAGTCCTAGCATCACCCACGGCAGTTTATTGACCCATGCTGCATCCAGAAGGCTGGCCCTGAGCGACGCCTTCAATGAACGGTGGAACCGCTCACACAAGCCATTCGCTTGCGGGTGATAAGCCGTAGTGCGGTGTAGTTTAGTGCCCAATACTGAGGCTACCGCATTCCATAGTTCCAACGAAAATTGCGGCCCGCGATCCGACGAAATATCTGCAGGGACACCAAACCGGGCTACCCATGATGAGATGAAGGCTCGCGCAACATCCGCAGAGGTGGTGGACGTCAGGGGAACCGCCTCTGGCCACCTCGTGGTGCGATCCACCATTGTCAGAAGGCGCATAAAACCACGGAACGGTGGAAGTGGGCCCACTAGGTCAACGTGAATGTGGTCGAAACGCCGCTCCGGTACCTCGAAGGTGGCCAGAGGGGCCCTGACGTGCCGTTGCACCTTGGCCCGTTGACAAACCACACAAGTGTTCGCCCAGTCGCGGACGTCTTTGTGTATTCCTCTCCATATGAATTTGGAGACTAGCAGCTTCTTAATGTAATGTATTACAAGCCAAATGTATGTTGAATGTTTAAATGTCTTAATCTAAATGTACACTCTCGGGAGCCGCAAGCCTACATTTCGTTGTACTGCACTTGTGCACTGACAATGACAATAAAAGTTGATTTGATTTGATTTGATTTCTGCGACGCCCGCACTCCAGGATGCGACAGCCCGTGTATGGCGTCAAAAATGCCTCGGCGCCAGGTGGACGGCACAATCGGACGGGGTGCACCCAACGAAACATCGCAGTGTAGAGTGGTACCTGCCGCATGGAACGGTACATCTCTCGGCTGGAGGCTGGCGGGGACAGAACGAAAGGCCTGAGTCTCCGGGTCGGCAGCCTGGTCGGCTGCCATTCTTGCGAAGTCAATGCCTAATTGAACGGCCTGGACGGCGGCGCGGGAGAGGCAATCAGCGACGACGTTGTCCTTGCCGGCCACGTGCCTGACGTCGGTGGTGAACTCGGAGATGTAAGTGAGCTGCCGTTGTTGCCGAGCCGACCACAGTTCAGCTGCCTTGGCCATCGCGAACGTCAAGGGTTTGTGGTCAACAAACGCAGTGAAGCGGTGCCCTTCGAGGAGGAATCGGAAGTGGTGGATGGCTAAAAACAAAGCTAACAGCTCCCTGTCGAAAGTACTGTACCGACGTTCGTGCCGTTGCAGCTGGCGGCTAAAAAATGCCAGAGGCTGCCATGCGCCGTCGACCCATTGCTCCTGGACGGCCCCCACAGCGTAATCTGACACGTCCATCATGAGGGCGATGATAGCTCCTGGCAGGGGATATGCCAACATCGTCGCATTCGCGGGCGCGGTCTTCATATCCTCGAAGGCGCGACCCATTTCTTGCGACCAAACCACGGGCTCCTTTCCCGTCTTGCCCCTGAGGGCCTCGTAGAGCGGCCGCATGAGCTGTACGGCCCTGGGGACGAACCGGTGGTAAAAATTAACCATCCCTAGGAACTCCTGTAAGGCTTTCACAGATTGCGGCTTCGGGAACGCCATGATCGCCTCCACCTTAGCTCAAAGCGGCGATGCCCCTGCGGAAGTTATGCGGTGGCCTAGAAAATCGAGCTGCGCCAGGCCGAAATGACATTTGTCCGGGTTCACAATGAGGCCGTGCTGCTGAAGCCGTTGAAAAAGGACACGGAGATGCTTGAGGTGTTCATCCTTTGTGGTGCTAGCAATCAGAATATCATCCAAGTAGACGAACAAAAAATCGAGGTCCCGCAGAACCGAGTCCATAAGGCGCTGGAACGCCTGCGCCGCGTTTTTAAGCCCAAAGGGTATGCGGAGGAACTCAAAACGCCCTGGCGTAGACGGGAGAGCCGGTTGTCGAAATATGATGCGCCACCCGATGCTTGGCAGTCAAAGCTGAAAAGATGGGCTTTGTCAGCTCGGGGAAGTCATCGAGATGGCGGGAGAGGTCGTCGGGAGGTGGCCGCGCACAGGAGACTGAGTGCGGCACAGCTGTGCTGTGCACACCTGAAATACCGTCGAGCGTGGCGGCGGCGTGAACAAGGCGTCAATTTTTCACAGCCTAAAAAGTCGGCGCCCAAGAGGGCCTGCGAAATTTGAGCGGTGACGAAATCCCAGGTAAAGCGCTGGCCACCGAAACAGACTTGCACCCGTCGTTTCCCGCAAGTGTGGATCGTACCCCCGTTGGCAGCTTGGAGGGGGGACCCCGTCCGCCGGACCAAAGGTCGAGGACCGAGGCGGGAAGTACGCTGCACTGTGCCCCCGTGTCACACAGAAAATAATGGCCCGGCATGGAGTCGGTTAAATACATGAGATTCCCGTAGTCGCTGATCGCCATCGTGGCCGCGGGGGATGCACCGGATCCGGTGTTCTTGACTCGCGGCAGTCTGTTCGATTGTCTGGGCACGAAACTACACGGTGGTCGACAGCAGCGGGCCTTCGGGCCAAAACGAGTGTGGTAGTAACAGTAACCGGCCGTCGGAGGCGCTGGGGCCAGGGCCGGGCCCCTCGGGGCGGGGCGTTGCGCGATGGCGCTGTTTGGTGCCGGACCGCGTAAATTTTATCCGCCTCTTCGGCGAGCGCGATGCAGTCCCCGGTGTCTGATCTGGCGAGGGCTGCCTGGACGTGTTCGGGCAGCTGCGTAAGGAACAGCTCGCGGAACAGGAAACATGGTGGTTCGGACCCCAGGAGCGTCAGCATGTGGCTCATTAGTTCCGAGGGTTTGGAGTCACCTAACCCTGGTAGTGTCAGTAAGCAGCGAGCGCGCTCCGCCTTGGTAAGGCCAAATACCTGCAGCAGCCAAGTCTTGATGGCTACATACTTGTCAGCATTCGGGGGGTTCTCCAGAAGGCTGCTGATCCTCGACGCCGTCGAGCTATCGAGGGCGGAGACCACGTACAAATATCGGGTCTGTGGTGTATGTAACCTGTTCCACCTTAAGAGAACTACCTTAAGAGATGTACTACTTTCTCTTGGCTGCTGTATACTGTAATACCGGTGGTGACCACACCGGTATATAAACGTTGTGTAGGGATTTGCTGGGCAGTTCAGCCCTGACCTCCGAATAGTAAAGACCTGTTAAAGTTATTCTTGTGGTCTGTGTCCAGTGATTTATAATAAGCATAACTGGGACACACAGACTTAACAGTGGCGACGAGTCCGATCTTACCCTGCAGCAGTTTTACATCCAAGGCAGCTTCGTCCTCAGAACGGGCGTCGAGAAGAGGCATCCGCCCTCATCATCCTGCTGAGCACCATCGCACGGGAGGCATCGAGAACCCGGGTTAAAAAGAAAAATTCTGACCACGAAGCCCTCCATCAGCGACAGGCAGTGATCATCCCTTCTACCACGGTGGTAGGCAAGCCGATCAGCGACACGAGCAGAAAGTCGGCCGCGTTGACTGTGGAGTGGGGGAGGGAAAACGGAGGAAAAAGGGCGGAGAACTCGACCACGGCCGGTGAAAAGGGCCGGGCTGCAATCGAGGCCGAGAAGCGCAGCGACTGGGGCAGCTTAAGGCACAAGAGCCGCGGAGAACTCAAACGCAGCCGGTGAAAAGGGCCGGGCTGCAATCGAGGCCGAGAGGTGCAGCGACTGGGGCAGCTTAAGGCACGAGAGCCGCGGAGGACTCAAACGCAGCCAGTGTAAAGGACCGGGCTGCATGCGGGGCTGAGAGACGCAACAGCAGGGGAAGCGTGAATGCCCACGGGAACCGCGGGGGAGTAAAAGCAGCGTCGGGGAATTGAGAACCGCTGGGGAGGCGAGAACGGCAGCAGCACGGCAATCGCCATTGCAGCCATCGGGGGAAGAAGGCAAACGCGGGAATCTGCCATTGTAGTCGGCGGGGGAAGAAGACAAGCGCGGGAAAGACCGCCAAGCATGGGAAGCCGCTATTTTAGTAGGCGGGGGAAGAAGACAAGCGTGGGAAGCCGCCATTTTGAGAAAAAGAAAAATTTAATAACTTGCAAGGATGCCTAAACATGGGAACATTAATACCTTTGATAGTGATATCGAAGATTGGACCACGTATGTAGAACGCATGGAAGTTTATTGTAAAGCAAATAAGGTACCAGATGATGAGAAAGCACTAACCTTATTAAGCTCAATGGGTGCGAAGACATACGGGCTATTGAAGCACCTTCTATCACCAGATAAACCGGTGGATCAGACTTTCGCGAATATTGTTACTGTCCTGAAAAATCATTTAAACCCCACGCCGCTGATGATAGCGGAACGATTTAAATTCTACAGAAGAACGCAGCTGAAAGACGAAAGCAACGCTGAATTTTTAATTGAACTGCGTAAGCTATCAAAGTACTGTCAGTTTGGAACAGGACTAGCAGATGCGCTGAGAGATAAATTTGTGTGTGGATTGTTAAAAGAAGGAACACAAAAGCGACTGCTTGAAGAGAATGATCTTACGCTTGATAAAGCTGTCACTATTGCAGCATCGCACGAAGCCACAGCGAGAGGCACTGCGGAAATGCAGCTACGGTCACCGGAACTCAGCACCAATCAAATGGTCTTGGGTACAGTAAAATGTTATCGTTATGGAAAGACAACGCACGATCAGAACCAGTGCTGGTTCAAAAATCAGGAATGCAGAAAATGTGGCAGGCTTGGTCACATAGCTAAAGTATGCCGGTCAGGAAAGAAGACCAGCAACAAAAAGTCACCGCAGGAAAAGTACAGAAAGGTACATAAGGTAACAGAGAACAGTTCGAACGAACAGAAGTCAAATTCAGACTCCAGCAGTAATGAACTGGGTAGTCTAAGAGTACACAATGTTGGTAATGAAGCAGACCTCCAAACAATCTGGGTCACACTTCAGATAGCAGGAGTCCAAGTGAAGATGGAATTGGACACTGGATCGGCATTGACGGTCATGAATAAGCAAGATTACAAAAGGTTATTCCCACATATTCCCCTACGGGATACGGAGATTGTATTGAAAACATACACGGGGCAAAGAGTGTGCCCCATCGAGAAGATAGAGGTAAAGGTGGTCCACAAGGGCAAAGAAAGCCGAGGAATGGACTTATATGTGCTACCTGAGGGAGGTCCACCACTACTGGGACGGGAGTGGATTAGGAAAATAAATATGGACTGGCATTCCTTAAAAGCACTAATGGTAGATTCCGGTAAAAAAGATGTCAAACCTAAACGATTGTCCAGAATATTGGACGATGCTAAAGAGGTGTTCCAACAGGGACTGGGAACACTGAGAGGAATTACGGCAAACATCAAGGTTGAAGAACATGCAAACCCGAAATTTTTCAAAGCCTTATGCGATACGACCTGCTGTGAAAGCTGAGCTGGAAGGGCTAGAACGTTCAGGAGTACTGCCTAAGGTAGACTGGAGTGAGTGCGCCACGCCCATTGTCCCCGTCATGAAGCATTCATCGAGCAACAAGCCGGGGGAACCGGGGAAGGTTCGTATCTGTGGAGATTTCAAGATCACTGTTAATCCGGTGCTTCACACGGTGCAGTATCCGCTTCCGCGGATTGAGGATATCGTCGCTTCGTTGTCTGGCGGGAAACACTTCACCAAGATAGACCTGGCACAGGCGTACTTACAGATGGAATTTGAGGAAGAGTCACGCCAGTATCTCACGATCAACACGCATAGAGGCTTGTACCGGTATAATAGACTGGTTTTTGGAGTGGCATCGCCTCCAGCAATTTGGCAGAGGGCCATGGAGCAGGTATTACAGGGAATTCCAGGCACACAATGTTACCTGGACGATATTCTGATTACAGGAGATGGTGACGAGGAACACCTTGCAAATTTGGAACTGGTGCTCACCAGATTGAAAGAATATGGACTTCGAGTTAATCGCCAGAAATGTGAGTTCTTTCAGAAGCGGATCTCGTACTGTGGTCATGTCATTGACCAGGAGGGGCTTCATAAGTCTCCTGACAAGATCGAAGCTGTTGTGAAGGCTCCCGCTCCGGATAATGTATCCCAGTTGAGGTCGTCCCTAGGGTTGATTAACTATTACCATAAGTTTCTGCCAAATTTATCCACGGTGCTGCACCCGCTGAACGCTCTTTTGCAGAAGGGAGTACCATGGAAGTGGAGCGAGGACTGTAAGAGGGCCTTTCGCAAAAGCAAGGCATTGATCACCTCAGAAGAAGTGTTGGCTCACTTCAACCCAATGCTGCCTATTCGTTTGGCTTGTGCTGCTTCTCCATATGGTATTGGGGCAGTACTCTCACACAAGTTGCCAAATTGCCTGGAGAGGCCAGTTGCGTTCGCATCCAGATCATTGACCTCCGCTGAGCGCAACTATGCTCAGATAGATAGGGAGGCTCTCAGCCTTGTGTGGGGAGTAAAGAAGTTTAATCATTACCTGCAGGGCCAAAAGTTTACGCTTCTGACAGACCACCAGCCGTTGGTATCCATTTTTAACCCTAAGAAGGGTGTTTCGGTAATGACAGCACAGAGACTCCAGAGATCGTCCCTTTTCCTAGGGGCACATCAATATCAGATCGAATTCAAAGGTACAAAGCAGCATGGTAATGCTGATGGGCTGTCGCGCCTGCCACTACCTACAGAGGAGGAGGCACCGACGGTTGAACCTGTTGAGTTATTTCACTCGACCATCATCGAATGTTTACCAGTCACCAATGCAAGTATTGAAAGAGAAACCAGGAACGACCCGACACTGTCCCGGGTCTACAAAGTGACAGTGAAGGGATGGCCAGCACATGGTGATCCACTGTTACCAGCATTCTCAGCAAGACGAGAACAGCTGTTCGTCTGTCAAGGAACATTGATGTATGGAACAAGGGTGATTATTCCTCCTAAGTTAAGAGAGAGAGTTCTAAAGGAACTGCATGAAGGTCATCTGGGGGGAGTCAAGATGAAAAGCCTTGCTAGGGCTTATGTGTGGTGGCCGGGTATCGACCAACAGATAGAGGATCTGACGAAAAGCTGCTCAGGGTGCCAAAAAGTGCAAAATGCACCTCCGATTGCACCGCTGCATCCATGGGAATGGCCTTCAACCCCATGGCAACGTGTACATATTGACTTTGCTGGTCCATTCATGGACTCCATGTTTTTAATTGTGGTGGACGCACATTCTAAATGGCCAGAAGTGATTAAGATGACGACCACTACCTCAGAAAAGACGATCGCGGTGCTAAGAACGATATTTGCAAGAAATGGATTGCCAGAACAAATATGTTCAGACAACGGACCGCAGTTCGTGTCAGAAGAATTCCAGAAATTCATGAAGAAGAATGGAGTGAAACATCATACCTCTGCCCCATATCATCCGGCTACAAACAGGTTGGCCGAGAGATTTGTACAAACGTTCAAAAAAGCAATAAAGGCCATGAGCGAAGATCAGATTCCACTACAACACAAGGTGGACAAATTCCTACTGGCATATCGAAACGCCACTCATGCAGTGACAAACCAAAGTCCTGCCATGATGTTCTATAACAGGAGGTTGCGGTCCAGGTTGGACTTGTTAAAACCAAATGTGCGGAGGGAAGTTGAAAACAAACAGTTCCAGCATATAAATAACAAGACCACTCGGAGTTTCGAAATAGGACAACCAGTGTTAGCCCGGGACTATAAAAACGAGAAATGGCAATCTGGAACAATTCGGGCCAGACAAGGACCCCTGATATACACGGTAGGTATTGGTGAAAATGTAATACTGCGTCATGCTGACCAACTGGTAGAATCGAGAACAAGGGTCGAACCCAGGGTTACGGCAGAGACAACCGTGGAAGAAGTTAGTGAACCTGAAGCATCTACCTCAGAAGTGAATGTACCTGAGGATGATGTCCAATCCATAAGAGATCACCTAGATGACTCACCCCAGCAACGAGAATCAGAGACCCCTGAAAGGCGTTATCCAACTCGAATCAGGAGGCCTCCTCAGAGACTGAATCTTTGAACTGTTTTGCATGAAGTTGTATATATATATATCTATAATAATGTTATTATGTTATGTTAAATGGGGATATAACTGTTAAGCTAAAAAGGGAGGATTGTGGTGTATGTAACCTGTTCCACCTTAAGAGAACTACCTTAAGAGATGTACTACTTTCTCTTGGCTGCTGTATGCTGTAATACCGGTGGTGACCACACCGGTATATAAACATTGTGTAGGGATTTGCTGGGCAGTTCAGCCCTGACCTCTGAATAGTAAAGACCTGTTAAAGTTATTCTTGTGGTCTGTGTCCAGTGATTTATAATAAGCATAATTGGAACACACAGACTTAACAGGGTCTGGTCCTGCACGAGGTTGCAGAGTTCAAACTGCGCCTCGGCCTGCACAAACCAGGAGGCCGCCTGTTGTTCCCAGAATTGGGGGAGCTTCAAGGCCACAGCGTTGGCATCCACCACTGGCCTGCGTTCCGTGTCCACCGCGAAAAACGATCGCGTGGATTCGGGGTCACCAATGTAGGAGTCTATGCACTCCTAACAAAAACACTGTGAACTAAACTGGTAGTTAACAAACTTAGTTTAATGCACTGAAAGTATTACAAAACAAGAAACGCAGGAGAAACTCCAAACAGGTCTGTACACTAGCTCACTTCACGAGGACTAACTGGAAACGCCCTTCAACCCTGACGCCATGACGTCATCATGTTTCCCGCCATTGGGAAAGTCACGTGACCCACGTGAGGACGTCATCGCGTCAGATCGCGATTTTATCGATCCCGCGCTGTTTAAACAGGTCAAACATTAAAAGGTAACGATAATGATTAAAGACAATTGTACAAGTTATTGTGAGAGTCTCTTTGGTGGCTTTGCCACAACTTCCTCCATTTTGAGTTTTCCATAACCATTTCACCATTCATTCTGAATTTCGATCTCCACACGTTAGCAGCAGTTTTATTATGGTTTTTAGAATCTTGTAGTAGACACTGTTGTAATGTAAGAAACACAGCAGCCAATTTGTGCACAGCAAGCTACCACAGACCACAAATGTGATAATGGCCAGATAATCTGTTTTAGTGATGTTGATAAATATTGGCCAGGACACCAGGAATAACTCCTCTGCTCTTCTTTTTAATAGTGCCATGTGATCTTCTCTGTCCACCTGAGAGAGCAGACAGGGCCTCGGTTTAACTTCTCATCCGAAAGATGACAGCTCTGACAGTGCAGCATTCCTTCAGCATTGCACTGGAGTGTCAGCCTAGATTTTTATGCTCAAATCTCTGGAGTGGGACTTGAGCCCACAACCTTCTGACTCAAGAGACAAGGGTGCTACCAACTGAGCCATGGCTGACACGCAAAGGAGCCATCATTCTATCGTGACACAGCAATCCAACACACTGACAACCAATTCCAGTGGTTCAGGAGGACTTCAGAGATGTGATTGAAATATTTGAAAGAGATCAAGGAATTCCTTGGTGTTCTGACCAAAATTTCTCCCTCAATTAGTATCACTAAAAACAGATTGACTGGTCATTTATCGCAGTGCTGTTTGTGGATCTTGTGTACAAAATGGTTGCGTAACATAAATGCAAAATGGATGCATAACAACAGTGATTATACTTTAAAGTAATTCATTTTATGTGTAGTGCTTTCAGACAGTTCTGAGTAGCATGTTGAAATGCCACATAAATGCAAGTTTTTTTCTTTCAAATGCCATGAAGCACATTTTTCCTACAGCTTTGCTACTGCATCCCATGTTTCAATTGGGCATCCCAAATGCCTCCAGATATTGGTGTCACAAAAGATTTTATTCAATTATGCTCATTGTCTGCAGTTCCTGAATTACGCTGGCACATTGGTAACCATTAGCCATCGCACAGCTGTCACTGAGCTTACATACTTATTGGCAGTCAGTTGTAATTAAACTATTAAAATCAATTATCATTCAGAATGCAGATGTACCCACGGAGGCCTTGACCACCCCCCCACCCCAACTGATCTTGGGAACTTTTTAAAATAAGATACGAGCAAACCTATGCCCAACCAATATTAGCTATTGAAGACTTTGAATGGAAACCAGGTGCACTCAATAAGCTCACACTCAAATGATCGTCAGTGAAAATCCTGCTCTACATTTCATTCCACGTCTGAGAAACCAAGCTTAAGTTAACTCCTGATAAAATCACCCAGTTGTCTTCTAACAGTCAGACTGAATGCGAAGGAGATTTCAGAATTAACCACCTTGAGTAATATTCTCCATGTTGTACCCTTGCTGTGTTTCTTTCTGCCTGATTTAAGTTGTGTTTCCTGAATAAAACCTAAGGCACTTTACAAGCACTATGTCTGTACTAAGGAGATTCTTTATATTCTCAAACCAAATTTCAACGACAAAAATAAACCGGAAGCAGGGTTGTATTTTTCAAACTTCCTTGACCAGTGTTGTTAATTCTAAATTATGTGGCAATCCTCTCCCTGCATTGGTGTGAAATTTTACTGTTAAACGTTGAGCATCTTGATTTCTCCACTTTATTTCTCCAGGTTTCACCTCAGTGAGAAAGCTGCCACTTAAAACTGTGACGTGCATTGTAATGTCCGTGCGTAATTGAGACACAGACTGCAGGAGTTGGTTATAACAGGTGTTTACTGAATGGAGACAAAACTGGAACTACTATACAAAGTTACTACACAGGCTTATATACAGGGGTGGTCACTACTGGTAATGCAGTATACAGGGGCTGCAGAATATAGTTCCTTCTTCAAGGTACATACACTCCAATTCCTCCCCTTTTAGCTAAACAGTACATAACATTCGATTAATAATTAAATAACATATTTACAATTACAGTTGCTATATACATTAGCTGAAGTTAATCAATTATAAATTCAGTCTTTGAGGAGGCTTCCTGATTCTGTCCGGATAACGCCTCTTTGGGGTATCAGGCTCTTCTGGCAAAGTTGATTCGGGATCAACGTCATTGTTTGGTTCGTCTGCTTCCAATATCACTGATTCGGAGGTAGATGCAATTGGTACTTCAGTTTCATCACCAGGTGTATAGGATCGTGGTGTAGATTTGATGTTTTCCAGTGACTCTAGAATCTGGTCAGCATGGCGTCTTACAATGCTCTCTCCAACATCCACGGTATACATTAGAGGTCCTTGCTGTGTGCAGATCGTTCCTGGCTGCCATTTCTCTGTGCGGTAGTCCCGGGCCAAAACTGGTTGACCTATCTTGAAACTCCTGGTTGGCCTTTCATTCATATTCTGAAACTGCCTGTTCTCCACATCTCTTCTGATGTTTGGCTTAACCAAATCCAAGCGGCATCTTAGTCGATTGAAGAACATCATGGCTGGAGTTTGGTTGGTAACCGCATGTGTCGCATTCCGGTAGGCAAACAAGAAGTTATCCACCTTGTGTTGTAGGGGTATGTCTTCATTACACAATGCCTTGATAGCCTTCTTGAATGTTTGAACGAACCTCTCAGCCAATCCATTGGTGGCTGGATGATATGGGGCGGATGTGTAATGCTTAACACCATTGTTCTTTAAGAACCTCCGGAACTCTTCAGACACAAACTGTGGTCCATTGTCGGAGTAAATCTGTTCAGGCAGCCCATTTCTGGCGAATATGGTTCGTAAGACTGTGATAGTTTTTTCTGTGGTGGTTGAGGACATTTTTATTACCTCTGGCCACTTTGAATGTGCATCCACCGCAATTAAAAACATCGAGTCCATAAATGGACCAGCAAAATCAATGTGTACCCTTTGCCATGGAGATGAGGGCCACTCCCATGGATGTAGAGGGGCTTGTGGTGGGGCGTTTTGGACCTTCTGGCATCCAGTACAGCTCTTGGTCATCTCTTCGATTTCTCTATCGATTCCCGGCCACCACACAAACGCTCTGGCTAAGTTCTTAATTTTTACCCCTCCCAGATGACCCTCATGAAGCTCATTGAGCACTCTATCCTTCAATTTGGGTGGAATTACTACTCTGGATCCACACATCAAGGTTCCTCAGCACACTGACAGCTGTTCTCTTCTCGGCGAGAATGCTGGCAACAGTGGTTCGCCATGTGCTGGCCATCCTTTCACCGTTAAATCATAGACCCTGGAGAGTGTCGGGTCATTTCGTGTTTCTTTTCTATGTTTGCATTCGTCACAGGTAGACATTCGACTATGGTCGAGTGGTATATCTCCACAGGATCCACTGCAGGTGCTTCTTCCACCGTCGGCAATTGTAGGCGCGACAATCCATCAGCATTCCCATGCTGTTTAGTTCCTTTGTACTCGATGTCATATTGGTGTGCCCCTAGGAAAAGGGACCACCTCTGTAGCCGTTGTGCTGTCATTATCGGGACGCCCTTCTTAGGGTTGAAAATGGAGACAAGAGGTTGATGATCAGTTAGTAGAGTAAATTTCTGTCCGTGCAGGTAGTGATTGAACTTATTCACCCCCCACAGCAGGCTGAGGGCCTCTCTGTCAATCTGGACGTAGTTACGCTCGGCTGCAGTTAACGAGCGTGACGCAAAAGCTATCGGCCTCTCTGAACCATCAAGGGATTTATGTGACAGTACCACTCCAACGCCGTAGGGAGACGCATCATACGCCAGTCTTATCGGTAGTGATGGGTTGTAGTGAGCCAATACTTCTCTTGAAGTGATCAGGCCTTTACACTTCTGAAAGGCCTGCTTACATTCATCGCTCCATTTCCATGCTACTCCAGTTTGTAGCAGGGCGTTCAGTGGGTGCAGAATTGTGGACAAATTCGGCAAAAATTTATGGTAGTAATTCACCAATCCAAGGAATGACCTCAGTTGCGACACATTTTCAGGCGCTGGAGCCTTAACTACCGCTTCAATTTTGTCAGGGGACTTATGTAACCCCTCTTCATCAATCACGTGGCCACAATACGATATTTGTTTCTTAAAAAACTCGCACTTGGGGCGATTGGCTCGTAGCCCATGTTCACGTAGTCTAGTGAGCACCTGCTCTAGGTTGGCAAGGTGTTCACTGTCATCTTCACCTGTCACTAGGATGTCGTCCAAGTAACACTGAGTCCCCGGAATCCCTTGCAGGACTTGTTCCATCTCACTTTGCCATATAGCTGGAGCTGATGCTACTCCGAATACCAGTCGATTATACTGGTAAAGACCCCTGTGAGTGTTTGTCGTGAGATATTTCCTAGAGGATTCTTCAACCTCCATCTGCAAATATGCTTGCGCTAGGTCAATTTTTGTAAAACGTTTCCCTCCAGATAGTGAGGCGAAAATATCTTCTATCCTCGGAAGAGGATACGGTACTGTGTGAAGGACTGGGTTCACAGTCACCTTGAAGTCCCCACAGATGCGAACCTTCCTTGGCTCCTCAGACTTATTGTTTAACGTTTTCTTCATGACAGGAACGATGGGTGTCACCCACTCGCTCCAGTCTACCTTAGATAACACGCCTGCATTCTCCAGATTCTCCAGCTCTGCCTCGATGGCTGGGCGAATTGCATACGGTACCGGTCTTGCTTTGAAAAACTTGGGAATTGCATTCTCTTCTATTTTTATTGAGGCGGTTACGCCTTTAAGAGTTCCCAGTCCTTGTTGAAATGCCTCTTTAGCGTTAGCTAAGATTTTTGACAATCGTCCAGGTGTGACGTCGTCATCCTTTTTACCAGCCACAGTCAGTGCCTGAATGGAGTGCCAGTCTAAACTTATCTTTCTGATCCATTCACATCCCAATAATGGTGGTCCACCATCTTGCAGTATGTACAGATACAATTTCTGTATTTCCTTGCCGTTGTATTCGACAGGCACCCTTATTTTCCCTCTGTGGTATACTTTCTGCCCTGTATATGTCTTCAAGACAATGGATGTGTCTTTCAAGGGTATGTGTGAGAATAGCCGCTCATAGTCCCGTCAATTCATGATGGTCAGGGCTGATCCTGTATCCAATTCCATTTTGACTTGGGACCCTGCTATCGTGAGGGTGACCCAAATGGTTCGGTGATCCTCTTTTGCGATTACGTTGTGTAGTTTGAGACAGCTTCGTCTCTTGTTCCCGGATTCACTATCGCTCTTCTGGTCTTCGGAACTACTGTCCGTCATCTTTTGTACTTTCCTGTACTGTTCCTTAGTAGTCTTTTTGTTGTCGTTAGTCTTCTTCCCGGACCTGCAAACTCATGCAATGTGTCCCATCTTTCCGCATTGCCTGCATGTTTTGTCCTTGGACCAGCAGTCCTTCTGGTCATGGGTTGTTCTGCCGCAGCGATAACATTTTTCAAATCCCCGTGTCATTTCTTGGGTGCCGTATTCCTATGGCTTTTGCTGTATTTCCACAGCTCCCCTTGCTGCTGCTTCGTACGATACTGCCACGCTGAAAGCCTTATCTAGCGTCAGCTCTTTCTCTGAGAGTAACCTCTTCTGGGTTCCTTCACTCAGGAATCCACAAACAAATTTGTCCCGTAGGGTATCTGCCAGTCCTGCTCCGAACTGGCAGTGCTTTGATAGCTTGTGTAGTTCCGTAAGGTAATCAGCATTGCTCTCATCTTTATGCTGATTTCTCTTGTGGAATTTAAATCTTTCTGCTATCAGCAGCGGTGTAGGATTTAGGTGTTCCTGTAGGATATCAACAATTTCGTTAAAACTCTTCGCCATCGGTTTGGCTGGAGTGATCAAGTTCCGCAATAGGCCATACGTTCTTGCGCCCATTAAGTTTAGTAGTACCGATGCCTTTTTCTCATCGGCTACTTCATTTGCCTTGCAATATACTTTGACTCTTTCCACATACGTGGTCCAGTCTTCTATTGCATTATCGAAGGCAGTGATATTGCCAGTCTTCGGCATCTTGGAGATCTAAGATGGCGCCTCCCGTGCTTTGCCTTCTTCCCTGATTGAACAAAATGGCGCCTCCCGCACTTTGCCTTCTTCCCTGATTGAACAAAATGGTGCCTCCCGCGCTTTGCCTTCTTCCCCGCTGGATTAAGATGGCGCCTCCCACGCTTTCTGTCTTTTCCGCTGCTGCCATCACTGTTGCTGGCGTTTTTATGCCTTGATGGCGATGCCCTATGGCCTTCACGTGCTTCCCCCCGCGCTGCTGCCAACGTCGCTCTCCACGGTCCCCGTGGCAAACTGCAACTCCTCGCGGCTTTCTGCGCTTCTAACTTCTTTTTCCTTTATTTTAATTACTGTTCCCATCGTCAGAGCAGACCCTATGGGACACTTTCCTCCCTCTTCTCAGGTCTGTACGCTGCCCGGCTTCGTAGCACCGGCCGCGCCCTGTGTGCTCCACCCTCTCTCTCTCTCTCTCCTCTTTCTCGACAACGCTGCTCAGCCCTGTTGAAAAGCCACCCGATCGAGCTCTAGCCCGCCGCATCCCAGGAAGGATCAGTGTACTACCTGCCACCAGCCCGATTAGCTGGAACACCATAGACTGGAGAACCAAGCCCAGCTCTCGACAGCCTCTCCTGCAAATCTTCGAATTCGATGAATCAGAGGGCGGTTGCCCATGGTCGACGCCCATTTCTTCTGTCTGTTTTTTTTCCTTTTCCTTTCTTTTTGGATTTCTTCCTTCTGGCTTCGACCTCCAATAACTTCGCTTCAGGGATGGATCCCCGTGAGGTGGTGCAGAACTGTAGGTAAGTTCGGATCTGTTCGTCGCCAATGTAATGTCCGTGTGTAATTGAGACACGGACTGCAGAAGTTGGTTATAACAGGTGTTTACTGAATGGAGACAAAACTGGAACTACTATACAAAGTTACTACACAGGCTTATATACAGGGGTGGTCACTACTAGTACTGCAGTATACAGGGGCTGCAGAATATAGCTCCTTCTTCAAGGTACATACACTACATGCATTATTTGTTGAAAAATGTTAAATGTAGACTTTAATTGGTAATAGGAGTCTAAAACAATTTAAAATGGGGTGCCTTAAATAAATTGACTTAATTACAACTTACGATTAAAAAAAAAGATGTTTCGGACAGAAAGGATGTGTTTGAGTTTGGAACTTTGTGGGTATCAGACTTACTTGCAGTTAATACAGAAATAACTCATTCAAATTGAAATTTATGTTCATGAGCTTGGGGACTGGTTGTTTCCATAGGCTTCTCCTGAGCTTGTTAAGTAATGTTCTTAATATCCAGATTTCGGTTTTACCCTTTGACATATTGTGCTTTTTTTTAAAGTGTATATTGCAAACAGTAATTCCTATTTCATTTTGAATGTTATATTATTTTCTGGCAGAATGTTAGATAGGTTTATATCTCATTGCCATTTTAATTGAGTTGTGATGAAATTAGGATTCAAGTTCAAAGCCTTTTGGCAATGTGCTGTGCTCTGTTGCTTTTTTGTGAGTCTTTTTTTTAAGAGGAATTAGGTGAGATGTGGACAGAAATTTTTCACAAAGACTCTGGCTTTTTCAATGTCAAAAGTTCCCATTTGTTTTTTTCTTGATTGTGGTGTTGTCGCTCCTTGGCTATAGATAGAGAATTGTTGAATTTTTTCTTTATCAGTCATTCGTCCTCTTCCCACGCTCCATAAAAAAAGACACCACATGCTGGGAAAGCCTTTAATGTCTCTTTGCCACTTAGGTTTCAGCCACATAAACCCAGCAATAATGGCAGCAGTGTATTAACTGTGAAATTCAAATGTGCAATCCATTTTGTTTTAAAGCGCCAGGCACATCATTGGAACTGCCAGGGGGATCTGTAGTGGGTCTAAAAATGTTAAGCCTGAATGGTCCAAGTTGGATCAACTTAGCTTCGAAATTAAATTTATAACCTATCCCTGTAGCCCGTCATAAGAAGCACTAACTTTTTTACACCTTAATTAAAGTCATGTTCAAATATTGGGGGTAACCTGGCATCACCCGCCCATTGTACAACCCACCCTATTTTCATGACATTGAAATCAATGGAATAAAAATCGGGCGGGTTCTACAATGAGTGGGCGATCCTCTCCAACAGGTTAATGTCCAGGCAGCAACTTTTACAATGATCCCCTTGTTGTCTTCCTATCGTATTGTCCATCGGGTGGTATTCTTGCAAAGATTTTTGGAAAAAAATATTAAACTAAGCAGAATTGTTTCAATGTAACATGTTGAAATTCTCCTTTCCGTTCCATTGTTGGTCAATGTTGCAATCCTCGGGGTGAATGACTTATTACTCAGATCCCCTTAGAAAGTAACAATTTCAGGAATTTTTAAATGGAAAATTACAGGACTCGGGATAGTATATTGCATGATGCTTGGATTTTTTTTTAACTTTACTAATTAGCTGATCTACTTCAGCATTGTTGGTGTAGTCTAGGCTCTAAAGCATGGTTGTAATGTTTAGATACCCGAGATGGAGCTGTGTTTAAGCTGGCCTGTCGGAGGCTAGTTGTGTAATATGAAGACAGGCAAGCGCAACTTGAAGTTAATTAGAGGCTAATTGCTTTAAAAAATTATACATTGACAGCTGCTTGTAAATGCTTGGCTCTGGATCCATGGAGAGAAGTCAGGTTTATCAAAGTCATAAAAAACCCTGCAGTAAATGACTGGCATTCTTTCTCTTTCGAAGTGTGAGTCTAAAATGAGAAAGTGTGATTGTTGTGTGCTGGATGCAGCTTTGCTATCAGATCTCCTGTGGCATTACTTATGGTTAGATAGATGATAGGCGAAGGTCAGAAGTGTAATAGCATGTACTGTGAGATACATTTTGCTAAGATAGAGCTGTGGCACTTTAAGGAAACCGAAGCTGATTCTTTAGAAAACTGAGCCACAGGCCTATCAGTGATGAATTGTTTGGTCAGGGAACTTTTGAGGATTGAAAAGATTAATGGTGCAGGCCAAAGGCACCGAGCATTAAGTCACTGGTTATTTTTTATCCTTTTTAAAACAATTTTACATCTGTAACACAGTCTGGCATCTGGACCCTCATTGTTAATATATTCCTAGCAGATTTCCTATGGCATTGGTCTTGGAGGAGTGCAGCATAGACTTACCAGAATTATATCTGGACTTGAAGGGTTAAATTACGAGGAGAGATTACATTAACTAGGGTTGAATTCCCTGGAATTTAAAAGGTTATGTGGTGATTTGATTGAAGTTTTCAAGATATTAAAGGGAACTGATAGGGTAGATAGAGGGGTTAATTAATAATCTTGTTCTGCAGGGTCCTTTAGGGAAGAGTGACCATAACATGATAGAATTCTTCATTAAGATGGAAAGTGAAGTAGTCCAATCCGAAACTAGGGTCCTAAATCTAAACAAAGGAAACTACAAAGGTATGAGGAGGGAGTTGGCTATGATAGATTGGGGAGCTTCATTAAAAGGCATGACAGTGGGTAGGCAATGGCTAACAATTAAGGAAAGAATGCATGAATTGCAACAGTTATACATTCCTTACTGGCGCAAAAACACAAAAGGAAAAGCAGCCCAACCGTGGCTAACAAAAGAAATTAAGGATAGTATTAGATCCAAAGAGGAGTCATATAAAGTTGCCAGAAAAAGTAGCAAGCCTGAGGATTAGGAACAGTTTAGAATTCAGCAAAAAAGGATCAAGAGATTGATTAAGAGGGGAAAAATAGAGTATGGGAGTAAACTTGCCAGGAACATAAAAGCGGACTGTAAAAGCTTCTACAAGTATGTAAAAAGAAAAAGATTAGTGAAGACAAATGTAGGTCCCTTACAGTTAGAAATGGGTGAATTTATAATGGGGAACAAGGAAATGGAAGAGCAATTAAACAAATACTTTGGTTCTGTCTTCACGGAAGAGGACACAACTAACTTCCCAGAAATGCTAAGGAACCAAGGGTCTAGTGAGAAGGAGGAATTAAAGGAAATTAGTATTAGTAAAAAAAATAGTGCTGGAGAAATTAATGAGACTGAAAGCTGATAAATCCCCAGGGCCTGATAATCCACATCCCAGCGTACTGAAAGAGGTAGCCATGGTAATAGTGGATGCATTGGTAGTCATCTTCCAAAATTCTATAGATATGGAACAGTTCCTGCAGATTGGAGAGCGGCAAATGTAGCCCAACTATTTAAAAAAGGAGAGAGAGAAAACAGGGAACTACAGAATGGTTAGCCTAACATCATTAGTAGGGAAAATGCTAGAGTCTATTATAAAGGATGTGATAACAGGACACTTAGAAAATATCAACGGGATGAGAAAAAGTCAACATGGATTTATGAAAGAGAAATCATGTTTGACAAACCCACTGGAGTTTTTTGAGGATGTAACTGGTAGAATAGATAAAGGAGAACTAGTGGATGTGGTGTATTTGGATTTTCAGAAGGCCTTTGATAAAGTCCCACATAAGAGGTTAGTGTGCAAAATTAAAGCACATGGGATTGGGGGTAATATACTGGCATGGATTGAAAATTAGTTAACAGACAGGAAACAAAGAGTAGGAATAAATGGGTCTTTTTCGGGGTGGCAGGCGGTGATGAGTGGGGTACCGCAGGGATCAGTGCTTGGGCCCCAGCTATTCACAATATTTGTCAATGATTTGGATAAGGGAACCAAATGTAATATTTCCAAGTTTGCTGATGACATGAAACTCACGGATTGTGTGTCGTGAGGAGGATGCAAAGAGGCTTCAAGGCAATTTAGACAAGTTGAGTGAGCAGGCAAATACATGGCAGATGCAGTATATCATGGATAAATGTGAAGTTATCCACTTCGGCAGGAAAAACAGAAAGGCAGAGTATTATTTAACGATGACAGATTGAGAAATGTTGACGTACAAAGGGACCTGGGTGTCCTTGTACACCAGTCACTGAAAGCAAACATGCAGGTGCAGCAAGCAGTTAGGAAGGCAAATGGTATGTTGGCCTTCACTGCAAGAGGATTTGAGTACAGGAGCAAGGATGTCTTTCTACAGTTATACAGGGCCTTGGTGAGACCACACCTGGAGTACTGTGCACAGTTTTGGTCTCCTTACCTAAGAAAGGATATACTTGCCATAGAGGGAGTGCAGCGAAGGTTCACCAGACTGATTCCTGGGATGGCAGGACTGTCGTGTGAGGAGAGATTGGGTCGACTAGGCCTGTATTCACTAGAGTTTAGAAGAATGAAAGGGGACCTCATTGAAACGTATAAAATTCTGACAGGGCTAGGCAGACTGGATGCAGGGAGGATGTTTTCCCTGGCTGGGGGCTCTAGAACAAGTGGTCACAGTCTCAGGATACAGGGTAGGACATTTAGGACTGAGATGAGGTGAAATTTCTTCACTCAGAGGGTGGTGAACCTCTGGAATTCTCTACCAAAGCAGGCTGTGGTGGTCAAATCACTGAATATATTTAAGAAGGAGATAGATAGATTTCTAGACACAACAGGCATCAAGGGGTATGGGGAAGAGAGCGGGAATATGGTATTGAGATAGAGGATCAGCCATGATCATATTGAATGGCGGAGCAGGCTCGAAGGGCTGAATGGCCTACTCCTGCTCCTATTTTTCTATATTTCTAAACTATTCCCACTAGTTGGAGAGTCTAGGACTAGGGGGCATAGTCTAAAAATTAGAGCCAGGCCTTTCAAGTGTGAAGTTAGGAAACACTTCAACACACAAATGGTGGTAGAAGTTTGGAACTCTCTTCCGTAAATGGCAATTGATGCTAGATCAGTTGTTAACTTTTTTAATTGAGATTCATAGATTTTTGTTAACCATGGGTATTAAGGGATATGGGCCAAAGGCAGGTATATGGAGTTTGGTCACAGATCAGCCATGATCTCATTCAATGGCAGAACAGGCTCGAGGGGTTACTTCCTATGTACTTCAGAATTTTTTTGAGAAGCTGGGTAGTGCAATGTTCACATTTATTCCATTTCATGCTGGGCTCCCTCAATTATAGAGGATAATTAGCTATGCATAATGCGGCTTGAAATGAAGATACATAATTACTCTTTTAAAGACTGTCATTGTAATGAATTGAAAATGACCCTATAATATTTAAGATTTGCTCTGAACTCCACCATTTCCTAATAACCTGACAACTATCTGAAACAGATCATTAAATTTGACCTTTTTCTTAACTTTGTATTGAAAGAACATATGCAATAACTTATAATCCTGGCAAAATCAGCCTAACTATCTGATGGCAGTTTAAATGACTCACAGTCGAATAATATGATATCAAGTGTATAATGGTATGATTTGCTACAATTGCCCTACATTGCTTTTGCTTCTAAAAATAAAGAAGTTAGCTGTTGCCGAAACTTGCTCTTGGTGAGAAACAGATTCGTTGTTCTCTGTAAGACCAGACCTTTTTGATGTTGCTTCGTTGTTCCTACGACCTTGACTATATTCTCCGGTACATTCCACCTTGCTATGTCAATGCACAAAAAATAAACAACACAATCCCTGCAGCAAAGTCTGGCCAGCTCTTTTGAAATGGGCAACAAATGAAGACTGAATTTTGCACCGTTAAAGTTTTCATTTCTTGCTTGTGTTTTAATTTTGCGCTCCCTATCATTGTCCAGGTGTGGATTAAACACAAAACAGCTGGATTAACGAATATATTTGCTGCACAAGATCTGATGGAATAGTTTGACCAACCCGCTGCCTGAAACCGGTACTTATCTGAGTGATTTTGTGTAGTTTTGTTTGAAAATGAATTTTTCCGAGTGGGTCTTATGAAAAAGAATTGTTTTATCTAATAGTCAATTTTTATTTGCTTTTGTGTGATAGGCTGAACCTGTTGTGCTTGTGCAAAGTTTTGCTGGCATCCCCAATTATACATACATTACTGCCGGAAAATGTTTTTCTTCTGGAAGGGAACCAAAATTATTTATGAACTTCAAATCTTACAGTCCCTTGTGTTTGAAGTTCACTATTGATTTCAAATCAGTATTTCTGTAGTTATTTGCTTATATTACAATATTTAAAATGTTGGTGGGCTCTTAGACTTCCAGATTAGTTTACATACTGTCAAACTCTGGATGGTAACTAGATAAGAAAGGTTGGGGAAGCCGATTGTTGCACATTGTACAGGCACAAAGAGTCAAACACTTGAGTTCCAAGTACATATTGCGCAATCGACCGGGAACATAGCATAGTGGTAATGTTACTGGACTAGTAATCCAGAGGCCTGAACTTAATAATCGGGTGACAAAGGGCTGGATTTTGCCAATGGGGAACTTTTGGAGGCGGGACTCCCACTTGTCGGGTTTTAGTCCCGCCTCCATCAACTTCTGGTCAACTCACGCTATTTTCCCCTGATTGACCTTGTTAAGCCCACCCAGCAGGCTTAGCAAGCCAATTAAGGGAAAGCCGGTTACAGAGAACAGTATGATGTTTCATCTGTCAAAATTTTTTTTGACATGAATTATCATCGTTTGACAGCTCTGTGAAGCTGACATTCTCTGTAGTTTGATGAGTTCTTGAATTCAAGACTCATCAGACCTCTTTATTTAGCAGAAATTAAATGGTTGCTGCATTGGAGAATGCAGCGGCCACCTGTCATTTCTGCCACGGAGGTGCGAGACTCTCCGCATACCCAACTCTTGAAGCCTGCAGGAAGAAACAAAGGTAAGTAAATTTTTACTAACACTTTCCACTTACCTCACATACTCACCTCTCCACACTTGCACCCATCACTTACCTTCACAGCGCACTTTTGCACCCCTCCGGCCCCCGTAGACCCACTACTCGCCTCGGTGACCCTGGCAGGGTTCGGAGCCTTCGGGAAGCCCACACTTGTGTGGGTAAAATGGAGATAATCCTCTTATCTGCCTGTTAACTACCTGTTAACAGGCAGATAAGTGGAACTAATCCCCTTCCCGCCGCCAAGGAGACAGGACCCAGCGCGGGTCGGCTACCCGCCTCCCCAGGGCTGGCAAGATCGAGCCCGTAGAGTTCAAATCACACCATGGCAGCTGAGGAATTTAAATTCAGTTAATTAAATAAATCAGGAATTTAAAAATAATAGCTGGTATCAGTAATGGTGACCATGAAACAATCGGATTGTTGTAAAAACCCATCTGGTTCACTAATGCCCCTTTTAGTTGAGAGTGGTGGTGGACAATTAAACAGTTAACAGGAGGAGGAGGCTCCAAAAATATCCCCATCCTCAATGATGGTGGAGCCTGTAGTGTATGTACCTTTAAGAGAGAACTACTTTTACAGCTCCTGTACACTGTAGTACCGGCAGTGACCACACCTGTATATAAGCCTTGAGCATTCCTTTGTACTATTAGTCTTTAGACTACCCTCCTCCAGTAAACACCTGTTGATTGTTAATTTACAGCCTCCGTCTAGTTATTGGAAAACATCATACTTTAAGAATCACGGATTCAACAGTGGCGACGAGGTTGATTCGAATCTACCTGCAACTCTGCATTTCCTTTCAAGGATTCGCTCCGGGAGGACGGTGGAAGAAAGTCGAGGCCAGAAGCACGGGCGTCGACCACGAGCAACCGCCCAGTCATCCGGCAGAGAGTGAACATCGCAGGGGAGGCTGTTGAGAGCTGGGCTTGGTTCTCCAGCCACGATGATCCAGCAACAGACTGGCAACAGGTTGTGGTGATTATTCTTGTTTTATAAGAAGCATTGTAATTGGTTGCCTGTTTTCCTGCCTTGAGATATATGCTGTAAACTTATTTGTAAGAGCCATGAAAGTTTAAGAAAATACTTTAAAATATTGGTTAAATAGCATAATACAGTTAATTTACCTGACTGACTTATTGTATTAAGAAACCCCCTATTTTCTTGCTCCAGTAGTATAGTCCGAGATACCCCCTTCATTCTTGCCACAATGGTACAGTCCTTAAGATCGTCACATAGCCAGCAGCCATTTTACAGTTTAAACTCCACGTGGCTGAAGGAGGCAGAAGTTGTGAGGGCTGGAGCAATACAGTTTTTGACCGTGTTCCTTCATACGTGTTTGCTTTGTAATTCTGTTCGTAAAGTGTTATAGTAAACAGTTTAAAAGACAAAGCTACGTTTGGGAACGTTTTATTTCAACACGCGTCTACTCGTTGTTAAAAGCCCCACAGCTCAGTGGCTGCCTGTTTGGAAACTAAGAAGCGCCACTACATTAGTCAAAAACTAGCTCCCTAAGAAGGAAAGGACGGAATTGTCGGTGAACGTATACATGAATGGTCACGGAGCCAGACGACAATATAAGAAAGCAAAGGTACAGTGACTGTTACTTGCTTTGTTCATTCTATTGAGAAGCTAAATAAGAGCTGCGGGTAAAATGGCCGAGGCCTTACGGAGCCAGGAGCTTCCCCCAGCCAGAAGGATTGCTGGCCAAAAGAGGGAAATAAAGCTCACCCCAAAGGCAATGGAAGAGAAGTTACATAGAAGCATAGGTGCAAGGAAGGCTAAATTAGCTCAGATAACTGGAAAAATGAAGATAATTGATTGTCTCATGGAAGATAATGCTAATATTAAGAAAGCTGAAGACATAATGCATTACGATTTCTCCAAGCTGCATGAAGAATTTAATGTACTCAATGAAGATGTATTAGCACTTTTGTCTGAAGAAGAGGGAAAAGCCGATCAGCACAACTGGTTTGATCTTAAATCATCCAGCATTAAGGACTATGTCAAGGCCACAGAACAGTGGATGTTAAGGATTCGTCAAGATGCTGATACAGCAGAGAAAGATAAAGTTGACGATGAAGTCGGACCAGATGATAGCATTTCAGAGACTTCAGCCAGACTGAGCAAAAATCAAAAAGAAGGTAGCTCTGTTTCTGGACGCAGGTCAGTCGCTTCTACCACATGCTCGTCGCGATGCATGAGAGAGGAGGTTGAACGGGCGGCGTTGATGGCGTGCACAGCATCTTTAGCGGAGAAGCAAGCTCTTGAACGGGAAGAGGCCCAACTGCAGGCCCAAGAGGCCCAACTGCAGGCCCAACAGGTCCAACAGGCCCAAGTGCAGGCAAAGAAAGAACAGCTGGAGATAAAAACAGCTATTGCGGTCTCAGATGCCAGGTTGAGTGTGTATGAAGATTACAAAGGCTCACGGGATGGCGTGAGCGAATACTGCCAGTCAATGTTGTCACATAGAGTTGGATCCAGGGCACCTTCAAGAGTTACAAGAGAGTCCGAAGGCCATCTCCTGGCATTACAGCGTGGAAGAGTGGCCACTCCACTAACAGGAGCATGTGATGCTACCCCAGACGTCAGACGGTCTAGACTAGACCCTGCTGATGACCACCAGAGGCCTGAAGACACAGGGAGAAGCCTATACCGAGTGATGCAACGTCAGAATGAAATTACAGAGATGCTTGTAAAACAACAGAATCTGTTTTGACTCCCTCAAAGAGACATACCAGTGTTCCAAGGCGACCCACTCAAGTATAAGCCCTTCATCAGATCCTTCGAACAAGCCATTGACCCCAAAACAGAGAGCAGCAGTGATAAGTTGTACTACCTGGGACAGTACACCAGTGGTAAACCACAAGACCTGGTCAGAAGCTGTGAACACATGAGACCGGACCGGGGATACATAGAAGCCAGGAAGTTGCTGCAGGAGCACTATGGTAACGAGCTGAAGATAGCCACTGCATATATCGAAAAGGCTACCAAGTGGCCACAGATCAGATCGGAGGACGGAGAGGCATTGAACGCATATGTTCTTTTCCTCATAGGATGTCGCAACACCATGGAGGATGTTGAATTCATGGAAGAGATGGACAATCCTACGACTATGAGAATCATCATCTCTAAGCTTCCTTACAGGATGAGAGAACAATGGAGAAGAACAGCCTTTGAGATAATGGAGAGACGGAAAAGCAGAGCCAGGTTTGCAGACTTAGTGAATTTCATAGACAAACAGGCTAAAATTGCTAGGGACCCATTGTTTGGAAACATCCAGGATGTCAGCCCGACTACTGATGGAAGAGCGAAAGCCAAGCCTGTTGAATCAAAGACTCTCAGGAAAGGTGGTTCCAGGGGAAGCAGCTTTGCAACTATCGTCACTCAGGCTGGGGAAGAAAGGTCTCAGAACTCATCTCCCAAAAAGAGCAGCACAGTGACGCCTGCTAATGCCTTTCAGAAGCCATGTTTATTCTGCCAGAAGAATCATACATTGGATTTCTGCAGTGACATCAAAGCACAGCCACATAAGGACAGAATTGAATTCCTGAAGTACAATGGCCTATGTTTTGGATGTCTCTCTCAGGGGCACCTGAGTAGAAACTGTAAGCAAAGAACGACATGCAGAGAGTGCACTCGGAAACATCCCAGTCTGTTGCATATCCATAAAGAAGAACAAGTCTCTAAGAAGAGTGAAGAAAACAATACCGACGAGAAGGTTGTTTCAAGTGCTCTGGTGTCGCTAGAACCAGAGACTTGTGGATTCACTGGGGCCGGTGACAGTGATTGTATTCTTGCCATCGTACCAGTAAAGATCAAGTCTAAGAGGAGTGAGAAGTTCGTGGCGACCTACGCCTTCATGGATCCAGGTAGTTCAGCAACGTTCTGCACAGAATCACTCATGCGACAGCTGAACATTAGAGGCAGAAGAACAGAAATCCTATTACGCACCATGGGTCATGAGAAGTCAATGCAAAGTTATATCCTGTCAGACCTAGAAGTGTGTGGACTTGAAGAGAAGGACTTCATAGACCTGCCTAATGTTTTCACACAGAGGGAGATTCCTGTTAGAATAGGGAACTTAGCCCTGCAGAAGGATGTGGATAGATGGCCTTACCTAGAAAAGGTGCGTCTCCCATATATTGAAGCAGAAATTGGCCTATTAATTGGAACCAATGCCTACAAAACTATGGAGCCATGGCAGGTGATAAACAGCAAGGATGACGGACCCTACGCCGTCAGGACAGCCCTTGGATCGGTAGTCAATGGACCGTTAAGGAGAGATGACGGCAACAAGTCGAACAAGGAGGAACGACAAAATGTCACAGTTAATCGCATCTCTATCGCAAGCATTGAAGAGCTGTTGATACAGCAGTTCAACGCAGACTTTTCAGAACGCAGCTGCGAGGAAAAGACAGAGATGTCACAAGAAGACCATCAGTTCATGGATTTGATGACAAGGTCTACACAGTTCATCGATGGCCACTATCACATTGGTTTGCCACTGAGAAGACAGACCGCGAAGATGCCGGACAATCGCTGCACAGCAGAGCAACGCGCCATCAGTCTAAAGAGAAAGCTGAACAAGAACCCCGACTTTCACGAAGACTACAAAGGCTTCATGAGAAACATCATAGCGAAAGGCTATGCTGTAAAAGTGCCCGAGGAACAGTTGAACAGAGACGATGGAAGGGTCTGGTACATTCCTCATCACGGTGTGTATCACCCAAAGAAGAAAAAGATCCGTGTAGTGTTTGACTGCGCCGTCTCATTCAGAGGAACTTCACTGAACGACCAGCTGCTTCAAGGTCCTGATCTTACTAATACCCTCATTGGCGTCTTGACTAGGTTTAGACAAGAGCTCGTTGCCATGATGGCGGACATAGAATCAATGTTCTACCAAGTCAGAATCCCTGATGAAGATGCTGATCTCCTGCGTTTCCTTTGGTGGCCAGATGGCGACATTAGTCAAGTGATGGTGGAATGTAGAATGGCTGTACACTTGTTCGGAGCCACATCATCTCCCAGCTGTGCAAGCTACGCTCTCAGAAAAACTGCAGAAGATGGCAAAGGCAAACCACCATCAGAGGCTGTGGAGACAATCTTCAGAAACTTTTATGTCGATGACTGTCTGAAGTCCGTGTCAACAGAAGACGATGCCATCGCACTGTCAAGAGACCTTAGAACTCTGTGTTCGAATGGAAGATTCCATCTGACTAAGTGGATAAGCAACAGCAGAGCAGTTCTAGCGTCTATCCCAGAAAAGGAAAGAGCCACTGAAGTCAAAGATCTGGACCTGAGCCACGATGTCCTTCCTATCGAGAGAGCTCTTGGTGTACAATGGTGCATTGAGTCAGACACGTTCAACTTCAGAATAATGGTGAACGAAAGACCATCCACAAGACGAGGGATTCTCTCCGTGGTCAGTTCCATCTACGACCCTCTTGGATTCCTGGCACCACTCATTCTGCCGGTGAAGCTGATGCTACGAGAGCTGTGTAGAGACAAGAGAGGATGGGATGAAGATATCCCAGAAGGTCAAGCTCAGAGATGGCTCAGATGGTTGACAGATTTGCAACAACTTTCTAGCTTCAACGTCAGTAGATGCATCAAGCCTGTGAGTTTTGGAGTTACAAAGATGGCTCAACTACATCATTTCTCGGACGCCAGTGAGGACGGCTATGGCACGGCTACTTACCTCTTGCTGACAAATCAACAGGGCCAGAAACATTGTGCCTTCCTCATGGGGAAATCCAGGGTGGCTCCGCTGAAGCAGGTCACCATCCCGAGACTGGAGTTGACGGCAGCGGTTGTTGCAGTTAAAGTTGACCAGGTGATGCGGAAAGAGTTACAGCTCCCACTAGAAGAATCTGTCTTCTGGACGGATAGCACGACGGTGCTGAAGTATATAGAGAATGAGAAGATACGCTTCAAGACCTTCGTAGCAAACAGAATCTCATCCATTAGAGAAGCTACACAACCATCTCAATGGAGGTATGTAAACACCTCATTAAACCCAGCAGATCAAGCCTCACGGGGATTGAAGGCTGAAAACTTCATGAGGAGTGAAACTTGGATACAAGGCCCAAGTTATCTGCTGGAAACAGAGAGATCATGGCCAGAAAGACCAGATATGCCAAGTCAGATTGCTGAAGACGACGTCGAAGTCAAGAGATCAGTCACAGTAAATCTCGGCCTAGAAATTGGGTTTTGGCGCAGCGACGGCTTTAGCGCCGGAAGTTAGTGCCGGAGCTAAGTCGCGCTGGGCGGGCCAAAAATTCACTAGTTCTGCGCCCAAACGGCTGCCGGCGCTGCTGAAAGCTGTTTGCGCCTGAAAACTGGCGCTACGCGCTGAATTGCGGTGCTATTCCGGCGCTGCGGCACCCGCTGCGGTGCGGCAGGTTCGGGAAGTGCAGGCCTCCTCCTTCCCTTAAGGAGGAGCTGCCTGCACCCGGCCGCGGCCCGCGAAAATCATTGTAAAAATGAGCCCGGCACCTCGGACAAGTGCCGGGCTTGCATCTGTCCCGGGGGGGAGAAGTCCGGGGAGGGAGCTGCGGCCAGGCGGCCGGCGGGAAAGCGGCCGGCCGCCGCGGGGCCTTTAATGCGCCGGCGCAAAGTCCAGTAAGGCACCTCTGCCAGAACGTTGCTTGCGGCTGCCACGGGCGAGGCGGCCGCAAGTCAATTTCGGAGTTCGGGCGGGTTACCATGGCAACCGGGACGCTGCGCACACCGATGATGTCATCGGTGCCGGCGCAGCGCTAACGGCCAAACGCCGATTTAGGGACCCACTCAATTTCCAAACTGGCCATAACTCCGGCGCTAGGCCCTCTAGCGCCTCAAAAGCGGCACTAAGCCTACCGAATTTCTAGGCCCTCATAACTACGAAAGAGAACTTTGACACAGTGAACAAGCTTGTTAACCATTTCTCAGGATGGCACCAGTTGAGGAAAGCAGTTGCATGGTTTCTAAGGTTGAAAGAGTTGCTGCTACACCTGAGCGGTAAGAGAAAAGAGTACCGAGCCACTATCAGTCAATCTGAAAGTAACCCTGATAAGCAGAGAATGCTTCTACAGCAGTATATGCATCAGCACGAGACCACATTGGGTAAGAATTCATTGACCGTGGAGGATTTGGCCAAGGCTGAGAGGGAGATAGTTTGCTTCAGTCAAAGACAAAGATACCCAGAAGAAATCGAAGCTTTACAGCGAAATACTCCAATCAAGAAAGGTAGTCATATCTACAAGCTGGACCCTACACTGCAAGATGGAGTACTGAGGGTGGGAGGGAGACTAAACAAATCTGCTATGCCAGAGGAGGCCAAGCATCCTGCTATCCTTTCTAAGGACCTCCGGGTTGCTACTCTCATTCTTCAGCATATACACCAGAGTATTGGACACAGTGGGAGGAATCACGTGCTTGCGAAGCTAAGACAAAGATACTGGATTCCAGGAGCTAATTCTGTAATAAGAAAAATACTCTCTGAATGCATTGTTTGCAGACGGTTACATGCTAGAGCTGGGGAGCAGAAAATGGCAGACCTGCCTGAAGACCGTTTGTTACCAGACAAGCCCCCATTTACAAACGTAGGGGTGGACTATTTCGGGCCTTTCGAGGTAAAGCGAGGATGGAGCCTTGTCAAGAGATATGGTGTGCTTTTCACTTGTTTGACCATCAGAGCAGTTCATATTGAGGTGGCACACACGCTTGACACTGATTCCTGTATTAACGCCTTGCGGCGCTTTGTCTGTAGAAGAGAACAGGTGTCCATTATGCGTTCTGATACTGGCACCAATTTCGTCGGAGCGGAGAGAGAACTACGGGAAGCTATTGAAGGTTGGAATCAGCTTAAAATACAGGAAGCCATGATGCAAACAGGAATTAAGTGGATCTTCAATCCTCCGGCTGCATCCCACCATGGAGGTGTCTGGGAAAGACAGATACGCACTGTAAGAAAACTACTCAGTTCTGTACTGAAGCAGCAAGCGCTTGACGACGAGGGACTCCAAACCGTTCTGTGTGAGGTCGAAGCCATCATTAATGACCGACCGATAACTAAGACATCAGATGATCCCAATGACCTCGAAGCCCTGACTCCGAACCACCTGTTGTTGTTGAAAACACAGCCAGCCATGCCCCCGGGAGTCTTCAAAAAGGAAGATCTGTATGCCCGTCGGAAGTGGAGGCAAGTTCAGTATATGTCGGACCTTTTCTGGACCAGATGGACAAGAGAATACTTACCTCTGCTACAGGAGCGTCAAAAATGGTCCAGAATAAAGAGGAACTTCATTGTCGGAGACATTGTCTTAATCGTGGATGATTCAGCCCCTAGAAATTCTTGGTTGATGGGAAAAATAATTAAGACCATGCCAGACTCCAGAGGCGTCGTTCGTCGCGTTTGTTTGCAAACCAAGACCAGTACCCTGGAAAGACCGATCACAAAGCTCTGCCTGCTACAAGAAGCAGCGTGAAAAGTTCCTGAACGAAAAAAGTGGACACTTATATTGTAAATATGTTGAACTCATTAGTTTATGACTCTTAATGTTTGAGTAATTGATATGCTTCATGTGCCTAGTCAATTAGGGGCCGGAATGTAAGAGCCATGAAAGTTTAAGAAAATACTTTAAAATATTGGTTAAATAGCATAATACAGTTAATTTACCTGACTGACTTATTGTATTAAGAAACCCCTATTTTCTTGCTCCAGTAGTATAGTCCGAGATACCCCCTTCATTCTTGCCACAATGGTACAGTCCTTAAGATCGTCACATAGCCAGCAGCCATTTTACAGTTTAAACTCCACGTGGCTGAAGGAGGCAGAAGTTGTGAGGGCTGGAGCAATACAGTTTTTGACCGTGTTCGTTTATACGTGTTTGCTTTGTAATTCTGTTCGTAAAGTGTTATAGTAAACAGTTTAAAAGACAAAGCTACGTTTGGGAATGTTTTATTTCGACACGCGTCTACTCGTTGTTAAAAGCCCCACAGCTCAGTGGCTGCCTGTTTGGAAACTAAGAAGCGCCACTACATTATTGGTTAGTTGATTCCATGTGACCTGTGGTGGCCATCTTAAATTCAGTTTTCTAGAGTTTGGTTGAGACTGGGTGCTCAACATGTACTTGCTGGTTTTTAAGGTTAATAAAGCCTAGCTTTTGAAAGGCAATCTACTCTTTATTTCAATTTATTAACCTTAAAAACCAGCAAGTACATGTTGAGCACCCAGTCTACCTTCTAATGGGACTTCCAATCCGGAAACCGTTGATAATCGGGATATTGATAGCCTCCCTGCAGAAGATATTTCTGTGTCTCCTGGTGTGGGAGGGCAAGGAACTCCACCAAGGCTAAGAAGGTCGACACGAACAAGATATCCGGTCGACCGATTAAAAATGGACTTTTAAAATAATTAATAATTTAATAGTAAAATTTTAAAATTGTTGAAGGCATTATACATGTATTGCTCTAGTCATAAATAACTAATTGTAAACTGTAAAGGCTACCTAGGTTGAAGTATATTTTAAAAGGAGGGGTGAATGTGGTGATTATTCTTGTTTTATAAGAAGCATTGTAATTGGTTGCCTGTTTTCCTGCCTTGAGATATATGCTGTAAACTTATTGGTTAGTTGATTCCATGTGACCTGTGGTGGCCATCTTAAATTCAGTTTTCTACAGTTTGGTTGAGACTGGGTGCTCAACATGTACTTGCTGGTTTTTAAGGTTAATAAAGCCTAGCTTTTGAAAGGCAATCTATTCTTTATTTCACAGGTACAGCGCAGACCCTTCCCAGACAGCGGCGGCTGGAGCCGACCGACAGCACAAAAAAGGCTGAGCAGCGTCGACGGGGTAAGAGAGAGGGTGAAGCGCACAGGGTGCAGCCGGGGGTTGAAAACTGAGCGGCGTCGATGGAAAACAAAAAGAGAGAGAGGGTAAAGCAGCAGCCGGGTTCAGGACCGAGCGGCGGTAACGAGAGAGGCACACAGGAGAACGCGCAGAGCACAGCCAGGGCTCAAGGGCTGAACAGCGTCCGTGGGGGAAAGAAAGGAAGCGCGGGAGACGCCATTGAGCCATGGAGAAGAAGGGAGAGTGCGGGAGATGCCATTTTAGAAGCCGCAGCGGAGAAGAAGGGCGAGCGCGGGAAGAAAGGAAAGCGCGGGAGATGCCATTTTGTGCCAGCGGAGAAGAAGGGAGAGCGTGGGAGACGCCATTTTAGACAGTTTAATCGCACCCAGGGATGCCGAAGAGTGGCAGTATCACAGCGTTCGACAATGAAGTCAAAGATTGGGCGACATATGTGGAACGCATTGAGGTGTACTGCAAGGCAAATGAAGTGCCAGGTGCTAGGAAAGCACTGGTTTTGTTGAATTCCATGGGTGCAAAAACTTATGGCTTACTGCGAAACCTAATAACCCCAGAGAAGCCAGTGGATAAGAATTTTGAAAGCATAGTGGAAATCCTACAGGACCACTTAAAACCCACACCGCTGCTGATAGCAGAAAGATTTAAGTTCCACAAAAGGAACCAGCATAAAGACAAAAGTAATGCTGAGTACTTAACGGAACTGCGCAAGCTATTGAAAAACTGCCAGTTTGGATTGGGACTAGCAGATACGTTAAGGGACAAGTTTGTGTGGGGGCTTCAAAGTAAAGGAACCCAGAAACGGCTTCTATCAGAAAAGAATGTTAGACTGGACAAGGCTTTCAACATGGCAGTATCACACAAAGCAGCCGCACGGGGCGCTGCAGAGATACAACGGAGACCGCAAGAATATGGCACCAATGAAATGTCATATGGAGCAGGGAAGTGTGATTGCTGCGGCAGAACAACACGCGACCAGAATGATTGCTGGTTCAAGGACCAAGTGTGCAGACAGTGTGGAACAGCAGGACACAAAGCAAGAGTCTGCAGGTCAGGGAAGAAAATCAGCAGCAAGAAGTCTCCACAGGAGAAGTACAAAAAGGTACATAAGGTGATGGACAGTAGTTCAGACGAACAGAAAAGTGATACAGACTCCGGAAGCAAGGAGCTGAGTTGTCTGAAACTACATAAGGTAATCAAAATGGAGGATCACCAGGCTATCTGGGTCACGCTCAAGATAGACGGAGTCCAAGTGAAAATGGAATTGGACACAGGATCAGCCCTAACAGTCATAAACCAAAGGGACTACAAGCGGCTATTTTCACATATACCCTTGAAAGCTACAGAGATTGTCTTGAAGACATACACGGGGCAAAAAGTCTACCCCAAAGGAAAAATAAGGGTGAACGTGATATACAAAGGCCAGGAAATACCCAAAATGGACCTATATGTATTGCCAGATGGAGGACCACCACTGCTAGGATGTGAATGGATCCGGAAGATACAATTAAATTGGCATTCCATACAGGCACTCAAGGTTGAGGCCAAAAAGGATGACGACGTCACACCTGGACGACTGTCAAAAATGCTACCTGACGCACAAGAAGTGTTCCAGGAGGGGCTCGGAATACTAAAAGGCATAACAGCGACGAATAAAATAGAGGAAAATGCAAGCACAAAGTTTTTTAAGGCCAGACTGGTGCCTTATGCGATCCGACCAGCCGTCGAAGCAGAGCTGGAAGGGTTGGAACGTTCAGGAGTACTGTCCAAAGTAGACTGGAGCGAGTGGGCTACACCCATCATTCCTGTAATGAAGAGGTCGTTGAGTAATATGCCTGGGGAAACAAAGAAGGTCCGCATCTGTGGGGATTTTAAGGTGACAGTGAACCCAGTCCTTCACACGGTACAATATCCACTTCCACGGATTGAGGGTATTTTCACCTCGCTATCTGGAGGTAAACACTTCATCAAAATTGATCTGGCCCAGGCGTACCTGCAAATGGAGGTAGAAGAAGCCTCGAAACAATACCTCACGATCAACACTCATAAAGGTCTCTACCAATACAACCAGCTGGTGTTTGGGGTAGCATCGGCTCCGGCTATTTGGCAAAGGGCAATGGACCAAGTCCTGCAAGGCATTCCAGGGACCCAGTGTTATTTGGACGACATCCTGGTCACGGGCGAAAATAACAGTGATCACCTCGCCAACCTGGAGAAGGTGCTCACTAGATTAAAGGAATATGGGCTACGAGCTAATCGCCACAAGTGCAAGTTTTTCCAGAAGCAGATCTCGTATTGTGGCCACGTTATTGATGAAGAGGGGTTACATAAGTCCCCTGAAAAGATTGAGGCAGTAGTCAAGGCTCCAGCACCGGAAAATGTGTCACAACTGAGGTCGTTCCTCGGGCTGGTGAACTACTACCATAAGTTCTTACCAAATTTGTCTACAGTATTACACCCACTGAACACCCTACTGCAAATGGGGGTACCATGGAAGTGGAATGACGAATGTAAACGAGCTTTCCAGAAGTGCAAAGAATTGATCACATCAAAAGAGGTGTTGGCCCATTTCAACCCAGCACTACCAATTCGGTTGGCATGTGATGCATCACCCTATGGTATTGGAGCAGTGCTGTCGTACAAATTCCCAGACGGGTTGGAGAGGCCAGTAGCCTTTGCGTCTCAGTCACTAACCTCAGCCGAGCGCAACTACGCCCAGATCGACAGGGAGGCCCTCAGCCTAGTATGGGGAGTAAAAAAATTCAACCACTATCTGCATGGGCAGAAGTTCACCTTGCTGACTGACCACCAACCACGTGTCTCCATCTTTAATCCAAAGAAGGGTGTTCCGGTGATGACTGCACAACGGCTACAAAGATGGTCCCTTTTTCTAGGGGCGAACCAATATGAAATAGAGTATAAGGGCACGAAACAGCATGCAAACGCTGATGGGCTATCACGCCTGCCACTGCCTACTGTGGAGGAAGCACCAGCGGTGGAACCTAGCGAAACATTTTATTCGTTGATGATTGAACGATTGCCAGTAACTAACGCGGATTTGGAGAAGGAGACCCGCAATGATCCAACACTGTCTCGGGTATATGATTTGACAGTGAAGGGGTGGCCAACACATGGCGACTCACTGTTGCCAGCATTCTCATCCAGAAGAGAACAGCTGTCAGTATGCCAGGGGACAGTGATGAGTGGATCCCGAGTGGTAATTCCACCCAAGTTAAGGGAGAGAGTGCTCAATGAGCTTCACGAAGGCCATCTGGGAGGGGTGAAAATGAAAAGCCTTGCTAGGGCTTATGTGTGGTTGCCGGGGATCGATCAACAAATCAAGGACCTAACAAAGAGCTGCTCAGGATGCCAGAAGGTCCAAAATGCACCACCACATGCCCCTCTACACCCATGGGAGTGGCCCTCCTCTCCATGGCAACGGGTGCATATTGATTTTGCTGGTCCATTCATGGACTCAATGTTCTTAATAGCAGTGGATGCGCACTCGAAATGGCCTGAGGTGATCAAAATGTCCTCAACCACTACAGAGAAAACGATTGCAGTCCTATGGACCATATTTGCCAGGAACGGCTTGCCAGAGCAGATTTGCTCTGATAACGGACCACAGTTTGTGTCCGAAGAGTTTCGAAGATTTATGAAAAGGAATGGGCTAAGGCATTACGCATCCGCCCCGTATCATCCAGCCACAAATGGATTGGCTGAGAGGTTCGTACAAACCTTTAAAAAGGCGATAAGGGCCATGTGCAATGATGAAATTCCACTAAGGTGGACAATTTCCTGTTAGCCTACAGAAATGCGACACATGCAGTTACCAACCAGACCCCGGCCATGATGTTCTTTAACTGAAGGTTGAGATCTCGTCTGGATTTGCTCAGACCAAATGTGCAAAGAAATGTTGAGGATAAGCAATTCCAGCACATCAATGAGAAGCCGACAAGGAGCTTCAATGTAGGACAACCAGTCTTGGCCTGCGACTACCGAACAGAGAAATGGCAACCCGGAACGATATGCACACGGCAGGGGCCATTAATGTACACAGTGGATGTCGGGGAGAACATTGTGAGATGCCATGTCGACCAGATCCTAGCGTCACAGGAACGAGTCAACCCCATGTCTCGCGTACCTGGGGATGAACCCGACATACCGGTAGCATCTACCTCAGAAACAGTAGCAGCGGAAACTGATGAACTAACCGACGAAAGGGGGCCAGAATCGCCTCCGCACCAAGAACAAGAACCTCAGGAAAGGCGCTATCTAGAAAGGATCAGGAACCCGCCCCAAAGACTGAATCTATAAATGGACTATTTCAGTTTAATGTGCATGTTAAAGTGTTAACTGTTATTTGAATGTTATGGGTACTGTTAATCTAAAAGGGGAGGAATTGTAGTGTATGTAACTTTTAAGAGAGAACTACTTTTACAGCTCCTGTATACTGTAGTACCGGCAGTGACCACACCTGTATATAAGCCTTGAGCATGCCTCTGTACTGTTAGTCTTTAGACTACCCTCCTCCAGTAAACACCTGTTGATTGTTAATTTACAGCCTCCGTCTAGTTATTGGAAAACATCATACTTTAAGAATCACGGATTCAACAGAGCCCAGCACGTGAGTGCAAAAGACAAGGCTGAAGCATTTGCAACTATCTTCAGCCAGAATTGCCGAGTGGATGATCCATCTCGGCCTCCTCCTGAGGTCCCCAGCATCACAGATGCCACTCTTCAGCCCATTCAATTCACTCCACGTGATGTCAAGAAACGGCTGAAGACAGTGGATACTGCAAAGGCTATGGGCTGTAAGATTCGCAATTTTCAGCAAAAATCACGCAAGAAAACTGGATAAATAAGACTGTTTATTGACCAAAGTAAGCTTGCACAGAAAAACCTTTGATAAAAGGGCATACAAAATGGCCGCCAGGCCCCGTGATCAGTTTATGAACCATTTTATTTCTGTTACTGCAAGCCAGACAGGCTTGTGGATTGAAGACAGTGAGCCCACGAAAGCCAGTCTCTGGGAACCGAAACTCAGAGCAACAGCATACATATTCAATGGATTATAAGTACAGGATGGGGCCCATCAAGATATGGGCGGACAATGTAAAAACACTTATACCCATTTATCGTACAAAGGAAAAACCGTTTAGCAGCCATCAAGGAAAATGTCCGGACCGATCAATATGCGAACCGAGCCACGGTGACAATGCAAAAGACATTGAAAGACATTATCGGCCAGGAAGGCCAGTTTAAGTTATCACCGGCTCCGTTACAAGACAAAGCGCCCCTGCAGAGATTTCTGCCCGCCAAAATTAATACAAAGACAGGACTATGATTTGGCGGGAGATAAGACTGTCCCAAAAGAGTATAACTATGGATTGAAAGTCCATCTAAGTTACTTCGGACTTCGGGTTACTTGAACAACTTCTTCTTCACTGCCACGGCTTCTTGTTGGGCGACTTCAGGCTTCCATTTCTTCAAGAACTTTCTTCTACGAGGAACGAACGAAGGGCGGACGGTGCCCGGATCGGCGCCTCTTCCACTTCGGCAGATCGATGAAAACGTTTTCGTCTTTTTAAAGACGGACGGTTTCGGTAAAAGGACAACGTGGTCGGTGTTCAGCCAAACAAGGCTCGGCCACGACGAGAAGACGACGAGGGTGGCCCGGGTACTGGGGTCGGGAGATCATCGACGACCCAGGCCGACGGAGAAGAAACCCTCTGGAGGACTGGCGATCTAGGCCACAAGATTCTCCCAAGTGCATAGCCTGCATCTGGGTCTGCTCCATGAACCCAAATCGACTTAGTGGATCTCAACCTTAACGAGCGCTCATCGAGGCTGGGTCTACCCCACCGCCTCGAGGGAGGAGAGAATATCGACTGCGCCAGAAGTTTCCAAATCCACGTGACGACGGAAAGCGGTGCCAAAAAGGCTGCGAACCCCCTTTCTCGCGATTTCGAGAGTGGTGAGCATGATCCCAAGTTCCCCAGGTCGAAACTTAGTTTAGGTATAGGGGAGGGAGTTAAGGGAAATCGTAATGTGTTTCCCCTTTTTCGATGTGCCGTGTGTTCCCCATTTCCATAGAGTCAAGTTCATAAATTTGTGCATGATTGTAGTAACTTTAATCTGTGCCTATGACATGTATTTTGTAATGCTTCAAACTGTTTAAAAATAAAAGCATCCATTTCATGCTATTCAACCTGGTCTATTGAGTTCTTTCTCTGCACTACTGTTCTCTGCACCTAAGTCCAAGGTCTAGAACCGTAGGGGGAGTGGGTCGAACCACTCAAGGGTAATTATTGCACGAAGCCTGGCAGGAGACCAGAAAGAGCAAGAGAAACCCCCTACAGGGCCCTGACAACATTCCGCAAATAGTACTGAAGACTTGTGCTCCAGAACTAGCTGCGCCCCTAGCCAAGCTGTTCCAGTACAGCTACAACACTGGCATCTACCCGGCAATGTGGAAAATTGCCCAAGTATGTCCTGTCTACAAAAAGCAGGACAACTCTGACCCGGCCAATTACCGTCCCATCAGTCTACTCTCAATCATCAGCAAAGTGATGGAAGGTGTCATCGACAGTGCTATCAAGCGGCACTTACTCAGCAATAACCTGCTAACTGACGCCCAGTTTGGGTTCCGCCAGGGCCACTCAGCTCCTGACCTCATTACAGCCTTGGTCCAAACATGGACAAAAGAGCTGAACTCGAGGTGAGGTGAGAGTGACTGCCCTTGACATCAAGGCAGCATTTGATCGAGTGTGGCATCAAGGAGCCCTAGCAAAACTGAAGTCAATGGGAATCAAGGGGAAAACTCTCCATTGGTTGGAATCATACCAAGCACAAAGGAAGTTGGCTGTGGTTGTTGGAGGTCATTCATCTCAATCACATGACATCACTGCAGGAGTTCATCAGGGCAGTGTCCTAGGCCCAACCATCTTCAGCTGTTTCATCAATGACCTTCCCTCCATCATAAGGTCAGAAGTGGGGATGTTCGCTGATGATTGCACACTGTTCAGCACCATTCGAGACTCGTTAGATACTGACGCAGTCCGTGTCCATATGCAGCAAGACCTGGCCAACATTCAGACTTGGGCTGACAAGTGGCAAGTAACATTCGCACCACACAAGTGCCAGGCAATGACCATCTCCAACAAGCGAGACTCTAACCATCTCCCCTTGATATTCAATGGCATTACCATCGCTGAATCCCCCACTATCAACATCCTGGGGGTTACCATTGATCAGAAACTGAACTGGACCAGCCATATAAATACTGTGGCTACAAGAGCAGGCCAGAGGCTGGGAATTCTGCGGCGAGTGTCTCACCTCCTGACTCCCCAAAGCCTTTCTACCATCTACAAGGCACAAGTCAGGAGTGTGATGGAATACTCTCCATTTGCCTGGATGAGTGCAGCTCCAACAACACTCAAGAAGCTCGACACCATTCAAGATAAAGCAGCCCGATTGATTGGCACTCCTTCCACCACCTTCAACATTCACTCCCTCCACCACCGGCGCACTGTGGCTGCAGTGTGTACCATCTACAAGATGCACTGCAGCAACTCGCCAAAGCTCCTTCAACAGCACCTTCCAAACCCGCGACCTCTACCACTTAGAAGGACAAGGGCAGCAGACGCATGGGAACATCACCACCTACAAGTTCCCCTCCAAGCCACACACCATCCTGATTTGGACCTGTATCGCCGTTCCTTCACTGTCGCTGGGCCAAAATCCTGGAACTCCCTTCCTAACAGCATTGTGGGTGTACCTACACCATATGGACTGCAGCGGTTCAAGAAGGCGGCTCACCGCCATCTTCTCAAGGGCAATTAGGGATGGGCAGTAAATGCAGACCTAGCCAGTGATGCCCACATCCCATCAATGAATAAAAAAATAAATAAATAAAATAATCTGCCGCCCTTACCTGGTCTGGCCTATATGTGACTCCAGACCCACAGCAATGTGGTTGACTCATAACTGCCCTGTGAAATGGCCTAGCAAGCCACTCAAGGACAATTAGGGATGGGCAATAAATGCTGGCCTTGCCAGTGATGCCCATGAACAAATATAAAAAATGTAGTTTGAGCACTGATGGAGGTTGGACAAAAATGGGATTCGTCACCTAGGTTTTTTTAAAATTTTTACCTCATCCAAAGAGGCAATTTTCAAACACCGCATTTAAAATGGAGGTCGCACTACAGACGAGAACTCCGGATTATTGCCACAGTACCTCCTCGAAGGGAACAATGTGGCTGATGTGTTAATGTGTTCATTTAGGATTGGCTGTGGGAGGAAGACTTCTTGCTTTTGTTTAGGAATAAAATCATTGCCGGTAAAGGCACTTTAAATAAGATATGAATGGGATGTGACGAACATCTAAAGTGGATTGAAAATGATGTCAAAATTAACTAACCCAGTGACATATATTTGCATTGTTGCATCACACCCCTCCTGTGTGGTAGTCCACATGCCTTGACATTTATAGGTTGTAAATATTATGTAGTTGACTTGTAAACTCAGTGCCTGTTCTTGAAAGGATATCCAAGTACATAAATTCAGAACATTTTGTGTGTTACTGTAACAGTTTAAGTTATCTTGTGATGTAGCAAAGCTATGTAAGTTTACACTTAGCAATTCTTAATGTGTTCTATTTTCACTGAGTGAGAAATATACTTACGATAGCAAAATACTGCAGATGTTGGAAATCCGAAATAACAACAGAAAATGCTGGAAAAACTCAGCAAGTCAGGCAACATCCGTGGAGAGAAATTTGAGTTGACGTTTCGGGTTTGACCCTTCTTCAAAACTGGAGAGAAAAGGAACTAGATCGAAGGCAGGGCTGCGATCGGACAAAAGAATAAAAGAACCAAAAGAAGTAAAAGAGATTAGAAGCTAGACGAGATGGTAATAGGCTGTGATTAGGTGTAAAGTGTACTGGCAGGGCAAAAGATAGCTGCCAGGTGTGAGAGAGAAACAAAAGGAAAGGGGGGGGGGAAAGGAAAGGAGTGGAAAAATATAAGTGAAAATGAAATAGGGGCCGAGGTTATGATCTGAAATTGTTGAACTCGATATTGAGACCGGAAGGCTGCAGAGTGCCTAATCGGAAGATGAGGTGCTGTTCCTCGAGTTTACGTTGAGCTTCCGTGGAACAGTACAAGAGGCCAAGGACGGTGAGGTCCGAGTGGGAATGGAGCGGTGAATTGAAATGACAGGCGACCGGAAGCTCGGGGTCACCCTTACGGACTGAACGGAGGTGTTCCGCAAAGCGGTCACCCAATCTGCGTTTGGTCTCCCCAATGTAGAGGAGACCGCATCGTGAGCAGCGAATACAGTATACTAGATTGCGAGAAGTACAAGTAAATCGCTGTTTCACCTGGAAGGGGTGTTTGGGGCCCTGGACAGTGGGGAGGGGGGAGGTATAGGGGCAGGTGTTACATCTCCTCCGCTTGCACGGGAAGGTGCCAGGCGAAGGGGAAGGGCTGTTTGGGGTGATAGAGGAGTGGACTAGGGTGTCTCGGAGAGAGCGGTCCCTGCGGAATGCTGAAAGGGGAGGGGAGGGGAAGATACGTTTGGTGGTGGGATCACTTTGGAGGTAGCGGAAATGCCGGAGGATGATCCGTTGAATGTGGAGGCTGGTGGGGTGAAAGGTGAGGACAAGGGGAACCCTATCGTGGTTCCGGGAGGGAGGGGCAGGGGTGAGGGCAGAGGTGCGGGAGATAGAACTGACACGGTCGAGGGCAGTGTCAACCACGGTAGAGGGGAATCCTCGGTTGCGGAAAAAGGAAGACATGTCTGAAGCACTGGTGTGGAAGGTGGCATCGTCGGAACAGATACGGCGGAGGCGGAGAAACTGGGAGAATGGAATAGAGTCCTTACAGGAAGCGGGGTGGGAGGAAGTGTAGTCCAGGTAGCTGTGGGAGTCAGTGGGCTTGTAGTAAATATTGGTCGATAACCTATCCCCAGAGATGGAGACGGAGAAGTCGAGGAAGGGAAGGGAAGAGTCAGAGATGGACCATGTGAAGGTGAGGGAAGGGTGGAAATTGGAGGCAAAGTGAATGAAATTGTCAAGTTCGGGGCGAGAGCAGGAAACGGCACCGATACAGTCATCAATGTATCGGAAAAAGAGGTGAGGGAGGGGACCCGAGTAGGACTGGAACAAAGATTGTTCCACATAGCCCACGAAAAGGCAGGCATAGCTAGGACCCATGCGGGTACCCATGGCAACACCTTTGATTTGGAGGAAATGAGTGGAGTTAAAGGAGAAGTTGTTCAATGTGAGAACAAGTTCAGCCAGGCGGAGGAGGGTCGTGGTGGATGGGGACTGGTCGGGCCTCTGTTCGAGGAAGAAGCGGAGTGCCCTCAGGCCATCCGGGTGGGGGATGGAGGTGTAGAGGGATTGTACGTCCATGGTGAAAAGGAAGCGGTTGGGGCCAGGAAACTGGAAACTGTTAAAGTGGCGGAGGGCGTCCGAAGAGTCGCGGATGTAGGTGGGAAGAGACTGGACAAGGGGAGAAAAGATAGAGTCAAGATAGGAAGAGATAAGTTCCGTAGGGCAAGAACAGGCTGAAACGATGGGTCCACCAGGGCAGTCCTGTTTGTGGATCTTGGGAAGGAGGTAGAAGCGGGCTGTGCGGGGTTGGGGAACTATGAGGTTGGTGGCAGCGGGGGGAAGATCTCCAGAGGAGATGAGGTCAGTGACAGTCTTGGAAACGGTGGTTTGATGTTCGGTAGTGGGGTCATGGTCCAGGTGGAGGTAGGAGCAGGTGTCGGAGAGTTGGCGTTCAGCTTCCGCTAGGTAGAGGTCAGTGCGCCAAACAACAACAGCACCACCCTTGTCAGCGGGTTTAATGACAATGTCAGGGTTGGATCTAAGAGAATGGAGTGCTGCAAGTTCAGAGGGAGGTAGGTTGGAGTGAGTGAGGGGAGCAGAGAAATGGAGACGGCCGATGTCACGGCGGCAGTTAGCGATGAAAAGATCTAGAGAGGGTAAGAGGCCAGGGGAAAAATTCAAAGGGCTTTGTCTGATCTGATTTATTTGATTAACCTCTTGTGTACTGTTTGCAGACTTGTGGCTCGGTATTGAATTGAAATGCCGAACAGCTCACTGTACTGCTTGCTTGTGTAAATAACTTCTTTATGAATAAAACTTGTTGATGTGCATCTTCAGAGGATGAGATGTGGTGGAACCCTATTTTTAGTCAGAGGACTACCACATGATACTGACATTTCTGGATGTGGCATGACTCTTTCTCCATATCTCAATTTACTGATGAGGCTTAGACATATCTTGCTAATGTAACATTAGTGCCATTGACGTTTAATCATTTAGTCTCGGGTGAAGTCCAAGTAAAAGTAACGTGTCTGGTCATAACTTGCCACAATCATCACTACACTCTTCTGCTTAATTTTTGCCTTCTGGCTCCCTCAGATTTGCCCAGTGCACGAAAATTGTCACTGTATGAATGAGGCTTTGATTCACTAGGAAACACCTTCTTAGGAGCAACTTTATTTCTTTTATTTGACCTAAAAGTTGTACTTCTTTGCTGGCCATAAGCATACCAACACTTCATGCCTTCGATCATATCCTCTGAGACTCAACAATTTTAGTTCTGTTAATGCTATATCTTATTCATTCATTATCACTTGTTTTTTTAAGTTAGAAGATGTAAACATTCTAATTAGCTGTTAGACATGAGCAAATATCTCAGAGTAAGACAGAGACAGAGCTATACGCCCAGGAACTAACTGCAAAACACCAAATTCTATGTTTGCACAGATCCCTTAAAGTTACAAAGCAGTCCTACCTGAAATTAGATTCCCCCCACATCCAGTGCTGCCAGGCACATGCTCTGCTCCATCCCTCAATGCCGACAGACACCAAGGCCCCGATTTTCGGCTCATGTGGGAAATGGTCGGGTTTCCTCGAATGTGGGGTTTCTGACACACACAAAATAGTGTCAGCCAGCTCCACGCAATTTTCCCTCAAGTGGCCAATTAATTCCCAGCATGTGGGCAGCCTTGCTAATTGTCCAATTCGAGTCAGAAATCCCCACAGTATGATGTCATCATTCGTGGTGCTTTCAAGGTCCATAGCAAGCACTGCATCATCTGAAGGCTTCCAAACGAACCATACAGGATGGCAGAGGAGCCTGCAGCAGCTGTGGCCAGTGCCAAACCCCGAGCTGCCTTCAAATTCGATGAGGCTTCACTGCAGGCATTATTGGATGGGGTTAGCGCCCACAGGGAGGTCCTCTTCCCTAGGTCAGGGAGGAAGAGGCCTCCCACTGAGACCAATGCTGCATGGATGCAGGTGTCAGCAGATGCCAACTCGCTGGGAGTCACCAGAGGAACCTTGGCATTACATCTCTAACTCCTTCCTTTACTCCCCCACAGTACCATCCAGAGCCCCCGTCCTCACTGTGGAGGAGGAAGAGGCTGTGCAGCCAGACTCCTCAGAGGAAGCTCCAGCCTCTGAGGGCGCAGCATCAGCAGAAGTAAGCGCACCCAGCACCAGCGCAGACACTCACACCTCGGGGGGACCTTCGGGACATAGAGTAGTGTTGTCACCTGGTGTTTCACAGCTCACAAGTGAGCCTCAGCAGATTCTGGAGACAGGAACAGCAGTGGAGAGTCCTTGTCGGAGGGCGCAGGACTCTGCCAGCTCAGCTCAGCTGCGCTGCATGTCGACCCTCTGCCTTTGGGTCCATCCGCAAGAGAAGAGGTGATGGATCTCCATGCACAGATGCAGGAGTCTCTGGCAGGTTTTGTCTCCAGGGTCGTTGCGAGTGTGGAGCGAATGGAGGAGCCCATAGCGACCATGAGCAGAGCCTTTGTGGAGTCATTGGCGCATGAACGCATCACCATGGAAAGGTTGGCAACCTCCATGGAGGAGATAACTCGCCAGGGTATGGAAAACATGGTGAGTGCTCATAAGAGAATGACATCTCTTGAGGAGCGTTGGCCATCTGTTGAACAGAGAAACCAGACCTTCATGGAAGTCCTTCTGAGTAGGACTTCCAGTGCAGAAACAGGTCCCCATGGCCCCCTAAAGCGCATCAAGGTGCTCTCAAGCCACTTCCAAGCGCTGGCCCCTTCTGGCCTGTGAAGCTTCAGGTGAGTGAGCAGCAGCCTGGTGCTCCTGGTGCTCATCCTGCTGTTCCTGGTTCTGCTGCTGTCGCCTCTGCTGCTGGAGATCCTCTAATGGCAAGAAGGGAAGGAAAAAAAGGCGTCCCATGCTTCTCGTAGATGCCTCCGCTGAGGAAGCGCTGAGTGAGGGTGGCGAGAGGGGCTTCCCAGGCGATCGCATTGGAGAAGTGTATGAGGCTCCAACCTTCCACAGCTGTGCCTAAGCCTTGAAGAAGTAGCCCCAAACCTGCAACAACAAGGTCCTTCAACATACAAGCGCTGTCCCTTTAAATCGCAGCTTCTCCGATTGACCTGTAGCTGACAGCAAGCAAGCCGACAAGCTTCACGCCAGGTCTCATCAGCGGGGTTCCCCGCAGGCGTGTTTTGTGTGGTGAACCACTGAAAGTCACAAGGGCAGCCTAAAATCGGCTTAAACAAGGTGATAATTGATGATTAGGGACCCGACAATCAGTCTCGCCAGCGGCGGCCGGGACTGAAGCGGGTGGCAGAGAAACGGTGGTCCGAAAGTCGGACGGGGCGGGGAATCAGGCGGCGGGGGGGGTCCCGACCTGCTTTTTCATCCATTTTCGGCCCCCGGCTGCCTGGAAAGCCGCCGGACAGCTGCCAGAAAATTGACCCCCAAGGATATAAAAATGAGCCAAACTTTACCAACTCCCCATTCCCTCCCCCCCGCCCCTGACCCTGCCATCTCTCTGCCAAAGCTCACTATCTACTCCCAATTCTGCCAAACCTCAGGTTCCCTCGCCACAGTGATAGCATATTGAAGAACCTGCCTCCCATGCTGCCAAACTCCATCAACCCCACTGGGTCAGCCGTGGCTCAGTGGGTAGTACCCTCGCCTCTGAGGCAGAAGGATTGTGGGTTCAATTCCCACTCCACTGAGATTTGAACGCAAAAATTTAGACCGACACTCCAGTGCAGTGCAGAGGTAGTGCTGCACTGTTGGAGGTGCTGTCTTTCGGATGCGATGTTAAGCTGAGACCCTGTTTGCTCTCTCAGGTGGACGTAAAAGATCCCATGGCACTGTTTTGAAGAAGAGCAGGTGTTCTGGCCAATATTTATCTCTCAATCAGCATAACTAAAAAACAGATTATTTGGTCATTATCACATTGCTGTTTGTGGGAGCTTGCTGTGTGCAAATTGTCTGCCACATTACAACAGTGACTACACTTCAGAAGTACTTCATTGGCTGTAAAGTGCTTTGGGACGTCCGGTGGTCATGAAAGGCGCTATATAAATGCAAGTCTTTCTTTATTACTGTCAAACATTAGGTCCCTCACGCTAGTCCTTGCAAATTCCTGAACCATTCCCCAGTCAACAAAGCCTAGGACCTTATTGCAATGCGACAAAAGTGCAGGACTATCCCCAAGTGCAGCTAAACCCCATTCCCTCTCCCCATGATTGCTAAATATCTGTTGTCTACCTCGAACTTCTGCATCTTTCATATGATCTGGCTGTGTATTCACTGTGTTTAAATGGTAAGAAGTACATAGGCAAAAGAATGTATATGATATAGTAAACTCTGTCTTATCCAGCATCTATGAGACCAGAATGGTGCCGGCTGATGAAAAATTCTGGATAACAGAGAGCTATATCTACCAAGGCAATTTTTAACACAAACAAAAATAAAAACCACTGATGAACTCGGCCACCGCGGGAGACTCGGATTCGGCAAAACGAGTGTTGGATGGATTCGGCAAGATTATCAATTATCTATTTTGCCGGTTGTTAAAGTATTCCAAATGATTAAATACCGTTTAAACAAGAGTTTACTGTATATAGGCCATTGATTTACACTATTCACTGAAGAATGGGAAAAGTTGTGAAATTTAGTCTCCAACTCATCAGCAAAAAATCTCAGAATACCATTTAATAAAAATTAAATGTCACTAAATCAATCACTGTAAATCAGCGGTCTGGTTTTTATGCCCTATTTGGCACAAACACTGCGACTGTTATAAAAGAGGGAATCCTCTGGCCCACTGTGAGTAAAGCCACAGCAGCTGCTCTAGTTTTTCTTCATATTTTAGAATTTCTTTATCCCAAAGCAACAGGAAAGTACAAGTATTTTGGGGGATAAACATGTCCAATCACAAATGGAGTATTCAAACACTGTTGTCATCACCATTCCAGGCTGCAAGCAGCAAATTAGGAATTGTGCCGATTCCTTCCAAATGCTGTCCCCTCAAAACCCTCCCCCAGCCCCACGCCTACTAATGATACAGTATTAGGAGATCAGGATGGATGTTCCCCTGGAAATTTTGGATTTTAACAATAAAAATGGTGCAATTTGGTTAATCCTAATAGAAGTGCCATTTGGGTCTTCAACAGACCAACTAACTCATTGCTTCCTTGTAATATACTTCAACAGTCACTCTCCTCTCCAACCACCACCACAGGTCATAAACACTCTACCCCCAACAATTCCTCACAACATCTTGTAGACAGAGGCAATCTCTTTGGACCCAAGAGATACTGTATCCCCTCCAACATCCCTACTTAGTTCACAGGGGAACTCTCTCACCGTCGAACCCTACCTGGTCATGCTGGCATTCTTTATCTTCCCCCCGCCCCACCTCATTTCAATCAGACACTCTTCCTCCCCCATCCTCCGTTCATTGGGACGCACCCCTTCTACCCAATCCCAGTTAAAGTTGGTCATTTTCCCGCCAACTTCATCTTGAATTGGATGCTGGCACTCTCCTCACCCAGCATGCTCCCAGGTTCTCCACTCTCTCATTCTTCAATACGAAAACTATTGAACATAGCTGCATGCCATGGGCCAGAATTCCTGATCTTACAGGAATACCCAGCGGTTGTATATAGTCTTGTTGAATCAATGCACTTTGAATTACTTCTGGGTTCCCAGGGCGGCACCGAGGAAGAAGGGTGTTCTGGACGTATGGACTTTTTACATGCAGATAGCACCCGCTGGTGGTGATTATTGTGTTAGCAGTGTTTGTATTCAGCAGAGGTCAGTTGACCTTTCTTCCTGTTTGACCCCGGAAGCAGTTTTCCCAGAAAGAACCTGGCAGTAATGGAGGATCTTCCATGAGGGATTCCATTCTCAATCCAATTGCATCTTATCTCATATGTTAGGCCAGACACAAAGGCCTAGAAATTCATTAAGGCGCCGGCAGCTTTGCGGCCAGTTACCGCCTAAAGAGGGCTTCTGCGCCAAAAAGGAGTTTGTGCTGATATTCAGCGCAGCGGTAATGGCGGCGGTAGCTGTTAGCGCTGCGCCGGCACCGATGACGTCATCGGTGTGCGCAGTGCCCTGGTTCCGCCCCGATACCGGCCCGATCCCCATATTTAGTTGCGGCCGCCTCTTCCGCAGCGGCCGCAAACAGCGACCAGAAAACGGGGCCGTACTGTAGCCTTAGTGGGGCGCTTTAAGGTGGAGGTGCGGCCGGCCGCTTTTTCGGCAGCCGCCTGCCCGCACCTCCTTCCCCGGCCTCCTCCACGCCCCCCCCCGCGGCATTGCCGGCTGCTTTCCGCGAACCCGGCACTTCTCTGTGGTGCCGGGCTCATTTGCCGGCACTATCCAGCGGCGATCTCCCCGTGGCAGGCACCTCCCCCTTAAGAGAAGGAGGAGGCCTGCAGTACCGCAGCCTGCCGCTCCGCAGCGGGTGGCGCAGCGGCGCCTAGAGCGCTGAAATTCAGTTTCAGCGCCCCAAGCGGGGGCGGGCACACCCTGGAATAGCGCCCGGTTCTGACTTGGGGCGCAAAAACTGAATATCTGACGGTCGCAACTGGCTCCGCGCCCAGCGCTAACTTTTGGGCGCTAGCCAGCTGGCGGGGCCATAGTGAATTTCTAGGCCAATATCTTTTCACAAATTTGTTCAAGTAAAGCTTCAAAACAGCAAACGGTTTCACGAGGAATTATTTGAATAAGTGTTTAACTTGCTGGATAACTAGATAGGAGCACGTCTAGCGAGGCCAGTACAGTGAAAAGATAGCAATACGGCTAGCTGTGAAGAGCGGAGCAGCAGGAACTCAGAGTAAGCCTTCACCTTGTACACCACACCTACCTCACATCAACATGTCAGAAGATAATAACAAAAATGCTTTGCATCGAGGAGAAGACCTTAAACAGGCAGACGAAACTGTAGAATGTGACAATCGGTCTATAAGCTCCGGTTACTACAGATTGCAAGCTGGTTCACGGGCATCAGGTGGTTCTAGAGTAAGAGTGGCCATCGCCAAAGCACGGGCTAAGCTAGTAGCAGCTCAAGCCAGAGCTGCGCATGCGAACAGAGAAGTAGAAATAAAAGTAGAACAGGCCCGTCTCCAAGCTGAACTCTAAGCTGACCAGGCCCGTCGCCAAGCTGAACTCCAAGCTGACCAGGCCCGTCACCAGGTTGCATACCAGGCTGAACAGGCCCGTCTCCAAGCCACATTAGACGCTCTGCAGCAACAAAAGGAGATAGATGCTGCATTAGCTGAGACACAAGTATTCGAGGCAATTTTGGAGGGAGCTTATCCCAAGACAGCTTACAAACCTTTAATTCCCGTTCTGCGGCAGAGACGATGACAGCACACCAGAGATTACGTGAGCGACCATGCCGACATACAGTTTATGAGAGAGAGGGATGAAGGCCCGCACATCTCTACAGACGCAAGCACTTCATATAACATGCCCCAAGTTGCCAAACAAGGGCAAAGTAGACAGCATGCCTCAAGCCGCAGAGTCTCCCCCAGCAGAACGGAAGACACGGTGCAGAGGAATAGAACGCTGAATAGAGAAAGTCAGCAGCAAACCCCCTTTCGTTTCCTTGAGAACCCCAACAGAGCCCCTACTCAAGGCAACCCTGGCACAGGTCCCGGCACCTACGACCTTGCCAAATACCTTGCACGCAGCCAGCTGGTGACTACAGGGTTAACCAAGTTCGATGACAGGCCGGAGAATTATCGGGCTTGGAAGTCCTGCTTCCACGATGCCATATCGGGCTTAGACCTGTCGGCAGGAGAAGAGCTTGGCCTCCTTATCAAATGGCTCGGCCCAGAGTCCGCCGGACAGGCCTGCAGGATAAAAGCGGTCAATGTGGGACAACCGCCAGCGGGGTTGAAGATGGCTTGGGCAAGGCTGGAAGAAAGCTACGGCTCGCCTGAAGCCATTAAAAGGGCTCTCTTTGACAGGTTGGAGAACTTTCCAAAGTTGACGAATAAGGAACCCCAGAAGCTCCGCGACCTTGGCGATCTGGTGTCGGAATTCGAAGCCGCAAAGCAGGATGGCTACCTACCCGGCCTATCGTACTTAGACACTTCCAGAGGGGTAAGTCCCATGATTGAGAAGCTTCCATTTAACCTGCAGGAGAAGTGGATAACGTTTGGATCAAAGTTCAAGCTAAAGCACTACGTGGCCTTCCCACCATTCTCTGCGTTTGCCAAATTCATCCGTAAAGAAGCCAAAGCCAGGAACGACCCCAGCTTCGACCTCTTCTCCTCCCACACAGCACTTGCCAGAAGAGACAAGTTTGACAGACATGGAAAGACACCAATATCTGTCCACAAAATGCAAGTGTCTTCAACTGAGAACACAAAGGTTCAGAAGAAACCTGAGGATTTGAGCAAACAATGCCCTATCCACAACAAGCCCCATCCATTAAAGAAGTGCAGAGGCTTCAGGGAGATGCCCCTGGAAGATCGGAAACAATATCTCAAAGAGAACTTTATATGTTTCAAGTGCTGCTCTTCCACGAAACATCTCGCCAAGAACTGCAAGGTAGATGCAAAATGCACAGAATGTGAAAGTGATCGGCACATTTCAGCACTCCACCCAGGCCCAGCTCCTTGGAAATCAGAGTCGCCTCCTCCCGCCTCAGAGCACGGCGGGGAGAGAGAGGGAGCTGCCGGTCTGGGGATTACATCCAAGTGCACCGAGGTGTGTGGAGAAGGAGTGAGCGCAAGAGCATGCTCCAAGTTATGCCTCGTTAACGTGTACCCTGTAGGACGTTGCCAAGAATCAGAAAAGATGTATGCCATACCAGATGAACAAAGCAATCATTCTCTAGCAAGATCCGAGTTCTTCAACATCTTCAAGGTCAAAGGAAGTCCATCGCCTTATACGCTGAAGACGTGTGCTGGACTTTCAGATACAGCCAGCAGGAGGGCCTGCGGTTATGTTGTTGAGTCAGCCAATGGGAAGATTAGCCTCCCCCTTCCTACACTCATTGAATGTAATCAAGTCCCCGACAACCGTTCTGAGATTCCTACTCCGAATGCAGCTCATCATCACCGTCATCTGCGACGCATTGCAGACGAGATCCCACCTCTTGATCCAGATGCAGGCATACTTCTGTTGTTGGGAAGGGACATCCTGAGGGTACATAAAATAAGGAAACAGATCAACGGTCCACATGACGCCCCTTTCGCCCAAAGGCTAGACCTTGGCTGGGTCGTTGTTGGAGACGTGTGCCTCAAGGACGCTCACAAGCCATCTCAGGTGAGCACACTCAAGACTTCCATCTTGGAGCATGGTCGTCCAAGCTACCTTACCCCATGCAGTAGTCAGATCCGAGTGACCGAGAAGTTCAGTCATACGGCCCAGCCTCAGAAAACCCCAGCGCTGATCTCCACAGACAGCACACAGATGATGCTCACTGGAGAGAACCCGGGTCAATCAGTCTTCTGTCGCACCGCCAATGATCACAAACTTGCTCCGTCGATCGATGACATGAGATTCCTCCAGATTATGGACAATGAGGTCTCTCGTGACAGTTCTAATAGCTGGGTTGCACCCTTACCCTTCCAGAACCCCAGACGACGGCTGCCAAACAACAGGGAGTATGCCTATAATCGTCTTAACTCACTCCGTCGCACACTAAAGAAGAAGCCAAAGATGAACGCACACTTCCTAGAATTTGTCAAGAAAATGCTTGTCAACGATCATGCAGAGATAGCTCCTCCACTCCAGGAAGGCCAAGAGTGTTGGTACCTCCCTTCCTTCGGAGTCTATCACCCCAAAAAGCCGGAACAAATCCACGTGGTGTTTGACTCCAGTGCACCATATCAGGGAGTCTCTCTCAACGACGTACTCCTCACAGGGCCCGATCTCAGCAACAGCCCCTTGTGTGTACTCATGAGATTCAGGAAAGAGCCTGTCGCCATCATTGCCGATATCCATCACATGTTTCATTGCTTTGTGGTGAGAGAAGACCACAGAGACTTCCTCCGCTTCCTGTGGTATCAGGACAACGATCCCAATAGAGACATTGCGGACTACAGAGTGCGTGTCCGTGTCTTTGGGAATAGCCCGTCCCCTGCTGTCGCCATATAAGGACTGAGGAGGGCTGCCAAGGAAGAAAACGACGACTTTGGCAGCGATGTGAGAGGGTTCATCGACGAGAATTCTATGTTGACGACACACTGAAGTCATTCCCGACCAAAGCAGAGACCATCAGTACCCTCGGACGAGCTCAGGAACTACTTGCACTATCCAACCTCAGGCTGCACAAGATAGCATCTAGCAGACCAGCAGTGATGGAGGCATTCCCCCCTGAAGATCGTGCTAAGGACGTCAAGGATCTAGACCTCTTCACTGATGACCTCCCCCTACAGCGTAGCCTAGGAGTGTCTTGGAACATAGCAACAGACACGTTCACGTTCCAAGTCTTAGATACCAAGAAACCCTTCACACGTAGAGGAGTGCTCTCTACAGTCAACAGCCTATACGACCCACTCGGCTTCTTAGCCCCTGTCACCATACAAGGCAGGCTGCTCCTCAGGGAACTCTCCACACGCGCTGAAGAGTGGGATTCACCTCTCCCTGAAGAGATGGAAGCAGAGTGGGACAGATGGAGAGACTCGCTCCAAGACTTACAGGAGACCCGAATACCTCGCTCCTATACGTCTTTCTCTCCCTTAAATGCCCAATTCAAAGAGCTCTGTGTCTTTGCAGACGCATCCGCTAAGGCCATTGCAAGTGTGGCTTATCTGAAGGTCACCACTCAAGATGGACAAAGCAAAATCGGCTTTGTCTTTGGTAAGGCCAAGTTGGCACCCCAACCAGACCTCACCATACCTAGATTGGAACTGTGTGCAGCTGTATTAGCAGTTGAGATTGCAGAGTTCATAGAAGAAGGAGATGTTATCTTGATGAGGGACATGTTATCTTGATGAGGGACAATCAGGTGAAAAGGAATGAGTGGCCTAAGGCTATCATCGTGAAGTCCCATCCCAGCCAGGATGGGAGAGTGAAAAAGGTGGACTTGAGAATCATCAAAGAAGGAACAGCAAAGGTCTTCTCTCGGCCCGTCTCTGAGGTGGTTCCTTTCTTGTCGCCAGAGACTCCAGTGACAAGTAGAGTTCGGACTATGTGGAGTCGTTAACGACCCCAGTATTCTGGACTTATGGACATTTTACATGCAGATAGCACCCTCTGGTGGTGGTTATTGTGTAAGCAGTGTTTGTATGCAGCAGAGGTCATTTGAGCTTTCTACCTTTCTTCCTGTTTGACCCAGGAAGTAGAATTCCAGGAAGAACCTGGCAGTAATGGAGGATCTTCCATGAGGGATTTCATTCTCAATCCAATTGCATCTTAACACATATGTTAGGCCAGACGCAATATCTTTTCACAAATTTGTGCGAGTAAAGCTTCAAAACAGCAAACGGCTTCATGAGGAATTATTTGAATAAGTGTTTAACTTGCTGGATAACTAGATAGGAGCACGTCTAGCGAGGCCAGTACAAAGGGAGCCCTAGCCCTTGCGAGTTTTCAGCCATGTTCTTGGACACACAGGCTGTGACCCTCAACATGCTGACTGCCCATGTCAAACAAGGGTGGTTAGCAGGTACAATGCAACACAAAGACATCCCATCCATACATTCAGAAGCTAGTTGTGTTATTTTTGAAGTTGCAACTCCATCTTTTACAGTGCTGTATTTCTGTTGTTATTTCGGATTTCCAGCATCTGCAGTATTTTGCTATCGCTGTATTTATTTTCTTGTGAACAAGAAAATCAATTTGGTGAACGGTTCACTGTGAATATTAAGGGCTGGATTTTCATTAAGGAGCTGGGTTGGAGGCGGGACTACAACTTTCAGTTGAAAGTTGTAGTCCCGCCTCCATTGAGATGCGGTCAATCCACGTGATTTTAACTTGATTGACCTTGTTGAGCCCGCCCAGCGGGCTCAGCAGGCCAATTAAGGGCCACCCGGCAACAGGTGATGTCACAGACTGAAATTTCATCTGTCAAGAGCTTTTGACAGATGAAATATCAGCGCTTCACAGCTGTTTGAAGCTGTCAAACACTGACAGTCTTACTTCTAATCTGAGTCCTTCGCCACAGACTCAGTTAGAAATCTCTCCTGCACAGTAAGCTGCAGGCTGTCACTTTTGACAGTTCGCAGCCATTCTGCTTTCTGTGCCGGTGAGATGAGGGACTCCTGGGACCTAAAGAAAAGAAGGCTGTAAAGGTAAGAAAAGGTCATTTACACTTTAATCACTTTAGACACACCAAACACACTTACCTTTGCACTCATGCACACATCACTCACCTGAACACCGACATCTCGACCCCTCCAAGCCCTTCATCCCGACGGCCTGACTCCTCTAACTTGGTGTGGTTTGGAGCCATCGGGAATCCCACACGACAACCTTCAAAATAGGGATTAGACTAAAAACTGCCTGTTAACTACCTGTTAACAGGGAGTTAATTGGCACTAATCCCTTCCCGCCTCAGGTAGGCGGGTCCCAGTGCGGGGCGGGAACCCGCCTCCTTTGAAACTGGCATGGAGGTGGGTTGGGGGCGGGATGGTGTCAGGACCCCCGATTTCAGGATTTTAACCCCCCACACGCCTCCAATCCCGACTCCACGGCACACTGAAAATCGAGCCCTAAGTGTCAATATTAAGTTATAGACCTCACATATTTTCCAAAGCAGCTTGTGGCATGCAGGGATCATTTAAACTTAATCATTCTTTGACTCAGAAGAACAAAATGCTGCATTGTATGCCAATTGTGAATTGCATATTTCATGAGTGATCACCTCAATCAGCCTTAATGGGTGTCCTGTTTCAGGAAAAGGTAAAATGGTGCTGAAGTGTACATTGTTCTATTTCCATTCTTAAAAAGTATGGGCTAGAAATGCATTATAGCCCAGGAATGGGCGGTATCATTAGAAAAGTTGGAAAATTAGCACCAGTTGCAAAAGTCATGCTCACTGCTCAAAGAAATGATTGGAGTGCTAATTCAAGTCTTTAAGTCCATAACATTCAAAGGATGGACCAATATCAGGTGCAGTCTAATCGCAAGTCCTGATTGCCACAGGCTTTTTTCAGTTCTTAAAGAGGAGGTTAATTGATGCTGCAGAAGCTCATTCTCAGCATTGCTGGCTGTGCAGCTGCCTAAGCAAGCAGCAGCAGGTCAAGGAGAAGGAGCCGGAGGACTGAAGCAACTGTACTCATGGCAGATCCACGCCCCAGGGAGAGAACCCGCAGATTCTGCGATCAACCATTTGAGGAGTTGGTGTCCACTGTGGCGAGACGGAGGGCGGTGCCCTACCCGGCAAGTTACAGGAGGCCCTCACCACAAGTCTTCTGCACCATGTAGAGGGAGGTAATGCAGCACGTTTTGGGCAGCACTGGTCCCCAGGACCCACACACAGCGCAAGAAGAAATTTAACGACCTCACTAGGGTGGTCCGGGTGAGTCAATGCTTCAACAAATGATGCATACCACCATCTGAGCCACAGTCTTCACACACTGCCCAAAGCACCACACCCCCAGCACTCACCCACCAAAAATCCCCACCTACCAACACTCACACCCACATCTCACACCTTGCACACAATAAGAACTATTCAACTATAGCAGGCACACCACTCAAACACATTGCTCCACACTCACTCACAAACTTTCCTTTCTCTTGCAGTCCAAGGCGGCTCATAACAGGAGGGAGCAGGAGCGCACAGACGGGGGACAAGCCGACATACAACCACTGTCTGCGCTGGAAAATAGAGTGCTGCAGGTTATTGAGTGGCAGGTGGTGGGCACTGTGGCCACCGGTGACGTTGACCCCCTCGGGGACAACAACGGTATGTTCATCCTTATTCCTTCTTCTCACATCCCACTTACCCCTCACCCCACAAGCGTTTTGCACTGTCCAGCTAATCCTGCTGAATGCATGCATTTCTTCCTTCCTGTCCCCCTCCCCGCACCTTAACCCAACTCTTGTGCCTTTATGCTTTCAGATAATGAGCAAGCATCTGAGCAGTCTGTGCCTGAGGGCACCGTAGAGAGCGAGGCGGGAGAAGAGGAGGAGGAAGAACACACCGCCTCACTGCATGTCTCACCCGCAGACACCAGCTCAGTTACTGGCAATACGCATTCTTTAGAGGCTAGCATAGTAGCGGGATCTGCACAGGATGAGGCACCGGGGATGAGTGGGCTGCAGCTCGGCCAGGGGGAAAGTGTAGCTCAGTGGCCAGCTCCCCGGAGGATGAATTCTGCTGCGCAGGACTCAGATGAGGGGGCGTTTAGAAGAAGGATGATAGGCATGCACACGAAGATGATAGGTGCAATGGAAAGGGTGGCCGAGAGCCTCTCAGCAATGATAAGGAGCATGGAGGAGTCCACCTCCAACATTGCACAAGGCTCTGCACACACCATGGAGCCCATCATTTCCAGTCTGCAAAGGATGGTAGACTCCCAGAGAGACCATGGCGACCCAGACCTTATGCTGTGTGTGATGGGCGATCTGGCAGCTTCCATTGCAGCACAGGTGGAAGCGACGCAACGTATTAGTGCTGTAATGCAGTCTATGCTTGGTGGCATCCAATCTCATGCAGTCTCAGCTTGATGCCACACAAGCTCTGACTGCTACCATCGTGGCTGGGTCTACCACCGTTGACCGGGGCTTTCACAGTGTCACAGCAGGCCAGCAATCTGTGCTCCAACAGATTGCTAGGGATGCTGAGGTACTGCCCCGAGGGAATGGCAGTGGGTCAGTGGAGCAGGAACCTGCTGTCCTCTCTCAGGATGTCATTATTCCTGCTCCCACCACTGCCACTCCACCATTGCCCTTGTTGCTGCCTGTCATCCAGCCAGCCCAGACTGCTGCCGCCCATACTGAGGTGGTGCTGTCTACATCTGGGCCTTCCAGGCCCAGAGCTGGTCAAGGGCATCCTGCAAGGCCATCTGAAGTCTCCCGCATGGACACTCAGCAGCCTTCCACCAGCCGTGCTGCAGCCATTTGGGCCAACACTTCATAGGAGCATCAGAACAGGAAAAGGCACAGTAGCGAGGGACACTAAGGGATTGCACATGGGTGAATAGTTAATCTTTTTGTCGTAAATATGTGCTTACTGATTTTTGATTAATTTATTAATTCAGTTTGGATTCTATTGTGGTGCCTCTCATTTCAGCTTTGCGCTGTGATATGGCCTGCGACAGGGGACAGGGATGGAATGATGGGGATGTGGTCAGCAATGGTGATCTGGTGTTTAATTCATTTGAACCACAGTCTGATGACGTGGTCATCGGCTGCCCTTCCGGAAGGCCAATTGAGTGGCTGCCCCCTCCCTTGCTCCTGTTCCTCCTCCTCCTCGTCCTCCTCCTCTTCCTCCTTATTTCCTCTTCCTCCTCCTCTCCCTTTTTCCCCTCCTAGGGTGGTCCTGCAATCCCTGGTGGCAAGGGCTGGGCCCTCATGATAGCCAAGTTGTGGAGCATGCAGCAGACCACCACGAAATGGGACACCTGCTCAGCTGAGTACTGGAGGGCTCCTCCCAAGCGGTCAAGGCAGCGGAACCATTGCTTCAGCAGACCGATGGTCTACTTGATGATGTTCCAGGTGGCAGCATGGCTCTCATTATATGAGTGCTGGGCAGGAGTGTTGGGATTGCGGAGGGGAGTCATTAGCCAGGTGTCTCCAACCAGTCAGCCATGAGCTTGACATGGTGGCTGGAAGAGTGCTGGCACACAGGTCTGGCACAGGATGAAGGTATTGTGGCTGCTGCCAGGATAGTGGGCATTGACACTGAGGATTAGCTGTCTGTGGTCGCACACCAACTGCACATTAAGTGAGTGGTAGCCTTTGCGGTTACAGAAGATCTCAGGATTGTTATGCAGTGCCCACAAAGCCACTTGGGTGTAGCACCATGGGGAATCCCGCTATCCTGGCAAAGCCACATGCATACTTGAACTGCTTCTCTCTGGTGATGGGAAAGGAAATGTAGTCCCTTCTCCTACTGTAGAGAACCTCTGTGACCTCCTGGATGCAGCGATGGACGGCTTACTGTGAGATGTTAGCTATGTCTCCTGTTGCAAACTGGAAGGATCCACTGGTGAAGAAATTGAAGGCAGCGGTGACCTTGACTGTTACTGAGAGAGCCGTGGTCACCATGATCTGAGGCTGGAGGTCTGGTTGCAGGAGGTGGCAGAGTTCTGTGACCACCTCCTTGGTGAAGTGGAGCCTTCTAATACACTGCTCCTTGCTTAATTGGAGGTAGGAGAAATGCTCTCAGAATACCCTCAGTGGGTAAGGCCTCCTGTTGAGAGCCCTGATGGACCGCCGCCTCCCACTGGCCGCATGTTCCAATCTTTCTCGGTGCCTCTGCTCCCTCCACTGTAGATTCTGGAGGGCAAGGTCGACTGTCAGTACAGTGCCCATTAATGTAACCAAATGTAGCAGTTTGATTTTTAAAAAAAATAAATGTAGCTACTTTTTAGTTGCCACAACACTCCTGATACTAAATAATGTTGAAATTACGGAATGAGACTGTTGCACTATGTGAAACTGATAAGAAAGCACTGAAACTCCACTAACCTACAGCTGTGACTCATTACTGATGATCCCTTTAAATAATGTCCCTGGAGCTGGCTTCCTGTTGCTTCACACCAGCTCTCCCTGTCGCTGTTTCCTGCAGGTGCTAAGGTAGGGACGACAATCAATTTCACAGATCAGGTGGTCAGTGAGCATTGCACACTCACTGACGTCACAATCCACCTGGCATTGAGGCTCCCGGCGATAACTGTTAGCAACAGCGCTGTGGGGAGGAGGGCGGGATTTGGCATGCGTCGTTGGATTCGCCTTGCCCCAGTGATAGTGCCCTAGCGCCCCATTACTGCCATCTGCTGGCGCTAGCAGGAGGCGCTATGGCACCGAACCTTTCCCCCTGAGAGTCAGAGGATTGTTGATTTATGTTAAGTCCTCATTTTCAAGTTTTCATTGACCTATAATGTAACTTTGGGGTGAGTTTGTTCTTGGGAGGTAGCACAAAACTGACTGCTGTTACATCAGAGCAAACACCCACCTCCAGAAACTGGCTTGAAACCCACTTTTGGATGGATTTGAGAGATGCTGTTGTGAAGTTTTAATTGAGTTCCTTGTTCTAATCTGGATACTGGCCGACGTATTGGAGATATTGGCACATCTTTTGGATCGGGGGGGAGATCAATGTAAAGACTCAAATAGAATTTCCCATTATCAGTATGGTATGGTTCATACCAGCCAACAGGAAGATATTTTCTGAGATATCCCAACGATTACCAAAGTACTTAACCCTTTCATCCCTTTGTTTCCCTCGTAAATTTTAAAGTACAAGTTTCTGTATCCTGTGGTTGAATGCTGTCTGCTGCGACTGATGAGAAATATTCGACTGCAAAGCAGTGCTGACGACTTCTTTTGGTGAATAAAGTGATGAGTTCTATTTTGGACACTGAAATGCTGTCAAAGTTCTCCAGAGGGATGTGGTGAGCTTTACTTAATGCGGTTGACAAATAGCATGTTTTTCTTCCAGTGCGACATTCCAAAAACGGGCTTGAATAATATCTAATGGAGCTCAGGATAAGAAGCATTGGGCTTCAGTTGGATGATGGTAGGGTTGGCCCAATTGGACTGCCAAGGAAATATGATGCCATTGTAAGCCAGCCATTTAAACTGCTGACAAAAGCTGGACAGATAAATACAAAAAGCAGGAAAGGCTTAAGTTAGAAAAGTAATTGTCAAACATCTTGCTCACTTTCCAACTGGCAACACTAATGTCATCTTAATGCATGTAGATTTTTTTTGTGCACAGTTTTCAACCAAAAAGAAAAATGGAGCGCAAAACCTACATGCCTCTTAATGGGGACAAAATACAGATTGTTTCTTCCCTCACTCCCACTCATTGTCCCGACAGTGATCTGGAAAACATTGTGCTCATCTTTTGGTGCCACTCATTTAAGATCAAATCTTGCTAAATCTATTTTTGCTCAATAAATCATTTTCTGCACAAACATCTGTTCCCTTTCACTGCATTTGAAGATACTCCAGATGGTTATGGTGTACTTGCCAATGAAATAAAGAAACCCAGTACAAATGAGTATGAAGAGGAAATTTACATAATAAAGAATTGAGTTGAAATTTTCTTGACAAGAATTTTCTGTATGGGCATACTAAAAAAAACAACTGCAAGTTCCCTTTGTTCAGTGTTTTACCTGCATGTTGAATATATATATTTATTTGACACTAATATTGCTACAGATTCATTTTACTATGCTGTCTTAAATAACCATGGCAAAGGAGGAAATGAAAGGTGTGATTTATATAGATTCTCGAATTTGCTTGTTGAATTGCTCAATGATCTCTAAAGGTTATAAAGGAAGATAGCTGTATGTCTATTGGGGTCTCACAGATGCTCAGTGCTTCTGCATTTAAATGAGAGTTGGGGCAGCCTGGGAATATATATTTCAAAGTCTTCTGAGGTGACATGGGGAATAGAAAGAGTGGGGGTGAATGTGGGATAACCCTTCTAAGTCATAATTGTTCAGAACTTGATACCAAATTCAAGGGGTATTTTAAACCAAATGTTTGCTCCTGGCTGCTTCTAAAAGATAAAACATAGTAACAGGGATATCAGGAAAGTGTACAACATGAGGAAATTCCATAGCATCGAATTACTCTTTTTAAAGTCCCACTATATGCAGGATGATGGTGCTAATACTTGGTGCCACAGATTGGTGGAACCCTGTTTTATGACTGATTTCCCAGTTTGAGGATCCAGTGTAAATTTGTCTTTGTTTATTTCCTCCCCAGTTTCTTTCTTGCGTCCACTGAAGGCTCTGACCCTCTTGCTGAGTTGGGCTTCACAGCTGTTTGCTGCCCAACTCTACTTCACCCAAGTGGCCATTATTCATATGTGAACCTTGACGGTGAAAGATTGTTTGTCCTTGGATGGGGCATTACAACCAATCTGTCCCTGCTCTCACCTGCTGTCCACATGTGCAGGGGTCACAAAATGATGACTGAAGTAGGAAGGTGGCCACTTTTCCCCACCAGAAACTTAGCCGCCCAGTGGCCAATGGCCATGCCCTATTGCTACACCAGCTGAGCTGGCACAGACGATGGATTGAACCTAAAGTCTTTCTGCTCAATTGCTGCTCTCAATGAAACTTGCTGAGCCATTGCGGGGGCCTCCTATTGCACATTTTCCATCAAATCACAAGCTCGCACATACACCAGTGCAGCACCATCTGTTCTGGCAAGACAACCACTTCTGCTCACAATGTGTGAACTGCACATCAAGAAATATAATTTGTTACAAAGATGGAAATAGCGGAGGTCTCCTAACATATGCTGTGAGTGAGATAAGCAGCCGAATAAGATAACTGTTGTTTGGGCCTGTAGCACAATACTTGCCAATTTGCAGAATATTGCTCACAAATGAAAAATGAAGCACCTAATAAATGCTTTACATATGAGCAGATCAAATTTCCCTTCAAATTTGATCTTTTTTGTGTTCACTAACCCTTTATATTGTGCAGTGCAACCTAACCCCAACTAAGTATAAATAAAAATGTTATTGTCAACTATTTGATGAGATTCTGCTCTACCTTCATATAACTGTCTTTGCCACCTTCTCTTTGGCAGCTGTTCCATTTACTCGTGTTCTTACACAGCTTTGCAAAATGTGACAGAACCATTGAATGGCAGATTACTTTGCATTTTCCATATCTCTCAGACTAGTTTCAAGCAACCACTTTTCTCAAAAGCAGCAGAGCTTTTCGGTCGGTCAGCATTGGTGTCATGTTGTCACTGGGAAGTAGGAGAGTTAATGCGGTTCTCAATGCAAGACTGAAGATAGCGTTGCCTTGAGCAATGTCTTCCAACAAGTCTATGGATAATAAAAAGGAGGCACGTCCAACTTCACTTCAGGTCCTCACAGCTGTGCTGCTCTGAGAAGGAAAACACTATCTTTGGCAGACTGGAGTCTTGAGGATCCATTGCCTCAGTTAGAAGCAATCTCAGTGCCACTTCTGGAATTGCTGCTATTGTCAACCCCCAGCCGCAAGCAAAACATTTTTGTTTTTAGTTACAATTAAATACAATCAAACCTGCAGACCCATCTCTGTTGGATTTTACTTTCCCAATTAAATTTGAAAAACATGCGTTTGGTTCCCAGCCTCTGACAGGCCTCCTACGGCCAATGTTATTAATAATTGGTTTCAGATAATGCTGCTCCATAGGATGGCCACCATGTTCTCTGAAGACCATTCTTCCTCTTCGGTTGAGTCCATGCATTTTATGTGGCATTAGGCTGATCTTGACCCAAACATTAAATGATGGTCAAACAGAAGGCTATGATTCTGTGGAGTAAATCCTTTTCAACTCCTCCTCCCCACCGCGCCCCCCCCACCGCCTCCTAGACTTTGAGAATAAATGCGCACTAACTGAGGAGACTAATACTTCCTGAAGGCTTTTGGTGTCATTGTACTAGGGTCAAATGACCTGGCTCTTGTACTTGGAATTCAGACAACCTCCATAGATGTTTTTGAGGCTGGTTATCAAAAGGCCTGACTGAAGTTCTGGTGGTACGAGTCATCCATCCAGGATTCTATAATGCCTCCCAGGGTACAGATATTTTCACAGCCCCCAGACCATCTTTGTGTACCTGAAAATTGAAGGTTAAGATTAAAATCAATTCGCTGTTGCCCCTTTTCCTGGACTATCCTCAAGAGAGGTTTGGAAGATGTTTGCAAATAACAAGCCATTTCTGCACTCAGGTCTTGCAATGTTTTTGTACTTGTTCAATCAAGAAATTTAGCATTAATTCTGAACTTCCAAACTATCATGGTATTGCCCTTTAATTATGACATCAAAGGCGACTCATGGGGTTAAGTAATGGTATCTCATCATACCTTGGACCTCACGCCTGGCAACATTTGGTCTACAGTAGGGTCAAAGTATGGTTTTGATCACCCATACAGCCCTTTATTGTAATTCTCTAAATTCTGTACCACTTTATAACTACTGCAAATAGTGATTTTTTTTTTGGTGCCTGTAGCAACCGCATGGAAGACAAGCAACCTTTCCTCAACTGCAAGGGCCCTAAAGAAACATGGCTGGTTGTTTCTAAACATCTTCCCTAACTTTACATTTAAAAGTCATCTCACTTTTCTGCCTTGATGTGGCAATGCTTTTACCAACCTTTCACTCGCCCCTTTGCAATGATTCAGAGTTTGACATTTCTTCATTTGATGTTGTCCATGCATTGTCTTTTCTCTATGAAATGGATTAATTCTGTCCATCCACAAGCTTGCCTAATTTGAGTTGGATTGCAAAGTATTGCAGCCAAAGCTGATCACAGCTAATGTGTTGGCATAACAACAGAAAATGCTGGAAAAACTCAGCAGGCGAGGCAACATCCGTGGAGAGAGAAATAGAGTCAATGTTTCAGGTTGAAACCCTTTGTCAAGACTGAAAAAGCACAGGAAATTAAACAGATTAAAAGGCCAGTTTGGAGGCTGGGAGAGAACAAAAGAGAAGTGAAGAGACATTAAGAGGTATTCAAAACGAGGCGAGATGGTGATAGGACTAGTGGAGCCAAAAGACGGCTCTAGATTAGGTGTGAAATACGCTGGCAGAATGGGAGACAGCTGCCATGTGGGAGAGAAAACAAAAAAGGGGGGAGGGCCAAAACAAAGGTGTAGATAAAAAATGTAAGTAAAAATGTAATGGGGGCCGAGGTTATGATCTGAAATTGTTGAACTCAATATTGAGTCCGCAAGGCTGTAAAGTGCCTAATCGGAAGATGAGGTGCTTCTAATGTGTTGGCTTCTTGGGTAACATGCTATCGGGATTCCTTAGTGAACAATTTTCTGTATTGCATTGCAGAAATGATTATAAATTGGACATCTAGCTCTCTACTAAAGTAATTATAAGTGAAAGGCCCTTTGCAGGAGGGGACGAATAGGAACATAGGAACAGGAGTAGGCCATACAGCCCCTCGAGCCTGTTCCACCAGTCAATGACATCATGGCTGATTTGTATCTTAATTCTATCCACCTGCCTTGGTTCCATATCCTTTTATATACTTGGCTAGCAAAAATCTATCGATCTCAGATTGAAAATTATTAATTGAGCTCGCATCTACTGCTTTTTGTTGGGGAGAGTTATACACTTCTACCACCCTCTACCATGCATTTCCTAACTTCTCTCCTGAGTGGCCTGTTCCTGACTTTATGGTTATGTCCCCTTGACCTTGACTCCCCCATCAGCGGAAAACGTTTCTCTTTATCTACCCTATAAATTCCTTTCAAAATCCTAAAAGCCTCAATCAATTCATCCCTTAACCTTCTATAGTCCAGGAAATACAAACCTAGTTTATGTAATCTCTCCTCATAATCTAACCCTTAGAGCACTGGTAACATTCTGGTAAATCTGTGCTGCACTCCTTTAAGGCCAATATATCCTTTCTAAGCTGCGGTGCCCAGAATTGTACACAGTGCTCCAGATGTGGTCTAACCAGGGCTTTGTATAGCTGTAGCAAAACTTCCTCCACTTTATAGTCTAGCCCTCTATAACTAATATTCCATTAGCCTTTTTGATTATTTTTTGTACCTGACTATTACATTTTAGTGATCTGTGTACATGGACCCCTAAACTTTTTTGGACCTCCACTCTTCATAGCTTTTCACCATTTATATAATACTCAGATCTATCAGTTTTGGTCCAAAATGGATGACCTCACACTTATCTACATTGAAATCCATCTGCCACAGTAATCTATCAATGTCCCTTTGTAATTTTATACTTACCATACCACTAATCTTTGTGTCATTGGGAAACCTGGAAATATAGCTCTCTATTGTGTTATCTAATTCATTAATACACATAGGGAATATTTGAAGCCCCATCACAGTTCCTTGTGGGGCACCACTAGTGACTTCCTTCCAATTTGAATGCCTACCCATTATTCCAACACTCTATTTTCTACCGCGTAACCAATCTCCTAACCAGATTAATAATTTGCCTTCAATTCCACGAGCTTACATTTTAGCTAACAATCTCTTATGTGGAACCTTATCGAATGCCTTCTGGACGTCCATATAAACTATATCCATAGACATTCCCCTGTCTACTACTTTAGTTAATTCTTCAAAAAATTCAATTAGGTTTGTTAGACATGATCTACCCTTTACAAATCCATGCTGGCTCAAATTTCTCTAAGTGCTCAGTCACGCTCTCCTTAATTATCGATTACAATAACTGCCCCACAACAGATGTTAGGCTATCAGGTCTATAATTTCCTGGTTTCTCTCAGCTTTCTTAAATAATGGAGTTATATTTGCAATTTTCCAATCTAAAGAGACAATTCCTGAATCAAGAGAGCTTTGGAAGATTATGGCTAAAGCATCTGCAATTTCCTCACCTACTTCCTTTAAAACCCTGGGATGGAAACCATCAGGTCCTGGGGGTTTGTCAGTCTTTAATGTCATTATTTTTTTTCTAATACTGTTTTCTTGCTTGCATTAACTTTAGTGAGTTCCAGTTCTTGATTCATTATTCATTTCCCTGGATTGTCAGGTATATTATCCTCTTCCTCTGCTGTGAAGACTGACACAAAGTAATTATTCGACAAGTCTGCCAGTTCTTTATTTTCATTTGCAATATTATGTTTTTAAAGGGTTCCACATCACCCTTGACCACCCTTTTTTTCTAATATAATTGTAAAAACATTTTGTGTTAATCTTGATATACCTCGCAAGTTTCTTTTTGTTTTCCCTGTCTGCAGCTCTATGTTTTTTGTTCCCCTGTGCTGTTCTTTATATCTCTCCCAGTCCCCTGGATCTACACTATTCTTTGCACTTTTATTAGCTCTTTCCTTTAGTTGTATGTTATCTCTCACTTCTTTTGTCAACCATGGCTGTTTTATTTCGTAAGAAGAACTGTTTCCCCTTAGGGGTATATACTGGTCCTGTATTAAGCCAAATTCTTTTTTGAACACCTCCCACTGTACATCCGTAGTTTTACCCAATTACTTGTCGAATAACTACTTTGTGTCAGTCTTCACAGTAGAGGAAGAGGATAATATACCTGACATTCTAGGGAAATTAATAATGAATCAAGGACTGGGACTCACTAAAGTTAACGTAACCAAGTCTCCACTGAAACAGTTTTAGTTGAAAGGCCCTTTGTCGGAGGGGAGGAATAATTTGACTAATTATTTACTTCCTGTAAGATAGTTACCAAATATGAAAGTGTATAAATAAATGGATAAAAACTAGCTGAATAGATGCTTAGTTTATGATTTTTCAATAATGGTATGATATTGGAGCTTGTCAGTCCACTTAAAATATTGACTGTAGACTGTTGAATCATAAAGTAAATGTATATTTTGTTTGAGTAACTATTTTATCAGAGAAATTTGTTCAGTGTCTACACACTGCCATCTTGTGGCCCAAATTTAAGTGTTTGGGCACAGAGCAGCGATCATCTAATTAGCTTTTACCCTTCATCTTTTCTGTTCCAGTTCTGTTTGATTTAAGATGAAACGACTGTTCATTTCCCCTCTGCTTTATGGATGATAGATGATTATATGGCTCGATTATTCTTTTATTTTTGACAAACTTAATCTTTAGTTTCAAAGGGCAGTTGAAAGTTCATAAAGGGGGCACCTACCACTTGTAGCTCAACAGAGAGATGCTCCCTGCCTTCATGCATGAGCAATTGAAGTGAGCAAGCATGTTTTTCCAAGGTGAGTCAAACAGTTTTTGTATGGATGCAATCAAAATGTTGTAAAACATGTTTCCTTTTAGTCTATATAAAATTTATATTGGTATAATTTAAATCTTGTAATGGTGGGATTCTTTCGTGCTGAGGTAAAGTGATGTCAATTGGACACTTTCAATGCAAAGATTAGTTTTCCAGAACTATCATAAAAGTATTAGTTCTACTGTTTTCTAAACCACTCATGACAGACTGGAATGGTTGAAATTCTCTTCAGTTGTATTTGATCGCAGTAACATAATTTGATAAATACCCGGAAGCTACAACATATGTTAAGCTGGTCACAACCCCCTTTGTCTGCTGTTACGTGACTGAACTCTTGGAAGAATCTAGCACAAGTTGACACTGACTTGGCAAATTGCACTTTCACAGATGCAGGAGTGTTTCAATCTGACACAACAAAAAAGAAACAGACACACAACACTGGTAACAGACTGAAGTGATTCTCCGCAACAGGAGGGATGTTTGCTCGTTGAAATAGTGTCGTTTCAGCATTTGGGAAGCATCTCATTTGGCTGGCTGCATCCCATCGTTTTCACAAAGGAGGGGGAAAGAAAGCTGTTGCTGTGTTCTGTTTGAAGAATGTTCTGAACAGTGCAGGGTGGGTCAGAAGACTGAGCACATACGTTGTGTAAAGGACATGGCTTCTATAACCTCTTATTATCTAGCCAAAAGGACATTTCAACTGAGCCTTTGTGCTGGCATTTGCTATCACATTCATTATTAAACAGAAGCATTATAGAGATAATAGTTGTTAATGTTGCTGCATTTCCCAGGGCACAATTGAATTGAGTGTGGCGAATGCTAAATACTGATGTCTTCCCAGCAATGTTGAAGAGCATGAGCCATTTTAATACTCATACATTGGAAACCGAGAGATCTGAGTTGCCCGAATTTTGACCAGATTTGTCCTGTGAATGTAAATATGCCCATGCTGTGACCCCAATCTGTTTCAGTGCAAAGTAAATTCAGCTCTAGGGTTAGATTTCATGTTAGTACTGATTCAGGCACGGCACAGTGTGAATGTATGTTTATTGTGCTTGTTGCTGTTTCTGCTCTGTTATGTCCAACTGATGAGCAAAACCACATTTGTATAACATGCAAAAATCAATGATTTGTGATGACACATGTGGGTGCAGCAGTTGGTGTTGACACATGATTGGGTGCAAATGAATCAAAACCTGACTGTGTAGAAATGTTATTCTCCAAGCAACCTAGACAGTCTCACTGGTTGGTTATTCACCCTGGTTAAGTCACTGGCGCATTACATGAACCAAGTGTAAGCTTGTGTTGGTAAAAAGAAAGGCTTGCATTCATATACCGCCTTTCATGACCTCAGGATGTACCAAAGCACTTTACAGCCAATGAAGTACTATTTGAAGTGTAGTCACTGTTGCACTGTAGGAAACACGGCAGCCAATTCGTGCACAGCAAGGTCCCACAAACAGCAATGTGATAATGACCAGATAATCTGTTTTAGTGATGTTGATTGAGGGATAGGCGTTGGCCAGGACACCGGGGACAACTCTCCTGCTCTTCTGCGAAATAGTGCCATGGGATCTTTTACATCCACCCGAAAGGGCAGACGATTTAACATCTTATCTGAAAGATGGGGCTGCCGACCGTGGAGTCACTGGAGCGTTACATAAGCCAAGTGTAAGCTGGTGTTGGTAAACTATAGTAATGGACACCCTAATGGTATCTTAGGAAAACCAAAAGTGTTAATCCAAATCCCTTTAGAGATAAAGGAATCTTGCATTCTAATATCATCAGGTTTTTCCAATTATGACTGGTGCCAGTTAAACTGGGTCTGAGCAGAACTGCACTGCCAGATGGATTGATTTTTGTGTTTGTTTGCCAACAGATGAGGCTAACAAGCTAGTGAAAATCTTCAACAGCCCTGATGTCTGAAAATTTATCATCCCTTATGTTTTTGTCACTCCTAACTGGAGTCCTGTCCTTCACAAAATAAATTAAAATCTGCCAATCACAGCAGGTAAATTGTCTGTAAAGTTAAATGACACTATGGAAAGGGTGCACGTGACTGAATGGGTCCTCTTGATGACATCTCCTCAGTAGGACTTCATTGGTGATAAATGGACGCATTTAAGGTCTTCAATTGGCCACTCAACTTGTGAGGCTTTGGCCTAGAAATTGGGTATAGCCCCGCTTGAGGCGCTAGAACTGGCGGTGCGCAAAGTTTATAGCCAGACAAAACTTATCGCTGCCTGGCGAGATATTGGGTTGCATCGCCCCCAAAGGGGATTGAGGCGCTAATTCAGCCGTTGCACGGTGCTCCTAAGGCGCAAAAGTTCAGGCGCTACTCAATATCGACGCGGACAGGCGCAGTGCAGGTGATCTCAATTACGGGAAACCACGATACTTCCAGGCGCCGGCCGGCTCTTAAAGGGGTGGGTCAGTCAGCCTGAGCTTCCACACCCAACGCCCTGTAGGCCCCAGATTTGGTGCTCGCCCTTCTCTGGCGTTAGAAACTTGTTGAGCATGGAGAAGGTTAGACAGAGAGCAGAGTGCTTCAGCACTGAGGCTCTGGACCAGTTGGTGGCTGCAGTTGAGTGCCGTCGAGATGTCCTGTATCTGGACAATGGCAAGAGGCCAAATCAGAAGGCTTACCGACGATCTTGGAGGGAAGTTGCTGTGAGGGTCAACTCCAGCAGCATGGCGACCAGGACCCCTGTTCAGTGCAGGAAGAAATTCAACGACCTCACACGGATCGTTAGGGTGAGTGATGGTTTAGCAAACTTCTGATTCCCTCCATCTGCAGCTGACTTCGGGCACCCTGTTGCAATGATGCCCCAATGGCCACCTGTCAGCAAGCACCCATGGCCCTTTCTGGGCACACACATGGACAGATGTCTCAAGGCCTCATGTAAGGGCTCTTTCACCATGGGGGGCATGCAATGATCTCTCAAGGCCTCATGTAAGGGCTCTTGCACCATGGGGGGCATGCGATGATCTCTCAAGGCCTCATGTAAGGGCTCTTGCACCATGGGGGGCATGCGATGATCTCTCAAGGCCTCATGTAAGGGCTCTTGCACCATGGGGGGCATGCGATGATCTCTCAAGGCATCATGTTACAGAACTTCCCCTTCTTTCCCCTGCAGTCCAAGCTGGCGATGATCCGAAAGGAGCAGCATCGAACCGGTAGCGGACCTCCACATGTGGTCACTCTCACGGATCTGGAGGAGAGAGTGCACCAGATTCTTGGAGGACGTCTGTCTGGTCCTGTGACCACTGCATCTGCCGACCCCATTTCCGACAGCGAGGGTAAGACTCTCACCTTTTTCACCTGTTGCCTTCCACTTGGTCCCCCCGCCAGCATGCTTCCTCAGTGTGCAGCCATGTCAGAGCCTTGCCGCAATCTGGCATGCCTTTCCGCAAACCTGTCCTTTTGCTAAAGCCACTCTTCCACCTCCCTGCTTTCAGATGAATCAGCACCAACTCGGGCTCAACGCACTGAAGCTGCCAGTGCCAGTGCCACCGGAGGCGAGGAGCAGGAGGAATCCGGACCAGCCGTTGCAGAATCCGGGGAGCGGACACATCTACAGACTGGGGATAGTAGTCCCCTGGAGGGGAGGGGGGGCGGCTCTGAGGATGAACCAGTTGCCGGAACAAGCGGCATGCAGCAACGCAAGGGGGATAGGCAAGTTCGGCCACCGTCTCCCCAGAGGGCAAGGCAGGTAGTGATGACCGCTGCACAGAGTGCAGGTGAGGTGCGTCGCCTGGCTGAAATGAGCAAACAGGCCCGGCTCAGACACACGGAGCTGATGGCTACAGTGGAGAAGATGCCTGAGTCAATAGATTCATTGGCTAAGAGTATGTTGGACTTCGGGGCAACAATGGAGAGGACTCTCCAGGGCTTTGGGGCAACAATGGACAGGACTCTCCAGGGCTTCGGGGCAACAATGGACAGGTCTATCCAGGGCTTCGGGGCAACAATGGACAGGACTATCCAGGGCTTCGGCCCAACAATGGAGAGGGCTGTCCAGGGCTTTGAGGCCGCTATGGAAAGGACTGTTCAGGGCTTCGGACAATCCCTGGAAAGGTCTGTCCAGGGCTTGTCCGAGGCAGTGGAGCGGTCGGCACCTGCCTTGTCCGAAGCAATGGGAAGAACTGTCCAGGGCTTCTCCGAAGCACTGGCACCTGGCACACAGGTCCTCACTGTTGCCACGCAGTCACTTGCTGGGCTCCTCCACACCCAGATTGAGGCAACACGATCTCTCACTGCAGCCACCCTCTCTGCATCAGTTAGGATCACCCCGGGCCCTTCCAGTCCCATACAAGGCCAGGAATCAGTGGAGCATGCGATTGTGGCGGATGAGCCGAGCCGCTCCCCTCAGATAGCCAGTGTGTTGTTCGACCATGGTGCAGGTGTCCTCTCTCGGCAGGAGACCATTGCACATGCCAGCGCTGGTACGTCTGCAGTGCAGCTGCCACCACCTGCAGGGCACACTGCTTCCAACCATGGTCACATCAAGCATCCTGCGTCTGCACCCTCCAAGCCCAGAGGTCGGCCAGGCCGTCCCTCAGGGGCTTCTGCACTTCCACACAGTCAGCAGGCGTCCCCCAGCCTTGAGCCAGCCACTGGGGTCCAATTACGTAGGAGCAGCAGGGGGTGAAGGGGCCGGGCACGAAAGAGAAGTCATTCTCCCTCAAGGGGCCAGTTGTAGAGGGAGGTGCTGAGACGTTTCTTTGTCCAAATTCAAGGACACCCTCACCTGTTGTTATATTTGCAGAAGGTTTGTTGAGTTTTGCGGCTTTGCCGAAGAGTTCACAGTTATTTTGTTACTCATGGTTTCTGTTGACATTACGTTGTTTTGCTGTAATGAAAGACTTTTGTGACAATTGTTAAGTCTGTGTGTTATAGTGAGAATTACTACACAGGCCACAAGAGTAAATTCAACAGGTCTTTACTGGTTGGAGGTCAGGACTATACTGAATACAATATTATTACACTGTGCTTATATACCGGTGTGGTCACCACCGGTATTACGTATACAGCAGCCAAAGAAAGTAGTACCTTTCTTAAGGTGGACCAGGCTAAAGTTCTCTTAAGGTGGAACAGGTTACATACACCACAATCCTCCCTTTTTAGCTTAACAGTCATATCCCCAAATAAACATAACATATATACATATATAACGTCAGGTATAACAGTTCAAAGGTTCAGTCTCTCAGGAGGCTTTTTGATTCGGCTTGGATAACGCCTTTCAGTGGTCTCTGAATCTTGTTGTTGAGGTGCCTCCTCTAGTTGGTTGCCAATGTATTGGGTGTCATCATCATCAAGTACATTCTCGGCCGAGGTAGATGCTTCAGGTTCATGAACGTCTTCCACAGCTGTCTCTGTCACAACCATGGGTTCGACCCTTGCTCTCGACTCTACCAGTTGATCCGCATGACGCCTTATCACATTATGACCAATATCTACGGTGTACATCAGAGGTCCTTGTCTGGCCCGGATTGTTCCGGACTGCCATTTTTCGTTTCCATAGCCCCGTGCCATCACTGGTTGTCCTACTTCGAAAGTTCGAGTGGTCTTGCTGTTAATATGCCGAAACTGTTTGTTTTCCACTTCCCTCCGCACATTTGGTTTTAACAAGTCCAACTTGGACCGCAACCTCCTGTTATAAAACATCATAGCAGGACTTTGGTTAGTCACGGCATGATCGGCGTTTCTATATGACATCAGGAACTTATCGACCTTGTGTTGCAGCGGAATCTGATCATCATTCATGGCCTTAATAGCCTTTTTGAATGTCTGGACAAATCTTTCAGCCAACCCGTTTGTCGCCGGATGATATGGGGCAGAGGTATAATGTTTAACTCCATTCTTCTTAAAGAATTGTTGGAATTCTTCCGATACAAACTGTGGTCCGTTGTCCGAACAGATCTGTTCTGGCAATCCGTTCCTTGCGAATATTGTTCTTAACACCGCAATTGTCTTTTCTGAAGTAGTGGTATTCATCTTGATGACTTCTGGCCATTTGCAATGTGCGTCCACTGCGATTAGGAACATGGAGTCCGTGAATGGACCAGCAAAGTCAATGTGTACACGTTGCCATGGGGCTGAAGGTCATTCCCATGGGTGTAGCGGTGCTATCGGAGGTGCATTTTGCACTTTTTGACACCCAGCGCAGCTTTTCGTTAACTCCTCAATCTGTTGGTCAATACCCGGCCACCATACGTAAGCCCTAGCAAGACTTTTCATTTTAACTCCCCCCAGATGACCTTCATGTAGTTCTTTTAAAACTCTTTCCCTTAACTTGGGAGGAATAATCACTCTTGTCCCGTACATCAAAGTACCATGGCAGACGGACAGCTGGTCTCGCCTTGCCGAGAATGCCGGTAACAGAGGATCACCCCGTGTTGGCCATCCTTTCACTGTCACCTCATAGACTCTGGACAGTGTCGGGTCAATCCTGGTTTCTCTTTCAATACTTGCATTGGTGACAGGTAAACACTTGATAATGGTCGAATGAAATAACTCAACAGGGTCAACTTTCGTCGTGTCTTCATCTTCAGGTAGTGGCAGGCGCGACAGGCCATCAGCATTGCCATGCTGTTTCGTACCTTTGAATTCTATCTGATATTGATGTGCCCCTAAGAAAAGAGACCATCTCTGGAGACGCTGTGCTGTCATCACCGAAACACCCTTCTTAGGGTTAAAAATGGACACCAACAGTTGATGGTCCGTCAGAAGTGTGAATTTTTGGCCCTGTAGGTAATGATTAAACTTCTTCACTCCCCATACAAGGCTAAGGGCCTCCCTATCGATCTGCGCATAGTTGCGCTCAGCGGAGGTCAATGATCTGGATGCAAACGCGACTGGCCTTTCCGTGCCATTTGGCAATTTATGTGAGAGTACTGCCCCAATATCATATGGAGAAGCATCACAAGCCAACCGAATAGGCAGTGTCGGGTTGAAGTGAGCCAACACTTCCTCTGAGGTGATCAATTCTTTGCTTTTGCGAAGTGCCTTCTTACAGTTTTCGCCCCAGTCCCATGGTACCCCTTTCTGTAAAAGAGCGTTCAACAGATGCAGTACCGTGGATAGATTTGGCAGAAATTTATGGTAATAGTTAATTAATCCTAGAAACGACCTCAACTGAGAGACATTCTCCGGAGCGGGAGCCTTTACAACTGCCTCTATCTTGTCAGGAGACTTATGAAGCCCCTCCCGGTCAATGACATGACCACAGTACGAGATCCGCTTCTGGAAGAACTCACATTTCTGCCAATTTACTCTAAGTCCATACTCTTTCAGCCTGTTGAGCACCAGTTCCAAGTTAGCGAGATGTTGTTCATCACCATCACCTGTGATCAGAATGTCGTCCAGGTAACATTGTGTGCCTGGAATTCCCTGTAATACCTGCTCCATGGCCCTCTGCCAAATTGCTGGAGCCGATGCCACTCCAAAAACCAGCCTATTGAACCGGTACAACCCTCGATGCGTGTTGATCGTGAGGTATTGGCGTGACTCTTCTTCAACCTCCATCTGCAAGTACGCCTGCGCCAGGTCTATCTTGGTGAAGTGTTTCCCGCCAGACAGTGAAGCGAAAATATCCTCAATCCGTGGAAGCGGATACTGCACCGTGTGAAGCACCGGATTAACGGTGATTTTGAAATCTCCACAGATGCGAACCTTCCCTGGATCTCCTGGCTTATTGTTCACAGGACGTTTCATAACGGGAACAATGGGCGTAGCCCACTCACTCCAATCTACTTTAGACAGTACACCTGAATGTTCTAGTGCTTCCAGCTCCGCTTCAACCGCAGGTCGTATTGCATAGGGTACCGGTCTGGCTTTAAAAAATTTTGGTTGTGCATGTTCATCAATCTTGATGTTTGCCGTAATTCCTCTCAGTGTTCCCAGTCCCGGCTGGAACACCTCTTTAGTCTCATCCAATATTCTGGACAATCGTTTAGGTTTGACAGCTGTTTCCCCGGAATCTACCGTTAGTGCTTTCAAGGAGTGCCAGTCCATATTCATTTTCCTAATCCACTCCCGTCCTAGTAGTGGTGGACCTCCTTCAGGTAGCACATATAAGTCCATTACTTGGCTTCCTTCGCCCTTGTGGACCACTTCTACCTCTATTTTTCCGATGGGGTACACTCTTTGCCCCGTGTACATTTTCAATATAATCTCCGTATCCTGTAAGGGAATATGTTGGAATAACCTTCTGTAATCTTTCTTATTCATGACCGTCAATGCCGATCCAGTGTCCAATTCCATTTTTACTTGGACTCCTGCTATCTGAAGAGTGACCCAAATTGTCTGGAGATCTGTATCCTTACCAACGTTGTGTATTCTTAAGCTATCCAGTTCATTACTGCTAGCGTCTGAATCTGACTTCTGTTCGGTCAAACTGTTCTTTGTCACCTTGTGTACCTTTGCATATTTTCCTTGTGGTGACTTTTTGTTGCTGGTCTTCTTTCCTGACCGGCATACTTTAGCTATGTGGCCAAGCCTGCCACACGTTCTGCATGCTTGGTTTTTAAACCAACACTGGTTCTGATCATGCGTTGTCTTTCCACAACGATAACATTTGACAGAACTCAAACCCAATTTGTTTGTACCGAGTTCCGGTGGTCGTAGCTGCATTACTGCCATGCCTCTCGCTGCGGCCTCATGTGCTGCTGCCATAGTGACCGCCTTCTCGAGAGACAGCTCATTCTCCTCGAGCAGTCGCCTTTGTGTATCCTGTTTAAATAAACCACACACAAATCTATCTCGAAGTGCCTCTGTCAGTCCCGTTCCAAACTGACAATATTTTGCTAGCTTACGTAATTCCATCAAATATTCAGCATTGCTTTCATTTTGCAGCTGTCTTCTATCGTAAAATTTAAATCGTTCCGCTAGCATCAGCGGCGTGGAGTTAAGATGATTTTTTAGGACAGTAACAATCTGTTCGAACGTCTTATCCGCCGGTTCATCTGGTGATAACAGGTGTTTCAATTGCCCGTGTGTCTTCGCACCCATTAAGTTTAGTAATGTTAGTGCTTTATCTGCATCAGGAATTTTATTTGCCTTACAATAGTTTTGTATGCATTCTACATACATAGCCCAGTCTTCTATATCACTGTCGAAGGCATTAATGTTCCCATGTTTAGGCATCGTAGCAATTTATTGTATTTTTAATGTTATCCAAGATGGCGGCTTCCCGCTCTTGTCGTCGTCCTCCGCCCACAAAATGGCGGTTTTCCCGCGCTTGACGGTCTTCACCCATCCCCCGACGCTGTCTCCGCTTCACCGCGGCTCTCGCGCCTTCAGTTTCCCCAGACGCTGCGCCTTTAGCCCGAAAGCGGCCCTTATCTCCGGTCGCGATCGATGTCCTGCGCTGCGCCTCTCGCTCGAAAGCGGCCCGGCCCTTATCTCCGGTCACGATCGACCTCACCGCCCTTATTCCTCCGTCTTCCCAGCCCCGTCTGTACAGCCAACGCGGTTGACTTTCTGTCGCGTCGCTGCCCGGCTTACCCACCACGAGGTAGTAGAAGAAGCTGACAGTCGCTGATGGAGGCTTCGAGGTCAGGATGTCTTCTGCACTCCGGTTGCTCGATGCCTGCCGCTCGGCGTGTCTTCCAGTAGGTGATGAGGGTGGAAACCTCTCTTCGACATCCTGTCTGTGGACGAAGTCGCCGTAGAAATTACTGCAGCAGGGTAAGAATCAGACTCGTCGCCACTGTTAAGTCTGTGTGTTATAGTGAGAATTACTACACAGACCACAAGAGCAAATTCAACAGGTCTTTACTGGTTGGAGGTCAGGACTATACTGAATACAATATTATTACACTGTGCTTATATACCGGGGCGGTCACCACCGGTATTACGTATACAGCAGCCAAAGAAAGTAGTACCTTTCTTAAGGTGGACCAGGCTTAAGTTCTCTTAAGGTGGAACAGGTTACATACACCACAACAATAAACAGAAGTTTCAATGTGGCATGGTGCACGTGACTACTTTCAGTAATGCTGGCATTCAGAGGCCGTCAAACATCCAAAGTGCGCAGGAGTTAAGACTCTCATCATTCCGCCACAGGGGTCTCGAAAGTAGTCCTGATGAGCCTCTGACGTATGGCCCTTCCACTTTCAGGAGCCCTTCGATCTTCCTCCTCCTCCTCCTCCTCCTCCACCTGCTCTTCCTCCTCCTCCTCCTCCGCCTGCTCTTCCTCCTCCTCCGCCTGCTCTTCCTCCTCCTCCTCCTCCTCATCCTCCTCCTCCTCCACCTGCTCTTCCTCCTCCTCCTCCTCCACCTGTTCTTCCTCCTCCTCCTCATCCTCCTCCTCCTCCGCCTGCTCTTCCTCCTCCTCCTCGTCCACCTGCTCTTCCTCCTCCTCCTCCTCCGCCTGTTCTTCCTCCTCCTCCTCCTCCTCATCCTCCTCCTCCTCTGCCTGCTCTTCCTCCTCCTCCGCCTGCTCTTCCTCCTCCTCCTCCTCCTCATCCTCCTCCACCTGCTCTTCCTCCTCCTCCTCCTCCACCTGCTCTTCCTCCTCCTCCTCATCCTCCTCCTCCTCCGCCTGCTCTTCCTCCTCCTCCTCGTCCACCTGCTCTTCCTCCTCCTCCTCCTCCTCCTCCTCATCCTCCTCCTCCTCCGCCTGCTCTGCTGGTCATTGAGGGACAGGTGGAATTGGCTGGGTGCGTCGAATCGCCAAGTTGTGGAGCATGCAGCAGACGACGACGATGTGTCCCACTTGCTGCGCCAAGTACTGCAGGGATCCCCCCGAATGTTCCAGACATCGGAAACGCTTTTTGAGAACACCAATAGTGTGCTGTTTACTGTGCCTGGTCGCCTGATGGCCGCCGCTGATCAGCTCTTCTGCTGGGGTGTCGGCCACACGGAGTGTTGTCATCAGCCATGGGCAGAGAGGATAGCCCTTGTCCCCAGTAAGCCAGCCTCGTGTTCGAGCCAGCCCCTCAAAATGGTGACAAACTGAGGTCAACCGCAGGATAAAGGCATCGTGGCTGCACCCTGGGAAATGTGTGGTGACTGCCATGATGATTTGGCGGTGGTCACAGACCAGCTGCACGTTGAGGGAGTGGAACCCCTTGCGGTTGCGGAAGTCCTAAGGATGCTGGCATGGCGCCCTCAAAGCCACGTGTGTGCTGTCAGTCGCCCCCTGCACCATGGGGAAGTCCGCAATAGAAGCGATACCCTGCGCGCGCTCCGCCTGCTTGTGCAGGGTCAGAGGGAAGGTCCTGAATTGACGCCTTCGCCTATAAAGGGCATCTGTAACTTGCCGGATGCAACAGTGGGCTGCAACCTGAGCGATAGTCGCAATGTCCCCAATGGCTGACTGAAAGGATCCGTTGGCATAAAAATTGAGGCCATCAGTCAGTTTAGCGATCACGGACAGAGAGGTTCTGCACCATTCACGCGGCTGCAGATCCTGACCAAGCAGGTGGCACAGTCAGTAACAATGTCCCTTCAGAATCGGAGCCTTCCCAAACACTGCTCCTCCGACATGTCAAGGCTTGACACCTGCTGCCTAAAGACCCTCGCAGCATCCCATCGGATTGGCCGACCTCCATTGCCCCTCCTCCTTCTGGCCAATCCCGGCCCTCTCTCCCGCCGTCTCTCTGCCCCTTCACAGTGTTGGGTCATGAGGCAGTCGCCCTCCAAAGCAGCTCCCATTCTGATGCCAGTTGGTCAAAAGGTTTTTAGGTGTAGTGCTGCAAGTGCTTCGGACAGGTTTGAAGGTCCCAAGTACTGTAAAGCTAAATTCCCAAAACTCTGCTCCACAGTAGCTCGCCAACTCTCTCCAGCAACGATCGCAATGAGCAGGCCAAGTGGCTGAAGATTCTGCACTAGAGCTGTCCCCTTTAAGTAGCGCCCCCCTACTCCGAGAAGGGCCTGCTAGCCCTCCCTCGAACTGTCACTAATAGCGCTAGGCGTTAAGGCTCCGGGCGCCTCCCAATATGCGCTCAGGCGCTCCTAAAAGGCGTTGCACACTGAAGTGACGTCATGATCTGCTTGCGCTCTCGGGCGCGCGCAAACACTTAGCGCAGGCGTTAAACGTATAGTCAATATCTGAGTTGTCGCTATCTTCATAGCGACCGCCACAACATATGGTATCGCCCCAATTCTAGGTCTCTTTAGGTGCTCAGCGCCGGCGCTACCAACCGAATTTCTAGGCCTTTGAGTCTTTGAGAGAGGCCAAAGAATAAGTTTTTCAGTAGGATAGAGTTTAAAGAACATAAGATAAGAACATAAGAAATAAGAGCAGGAGCAGGCCATTAGGGCCCCTCGAGCCTGCTCCGCCATTCAATAAGATCATAGCTGATCATCAACCTCAACTCCACTTTCCTGCCCGATCTCCATATCCCTTGATTCCCCTAGAGTCCAAAAATCTATCTATCTCAGCCTTGGATATACTCAAAGACTCAGCATTCACAGCCCTCTGGGGCAGGGAATTCCAAAGATTCACAGCCCTCTGAGTGAAGAAATTCCTCCTCACCTCGGTCTTAAATGGCTTACCCCTTATCCTGAGACTATGCCATGTAGTTCTAGACACTCCAGCCAGGAGAAACAACCTCTCAGCATCTACCCTGTCAATCCCCTTCAGAATCTTGTATGTTTCAATGAGATCACCTCTCATTCTTCTAAACTCCAGAGAGTAGAGGCCCATTCTACACAATCTCTCATCATAGGACAACCCTCTCATCCCAGGAATCAATCTAGTGAACCTTCGTTGCACCGCCTCCAAGGCAAGTATATCCTTCCTTAGATAAGGAGACCAAAACTGTGCACAGTACTCTAGGTGTGGTCTCACCAAGGCCCTGTACAATTGTACCAAGACTTCCTTACTCTTATACTCCAACCCCCTTGCAATAAAGGCTAACATACCATTGGCCTTCCTTATTGTTTGCTGTTCCTGCATGCTAGCTTTCTGTGTTTCTTGCATGAGGACACCCAAATTTCTCTGAACACCAACATTTGAAAGTTTCTCACAATGTAAAAAATATTCTGTTTTTCTATTCTTCCTACCAAAGTGAATAAACTCACATTTCCCTACATTAAACTCCATCTGCCACCTTACTGCCAACTCACTCAGTCTATCTATATCCCTTTGCAGACCCTTTGGGCTCAATTTTAACAGCCCTGAGGAGGCAGGTTTGGAGGCAGGTCAGCTGCGAAAATTGGAAAAAATGCCGTCGGGCTGCGACCCCGTCTCCATCCCGCCCCCACACGGTGTTTGTGAGGGTCAAATCAGCCGCTCCCGAACTGACCCGACGGGAAACGGTTAACTGCCTTGCTAATCCTATTTTTATAGTAGTTTCTGATTTCCGTGCTCCTGGCTCCTGCTTCCTGTCTTGCCAGAAACAGGCCAGCTGCAAGGTGACGAGTTTCTCGAGGACATGAATTGTAGTCATTGGTGCTGCCGTTTAAAAGCACTCCGGTAACATGGCTGACATTTTAATGCAACACCTTTGTTGTTGGAGGTTTGGGATAAGATTTTGCAAATCTACTGACCTTGTGACTGGTCAAGCTGACACCAATCTGCAGTGTGACCTGATTGGAATAATTTCGATGGTGTGGAGATGCCGGAGTTGGACTGGGGTGGACAAATGTAAGAAGTCACACAACACCAGGTTATAGTCCAACAGCTTTATTTGAAATCACAAGCTTTCGGAGTGCTGCTCCTTCTTCAGGTGAAGTGGAGAAATGCATAAAGACACAGCTTATATAGTCAGAGAATCATGTCAGATGTTTACAGGTAACCTTTCCAACTGCCATTTATCGCACCTCAGCAGAGAGATAATCACAGCAGTCAAAGGTGTGAATGGTGTCCAAACAGGTCAGTTAGGGAAACATTACATCAAAGAACAATGAGGTGGGGTCACAAGGGGTCAAATATTGCAGATGCTGGGGTCTGTATGAAAAACAAAAAAACAGCCAAAAAACATTTTTTTTTTTTTGGCTGGAAATCACAGCAGGTCCGGCCGCATCTGTGTAGAGAGAACAAGCCAATGTCGACTCGAGTCTGGATGACCCTGCATCAGGTGGGGTTACATGTAGCGTGACATGAACCCAAGATCTCGGTTGAGGCCGTCCTCATGAGTGCGGAACTTGGCTATCAGTTTCTGCTCGATGATTTTGCGTTGTCGTGTGTCTCGAAGGCCACTTTGGATAATTTCAGGCCACTTTGACTGTGCGTTTGCAAGCTTCTTGCCTCAACTGAAATCTATACCAACGGGATAGGAACCATTTACATCCTCTCATCCTGGTCATCAGATTCGGAGGACGAGCACCCGCAGCAGCTCCACAACCAGCCACAACAGCAGCACCAGCACCAGGAGCGCCAACCTCCTCCACACCCACCTGATGATGCACAGGGTGAGGGCCTCAGCGCAGGGCTGTACCTCACCACAGGAGATACCCCCAACACAGGGTTTACAGGCAGAGGATCAGCTTCCTCAGCATGACTGAGCAGCAGTGCCAAAGGAGGCTGAGACTTTCGAGAGAGGTAGTCGCTGACATCTGCACAATGCTGCACCAACACCTGGAGCCCAGAGGAGCGGGTGGACACCACTTACCAGTGGCTAGTGGCTGTCAAAGTCACCACTGCACGCAACTTCTTTGCTTTGAGCTCCTTCCAGGGATCAGCTGCAGACATCAGCGGTATCTCCCAGTCAGCCACACACACCTGCATCACGCAGGCCACCGATGCCCTCTTTGAAAAGGCGCACAATTACATCCACTTCTCCACAGATGGCCCAAGTGTGACCATGTGTGCGGTTGGCTTTGCCAATATGGCAGTCTTGCCAATGGTGCAGTGCATCGTAGACTGCACACATGAAGCCATTAAGGCACCCTATCACAACCCAGCTGTATTTGTCAACCGCAAAGGGATTCCACTCCCAAAACATTCAGCTGGTGTGTACCCACAGGAAGATAATCATGCATGTTTGCGCTAAGTACCCTGTGTTACCATGAATTCCTTCATCCTGCACCAGTCTACTGTGCCTCAGCTCTTTCTTCCACCAACCCAACTTTCTGGATAGCTTCTTGGCGACAAGGGCTATCCTCTGAAAAAGTGGCTTATGACACCAATGAGGAGACCATCAAACGAAACGGAGGAGCGCTACAACGTCAGCCACATTTCCACTAGAAGCAACATCGGGCAAACCATTGGCTTGCTCAAAATGCGCTTCCGATGCCTGGACAGATCTGGTGGAGCCTTGCAGTATGCACCAGCCAGGGTGTCCAGAATCGTCGTGGTCTGCTGTGCCCTGCACAACCTAGCACAGCAGTGTGGCTTAGTGCTGCCAGACGAACAAGTGGTTCAGAAGAAGAGGAAGAGGATGAGGAAGAGGATGAGGAGGAGAACGAAGAGAAAGAGGAGGAGGAGGAGGACGGGGAGCGATGCCTTGCGGGGCTGGATGTGGCCAATTCAGCAGCAGGCGACCACACTGCTGGCCGTCAGGCAAGGGATACACTCATCCATGCCAGATTCGAGTAAGCTTGTGCTTCAACCACAGGTGGCTGGCACATGGAGATGAATAGAAGTCCGACATTCTCAAAACCCCAGGCATCATCTGTCCAAAAATGGTGGTTTGCGCTCAGAGTCACCAGCAACATTCTACATGGAATTCGCCCTGAGCCCTCACTCTTGAACTTCCATTTCCCAGAACACAGAGGCCACACTTTAGATGATCTCAGCAGATCATTAAACCTTTTTCGACACTGAACCCAAGTGCGTCTGCACACAGACCTCGAACTCACCTCCTCAGCATTTGCAGCCAACCTGCCTTGGTTTGCTGAGGACGCCTCCTCCTTCCGTTTCCAGGGAAGAGGAGCTCCTGACGTCCTATAACTCCCTCCAAAAGAGCATGGAGGGAGCCTTCATTCAACCTGGGTGTAGCCTTTGTTTTTGGTGCTGCCATTCTTGCAGCAGCCAGCACTTCTAACAGAAAAAAGCTAATGCTTCGGCAAAGGGGACATGGTCCCTATTATGTCCGTGTATAATTGAGACACGGACAGCAGGAGTGGATTATAACAAGTCTTTACTGAATGGAGACAATTGGGAAACTGAAACTACAGCAGGTTGCTAGTGCCTTTTATACAGGGGTGGTCACTGCCGGTACTGCAGTCTGAGACCAGTTATTCCCTTAAAGGTACGTACACAACAATTCCTCCCCTTTTAGATAAACAGTACATAACATTCATTTAACAACTAAATAATAACTAATTACAATTACAATTACGGTTGCTAGATACATTGGTTGAGGTTAAGCAATTATAAGTTCAGTCTTTCAGGAGGCTTCCTGATTCTGTTTGGATAACGCCTCTTTGGGGTATCAGGTTCTTCTGGTGAGGTTGAGTCGGGATCAATGTCGTTGTTTGGTTCGTCTGCTTCCAATATCACCGATTCTGCGGTAGATGCAATTGGTACTTCGGTTTCATCGCCAGGTGTATCAGATCGTGCTGGGGAGTTGACGTTTTCCAGTGACTCTAGAATCTGGTCAGCATGGCATCTTACAATGCTCTCTCCAACGTCCATGGTATGCATTAGAGGTCCTTGCCGTGTACAGATCGTTCCTTGCTGCCATTTCTCAGTGCGGTAGTCCCGGAACAAAACTGGTTGACCTATCTTAAAACTCCTGGTCGGCCTTTCATTCATATTCTGAAACTGCCTGTTCTCCACATCCCTTCGGACGTTTGGCTTAACCAAATCCAAGCGGCATCGTAGTCTTCGATTGAAGAACATCATGGCTGGAGTTTGGTTGGTAACCGCATGTGTCACATTCCGGTAGGCAAACAAGAAGTTATCCACCTTGTGTTGTAGGGGTATATCTTCATTACACATTGCCTTGATAGCCTTCTTGAATGTTTGAACAAACCTCTCGGCCAATCCATTAGTGGCTGGATGATATGGGGCGGATGTGTAATGCTTAACACCATTGTTCTTTAAGAACCTCCGGAACTCTTCAGACACAAACTGTGGTCCATTGTCAGAGCAAATCTGTTCAGGCAGCCCATTCCAGGCGAATATGGTTCGTAAGACTGTGATAGTTTTTTCTGTGGTGGTTGAGGACATTTTTATTACATCTGGCCACTTTGAATGTGCATCCACCGCAATTAAAAACATCGAGTCCAAAAAGGGACCAGCAAAATCAATGTGCACCCTTTGCCATGGAGATGAGGGCCACTCCCATGGATGTAGAGGAGCTTGTGGTGGGGCGTTTTGGACCTTCTGGCATCCTGTACAGCTCTTGGTCATCTCTTCGATTTCTCTATCGATTCCCGGCCACCACACAAACGCTCTGGCTAAGTTCTTCATTTTTACCCCTCCCAGATGACCCTCATGAAGCTTATTGAGCACTCTATCCGTCAATTTGGGTGGAATTACTACTCTGGATGCACACATCAAGGTCCCTCTGCACACTGACAGCTGTTCTCTTCTTGGCGAGAATGCTGGCAGCAGTGGTTCGCCATGCGCTGGCCATCCCTTCACTGTTAAATCATAGACCCAGGAGAGTGTCAGGTCATTTCGTGTTTCCTTTTCTATGTTCGCATTCGTCACAGGGAGACATTCGACTATCGCCGAGTGGAATAACTCCACTGGATCCACTGCCAGTTCTTCTTCCACCGTCGGTAACGGTAGGCGCGACAACCCATCAGCATTCCCATGCTGTTTAGTGCCCTTGTACTCGATGTCATATTGGTGTGCCCCTAGGAAAAGGGACCACCTCTGCAGCCGTTGTGCCGTCATTATCGGTACGCCCTTCTGAGGGTTGAAAATGGAGACGAGAGGTTGATGATCAGTTAGTAGAGTAAATTTCTGACCGTGCAGGTAGTGATTGAACTTCTTCACCCCCCACACCAGGCTGAGGGCCTCTCTGTCAATCTGAGTGTAGTTACGCTCGGCTGAAGTTAACGAGCGTGACGCAAAAGCTATCGGCCTCTCTGAACCATCAAGGAATTTATGTGACAGTACCGCCCCAATGCCGTAGGGAGACGCATCACATGCCAGTCTTATCGGTAGTGATGGGTTGTAGTGAGCCAATACTTCTCTTGAAGTGATTAGGTCCTTACTCTTCTGAAAGGCCCGCTTACATTCATCGCTCCATTTCCATGCTACTCCCATTCGTAGTAGGGCGTTCAGTGGATGCAGAATTGTGGACAAATTCGGCAAAAACTTATGGTAGTAATTCACCAATCCGAGGAATAACCTCAGTTGCGACACATTTTCAGGCGCCGGAGCCATAACTACCGCTTCAATTTTGTCAGGGGACTTATGCAACCCCTCTTCATCAATCACGTGGCCACAATACGATATCTGTTTCTTAAAAAACTCGCACTTGGGGTGATTGGCTCGTAGCCCATGTTCACGTAGTCTAGTGAGCACCTGCTCTAGGTTGGCAAGGTGTTCACTGTCATCTTCACCTGTCACTAGGATGTCGTCTAAGTAACACTGAGTCCCCGGAATCCCTTGCAGGACTTGTTCCATCGCTCTTTGCCATATCGCCGGAGCTGATGCTACTCCGAAGACCAGTCGATTATACTGGTAAAGACCTTTGTGAGTGTTTATCGTGAGATACTTCCTAGAGGATTCTTCAACCTCCATCTGCAAATATGCTTGTGCTAGATCAATTTTTGTAAAACGCTTCCCTCCAGATAGTGAGGCGAAGATATCTTCTATCCTTGGAAGAGGATATTGTACTGTGTGAAGGACGGGGTTCACCGTCACCTTGAAGTCCCTACAGATGCGAACCTTCCTTGGCTCCTCAGACTTATTGTTTAACGTTTCCTTCATGACAGGAACGATGGGTGTTGCCCACTCGCTCCAGTCTACCTTAGATAACACACCTGCATTCTCCAGATTCTGCAGCTCTGCCTCGACGGCTGGGCGAATTGCATATGGTACCGGTCTTGCTTTGAAAAACTTGAGAATTGCATTCTCCTCTATTTTTATCGAGGTGGTTACGCCTTTAAGAGTGCCCAGTTCTTGTTTAAATATCTCTTTGGCGTCAGCTAAGATTGTTGACAATCGGCCAGGAGTGACGTTGTCATCCTTTTTACCAGTCACCGTCAGTGCCTGAATGGAGTGTCAGTCTAAACTTATCTTTCTGATCCATTCACGTCCCAATAACGGTGGTCTACCATCTTGCAGAATGTAGAGATACAATTTCCGTATTTTCTTGCCGTTGTATTCGACAGGCAACCTTATTTTTCCTCCGGGGTATACTTTTTGCCCCGTATACATCCTCAAGACAATGGATGTCTCCCTCAAGGGTATGTGTGAGAATAGCCGCTCGTAGTCTCGTCGATTCATGATGGTTAGAGCTGATCCTGTATCCAATTCCATTTTGACTTGGGCCCCTGCTATCGTGAGGGTGACCCAAATGGTTCGGTGATCCTCTTTTGCGATTACGTTGTGAAGTTTGAGACAGCTTAGTCTCTTGTTCCCGGATTCACTATCGCTCATCTGGTCTTCGGAACTACTGTCCGTCATCTTTTGTACTTTCCTGTACGGTTCCTTAGTAGCCTTTTTGTTGTCATTGGTCTTCTTCCCAGACCTGCAAACTCATGCAATGTGTCCCATCTTTCCGCATTGCCTGCATATTTTGTCCTTGGACCAGCAGTCCTTCTGGTCATGGTTTGTTCTGCCGCAGCGATAACATTTTGCAAATCCCCGTGTCATTTCGTGGGTGCCGTATTCCTGTGGCTTTTGTTGAATTTCCACAGCTCCCCTTGCTGCTGCTTCGTACGATACTGCCACGCTGAAAGCCTTATCTAGCGTCAGCTCTTTCTCTGAGAGTAACTTCTTCTGTGTTCCTTCACTCAGGAGTCCACAGACAAATTTGTCCCGTAGGGTATCTGCCAGTCCTGCTCCGAACTGGCAGTGCTTTGATAGCTTGCGTAGTTCCGTAAGGTACTCAGCATTCCTCTCATCTTTATGCTGAGTTCTCCTGTGGAATTTAAATCTTTCTGCTAACAGCAGCGGTGCAGGGTTTAGGTGTTCCTGTAGGATAGCAACAATTTTGTTAAAACTCTTCGCCTTTGGTTTGGCTGGAGTAATCAGGTCCCGCGATAGGCCATACGTTCTTGCGCCCATTTAGTTTAGCAGTACCGATGCCTTTTTTTCATCGGCTATTTCATTTGCCTCGCAATATACCTCGACTCTTTCCACATAATTGGTCCAGTCTTCTATTGCATTATCAAAGGCAGTGATATAGCCAGTCTTCGGCATCTTGGAAATCTAAAATGGCGCCTCCCGCGCTTTGCCTTCTTCCCCGATTTAACAAAATGGCACCTCCCGCGCTTTGCCTTCTTCCCCGCTGGATTAAGATGGCGCCTCCTGCGCTTTGCCTCCTTCCCCGCTGTTGCTAGCGTTGTTTCCGCGGTTTCTGTAGCAACCTGCAGCTCCTCGCGGCTTTCTGCGCATTTAATATTTTTTTTATTTTATTATTTTCCCATCGTGGAACACCCCTGTGGGACTCTTGCCTCCCTCTTCTCGGGTCTGTACGCTGCCCGGCTTCGTAGCACCGGCCGCGCCCTGTGTGCTCCACCCTCTCTCTCTCTCCTCTTCCCAACAACGCTGCTCGGCCCCATTGCAAGCCACCCGCTCGAGTTCAAGACCGCCGCAGCCCAGGAAGGATCAGTGTACTACCTGCCACCAGCCCGATTAGCTGAAGCACCGTCGACAGGAACCAAGCCCCGCTCTCGACAGCCTCTCCTGCAAATCTTCAACTCCGCTGACTCAAAGGCAGATGCCCACGGTCGACGCCCGTTTCTACTATTTCTTTCTTCTTTCTGGCCTCGACCTCTGCTCACTTCACTTCAGGGATGGATCCCATGAGGTGGTGCAGACTGTAGGTAAGTTCGTATCTGCTCGTCACCAATATTATGTCCGTGTATAATTGAGACACGGACAGCAGGAGTGGATTATATCAAGTCTTTCCTGAATGGAGACAATTGGGAAACTGAAACTACAGAAGGATGCTAGTGCCTTTTATACAGGGGTGGTCACTGCCGGTACTGCAGTCTGAGACCAGTTATTCCCTTAAAGGGACATACACAACAGTCCCTTTAAATCTTTACTGAAACAACGCGTCACCAGTGGCGAGAATCTGACACTCTGCAACAATTGCCTGGAGGGACCCGCACGTCGGCCGTAACGAGGCCAATCAACCTAAAATCTCATCTGCGGGGCGGCGGCAACTGGGAGCGGGTCTGGAAGACGCCGAGCAGCGGGCCCGCCGTCAACCCGCCTCCTTCATTAAAATCAAGCCCTTTGTGTTCTCCTCACACCTTGCTGTCCCACCTAGCTTTGTATCGTCAACAAACTTGGATACATTACACTCGGTCCCGTCATCTAGGTCATTAATATAGATTGTAAATAGCTGATGCCCCAACACTGATCCTTGCAGCACACCACTAGTTATAACCTGCAAACCTGAAAAAGATCCATTTATCCCTACTCTCTGTTTTCTGATTGTTAACCAAACCTTTATCCATGCTACTATATTACCCCCTATAGTAATCTGGGATGTTATGATTAAGGTTATCCACCAGGTGGTGCTGTAGCTAGTGCTGCTGCCAGTTAAGGTCAGCAGAGGTGGAATGGGAGAATGCAGGCCTGTATGTTTGTTACGCAGTTGTTTAATAAAGTACACGGACTAATTCTAATATCTCGCCTCTTCGAGTTCCTTGGTTCACTGCATGGATTTATCACATTTGGCGACGAGGTAAAAGGACACTGAATAAAGAAGAGAAGTCTGCTGGGACTTTTATAAAACAAACTCATTAGCTAAAGTTAGCTACCAATTGGACGAGAGCATGGCTGCCATGGTAGGAACAGTCTCTGCTTTTGATATTCAAGCACAAACCTGGGAGGAATACTGTGAAGTGTTGGGTTATTTCTTCGAAGCAAATGAAATAAATGATGCCGGAAAAAGGAAAGCCATTCTGCTTAGTTCAGTGGGAAGCCAAACCTACAGTTTGATGAAGAATCTGCTCAGTCCTGAAAAGCCTGGAGACAAATCAATTGTTGAATTAGTGGCCTTGCTAAAAGAACATTTCAACCCTAAGCCTAGTGAGATTGTACAGCGGTTCAAGTTTAATTCAAGGAACAGAAAAGAGGAAGAGAGTGTAATGGACTATGTAGCAGTGTTGTGTAAATTAGCACAAGATTGCAATTATGGGAACAACCTCAAGGAAATGCTGAGAGATAGGCTAGTTTGCGGAATAATGGATGACTGAATGCAGCGTAGATTATTATCCGAGACTGGGCTTACTTATGAAAAAGCATTGGAACTTGCTCAAGCCATAGAGACAGCGAACCAAGATGTAAAAGAAATACAGGGTTCAGACAGGGCTAATGCTAAGCAAGTTGCAGGTCAGGTTATCGTGCACAAGTTAAACATGCATCAGAAACCACAATGTGAGAATGTGAAGGCATGTTATAGATGCAAGGGCGATCACCTGGCGAGTGAATGCTGGTTTCTGGAGGAAAAGTGACACAAGTGTGGGAAACAAGGACACATAAAATGAGCATGCAGGGCAAAATCACCATGGAGGAATCCAAACCAAAAGAGGGAGGAAAGCAAAACCAAGGAAGAGAAGTGAAAAAACATGGAGCACACCACATCAGTGGGGAAGCTGAGAAAGAAGAGGACATGTTCATAATGTATAGCATGTTAGAGAACATTCCAAAAGTGGCTCCTATCACATTGCAACTAAGAGTAAATGATTCTAAGGTGAACTTTGAAGTTGATACAGGGTGCGGTGTAACCATAATGAACAGGGCAGAGTATGCAAAATTGTGGAACCGTGCAAAAGTTCCAGAGTTAAAGTCTTGCTCTCTGCATCTTAAAACATATACAGGTGAATGAGTAACGACATTAGGTGCAGCTAATGTAACTGTGCAACACAGGGACACAGTGGAACAGCGACCTGTAGATTTAGTATCGGGTACCGGACCAAACTTGTTAGGTCGGGGCTGGATAAAAGAACTTAAATTAGACTGGGGAGCAGTAAATCAAATAGATGAGGGCAAACAGTTGACTTTGCAAGAAGTGTTGAGTGAACATGAGAATGTGTTCAAGGAGGAACTTGGTACATTTAATGGCCCCACAGCTAAGATTTATGTAGACAAATAGGCACTGCCAAGGTTTTTTAAACAACAACCTGTTCCTTATGCCATGAAACCAAAGGTAGAGGGTGAGCTTGACCATCTATTGAGAGAGAACATACTGGAGCCAGCGAAATGTTCAGAATGGGCAGCTCCCATAGTACCTGTTTTAAAACCGGACAATTCGGTAAGACTCTGTGGAGATTATAAATTGACAGTCAATTGGGTGTCCAAACTAGAGCAGTATCCTATTCCCAAAACAGAGGATCTCTTTGCAAACCTGGCTGGAGGAAAGAAATTCACAAAGTTGGATAAGAGTCATGCCTACTTGCAGATTACACTGGATGACGAATCAAAGAAGTATGTTACCATAAATACACACAAGGGCTTGTTTACATATAACTGCTTACCGTTTGGTGCCTCATCTAGTCCAGCTATCTTCCAGAGGACAATCGAAGGTGTACTGCAAGGGATTCCACATGTTTCCATCTATCTGGATGACATTCTGGTGACGGGAAGAACCAACCAGGAGCATCTGAGCACTCTGAGAGAGGTACTGTAGAGATTGGAGAGGGCAGGGTTATGGCTCAAGAGGAGTAAGTGCACTTTCCTGGGGAATGAAGCAGTGTTCCTGGGACACAGAGTGGATGCCACCGGGCTCCATCCAATCAAGGAGAAGGTACAAGCACTGCAGGACGCCCCTGCTTCTACCAATGTGACTGAGTTAAAAGCTTACCTGGGACTGCTGAACTATTATAACAGGTTTTTACCAAACTTGTCAACAGTGTTAGCACCTCTTCACAAACTCCTGCACAAGGAGACACAGTGGCAGTGGGGAGAGGAGCAGGGGGTTTCATTTGAACAGTCCAAGAAACTGATGCTGTTGTCAGATGTGCTGGTTCACTACAATGAAGAGAAAGACATCATTTTCTCTTGTGACGCTTCACCTTACGGGGTGGGGCAGTTCTTTCACACTGCATGAAAGATGGAACTGAAAGACCAATAGGGTTTATGTCCCGAACTCTAACACCAGCGGAAAAAAACTATTCCCAGTTAGACAAAGAGGGTTTAGCAGTAATGTTTGGGTTACAGAGGTAACACAAGTACATATATGGCAGGAAGTTCACCATATGCACCAATCATAAACCTCTTCTCTCTCTTTTCAATGAAATGAAAGCAGTTCCACAGATGGTGTCACCCCGGAGCCAAAGGCGGGCAGTGACGTTGAGGGCATATGAGTATGTCATCATCTACAAGGTGGGCAAGTACCATGGGAACGCAGATGCCTTGAGCTGTCTTCCACTGCCAGGCACACCTATCCGTGCAGCTCCAGAGGACAGAGTTTTGATGTTGGAGGACACTGACACAGCACTTGTGACTGCAGAGCAAGTAAGAACATGGACAGGTAAATATCCAGTACTGTCTAGAGTTCAAAAATATGTGGTGATGGGATGGCCACAGCATCCGGAAGGGACTGACTTCACACCCTACAGTGTCAGGAAAACAGAGCTGAGTGTGCAGGATGGTTGCGTGTTGTGGGGAGCACGAGTGATTATTCCACAGCCAGCATGACAGTCTATCCTAGAGCAACTACATCAGTGTCATCCTGGGGTCTTGCGTATGAAAGCCTTGGCTAGGAGTTACTTGTGGTGGCCAAAGCTAGATGAGGAGATAGAAAATCTAGTCAAGACATGCAACACTTGTCAGGTGCACAGGAAGGCACCAGCAGCGGCTCCTCTCCACCCCTGGGAGTGGCCAGATAACCCATGGAGAAGATTGCAATTAGATTATGCGGGTCCATTCATGGGGACGCTGTTCCGCATAATCATTGATGCACATTCCAAATGGATGGATGTTTATCCTGTTAATTCTGCTTCCTCCACTACTACTATAGACTGCCTGCGTCAGAGCTTCAGTAATCAAGGGCTACCGGAGATCGTGGTGAGTGACAATGCCACTTGTTTTGTGAGTACAGAGACAAAAGAGTTCATGAGAATCAATGGCATAGTGCAGGTGACCTCGGTTCCATATCATCCGTCCTCAAATGGACTTACGGAGAGAGCCGTACAAACATTTAAAGAGATGATAAAAAAAAGTGCAGAAGGGAGTTTAGCAGCCAAAGTGTCACGGGTTCTGTTCAGCTACAGAATAACACCTCAATCCACCACAGGACTCTCTCCTGCTGAAACATAAACATAGAAGATAGGAGCAGGAGCAGGCAATTTGGCCCTTCGAGCCTGCTCCACCATTCAATGAGATCATGGCTGATCATCCAAATTCAGTACCCTGTCCCTGCCTTCTCCCCACATCCCTTGATCCCTTTAGCCTTAAGAAATATATCCAACTCTTTCTTGAATATATTTAATGAACTGGCCTCCACCGCCCTCTGTGGCAGAGAATTCCATAGGTTCACCACTCTCTGGGTGAAGAAATTCCGCGTCATTTCAGTCCTAAATGGCTTACCCCTTATCCTTAGACTATGACCCCTGGTTCTGGACTCCCCAGCCATCAGAAACATCCTTCCTGCATCTAGTCTGTCCAGGCCTGACAGAATTTTATAGGTTTCGATGAGATCCCCTCTCAATCTTCTAAACTGCAGTGAGTATAAGCCCAATCGACACAATCTCTCCTCATACATCATTCCTGCCATCCCAGGTGTCAGCCTGGTGAATCTTCACTGCACTCCTTCCATGGCAAGAACATCCTTCCTCAAGTAAGGTGACCAAAACTGCACACAATATTCAAGGTGCGGTCTCACCAAGGCCCTGTACAACTGTAGCAAGACGTCCTTGTTCCTGTACTCGAACCCTCTTGCTACGAAGGCCAACATACCATTTGCCTTCTTAACCGCCTGCTGCACCTGCATGCTTACCTTCAGCAACTGGTGCACAAGAACACCCAGGTCTCTTTGCACTTCCCCTTCTCCCAATCTATTGCCATTCAAATAATAATCTGCCTTCCTGTTTTTGCCACCAAAGTGGATAACCTCACATTTATCCACATTATAGTGCATTTGCCATGTTTCTGCCCAATCACCCAACCTGTCCAAATCGTACTGGAGTTTCAGGACATCCTCCTCACAGCTTACCCTCCCACCCAGCTTTGCGTCGTCTGCAAATTTGGAGATATTACATCCAATTCCCTTGTTCAGATCATTAATATATATTGTGAACAGCTGGGGTCCTAGGACCGATCCTTGCGGTACCCCACTAGTCACTGCCTGCCACTCGGAAAATAACCCATTTATTCCAACTCTTTGCTTTCTGTCCGCCAACCAGTTCTATATCCAAGTCAATACCTTGCCCCCAATCCCATGTGCCTTAATTTTGCATGCTAATTTCTTATGTGGGACCTTATCGAAAGCCTTCTGAAAGTCCAAATACACCACATCCACTGGTTCTCCCTTATCTATTTTACCAGTTACATCCTCAAAAAATTCCAGTAGATTAGTCAAGCATGATTCACCTTTTGTAAATCCATGTTGACTTTGTCCGATCCTGTCACTGCTTTCCAAGAGCTCTGCTATTACATCTTTTACTTGCTGGGGGTGCCCGGCGTTGCCAGGGCAGTTTAGAGGGCCACGCGGTTGATGGCCGGCCGCTGCCGCTCCCCCGCTCTGTGTCTCGGGCCGCGCAGTTGACGGCCGGCTGCTGCCGCTCCCCCGCTTTGTGTCTCGGGCCGAGCGGTTGTCAGGCCCGGCCCGAGTGACCCCATCAGCCCGAGTGACCCCAACTCACCTCCCGCAGCTGCCCCGCTCGCTGTTGAGGAAAAGCAGGGGAAAAAATGGCGGCTATGTTTCGGGAGGCTACAGGATTCGTTCCCGCCCGTGATGCACCGATTGGTCAACCATCAGGTCACTGAACTGTAGGATTGGTCAACCATCACGTCAGTCAATGTTAATGAGCGGTAGGATTGGTAAACCGCTAATGAGCGTTTTTTAAAGTTTTTTGTCTACTGTCTGAACAATTTTTGTCAGACCAAAAAGTAAATATGCCAATGACACTCCCCTGATCATAACTTTTCTTTTAATATAACATATGTGTCGGTACGCTCTATAACTTTTGAGTGTATAGCGGACAGACAGACATACAGACGGATGGACAGTTTTATATATCTTTTATAATGGACTCTAGCATTTTCCCCACTACCGATGTCAGGCTTACCGGTCTATAATTCCCTGCTTTTTCTCTACCACCTTTTTAGAATAGTGGGGTAACATTAGCTACCCTCCAATCCATGGGTACTGTTCCAGAATCTATTGAGTTCTGGAAGATGACCAGCAATGCATCTACTATTTCTGGGGCCACTTCCTTAATACCCTGGGATGTAAATTATCAGGACCTGGGGATTTATCGGCCTTCAGCCCCATCAATTTTCCTAACACCATTTCCCTACAAATACTGATTTCTTTCAGTTCCACCCTTTCATCAGACCCTATGTTCCCCAGCATCTCTGGGAGGTTATTTGTGTCCTCCTTTGTGAAGGCAGAACCAAAATATGTATTTAGTTGGTGTGCCATTTCTTTGTTCCCCATTATAAATTCCCCTGATTCTGACTGCAAGGGACCTACGCTTGACTTCACCAACCTTTTACTCTTCACATAGCTATAAAAGCTTTTACAGTTCGTTTTTATGTTCCCTGCGAGCTTACTCTCATATTCTATTTTCCCTTTCTTAATTAATCCCTTTGTCCTCCTTTGTTGAATCCTAAACTGCTCACAATCCTCAGGATTATTGCTTTTTCTGGCCAATTTATATGTCCTCTCCTTGGATCTTATGCTATCCCTAATTTCCCTTGTTAGCCACGGTTGAGTCACCTTTTTTGTTTTATTTTTATGCCAAACTGGGGTTAACAAATTCTGCAGCTCATCCATTCAGTCTTTGAATGTTTGCCATTGCCTATCCACCGTCAACCCTTTGAGTGCCATTCCCCAATCAATCCTACCCAACTTGCTCCTCAGACCATCGTAGTTTCCTTTATTTAAATTGAGGACCCTAGTCTCTGAGTCAACTACTTCATTCTCCATCTTAATGAAGAATTCGATCATATTATGATCGCTCCGACCCAAGGGGCCTCGTACAACAAGATTGCTAATTAATCCTTTCTCACTCCATAATACCCAGTCTAAGATGGCCTGATCTCTGGTTGGTTCGTCGAAATATTGGTCCAGGAAACCATCCCGTAAACACTCCAGGAATTCCTCCTCCACAGTATTGTTACTAATTTGGATGGCCCAATCTATATGTAGATTAAAGTCACCCATGATGACTACTGTGCCCTTATTGCACGCTTCTTTAATTTCCCTTTTAATGCCATCCCCAACCTCCGCCTTACTGTTTGGAGGTCTATATACCACCCCCACTAACGTTTTTTTCCCCTTAGTATTTCTCAATTCTACCCATACAGATTCCACATCATCAGAGCTACTATCCTTCATTACAATTGTGTTAATCCCTTCTTTAACCAGTAATGCTACCCCTCCTCCCTTTCCTTTTTGCCTATCTTTCCTGAATATCGAATACCCCTGGATGTTGAGTTCCCAGTCTTGGCCATCCTTGAGCCACGTTTCTGTAATCCCAACCAAATCATATTTGTTTACATCTATTTGCGCAGCCAATTCATCCACCTTAGTACAAATGCTCCTCGCATTAAGACACAAAGCCTTCAGGCTTGTTTTTTTAACGCTCTTAGACCTATTAGAATTATTATTTACTGTGGCCACGTTTGATTTAAACCGTTGATTTCTCTGACTGCCACTTTTGTTTTTCTCCTTCCTACCTTTTGCTTTTATCCTTGTTTCCCTTTCCTCTGTCTCCCTGCTCAGGTTCCCAACCCCCTGCCATTTTAGTTTAAACCCTCCTCCACAGCACTAGCAAACACTCCCCCTAGGACATCGGTTCCAGCCCTGCCCAGATGCAGACAGTCCGGTTTGAACTGGTCCCACCTCCCCCAGAACCGGTTCCAATGTCCCAGGAAGTTGAATCCCTCCGCCTGGCACCATTCCTCTAGCCACGTATTCATCTGAAGTATCCTTCTATTTCTACTCTGACTAACACGTCGCACTGGTAGCAATCCTGAGATTACTACCTTTCAGGTCCTGTTTTTTAATTTATCTCCTAACTCCCTATATTCCGCTTTTCGGACCTCATCCCGCTTTTTAACTATATCGTTGGTGCCTATATGCACCACGACAACTGGCTGTTCACCCTTCCCTTCCAAGATGTTCTGCAGCCGCTCGGAGACATCCTTGACCCTTGCACCAGGGAGGCAACACACCATCCTGGAGTCTCATTTGCAGCCGCAGAAACACCTATCTATTCCCCTTACAATAGAATCCCCTATTACTATAGCTCTACCTCTCTTTTTCCTCCCATTCTGTGCAGCAGAGCCACCCCTGGTGCCAGGAAGTTGGCTGCTGCTGCCTTCCTCTGATAAGCCATCCCCCCTAACAGTACTCAAAGTGGTGTATCTGTTGGAGAGGGGGATGGTCACAGGGGACCCCTGCACTACCTGCCTGCACCTAGTACTCTGCCTGTTGGTCACCCATTCCCTTTCTTCCTGTCCAAACTCTACCTGCAGTGTGTCCAACTCCGTAAACGTGATATTCAAGATGTCCTGAGCATCGCGAATGCTCCAGTATGCATCCAATTGCAGCTCCAGTGCCACAATGCGGTCTGTCAGTAGCTGCAGCTGGATGCACTTCCTGCACATGTAGTTGTTAGGGACACAGGAAGTGTCCCTGAGTTCCCACATAGCGCAGGAGGAGCATACCACGGGGCCGGGCTGTCCTGCCATGACTTACCCATTAATTAATTGAATTTAAATTAAATCAATCCCACTAATTACACTACAGTTAATTGGTTTATCAACAGTCCCCGCTACACCAGAGAGACCTTAGAAACTATAAACCACAGAGTTAAAGTTTAAAAAAAGAGAGAAATACTCACCAACCAATCACTTACCTGCTTCCTGGTGATTTCACACTTTGATTACTTTTTATCTCTCTCCCCGTTGTTGAATTGGTAAGCAGCTCCTCACTGCTCCCACACCAGTCCGATGCTCTGGTCGGGCCTTGCTTGCGGTTTTAGATGTTATTAGGTCATAGACCATGCTCCACTCTTGACCTTGTCCACCCAGACCTAAAAAGGAAAATGGAAAACAGACAAAACAAACAAAAATAGAACCATGACAAAAGAACGAAGAGCCGAAGTTTTGGAGAAGGAGATGCGGTCCTTACCAGGAAATTCAGTTATGGACCAAAGTGGATTCCTGGCTTCATAGACTCAATGACAGGTCCAGTATCATACAAGGTCATGTTGGGAGATGGTAGGGTAGTACGCAGACATGTAGATCAGATACTTACCAGACAAGGGGAAATTGAAATTGAGGTTCCAGATGCAATGGCTGAGGACAGGTTTGCCCCCAGTTATCCAAGTGCATCTGTGGTGCCACCACCATGGACAGAGACAATTCCACAGGAACCCATTCGTCAAGAGGGTTGTCATTGTTGCAGAGTCAGATACTCTGAGCACTGCTCAGGAGCAGCTGATGGCTTCGCCACAAACAAGCGCGGACTTTACTGTTAGACATTCACAAAGGGCTCGCAAGCCACCAGAGAGATTGGTACTGACCTGTTAGATTCATCAAGTATTGAACATAGTGAATGGAGACTTCTTATGTGACCCTTAGGAATGGTTGTTTGTTAAGAAATTCATACTGAAATCTTAAGGGAGGAGGAATATAGTAACCTGGGATGTTATGATTAAGGTAATCCACCAGATGGTGCTGTAGCTAGTGCTGCTGCTAGTTAAGGTCAGCGGAGGTGGAATGGGAGGATGCAGGCCTGTATGTTTGTTACGCAGTTGATTAATAAAGTACACGGACTAATTCTAATATCTCGCCTCTTCGAGTTCCTTGTTTCACTACATGGATTTATCACACCCCCCAACCCCATGAGCCCTAACCTTGTGCTGGGTGGGCGTGTGTACTGTGAAGAGGATGCCAAAAAACTCCAGTATAATTTGGACAGGTTGGGTGATTGGGCAGATGCATGGCAGATGCAGTATAATGTGGATAAATGCAAGGTTATCCACTTTGGTGGCAAAAACAGGAAGGCAGATTATTATCTGAACAGCAATAGATTGGGAGAAGGGCAAGTGCAACAAGACCTGGGTGTCCTTGTGCACCAGTCGCTGAAGGTAAGCATGCAGGTGCAGCAGACGGTTAGGAAGTCAAATGGTATGTTGGCCTTCGTAGCGAGAGGGTTTGAGTACAGGAACAAGGATGTCTTGCTGCAGTTGTACAGGGCCTTGGTGAGACCACACCTTGAGAATTGTGTGCAGTTTTGGTCGCCTTATCTGCGGAAGGATGCCATGGATGGAGTGCAGCGAGGATTCACCAGACTGATACCTGGGATGGCAGGAATGACGTATGAGGAGCGATTGGGTCGATTGGGCTTATACTCGCTGGAGTTTAGAAGAATGAGAGGGGATCTCATTGAAACTTATAAAATTCTAACAGGACTGGACAGACTAGATGCAGGAAGGATGTTCCCAATGGCGGGGGAGTTCAGAACCAGGGGTCACAGTCTAAAGATAATGGGTAAGCCATTTAGGACAGAGATGAGGAGGAATTTCTTCACCCAGAGAGTGGTGAACCTGTGGAATTCTTTACCACAGAAGGCAGTTGAGGCCAATTCATTAAATATATTCAAGAAGGATTTAGATATTTTTCTTAATGTTAAAGGGATCAAGGGATATGGGGAGAAGGCAGAGACAGGGTACTGAGTTTGGATGATCAGCCATGATCTCATTGAATGGCGGAGCAGGCTCGAGGGGCCAAATGGCCTACTCCTGCTCCTATATTCTATGTTTCTATGTTTCTATGTAATGACCTTTTATGTGGCACCTTATTGAATGCCTTTTGGAAATCTAAATATACTACATCCCTTTATCTACCCTACTAGTTACATCCTCAAAAAACTCTAATAAATTTGTCAAACACGATTTCCCTTTCATAAAACCATGTTGACTCTGCCTAATCATATTATTATTTTCTAAGTGCCCTGACACCACTTCTTTAACAATGGATTCCAGCATTTTCTCGATGACTGATGTCAGGCTAACTGGCCTGTAGTTCCCTGTTTTCTCTCTCCCTCCTTTCTTTAATAGCAGTGTTATATTTGCGACCTTCTAATCCGCTGGGACCGTTCTAGAATCTAGGGAAATTTGGAAGATCAAAACCAATGCATCCACTACCTCTTCAGCCAGCTCTTTTAGAACCTTAGGATGCAGGCTGTCAAGTCCAGGGGATTTGTTGGCTTTTAGTCCCATTAGTTTCCCTAGTACTTTTCTCTACTTATATTAATTACGTTAAGTTCCTCACCCTCATTAGACCTTTGGTTCCCCACTATTTTTGGTCTGTTGTAAAGGGCTTTGAAAGTAGGTCTTCAAAAGTTGGTAAGTTGGTCAGCATTTGAAAGGTTTAAATGTTTAGTCAAACAGAAGTTAATATATATTAATTGGTGTCCCATCGATCAGATAGGACCCTAAGGCATTTTGGGTGGCCTACTGGACTGAGCGGCTGCCATGGTTACTGTGAACAGTGAAACCTGTTGGACACCCAGAGGAGACCACAAAAGTTAATTAAAAAAAAATTGTATCTTTGTGGGCCAGGAGAAATAGGAGTGCCTCTCACAGAGACTCCTGGGCAGGACGTTCAGCGGCTCACTTTGCTTTCCGCCCAGGAGTTAAAAAGAAAAGAAAGATTTGCCTTTCACGACCACCGGACGTCCCAAAACGCTTAACAGCCAATGAAGCACTTTTTGTGTGTAGTCACTGTTGCAATGTAGGGAACGCAGCAGCCAATTTGCGCACAGCCATCTCCCACAAACAGTAATGTGATAATAACCAGATAATCTGTTTTTTAGTGGTGTTGATTGATGGATAAATATTGGCCAGGGCACCAGGGATAACTCCCCTGCTCTTCTTCAAAATAGTGCCATGGGATCTTTTACATCCACCTGAGCGAGCAGACAAGGCCTCAGTTTAACGTCGCATCTGAAAGATGACACGTCTAACAGTGCAGCACTCCCTCAGTATTTCACTGGAGCGTCAGCCTAGATTTTATTGCGCTGAAGTCCATGGAGTTTTTTTTTAATCATTCATGGGATGTGGGCATCACTGGAAATGGCAGTATTTATTGCCTATCCCTAATTGCCCATGAGAAGGTGGTAGTGAGCCACCATATACAATGGAGTGGCTTGCTGGGCCATTTCTGTGGCAGATCCAGTTAAGTTTCTGGTCAATGGTGGCCTCCAGGATGTTGATAGTGGTGGATTCGGTGATGGTAATGCCGTTGAATGTCATGGGGCGGTGGTTAGACTATCACTTGTTGGAGATAGTCATTGCCTGGCACTTCTATGGTGCAAATGTTACCTGCCACTTATCAGCCCAAGCCTGAACGTCATCCAGGTCTTGTTGCATGCGGGCATGGACTGCTTCATTATCTGAGGAGTTGTGAATGGCACTGAACACTGTGCAGTCATCAGCGAACATCCCTATTTCTGACCTTATGTTGGAGGGAAGGTCATTGATGAAGCAGCTGAAGATGGTTGTGCCTAGGACACTTCCCTGAGGAACTCCTGCAGTGATGTCCTGGGGCTGTGATAATTGACCTTCAACGACCAGAACCATCTTCCTTTGTGCTAGGTATGACTCCAGCCAGTGGAGAGATTTCCCACTGATTCCAATTGACTTCAGTTTTACCAGGGCTCCTTGATGCCAGACTTGGTCAAATGCTGCCTTGATGTCAAGGGCAGTCACTCTCACCTCACCTCTGGAATTCAGCTCCTTTGTCCATGTATGGACCGAGGCTGTAATGAGGTTGGGAGCCGAGTGGTCTTGGGGGAACTCAAACTGGGCATCAGTGAGCAGGTTATTGGTGAGTAAGTGCCGCTTTATAGCACTGTCGATGACACCTTCCATCACTTTGCTGATGATTGAGAGTAGACTGATGGGGCATTAATTGGCCGGATTGGATTTGCCCTGCTTTTTGTGGACAGGACATACCTGGGCAGTTTTCCCCATGGTGGGAATTGAACTCATATCTCTGGATCATAAGTCCAAGCCTCATGGATTACTAGTCTAGTAACATAACCACTATGCTACCATACCTTGAACCTACAACTTTCTGATTCAGAGGCAATGGCGCTACCAACAAAGCTACGGCTGACACATGCTAATATTTATTACATATTATAATGGATTTAGTATTTCATCTTTCATTTCCATGGATTGTGTTGTGAAAGATTACGTATAGTATGTCCAATGTCAATAATTGAACATCAAAATGATCTATTCATTTTATTCAATCTATTTTCCTTCCCCCTGCCCCGAAGGTAGCAATTCATAATGGGGTTACCCGGTGCCAGCTACTCTCTGGTACCTCACCCAAGTGGTCATTCTTCAAGGTTAAGCTACAGTCATCACCAGCAGCCCTATCCTGTTCACACATGCATGCTTTCCAGCAGGAGTAACTGGACAGCTTGATTCGTTTCTTAATACCTTCGTAGCCCAAGGTAGCAGACCCAAAGTGTCACCGGAAGAGCTATCTCGGCACAGGCCGAGGATTGAGCTTTAAACCATCCAGGTCTATGTTTTTCACCGTGAAGTGCACTTAATGAATTGAGTTATTGGAGGAGTTGCGAAAATACGGTTAAACAGAATAACCTGAATATAACAGCAACTTTTAATGATGAAATTAAGTACGCTGGCCAGAAATGGAAAAGCATCCCACAACTAATTTGGGTGCAAAAGGTAACCTTCATTTAGGGAAATAAATTAACTTTAGGTTTTGATGGCAAAGAATAAATGTTACACTTTGTGCAGTTTTCTTTCAACACCTTATACAAATATATTTAATACAATACAACTTGCAGTGGTGCAATTTCCTAAGGGGACAAATAGCTTGTAAATGTCTTGTCCATCTTGACATCCATTGTAACTGGCATGACATTTGCATTGGATGCACAGTCTCTGTTTATATAAATTAGTATTTCATGCACATAATTCAGTGGGCACTTTGCTGAAATTGTGCTTGAGCTGGTTGAGTCCTTGAAAACAAATGTTTTCCTTCAATGCAGCATCATCAGAAAGGAATGAAAAACCAATTTTGAAACCAATTCTATCAAATATGTCTTAAAACATTTTTTTTTCTAAATGCAGACATCCTTCTATGGGAAATACAATTTGGAAGTCTGTTCTAGGAGAACTGTCTCATGGTGAAATGTATATGCTGCAACAACGCCAATATATTGAGAGCTGGCTGAAAGAAGGCAGCAAGTTCAAGGTCAAGAATAACACGGCTTGAATTCATTGCCATTTTAGTGTCGTAGTGATTCAAAGCCCCATCTGTTACAAAGAATGTGTTACATTAGTTTACTTTGTGAGCATGAACTGAATGGACAAATAATTTTGTATTCATATCATACATCTTGAAGTGGTGCAATTTCCTGATGTGGTAGAGTTGTTTGTAAATGTGTCTCACGCTTCTTCACATCCACTGGCTGGCATGGCATCTGCATTGGAAGTAGAGTTTTGGTTTATTTAAATTAATATTTCACAACCCTTTCTTCAGTATTTGCCCATTTAGTTGCATAGTAAAGGAATGGAGGTATTTTGCTTACTTTTGTTATCGAATTTACTTTCCTTTCTTTGTACCTGTGTCCTGGTTGTCGTCCTGGCCGATCCTTATGCTGCACATGCAATTTTCAGAGAAGGTGGGCAGATGTGGTCCAGCATGTCTCCAGAAACACCCTTGAACTGGTTACCCCAATGACAGTAACTAGGATTTCTGTTTAACAAAATATATACAGATAAGGGAATTGCATAGAGCCCATCTTTGTTCATTCATCCAGAATAAAAGACCTATGTTCCCTCATCAAGCCTTCTAACTGACCATTGACAGAGTCTTAGAGGGAAAAATTGGGTTGTGCCTCCTATGAGACGCTAACTTCACCGGGGCGCTACTTTTAGCGGCCCGAAAAAGTTTGCACCTCCGCGCCGGAAATTGAATGATAGCGCCCCAAGCAAGAGGCAGGGCGCTACTGGAAGCGCCCCCCCTCCCTCTTGGGTCGCTACCATTCACTATCGCAATGCTACGTGCAACAGCGCCACGCGCATTGTCACGTGACACCGCAGTACTGCAGGCCTCCCTCCCCTGATTAAAGGGGAGGGACCTAGTGTAGCACGCACCGGGGCCCTGCTGGACCACCGGGGAGTGGGGTGCCAGCAAAAGAGCCCGGCACTCAAAAGGAGTGCCGGGCTGACAGATCGCGGCCGGCACCCCGCAGGAGGAGGCGACAGGGGGGCAGGTGCTGGCAGGCGGCCCAGAGAAAAGGCTGCCCGGCACCTGCCCTTTAATTTGCGCCGCCGCGGTCGCAAACACAGCCCCCTGACCTTGTCAGACATAACCTTCAGTGGTAGGTCAGGGGGCGTGAGCCAAGTTTACGGCTGGAGCACGAGCAGGGCACTGTACACGGTGATGACATCATCTCCAGCGGCGCAGTGCCGCGGGATGCCACCGGTTACCGCCGCCACTAACCTCCTGCTGAATTTCGCGGGAGGCGTTAGCGGCGCTGTGCCTGGGCGCTAGGGGCTTTGTGCCTCATTAGCGCCCCCTCGAGTCACTAACGGGAGGTGCAAAGCAACCCAATTTTTCCCCCTTAAGGTTTTCATCTCAACTATTTTGGTACAAGTGTTGATCACCCTTTGTATGAAAAAGTTCTTCATGAACCCAACTTTCCTTCCACTTTCTGGCTGCTTTGTCTAACTTGCAGCTCTCTCCTCCCTCCGCCAAACAGTTTTGTATTATCAGTTATATTTCACTTAGAATTAGAATCTCTAGCACAGAAACAGGCCATTTGGCCCAATTGATCTGTGCTGGCGTTTATATTCCACATGAGTCATCTCATACTCTACTTAACCACCTCCCAACCTGCCCCCATATCACTCTGTTCCCTTCTCTTGTGTATGCATCAGGCCTCCCTACTTCACCCACCCAATGTGGCAGCAAGTTCCACATTTTCACCATTCACTATGTAAAGAACTTCCTCTTAAATTCTTGATTTGATCTGTAAGTGGTTATTTTAGATTAATGCCACCTTAGTCTCATCCTTGTTTACAAATCTCTCCATGGCCTCGCCCCTCCCTATCTCTGTAATCTCCTCCAGCCCCACAACCCCCCCGAGATATCTCTGCTCCTCTAATTCTGCCCTCTTGAGCATCCCTGATTATAATCGCTCAACCATCGGTAGCCGTGCCTTCTGATGCCTAGGCCCTAAGCTCTGGAAATCCCTGCCTAAACCTGTCCGCCTCGCTACCTCTCTTTCCTCCTTTAAGACGCTGCTTAAAACCTACCTCTTTGACCAAGCTTTTGGTCACCTGCCCTAATTTATCCTTAAGTGGCTCGGTGTCAAATTTGTTTGTCTTATAATACTCCTGTGAAGCGCCTTGGGACATTTTACTACGTTAAAGGCGCTATATAAATACAAGTTGTTATTGTTGTTGGTCTGGTCTCACTGACAAGTGGAGCAGTTTCTCGACAGCCTTTCTATTGAACCCTATCATAATTTTAAAGACTTCAATCTCTTAGTCTTTTTTTCCCAGAGAATAGAGCCTCAGTCAGCTCAGTCTTTTCTGCTCCAGTGCTTCAAGATCCTTTTTCTCTTATGGCGACCAGAACCGTGAACAGTACTCAAGTGTGGTTTAACCTAGGTTCTATATAAGTTTAACATTACCACCCTCCTTTTGTATTCGATTCCTCTAGAAATGAACTCTTGTTTTTTGTTTGTACTCTTTATGATCTTATCAACTTGTGTTGCTACTTTTAATTATTTATGTATTTCTAACCTCAAATCTCTTTGCTCTTCTACGGCATTTAGTTTCTTACCTTCCTTCCTCTCCCTTCCTCCTACCAAAATGAACCACCTCACACTTTGCTATATTGAATTTAAATTACCATTTATCTGCCCACACTGCAAGTCTGCTCTTCTCTCTGTTTCAGTTTCAAACAGCAGAAGCTCTGATCATAATCTTGCAAACATCTTTCTCAGCCCCTAAACTTGCTTTCCATTTCCTGCTTTTTTCCAGTTCTTCGACCTGAAACGTTAACTCTGTTTCTCTCTCCACGGAGGCTGCCTGGCCTGCTGAGTTTTTCCAGCGTTTTCTGTTGTTATTTTGGAATATGGAAGTTGCCAGTGTGCCATTTCTGTTCAAATAGGGAGTAAGGGAAAATAAAACCAGTAATTATAGATCAGTCAGTCTAACATCAGTCGTTGCTAACCCTCCAGAGGCCATAATGTGGGATAAAATGAATGCTCACTTAAAAAGACACAGGTTCATTAAGGACCATCAGCATGGACTTTTAAAATGCAAGTCCTGTTTGACAAATTTAAGAGAGTTCTTGGAAGAAATAATGAAGTGTGTTGATAAAGGAAATTAAATGGATTCCGTGTGTCTGGATTTTCAAAAGGTGCTTGATAGTTTGTCACATTAGAGGGTTGCTGGTAAAATTAAGGCACCTGATATTTAAGAGAATGACACTATGGACAGAAAACAGAGAAAAGTGGTGAGTTAATGGCCCTGATTTTGCTGACCTTGGCGGGTCTGTGGTGGGTGACTTTGGTAGCGGGTCCCGACCCCGCTGCTGCGCCATCCCACTCTGTGAAATTAATTTCCCTTGAAGGGGGTTGTTAAGCCCACCCAGCGCATTTCCCGGCCAATTAGAGGAAGCAGGTCTGATGACATCAGTTGATGACACATCATCAGCCAGTTTCCTTAAAGGGACCATGGAATTGAGGTGCTGCAAGCACTGACAGCCACTGCACAGAAGTGCATGGCTAAACCCAGGTTCTCCCACGACTTCTTCCATATGCTTGTGGAGGGAGTCACAGCATGCAGGGAGGCCCTCTTCTCTTCCCATGGGATCAACACAGCCTGGATGCACATTGCAGACGAGGGCACAAGCAGGGATGTGGTCAGGAAGACCTGGGAGCAGTGCCACAAATCTTTCAATGATCTCAGTAGATCACAAAACGTTAGTACAAAGCCACAACCAACCTCAACCTGCTGTGCCACTCATCACATCCCCATCAATCTGCCTTCCCTACCCTACTCCTGCACATCCTTACTCACACCAACTTACCTTGGACCTCCACCCATCCCTCTCTATATTATCACATCTCCATCTCACTAGCCACCCCTCGCACTCATCCTCATCCTAGTGCAATCATACAAACTAACACACAAGGGTAGGCACTTGGGTGTTATATCGAATATTCATGTCACGTTTCTGTTAATGGGGTATCAAACATTGAAACTGATATTTTCAACACATTGCGTTCTTGGACAGATTTGTGTGCATCTTTGGAACATAGAAACATAGAAGATAGGAGTCAGGAGTAGGCCATTCGGCCCCTCGAGCCTGCTCCGCCATTCAACGAGATCATGGCTGATCATCCAAATTCAGTACCCTGTCCCTGCCTTCTCCCCATATCCCTTGATGCCTTTAGCCTTAAGAAATATATCTAACTCCTTCTTGTATACAGTTAATGAATTGGCCTCCACTGCCTTCTGTGGTAGAGAATTCCACAGGTCCACCACTCTCTGGGTGAAGAAATTCCTCCTCATCTCTGTCCTAAATGGCTTACCCCTTATCCTTAGACTGTGACCCCTGGTTCTGGACTCCCCAGCCATTGGGAACATCCTTCCTGTACCTAGTCTGTCTAGTCATGTTAGAATTTTATAAGTTTCAATGAGATCCCCTCTCATTCTTCTAAACTCCAGCAAGTATAAGCCCAATCGACCCAATCTCTCCTCATACGTCACTCCTGCCATCCCAGGTATCAGTCTGGTGAATCTTCGCTGCACTCCTTCCATGGCAAGAACATCCTTCCTCAGATAAGGTGACCAAAACTGCACACAATGCTCAAGGTTTGGTCTCACCAAGGCCCTGTACAACTGCAGTAAGACTTCCTTGTTCCTGTACTCGAACCCTCTCGCTATGAAGGCCAACATACCATTTGCCTTCTTAACCACCTGCTGCACCTGCATGCTTACCTTCAGCGACTGGTGTACAAGGACACCCAGGTCTCTTACGCTTCCCCTTCTCCCAATCTATTGCCATTCAGATAGTAATCTGCCTTCATGTTTTTGCCACCAAAGTGGATAACCTTGCATTTATCCACATTATACTGCATCTGCCATGCGCCTGCCCAATCACCCAACCTGTCCAAATCATACTGGAGTTTCTCAGTATCCTCCTCACAGCACACATGCCCACCCAGCTTTGTGTCATCTGCAAACTTGGAGATATTACATCTAGTTCCCTCATCTAGATCATTAATATATATTGTGAATAGCTGGGGTCCTAGGACCGATCCCTGCGGTACCCCACTAGTCACGGCCTGCCACTCGGAAAAAGAGCCATTTATTCCAACTCTTTGCTTCCTGTCTGCCAACCAGTTCTCTATCCAAGTCAATACCTTACCCCCAATCCCATGTGCTTTAACTTTGCACGCTAATCTCTTATGCGGGACCTTATCGAAAGCCTTCTGAAAGTCCAAATACACCACATCCACTGGTTCTCCCTTATCTATTCTACCAGTTACATCCTCAAAAAATTCCAGTAGATTAGCCAAGCACAATTTACCTTTTGTAAATCCATGTTGACTTTGTCTGATCCTGTCACTGTTTTCCAGTACTCTGCTATTACATCTTTTATAATGGACTCTAGCATTTTCCCCACTACCGATGTCATGCTTACCAGTCTATAATTCCCTGTTTTCTCTCTGCCACCTTTTTTGAATAGTGGGGTAACTTTAGCTACCCTCCAATCCGTGGGAACTGTTCCAGAATCTATAGAATTTTGGAAGATGACCAGCAATGCATCTATTATTTCTAGGGCCACTTCCTTAAGTACCCTAGGATGTAGATTATCAGGCCCTGGGGATTTATCGGCCTTCAATCCCGTCAATTTCCCTAACACCATTTCCCTACAAATACTGATTTCATTCAGTTCCTCCCTCTCATTAGACCCTATGTTCCCCGACATCTCTGGGAGGTTATTTGTGTCCTCCTTTGTGAAGACAGAACCAGAATACAATTTTTTTTGGTTCTTCTCCAAGCGAAGGAAACAGTACAATGAGGTCAATTTAATAGAATGGGGAGCAGACTCTGCCTGAAGTAGGAATTAGCTATTACTTGTGTTTTAAGATATTTGACACTCATTTCCAGACATGAAGATGGCTGCAACTGGCCACAAGTGCACGAGTTCAAAAGTAATTGAGGATTTTGCAGAAAAAACATTGATGGAACTGTTTACTGGAAATGACTGCAAAACTAAATTGAATTTAAAGGTGGTGAATTTTCAAAAGAAACAAAATTAATTCTCACAGTTGAAAGTGAATTTTTGCAGAACATTTGAACAGGAGGAGACCCTTGAGCCTGGTCCGCCATCCAATTACATCACGGGTGATTATATCGCAACTCCATTTTACCCGCTATTGTTGCATCGCCCCTGCTACCCACACCGAAGCCAAAATCTATCGATCTCGGTCTTGAAAATTCGAATTGACCCAGCATCCACAAGCTTTAGGGAGAGAGAGTACCAGGTTTCCACTAACCTTTGTGTGAAAAAGTGCTTCCTGATTTCACTCCTCAGTAGCCTAAATATAATTTTAAGATTATGCCCTCTTTTGCTAAATTCCCCCACCAGAAGAAATAGGCCTAGAAATTCAGTATCGCCACATTTGGGGCGCTACAGTCGAGCATGTGCTAAATTTAGCGCCCGGCGCAAATTATCGCCACCTTCAGCAAAATTGAGTTGCTTCGCTCCAAGTGGTTCTTGCTGCGCTAATCATAATCATAATCATAATCAACTTTATTGTCATTGTTAGTGCACAAGTGCAGTACAACGAAATGTAGGCTTGCGGCTCCCGAGAGTGTACATTTAGATTAAGACATTTAAACATTCAACATTCATTTGGCTTGTAATACATTAACATAAACATAACCATAATAAAGTGCATTGGCAGATGTGCAGGCTTTAGAGTTTATTTGTGGAGTTCAGTAGGATGACAACCCTGGGAAAGAAGCTGTTCCTAAATCTGGTCGTTCGGGTGCAAATGCATCTGTAGCATCTCCCAGATGGCAGGAGGGTGAACAGACTGTGGCTGGGGTGGGTAGGGTCTTTGATGATGGTCCGTGACCTCCGTAAACAGCGTTTCTGGTATATTTGCTCTATGGTCGGTAGCCGGGTGCCGGTAATGCGTTGGGCAGTTTTAGGGATAGAGGAACAGATATGTAGGCAAATCTCAGAGAAGTGCGAAAATAATAGGGTAATAATAGTGGGGGATTTCAACTTCCCCAATATAAATTGGGACAGTCAGAGTGTGAAAGGCTTAGAGGGTGCAGAATTCTTAAAGTGCATCCAGGAGAGCTTTTTGAGCCAACATGTAGAAAGTCCTACAAGAGAGGGGGCGGTACTGGACCTAATTCTGGGGAATGTAGCCGGGCAAGTGGTGGAAGTGACAGTAGGAGAGCATTTTGGCGACAGTGACCATAATTCGGTGAGATTTAAGGTGGTCATGGAAAAAGACAAAGACGGCCCAGAAATAAGGGTTCTAAATTGGGGGAAGGCCGATTTTAATATGATAAGGCAGGATCTGGCCAAAGTGGACTGGGAGCAGCTGCTTATAGGAAAATCCACATCAAAACAGTGGGAGACTTTCAGAAGGGAAATAGAGAGAGTACAACGCCAACATGTTCCTGTAAAGGTCAAGGGTGGGACCAACAAGCAAAGGGAACCTTGGATGACAAGGGATATACAAAAATGCATTAGAAATAAAAGGGGGGCTTTTGGCAGTTACAAAAGACTAAAGACAGAAGAAGCCCTAGAGGAGTATAAAAAGTGCAGGGGCATACTTAAAAAAGAAATTAGGAGGGCGAGGAGGGGCCATGAAATAACACTGGCGAGCAAAATAAAGGAAAATCCTAAGATGTTTTATAAGTATATTAAGGGCAAGAGGATAACCAGGGAAAGGGTAGGGCCCATTAGGGACCAAAGTGGCAATCTGTGTGTAGAGCCAGAGGATGTAGGCGGGGTTTTAAATGAATTTTTTGCATCTGTGTTCATTATGGAGAAAGACGATGCAGACATAGAAATCGGGCAAGGGGACTGTGACATACTTGAACATATTAGCATCGAGAGGGAGGAGGTGCTAGCGGTTTTAGCGGGCCAAAAAGTGGATAAATCCCCAGGCCCGGACGAGATGTATCCCAGGCTGCTGTGGGAGGCAAGGGAGGAGATTGCAGAGGCTCTGACACTAATTTTCAGAACCTCTCTGGCCACAGGGGATGCACCAGAGGACTGGAGAACAGCTAACGTAGTACCATTATTCAAGAAGGGTAGCAGGGATAAACCAGGGAATTACAGGCCAGTGAGTCTAACATCTGTGGTGGGGAAATTATTGGAAAAAATTCTGAGGGACAAAATTAATCTCCACTTGGAGAGGCAAGGATTAATCGGGGATAGTCAGCATGGCTTTGTCAAGGGTAAATCATGTCTAACAAATCTGATTGAATTTTTCGAGGGGGTGACTAGTGGGGTGGATGAGGGAAATGCTGTGGATGTGGTTTACATGGACTTCAGTAAAGCTTTTGACAAAGTCCCGCATAGGAGACTGGTCAAGAAGGTAAGAGCCCATGGGATCCAGGGTGCCTTGGCGCGTTGGATCCTAAACTGGCTGAGTGGCAGGAGGCAGAGGGTGATGGTCGAAGGTTGCTTTTGTGACTGGAAGCCTGTGTCCAGTGGGGTACCTCAGGGATCGGTGCTGGGTCCCTTATTGTTTGTGATCTACATAAATGATTTGGATGAGAATGTAAAAGGTATGATCAGTAAGTTCGCAGATGACACGAAAATTGGTGGGGTGGTAAATTGCGAGGAGGAAAGCCTCTGGCTACAGGACGATATAAACGGGTTGGTCAGATGGGCGGAAAAGTGGCAAATGGAATTTAACCCTGAAAAGTGCAAGGTGATGCATTTTGGACGGACAAATAAGGCAAGGGAATACACAATGAGTGGTAGGACCCTGGGAAGTACAGAGGGTCAGAGGGACCTTGGTGTACATGTACATAGATCCCTGAAGGCAGCGGAGCAGGTAGACAAGGTGGTTAAAAAGGCATATGGGATACTTGCCTTCATTAGCCGAGGCATAGAATATAAGAGCAGGGAGGTTATGATGGAGCTGTACAAAACACTGGTGAGGCCACAGCTGGAGTACTGTGTGCAGTTCTGGTCGCCTCACTATAGGAAGGATGTGATTGCTTTGGAGAGGGTGCAGAGAAGATTCACCAGGATGTTACCTGGGATGGAGCGCCTCAGCTATGAAGAGAGGCTGGACAGGCTGGAGTTGTTTTCCTTGGAGCAGAGAAGGCTGAGGGGGGACCTGATTGAGGTGTACAAAATAATGAGGGGCATAGATAGGGTAGATAAAGAGGAACTTTTCCCCTTAGTGGGGGGGTCAATAACAAGGGGGCATAGATTCAGGGTAAGGGGCAGGAGATTTAGAGGGGATTTGAGGAGGAACTTTTTCACCCAGAGGGTGGTTGGAATGTGGAACTCAATGCCTGAAAGGGTGGTGGAGGCAGGAACCCTCACAACATTCAAGAAGCATTTGGATGAGCACTTGAAATGCCATTGCATACAAGGCTATGGACCAAATGCTGGAAAATGGGATTAGGCTGGACAGGGATGGATGGGCGGCGCAGACACGATGGGCCGAAGGGCCTCTTTCTGTGCTGTAAAACTCTCTATGACTCTATGACTACCCGCTGCAGGGCTTTCCGGTCATAGTAGCTACAGCTGCCATACCATACTGTGATACAGTTCGTCAGGATGCTCTCTATTGTGCAGCAGTAAAAGTTAGAGAGGATCAGGGGTGACAGGTTACATCCCTTCAGCCTCCTTAGGAAATATAGGTGCTGCTGGGCCTTCTTCACCAGAGAGGAGGTATTGAGGGACCAGGAGAGGTCTTCCGTGATGTGGACTCCGAGGAACTTAAAGCAGTCCACCCTTTCCACCACAGTCCCATGGATGTGGATGGTGGTGTGACTTCCGCTGCACGACTATCCTAAGGCGCTAAGCCAGAGAGGCGAGGCGCTACCACCGAGGGTGGGCACAGCGCAGGTTCGGCCAGTTAGCGATTGCAGGCAGACACGCTGGCGCCGGTCATCTCTTAAAGGGGGAGGGTCGATTTGGCTTGCAGCCATGCCCTGCACATTGGAGCCCTGATTCTCGGCCTGGACAGACCTGCTGCAACATTGTAACACCTACGACCATGGAGAGGGCCAGGGAGCGAGTGTAGCGGTTCAGTGAGCGGGCCCTGAAGGTTCTGGTTGGCGCAATGGAGCGCAGGCAACCTATCCTGTTTCCGGAGAGTGGCAGGAGGCCGCTGCCTAATGAATATCGAAAAGCTTGGAGGGAGGTGGCACACAGAGTGACCTCCAGCAGCATGGTATCTAGGACCCCAACGCAATGCAGGAAGAAGTTCAACGACCTCACTCGGTTTGTCAGGGTGAGTACCCTTTCCAGTATCCTCTTCATCCCTGCGTGTGCACCTCAATTTATGGCCAAAGGGTCCTGAAAGCCCCAATGCCCAGCCATCCAACACCTATGGGCCTCTCATGAAGCTCACATGCACATTCACTACTTTACACACTGTAAGGGCTATTCCACCATGGGAGGCATTGTAGCCAAGATCAGGGCTTCACACTGTACTGAGAGCCCGTCCTTTCCCTTGCAGGGCAAGCTGGCGCACAATAGGAGGCAGCAGCAATGGACCAGGGGAGGCCATCCTGAACTTAAAGACCTCAGCGATCTGGAGCAGCGAGTGGAACGGATTATGGCAGGCTGGATGATTGGCCCCGTCGCCACTGGAGATGCCGACCCTGTTCTGGACATCAATGGTAAGGTCATCGCCTTTTTGACCTCTCTCCTTCCACTTGTGCCTCACACCAGCATCCTTTGCCACTATCGAACCAATGCAGTGCATTGCAGCACTCATGCCTCCCTCGCTGCCACCCTGTCCTCACGCTAAAGCAACTCTTGTGCCTCCCTGCTTTCAAATGCTGATTAGCCAGGCGAGGAGGCGGGCCCTCAAGCTGCCACTGTGAGTGATTCTGAAGATGAGGAGGAGGAAGAGGAAGCTGGACCATCAGTGCCACCCTCAGCCAAGGCAGCTCATGGCTATAATGGGGACACGTCTTCCCTGGAGGGGAGCAGGGGGGAAGGGTCTGAGGAGGGTGAAGCTCCGGGGCCCAGCGGGCTGCAGCAACATGGGGGGTGGGTGGTAGGGAAGCTCGGCGGCCTTCTCCCCGGAGGGAGAGTCTTGCCTCCAGTCCTGCTACAGTGAGCGCAGAGGAGGTGCGGCTCCTCGCTGAAATGGGCGCCCAGGTGGAGCACAGGCACACTGAGCTCATGGCTGCAGTGGCAAGGATGCCTGACTCCATAGAGTCACTGGCAAGGAGTGTACAGGAATTCGGGGCAGCACAGGCAAGGAGTCTGCAGGACTTCGGTGCAGCACAGGGAAGGAGTCTGCAGGACTTTGGTGCAGCACTGGCAAGGAGCCTGCAGGACTTCGGTGCAGCACAGGCAGCACAGGCGGCTTCCACGCAAGTGCTTAGTCGTGCGATGCAGTCAGTGGCTGGTCTGATGCCGACACAGATTAGGGCCACATGAGCACTGACTGCTGCCACCCTCGCTGGATTGGGCAGGATTCACTGGGGCCCTCGCCGCGCCGCAGCAGGCCAGCAGTCTGTGCTTCAGCAGATTGCTGCGCATGCTTCAGTGCTGTCCCATGCGAGTGCCAGTGTGTCGTCCAACCAGGGAGTGCCTGTGCTCTGTCAGGATGGCAGCATTCCTGCTGCCAACACTGTCACTCCTCCACTGCAGCTGCCACCACCCGTAGGGCAGACTGCTGCCGCCGAAGCAGAGTTGGAGCAGTCAGCAGCCGGGCCCTCCAGGCCCAGTGCAGGTCCAGGCCGTCCCCCAAGGGCATCTGCCGACTCACTATCTGACACTCAGCAGCCTTCCCCCAGCCTTGCTGCAGCCACTGGGGTAACATTGCGGAGGAGCTGCAGGGTGGGAAGGGGCCAATCTCGCAAGCGAGGCAGATCACCCTCGCAGACCAAAAAGTAGGAGGTGTGGCAAAATGCTGTGATTTTTTTTTTGTGAAGGCCGAGGATCATGGTCATTTTTGGTTAACTCTTTTGTTCATTGTCTGCAGGTTGTTCGAGCCAGTTATGTGTCTGACTGTTTTTTGGGGGGGGTTCTCTGTATTTGTTTGTCATGCGGGAAGGGCACAGAGCTTTTAAATAAATAATTGTCTTTATTCAGATTGTGCATGTTTGCACTTTGAACTATTTGTTGCCTTGACTGGCTCAGGGTTTGTGGACCGGTTCCATTCATGTTCTTTCAATGGCACAAGCCATTCCCTCAGAGGGGGCCTAGAACTGACTTGCAATAAGCCGCTGACGGATGGCCCTTGCACTTTGTGTCTCCCTCCCATCTTGGTGCTCCTCCTCCTCCTCCTCCTCCTCCTCCTACTCCTCCTCTGGTGGTCCTCCAATGTCTGCTGGCAGTGGCTGAGTCCTGAGGATAGCCAGGTTGTGCAACATGCAGCACACTACAATGAAATGGGAAGGGCTCCCCCGGAATGGTCCAGACAGCAGAACCGTTGCTTTAGCATACCGATTGTGTGCTCAATTATGTTCCTGGTCACTTGATGGCTGTCATTGTATCACTCTTCAGCAGGGGAGCTGGGCGCATGGAGCGGGGTCATCAGCCGGGTGCACCGAGGATAACCCTTGTCCCCGAGAAGCCAGCTTCCTGGGTGAGCCGCGGCCTCGAAAAGGTCTGCCACAGAAGTCTGGCGCAGGATGAAGGCGTCGTGGCTGCTGCCTGGAAAGTGGGCATTGCCAGCTAGTATCAGCTGTCTGTGGTCACACACCAGCTGCACGTTCAACGAATGGAACCCCTTCCGGTTGCGGTAATACTCGGCATTCTCTAGAGGTGCCCGCAAAGCCACATGCGTGCAGTCAATGGCGCCCTGGACCATGGGGAAGCTTGCTATTCTTGCAAATCCCATTGCGTGCTCCTGTTGCTTGTCCAGGGTCATGGGGTAGGAAATGTACTGACGTCTCCTTTTGAAGAGGGCATTCATGACTTGGCGGATGCAGCAATGCACCGCGAACTGGGAGACATTGGCAATGTCCCCAGTAGTGGATTGGAAGGAGCCGGTGGCATAGAAGTTGAGAGCCACTGTCACCTTCACTGCCACCGACAGAGACGTCCTGCTCCTCAGCTGAGGCTGCAGATCTGTCTGAAGCAGGTGGCAGAGCTCAGTGACCACCTCCCTTCCGAATCAAAGCCTCCGAATACACTGCTCCTCAGACATGTTGAGGTATAAGAACTGCTGGCGGTATACACTGGGAGGGTAAGGCCTCCTGTGCCGACGCCTGTTGGCCCTCCTCCATCTGGCCATGATTGGCACTCTCTCTCGACGTCTCTGAGCCCTCTCAATGCAATGGAGAAACCTAACATTTCCACGCATTGCAGCCCCTTTATATGTGGCCACTCAAGGCTATGGCACTGAAAAATCAATCTAAGTGCAAAGCTCTGGGCTGAAGCCAGAAGTACCTGTGCGAGCGCTGAGTCAATGCAGAAAGCTCTCTCCCTTTGTCTCTCTGCAAATCTCTCTCTCTCTCACACAGGAGTGGTCCAAAAATGGCTACCACTAAGAAGGCAGGAAGAGCCCCCTTTAAATAGTGCCCCCCCCCCCAGCCCCACAGCGACTGGGAACCATTCCATGCAGCCAGTCACTGGGAGCGCCAGGCGGAAAGAAGGGGGGCGCCACTGAAGTTCCGGTTCGGGGCGCACCAAGGGCGTTGTACCATGGAATGACGTCAGGATCTGCGCGCGCAGCTGAGCGGGCGTTGCGGTTTTGCGCTGCCGCTAAATGTCCGCTCAATTTCGCGAGAGGCGCAGTTCGTGCCGCACCCGGACGCTAGACGCTTCGCGACCCACTTATCGCCCTCTTACGGTGCTAGCGGCTGGCGCCAAAAACTGAATTTCTCCCCCATAGTTTCTCTCTGTCTATTCCATCAAATCCCTTCATCATTTTAGATAACGTTTAGATCACCCCTCAACCTTCTAAACTCAAGGGAATACAAGCAGCATTTATGAAAACGGTCCTCATAATTTATGCCTGGTATCTTTCTAGTAAATCTGCACTGTACCCCCTGCAAGGTCTAAATATCTTTCCTGAGGTTCGTTACCCAAAACTGAAAGCAATACTCCAGAAGGGGTCTGACCAAGGCTCTGTACAACTGAAGAATCACTTCCTCACTTCTGAATTAAACCCCCTGTAAAGGCCAATATTCTATTGGCGTTTTTGATTACTTTTTGTATCTGTGTCCTAGCTTTTAGTAATTTTAGTCCATGGACATCTAAATCCCTTTGCCCCTCCACAGCTCCAAGTCTCTCACCATTAAGAAAATATTCCAATTTATTTTTTCTCAGATCAAAAGTGAATGACCTCACACTTTCCCATATTAAACAGCACCTGCCACAGTTTTTCCCACTCAGTCTATCTCCCTTTGTAACTTTCTGCTTCCAACTTACTATGCTCATAACTTAGCATCAACTGCAAACTTGGATATGCAACTTACTATTCCTTCATCCAAGTCAGTAATATACATGGTGAAATGTCGAGACCCCAGTACTGATCCCTGGGGAACACAATCCTTTATCACTATTCAGTCTCCTACCTGCCACCAATTACCAACCCATGTCACAAGGTTACCTACAATTCCATGCACTTTTATTTGCTAATAATCTCTTGTTCAGAACCTTATCAAATGCCTTCTTTGAAGTCCATAAAGGCAACATCCATAGAGACTTCTCTACCCACCTCGCTAATGATCTCCTCAAAAAATTAAATCTGTAAAAATTCTCTATATCCTTAAAAGTCTGATTTAAACTGCTGTAGTGATTAATTTCATCCAAATTAACAAATATGAAACATCTGTTGCCAGGAATTAAACAGGTGTTCTAAAATTAAATGGAATGCAGAATTTTTTACCAAAAAATATAAAAACAAAACAAACTGCTGGCATGTTCTCAGGACGTGGTCGACGCTGACATGGTCTCATTTATTGCTTATTCCTAAGTTGCCCTGAACTGAGTGGCTTATCAGGCCAGTTCAGAGGGCATTAAGAGTCAACTAAATGGCATGGGTCTAAAATCACCTATAGGCCATATCGGGGAGGAGCGGCAGGTTTCCTTCTTTGAAGGACATCAGTGAACCAATTGGGTTTTTTAATGACAATCTTGTTTTCACAGTTAATTTTTCTGTTGCCTGCACATAAATTACCAATGGATTTATCAGTTTTACTCACTGCCAACATGGGACTTGAATCTCAAATCTTCTCATCCAGTACTATAACCACTATACTAACCTATCCTCAGTACAGTAGGATGTACAATTTTACATTTGCCAGCTGTACCTTCATAGTAGCATTTCTTGCTATTGTACAGCACGATTTCAATCTATAAGTGGTCAGGAAACCCATCTTTGAAAGATCTATATTAATATAATCTCCTCACAGTGCTGTGCAGAATTAGCCACCTGACTCGTCTGCAACACCAGGAACACATCTCACAAAATTTTAACAGGAAAATATTACAGACACTGAAATTTGATCTTTCAGAAAAAGGGAGAAAATACTGCAGTGCTGCCAGTGAATCTATGGCTAATTACTAAAACATATAGGGGGAAAAATTCAGTATCGCCCCATTTGGGGTGCGATTATCGGCCATGCGCAAAGTTTAGCGCCTGCCGCTAATTATCGCCTCCGACTGCAAACTTGGCTTTTATCGCCCCTGGAGGTGATTGGAGCACTAAATCAGGTGCTTCACAACTGTCTTAAGGCGCAAAGGCCGAGGAGCAAGGCGCTACCTCAGAGCGCTGGCGAAGCTCAGGTGATGTCAGTCAGCAATGGAACACAGACACACTGGCGCCAGCCAGTTCTTAAAGGGGAGTTCTGACTAAAGGTCATCAACCTGAAATGTTAACTCTGTTTCTCTCTTCACAGATGCTGCTTGACCTGCTGAGTTTCTCCAGCATTTTCTGTTTTTATCTTAAAGGGGAGGGTTGATTTTGCTCTCCATCCACATCCTGCTCATTGCAGCCTTGAATCTCGGCCTGGAGAGACCTGTACATCAAATCTGCTTGAAAGAACAATGGAGAGACCCAGGGAAAGAGCTCAGAGTGCCGCCCCCATAGTCTCTTCTAAATCGATACAAGGAAGGGCAAATCAAAATGAACCTGCAAAGTGCTGCTCAATACCCAAAACTCCTTCACACAACGTTGAATCTCTCCAGAAGTCTCTCTCTCTCTCTCTCTCTCAGAATGCATGGTGCAAAAAGGTCACCAACAAAAAAAGGCAGGGAGCAGTCGCCTTTAAATAGCGCTCCCCCAGTCCCTTCCTGACTGCAAAACGCTCCCCTCAAATTGTCGTTGCTAGCAGCAGGCGATAAGGCAGGGGGCGCCACTCAATGTCCGGTCCGGGGCACTACCGGGGCATTGTACACTCGACTTGAAGGGATCATTACTAGTCCTAGTCCTTTTCGGGCTACCCCAGATCAGGCGTATTCCCCAGCCGTTCACCTTCAACTAAAGTTAGAGATAGCCGAATTCTGTAAGATGCTTAAATGGGTCAAAATGTTCAGGCTATCTCTCCCTAAAGGAAAGGAATGACTGAAGATGTTATCATCCTACGGATAGCATTTTAGTAAGTTTAACTAGACTGTAACCTTCCGGATATTATGAGGGTCCGGAATACCCCCCAGAATTCTACAACTCCTTACAAAAGAGTGTACAGAAATTGGGTTCACAAGTTTATACAGAAATACTCTGTGAGACAATTCTAAAAATATATAGATTTATTTATAAGCTGACATTCAGTTAACAGCTGTTGAGTCAGTTGCAACATTAACAGTTCAAAAAGCTAAGCTTGAATAAAGGAGACTATGAAGGTATGAGAGCAGAATTGAGTAGAGTGGATTGGGAAAATAGATTAAAGGGTAAGATGATACATGATCAGTGGTGTACATTTAAGGAGTTATTTTACAACTTCCAAAAAATATATATTCCACTGAGAAGAAAAGGGTGTAAAAGAAAAAACAGCCATCCGTGGCTAAGTAAAGAAATTAAGGGTAGTATTCGAATAAAAACAAGGGCATATAAGGTAGCCAAATCTAGTGGGAGGATAGAGGATTGGGAAAACTTTAAAAGGCAGCAAAAGATAACAAAAAGATTGATTAAGAAAGGGAAGATAGATTATGAAAGTAAATTAGCAAAAAATATAAAAACAGATAGTAAGAGTTTTTATAGTGATATAAAAAGAAACTAAAGTAAATGTTGGTCCCTTAGAGGATGAGACTGGGAAATTAATGGTGGGAAATATGGAGATGGCAAAAACACTGAATGAATATTTTATATCAGTCTTTACAGTAGAAGACACTAAGAATATCCCAACACTGGACAAACAGGGGGCTAAAGGGGGAGAGGAGCTAAACACGATCAAAATCACTAAGGAAGTGGTACTCGGTAAAATAATGGGACTCAAGGCGGATAAGTCACCTGGACCTGATGGCTTACATCCTAGGGTCTTGAGAGAAGTGGTGGTAGGGATTGTGGATGCATTGGTAATAATCTTCCAAAACTCCCTGGACTCAGCAAAGGTCCCGGCAGACTGGAAAACTGCTAATGTAACACCCTTATTTAAAAAGGGCAGTAGACAGAAGGCTGGAAACTATAGACCGGTTAGCCTAACATCTGTGGTAGGTAAAATTTTGGAGTCCATTGTTAAGGAGACAGTAACAGGACATTTGGATAATCATAATTTAATAGGACAAAGTCAGCATGGTTTTATGAAGGGGAAGTCATGTTTGACAAATTTGCTGGAGTTCTTTGAGGAAGTAACATATAGGGTGGATAAAGGGGAACCAGTGGATGTAGTGTATTTAAACTTCCAAAAGGCATTTGACAAGGTGCCACACAAAAGATTATTGCTTAAGATAAAAAATCATGGGGTTGGGGGTAATATTCTGGCATGGATAGAGGATTGGCTATCTAACAGAAGGCAGAGAGTTGGGATAAATGGTTCATTCTTAGGCTGGCAATCAGTAACTAGTGGTGTTCCGCAGGGGTCAGTGCTGGGTCCCCAACTCTTTACAATCTATATCAACGATTTGGAGGAGGGGGCCGAGTGTAACATATCAAAGTTTGCAGGTGATACTAAGATGGGAGGGAAAGTACTGAGTGAGGAGGACATAAAAAACCTGCAAGGGGACATAGACAGGCTAAGTAAGTGGGCAGAGATTTGGCAGATGGAATACAATACTGGAAAGTGTGAGGTTATGCACTTTGGCAGGAAAAATCGTAGAGCAAGTTATTATCTTAATGGCAAGAAACTGGAAAGTACTGAAGTACAAAGGGATCTGGGGGTCCTGGTGCACGAAACTCAAAAGATTAGTATGCAGGTGCAGCAAGTGATTAAGAAGGCCAATGGAATGTTGGCTTTCATTGCTAGGGGGATAGAATATAAAAATAGGGAGGTATTGCTTCAGTTGTACAAGGTATTGGTGAGACCGCACCTGGAATACTGCGTACAGTTTTGGTGTCCATACTTAAGAAAGGACATACTTGCTCTCGAGTCAGTACAAAGAAGGTTCACTCGGTTAATCCCGGGGATGAGGGGATGGACATATGAGGAGAGGTTGAGTAGATTGGGACTCTACTCATTGGAGTTCAGAAGAATAAGAGGTGATCTTATTGAAACATATAAGATTGTGAAGGGGTTGGATCGGGTGGATGCTGGGAGGATGTTCCCGATGATGGGTGAAATTAGAACTAGGGGGCATAGTCTTAGAATAAGGGGCTGCTCTTTCAAAACTGAGATGAGGAGGAACTGCTTCACTCAGAGGGTGGTAGGTCCATGGAATATGCTGCCCCAAAAAGCTGTAGAAGCTACATAATTACATAAATTTAATACAGAACAGTTTCCTAGAAGTAAAGGGAATTAAGGGTTACGAGGAGCGGGCAGGAATTTGGACATGAGTCTAGGTTCGGATCGGTCATGGCCCTGTGGGTAGCGGAGCGGGCCCAGGGGCCATGCAGCCTGATCCTGCTCCTATTTCGTGTGTCTAATTCTGTTAGATTCAGGAGATGGTTCTGTGATAGTAGATTGGCGGTTAGGATCAGATCAGCCATGATCTTATTGAATGGCGGAGCAGGCTCGAGGGGCTGATTGGCCTACTCCTGCTCCTATTTCTTATGTTCTTATGTTCTTAATTAGCTTACATTTCTTATTTCTCAAAGATGCTCATTTTCAAACCTTTACTTTTTTACATTTCTACATTTCTTCCTTATTTCTAAATCCAGAATATCCACCAAAATCAAATATCTTGAATACCCAAGACTCAAAGTTAAAAACTTACAGAGCGTGCCTGTGAAGTTGAGAAACGCTTGCCCGTTCAGTGACAGCAGCACGGTGGCATAGTGGTTAGCACTGTTGCCTCACAGCGCCAGGGACCCGGGTTCGAATCCGGCCTCGGGCGACTGTCTGTGTGGAGTTTGCACATTCTCCCCGTGTTTGCGTGGGTTTTCTCCGGGTGCTCCGGTTTCCTCCCACAGTCCAAAGATGTGCAGGTTAGGTTGATTGGCTATGATAAATTGACCCTTAGTGTTAGGGGGATTAAATACGTGGGGTTACAGGATAGGGTGGGATATGTGTTGGTGTAGAGGTTACAGGGATCGGGTGGGATATGTGTCGGTGCAGGCTCGATGGGCCGAAATGGCCTCTATCTGCACTGTGGGGTTTCTGTGATTCTGACTTTCTGTTTGAAAAGCTCTTATTTTTATACCCTTTTAGAATGGTATATTCTTTGAAGTTTCCTGCTGATGTAAGCTAATTGTCTTATTCATTCTCTCTGTTGAATTCTTTCTATTCTTACTGTCATTTCAGCTGCTGCATGCATAATTATGTCTCTACCTTTAGGTGTTCAATAGTTATCATAAAAATAATATGACAGCATTGGTTTCTGTTTGCTGCCATTTTTACAAAATTCTTTCATTCAATTCTTAATATTGGCTTAACTGGTTTTTAGCAGACATTGTGACCCATGGTTTTCCAAGTTCAATACAAAAACAATGTAATTGCTTGGTGCATCTATTGAAGTCATATCTTCAAAGTGTGCTGCAGGTATCATATTTACTATATGTAAATTAAAACCACTTTAACCAGAGTGTTTCATGCATTTCTAGCAATCTTAATTGGTTGCATATTGTTTCCTGTCTTCCAAGTTTAACATAAAAACTATTTGACCAGCAGGTGTTTCTTTTACTTGATGTCATCTTTTCAAAGGCTCATGGTTTTTTTAATATTTGTCTTTCTGTTTCACGTGTTAGTTCTTTAACACTTTAAACTGGGCATTTCATTGTGTTGGTTGCAAACCGCAGACCTTTCGGAAGCGCCAAACTACCATTTCAATAGGGTTATTGTTTTAGTATATTTAACCAATTCCTATTTCAAAGCTTGTATGTTTACAACTTTGTTAACAACTGATCTTTATCTCAGAAGCCTGTTTTCTGTTTGCAGCCCGTGTCTCCGAGGCTTTAGATTTTTAAACCCAGTATATTATGTATTAATAAATATCAGAATTCTGTTCATATTATGGTGTGTCTTCCTGAAATATGGCTTATTCCTTCACAGACTGACGTCACAATCTGCTGGCGCAGGAGATCGTGGTGGTAGTGTTTAGTGCTGCCGCAAAATGTCTGGTTAATTTTGTGAGCGGCGGAAACATCGCCGCGCACGGGCGCTAGTTGCTTTGCACCCCATTAGCGCCATCTTAAGGCGCTAACAGGAGGCACAAACCAACTGAATTTCCCCCCCACATAATCCGTTAAAACATTGCAATTGGAATCAGTGCAAACATCAATAATTTTACGATGAACCTTTGGGACTCAATAAATTATTCATAAAATTAACCTCACTGTGATAGACCAACTGCTCGACCCATCAATGACTATTAAATCATTAGATATTTCATTGATCTTTTTGTTAGGAAATTTACAGTCTCCATATTAAAAGGTTTCTACCTCTAGATTGTTAATCTCATTCACAGTTATACTATTAATGCCTAATGGCTTTAAGAGAAGTCTGTTTATAATTCACCGTTATGGATACATTTCAAGCCGTTTTATTATCTGTATTAAACTGTGCTGACAACAGGCTTGCAGACAACGTAAGCCATAATTGCACAGCTCAAAATGGGGAATGTAAGCTCTCCACCCACCCAGGTCCTGAAAAATGCCACATTTTAAACAGTCAGATATTTACAGTTTCATTATAGAGCGACTGACGTTTCTCTTGAAGACTTTTGCACCTTGTCCTTGTTCTAACACTTTATACATGAAATGTTATTGTGCACTAATGTGTAGTGTATGTAACCGTTCCACCTTTAAGAGAACCGTTCCACCTTTAAGAGAACTATTTTAAGAGTTGCACTACTTTATCTTGGCTGTTGTATACTGTAATACCGGTGGTGACCACACCGGTATATAAGTGCTGTGTAAGGATTTATTGGGCAGTTCCACCCTGACCTTCAACTAGTAAAGACCTGTTAAAGTTACTCTTGTGGTCTGTGTAGTAATTCGCACTATAACACACAGACTTAACAGTGGCGACGAGTACGATCTTACCCTGCGGCAGAGATACATCCAAGGCAGTTAACGGGCGTCGAGAAGAGGCATCCGCCCTCATCATTCTGCTGAGAGAAGACTCGGGTCTGCAGAGCAAAAGAAGAATTCTGACACGAAGCCTTCCATCAGCAACAGGCAGTGATCATCCCTTCTATCACGGTGGTGGGTAAGCCGATCAGTGACGAGCAGCAAGTCGGCCACGTTGACTGTGAGTAGGGGAGAAAATTTAAAAAAATGGAGGATATAAGGGTGGAGAACTCGACCACGGCCGGGGAAAAGAGCCGGACAGAAGTCGGGGCCAGAGGCGCTGAGACTGGGGCAGCGTAAGGCACGGAAGCCGCGGTGAATGCTAACGCAGCCGGTGTGAGAGACCGGGCTGCAAGCGGGCTGGAAGACGCAACAACGTCGAGAGAGAGCTCGACCGCAACCGGTGAAAAAGGCCGGGCAGCTACCGAGGCTGCGAGGCGCAGCGACCGGGACAGCGTAAGGCGTGGGAGAAAATAGCGGGCTGGGAGACGCAACAGCGTCGAGAGAGAGCTCGACCGCGACCAGTGACAAGGCCGGGCAGCTACCGAGGCCGCGAGGCGCAGCGACCGGGACGATCGTAAGGCGCGGGAGAAAATTTAAAAAAACCGCGGAGAACTCAGCCGCAGCCGGAGGAAAGGACCGGACTGCAAGAGGGGCTGGCAGCAATACGGCAATCGCCATTACAGCCAGCGGGGGAAGAAGACGAGCGCGGGAAGCCGCCATTTTCGTAGGCGGGGGAAGAAGACAAGCGCGGGAAACCGCAATTTTGAAAAGAAAAAAAAAAATAAAAGAAAAATTTCTTTTTGTCTCTCAAGAAGGTTGCGAAGATGCCTAAGCGTGGTAACATCAATGATTTCGATCCTGATGTTGAAGATTGGGCAACGTATGTAGAATGCAAAGAGATATATTGTAAGGCAAATAAAATATCAAATGAAGATAAAGCATTAACCTTACTAAACTCAATGGGTGCGAAGACATACGGGCTATTGAAGCATCTTCTATCACCAGCTAAACCGGCGGATCAGACTTTCGCTAATATTGTTGCTGTCCTGAAGAATCATTTGAACCCCACACCGCTAATGTTAGCAGAACGGTTTAAATTTTATGTGAGAATGCAACTGAAAGAGGAAAGCAACGCGGAGTACTTAATTGAACTGCGTAAGCTAGCGAAATACTGTCAGTTTGGGGAAGGACTGGCAGAGGCACTGAGAGACAAATTCGTGTGTGGATTGTCGAAAGAAGGAACACAAAAGCGGTTGCTTGAAGAGAATGATCTTACACTTGATAAGGCTGTCACTATTGCAGCATCGCACGAAGCCGCAGCAAGAGGCACTGCGGAAATGCAGCTGAAGGCAACGGTACTCAGCGTAGATCAAATGGCTTTGGGTACAACTAAATGTTATCGTTGTGGAAAGACAACACATGATCAGAACCAATGCTGGTTTAAAAACCAGGAATGTAGAAAATGTGGCAAGCTTGGTCACATAGCTAAAGTATGCCGGTCAGGAAAGAAGACCAGCAACAAAAAGTCACCGCAGGAAAAGTGCAGAAAGGTACATAAGGTGGCTGAGAAGAGTTCGGATGAACAGAATTCGGATTCAGACTCCAACAGCCAGGAACTGGGTAGTCTGAGAATTCATAATGTGAGTAAGGAAGCTGACCGACAAACTATCTGGGCCACACTGCAGATAGCAGGAGTCCAAGTGAAGATGGGATTGGACACCGGATCGGCATTGACGGTCATGAATAAGCAAGATTACAAAAGGTTATTCACACATATTCCCCTACGGGATACGGAGATAGTATTAAAGACATACACGGGGCAAAAAGTATACCCCATCGGAAAGATAAAAGTCAAGGTGGTACACAAGGGCAAAGAACACCGAGGAATGGACATATATGTACTACCTGAGGGAGGTCCACCACTTCTGGGACGGGAGTGGATCAGGAAAATAAATATGGACTGGCACTCCCTAAAAGCAATGACGGTAGATTCCGAAAAAAGAAAGGATGTCAAACCTGAACGATTGTCCAGAATATTGGATGAGGGCATATGCAGCAGTGACAGTGACAAAGCAGAGAGTGAGAACTCGGTGAAGACAATCAGCTCAGACTCTGGAACTGATGATGTTAAGACCAGCCCATGTGCAAAAGACAAGTCTAAAATGGACTTGCAGACTAATGATGCAAAAACGAAGGAGTGTATAAATGCTTCAGGAGAGAACAAAGTATCAGAACAGAATTCCACTGAACAACAACAACATAGTTTGACAGAGAATTCTGAGTCTGTCCAGTCTACAGACATGCACATTTCTGAGGAACACCGGGCTCGAACTCAACTCAATTTCAAACTACAACAGCAATTAGAACAAATGATTCGCCGTTTTGAGCAAGAGATGAATGCAAAGAAAAAGTTCTTTGACACAGAGTGGGAGAATCTGGAAAGACAGCAGAAGCAGCTGATTGAGAAAATGGAACAGGAACACACAAACCGGCTGCGCGATGAGGCCAAACGAATCAAAGCTGAGCAAGAAAGGGAATATGTCAAATTCATCGATCAGTTGAAAGCTAAGAAGAAAGAGCACCCTTTTGTGAGCAGTGTCAGCAGTAATAAGCCACTCAGGGAATTGGTGGCAGAAACAAAAACTGAAGATGCTGCAGAGATCAAATTTGTTGCTGAAAGCGCTACTTCCAGAGCTTTGCGTCGAATTAAAGAATTACCAGTTAAAATTGTGAAACCCTTAAGAGAGAAGATTGGCATGGAGAAACATCGTGTCATTTTCGAATGCAAGGTTTCCAGGCCAAATGCTGCTGTCAAGTGGTATTACAAAGACAAAGAGATTCATCCCAGTAATAAATATGAGATTGTGAGTGAAGATGTGTACAGGAAGCTCGTTATTAATAATGTCGCTTTTGAAGATGAAGGCAACTACATGTGCGATGCCATAGATGGCCAAAGCACAGCAAAGTTATATGTAGAAGAGAAATCAATTGCCATCATTAAACCCATATGTGATGTGGAAGTGACAGAGCCAAGTGACGCCATTCTTGAGTGTGAGCTTTCAGTTGCTGACATGAAGCCTCCAAAATGGATACTAAATGGTGAAATTCTTCATGCTTCTGAAGATGTGGACATTGAGCATTGTGACACTATTCATCGTCTCACTCTAAAAAAAACAATTTGTAAGATGACCGGCTTGCTGCAGTTTATTGCAGGGAAATCAAAATCTGAGGCGAGGCTGACTATTAAAGAGCCTCCGTCAAAGGTAGTCAAAGAACTACAGAACATTACAGTGGAAGAGAAGCATTCTGCTACTTTGAGCTGTGAGTTTACACCTACTCCCAAGATGGTTAGTTGGTACAAAGACCAGAGCTTAATCGAATCTTCTGACTGATACAAATTTAAACAAAATAAGAATGTGATAGAACTTACCATTACAAATCTCATACCCAAAGACTCTGGTGAATATAGCTGCAAATCAAGTAATGCACAGACCACAGCCACACTCACAGTTGAAGCTCCAAAAATAGAAATAATAAAACATTTGGAGGACGTAGATACTGAGGAGGACAGCAATCTAGTATATTCATGTGAGTTGTCCCAGGATGATGAAGATGATGACTCATCTGAACCATTATCACCCCTACCAGGTCACGCACGTGGTCCCTCCGAACTGAGCCAAATCAGTCTGGACGCAGAAAAACTTCCCAAGGTACTCGAGCCTTTAGAAGTCAACAATGCTGGTTCTGAATTACGAAAATTCAAGCTGTTAAGTCCAGTGAAGGACTATTAGATGAGTCACCCCAGCAACGAAAACCTACTACACCACCGAAAACTACTACACCACCGAGGCATTATCCGGACCGAGTCAGGAGGTGCAGGAGGCGCCGCCTCAGAGACTGAATCTGTGAACTGTTTTTACATGAAGTTGTGTATATATGTTATGATGTTATGTTTAATGGGGAATATATACAGTTAAGCTAAAAAGGGAGGATTGTAGTGTATGTAACCGTTCCACCTTTAAGAGAACCGTTCCACCTTTAAGAGAACTATTTTAAGAGTTGCACTACTTTATCTTGGCTGTTGTATACTGTAATACCGGTGGTGACCACACCGGTATATAAGTGCTGTGTAAGGATTTATTGGGCAGTTCCGCCCTGACCTTCAACTAGTAAAGACCTGTTAAAGTTACTCTTGTGGTCTGTGTAGTAATTCGCACTATAACACACAGACTTAACATAATGCAGGATGATGAACACGATAACTAACTGGGCAATATAAGCAGAACATTAAGCACTCAAATAATAAATTTAGATGTTCAATACAAGCATTTGAGAAATTCATTTCTGAGGTCATTTTGATTGTTGACCTTTATATAAAGATCAAATGTGTCTACATGCCTCTTGCCTACAGATTTGAGCCTTAAAATCTTCAGGTTCATGTATTAATCTGGGAAAATATTCATCTATCACAGTTGGGAACCAAGGGATATGTTGTAATTCAGGCTGCAAACCAGATAAAATAAGGTGATGCATGCAAATGGGATGATTTAGGAGAAGATTAAAATTGGATGACTAAATTGATTCAACATCCCTTGTGTAATGTTGACTTGAGGAGCTGGCTGATTCTTGTATCCTCTCTCTCCCAGCAGTTTACTCAACTGATGTCATAGATTGCAGGTCAAAAGCAGCTCCAGGGGGAATCCAATTACAGTTGTGACGTTGACAATTGAAACATGAGCTATTAATTTAACTATGAAACAGTAACATTGCCTGAACATTGCACACACATCTGAATAGGTAAAGCATATTGCCTGCCTGTGTTTTCTTTAAATAAATGAAGAATAACACGTAGAAATACTTGCTGCATTCCCTAAATGTTGTCCAGGTTTATTTATTCTTTGCAAATGACAGTTCCAGTTGAAGTTTGCAGTGCTGAACCACAAGCTGCGTTCCAAATTCACTCCACACAAGGGGCCGATTATGAGTGTACAGATTTTGAAAAGGTGTGGTGAGACTAGCACCCAGCCAAGATGTAAGGCACTGAACTCGGCTTGGTTTTTGGGTTTGGTTTCACAGGTTAGGTACGCTGCAAGTGTAAGTGGTGCCTGGGATTGACCACTTGCCCGTTAAAGGGTGGGAAGTGGTCCATCGCTGCAGGCCTTGCTGCTCTGCAGCAGCTTAAAGGGTCAATCTGCGGGGTTTTTTTCAGGCCGAAACCACTGTCAGGAACTTAGCTAACATGATGGATTGTTGCAGCCATTGGATAGTGTGGTGTATGTAACCTGTTCCACCTTAAGAGAACTTAAGACTGTTCCACCTTAAGAGATGTACTACTTTCTCTGGCTGCTGTATACGTAATACCGGTGGTGACCACCGGTATATAAGCACTGTGTAGTAATATTGTATTTAGTATAGTCCTGACCTCCAACCACTAAAGACCTGTTGAACTTTAATCTTGCAGTCTGTGTTAGTAATTACAACTAGAACACACAGACTTAACAGTGGCGACGAGTCCGATTCTTACCCTGCAGCAGTTTATATCCACGGCGGCTTCGTCCACAGAACGGACGTCGAAGAGAGGCTTCCACCCTCATCACCCTGCTGGAAGACACGTCGCGCGGCAGGCATCGAGAAACCAGAGTGCAGAAGACATCCTGAACTCGAAGCCTCCATCAGCGGCTGTCAGCTATCTTCTTTCTACCTCGGTGGTGGGTAAGCCGGGCAGCGACGTGACCAGAAAGTCGGCCGCGTTGGCTGTACAGACGGGGAGGGAAGACGGAGGAAAAAGGGCGGCGAGATCGATCGCGACCGGAGATAAGGGCCGGGCCGCATTCGGGCCGAAAGGCGCAGCACGGGGACATCGATCGTGGCTGGTGATAAGGGCCGGGCCGCATTCGGGCTAAAAAGGCGCAGCGTCTGGGGCAACTGAAGGCGCGAGAGCCGCGGTGAAGCGGAGACAGCGTCGGGGGACGGGTGAAGACCGCCAAGCGCGGGAAAACCGCCATTTTGTAGGCGGAGGACGAAGACAAGTGCAGGAAGCCGCCATCTTGGATAAAAATAAAAATAAATTAAATTGCAACGATGCCTAAACATGGGAACATTAATACCTTTGATAGCGACATCGAAGATTGGGCCATGTATGTAGAACGCGTACAAAATTATTGTAAAGCAAATAAAATCCCAGATGAAGAGAAAGCACTAACATTATTAAACTTAATGGGTGCGAAGACATACGGGCAATTGAAACACCTTTTATCACCAGATGAACCGGCGGATAAGACGTTCGAGGAGATTGTTACTGTCCTGAAAAATCATCTAAACCCCACGCCGCTGATGCTAGCGGAACGATTTAAATTTTACAGCAGAAGGCAGCTGAAGGATGAAAGCAATGCTGAATATTTAATGGAATTGCGTAAGCTAGCAAAGTACTGTCAGTTTGGAACGAGACTGACAGAGGCGCTACGAGATAAATTTGTGTGTGGTTTATTAAAAGAAGATACACAAAAGCGACTGCTCGAGGAGAATGAGCTGACGCTTGAGAAAGCGGTCACTATGGCAGCAGCACACGAAGCCGCAGCGAGAGGCACAGCAGTACTGCAGCTATGGTCACCGGAACTCAGTACAAATAAATTGGGTTTGAGTACTGTAAAATGTTATCGTTGTGGAAAGACAACGCACGATCAGAACCAGTGTTGGTTTAAAAACCAAGAATGCAGAACGTGTGGCAGGCTTGGCCACATAGCTAAAGTATGCCGGTCAGGAAAGAAGACCAGCAACAAAAAGTCACCGCAAGGAAAATACATAAAGGTACACAAGGTGACAAAGAACAGTTCGACCGAACAGAAGTCAGATTCAGATGCTAGCAGTAATGAACTGGATAGCTTAAGAGTACACAACGTTGGTAAGGATGCAGATCTCCAGACAATTTGGGTCACCCTTCAGATAGCAGGAGTCCAAGTAAAGATGGAATTGGACACTGGATCGGCATTGACAGTCATGAATAAGAAAGATTACAAAAGGTTATTCCAACATATTCCCCTACGGGATACGGAGATTATATTGAAAACATACACGGGGCAAAGAGTGTACCCCATCGGAAAGATAGAGGTAAAAGTGGTCCACAAGGGTGAAGAAAGCCAAGTAATGGACTTATATGTGCTACCTGAAGGAGGTCCACCACTACTGGGACGGGAGTGGATTAGGAAAATGAATATGGACTGGCACTCCTTGAAGGCACTAACGGTAGATTCCGGGGAAACAGATGTCAAACCTAAACGATTGTCCAAAATATTGGATGATGCTAAAGAGGTGTTCCAGCAGGCACTGGGAACACTGAGAGGAATTACGGCAAACATCAAGATTGATGAACATGCACAACCAAAATTTTTTAAAGCCAGACCGCTACCCTATGCAATACGACCTACTGTAGAAGCGGAACTGGAAGCGCTAGAACCTTCAGGTGTACTGTCTAAGGTAGATTGGAGTGAGTGGGCTACGCCCATTGTTCCCGTTATGAAACGTCCTTCGAGCAACAAGCCAGGAGAACCAGGGAAGGTTCTCATCTGTGGGGATTTCAAAATCACCGTTAATCCGGTGCTTCACACGGTGCAGTATCCGCTTCCGCGGATTGAGGATATTTTTGCTTCGTTGTCTGGCGGGAAACACTTCACCAAGATAGACCTGGCGCAGGCGTACTTGCAGATGGAGGTTGAAGAAGAGTCACGCCAATACCTCACGATCAACACGCATCGAGGTTTGTACCGGTACAATAGGCTGGTTTTTGGAGTGGCATCGCCTCCAGCAATTTGGCAGAGGGCCATGGAGCAGGTATTACAGGGAATTCCAGGCACACAATGTTACCTGGACGATATTCTGATTACAGGTGATGGTGATGAAGAACACCTCGCAAACTTGGAACTGGTGCTCAACAGACTGAAAGAGTATGGACTTAGAGTTAATCGGCAGAAATGTGAGTTCTTCCAGAAGCGGATCTCGTACTGTGGTCATGTCATTGACCAGGAGGGGCTTCATAAGTCTCCTGACAAGATAGAGGCAGTTGTAAAGGCTCCCGCTCCGGATAATGTCTCTCAGTTGAGGTCGTTTCTAGGATTGATTAACTATTACCATAAATTTCTACCAAATCTATCCACGGTACTGCACCCGCTAAATGCTCTTTTACAGAAGGGGGTACCATGGGAATGGAGCAAAAACTGTAAGAAGGCATTTCGCAAAAGCAAAGAATTGATCACCTCAGAGGAAGTGTTGGCTCACTTCAACCCGACATTGCCTATTCGGTTGGCTTGTGATGCTTCTCCATATGGTATTGGGGCAGTACTCTCACACAAGTTGCCAAATGGCACGGAAAGGCCAGTCGCGTTTGCATCCAGATCATTGACCTCCGCTGAGCGCAACTATGCGCAGATCGATAGGGAGGCTCTCAGCCTTGTATGGGGAGTGAAGAAGTTTAATCATTACCTGCAGGGCCAAAAATTCACACTTCTGACAGACCATCAGCCGTTGGTATCCATTTTTAACCCTAAGAAGGGTGTTTCAGTGATGACAGCACAGCGTCTCCAGAGATGGTCCCTTTTCCTAGGGGCACATCAATATCAAATAGAATTCAAATGTACGAAGCAGCATGGCAATGCTGATGGGCTGTCGCGCCTGCCACTACCTGAAGAAGAAGAAACGACGAAAGTTGACCCTGTTGAGTTATTTCATTCGACCATCATCGAGTGTTTACCAGTCACCAATGCAAGTATTGAAAGAGAAACCAGGAATGACCCGACACTGTCCAGAGTCTACGAGGTGACAGTGAAAGGATGGCCAACACGTGGTGATCCTCTGTTACTGGCATTCTCGGCAAGGCGAGACCAGCTGTCCGTCTGCCATGGTACTTTGATGTACGGGACAAGAGTGATTATTCCTCCCAAGCTAAGGGAAAGAGTTCTAAAAGAACTGCATGAAGGTCATCTGGGGGGAGTTAAGATGAAAAGCCTTGCTAGGGCTTATGTATGGTGGCCGGGTATTGACCAACAGATAGAGGAGTTGCCGAAAAGCTGCACTGGGTGCCAAAAAGTGCAAAATGCACCTCCGATCGCACCACTACACCCATGGGAATGGCCTTCAGCCCCATGGCAACGCGTACATATTGACTTTGCTGGTCCATTCATGGACTCCATGTTCCTAATTGCGGTGGACGCACATTCCAAATGGCCAGAAGTGATCAAGATGAATACCAATACTTCAGAAAAGACAATTGCGGTGTTAAGAACAATATTCGCAAGGAACGGATTGCCAGAACAGATCTGTTCGGACAACGGACCACAGTTCGTGTCGGAAGAATTCCAAAAATTCTTAAAGAAGAATGGGGTGAAACATTATACCTCTGCCCCATATCATCCGGCGACAAATGGGTTGGCCGAGAGATTTGTCCAGACATTCAAAAAGGCAATAAAGGCCATGAACGATGATCAGATTCCGCTACAGCACAAGGTGGACAATTTCCTAATGGCATATCGAAACGCCGCTCATGCAGTGACTAACCAAAGTCCTGCCATGATGTTTTATAACAGGAGGTTGCGGTCCAGGTTGGACTTGTTAAAACCAAATGTGCGGAGGGAAGTGGAAAACAAACAGTTCCGGCATATTAATAACAAGACCACTTGAAGTTTCGACGTAGGACAACCAGTGTTGGCAAGGGGCTATGGAAATGAAAAATGGCAGTCCGGAACAATTCGGGCCAAACAAGGACCTCTGATGTACACAGTAGATATTGGTAACAATGTGATAAGGTGTCATGCGGATCAACTGGTAGAATCAAGAGCAAGGGTCGAACCCATGGTTGCGACAGAGACAACTGTGGAAGACGTTAATGAACCTAAAGCATCTACCTCGGCAGGGAATGTACCTGATGATGATAACACCCAATGCATGGGAGACCAACTAGAGGAGTCACCTCAGCAACAGGAATCAGAGACCACTGAAAGGCGTTATCCAAACCGAATCAGAAGGCCTCCTGAGAGACTGAACCTTTGAACTGTTTATACCTGAAGTTATATATGTTATTATGTTATGTTAAATGGGGATATGACTGTTAAGCTAAAAAGGGAGGATTGTGGTGTATGTAACCCGTTCCACCTTAAGAGAACTTAAGCCTGTTCCACCTTAAGAGATGTACTACTTTCTCTGGCTGCTGTATACGTAATACCGGTGGTGACCACCGGTATATAAGCACTGTGTAGTAATATTGTATTTAGTATAGTCCTGACCTCTAACCAGTAAAGACCTGTTGAACTTTAATCTTGTAGTCTGTGTTAGTAATTACAACTAGAACACACAGACTTAACAGATAGTGTGTCCAGGAGCCTTCAGCATACGTTGGGTCGTGTGGAGGATTCCATTACTCATGTGTGGATGCACGGGATTGAAATTCTGCAGTCAACCATGTAGCACATGATCATTCTAGGCCCTTGTGAAGCAGAACCCCACCTGATAGAGCCTGCAATACCAGTAATGGGATCTCCCAGGAATGGTCCTCCTGTTGGCATACAGTTCCCAGACTCTACTGTCTTCTCCTCCTCTTCCTCCTTGGACAGGCTAGGGATTCAGGCAACTCAGTGTCTCCTTGAGTCTGTTCACCCACAGATCAGTACATCTTTAGAGATAGAGAGGCCAGTAAAAGGGGCAGGTGACCATATAAAAACAAAAAATAATGCAAATACTCAGCAGGTCAGGCAGCATCTGTGGAGAGAGAAGCAAAGTTAAAGTTTCAGGCTGATAACCTTTCATCAGAACTGTGTTCTGTTTCCATTGCCCAGATATTCTGATCGCAGGCCTCCCGCGGGCGGAGGACTGCGATCTGGAAAAATCTGCGCCCTTACCTGAGGGCTCCCGGGACGCGCACAATTCTAATGCTGGGCGTCTCCAAACTTCAAGTACACAGGGCCCACGTATCCCAGAGGTGCAGGTAGTTCGCAGCGTCCCTGGGATCACGTGGGCCATGAGGACCCAATCAGAGAAGGAAATCGCCCTTCATACATTTGACAGGAAGACCTATCAAATATATGCATGGCAATTGTCTTGTTTTGCACACTTTGTACAAAAATAATAAATTGCAGGACAGTGGAGTATTACAGTTTAAACTCTTTTAATGAAGCATCAGGTCTGTAAGCTTTCTCAATTATCCAGCACCGTGTGGACAAGATGGAGTTAGGACCCCCTGGGTCTTCTAAACAATAGCAGTCCTTACAGATGCCTGCAGGCCAATGACAACTCAGCATGTGATCACATGTGAATATAATAGGTATTCCTTACAGATGCCTGCGGGCCAATGATAAATCAATATGCAAATGTTACATCCCCTTTCTTTTAAAAGAAAAATGTTATGCATTACTTTTGAACCTTTCTTCTACATAATGTTCTCAGTAGCATTAACATATAAGTAAACTCAGCATTTAACTAGCACTGAAAACATGTCAACGTTTCAATAACGATGTACAGTTTTTTTTAGGGCAGCGATCCGCCTACACCCTTTGGCAGTTCACAAGTCAAGGATAACTCTAGGCTTGACCTCTCGTCGGAATGACGGTGTTGTTCCTTGGTGTTCAGGAGGTGCCTACGATTGCGGCGGTACACCTGTCCTTCTGGGGTGCAGATGTGATACAATCGCTCAGTGTCAGCTGGCTGGATGACGACTGCTGGCTTCCAGTAGTCATGCTCCTGGATTCTGACAGATTCTTCATTGTGCAGCGGTGGCAGCAGTCTAGCTGACCTGTCATAGTATCTCTTTTGGTGTTGCTGTCTCTGTACACGTTTTGCATGCACTTCCTTGCAGCTGATGACCTGCCAGGGCCTGTCTGGGATACGGTGAGGTATCATGGGCTCTTTGACATTTGATGGGCAGCGTTCTGGACAAATGGAGCATTTTCTGACAATGTCCTCAATGTGTTTGCACATTCCGGGCAAAAACATAATGTCACATGCTCTTTGTTTGCATTTCTCCATGCCCATATGTCTTGCATGAATTTTTGTCAACATCTCTTCTCTGAGACTGGTAGGAATGATGATTTTCTCCCCTTTGAAGATGATTTGGTTGATTTGTGACAGTTCATCTCTGTGGTTCCAGAATTCAGATATACTCTGAGGGCATTTCCTCCTTTCCTCAGGCCATCCTTCATGTATGACTTTGCTCAGCAGTGTGAGTTGTGCATCTTTCTCTGTTTCTGCTCGGATCTCCTTCAGTTTTGAGTCACTCACAGGTAAGCTGTTGTACACCATGTGCACCTGCACATCCATGCCTTCACTGAGGCTGCTGTCCTGGTAGCTAAGAGACTTTCTGGAGAGCTTGTCTGCGACAGGAATGTCTTTGCCTGGACGGTGAATGATTGTGAAGTCGTACTTCTGTAGCTGAAGGAACATTCTCTGTAACCTTGGTGGGGCTGCGGCTAGTGGTTTCCTCATGATTGACTCGAGGGGCTTGTGGTCGGATTCCACAATGACTTGTTGACCATAGACGTACTGGTGGAAATGCTTACATCCGAACAGGATTGCATATAGCTATTTCTCGATTTGAGCATAGTTGAGTTCACTGTCTGTGAGAGATCTGGAAGCGTAGCCGATGGGCTTTCCTTCTTGCAGTAATACTGCACCTAGTCCGTACTTTGATGCGTCCACTTGTAGTCTGAGCTCTTTGTTGGGGTTGAAGTAGGCAAAAACCGGTCCTGGTTCTCTGGTGATTAGGTCTTTCATTTTCTGAAATGCTGTGTGATGTTGTTTGTCCCACAAGAACTCATTGGATTGTTTGAGCAACTGACGCATGGGTGCGTTGATTTCAGGGAGGCTCGGGGCAAACTTGGCTAAGTAGTTAACCATGCCTAGTACTGTCTCTAGCTCTGCGCGGTTCTTCGGCGGCTCCATCTTCTTGATGGCGGAGATTTTCTCTGGATCCGGCTTAATGCTATCAGTTGAGAGGCGATGCCCGAAATAACTGACCTCGGTGGATCCGATTATGCTTTTCTCAGGGTTGAGCCACATACCTTTCTCCCGTGATCTTTGTAGCATCACACGAAGGTTCCTGTCATGTTCCTCTCTATTCCTGTCATAGATGAGGATGTCGTCTACGATTGCGACTACTCCATCGAGGCCTTCATAGATTTCGTCGATCTTCCGCTGGAATTCATCCTGAGCTGAGATAAGACCAAATGATAAATGCAGAAATTGGTAGCGTCCAAATGGTGTGTTGAATGTTGTTAGCTTAGATGACTCTTCCGTGAGCTTGATAGTCCAGTATCCTGATCGTGCGTCCATTACACTGAAGTAACGTGCTCCCACTAGCTTGGGTGTGATGTCATCTAGCATTGGTAGAGGATAGTGAGGGCGTTTGATAGCCTTGTTCAAATCTCTGGGGTCGAGACAGACTCTGAGCTTGCCTGTACGTGCTTTCTCAACCACTACTAACGCGTTGACCCACTCTGTCGGTTCTGTTTCCCGGATGATGATTTTTGTATTCTCCAAGCTCTGCAGCTCCTCCTTCAGGTGACTACGTAGAGCAAGGGGTATCCTTCTTGGTGGGCAAACCACAGGGGTTGCTGCTGGGTCAAGGTGAATAGTGCATTCACCTGCAAATAGTCCGATTCCTTTGAAAACGTCAGCAAAATCCTCCATGACTGTCTGCTTCTCAACTGGTGCTGTCAATGATAGCACCAGCTTCACGAGGTCCATGTCTAAACATGCCTTTACACCTAGCACTGGAGGTGCTTGAGTGTCAACAATGTAAAAATCCAACATCATGTCGCTTTCTTTGTACTTGCATTTCATCACGCATGTGCCTTTTACAATGAGCTGCTCCTCCCATAGCCGGTCAGTCTGCATGAGGTGGGCTGTAGCTCACACTCATCCTTCAAGCTGTGATACTCACTCAGAGGAATTACATTAACCTGAGATCCTGTGTCTAGTTTAAACTTAAGCTCTTTGCCCTGTTTTCCTATCTCAATATCGGCAAAGGCTTGCTCAGTCTCTGAAATCTGTTTTTTCTGTGACACAGAATCAATAAACAGTTCCTCTGCATTTGGCTCTCTATCTGGCATTTGGCTGTCACTCACTAAAACAGTCCTGCAAACTTTAGCAAAGTGGTTCCATTTACCACATTTAGTACATTGCCTTCCTTTGGCAGGGCAGTACTCCTTTTCTCCATGCCAGTTGTTTCCACAATATCCACAGTTTTTGAAGCATTTTATGTCTGTGTCGCCCATTTTTAGAACTCTCACTGTTCTTTCTGTTCTGAAACACGCTCTCTGGGCGGTGTTCTTTGTTGTGTATCTATTAACTGCGTGCACTGTCTGTTCACTCAAGCTGCTCGTGGTGCCGGTTATGGTTTTCAACTGTGCTTGGGCTATCTCGTGCGATCTAGCTATGTCTATAGCTTTGTCCAGCGTTAGCCCGGACCCAACATTCAAAAGTTTCTCTCTCACTTTAGCTGAATGTATTCCAAACACGATGCGGTCTCTGACCATCTCATCTTTATCTGAATATACACAGTCTTTTACCAGCAGTTTTAACTCAGTCACGAACTGTTCAAACGACTCACTAGCTCCTTGTACTTTCTCCTGAAACTTGTACCTAGCGAATATCGTATTTGTCTTGGGCATCACATATACTTCAAAATGGTCAAAATAACTTTTCAGTACCTTTGCTTCATCCGCGGTGAGAGACCATGTGTTAACAATGTCTCTCCCTTTTTCTTCGATCCACAGGAGTAGGTAGCTGCATCTTTCTTCTTCCCCTTTGCTTTTCAGTGGACCCGAAAACATCAACTCCACGTGTTGCTTGAACTTGCTCCATTCTCTAAGTAAGTTCAAAGATTCCCAATTCATTCGAGGTAAGGGAGCTCCAACGATGTCCATTTCAAATCCCTGTTCTGACACCATGTCTTGTTTTGCACACTTTGTACAAAAATAATAAATTGCAGGACAACGGAGTATTACAGTTTAAACTCTTTTAATGAAGCATCAGGTCTGTAAGCTTTCTCAATCATCCAGCACCGTGTGGACAAGATGGAGTTAGGACCCCCTGGGTCTTCTAAACAATAGCAGTCCTTACAGATGCCTGCAGGCCAATGACATCTCAGCATGTGATCACATGTGAATAAAATAGGTATTCCTTACAGATGCCTGCGGGCCAATGATAAATCAATATGCAAATGTTACAGCGATCACCCCCAAAACATAGTAAAACATTAAATAATTTTTTTTTTTAATCACACTTTTAAAATGACTTGAACTATTTTAAACAAAACTTTAAATTTTTGAAAAAAATAATTAATTTTTTTACGGGGCTAAAAATAAACTTACCTTTTTAAAAATATTTTTAAATGATAAATCTGTAGTAAAAAAAAATGTCTTTACTTTTTTCAACTCTTATCCTGGTAAAAGCAGGCCTTATGCCTGCTTTTACCAGGCGCAAGAATTATAAGGGTTTTCTGCGGGCGGAGGGTCTCCAAAAAGTGGAACTCTCTGCCCGCAGAGGCCCTTCTCCAGGGCAGCTGGAGGATCTGTCAAGACCATTCTTGACAGATTGGAAATGCCGGTTTTCAGCGCATGCGCTGTGCATGCCTGAAACTGGCAGTTCCAATGTCCCTACGGGTGGGTGCACAGCGCGTACCCACCCATAGGGATCAAAATATCCGGCCCCCTGTTTTTATTTCAGATTTCCAGCATCCACAATATTTTGCTTTTGTGCAGGTGTCTAGATGTCATGGTGTGAAGGGCTCAACCATTGTGGGAGGAGTCTGCAGCTGGCAACTGTTCCCCAGCAGGTGACAGCCCTCCTCTCCTGGCAGTCCCATGAGTGTAATCAATATTGCACAATGCTGCAGTTTGTAGCAAACCAAGATGATGCATTACATTATGGCTGGGCTTTATTAGAGGAAGCCCTCAGACCAGTTAAGTCATGGAATTGTTAGTTCAACATTGACTCTCCTAGAAACATGGATCTCATGAAATCTGCATTGAGCAGATTGTGCAGATGACACAAAGGTGTCACAAGCCAAGCCTGCAGTGGATAGCTTTGCACATGTCCTGATCAGAGGAATAATAGAGTGGTCTAAGATATAGGCATCATGGCAATTGTCAGGATAGTGAGTAGTAACTTGTGTGACCCTGTGCAGGTAGCCAGAGTAAATGGACATTTGTGGAGTGAAAGCCCCTGAGAGCTTGTTGGTAGGAGCACACAGGGTAATAAAAGTCTGTACTGCTGGGTTACAAGCTGCATTTCGTATTGACTGCACACAAGAATTCCATAGCTGATAGATTTTGAAGTGACCATTTAGCACAGCAGTACGTAAATCCTACATCTCTTGTACCAACTGTCGACAAGAGCACCCTGCTGATATCCTACCTCACTCATTGTAGCCTACAAATGCTTATAACAAAATGTGATCCTACATTACGATGACACGAAATGATGCTCAAATCAGTTGGGCTGTTGTTAAGTAGGGCAGTCAAACTCAGCATTTTTTTTTGCAATTGGACTTCCATTATTCACAACACCAACTCAAATTAATTATTTTGACAAAAAACCCTTGTGCTCCAGGCTCAATGGACCCCCCCCCCCCACTCGAGTAACTCTTTTATGTTAGTGCTGTAATGCTGAAAAGAAAATGTTGTTTTTGCAAAGCTGTATCAGCATGATGTTCAGGGCCCTCTGGTGCAGGCTTCTGGCCTAGTCCCAGGAGGCTTGAGCCATCCGACTTGCTTCACTTTCCTGTGAAACAACAATAATGCAACCTTCTGAATGTAGCAGACTGTCTAGGCAGCACCTTTTGTTGTGCTTTCAAAGAAACTTTTAAAATCTTGGGAAAAATTGCAGGTATAATGGAGGGACATTTCAATCATTCAACTGCGGAGTGTAGAAAAATTCATTGAACTGTGAAGTTTTAGGAAATTTGGCTTCACTGATTGGGACGGGGAGGTCCTGATTTCTCAAGTTTCAGTAACAAGCAATCAAAATTTTGCATAAAGTAGAGGGTGGTGCACAAACTTCCACCAGAGCCAAAATTCACAATAGTACATCTGCAAATGCGTCGAATTCAAGCCAACTGCTACGTGGACTTGCAAAGAAGTCTGGAAAAAGTTTTGTGATGTGCAAGGCAACACCAAAGTAAGGCAAGAATATTACCCTCCTTTAACATGGAAATTAAAGACTTGAGTGGAAAATGCACTTAATCATCAATTGCTAACAATATCAATGAGGAAAGAAAAGTACTCTCACAGGTGATCACCCTAATTGTTCAATGAGGATCTTGATTTGCACATGTGTCTTGTTCTCGGCAATCTCCGTTGGGGTATAGGGGTACTAGAATTGATGGTTGTACCACCAAGCCTGTATGTCTGAGGAGCCAGGCTCCTATCCAGCTATCCTTATCTTTGAATCAATCCATTCCTTGCTCCCACAATGCCCAAGTTTCTCTTCAACAATCTTTAGCAAGTTTTCAACAAACTATTTTTTTTAGTGCGGTGGGATTAGTTTATAAACACACATCTGTTAGGAAAGTGCAATTGCACGGGGCCCCGAGCCAGTCATGGACCCCAAGCAGATTCAGTGATACGTTTGTCTAGTAAAATGTAGGACCCCCAAACCGAACCATTGCATGGTGCCCCGCAAGGCAAATGTCGCTCCTATATCTTAGCATGGGATGAAGACTCAAACTGGCAGAGCAAGTCTGTTAACATTTTCGACTGCTATTGCTCAATTCTTTATTCATATCTACATTTTTAGTTCAACTTAAGACACTGCAGAAAAGTGGCCCTTCACGATTTTGACTGTGTCCTTTTTATTCAACAAAAATAAGTTGGTTGACGCATTAAAATCATGAGTGCGAAAGCCAATGATAATACAGGAGAGAGAAATAACAATAAACTAATATAAATGAATAGGGAAGAAGGAGATCAAGGAGAATGAGGATTAAACTGGAGAAAAATACAGCAGTCGACAAGACACTGATAACTGTCAACTACTGAGGCAGCAGTAGTGGGTTTCGGACGTGAATATCAGTGTAAAAAAAAGCTGTCCATGTCCGCTGTAAAGCCCTCAAGTAGCATAATGGGTCCTTTTAATTTTCTTAATTGTATGCCATACTGTAGTTGTAGGATGATGCATAGAAATCAACAGCTCTTAGGTCATTCCAATTCTCTTAAGAGGCTAACTGGTGGATAGGATTATCATTGCACTCGAGAATGACCTTTAACCTATTCAGTCAGTGGGACATCGCTATTTATTAATATAAATCTTAAATAATTTCCTGTTCAGGATCTTCTGAAATGCAGCGCAAAGCTACTTATGCAACATTACTCCAGCTGTGTGACTGAACACCGTATGATTTATCAATGTTTATGCCATCATCAAGATAGCACCATTGAGTGAACTATGTGTTAGGACTTTAGGACACAGTTTAGCCAATTAAACATTTATTAACTGATTTTGATGGCTGTGGTATGGGGAGTAAGACAATGTTCCTATGTTTTGCTATGCTGTTTATTGTTGAATTATATTAACATGTAGGAAACAAAATCCTGATAACAGGACTAACCCTGGTCGAGTGAAATTGTCAAATATTCAAATATCCCTCTCCAGTCTCTTCTTTTCCATCACGTTCCTGTAATTTTCCTCATTGACCATGAGCTTGTATTCTCATTGCTGCATTCCCGATGAGCGCCAGTTCTAATTATGTGCTCAATGATTGCCTCTTATTTTTCTTTATCTTGATGGAATGTGGAAATGTTCAAATTAAGACTGTACGTGAATAAATTTTAAAAGACAATGGCTGGAATTTTCCAGGGTGGTAGAGGGCACGTTCAGTGGCGGGCCGGGTGGGAAAGTTGTTGGCCCAGTAATTCGGGTCCCAATGCGTGAGTACGGACGGGGTACTCACGCGTGGGCCCATTGGAAGTGCCAGATTTCAGCATGCACAGCGCATGCGCGGAAAACCGGCATTTCCTCTCCTCTGAACCAAGGGGTTAAGAGGCGGTTCCCGTGCGACGTTTCAGGCAGCGCGGACGCGTTGAACTTCGGTTTTTTTGACAGGTTTGTCCGTGCGTGAAGGCCTTCACTTTTTACGAATGAAAAAAGCAGACGTAAGGACTTAGTTTTATAAGGTAAGTGGTCTAATAATTAAAGTTAGAAATTTTTTTCCACAGGTTTATTATTTTTTAAGAATTTACAGTAAGGTAAGTGTATTTTTGGACCCGATTTCTTGAAAAAAAATTTTTTGCAGAAATTTGAATAATTGTTTAAAATAGTTTTTTACAGTTATTAATAGTTCATTTAATTTGTGGGATTTTTTAAAACTTTTATTTGAAGTTTAAGTATTGTTTTGGGCACCCGGAGTTTTCATGAGTTTGACAGGTCTTATGTCTAACTAATGAATGGACTTTTGCAAACTCCCATTGGTTGCCCAGTGCTCACGTGATCCCAGCCGGCTCATCGCACTAAGTACGCCGCTGGATCACGCACGCACAGCGCGCCGGGAGCTGAACCGGGCCACAGACCGGAAATCCACACAGGCCCAGTCTTCAAATGTCAGTGCGATATGTAAGTGTCGGTCGGGGGCTTGCACCCGCGTGAAGCCCCTGACCCGAATTTCTGGGCCGTTATTTTCGGGAGCGGGTTGGGAACCCACTGTCATTTCGCCCCTACACGAATTTCCCCCAGGCGTGTCTGTCATCACGGAGCCAACCTGACCGGCAGCAGCGGGTGACCCAATTGAGATGATTATCAGGCAGTTTAAAGGCACTTAAGAGACCTTTCCCCCCAACATTTTAAATTTCCCTGCCACGGGATTCACACAGCTCGTGAACCATGTCTGTCAACCTAAGACAGGAGTTCCGTGGCCATTGCTCCAGCTGATTACTGGACAGCATTAAATGTACAGTGAAACCGCTCACCTGACAGCTGATCACTTTCCTCAGGCAGAAGCTGTTGCTCAGTCCATTTCCAGCACAGATTCTACAGGCTGCAAGTTTTTCCAGCAAAGTCTCCATCCAGTCTCACCTCATTGGAAGAACTCTCTTACCATTGACAGAATGTTTCTGTCCCCTGTACTTCACCTGCCAACTATTCCATCAACATGGGTGCCATTTATACTGTCTCACCTTGGTCCTCAGAATCGGACCACGATGAGCCCCAACACCAGCAGTACCAGGCACACCAACATCAACAACAACAACACCAACCTTCTCCGCAATCACCTGATGCTGCACAGGACAGAGGGCATCTGCACCAAAGCACATTGCTGCCCAGGAGGCCAGGGATGTCCTCATCATGTTAAGATTTACTTCACTTTACGCTGTACACCCATATGGCTGCCACATGATGTGCCAGGTGTCCACCACCCCACACCAACACCATAAAGCATTCCTACAATGCCCAAGCGATTTCTTTCACACTCATCACCACTGCGGGGACCGTTATGTCTCACCATTCACTGCAACTCAATAAGACACATCCAAAGGTGCACACAGACCTGTCCAAGAATGGAAAGTGTTGAAAATAAAGTTTTTAAGTTAGACACCACATTAACAGAAACTTTACATAAATATTGGATAAAACACCCAAGTTGCTACCCTTGTGTGTTGTTAGTTGGTATGATTGCACTGGGATGAGGGTGAGTGTGAGGGGTGGCTAGTGAGATGGAGATGTGATAATGTTGATAGAGAGAGTGGGATGGGTAGAGGTGCAAGGTAAGTTGGTGTGAGTAAGGATGTGCAGGAGTAGGGTAGGGAAGACAGAGTGATGGGGATGTGATGAGAGGCACAGCAGGATGAGGTTGAGTGTGGCTTTGTACTAATGTTTCCTGATATAATGAGATAATTGAAACGTTTGTGGCACTGCACCCAGGTCCTCCTGACCACATCCCTGCTTGTGATCTCCTCTGCAATCTGCAACGAGGCTGTCTTGGTCTCCTGGGGAGGTCTCTTCCACCCATCGAAAGGGGAGAGGACCTCCCTGCCTGCTCGGACTCCCTCCATAAGCATACAGAGGGAGTCATCAGGGAACCTGGATGCAGCTCTCTGCCACTGTGCAGTCATTGTCAGTGTTTGCAACACTCCAATGCTGTAATGCACTGACAGCATTATGTTAGATTAAACTTCAAATGTAATGTGGCCATGGTCCCTTTAAAGATCCCAGCTGAAAATGCGTCATGAATGACGTCACCAGACTCGCTCCATCTCATTGGGCCGTGTAACGCGCTGGGCGGGCTTAATAGGCCCCATTAAGGTAAGTTCATTTTCAACAGTGGGATAGAGCCAGCAGCAGGGTCGTGACCCGCCATGGACGCCGCCTGCATCAGACCCATCGAGATAGGCAAAACTCTGGCCAATGCGACAGTCGATAGAACCTGTGTTATTCATTCTTTAGTATCGGCTCAGTGGTAGCATTCGCATTTCTGAGTCAGAGGTTATGGGTTATATGTCCCACTCCAGAGCCTTGAGTATGTAATCGAGGCTGAGAGGGAGTGCTGCACTGTCGGAGGTGCCATCTTTTGGATGAGGTGTTAAACCGAGGCCCTGTCTGCTCTCTCAGGTGGACATAAAAGATTCCATGACACTATTTCGAAAAAGAGCAGGGGTGTTATCCTGGGTGTCCTGGCCAATATTTATCCCTCAACCAACATCCCTAAAAGAGATTTTCTGGTCATTATGTCATTCCTGTTCGTAAGGCCTTGCTGTACGCAAAGGGGCTGCCGTGCTTCCGACATTACAACAGTGACTACACTTCCATTGGCTGCAAAGGGCTTTGGGATCTCCAAAGGTCATGAAAGGTGCTATATAAATGCAAGTTTCTTTTTTCTTTCTTATTTTCTTATTCGCTTTCTCTTTCCTTCGTTCTTTTTCTTTTTCTTTTCTTTCAAGGCGGGCAGGTGCCTTGTATTTGGAGACTTGGAAAAGCGTCAGCCATTTTGTCAGCAGTGGCTGACCGAGTCAATTAGAAGCATCTCAGTGGACTTGGTGCCATCATTGTATGTGGTTTCAGCAGCAGCATCCTGGAGACCATTCGCCTCCTTATTCTCAGCATCCAATTACTCACAATGTGATTGCTCATTTCTATATTAGGATCCCACTTGAAAAATATCAAAGGTGCCCACTTCAGAAAATTAATTGAAATGCCTATTTGGCCCTTTGTTTTAAAGTATTCATTGATTTAATTGTGCGAATTTGAGTGAAACAGTAACAGTGTCAGTTGTGGCTCTGTTGCAAGCAGAAGGTTGTGGGTTCAAGTCCCTCTCCAGGAAATTGAGCGCAAAAATCTAGGCCAACACTCCAGTGCTAGTACTGACAGAATGCTGTAAAGCACTTTGGGATGTCTGGTGGTCGTGAAAGGTGCTATATAAATGCAAGTCTTTCTTTCTTTAAATAAAACTCTATGGCTGGAATTTTCACAGGTAAGAACGGGTGGGTTGGATACGTGGGGGGGAAGTGAAAGTTGTAAAAATGTGAATCCCGACCCCAACCCGCCCACTTTCACTTTTCACTCAGGCGGGACGGGTTGGCAATTTAAATATTATAATAAGGCCTGAAGCCTCTACTTTAACCGGGGCTTGGGATCCCAGTAGCTGCAGCGAGGAGACTTCAGCCTCGGGGAGCAATCCTTGTAGTCCGGGAGAAGCAGGAGTGCTTCCTCCTGGCTCCCCCCCAATCTCCCTCACCAGCAACCCGTACTGCCAGGGGTTGGGGTTCAGACCACCCCCCCCCGGGCCTGGAACACCCCCAATCCCCCCACCCAAGGATTGCGACTCAGCCCCGGGGTTGGGGATCGGACGCCTCCCCGGGATTGGACCCCCATTTGGGGGGTCGGAACCCCCTCCCCCAACGGCTTACAAACCCCGACCTGCCCCCCAAGCATCCTGGGCCCAACACCTACCTGGTCCTGTGGCCTCCTCATCCGCGTTCTCCACACGACTGGAAGCCAGCCTGGCAATCAGGCTGACTTCCATGCGGGGAACCCACCCCTTCCGTCGCACGCACTCTGTGCAGTTAAAACACCACAGCGTGCCGGGAAACCTGGTGAGACCCGGAGAAATCCGGAGAAATCCAGCCTTGTGTGTGAGTTTTCTGTCACAGATTCTCAACACTTCAATTTACAACAAATGAAGACATTTGTTGCTTCCCCTCATAAAATTCTAAAAAATTGAGGGAATGTTTTTCCTGTAGCTCTAATTAAGCACCTGCCAACAAAATCACATTCTCAGGAAGCGTGCATTTCCAGTTTCATTAGCAGCTTGTTAATTAGAGAGAAAACGGCTGTTATCCCACTTTATTTAAAAGAGCAATTATGATCCCCTCCCTTTGTTCTAGCATTGTTCTCAATCTTAATGGATCAACAACAACTTATATTTATATAGCGCCTTTAACGTAGTAAAACGTCCCAAGGCGCTTCACAGGAGTATGAAAAGACAAAATATTTGACACCGAGCCACACAAGGAGAAATTAGAGCAGGTGACCAAAAGCTTGGTCAAAGAGGTAGGTTTTAAGGAGTGTCTTAAAGAGAGGTAGAGAGGCGAAGAGGTTTAGGCAGGGAATTCCAGAGCTTAGGGCCGAGGCAACAGAAGGCCCGGCCACCGATGGTTGAGCGATTATAATCAGGGATGCTCAAGAGGGCAGAATTAGAGGAAGTTCAAAGGCTGTGGATTGAGTGAACCCACTAGTGTTTGGCATAAAAACCTCTAAAGTAAAAAGGTGTTAACCAGACAGTTGTTGAAAATGAGCAAATTGTCTGCCAGGGTGAAAGATATAACATAACATCGCAATGTAATGTACAGAAAAAGCAATACATTTTTCAGCCGTCACATTTATATTGTTATATTGTTGGGAGGCTTCCAAGTTATTTTAATATAATTCATGAAACTGTGAGAAAGAAAAGGAAACAGGTTGATGATTTCAGTTGTGTTGCAAGAAACAAACAGATTGTTTATCGTAGCTCTATAGCTCCAGAGTAAAAAATCTCCATCACATTCTGAAATTGTGATCCTTTATACAACATTTTAAGTTTTTCAAAGGAAAGTTGACCAAAAGGCAAGTAACAGCAGAAAGGATTAATCTTATCTTCATTACATTTTATTGAATTTTAAGTGAAAAATTGATAACAGAGATAGAGGAGGAATAGTAAATTTTACACGGCAAGCGCAAAGGCCTGGAGTTTCCGCTCGGTTGCGAGTTTTTTTCCCGCGCAATTCGCCCGAAAACAGCCAAAGAAGCGCAAAAGATCACGGAATTTCAAACGCAAATTATGTCCCATGCAAATCTAGTTTCTGTGATCTTTTGCGCTAGTTTATAAAAATATTGCGCTAGAAGCTGGTCCCGCCAACAAAACTGGCCACGGCCCCAGGGTGAAATAATCAGCATGGCGAGTTTCCACTAATTGTGTCCGTTGGCAGGGCTTTCAAGGAGGCTCTAAAAATTAAGCTTTTTTGGAGTCCAAGGACACTAATAGGCGCCTTATAAAAGCTTTTGCACGTAATTTTTTTTTAAAGTTTACAGAGAAACTGACTACTGTACACCAATGTAACTACTAAATGGTTCCGTTTAGTTTTTTAAAGTCATTTTCAGTTATTTAAAATTGGGTTACTCACAGGTGGTGGACACACTCTGACTAACCCATTTTCAGCTGTACTAATCAAACAGCACCAAGTTACCACTCTTAACCCGCCTCCGAACCATCTTCCTGGGAGGCGGGTCACTGACTCGCGCAGGGACCCATCTCCTAGCGGCGGGAAGGGGATTAGAGCCAATTAACTGCCTGTTAATGGGTAGTTAACAGGCAGTTAAGAGGCTTTTCACCATTTTACGCCTGCTGATGCGAGCTTCCCGATGTTGGGAAACCCCGCCAGGGTCATCGAGGCGAGCAGTGGGTCTGCGGGGGTGAGAGTGGTCAAAATGTCAGCTGTAGAGGTGAGTGATGGGTTTAAGTGTGGACAGGTAAGTATGAGAGGTGAGTGTAAAGTGTTGGAAAAAGTTTCCTTACCTTTGCTTCTTTCTGCAGGCTTCAACCTTTGAGGATCCGGAGGTGCCTCATCTCAATGGCAGAGATGACAGAATTGCTGCTACATTCTCAGATGCAGCAGCCATCTGCTTTCTGCTGAGGAGAGAGGTCTTGGTGAGCCTGTGAGCAAGGGCTCACCTGAGAACAGAGATTGTCAGTGTTTGACAGCTTCTCAAAGCTGTCAAACGCTGACAATTCATCTGTCAAAAATTTTTCGACAGATGAAGCATCATACACTGACGTCCTCTGTCACCAGCTTTCCTTTTATTGGCCGGCAACCAGAAGTCCTGCCTCCAGCATGTCTCCATTGAGAAAATCCAGCCCTCAATGTCTGTTTCATTCGTAAACTTATAAGGGCTTGAAAAGAAACAGAATTTACACACAATCTCAAAATTACAAGGCCAACACACAATTTAGGAAAATAGATCATGACCTCTCTAACCAGCATGCATTTAACCTTAACCAGAAAATAGTATCTTTACCAAAATTCATACCTGACTCTATTGTCTATGACACAATTAATGTGCTCAACATCCTTCTTACAGTCCCTTCAATAGCTCAGAATAGGGAGACCCATGTATGATTTTGATTACACTGTTTAAGACTGTGCTGTAGCATTTTCTATAGTCATATAAATAGTAAACGGGCAGTAAGTGGAGGGGTGGGGCTGATTAGGGACCAAAAAGGAGACCTACGCATAGAGACAGAGGGCATTACTGAGGTACTAAATGAATACTTTGCATCTGTCTTTACAAGGAAGAAGATGCTGCCAAAGTCATGGTGAAATAGGAACTGGTGGAGATACTGGAAGGGATAAAAATTGATAAAGAGGAAGTACTAGAAAGGCGGGCTATACTCAAAGTATATAGGTCACCAGGACCAAAAGGGTTGATGACGGTAATGCAGTTGATGTGGTGTACATGGACGTCCAAAAGGCGTTTGATAAAGTGCAACATAATAGGCTTGCCAGCAAAGTTGAAGCCCATGGAATAAAAGGGACAGTGGCAGCATGGATATGAAATTGGCTAAGTGACAGGAAACAGAGTAGTGGTGAACAGTTGTTTTTCAGACTGGAGGAAGGTACACAGTGGTGTTCCCCAGGCGTCGGTATTGGACCACTGCTTTTCTTGATATATATTAATGACTTGGACGTGGGTGTCCTGGGCACAATTTCAAAAACTGCAGATGACACAAAACTTGGAAGTATAGTGAACAGTGAGGAGGATAGTGATAGACTTCCAGAGTACATTGACAGTCTGGTGGAATGTGCAGACACGTGACAGATGAAATTTAATGCAGGAAAGTGCAAAGTGATATATTTTGGTTGGAAGAATGAGAAGAAGCAATATAAACTAAAGGGTATAATCCTAAAGTGTGTGCATGAACAGAAAGACCATAAGTGCACAAATTGTTGGCTTTCGATAAGGTCCCGCATAAGAGATTAGCGTGTAAAGTTAAGGCACATGGGATTGGGGGCAAGGTATTGACTTGGATAGAGAACTGGTTGGCAGACAGAAAGCAATGAGTTGGAATAAACGGGTCTTTTTCCGAGTGGCAGGCAGTGACTAGTGGGGTACCGCAGGGATCGGTCCTTGTACCCCAGCTATTTACAATATATATTAATGATCTAGATAAGGGAACTAGATGCAATATCTCCAAATTTGCAGACATCACAAAGTTGGGTGGGCGTGTGTGCTGTGAGGAGGATGCCGAGAAACTCCAGGTTGGGTGATTGGGCAAAAGCATGGCAGATGCAATATAACGTGGATAAATGCGAGGTTATCCACTTTGGTGGTAAAAACAGGAAGGCAGATTATTATCTGAATGGCAATAGATTGGGAGAATGGGAAGTGCAACGAGACCTGGATGTCCTTGTGCACCAGTCGCTGAAGGTAAGCATGCAGGTGCAGCAGGCGGCTAAGGGAAATGGTATGTTGGCCTTCGTAGTGAGAGGGTTTTACAGGAACAAGGATGTCTTGCTGCAGTTATACAGGGCCTTGGTGAGACCACATCTTGAGTATTGTGTGCAGTTTTGGTCACCTTATCTGAGGAAGGATGTTCTTGCCATGGAAGGAGTTCAGCGAAGATTCACCAGGCTGATACCTGGGATGGCAGGAATGACGTATGAGGAGAGATTGGGTCGATTGGGCTTGTACTCGCTGGAGTTTAGAAGAATGATAGGGGATCTCATTGAAACTTATAAAATTCTGACAGGACTGGACAGACTAGATGCAGGAAGGATGTTCCTGATGGTCGGGGAGTCCAGAACCAGGGGTCACAGTCTAAAGATAAGGGGTAGGCCATTTAGGACAGAAATGAGGAGGAATTTCTTCACCCAGAGAGTGGTGAACCTGTGGAATTCTCTACCACAGAAGGCAGTAGAGGCCAATACATTAAATATATTCAAGAAGGAGTTGGATATATTTCTTAAGGCTAAAGGGATCAAGGGGTATGGGGAGAAAGCAGGGACCGGGTACTGAATTTGGATGATCAGCCATGATCGCATTGAATGGCGGAGCAGGCCCGAGGGGCCGAATGGCCTACTCCTGCTCCTATCTTCTATGTTTCTATGTTTCTATTGTTGAAGGTGGCAGGGCAGGTTGAGAAAATGGTTAAAAAAGCATACGGGATCCCGGGCTTTATAAATAGAGGCATAGAGTTCAAAAGCAAGCAAGTTATGATGAATCTTTATAAATAAAACACTGGTCCGGCCTCAACTGGTGTATTGTGTTCAATTCTGGGCATCACACTTTAGGAAGGATGTGAAGGCCTTAGAGAGGGTGCAGAAAAGATTTACAAGAATGGTTCCAGGGATGAGGGACTTCAGTTACGTGGATAGACTGGAGAAGCTGGGGTTGTTCTCCTTAGAGCAGAGAAGGTTGAGAAGAGATTTGATAGAGGTGTTCAAAACCATGAGGGATCTAGACAAAGTAGATCGAGAGAAACTGTTTCCATTGGCGGAAGGGTCGAGAACCAGAGGACACAGATTTAAGGTAATTGACAGGAGAACCAAAGGCGACAAGAGGAAAAGCTTTTTTACGCAGCGAGTGGTTAGGATCGGGAATACACTGCCTGAGAGGGTGGTGGAGGCAGATTCAATCGTGGCTTTCAAAAGAGAATTGGATAAGTACCTGAAGGAAAAGATTTGCAGGGCTACAGGGAAAGGGCGGGGGAGATCTGGCTGATAGCCGACACGGACTTGATGGGCCAAATGGCCTCCTTCTGTGCTGTAACCGTTCTGTGATTCTATTCTATGGCCAGTAAAAGTGCTCATGAAGCTATCCGATCGTTGTAAAAACCCACCTGGTTTATTAATGTCCTTTAGAGAAGGAAAACTGCTGTCCTTACAAAGTCTGGCCTATATGTGACTCCAGTCCCACAACGTGGTTGACGCCTAACTACTCTCTGAAGTGGCCTAGCAAGCGACTTGTTGTATTAAACCGCTACAAAGGAGAAGACCCACCACCACCTTGTCAGGGCAACTAAGGATAGGTAATAGATGCCGTCCTTGCTAGTGACACCCGCATCCTGATTTTCCCATTATTCATAACAGGGCAGCTCGTGGCTTAAGAAAGTAATTACAGACTTGACCAAACATACCCTTATTGAGAGTGTAATTTTCTCTTTAAATATGCTACAGTCATGAATTGCCTAGTATTCATTCCAGCTCCAATGAGCTGAGAACTGCATATTTTTACAAATGCTATTTTATTTATGTTCAACTGATCTTGTTTCAGCAACAGAAAATTGGACGGGCATAAAGCTCGAGGAGTTATTGGTGCAATTTTGTCCTTGATATGATTCTGTGCTGCTGCTTCGACCCTGCTCTCTCTTTTGGACTGGTGCTGTATTTCACTTCACGCTATCATTACTGAAGCTGAGCTTGCAATGAATAAGTGCAATTAAAATGCCACAGTATCTTGGTGCTATTGAAAATGTAATTTCTTAAAGTGAAAGAATTAAGCAGAACAGTGATAGTTTAAAAATGATTTTGAGGTCACATTTACCTTTCTGTTCTCGTCACCTTTTGAAATAATCTTGCCCAGGCGTAGACACTGACAACAGAAAATGCTGGAAAAACTCAGCAGGCCAGGCAACATCCGTGGAGAGAAATTAGATTCAACGTTTTGGGTCAAAACCCTTTATCAAGACTAAAGAGGCACAGGGAATGAAATAGGTTAAGAGGCCAGGCTGGGAGAGAACAAAAGAGAAGTGAAGAGACATTAAGAGGTATTCAAAACGAGACGAGATGGTGATAGGGCTAGTGGAGACAAACGACAGCTCTAGATTCTCTCCACGGATGTTGCCTGGCCTGCTGAGTTTTTCCAGCATTTTCTGTTGTTATTTCGGATTTCCAGCATCTGCAGTATTTTGCTATCGTAGACACTGACAAATTCATTCTGAAATTCAAAAATATACACAAGTAGGGCTTATATCTGAGTTAATGCAGATGTGTTACTTTCCGGTATGCCTTATATTTTCTTCGGTCTTGTTGAGTTTCCAGCCATATGATTCATTCTATCTTCACCGAGACGCTGACCAGACTATCTATTCCCAAGCCCATGCTAATAATGTTTTGAAACATCTAATTAGTGGCATACAAGAGCTGTCTGAGACGACTTTTGTTTGGCATATCTGTTAAATGGCTGCCTTGCATGGGGATAGAACTTAAGGGTAGAGCTTTATCTTAGTGTGCCAGCAACGAACCCTCAGGGCTGCGACAAGTTAAATTTTCTTGGTTGAATTTGGTTACGCCAAAACTAGCACCTTTAATTTTCTGAATTGAAAAGCTGGCGATGATGTTGTTGAACCTTAGCCTTAGTTGCTCAATAAGTTGTTTTTAACCTACTTAACATGGGTTTAACTTAAATTAATTTAATGGAATATGCTTGTGGCTTGTGCATTGCTCTAAGAGGTGGTGGAAATTAAGTTTTAGTGGGAAGAATGTTTTTGTGTAAGGGTCTGTGGTACATTTTTAAAAGTCAGTGGGGAGAGTTTCCTTTGAGTTACAGAAGATCTGGTTGATGTCTGAAGTAATATGAAAGGTAAATTGTATCTTTCAGTTACTTTCTTGTGTTGAAATTAAATATCGATGTTTTTTTCTCATCTTGACAACCAATAAACTGGCTGCAGCAATATGTAATTTCAGCGCCCATTCCATTTAACTTTCAGATCTAAGTCTGCTTTATCTCCAGCTCTTCTTCTTCTATTTCACTCTTCACAGGCTTATTTTTGTACTGCGGTCAGCCTGGGAGTATCATTGCATAGGATAAGATCCCATTTAAATGAAAAACTGTATTTAAAAGAAAAATCTGCTTTTTGAATCTGGCTCCTGGTTTTGCACTTCGTTTCCCTCATAGTTTTGCCTGATTTCAACCTGTTTCATGCAGCCAACTCTCCTATTGATTATATGTAAAAGAAGAAAATGAACCACTATTTTTCCCTTATGACATTCAAAAGGTTAAACTGCTGAAGTACTTACTGCTTGTAAAATACGTGAGATATACATTGGAAACAGCTTTCATTTCAGTTATTGACCAATTGCCAGGCACAACTCTGAGGGCAGATAGCAAGCTACTTCCAGATTGGTCAGCAGCTTTTATACATGACTTAAAATAGTTTGATGTCAGCACCTAATCTAAATCAATGGACATGATTTGGATGGTGATACTAAATTCTGCCGTAAGGTAAAAAAGTAATGTTTTATTGTTTGCAGCTGTAGAAATAGTTAATTGTTAACATCTCCCTTATACACCATCAGTGTGATGGAAGTTAAGTTTAATAGTACTGAGTGGCAATGCTTATTGTTGGGATTCAATAAATGAAAGGCTTGCATTTATATAGCGCCTTTCATGACCTCAGGACCTTCCAAAGCGCTTGACAGCCAATGAAGTACTTTTGGAGTGTAGTTACTGTTGTAATGTAGGAAACGCAGCAGCCAATTTGCACATGGAAAGGTGATAATGCCACTGCTGACACTGAATTAAATATTTTAGATTTGTTTTGAACTCAGAAAGGATATGATGCAACCTTTTTCTCTAGCATCCTAAATCCCATAGGAAGGCAAATGGAATTCTGGCCTCCATTGCAAGAGGATTTGAGTACAGGAGCAAGGATGTCTTACTACAGTTAAACAGGGCCTTGGTGAGACCACACCTGGAGTACTGTGTGCAGTTTTGGCCTCCTTACCTAAGAAAGGATATACTTGCCATAGAGGGAGTGCAGCGAAGGTTCACCAGACTGATTCCTGGGATGGCAGGACTATCGTATGAGGTGAGATTGGGTCGACTAGGCCTGTATTCACTAGAGTTTAGAAGAATGAGAGAGGATCTCGTTGAAACGTATAAAATTCTGACAGGACTAGACAGACTGGATGCAGGGAGGATGTTTTCCCTGGCTGGGGGTTCTAGAACAAGGGGTCACAGTCTCAGGATATGAGGTAGGACATTTAGGACTGAGATGAGGAGAAATTTCTTCACTCAGAGGGTGGTGAACCTGTGGAATTCTCTACCACAGAAGGCTGTGGAGGCCAAGTCACTGAATATATTTAAGAAGGAGATAGATAGATTTCTAGACACAAAAGGCATCAAGGGGTATGGGGAGAGAGCGGGAATATGGTGTTGAGATAGAGGATCAGCCATGATCATATTGAATGGCGGAGCAGGCTCGAAGTGACTCATGGCCTACTCCAGCTCCTATTTTTCTATGTTTCTAAAAGAAGTTGGATCATCAAAACTGTCCTGATAAGTTATTGGGGGAACTCTCAAACTGGCCTGCACCATTATTGCACTGTGACGAAATGACAAAAATTTTAAATCATCAGAGTTAATAATGGTTGAATTTCTCCCCTGTTTAAACAAACCCGCACTGAAGTAATAACAGAATAACCCTTTTCATAAATTTTGAAGACCAGTTTTTCTCCCATGACATTGTTCTGGGTAGTCTGGGGTCGTGAACAATATTTTTACATTTTGCCGCTAGTTTTCCTGTACCTTCGAGGCTGTTCTAACTAGGCAAGTCCAGGAAGTTATCGCTGGTTGGAAATGGCTGAGGTCATTCTTTTGGCAATTGTAATACCTTGTAAATTTCAGGCTCCCATTCAATGTTTGACCTTTTTAAAGATGGTTTTGCACTGAGAGAATCATACTGATGGATGCTTCGAAATTGTCTGCACAGCATTCATTCAGACTGCAGTATGTTGCGAATTACAGTCACAAGTTTTGCTATTACCCCTGTCCAGCTGTCTGCGTGATAGATCTGGGATTGAATTATCCCTAATCACAAACTTTTCAGAGAGGTACCAGTCTCTGAGTAAAAATGTTCAGATACTCAAAAGATACAAACAACAATTTTGTAAATAAGTTTAATTATGCTGCTGTTTTGCATCGGTAACCAAATGTAATTATGTCAACAAAAGATACCTTCTAGTTTTTAAAAAAATAATGATGCTAAACCAAATTCTGCACAGCAGTGTCAGGAGATGATTCACATAACTATTTCAGAGGTAGCTTCCCTGACCATTTACAGGTTGTAATCATTCTGTACAATGTTGACAAATGGGTGTTGGCAGTAAATACCTTTTTGTGTTGAGAGTACAACAGTGTACTGGTTATGGTATTGGAGTAGCAAGCAAGAGGTCATAAGTTCAAATGGCAAGTTGTGAAACTGAAGACAACAAATCTGGTGTCTTGTGAAAAGACGCTGGATAAATTGATTGTGAAAGAGATGCTGGATAAATTGATTGTGAAAAGACGCTGGATAAATTGATTGTGAAAAGACGCTGGATAAATTGATTGTGAAAGCTGCTGGATTGTTGCGAAACCCCAATTGGTTCACGAATGTCCTTCGGGGAAGAGAAAGTATCGCCTCTACCTGGCCTGGCTGACATATGACTTCAATTGCACCCTAGATGATTGACTTTTAATGTTTCTGAAGTAGTGTAACAAGCCAGTTGATTGTTATATATTTTTAAAGGTCCACCTTTGGACAATGGGCAATAAATATGGCCATATCCCAAGAAAAACTGAAAATGAGAAGATATTCCACTTTCCTAGAAATCCAAAACCATCTATTTAAAAAAAAACATTTAGGCCCCGATTTTCTGGCAGCCGTCGGGCAGCTTTTCGTGCGGCCGGGGGCCAAGAATCAGCGAAAAAGCTGGTCGGGAACACCCCCCCCCCGCCTGATCCCCCACCCCGTCCGACTTTCGGACCGTCGTTTCCCCGCGACCCGCTTCAATCCCGGCTGCCACTGGTGGGACTGCTCGTCAGAGCACTAATCAGCAATTATCAGCTTGTTGAGGCAGATTTTCCAGGGCCGTTGCGACTTTGGGGCTTTCCCCACATGAAACCCGCCTGTGGGGAACGCCGCTGCTGAGACCTGGCGTGAAGCTTGCCTGCTTGCTTGCTGTCAGCTACAGGTAAGGAGAAGCTGCGATTTAAAGGGCCAGCACTTGTATGTTGAAGGACCTTGTTGTTGCAGGGTCGGGGCTACTTCTTCAAGGCTTAGGCACAGCTGTGGAAGGTTGGCGCCTCACACACTTCTCCAATGTGATCTCCTGGGAAGCCCCTCTCACCACCCTCACTCAGCGCTTCCTCAGCGGAGGCATCTACGAGAAGCATGGGACACATTTTTTTCCTTCTCTTCTTGCCATTAGAGGATCTCCAGCAGCAGAGGCGGCAGCAGCAGAACCCGAAACAGCAGGATCAGCAACAGGAGCACCAGGCTGCTGCTCACTCACCTGAAGCTGCACAGGCCAGAAGGGGCCAGAGCTTGGAAGTGGCTTGAGAGCACCTTGCTGCGCTTTAAGGGGCTATGGGGACCCGTTTCTGCACTGGCAGTCCTACTCAGAAGGACTTCCATGAGGATCTGGTTTCTCTGTTCAACAGATGGCCAACGCTCCCCAAGAGATGTCGTTCTCTTATGTGCACTCACCATGTTTTCCATACCCTGGCGAGTTATCTCCTCCATGGAGGTTGCCAACCTTTCCATGGTGATGCGTTCACGCGCCAATGACTCCACAAAGGCTCTGCTCATGGTCGCTATGGACTCCTCCATTGGCTCCACACTCGCAGCGACCCTGGAGACAAAACCTGCCAGAGACTCCTGCATCTGTGCATGGAGGTCCATCACCTCTTCTCTTGCGGATGGACCCAGAGGCAGAGGGTCGACATACAGCGCAGCTGAGCTGAGCTGGCAGAGTCCTGCGCCCTCCGACGAGGACTCTCCACTGCTGTCCCTGTTTCTAGAATCTGCTGAGGCTCACTTGTGAGCTGTAAAACACCAGGTGACAACACTACTCTATGCCCCGAAAGTCCCCCCGAGGTGTGAGTGTCTGCGCTGGTGCTGGGAGCGCTTACTTCTGCTGACGCTGTGCTCTCAGAGGTTGGAGCTTCCTCTGAGGAGTCTGGCTGCACAGCCTCTTCCTCCTCCACAGTGAGGACGGGGGCTCTGGATGGTACTGTGGGGGAGTAAAGGAAGGAGTTAGAGATGTAATGCTAAGGTTCTTCTGGTGACTCCCAGCAAGTTGGCATCTGCTGACACCTGCATCCATGCAGCATTGGTCTCAGTGGGAGGCCTCTTCCTGCCTGACCTTGGGAAGAGGACCTCCCTGTGGGCCCTAACCCCATCCAATAATGCCTGCAGTGAATCCTCGTCAAATTTGAAGGCAGCTCGGGGTCTGGCACTGGCCACAGCTGCTGCAGGATCCTCTGCCATCTGGTATGGTTCATTTGGAAGCCTTCAGAGGATGCAGTGCTTGCTATCGACCTTGAAAGCACCACGAATGATGACATCATACTGTGGGGAGTTCTGACACGAATTGGACAATTAGCAAGGCTTCCCACATGCTGGGAATTAATTGGCCAATTGAGGGAAAATTGCGTGGAGCTGGCTGACACTTTTTTATGTGTGTCAGAAACCCCACATTCGGGGAAACCCGACCATTTCCCACACAAGCTGAAAATTGGGGCCGTAATGTTTGTGTTTGAAATTCAGAAGCACCTTGCAATCTGAAGAGTTACCTCGCAAAATTCTGACCTCAGCTTCTGTTTACTTGACACAAAATGGACTTTCTGAACTTCAAGGAAGACAGCTCCACCTTAGCAGCAGAATAATACATTGAGCTTACACGATGCAACATTCCTGCCATTACAAAGCAGCATAGCATTTGACTTAATGTCAGCACTGCCACAAAAGATTGACTGAATTGTGAAAAGATACACTGCCCTTAAAAACGAAGTCATGAAATTTGGTTTACCGCAGGTAATTGTAGATTAATGTGTCTTCAAATTTGGCTTCATTGAGACTATTTGGGGTTTGACTGTTCATCTCTGGAAACCATAAAGAAAATAAGCAGGCAGATAAAGAAACAAAATATTTGCCTTCGGAGTGAAAATTCAAATTCCTTAGCAGGTTGAGTTTGTATTTTCAATGCTCAGGATTATTTCCAATTGTCATTGTTCTTATTGTCCTAACCCAAGGAACGTGGGCTTACCTTTACCATGTGAAGAGAAAAGGAATTCATGCTTGTCCTCCATTTTGCGAAGGATATGATGCAAGACTTTCACCCCACTATTGGAATCAATTGCTTCATTGTTACTGATCTGATGTCTTTCATTTTCTGCCCGCATTATTGGACTGTCATGGAAAACGTACACACATTTTTTGCCATCAGGCAATTGTGTATGAATTTTCACTCCTAAGGCAAGTATTTTGTTTCTTTATCTGTGTGCTTATTTTCTTTATTGTTCCCAGAGATGAACAGTCAAACCCAAAATAGTCCCAATGAAGCCAAATTTGAAGACTCATTAATCTACGATTACCTGCGGTAAACCAAATTTCCTGTGGAGGAGGTGGGCAGAGGTAGAATGCTTGTCAGCAGTCCACTGCTGAAGAATGCATCATGGTAGCTTAATTTGAGAGCGGAGAAGGAAGAGATTACATGGATTCTTTGCCATCAGGCAATTGAGTATGGATTTCTCTGGGATTCTTGTATATTACCTTGGTAAGAGGGAGGTATATTATTCCAGGCAACTCTCAACCCATGATCAAGTGTGGATATGACTTTCTGGTGTACAGGCATAAAATCAGTGCATAGGCAGAGGAAGGGGGAAAAAAGCTTGCCCTTTTTGATTGCATCCCTGTTTTTGTTGTACCAACCTTCACTTGCCGCTGTTGCCATTGTCTGCCCTTGCTCTCTAAGGCATCCTCAGTGATTTTCTTTGTTAGTTTTCTTAGCTGTTGGACTATGTGCCCATATCATTAAATAGTAATATTTTGGTTTCAAACTTGAATTTGGAGACTGTTTAATGAAACTGACTATACTCCAACTCTAGTTCTTACTGCAACTCCAAAGTATGGAAGTATCTGATCTGACATTTAAAAGCCACTGTTCTGGCATACCAAGGGGTTTTTCTTTAGTCAGCTGTCTAAATGTAATACCTCCGTTGAGCCTCAGTAAGCCCATTTAAGGTGAGAATTGGTTTGAATGTGACCCCAGGACTGACAATAAACGGGTACAGAGGGAGTGGTGTAGGTAGAATACCCTCGGTATTATGCTTACATTTTCGAATTCTCAGAACACTCAGTAGGCATAAAGTCAGAAATGTTCCATTCAACAATTTGAACATTTAAGCATTCTTAGTAGACACTGTAAAATCATTCTAATGTGCAATTAGTTGAAATCCCTTTGAAGTTTAACAAGAGAAGACAGACGAGTCTCAAAATGTAAGCTGTCAACTGCATCTTGGAAAAAGTGACAGACTTAATGTGCCCAGCACGAAGAAAAATTTGAACAGTGCTGAGACAACTACTGAAAAGTAGGCAGCATGTCATTTTATATTGGTCTAATTTTTATATGGAGCTTATCATTATATGTGTAATTTTTCAAAAAGCAGCCTGGGGATGAATTTAAGTGCCCTGGATCTATGTTAAATGTTGTATCTCGATCACCAATTGACAATGACATGTACTTTTCACTGCCATAAATTTTACCTTTAGACAGCAGAGGCATGTCCAAGCATCAAATTGGAACTGATTTTTCAATCTCCTTCAGAGAAGCCTTCATAACATTTCCTCCGGGTGCTCCGGTTTCCTCCCACAGTCCAAAGATGTGCAGGTTAGGTTGATTGGCTATGATAAAATTGACCCTTAAGTGCTAGGGGGATTAAATACGTGGGGTTACAGGGATAGGGCGGGATATGTGTTGGTGTAGGGATTACGGGGATCGGGTGGGATATGTTGGCCGAAATGGCCTCTATCTGCACTGTGGGGTTTCTGTGAATCTGTGAATCTGTGAATTAAACTAAGATCACATTTGATAGTTCATTTTTGTCAGGCGTTGCTAAAACTACCTCAATTCACTATTTAAAAAAAAATATAAAAACAACATAAAACCAAAAAACAGATAATGTCCTCATGGAAAACAAACTGCTGAATGACATCTGGTTTTATGTAACTCACTTGTTCTTGGGATTCTTCCATTGTGCGGTCCTGATGTTGCACTATGGCTTATTCTCCAGGAGAATACAATTTACATCTATTTATGCCCTAGCTGTCAATATTGGAAGATTGGGGACTATGCTGTATTGCATCAAAGCCTCCGGTGCTTTGACTCAAAAAGGACTGTTCACGTTTCCAATGCTCAAAAGCTTTGAGGGTTTAATGGGTAAAATCAGTGTGGAAAAAGGAACTGTCGTAGAAGATACATTTTATGATATGATATGCAAGCTTGTATTTATTTGCTTAAAGCATTGTGGTGGCCAAGGTTTCTCTTCAGATTTTACAACCAAGAAGTTAATTTCTGCCAAATTCCTAAATCCAGCATGCTAGCTATATTAAGAAGTTGTTAAACATTTATTTCAGCAGATGTTGACCAGTGCAAAACAATACTGCTTAAAATTATCAGCAATGATGACTTGCATCTGGGTAGGGCAGTGTTGCAGTATGGAACCCCACTTTAATCAGTGGTTTTAATGTTTCCCATTATTTATTAAAGTAACAAAGAAAATATTCCAACTATTTCCCTATTTAAATTGATGTTGCTACCAATTTCAGTGCTCCTGGGAAAACTTTATTAGGAAATTGTTAATAGTACTGTGATGGCCTAATTGCTTCACTCTTCCAAAGCTTTGGATTCACATTTTGTCTGTCTATTCATTATAATGGGCCGTATTTTCCGATCGGAGGCTTCCTGCGTGCGGAGGCCTCCTATCTGGAAATAATCTACGGATTTACCTGAGGACTCCCGAGGTGCATATAGTTTCATTCCTGAGCCTCGCCAACTCGAAATGCGCAGGGCCCACGTATCCCAGAGGTGCATACGGTTCACAAGCGTCCCTGGGATCACGTGGGCCATGGGGAGCCAATCAAAGAAGGGAATCTCCTTTCATACACTTGACAGATAGACCTGTCAAATATATGAATGGAGATCACCCCAAAAACACTGCAAAACATTAAATACATTTTTTAAAAATCACATTTTAAAAATTAGTTGAAAAAATTAATTAAAGTTTTTTACGGGGCTAAAAATAAACTTACCTTTTTTTAAAAGTATTTTTAAATGATAAATGAGTGAAAAAAAATTTATTTTTTAAACTTTTTCAAATCTTATGCTGGTAAAAGCAGGCCTTACTCCTGCTTTTACCAGGCGTAAGATTTCTAAGGTTTTTCCTTGGGCGGGGGTTCTGCAGAAAGCAGAACTCTCCCCCCACAGAGGCCCTTCTCCAGGGCAGGCGTCCAATCTGTCAAGCGTACACGCCCGTAGGCATCGGAATATATGGCCCAATGTATTTTGACAGATTATGTGCAGAGCCATTTCAACTTGGAGAAATGGGACTATTTTTATCCCTTTTAAGATATAGCTCTCAAAATGTCTATACCCGTTGTGGGTTATTAGTGTTGCTTTACTTTTATTAACCCTTGTTCTTTCCTTTCTTTTCCATTATAATTGGAACACAAAGAGAGAGACTGGGGGTGCAGGGGGAGAGAGACTGGGGGTGCGGGGGGAGAGAGACTGGGGGTGCGGGGGCAGAGAGAGAGACTGGGGGTGCAGAGGGAGAGAGAGACTGGGGGTGCGGGGGCAGAGAGAGAGACTGGGGGTGCGGGGGGAGAGAGACTGGGGGTGCGGGGGGAGAGAGACTGGGGGTGCAGAGGGAGAGAGAGACTGGGGGTGCAGGGGGAGAGAGAGACTGGGGTTACGGGGGGAGAGGGACTGAGGGTGCGGGGGCAGAGGGAGAGACTGGGGGTGCGGGGGAGAGAGACGGGGGTGCGGGGGGGAGAGAGATTGGGGGTGCGGGGGAGAGAGAGAGATTGGGGGTGCGGGGGAGAGAGAGAGACTGGGGGTGCGAGGGGGAGAGAGAGAGACTGGGGTGCAGGGGGAGAGAGACTGGGGGTGCGGGGGATGAGAGAGACTGAGGGTGCGGGTGGAGAGGGAGACTAGAGGTGCGGGGGAAGAGAGAGAGAGACTGAGGGTGAGGGGGGAGAGACAGAGACTGGGGGTGTGGGGGAGAGAGAGAGACCGGGGGTGCGGGGGAAGAGAGAGAGAGACTGAGGGTGCGGGGGGAGAGAGACAGGGTGTATAGGGGGCAGAGAGAGAGACTGGGGGTGAGGGGGGAGAGACAGAGACTGGGGGTGTGGGGGAGAGATACTGGGGGTGCGGGGGGAGAGAGAGAGACCGGGGGTGTGGGGGGAGAGAGAGAGACTGGGGTGCGGGGGGAGAGACTGGGGGTGCGGGGGGCAGAGAGAGTGACTGGGGGTGAGGGGGGAGAGACAGAGACTGGGGGTGTGGGGGGAGAGAGAGAGACCGGGGGTGCGGGGGGGAGAGACTGGGGGTGCGGGGGGAGAGAGACTGGGGGTGCGGGGGTAGAGGGAGACTGGGGTGCGTGGAGCAGAGAGAGAGACTGGGGTGTGAGTGAGAGAGACTGGGGGTGCGGGGGAGAGAGACTGGGGGCGCGGGGGGGAGAGAGACTGGGGGTGGGGGGGGAGAGAGAGACTGGGGGTGTGGGGGAGAGAGACTGGGGGTGTGGGGAAGAGAGACTGGGGGTGGGGTTGGCAGAGAGAATGGGGGTGTGGTGGGCAGAGAGAAAGACTGGGGTTGCGGGGGGCAGAGAGAGAGAGACTGGGGGTGCAGGGGGGGAGAGACTGGGGGTGTGGGGGCAGAGAGACTGGGGGTGCGGTGGGCAGAGAGAAAGACTGGGGGTGTGGGGTGCAGAGAGAGAGAGACTGGGGGTGCGGGGGGAGAGAGACTGGGGGTGCGGGGGAGAGAGAGAGAGACTGGGGGTGCGGGGGGAGAGAGACTGGGGAGCAGGGGGGAGAGAGACTGGCGGTGCAGGGGAACAGAGAGAGGGACTGGGGGTGCGGGGGGAGAGAGACAGACTGGGGGTGCGGGGGGAGAGAGACTGGGGGTGCGGGGGAACAGAGACTGGGACTGGGGGTGCGGGGGAACAGAGAGAGGGACTGGGGGTGCAGGGGCAGAGAGAGAGACTGGGGGTGCGGGGGAGCGTGACTGGGGTTGCGGGGGCAGAGAGAGAGACTGGGGGTGCAGGGGAGAGAGAGAGACTGGGGGTGCGGGGGGAGAGAGACTGGGGGAGCGGGGGGAGAGAGAGAGACTGGGGGCGCGGGGGGAGAGAGACTGGGGGTGCAGGGGAGCGTGACTGGGGGTGCGGGGGCAGAGAGAGAGACTGGGGGTGCGGGGGGAGAGAGAGAGACTGGGGGTGCGGGGGGAGAGAGACTGGGGGAGCGGGGGGAGAGAGACTGGGGGTGCAGGGGGAGAGAGACTGGGGGTGCAGGGGGAGAGAGACTGGGGGTGCAGGGGGAGAGAGAGAGACTGGGGGTGCAGGGTTGAGAGAGACTGGGGGTGCGGGGGGAGAGAGACTGGGGGTGCAGGGGAGAGAGAGAGACTGGGGGTACGGGGGGAGAGAGACTGGGGGTGCAGGGGAAGAGAGAGACTGGGGGTGCGGGGGAGTGTGACTGGGGGTGCGGTGGCAGAGAGAGAGACTGGGGGTGCGGGGGGAGAGAGAGAGACTGGGGGTGCGGGGGGAGAGAGAGAGACTGGGGGTGTGGGGGAACAGAGAGAGGGACTGGGGGTGTGGGGGGAGAGAGAGAGACTGGGGCTGCGGGGGGAGAGAGAGAGACTGGGGCTGCGGGGGGAGAGAGACTGGGGGTGCGGGGGGAGAGAGAGAGACTGGGGGTATGGGGGGAGAGAGACTGGGGGTACGGTGGAACAGAGAGAGAGACTGAGGATGCGGGGGAACAGAGAGAGAGACTGGGGGTGCGGGGGAGCATGACTGGGGGTGCGAGGGCTGAGAGAGAGACTGGGGGTGCGGGGGGAGAGAGAGAGACTGGGGGTGCGGGGGGAGAGAGACTGGGGGTGCGGGGGGAGAGAGAGACTGGGGGTGTGGGGGAAGAGAGACTGGGGGTGCGGGGGAACAGAGAGAGGGACTGGGGGTGTGGGGGAACAGAGAAAGAGACTGGGGGTGCGGGGGAACAGAGAGAGAGACTGGGGGTGCAGGGGAACAGAGAGAGGGCCTGGGGGTGTGGGGGCAGAGAGAGAGACTGGGGGTGCGGGGGCAGAGAGAGAGACTGGGGGTGCAGGGGCAGAGAGAGAGACTGGGGGTGCGGGGGGAGAGAGACTGGGGGTGCAGGGGGAGAGAGACTGGGAGATTCTTTCTTTGGTGCCCATGCTGTCCTTTACACTCCTTTCCCCAACAAGCTGCTGGATTGTTTTGAGTGACACCTCAGTAACAAAACAAATAAGCCACTCTGTTTCTGAGTTGGTAGCTGCGGACAAGGCCAAACGGTGCAATGAAGATACCCCAGCTTTGTGGAGAGAATGATGCCGAATGTGCTGGGATTCTGCCTTATCTTCAGCACATCACATGATGTACATTACAGATATCAAGTAGAGCAAGCAAGTCTGTAAGAGGTATCACCATTGTTGGCAGAGCACTGTCTCCTGAACTGAGAGCTTTGGGTCGAATGATAAATTTATATTAAGCTGCTGATTAAACATGTTGTTATCTTGCACCAAGTAAATTTTGAATGCAGTTTATTTTTAACTCAAACAATTTGCATTATGTGTGCCTTCAATGTTTCTTGCAGCTATTGGATTTCTAAACTGTTGTATTTAATATAATAATCACCTTGCAGATTTTAACACATTGCAGTTCAGGCACTTTTCTATGGGGAACAGCTTTGATTTCTTAAGCAACTCCTATTAGAGTAAACCCTTTGGGAACTGAGTGTTGCTGAAAGGCTATATTCACTTCATTAATTAATTGCGCAGTTGTCAAACGTTTGACAACTGCATAGTTTCTAAATACGAGACGCATAAACTGAAAACAGCTTCTGCTGATCTGAGGACAGTTTGGAAAGCTGGTAGCGCCATGGAGAAGAACATCAACAAACTGCTGCAGATCTGCAAGTCGTCAATGCCACTTCTGTGGTACTGAGACACGGGCACTTAAAGCAGAGGACTAACTAAGGCTTAGAGGCATTTCAAATTCTATGAAGCAGCCAATAACATAATTTAAAGTGACAAGATTGATTTCTGAAACAACTAGGTGAAAATTAGAAGTAGAAAAGCTGGTGATTGATATTTGCAAAGCAAAAGTTGGATTGTTTGGTCACTAGAACAGTCGTGGTCAGCTTGTTCAAGGAATAAGAGGAAATGCACAATGAAAAGCAGCAGAGGTCTCTGACTTGTGCCAGATGGAAATTTTGGCAGCAGCAACACTGATCCATTGCAGGAGCACTGGGAGGCACGTGATCAGATTCCACACTAACAAAGGAGAAGGAAAAAGGAACTGAGCCCCATGACGATTTTTCATCGAAGTTTGGAAATATGAATAGGGCTTTATCCTTTCTTTGTTTTCTTCTTTTTTTTAATGGGAGACAAACTTTTAATGTCTGCATGGAGGAGTAGGGTGACTTGAACCACATGCTATTTGCTGGCTGTTACTGTGCTTTCGTTGACTAGTTGAAGGTGTATTTCTGCAGGGTATGGCTGGAGCTGAGTCTTTATATCATTGAGCATTAAAACATCTATATTTGGTTTTAAAAAATAGCATGAAATAATAAATGTAATCCTTAACGACTTTAGCAGTTTCTATTTCATCTGGTTTGATGTCCAAGAAAAGAATTCAAGGGACGCAGTTCAAGGAACTATAATTTTGAAAATCGATTGGAACTTGGGGTGCATCTTTTGTTTTATTAACTGAAAGTAGGTTGATTAATATTTGAACATCTCAAATACGCAAGTTAGATTTTAAATGTTTTCAGATAATAAAAACAGGCATGAAAATTATGCTTGGCTCCTTGGATGGTGCTGCTAACATATCCTAGAATTTGCTGCAAGGCTTTGTCCTGCAATTTGTTTAGCTTCTAGATAGCATAGAACTGCTAGAAATGTTTCTGATCAACTGCCAGAGTGGCAGTTCACAGATCACGCCAGGGCTTGCTGTTTGTAAGCTCTGGTCCTTCTTGGTCTATCTGACTTGCCAACTCAACCAAAGCACTCCAAGCCCAGTCCACCACGACTCAAACGAGAAGAGGCAAAGCAAGCAGGGGATAAAAGAGGAGAGTGAGTGTGTGTGAAATGAAGGAAGCCAGATAGACACAAGCGGAGGAGGAGAGACAAAAAAAAACAAGTGTAGGAAAAGAAAGAACAACTTTTTTCCCTAGTGCCAGTATCCTTGAGTATAAGGACAACAGAGGCACTCTGACCCAGAAAGTTTAAATTAGATAGTTTTGACTGATATTTATTGAATAGGGTGGACTTGTTGCTTGAGTGAGTCCCATAAAAATACAAAAAAGCAAATACTTGGCTGCAAAATGTTTCTTCCCATGTCCTAAATGTCTGAGGCCTTTATAAGGGTAGAAATAGATGCAGAGTACTTCAGGAAAAACAATCCCATCTGGGACAACTATGCAGAGACTTTGGAGACATATACAAGATCAGGAGAGACTTGTGGCAAGAACTAAATTAAGAAGTCAGGCAAAGCAAGATATCAGCTATGCAGGGAGATAGTGGAATAAAAAATGTAGATTGAGAAAGAAGCAGAGAGACAGTTAGACTGAGAGGGTGACTTTTGTCTGTGTGGAATGCTACAGCACATTGATTATATAATATTCCATCCTAAAGACTCTCACCCACCCACTGAGCAGCTTGATGGCTTTAAACAACCTGCAAGAAGCAGAATTCTGGCCATAGATTCTCTCCCAAGCTTTCTTCTTATCCCTCCTCTCCTCTCCTCTCCTCTCTCCCTCCTCTTTTCTCCTTCACTCTGCCTATTCTACACTCGATATTCTCCTCTGCCCAGCCATTCATCTCCCTCTCTCCATCTCTGCCCCCTCACTGTGCCCCTCCTATTCCTTCATCTGCTCTCCTCACCTCTGCCTTCCTCCCTCCTTTCTTCCTGTTCTCCTCTCTCTTTTTTACTCCTCTGTTCTGCTTTCCCACTTGTCCCTCTCCATCTCCTTTCTTCTCTGCCTCCGCCCTCTAGTTCTGCTTGACCTAAATAGTGTCCGTGGTCTTGTCTCCCTGTGTGCAGCACCATGGGAAATCCACTAGTATTTTATCTCCAACAAGCGAGAGTCTAACCACCTCCCCTTGACATTCAACACCATTACCATCGCCGAATCCCCAACCATCAACATCCTGGGGGTCACCATTGACCAGAAACATAACTGGACCAGCCACACAAATACTGTGGTAACAAGAGCAGATCAGAGGCTAGGAATTCTGCGGTGAGTGTCTCACCTCCTGACTCCCCAAAGCCTTTCCACCATCTACAAGGCACAAGTAAGAAGTGTGATGGAATACTCTCCACTTGCCTGGATGAGTGCAGCTCCAACAACACTCAGGAAGCTCGACGCTATCCAGGACAAAGCAGCCTGCTTGATTGGCACCCCATCCACCACCTTAAACATTCACTCCCTTCACCACCGGTGTACCGTGTCTGCAGTGTGTACCATCTACAAGATGCACTGCAGCAACTCGCCAAGGCTTCTTCGGCAGCATTTCCCAAACCCGCAACCTCTGCCACCTAGAAGGACAAAGGCACTAGGCACATGGGAACACCACCACCTGCAAGTTCCCCTCCAAGTCACGCACCATCCTGGCTTGGAAGTATATCATCATTCCTTCATCGTCACTGGGTCAAAATCGTGGAACTCCCTCCCTAACAGCACTTCAGCACATGGACTGCAACAGTTCAAGAAGGCAGCTCACCACCTTCTCAAGGGCAATTAGGGATGGGCAATAAATGCTGGCCTTGCCAGCGACGCCCCATGAACGAATAAAAAAAATGTTTTTATAAAACATTAATGAAACTCTGAAACAAAAGAAACGTAGAATTTCACTCCACGTCCATGTAGTGTATGTAACCGTTCCACCTTTAAGAGAACTATTTTAAGGGTTGCACTACTTTATCTTGGCTGCTGTATACTGTAATACCGGTGGTGACCACACCAGTATATAAGTGCTGTGTAATGATTTATTGGGCAGTTCCGCCCTGACCTTCATCTAGTAAAGACCTGTTAAAATTTACTCTTGTGGTCTGTGTAGTAATTCTCAATATAACACACAGACTTAACAGTCCAATATTCAGATTAAAGAGAAACAGAAACAAAACATTTCACCCAGAACTGGAGGTAATCCTGATAGTGTTGAACTGCGTCCTTAATTTTTCCAGTGTGGGGGGGAAAAGTCATTTTCAGAGAGGAGCTATGCAGATTGAACTAGATTGAATAGAACATAATTGCTGGCAGGATAAAACGTTTTAAAGAGCTAATGAGCTCAAATGAAAAACCCATCTCCACCTAAAATGTCATAGTACAGAATGGAAAAGATACAAAAGGTGATGGTCAGTTCCACTGAAGCATTATATAGCAATGAAATGCAATTGACCTGCAGAACTCACGCTCTGGCAGTGTGGGGGCTGCCTGGCTGTCTTGTTGGCATTGATTAACAAGTAATACTGCAGACAAATTAGCTGATCCATAAAAGTTCAAACCCTTTTGACCTTGCCTATTTTACAATCAGTCCCGAAGGACTGATAATAATCTGCTCTCTGTGATTATTCTGAAAGCTAATTGGTACATGGAAATCTCATTACTCATGAAACCTGTAATACTTCATAAATTATAACCCAGCTGGCAAACTACTTTTTGAATGTGTGGCTTTTAGGCTCTTAAATAGAACAGAATTCTGACTGAAGACAACAAGGGCCAAATGAGTTATTCAGTTGGCATTTAATCTCCTGGATGAGTAAATCAATTCTGAAGTTGAATGCTGAAGCAGTCTCTTAAAAATCCACTTGAACTCGTGTATATATTTTTTAATAGATACCAAGTTGATAACAGTGGTAACATGGCACAGAAGAAGAGCTTGTGATTGTAATGGTTCTGTCAAGCGATACTGCAAACATTCAGGTTCTGTGTCAGGAATCGCACTGATATTACAGGTCCATTGTGACAACAACTCAGCCAGCATCTCTGCACAACTGCTACATAACAGCAGGAAATCAAAATCAAAAATCTATAGACTATAGATGTATTTGAATGTGTATCACTCAATTAACTTAATTTCTCCTCCGGTGAGATGTTAAGCCGAGCCTGCCCTTTCGGGTGGACATAAAAGATCCCACAGCAGAGCAGAGGGGTTTCTTTCAGTGCTCTGGCCAATATTTATCCCTCTACCACCATGTAAAACAGATGATCGCGTCATTTAATTCATTGTTGTTTGTGGGAGCTTGCTGTGCACAAATTGGCTGCCATGTTTCCTATATTACATATGCTTCAAAAGTACTTCATTGTTTGTAAAGCACTTTGGGACATACTGAGGTCACGAAAGGCGCTATATAAATGCAATTCCTTTCTTTCATTGGGTATGCTGACGCTGGTGGCTGTCTGAGTGAGCTCAGAGCTGTGACTTCGTAGATTGCTATTTATTGAATCTCACTGACTTCAAGAAATTGTTGAGGTACCCGTTTACAGTTTGTGCATTACTACTAAACAAACAATGTTCCAATGAAGCTCAACGTAAGCTCGAGGAACAGCACCTCATCTTTCGATTAGGCACTTTACAGCCTTCTGGAATCAACATCGAGTTCAACAATTTCAGATCATAACCTCTGCCCCTATCTTTTTTTCCCATTTTTTTTTCTCTCTCTCACATGGCAGCTGTCGATCATTCTGCCATCGCCATTTGCACTTCATCGAGAGTCATCTTTTGTTTCTTAACTTGTCCCATTACCATCTCCTTTTGCCTTGCACCATCATCCCTTTTGTCTCTTAATCTTTTTGTCTGGAGTCAGAAGCATTTCTCTGATATCATTGCACAATTCTCTATTCAGCTGAAACACAAAAAAAGCTCGAATCTTAGAGAAACTGCAAATGTGAATTGATTTATTCATAATTTGTTTGGCTTGGACGCATCCCCAATAGCGATGTAACATTTCCTCTGGCTGCTAATCTGCTCCTCCCTTAAAACATGTTTATGCATATTTCTGCAATGATGACTGACTTAATATACTGATGTTGCGAGCTGCTTTACAAGAGGTGGCACCACTGATGGATCACATAGCTGAAAATGCAGTGTGAGGATAAAAGTGGTTTCACTCCGTTACGAGTCATTCATACGCAATCAACTACTACTCAGCACCTCCCGGATCAGTTGCTTTGTTTTTGGTAACTTAACATGAAAACCGTCTACAAGTTGAATAAGTTCATACTTTCTTCCTACTTCGAAACTTGTTGGTGACACTTTTTGTGCACATTGCCCAAATTCTACTCTAGATCTGATATCTTTTTTAACTGATTTGGAATTCAAAGTGTTATTTACGATGCATAAATGGAGGGGATCAGCAAAGATGTTAAAATGTTAAGCCTCCACACTCAAAGCTTCAAAAGCGTGTGAAAGAATGGTTCAAGCTATTCCTTAATTACTTTTTTCTCATGGAGTTTTCATGAGTAAGGTAGAGGCAACTTGAGAAGCAGCAATGGAAGATTTTCTTACTCTTCTGAGCCATAACCTTGAATGATAGTACAACCATGTCATTTTGGTTCAGTGGTAGCACTCTCGCCTTTGAGTCATGTCATGGATTTAAGCCCCACTCCAGAGTCTTGAGCGCAAAATCTAGGCTGACATTTCCGTGCAGTACTGAGGGAGTTCTGCTAGTCGGAGGTGCCATCTTTCAGATTGGATGTTAAACCAAGACTCTGTCTGCCCTTTAAGATGGACATAAAAGATCCCATGGCTCTATTCAAAGAAGAGTAGGGGAGTTCTCCCCGGTGTCCTGGCCAACCTTTATCCCTCAGCTCACAGCACTACAGCCACATAAATACTGTGGCAACAAGAGCAGGTCAGAGGCTAGGTATTCTGCGGCGAGTGTCTCACCTCCTGACTCCCCAAAGCCTTTCCACCATCTACAAGGCACAAGTAAGGAGAGTGATGGAATACTCTCCACTTACCTGGATGAGTGCAGCTCCAACAACACTCTAGAAGCTTGACACCATCCAGGGCAAAGCAGCCTGCTTGATTGGCACCCCATCCACCACCTTAAACATTCACTCCCTCCACCACTGGCACACCGTGTCTACAGTGTGTACCATCTACAAGATGCACTGCAGCAACTCACCAAGGTTTCTTTGGCAGCGCCTCCCAAACCCGCGACCTCTTCCACCTAGAAGGACAAGGGCTGCACATGCATGGGAACACCACCACCTCCAAGTTCCTCTCCAAGTCACACACCATCCTGACTTAGAAGTATATCACCGATCCTTCATCGTCGCTGGGTCAAAATCCTGGAACTCCCTCCCTAAGAGCACTGTGGGAGTACCTTCACCACACGGACTGCAGCGGTTCAAGAAGAGCAGCTCACCACCACCTTCTCAAGGGCAATTAGGGATGGGCAATAAATGCTGGCCTTGCCAGCAATGCCCACATCCCATAAACGATTTTTTTTTTTAATTGGGTAATTTATCTCAGTGCTGTTCATGAGAGCTAATGCTGCCGAATGTCCCTACATTACAACAGTCACTTCACTTCAAAAGTACTTTATTGGCTGTGAAGTACTTTGGAATGTCCTGAGGTTGTGAAAGGCGCTATATAAATGCAAGTTCTTTTCTTTTGCTTTTTCTATCATTCTTTTTCTATCTTTCACAACAGTTAACAAGTAATAATTTTTCTTGCCGTGGTGGGGAAAAAAGCTGGTTTTAAATTAAGCACTGAATTCATGAGCTAAGTGGCTGATTCAGGAATCTCAATGCTGCAGTTAGGGGTTTCAAAACTGTTTTTAGACTGTCTTTTCCCCCTCATCCTTGAGCTATTGGGGACTACCATGCCCTTTTCGGTGACATTTATATTAAAGCTAAGGAGAAAGTTATTGAAAGTTGTGTAAAAGAGAGATTGAGTTAGAAGAGTTGTGTTTTACACCTCCAAGATCTCAATTCAAATCAATCCAGTCTTATCGGATTGAAATCCCAGTTTCCAACTGGCTGTATGAAGCTGGTATCAAATGAGTTTGAATATTTTCAGTTCCGCTCCTCATGGAGCGCTGATTTGGCAATTTTGATCTGAAAGTCCACTTGTGTGGTAAATAGAAAAATGCTCTTTACAGTTTGGGGTGAGGGAGGTTTCCCCTGAGTTTTGCTCATGTGAATGTCTCATTTGAGAGTGCTTGCTGCCAACATTGGATATCCAAAGTGGAGGAGAGTTCCGTTACACAGCGCTGCCATTCCTCATCACAACCAACATAAAACATCACCAAAATTGATTTAAAGAGATTGAAAGGAAATGGGAAAGGGACAAAGAAAACCAACAGTGAGAAAATTCCTAATGGTAGAATAGCACGGAAATTATATATTGATATAATTTAATTCATCATATTGGAATTCTGTCTTTTGCAATCGATCAGGATGAATAAAGTTTGGATATAACCAGATTTGTATATGTTCGAGCAATATCCTCAGATTCAACTTAATTCAAATTGAATTGACCCGAAGCTGAAATCAGAACTCTCATCCTTGATCAGAACTGACAGTTATTGGATATGTCAGGAGTAAAATTACATCTGAACAACAATTTGCATTTGAGGTTGTTGCTGTGTTTGTCAATCTAGGTTATATATGTGTGAGTCAACTGTATTTTGATTTATTAGCATCACGTTTGGCCATATGTAAATAGGGTACTTAAAAGCTGAATCAATGAAGCCCGAACTAGTAACTTATACATAAAGCCATAGTGTAAAGTCTGTAGGTTGTGCAGTAAATAACTTCAGAGACTTTAGAAGTACAAACAAAACAGGTCTTTACTATTCAGAGGTCTGGGCGATTTCTGATCTAGTTAACGTATCACAACCCTTATATACTGGTGTGGTCACTATCGGTATTACAGTATACATGAGCCAATAAATAGTGCCACCCTAAAGTAGTGCTCTTAAAGGCGAACGGTCACATTCTATAGTTCCCTTAAAGGTAAACGGTTACATACACAACACTCCTCCCTTCCTAGCTTATTACTTACAGAATCCCGTTAAACATACAATCTTCAATTTTATATAAACAGTTTGCAGATATACTCTCGATGGAGTCAACGTCATATAACAATTTACAGATATACTCTCGATGGAGTCAACGTCATATAACTTCATGTTTAACATAACATAATAACATATATAACTTCATGTCAAAACAGATCACAGATTCAGTCTCTGTGGAAAACAGTTCATAGATTCAGTCTCTGTGGTGTAGTCGGTTCACATTGCTGGAGTGACTCATTCAATAGTCCTTCCATGGTTTTAACAGTTTGAACTTCCGAACTGAATTGGCTCCGTTCGGAGGGACCACGTGTGTGATCTGGTAGAGGTAATAATGGTTCAGATGGGTCATCTTCTGTTTCGACTTTTCCTTTTCTGCTTCTTGGAGACTCTCTGGGCTCCACTGTCAGCTGCCAGCTGCATGCGCAGTTCCTCCTTCTCTTCCTCCTTTTTCCGTAGTAGAGCCACCTTCTCCCGATGTTCCGTAGACTTTCAGTGCTCCTCCATGATTTCTGTATGGTGGGAGTCGAAGTTACAAGTTGGGCAGGACAGGACATAGTAATATTCGGAGTCGTCCTGAGCTAGGCCAGCGAGAGGGTCTTCTATGTCCTCCCTACCCAGCTGGACGTCAGCCAGCTTTTGTTCCACATCCAGACATCTTTCCTGAAGAGACTTCTTCACGTGTTCTGCTTCCTCTAACTTTTTCTGGGCTTTCAGCAAGTTGTTTACTAATGACCTCATTTGTGATTTTAATACTTCAACTTCCTTTGGAGATTGATTGATCGGACTATTCAATCCCTCTACCAGAGCAGTTGTTTCAGCGTTCTGTTGTTCAACCTTGACATGAGTCAGCGTACTTTTGGTATCTAAGGGTTGCTCTGCTGCCATCTTCTCAGTCTGTGTTGCAACCTCGGCTATTTCAATAACTTTTGAGAGCTCCAAACCCTTCTCCTCTGACGATTTAAGCTCATGTTCATGGCCCATTCTTACGGTCTCTGTGTTTCTTACAGTTCCCTTTTCTTCCACTGAAAAGATTTCCAGTTGCATCTGTTCTTCAAGTCGTTGGACCTCGGCCATTGCCGCTTCATATTTATTTTGTGTTTCCTTTAATAATTTAACGAGTTCTTGGACATCCTGTATTCCCTGTTCTGGTATGTCTTCCACCACTAATTTTTTTTCTATGGATTGAATCCCTAACGATGAGTCAGCCTTGGCCTGAAGCTCATCAAACATTTCCTGCAGACTTTGTAATTCTTGCTTATGGTCAACCTTTAGTCGTTCATGTTCAACCTTTAGTTGCTCATATGCTTTCACTAACACGAGCTTTTCGGACGTTGCCAAGTTTACCCCTTCCAGGATTGTAGTCCGAGCCTGTTCATACTGTTCTTTCAACTCGTTACACTCTGCTTGCAACAAGTCGTAGAGGTGAACTGGAATACCATCCTGACTTCCTGAAGATTCCTCTTCCTTTGGATCGTTCTGTGTATATTCTAGTTCCTGAACAGCCTCAGGGAGATGTGATTGGTACTTGGCCACGATGGCTCTATGGTCGCTCTCTGCTTGAGCGAGCTGTCTCTGTTGTCTTTCCAGGGACTCCCATTCGGTGTCCCAGAACTTTTTCACCTTTTCCATCTCTTGTAGGAGACGGGCACTCAACTGTTCTAATTGTCGTTGTACTTTGACATAACGTTGAGTTCTAGCCCGGTGTTCCTCCGTAATGCATATGTCTGTAGCTTGAACAGACTCAGAATTCTCTGTCTTTATGCACGCCATCGATTTCCCAACCTTAGTCCGTGAGTTCATGTTAATCTTGTTTTTCATACATAAGCTGGACTTATCGTCTTCCGGCTCGGAGTCTGAGCTGCTTGTCTGCACCGAGTCCTCACTCATCATTGCTTGTCGGTAGTGCCATTCCATGTCTATTTTCTTGATCCACTCCCGTCCCAGAAGTGGTGGTCCTCCCTCAGGTAGTACGTACAGATACATTCGTGGGTGTTCTTTACCCCTATCTCTCACCTTGACTCGTATTTTTCCCAGGGGGTATACATGATGCCCCGTGTATGTCTGTAATACGAATTTGGTATTTCTTAAGGGTATGTGAGAGAATAGCCGGTGATAGTCCTTTTGGTTGATGACGGATACAGCTGATCCCGTGTCCAGCTCCATTCGTACTTGGACTCCCGCTATTTTTAGTGTGACCCAGATCAACTGTAGATCAGTTACTTTACCCACACGGTGGATTCTCAGACTATCCAGCTCCTGGCTGTTTGGGTCTGAGTCTGAATTTTGTTCGTCTGAACTCTTTTCAGCCACCTGATGCACCTTGTTGTACTTTCCTTGTGGTGGTGGCTTCCTTTGCTTGTTGGTCTTCTTTCCGGACCTGCATACCTTCGCGATGTGACCCAGTTTGCCACATTTCCTGCACTCTTGGTTCTTAAACCAGCACTGATTCTGGTCGTGCGTTGTCTTTCCACAACGGTAGCATTTGGGAGTGCTTGCTGTAATTTGGTCCACCCCGAGTGCCGCCGCCTTTAGCTGCATTTCCGCCATCCCTTTCGCTGCGGCTTCGTGCGATGAAGCTATGAGGACAGCCCTGTCCAGTGTGAGGTCGTTTTCTTCCAGAAGTCGCTTCTGCGTTCCTTCTTTGGCCAAGCCGCATACGAACTTGTCCCGCAGCGCCTCTGTCAAATTCCCTCCAAACTGGCAGTATTTCGCTAGCTTACGCAGTTCGACTAAGTATTCCGCATTGCTTTCATCTTGCCTCTGGGTTCTGGCGTAAAATTTAAATCGTTCAGCCAGCATCAACGGTGTGGGGTTCAAGTGATCCTTCAACACTGTTACGATCTCTTCGAAGGTCTGGTCCACTGGTTTAACTGGTGCTGTTAGATGTTTCAAAAGCCCGTATGTTTTTGCTCCCATCGAATTTAACAAAGTTATTGCCTTGTTGTCATCCTCAATTTCGTTGGCTACGCAATATATTTCTATGCGTTCCACATACGTGGCCCAGTCTTCTATTTCTGCATTAAAGTCATTAATATTTCCTCGCTTAGGCATCTTCTTCTCTTTTTGAGAACAGTACAAGTATTACTTTACTTATTATTAATTTTCTTCTCTCTTCTTGAGAACACACCAGCCTTTCTGAAAAATCTTATTACTTTTCTGAAATTCTTAATAATTTCCAAGATGGCGGTTTCCCGCTTCTTCCTTCTTCTTCAGCGGTTTTCCCCGAAAAATGGCGGCTTTCCCGCGCTTCTCGCTCTCCCCGCCCACTTCAATGGCGGTTTTCCCGCGCTTGGCGGTCTTCACCCGGTCCCCCGACGCCGTCTGTCAGCCCGAGTGCGGCCCTTATCTATAATGTGATCGCTGGATCGCGAAGCGGCTGCCGGCCTTATCTGTAGATCCGATCGCTCTCGCGGCTCTCGGCCCTTATCTGGAGATGCGATCGCTGGCTTGCAACGCCTCCCGCTCGGCTCTGGCTCCCCCGCTCGCGCGGCTCTCGGCTCTGACACTCCCGCGCCTACTCGCAGGCTCAGCGCTTCGTGGCAGCGGTTGCTGCACGGCTTCTCACATTGCCCGCGGTCCGGCTGTCACCCGACGCCGTTGGACCCGAATGCTTTGCCCTTCTCCTCCAAATACTTCTACCCCGTTTTTTTAAAATTTATTGTTTTAACTACTCACAGTCTCTTCGGCCGCCTTGTTTTAGGCTGATTGGCTCGCTCAAGATGTGGTAGCAGGGTAATCTGTGCCTGTTGCTGCCGCAGCTTTGCTGTTAATCTTCCAGCTTCCAGTAAGTACTATACTTTTAGTAGACGGAGCCTCGTGTTTTCTTTTTGAAGCTCTCTGCTACTGGTTAGTCTTGCCGCAGGGTACGATCGGACTCGTCGCCACTGTAAAGTCTGTAGGTTGTGCAGTAAATAACTTCAGAGACTTTAGAAGTACAAACAAAACAGGTCTTTACTATTCAGAGGTCTGGGCGATTTCTGATCTAGTTAACGTATCACAACCCTTATATACTGGTGTGGTCACTATCGGTATTACAGTATACATGAGCCAATAAATAGTGCCACCCTAAAGTAGTGCTCTTAAAGGCGAACGGTCACATTCTATAGTTCCCTTAAAGGTAAACGGTTACATACACAACACATAGTATTTTGGCAAATGTATATATCCCATGTTATCGGTACACAATAACTCAAATATTCCATTTAAATTGACAAGTGATGTTTAAGCATCTGGTATACTTTTGGTAGAATTGTTTCAGAGGGGCAAAGGAGGCAATATAAATTTGTTTGAAAACTGCAAAGGATTGGAGAGATACTAGCCAAAATAATCTTCCATGATTTAACTCAATTGGCAAAAGTAAAAAGTGAGATATGTATTTTCAATCTTTACAACGACAAAGTGAATCTTGAGGAGATATCTAATCATCATAGCATTTCCTCCTGAGCTGAAAGTGCTGCCTTATTTAAATTCTTCTATCCACTTCAACCATGTCTATTTTAAAAGGTCAAATTATCTTCGATACATTTCAAAATGTTCAGACACTCATCAGTCCTGAGTCAAATCATCTCAAACATGAATCCCTTTTGGTGCATGAGCATATTGTTTCTCATTTTGGAAAGTAGAATTACTCAGCTTATTCCTCTAACCTAATATAATGTTTCATGCACTGAATAACTTAAAGCTTCTGAAGGGCTACCACCTTTGTGTATTCAGTTGTGGTAAATGATCTAACTGCATGGAGATGCGAATTGGACAAGATGGCATCAGTAAAAGATCAGAGAAAGCATAAACTTGGGTTGGAACTTTTTATGGAGAATATTTAAAACCCATGTCACTCGCAAAGCTATGGGTTTCATAGAAACATAGAAACATAGAAGATAGGAGCAGGAGTAGGCCATTCGGCCCTTCGAGCCTGCTCCGCCATTCAATGAGATCATGGCTGATTATCCAATTTCAGTACCCTGTCCCTGCCTTCTCCCCATATCCCTTGATCCCTTTAGCCTCAAGAAATATATCCAAATCTTTCTTGAATATATTTAATGAACTGGCCTCCACCGCCCTCTGTGGCAGAGAATTCCACAGATTCACCACTCTCTGGGTGAAGAAATTCCTCCTCATTTCAGTCCTAAATGTCTTACCCCTTATCCTTAGACTATGACCCCTGGTTCTGGACTCCCCGGCCATCAGAAACATCCTTCCTGCATCTAGTCTGTCCAGACCTGACAGAATTTTATAGGTTTCGATGAGATCCCCTCTCAATCTTCTAAACTCCAGTGAGTATAAGCCCAATCGACAAAATCTCTCCTCATACGTCATTCCTGCCATCCCAGGTATCAGTCTGGTGAATCTTCGCTGCACTCCCTCCATGGCAAGAACGTCCTTCCTCAGGTAAGGTGACCAAAACTGCACACAATACTCAAGGTGCGGTCTCACCAAGGCCCTGTACAACTGTAGCAAGACATCCTTGTTCCTGTACTCGAACCCTCTTGCTACAAAGGCCAACATACCATTTGCCTTCAGGGACTTGGATCATTTAAGAGGTATTTACAAAACTAGCAGCAGTCTTGTGACACTGCTTACGGTAAATTGGAGGGTGCACTATTGAAGAAGAAAAATGTTCTACCATTTAACACACAAGATGGAGTAGAGTTTCTGCTTTGGGTGAAATAGGCAAACTGGGCACAAATTGCGTTTGAAATTGCACTGTTTACCTGAAGTGACGTTATGGTTCAAGTTTCTGCCCAAACTCATTTGAATAATCGCAAAAGTAAAACCTTCCATGAACCAGTCAGCGTAATAGAACGTCATTGTTTATTTATTTTCATTTGCATTAAAAACTATTCCTTGATGTATTTCAGAGCGATAACCAGGTGCTGTTTTATCGATACAGCTGAAAATGAGTTTACCACCAAAAAATAAGCATTTTTAAGAAGAGTGCCTGGTCCTCTACCTGAGAGTAACCTGGTTTCAAATCTCTGAAAATGACTCAAAAAACTATGCTTGACCATTTAAGTTTCATAGGTGTGCACTCGTCAGTTTCTTAGTAAATTAAATATTTTTTACCTAAAAAATTTGGCTCAATTTGAAGAGTCCCCTCGAACAGGCACAAACGGTGGAAACTTGCCAAGTTCGTTCATTTGATCTGGGGGGCGAGGCCAGTTTTGTGGGCGGGGCCGGCTTCCAGCGCAATTTTTAAAAAACCAGCATTAAAGATCGCGGAAACTCGATTTACACTCGATGTAAATTGCGTTTAAAATTCCGTGATCTATTGCGTTGGCTTGGCCAATTTCAGACAGATTGCGCTGATAAGACCAGGGCAAACTAGTGGAAATGCTGGGCTGTTACTTTTAATAAGAAAGACTTGCGTTTATATAGCACCTTTCACGACCACCGGACGTCTCAAAGCACTTTACAGTCAATTAAGTACTTTTTGAAATAGAGTCACTGTTGTAATGTGGGAAACGCGGCAGCCAATTTGCACACAGCAAGGTCCCACAAACAGCAATGTGATACTGACCAGATAACCTGTTTATTGTTATGTTGGTTGAGGGATAAATATTGGCCAGGACACCGGGGATAACTCCCCGGCTCTTCTTTGAAATAGTGCCATGGGATCTTTTACATCCACCTGAGAGAGCAGACGGGGCCTCGGTTTAACGACTCATCTGAAAGACGGCACCTCCGACAGTGCAGCACTGCCTCAGCACTGCACTGGAGGGTCAGCCTAGCTTTATGTGCTCAAGTCCCTGGAGTGGGACGTGAACCCACAACCTTCTGATTCAGAGGCGAGTGTACTGAAGTAATGAATATACTGCTGAAGTGTATCGGTGTATAATTTAATGTGTCTCTTTACTGCCACAAAGTAGAATTGCTGTATCTTCTTGAGGCCAATTAGAAGATTGGTAGGTCCTCCGATCACTTAGAGGTGAGGTTTTTCTTTTTTTTGCAGTATGTATTTTAAGTATGATTCCTGAAGCTGTCTGCTGTTGCTGGGGAACTTTGAAAATTGGAAGCACCCGGTGTTTTTTTTGAACGATTGTTTTTCATCTGTGATGGTGCGACCAGCTGCTCTGGTACTGGACTAGCTAGCTTTCTCCTTTGCTCTGGAGCACATTGCAAACCTGTTTAGCAATTGCTGGATGTCTCCAATAAAAATTGAAGTGAAGGCCGGGATTTCGCCGACCGAGGCGGGTCCAGGGCGGCCGGGGTCGGTGTTCCGGTCCCAGCCCGCTGCCGACTGCAGCCTGCACTCGCCAAACAATTTTACATTAATTGGGCTTGTTAAGCCCGCCCTGCAAGGTTCCCAGCCAATTAAGAGGAAGCGGGTCTGATGACGTTATTTGATGACGCGTCATCAGCCGGTTTCCTTAACGGGACCATGTCCAAATTGATCTTGACAGTTGTGCTGTCCGTATTCTACAGCATTGAGGTGCTGCAAACACTGACAATCACTGCACAAAGGTGCAGGGCTGCACCCAGGCTCTCCCATGACTCCCTCCATATGCTTATGGAGAGAGTCACAGCACGCAGGCAGGTTCTCTTCCCTTCTCATGGGTGGAAGACACCTCCCCGGGAGACCAACGCAGCCTGGTTGCACATTGCACAGGAGGGCATAAGCAGGGATGTCGTCAGGAGGAGCAGGCTGCAGTGACACAAGCCTTTCAGTTATCTCAGTAGATCACGAAACGTTACTACCAAGCCACACACAATCTCATCCTGCTGTGCCACTTATCACATCCCCATCACTCTGCCTTCCCCACCCTACTCCTGCACATCTTTACTCACACCAACTTACCTTGCACCTCCACCCATCCCTCTCTATCTATATTATCACATCCCCATCTCACTAGCCACCCCTCACACTCACCCTCATCCTACTGCAAACATACCAACTAACAGCACACAAGGGTAGGCACTTGGGCGTTTTATGCAATGTTCATGTAAATTTTCTGTTAATGTGTTGTCAAACATTGAAATCTTTATTTTCAACACTTTACCTTATTGGACAGATCTGTGCTCACCTTTGGCAGTGTCTTAGAGAGTTCCAGTGAATGGTGAGACATAACATCCCCCGCCCCCCGCCCCCCCAGTTGTGATGAGTGTGAAAGGAATGGCTTGGACATTGTAGGGATGCTTTACGGTGCTGGTGTGGGGTAGTGTCAACCTGGCGCATCATGTGGCAGCCTGGGTGTACAGCATCAAGTGAAGTAAATCTGGCCATGGTGATGCCATCCCTGGCTTCCCGGGCAGCATTGTTGTCGGGTGCTGATGCCCTGTGTCCTGTGCAAAATCAGGTGATTGCGGAGAAGATTGGTGCTGTTGTTGGTGATGTTGGTGTGCCTGGTGATGTTAGTGGAGGGATTCAGAGGACCAAGGTGAGATTTTTTCAAGGGCACCGATGTTGCTGGAATAGATGGCAGCTGAAGTTGAGATGACAGAAGCGATCTGTCAATGGTGAGAGAGGTTGTTCCAATGAGGTGACAGTGGATAGAGAGTTTACTCCAAACACTTCCAAACTGCATACAGCTCAAAAGTGTCTTTCAAGTCCTGAAGACTCAAGCTTTTGACATTGGAAAGTGAACAGCTGTGAAATGGTAGCTTTCATACCACTGTTGCAGCTCTCACCTATTCACAGCAATGGGGAGACAGAGAACCCGACCTACTTACCTGACGTGATCTCTGAATGACGTGAACCTCGCTAAAAAACTGGTGAAATAGAAATAGGCTCAGATTGAAGGTCGGCCCAGGAATAGATCGAAGGTCGGCCCAGGAATAGATCGAAGGTCGGCTCAGGAATAGATCAGAGGTCGGCCCAGGAATAGATCGAAGGTCAGCTCAGGAATAGATCAGAGGTCGGCCCAGGAATAGATCGTAGATTGGCCCAGGAATAGATCGAAGGTCGGCCCAGGGATAGATCAGTGGGAGGAGGTTGGTGTAATGATATCAGCAAATAGTGATGGTATTTGCCTGTTTGATTATGATGCCTTACGAGCATGTTTGCCTGATTGATTACTTATGCCTGACCAGCAGAGGGCATGTGACAGAGACAAGCAGTTTAGCTTTGGTTTCGCTTTAGATGGATTTCTAACATGATGTCTCCTGTAAATGCTGTTAACTGAGTTGAACAAACTTTAGATAAAAAGTCATTCTCTTTCATAAATGTCTCGTCATTGAACCCACAAAGAAATCAATACATGGTGTCAGAAGTGATTGAAAGAGATGAAGAGGAAAAATCTGAAGTTAAATCAGCTCTCCACAGATTAGCAAGCCAAAAGAGAACATCGTTGCTTACCATTGGAGAATAGCTAACAAAGTGAAAAAATGGAAGGATTACACCCACCGGCGAAGATTCAGTTGACAGGTAATGTGGCTGAAAATTGGAGGAGATTCACAAACAACATGTGGAATTGTATTTAGCGGCAATCGGAGCTGATGAGAAAAGTAATAAAAAGAAATCGTCACTGTTCTTACATGTCGTGGGTGATGAAGCGCTGGAGGTGTATAATAACTTCACATTCGCTGCTGATGGAGACAAAATGAAACTAGATAAAATAATGGAACAGTTTGAGGCCTACTGCATACCTAAACGTAACGTGACGTTTTGAGAGGCACAGATTTTTCACATGTGTACAGAAAATGGGAGAGACTATTGATCAGTGTGTGACTGAACTGAGAAACAGAAGCAAATCGTGTGAATTTGGGGGACTGACAGACTCGCTGATAAAAGACAGACTGGTGTGTGGTATTCCAGACAATGTTCTAAGGGAAAGACTGATAAGAGAGCAAGATCTAGACCTGGGAAAAGCCATAGCACTGTGTAGGGCTACAGAGACTGTGAAGTTGCAGGCAAAGGAGCTGTTCAGTGACAATAGCTGCAACGTGGATGCAGTGAGAATGAACGGACACAAACCGTTTAACAAAAAGAGCGCCAATGTGAAAAAAGAGGCGTGGCCAGTGAACGAAAATGAAAGGGACAATCGAAAGACATGTAGTCGATGCGGTACACAGCATCCACCAAGAAAGTGTCCAGCATATGGTAAAACATGCAATAGTTGCAACAAAAACAACCATTATGCCCGTTGCTGCAAGAACCAAGCGCAACAAAGCAAGGTCCATACAGTAGATGAAAGCGAGATAGAGTAGTTCAATGTAGATGTTGTGTCTGAAAACAAAGAAGAAAAAAGAGACTGGATGTTGACACTAAAAGTGAATGACATACACATTCCATTTAAATTGGATACTGGAGCACAAGTTAATGTGATATCAGAGACTGATTTTAAGAAAATTAGACCCAGACCAAAGATACATGGAATAAACGTGAAAGTGACAGGATACTCTGGTACTGATATACCAGTGAAAGGAAGATGCATTGTCAAAGTGACACACAAGGACAGAGAGCACACGCTAGCATTAATCGTGGTGCCAAAGGATGTGCAGGCCATACTAGGTTTAAAAGCCTGTGAGAGACTGAACCTGGTAAAGAGAGTCCTCGTTGTGGAAAGCGAAGGAGAGACAGTCTATGATGAACTCATGAAAGAGTACAACGACCTATTTAAGGGTCTAGGCTGCATTCCAGGAGAACACACGATCAGAGTAGATAAAAGTATGCCAACGGTCATACATCCATGCAGAAAAGTTCCGTTTGCTCTTCAAAAACAACTGAAGGCAGAGTTGGACAGGATGGAAAGCCTGAACGTGATTCAGAAGATAGACGAGCCAACTGAGTGGGTGAGTTCCCTCATCATAGTGGACAAATTTGCCTGGATCCAAGAGATATAAACAGAGCAATAAAGAGAGAGCACTTCAAGCTTCCTACTTGTGAGGAAATCATGGCACAGTTTGCAAATGCAAAGTATTTCAGCAAGTTAGATGCATCATCAGGATTTTGGCAGATGAAACTGGATGAAGCAAGTTCAAGACTGTGCATGTTCAACAGTCCATTTGGCAGATACAGATTCCTAAGGTTACCATTTGGCATTGCCTCTGCTCCTGAAGTGTATCACAAGACAATCCATATGATCTATGAGCACCTGGAGGGAGTTGATACATCAATGGATGACGTCATAGTATGGGGAACCACGAGAACTGAGCATGACGAGAGACTGAAAAAAGTGCTGGAAGCAACAAGGAAAACAAACCTGAAGCTGAATAGAGAGAAATGCCAGCTCGGGGTGACAGAACTGACATTCGTGGGAGATATCCTTAGCAGTGAGGGCATCAGACCAGATCCCAGAAAGGTGTCCGCCATTGAGAATATGCCAAAGCCACAATGCAAAAAGGACGTGCAGATGTTTAATGGAATGATCAACTACATGGGTAAATTCATATCCAACCTCTCAGAAAAGATGGCGCCACTGAGAAGACTAACTGAAAAGAACATAGAATGGGAATGGAATCATGAGCATGAGAAGTCATGGAGCGATCTAAAGAAACTGCTCACAGAGGAACCAGTTCTGAGGTTTTATGACCCAGCGAGACCCATCAAGATATCATCAGATGCATCACAGAGTGGGCTCGGTGCTGTTCTTCTGCAAAAATATGACTACTGGCAACCTATTGCATATGCATCGCGCTCAATGACAGATGCGGAGACGCGATATGCTCAAATAGAAAAGGAGCTGCTCAGCATCACATACGCCTGTGAAAGATTTCACCAGTTTGTGGCAGGACAAGCAATCAATGTAGAAACTGACCATAAGCCCTTGATTGCATTGTTCCAAAAACCACTAAATAGCTGTCCGCTTAGAATACAAAGAATGATGATCAGGCTGCAACACTATACACTGAATGTTGCATACACACCGGGTAAGCTGATGTATACAGCAGACACGTTGTCCAGAGCTGTTGACCCAAGTGAGCCCGCAAACACCAAAATGGATGAAAAAGTGAACGCCTACGTGGACATGATCATAAGTGCACTGCCCATAGCAGATGCAAAAATGGAGCTCATAAAGACTGAGACAAACAAAGATGAAACAATGAGACGACTGAGGAAAAGCATCTTGGATGGATGGCCCAACATGAAGCAAGACTGCTCACCTGACATGGCAGAGTACTGGAACTGCAGGGCGGAACTATCAGTGGTCGAAGACATCATCTACAAAGGAAGTAAAATAGTTATCCCAAAGAGTCTGAGAAAAGAGATGCTAAAAAAGATCCATGGAGGACATCTGGGAATCGAAAAGTGTAAGAAAAGAGCACGAGAGGTGATGTACCGGCCACAAATCAACCAAGATGTGACAAATGAAGTGTCAAACTGCACAATATGCCTGAAATATCGAGCAAGCAATCCGGTAGAACCACTAAAGCCACACCCAGCGCCAGACAGACCTTACCAGAAGGTAGGTGATGTAAGAAAAAGGAGTCTCACACATTAAGTAACTTTAAAGTAAGCTTTAAGCAACTTTTAATCACACTATATACAAGAGAGGTCTTCACCATGCCTCTGGTAGAAGCCCCTTACAATACTGAGCAGTTCACTATTTATACCAGTCCAACAGGAAGTGACGTATGACAGGAAGTGATGTATGTACAACGTTCACAGTTCATAGTTCACAGTTCACAGGAAGTGATGCACATAACTTCCCGGAAGTTATTATTATTATCACATTCTTCCCTCCTGCAGGATTAGAAGGCTGTGGTCTTCCTTTTGTTCCGCAGCCGCCGAACGAGGAAGAGTCGCACCCGTTTGGGTTCCCATCGTAGAGGGTCGCTGGTCCGCTTACATGCGGTTGGCCATTGGTCAGAGTCTGTGTGGCCTGGATTACCCTGTGAAGGGTCGGGGAGATCATGGCTTCGTGTACGAGCCCCAATAGGTTCAAAGTCGGTCTGCTAGTTGGTGTCCGATCAGGATCTTGGAGAGGGGTACCCGATAGATTCCAAGAGTTTCCTGGTGAAATACCATCACCCGATGTCCCACTAGGTCCTGGTGGGCAGGGAACCAGATCCCGTAATGATACGGTGGATTCTCGGCCATCGGGATATCGTATGTTTGCATAGGTGGGGTTGGCATCGGTTAGTTCGACCTCGTCTACGAGGGGTTCATTTTTAGACGTCCGAACGTATCTTCGGAGTAGTACCGGTCCAGGAGTAGTTAGCCATGATGGGAGTGATGTCCCATGAGACGAGTGACGCTGGAATCCAAAGAACCGCTCATGAGGTGTAGTATTTGTGGCTGTAGAAAGAAGGGACCGTATAGAGTGCAATGCATCCGGAAGCATTGCTTCCCATTGCTGGTCTGATAGGCCCCGAGATCTTAAAGCAAGACGTACGGAATTCCAGATGATACCGTTATATCTCTCTACCTGCCCATTTCCGATGGGATGGTAAGGTGTTGTTTTGCTTGTAGCAATTCCCCGTTCTGAGAGGCAGTCCTTGAGTTCCCTTGACATAAAGGATGGACCCCGATCTGAGTGAATATAAGCCGGCATGCCACAGAGAGAAAATACCTGCTCAAGGCAGCAGATTACTGTGGACGCCAGCATATTGGAGCAGGGGAAGGCAAACGGAAAATGTGAATATTCATCAATCATGGTGAGCAAATATGTGTTCCGAGTTGAAGAGGGCACTGGGCCCTTAAAATCGATGCTAAGTCGTTGCATCGGTTGGGTTGCATGTATGAGTATACCATCTGAGGGGCGGAAGAACTGAGGTTTTAATTCCGCACAAAGCCAGCATTCTGAGCATATTTTCTTTACATCTCCAGTAGAAAAAGGGAGATTCCGTGATCGTACGAAATGTAGCATGCGCGTAACGCCAGGATGACACAATCCATTATGGACATCTATGAGAGTAGAGGACGACATAGTGGAGCAGAATGCCCGTGTGAGGGTGTCCGGGGCCACATTCTCCTTGCCAGGTCGATAGTGAATGGTATACCAAAAGAGGCCAGTTCCATCCTCCAAAGTTGTATTTTATTATTCTTAATTTTGGTTCGTTTCCGATTATCGAGCATGAAGGCGACTGATCGCTGGTCCGTGATTAATGTAAAGTGCTGGCGAGCTAGAAAATGGTTCCACTTCCGTACTGCCTCTATGATGGCTGTGGCTTCCTTCTCAACTGGAGGATAATGTAGCTCAGCACCTTGTAAGGTCCTGGACATAAATGCTACAGGACGACCTTCCTGATTTAGAGTAGCCGAGATCGCCACCTCCGAGGCATCACATTCGACTATGAAAGGGAGATTCTCATCGATGGAGTGAAGAGCCGCTTTCTCCAACTGTTTTTTGAGAAGGTTAAAGGCTGCAACAGCCGCCGTTTCCAATGGAAATTATCTCGCATGCAGCAAGGGTTGGATTTTGTCTGAAAAATTAGGAATCCATTTAGCGTAGTATGCAAACAGACCGAGAGCCCGACGTAAAGAAGCCGGATTCTTAGGTGACGGGAGCTCTTGGAGCGGGCGAAGTCTTTCTGGGTCTGGCTTAATGATACCATTGCCTACGCAGTAGCCAAGGATGTTGATGGTCGGTTGCGACTCAACAGATTTGGATTCATTCAGGGTTAAATTACGGCGATGGAGGGCATCCCGAAATTTTTGGAGGTTGGCGTCGTGTTCCTGTTGATCGTGACCTGCAATGGTAATGTTATCAAGATAGGGAAAAGTGTCCCTTAGGTTTTCCTGTTTAATCAGGCCATCCATTGCCCATTGGAAGACAGCCACTCCATTAGTAACCCCGAATGGGAGGCGACGAAATTGGTACAACCGTCCATTAGCCACAAAGGCCGTGTACTGCTTATCTGAGACCTTCAAGGGTACCTGATGATAGGCACTTTTTAAATCATAAGTTGAGAACACTTTGTATTCGGCCAGTTGATTAACCATATCATCAATGCATGGCAATGGGTAGGCGTCCAAGTCGGTATATTGATTGATGGTTTGCGAATAATCAATGCATAGTCGCTGTTTGTGAGGTTTTAAAGGGTTCTTGACAATGACGACTTGAGCCCGCCAGGGCGACGAACATGGTTCGATGATATCCTCTGCCAGAAGTCGAGAGATTTCAGCCTCAATAAAAGATTGGTCTTCCTGATTAAAGCGCCGCGATTTCGTTATTATTGGTTTGCATCGAGGCGGAATACTGGCAAATAATGAGGGTTCATCAAGTGAAGCTGCTGACAATGCACAAAACAGTAATTTAGACGGTATATTAGAAATAGTAAGTCCAGGTTTGGATCCGCCAAACTCAATGGTGAGTTTCTTATGCTGTTTTTGGAAGTCCAGCCCTAAGAGGAGATCACTACATAAGTCCTTGAGCACCGAAAGTCGGGTGGAGGGATACATACGACCATGAAGTGTCATATCAACAACACAAAAGCCGGAGATTCTGGTATTAAGTGATGACTGAGCCATCGCAATTGCCTGGTCCGATGGGAAGACATGTAGTTTCAATTTCGCAACAATCTGTTCTTTAATGAAATTATCAGTACTTCCTGAGTCAATTAAGGCATCTAAGGTATGCCCTTTAATTGAAAATTTTGTAGCTGCATGAAACAGGTTCTGTGGGCAAGCAGCTGTAATTGGTGTCGTTGCACAGAGAGTGGCTAAAACTCTCGGTGTGCTTCTCCGGGAGAGAGCTCGAGAGGAAGCTTGATAGGTCCTAGCTGGAGCATCTTGATAGGCCCTAATTGGGGCAGTTCGGTAGGCCTTAGCTGGATAGGCCCTCGTAGAGGCTCTTGATTGGCAAACTTTAGCAAAGTGTCCTTTTTTTTGCATGACTGCAGAACGCATTGCGGGCAGGGCAGAATTTCCTAGGGTGAAAAGCTCTCCACAAAAGAAGCATTTCTTCCTAGATTGCCAAGAGGCTGCTAAAGTGGGGTCATCCTCCTCTTCTTTATCAGAATTATCAGGATTAGATTCCTCCATGATAGGGTTCACCTGAGACCACTTGGATTGTCTGGTTGCAGTTACAGCAGCAGATCGAGATCTGGGCAGCTGATAGCGGTCTGCATTTCTCTTCGCCAAATCCAGAGAACAAGCTAGGCAAGTGTTTTACTTTCTAGTAGACGCTGGCGTATAAATGGAGAAGCAAACCCGCAGATGAAAGCATCACGAATCATTTCTTCGCGGTACAGCTCAGCTGAGGCTGCCTGAAAGTTACAATCTATGCTGAGCCTGCGAAGTTCTTGAAGGAAATCGTTAATCGATTCCCCTGGCCCTTGTCGGGCTGTGGCCAGTAGATGTCTAGCATAGACCTCATTTGGAGTCTTGGCATACAGTTTTTTAAGCGCCCGAATCACCTCATCGTAATTATCCCATTCATCAACATATTCAAACACTGTTGGGGTCACATAGTTGATAAGTATCCTCAGTTTAGTAGGAGCATCCGCGTTACATTAATCGAGAAAATTCTCAAAAGTACGGTACCAATGCTTCCATACCCTGCCAGCTGCTGGTGTGTTTGGGTCCAAGTCCAGACGAGTAGGTTTAAGGATCTTTTCCATGATGGGTGGTTCCCTGGATCCTTAACTCCGAGTTTGTCCGAAGGTCTAGTATTTGTGAGTGTAAATACTAAGTTGCTTAAATTGATGTAAGAAAAAGGAGTCTCACACATTAAGTAACTTTAAAGTAAGCTTTAAGCAACTTATAATCACACTATATACAAGAGAGGTCTTCACCATGCCTCTGGTAGAAGCCCCTTACAATACTGAGCAGTTCACTATTTATACCAGTCCAACAGGAAGTGACGTATGACAGGAAGTGATGTATGTACAAAGTTCACAGTTCAGTTCACAGTTCACAGTTCACAGGAAGTGATGCACATAACTTCCCGGAAGTTATTATTATTATCACAGTAGGCGCTGACCTATTTGTATGTCAAGGGAAGCACTATCTTGTAGTCGCAGACTATTACTCCCTGTATCCAGAGGTTTGTAGACTGTGCACCAACACTGCAGATGCTGTGATAACATGTATGAAAGCCATATTCTCCAGACATGGCGTGGCAAGCGAGGTCTTCACAGACAACGGACCCCAGTTTTACAATGCAAGTTTCCGACACTTTGCCAAAGAGTGGGACTTTGTCCACAGAACGTCAACTCCTCACTATCCACAGTCCAATGGACTAGTGGAAAAATCGGTCCAGACAGTGAAAAGACTGATGTACAAGGCAAAAGACAGTGGAACTGACTTCTACCAAAGCATGCTTGTATACCGCACAACGCCGCTCAAGTGTGGTATGTCACCAGCCCAACTCCTTATGGGACGTCGGCTAAGGTCAAACCTACCCATCCCGGAGAACCTCTTGAAAACGAAAGAGGGGGAGAAAGTGAGGAAGTTCAAAGAACAACAGAAAGAAAAGCAAAAGTACTACTATGACAGAGGAACACAAAACCTACCTGAACTCCACACTGGTGACCAAGTAAGGTTCAAAGACAAAACAAACATATGGACTCAGAAGGGAACTGTCCTGAGTGAAGTTCAACCAAGATCATACACCATTCAGACAGATGAGGGTGCTGTTCTGCGAAGAAATCGTTGAGATCTTCTCATGGGACCAGCCACAGCAAGTCAAAAGACTGATACTGTTGAACAACCTGATCACACAGCAGGTCAAGAGACTGATACTGTTGAACAACCTGATCACACAGCTGAGAAACCATCATCTGAGGCAACAACTCAGATTCAAGGACAATCCATCAGATAATCCTCAAGACACGTGAAGCCTCCTGAGAGACTCATTGAGCAAATTTAAGGACTATTGTTATAGAAGGAAGTAATGTTATCTTATTCTTTCTTCAAGTTCTAGTGTATTTACATATTTCATGTGAACACACAAAGCAAGGTTAAAAAACCTTGATCATGATAATGTTAATGTAAGTTCATTAAGTGTTACAGTTAAAATGCAGATTAATACAAAGAAAACATGTTGTTAGTTAAAAGTAAAATACTTTTGTTTTAAGAAAGGGAGATGTAATGATATCAGCAAATAGTGATGGTATTTGCCTGTTTGATTATGATGCCTTATGAGCATGTTTGCCTGATTGATTACTTATGCCTGACCAGCAGAGGGCATGTGACAGAGACAAGCAGTTTAGTTTTGGTTTCGCTTTAGATGGATTTCTAACATGATGTCTCCTGTCAATGCTGTTAACTGAGTTGAACAAACTTTAGATAAAAAGTCATTCTCTTTCATAAATGTCTCGTCATTGACCCCACAAAGAAATCAATACAGTTGGCCCAGGAATAGATCGGAGGTCGGCCCAGGAATAGATCAGAGGTCGACCCAGGAATAGATCGAAGGTCGGCCCAGGAATAGATCGGAGGTCGGCCCAGGAATAGATCGGAGGTTGGCCCAAGAATAGATTGGAGGTCGGCCCAGGAATAGATCGGAGGTCAGCCCAGGAATAGATCGGAGGTCAGCCCAAGAATAGGTCGGAGGTCAGCCCAGGAATAGATCGGAGGTCGGCCTAGGAATAGATCGGAAGTTAGCCCAGGAATAGATTGGAGGTCGGCCCAGGAATAGATCAGAGGTTGGCCCAGGAATAGATCGGAGGTCAGCCCAGGAATAGATCGGAGGTCGGCCCAGGAATAGATCGGAGGTCAGCCCAGGAATAGATCAGAGGTCAGCCCAAGAATAGATCGGAGGTCAGCCCAGGAATAGATTGGAGGTCGGCCCAGGAATAGATTGGAGGTCAGCCCAGGAATAGATTGGAGATCAGCCCAGGAATAGATCGGGGAGAGAAGTCCACCTAGGAATAGATCAGTGGGAGGAGGTTGGCCCAGGAATAGATCCGGGGGGAGGTTCCAGAGTGGATCGGGGGCTGGAGCAGGGGGCAGGGATCAGAGGCCTGGAAGCGGGAAAGTCTTGTGGTGGGATCGGAGGCCTGGGGAGGGTGGCCTGTGGGGGGATGCCTTGGGGGGGGGGGGGGGTGGTGATCGGAGGCCTCATGTGAGGGCCTCCAATCATGGGAGTGGTTTAGGCAATGACCCTGGTGTGAAGGCACTTACCTCCTGGAAGTAGCAGTCTTCCCCTTGCTGTAACTGTCACGTTTTAGGAGGCGTGTAAAACTCAACCAGCTACTGGTAAAAACACATGTAGGTTAAAGAAGAGGCTTCCAGCCTCATTGTAATATTTAAATAGATGTCCCGCCTCCTGGCAGTGGGTTGGCTGCCCGCCCCCATTCCGCCTCCCGTCACACATCCGTTAAAACTGGAAGTGAGTGGGTTGGAGACGGGCTCAGGTCAGGATTACGATTTTTAATAATATAACTACCCCCACGCTCTTAACCCACCTGTATTTTAGGTTAAAATTACCCCCATAGTGTTTATTATAACATCTCAAAGCAAAATGAGATGGAAGTACTTCCAGGAGTTTTGTTCTTTGCTGATAGATGTCCATTTTGGTAGCAGTTCAAGTAAGTGATCAAGATGTCTGAAAAGTGACAAATCAGAACTTGGGAGCTCAGAAGGAGACGGTGGTGAACTTTATATGAAAAAAGCTAACATTTCACATGTCAACAGTTTTGATACAGGCATAACATTCTGATGTTTTTGCTAAATGACTTTGAAAGGATTCGCAAATTTCATGTCTCCCCGAAGATTTGCTTTTGGTTTAGTAAAGAAACCCTGGATGGACTGAGTTTAAAATCCAGGGCTCAACAAGATGGCTGCGGTCAGGCTCATGGCCAAGGCCTGTAAGTTTCAATTTGGACTCACAAACTTGGATTCCGATGACTGTGAGAAGGAACTTTCCAGAAACTCGAATGCAGACAGACCTTCTGCATTTATGCATGAGAAGCAATCCCAGTGGCATTCGGGCCTCTGATTAAAACCCATCAAGGTTGTTTGCACAAGCAATCAAGAGCAGGCAAGGCCTATTCAATATGTAATGGGACAAGCTTAGCTGCATTTCAGACCTTCGTTAGAGAACATCGACACTGTTTACAACTGATCAACGGGGCATTCAGACTGGAATGGCCCCATCATGAAAGCTGTTGGACAAAGGGGAACACTGATGAGACGTTTAAAACCGATTAACCGGCCATCCAGGTCAATGGGCCCAGATCGGTACCCTTTGTATGAGTTTTAACACGTCCAGACCAGACAAAGAAATCAGCTGATCTGGCAGAAGATAAGGGCTACCGGGAAGGGTATAAATAGTCCCTCGGGAAGCCATCTCTCTCTCTCTCTCTCTCTCCTGCCCCGCCTCCGGTGCCCTGCCATACCATCAGCCCAGCGAGAAGATCGTCGACGAAGAGCCTGTCCAGGGAAGTAGAATACCCACAGTTATGTTCCAAATACTGGGGTATCTCTGCTTTGTGGCGGTGAAAACCTAAACATCGGCAGGCAACAGGGCACGGAGCAGGCGTTTCAACATCCTAGACTGGTGAGCATCAATTTTCTGGCCCATCACAAGACAACCTAGATAGGTGTAAACGGTGGGAGTTAAGGGGAATTGCTAAAGTGTCATTTTAGTCATTTTCCCCTCGATGTGTCCATTTCTCCTCCCCCGTTAAGTGTAATTGTGTTGCATCCATAGTGATTTTCTCTGTATAGTAACTGTTTTCTCTATTTTAATAAACATTGGTTTTCCTTGCACCGAACCACTGGTCTTGTTTGTCTATATCGTTACTTATAAATAGATCTGGTGCTCAGAACTAAAAGGGGGAAGCGATTCGAACCGCACGGGGCTGGAGCAGCTCAGACACGACTGACTGGCCAGACACAAACCCCAAACCAAAACCTCCTACAGAAATGGCGAGCCAGGTAGGAGCATCGGCGACAGTATGCGATATGACAGACAGTGCTGCGGAGGGAGAAACCGCAATGGAAGGGAGGTCGTCAACTTATGTTTGTCGAAAGGTCAATATCGCCAAGAAATGGGTGGGCGCTATGTTAAAGGCCGAGCGTCCCATAAACACCGCCGCCCAGTGGATGGCGAGTAAACAGCATAAGAGGGCAATTGAAAAGGCAGTCTGGTTAATGTGTTATAAGAAACAAATCCTAGTGCTGGACAGTGTTGTAGCAGCACAGGCTGCCAAGCTCAAGAAATTGGCCCTAGAAATGCAGGATAAGGTTTTAGCGGAAGAGAAGGTGCGAGTGGCACTTCAGGCGTTAAGCCAAGAGAGAGCGCAGACGGCAAGGGAAAACCAGGCAAAGATAGAGCGCCTGGAGGCCCGGGCCGACGAAGTGCAACGGGAACATCAGGCAAGTGTAGAGCGTCTGGAATACCAGACCACTGAAACTAAAGCCAGCGCTAGGCGCAAGATGGAGCACTTAGAATACCAGGTCAGAGAGGCAAGGGGCAGCGAGATAAAGCTGCAGGACACGATTTGCGACCTCACCCAAGAATTAAAACAGCAGGAGGAGAAAGTAAGGGAGGTAAAGGCAGCATACAAGCTAGCCTGCGACCGGGGGTTCGAGGAGGCTGATCACGGGCCCTGTAGGGAGGAGATAGAAAGCTTGGGCATGGCCTTATCGAGGGTGAAGGGCATGGTATGCCTCATCAGCCCGAAGGCGGGCCAGTCGGACTTTACCGGCAACCCAAACAGAACCGTCCCACAGGCAGCACCCAGAACAAAGTTGACTGGGGAATCAGAGGTCCCACGGCCGCCACCCATAGCTCCGAGTTTTCAGGAGTTCTGGCAGCAAAGGGAGGTGGAGGGTGAGGTGGTAGGGGAAGCACAGCAGGCCCCGCTAGATAGGCCAGGAGCAGGACTGGTGTACCCCCTCCGACAACGGAGGTACGGCCCGCCCATTGATGACGAGGACCCAGGGGCCATCCAAAATCAGTTTGTGGTGCCGCATGGCACCCAACAGCTCAGGGCCATGGTTAGTCACATCCCCAAGCTCACCGAAAAGGGAGACCGCTCTCTGCACTTCAGGGAGATAGAACAGGCAGCGTGCGTCAATGTCTGCGATGATGCAGAGCAAGCTAAGATGCTGCTGTTTTATCTGGGGAGTGATCTCCTCTAGACCCTATCTGATGAATGTAAGAAGGGGCAGAAAGATTACGAGGATTTGAGGAATGAGATATTGGAGGCCATGGGACTCAATGACCGTAGTCCGTTAGCCCAGGTGGAAAAAACGGTACAGCTCCCAGGGGAGTCCCCGCAGGCATTCACAGACAGGCTGTGGCCAGTCTACCGGAGCACATGCCTGGGAATGCCAGCACGGACATTACTGAGCCAAGTCCAATTGACCCACTGGCTCCGTTGTCTAATGACAAACTGTCTGCCCCGAATCCGAGCCCAGGCTGCGGCCTGGTTTGACCCCAGTGTAGGAATTAACAGCGGGGTTGGGGTTATTGTCTCTGGCCAGTCAGAAGCCTCTGAGCTGCTCCAGGGATCCCCGTGCAGTTTCGAATCGCTCCCCTATTCCTGGTTCTGACCACCGGAGTTATCGGTAGCGATGTAGACAGAAAACGTGACTCGTGGTTTGGGTGCAAAACAGATCAGTATTTACTGAAACAAAAAGAAAGAAACAACTTAAAAATCGATACAGCACAGCTATGCCTGGTACAGCACTTTTGCTTAACACAGTACACTTAGTGTCCACTAGAGCGCTCCTTGCTCAGTGCAACACTCCTTTATTTAAATACAGCACTTTTAAATACAGCTACTCAGTGTCCACTAGAGCGCTGCTTGCTCAGTGCAACACTCCTTTATTTAAATATACAGCACTTTTAAATACAGCTACTCAGTGTCCACTGGAGCACTTCTCTGCTCAGTGCAACACTCCTTTATTAAAATACAGCACTTTTAAATACAGCTACATGGTGTTTACCACAGCACTTCTCTGCTAGGTGCAACACCCCTTTTTAATACAGTTTTAAATACAGTACTTTAAAAACAGCTACACAGTGTTTACCACAGCACTTCTCTGCTAGGTGCAACACCCCTTTTTAATACTGTTTTAAATATAGAAACACCTTGCTCACTATAGCACCTTTGCTTAATGGCTTTTACTTAAAACAGCACTTTACTACAGCTACTCTCAGTGTTCACTACAGCCTTATCTGCTAGTGCAACACTGTTACTTAAATAGGGGAGGAGAGAATGGACACAATGAGGGAAGATCGACTAAAATCACAGTTCTAACAAAATTCCCACTTAATTCCCACCCCTATACCTATTCTAAGTTGCCTTGTAATGGGGCCAGAAAAATATATGATCACCAATGAAAACGCCTTCTCCGTGCCCTGCGATCTTTGATCTTCACTGCCCCGAAGTAAAAACACCCCAGTATTTTAAAAGTAAACTGCTGGTGTTCCACTTCCTCAGGCAGACTCCCACATTGTACAAAGCATGGAGGCGAGGCCACAGAGAGAGCGATGGCTTCTGAGAAGCTATCTTTTATACCCTAATTTGGGGCCGAAATGTTCCCGCCCAGATCCGGATGTATCTGGGCTAAAACAAAAGGGATCCAAGCTGCCCCATTGTCTAGGATGGGTTTGGATGAATTACCCATTCGTTTAAACTGTTCCTTTTCAGTTTAAATGTGTCTTCAATTGTCTGTAATGGGCTTTCGAATAAAGCTGCAGTGGTGTGTAATGTGTCCATTTCCTTGATTGCTTGCGTAAATAGCCTTGAAGGTATTGTAAACAGAAAGTCATTGTCCTTGTGGTCAGACTGAAACCAGTCTCAAGTGGTTAATCCTTTGTGTAGCAGTTTCTGTAAACACATCGATTGTCTCTGCAGGGAGGGGAAACTCCCTGAACTGCCTTTGATTGGCAGTCTGGTCAGCCATCTTTGATCTTCACCTTTTTCACAGACACACACACAAGCTGCATTTTCAAGTCCTTTGTCTTTTGCCATGCAGTCTGGTGGCCACTTTGATCCCCTGGATTTTTAAAGGTATATTACCCAGGTATTCTTTAATCAAAATTAATCTTCAGAACTGTAGGAAATTTTGAAATTATTGCGAAATCCTACACTGTAGCCCCCAGACCACTGAGGAAACGGTGATCTGCCAGCTCACGATAGCATTTAAAAATATAAGAGGTATCGAGACACCCCAACCCAAGGGGAAAGTCCATGAGGTTAAACCTGGGGGGCAGAATAAGAAAGAGTGGCACCAGGAGGGGAACTGTCCCTCCCAGACTAAGTTAAACTGTTACGGGTGCGGGAAGGATAGCCACTGGCGAAAGGATTGTAAGAATCCTTGGAAGGAGAATAAGGGAAAGAATTCATCAGCCCCAGCCCAAAAGGCAGAGTCAGGTATCCCTCCCGCTGCAATCGAGCCACTCTTGGAGTCGATACGATCTCTCCTCCTGGCCAGCCAGGGGAAAATAGTAGCCACCACCAGTGCTTTGACCCCGTCTGCCCCATCCCACTCCCAGCAATGACTAGAGCCAGCGCAGCCTGTCGACCTGTGTCCCCGCGATAACACTGAGGGGAGCAGGCCCTATGTTAGGATGGGGGTGAAGACGGTGCAGGGGAGATATTCGGTGAACACTGGAGCTTCCAGCACGGGGGTCCATTCGGAAGACCCGACCAATTCACCCTGGTCTAACAAGGTCCCATTTAAGTTAATGGGACCCACAGGGAATGAGCAGGCTGGGGAAAGGTCAAAACCTTTGGCCATAGGTTTAGGATCCCTCCATACCACGTGGGAGTGTAACCAAAAGACCGACGAGGTGGCCAAGCAGGGGGACAGGGAAGGAGAGTTCTGGGACCCCTGTAGAGCAGGACCGGTAGCAGCAATCCGGGGCAAAGGAGGCACACAGGGGGTAGTTTTGGCCCCGGACCAAAAGCAGGTCCAAGCCCAAGATCCCGCCTTTAAGGCCACCCTGGTAAGGAGAAAAGATTTAGAACAGGGTTACTGGCAGGCTGCTGGTTATATCAACCACTGTAAGCTATTTAAGCCGAAGGCGAAGAAGCAGGCAGCTGGGATTCAACCCGAGGTTAGAAATCCTCAGCCCGCAGTGGGTACGCGCACGTAGGCTGCACATGCAGGCACAGTTGTGTGCATCAAGGGAGAAGTTCCCTAGCACTTTGTCCAGACCACTCCCCCTCTCCTATGGGATTCCGAGGAGAAGGAGCCTGAATCAGATGGCCCCGAGCCCGAACCAAGTTTTGAACCTGGAGGGGAAGACCCTCAGCTACCGGCAGCCAGTGGCGAGGGATTGCCCATCCCCAGTTCAGGTTTGGGAGGGGAGGGACCCGAGGGAGAAGGCCAGCGAGGACTGTGACCCGAGCCAAGGGTCCGCTCGCTAGGGGAGCCCCACCGATAGCACTCCCTAGGAGGTCTCCTCGGCCACCCCAGCCCAGAAAAGTATGGTCACCGGCTCTTCAGTTAAAAAGGGCGGCCTCCCGTGTCAGGGAGAAGCTGAAAGACAGAGGTCCCCAGCCAGCAGCCATAAGCTGCGAGGGACCAGAAGTGGAGATCAGTGCAGCCACGCCGCAGGGAGCAGCCTGCAGCAGCCCAAATAGGGATTAGGCTGGCCGCCCGGAGACGGGCGGTGGATGTATATAGTTTAGGTAGTTTAAGTTTTAAGTTTATATAGTGTTAAGTTTAGGGTGTTTAATTTAATTCTAATTAAGGTAATGGTTAGTTTTAAGTAATCTGCTCAGTGTGTGTACATTTGAGTCGAGGTCGCAAGAACCGACCATGCTTCACCCAAGTCAACGAATCACTAGGGAACTTGGCTGTGTGATTCTATATCTGTTACAGGAAAATTTACGGAATGAAGGGGGGCGTAATCCTACTCGCCCTGATAGGACTGAGCTTCGAAAGGAGAGGTGACGTGGAGGATTCCCACCTCTATGGGTACTCCGGAGACACAGCACCGATAGCGAACAATGGGAGCGGCGAACGGGATGCAGAGGAGAATTTTACTAATTATGGGAATAGTAGTCAGAATGCCGGTTATGGGTAGGACGGCCCGACCCACCCCGGTATACAGGGTGGAGAACATTGGAATCATTCAAGGGGGTGCACACATTCGTTTTCAGCGGTCCCGCCCTATGTCATAAAGTGGGAGCATGCTATGACGGGTACTGACCTCTCGGGGTGCCGTAGCCGGGGAGCATACATCATCCTGTGTCCCCAGCACTTGAATGCCTACTCGAAACCACAATGCGGATTCAGAGCTGCTGACGCGAAACCTATAAATTGTACCATGGAAGCCATGGCACAAGGCCATGTTCCCCCACAGGTAGCATATATAGGAGGTGGGACATATTGCGTCACCACAGGAGCGTCTCACTACCAGCACAGACAGCACAGCTGGTGCGCGGTGAGTGACAGCAGTTTCTGCTTCAAAAGTGGCACAGATACAAATTGTCCTGAACCATCCACTGTTCACCTCACTGTGGAGGAGAATTTCACCCACCTCCAGAAATATGTCGCCCACTTCGGTTACCCAATTCCCCCTCTCCCAGAGCACTTTACCAAATTATTAAAAGCCGTTCTAGTATCACAAAAGCACTTCTACACTTTGGAACAGAAGACTGTACAGATAGGGGCCGACATTTTAGATATTACGACCCCGCCCTGGTGGGACGTTTTTGAGAGTATAGAGGTCCCCTCCTGGATTCGAATGGCGTTCCACATCTTTGTAGTCTGTCAGCTAGGGATCGTCCTCTACCTGGTTTGTGTCCGGTGTAGGAGAAAGGGTCCCGGGGTAGAATTTAAAGCAAAATGGTCGTGGAAGGACCGGTATGCCCGGGTGGAAGAAGAAACACCCGTGTGAGCTTTGTGTCATACCACTGCCGAGTGATGGCAGATCCGTTTGTTATTTTTAATAAAGCTTGTTCCTTCCGTTCGTTATTTTTAATAAATATGGTTTTGGCCTGATGTTGATTTTTATTAAAGGTTGTGTGTTGTAGTAAAGTTTTATGATGTCCCAAGTAGTGTAGGGGTGTTGGATCCCCTCCGTGCTTGGACTATTGTAAAAGATAGTAATTGGTTCTATCGATAGATGCCTGTCGTGCACTGCGGTTTTATCTAAGTAAGGGGAATGTATGTGTCGAGGGATCGTGGATAGATAAATATAGGGGAAGGCTGTTTGTGGGGGGTCAGAAATTTGCTCATCTTGATTGGACACTTCAAGCAAGTTTCAGTATCCTAGGGAGGACTGAAAGGATTCACAAATTTCATGTCTCCCCCGAAGATTTACTTTTGGTTTAGTAAAGAAACCCTGGGTGGACTGAGTTTAAAACCCAGGGCTCAACAAGATGGCTGCGGTCAGCCTCATGGCCAAGGCCTGTAAGTTTCAGTTTGGACTCACAAACTTGGATTCCGATGACTGTGAGAAGGAACTTTCCAGAAACTCGAATGCAGACAGACCTTCTGCATTTATGAATGAGAAGCAAACCCAGTGGCATTCGGGCCTCTGATTCAAACCCATCAAGGTTGTTTGCACAAGCAATCAAGAGCAGGCAAGGCCTATTCAATATGTAATGGGACAAGTTTAGCTGCATTTCAGACCTTCGTTAGAGAACATTGACACTGTTTACAAATGATCAACGGGGCATTCAGACTGGAATGGCCCCATCATGAAACCTGTTGGACAAAGGGGAACACTGATGAGACATTTAAAACCGATTAACCAGCCATCCAGGTCGATGGGCCCAGATCGGTACCCTTTGTATGAGTTTTAACACGTCCAGATCAGACAAAGAAATTAGCTGATCTGGCGGGAGATAAGGGCTGCCGGGAAGGGTATAACTAGTCCCTCGGGAAGCCATCTCTCTCTCTCTCTCTCTCTCCTGCCTCGCCTCCAGTGCCCTGCCGTTCCATCAACCCAGCGAGAAGATCGTCGGCAAAGAGCCCGTCCAGGGAAGTAGAATACCCACAGTTACGTTCCAAAAACTGGGGTATCTCTGCTTTGTGGCGGTGAAAACCTAAACATCGGCAGGCAACAGGGCATGGAGCAGGCATTTCAACATCCTAGACTGGTGAGCATCAATTTTCTGGCTGATCACAAGACAACCTAGATAGGTGTAAAGGGTGTGAGTTAAGGGGATTTGCTAAAGTGTCATTTTAGTCATTTTTCCCTCGATGTGTCCGTTTCTCCTCCCCCGTAAGTGTAATTGTGTTGCATCCATAGTGATTTTTCTCTGTATGGTAATTGTTTCTCTATTTTAATAAACATTGGTTTTCTTTGCACCGAACCACTGGTCTTGTTTGTCTATATCGCTACTTGTAAATAAGTCCGGTGCTCAGAACTAAAAGGGGGAAGCGATTCGAACCACACGGGGCTGGAGCAGTTCAGACATGGCTGACTGGCCAGACACAAACCCCAAACCAAAACCCCCTACAACTTTGATTTGGGAATGTTTATCAATGTAAAAATCTCAATCTCAAATTTCCAAACCTATTTTGGACTTCATAGGAATGCGATTAATCTATAATCTTTACTGATGATCTAATTGCACATTTATCAGAATTTATCTTCATTATATACTTAATCTGCGTTCATTTTCTTTGTATTTTATCTTTAATAGTTGTAATGTAACCAGGAAAAATGAAGGGTCCGGCTAATTGATCATCACAATGAGCCATCACGAGTTGCAATAGTTCCGCTTGCCAAATTCAGAAAGAAAGAAAAAATGGACAAATGGCTTATATAAAGTGATGAGACACAGAAAATCAGTGACCTAGGATACATGTGACTTAATTGGAGCTGTTCATTGGGATGAAATAAATTTAAACGCTGTCTATAGTGGTGAAATTTCTAAATGGCAGAGTGGCTATATGATTCTGTAATAAATATTTGACCTGCTTCTGAAAACACATTCTCAGAAATCTTGACATTTCAGAGGTGCCCAGTCCTATTTTTTTGTAGTATGTTGAAAAAGTGACCTTCCCCCATTTTTCTAAGTTTCATCATAAATCCTTTCAAGCTGCTCATAACTGTCCATCGGTTTTATTGCTTATCTCTCCTCGAGGTGTTAAATAAAATGGAGACTGATTTGTCATTTGTTTAAATCCTTCTGCCTCCAAAGATATTCCTTGTGGTCTTGTGAAAATGATTACCGTCGATGGCCTCTTGCTTTCAATCAAAAGGCAGCTCATCACAGAACAAAGCATGCAGTCTCTTGCCGTGCGCCGGTCATAGATCAATAATCAGCATTCTTTGATTGTGCGTGGTGCTTTGCTGTTGGCACTTGATACTTGTGGTGCAGCTAACTTCATCCCAGTTCGCCTCTGTATAAACATCTTTATTAAACATCAGAAGCCCTCTCCAATACTAATTGTATGATATCCTTTTCGATTAACCGGGTATTAAATATTACCTTTCAAACGGCAGTGCAAACCTAATGTTAATCCTTAGTCACCACCAGAAATAAAATGATGATTCGTTCACACTTTACATTATTAACAATCGCAAGAATTTTTAAAAATGCCATTCAAAATAACAAGGAAATTCAGCCACACATTCACCTGAGCTACATGTCATTACAAATGTATTACATTACAAATGTGTTAATGATTTTAAGGGATCTAACATTGTTTGACATTGCACACCTAAGCGGCATGCTCATTACATTGGAGTTATCTGCTGGAATAAACACATTGCTCATTACACCTGGATTTTTGTTGCACTGTTTTTGAGTATTTTGACCAGTTATGTAGTGTATGTGCCTTTAAGAGCCCCATGTGTACTGTAATGCCGGTAATGGCCACTCGGGCTATATAAGCCTGTATATTGTGTTGTGTCAGTTAGTTCCCCTCCAGACTTTGTTCAGTAAACACCTGTGAAACCAACTCCTGTCTTTAGTGTCTCTATTAACACACAGACACAACAGTGGCGATGAATTGGAAACGGACTTACCTGCAATTCGGCAGCACCTCAAGGACATCGATTCCTCTGGCGTCAAAAGTTGAAGAAAATCAAGAAAAAGAAAAAGCTGTGGTTTCACCAGCTAGCCAGGCTGGTGCCAGGTACTGCAATAATCCTTCCTGGGCGTCGGGCTGGGGCTCCAGCGGCTGGCTCTGCAGCTAGGCCAAGCAGCGAAGGTGGAGGCAGGCAGTAACAGATAGGGAGGGAGCACTCGGGAGACGGCCGGCGCTGCAAGCAGGTCGGCGTTCAGACCTAGAGAGAGAGTCCGGCGGGAACGAGTCTCCAACTGTAAATAAATAAATAAACAGAATGGAAACCGCGGGAAACAGCGTTGTCATCGGCAGCAGTGGCGGGGAAGCGCGGGAAGCACCATATCTTTTCTGCAGCAAAGAAAGAAAAGCGCGGGAAGCGCCATTTTTTTTCTAGGATGCCTAAGTCTGGCAATATTGATGCTTTTGATAATGAGATAGAGGATTGGACCACATATGTGGAAAGAGTGGAGGTATATTACACCACAAATGGAATAGAAGATGAAAAAAAAGCTTCAGTACTGCTAAATCTAATGGGCGCAAAGACATACGGGCTGTTACAAAATTTAATCACTCCAGCCAAACCAAAGGACAAGAATTTTAAAGAAATTGTTGATACCCTACAGGAGCACTTAAACCCAACACCGCTGCTGATAATGGAACGATTCAAATTCTTCAAGAGAAATCAACACAAGAATGAAAGTAACGCTGATTACCTCACCGAATTAAGAAAGCTATCAAAACACTGCCAATTTGGGGCAGGACTAGCAGATTATCTTCGAGACAAATTCGTCTGCGGTCTCCTAAGTGAAGGAACACAGAAAAGGCTGCTTTCTGAAAAAGATTTAACACTGGACAAGGCTTTCAGTATGGCTGTATCATACGAAGCAGCTGCAAGAGGAGCTGCAGAGATACAACAAAAGACACAGGACTTCGGCACCCATGAAATGACACAGGGTTTTGAGAGATGTTATCGCTGCGGCAGATCCACCCATGACCAGAGGGACTGCTGGTTCAAGGACAAAGCATGCAGGCAATGCAGAAAGATTGGACACATTGCACGGATATGCCGATCTGGACAAAAAAAATCCACGGAGAGGAAAAAACAAATCAATGAAGAAAAGTACAGAAAGGTACAAATGATGACGGACAGTAGCTCCGAAGACCAGAAGGGCGATAGCGACAACAAAAACAAGAGACTAAGCTGTCTCAAATTACATAATGTAATTGCCAAAGATGATTACCAGACCATTTGGGTTACCCTCACGATAGCAGGGTCCCCAGTTAAAATGGAGCTAGATACAGGATCAGCTCTGACCATCATAAATCGACGGGATTACGAGCGGCTATTTCCGGATATACCTTTAAAAGACAAATCCATTATCTTGAAAACATATACGGGGCAGAAAGTATACCCCAAAGGAAAAATAAGGGTGCCTGTTGCATACAACGGCAAGGAAATACAAAAGTTGTATTTATACATTCTACAAGATGGTGGTCCACCGCTGTTGGGACGTGAATGGATCAGGAAAATACGTTTAGACTGGCACTCCATTCAGGCACTGACGGTCACCAGTAAGAAAAAAAACGATGATGACGTCATACCTGAACGATTAAAAGACATCTTGGCCAATGCCAAAGAAGTGTTTCAAGAGAAACTAGGAACCTTGAAAGGCATCACCGCCTCAATAAAAGTGGAAGATGCAGCAATTCCCAAGTTTTTAAAGGCAAGACCGGTGCCATACGCAATTCGTCCAGCAGTCGAGGCAGAGCTGGAGAATTTGGAAAAGGCAGGCATATTATCCAAAATAGATTGGAGCGAGGGGCAACACCCATCGTCCCAGTCATGAAGAAAGCATTGAATAATGATAAATCTGAAGAACAGAGAAAAATTCGCATCTGTGGAGACTTCAAGGTGACTGTAAACCCGGTCCTTCACATGGTACAGTATCCTCTTCCGAGGATAGAAGATATTTTCGCCTCACTATCCGGAGGGAAACGTTTCACCAAAATTGACTTGGCACAAGCATATCTACAGATGGAGGTTGAAGAGGCCTCTAAAAAATATCTCACGATAAATACACACAAAGGTCTGTACCAGTACAATCGACTGGTTTTCGGAGTAGCTTCCGCTCCAGCTATCTGGCAAAGAGCTATGGAGCAAGTCCTCCAAGGGATTCCAGGAACTCAATGCTACCTAGACGACATCCTTGTAACAGGAGAAAACGACAACGAGCACCTTGCCAATTTGGAGCAGGTGCTCACTGGGCTGAGAGAACAGGGTCTCTGAGCAAATCGCCCCAAGTGCGAATTTTTCCAGAATCAACTATCATATTGTGGCCACATAATTAATAAGGAAGGGTTGCATAAGTCACCTGAAAAAATTGAAGCGGTCATAAAAGCCCCAGCACCTGAAAATGTTTCACAATTAAGGTCGTTCCTGGGATTAATAAATTACTATCATAAATTTTTACCGAACTTATCAACTCTTCTACACCCTCTTAATGAACTGCTACAAACAGGAGTAATTTGGAAATGGAGCGAAGACTGTAAACGTGCCTTCCATAAATGCAAAGACTTAATCACGTCCAAAGAAGTTTTGGCTCATTACAACCCATCACTGCCAATCAGACTGGCGTGCAATGCATCCCCTTACGGCGTAGGAGCAGTATTATCGCATAAATTCCCTGATGGCTCGGAACAGCCGATAGCTTTTGCGTCACGCTCATTGAACTCAGCTGAGCGTAACTATGCCCAAATCGACAGGGAAGCACTCAGCCTGGTATGGGGAGTGAATAAATTCAACCATTACCTACACGGACAAAAATTTACCTTGTTGACTGACCATCAACCCCTCATCTCCATATTCAACCCTAAAAAGGGTGTTCCCATTATGACAGCGCAAAGGCTACAGAGGTGGTCCCTTTTTCTAGGGGCACACCAATACAACATAGAATACAAAGGATCAAAACAGCATGGGAATGCTGACGGGTTATCGCGCCTACCGTTGCCAATGGTAGAAGAAGCACCTACCGTAGGCCCAGTGGAGATTTTCCACTCTACCATAGTCGAATGTCTACCAGTAACAAATTCTGCCATTGAAAGGGAAACTAGAAATGACCCGACTCTCTCACGAGTCTACGATTTAACAGTGAAGGGATGGCCAGCACATGGCGAACCATGGTTGTCAGCATTCTCACAAAGAAGAGAACAGCTGTCAGTATGCTGAGGAACCTTGATGTGTGGATCCAGAGTGGTGATTCCACCCAAACTCCAGGATAAAGTTCTAAAGGAGCTTCACGAGGGGCATCTGGGTGGAGAGAAAATGAAGAACCTAGCCAGGGCGTTTGTATGGTGGCCAGGTATCGATGGAGACATCGAAAAAATGACCAAGAGCTGCCTAGGATGCCAGAAGGTCCAAAATGCTCCACCACAAGCCCCTCTACATCCATGGGAGTGTTCTTCAATAGAAGCCTAAGATGCCGGCTGGATTTGATCAAGCCAAACATCAGAAGGGACGTGGAGAACCGGCAATTTCAAGGCCTGAATGAAAGGCCAACCAGAACCTTCCAGATAGGTCAACAAGTTTTGGCCCGGGTCTACCGTACCGAGAAATGGCAGCCTGGAACTATCTGCACACGACTAGGACTGCTGATGTATACCGTGGACATCGGAGAAAGCATAATAAGGCGCCATGCTGACCAAATCATAGAGTCATCCGAAAAGGGACAACCTACACCACAACTCTATATGCCTACTGATGAAGTAGAGATACCCATATCTACCTCCGATCCGGTGATACTGGAACCCGATGAACCCGACACTGGCATTCAAGCCGAATCAGCCTTGCCAAAAGAACCTACTACACCACCAGAAACTACTACACCACCGAGGCGTTATCCGGACCGAGTCAGGAAGCCTCCAGAGAGACTGACTTATAATTAATTAACTGCAGCAATGTGTAGATTATTTTTCTTGTAACATGTAATTAATGATTACTTAAAATATTATGTACTGTTTGGCTAAAAGTGGAGGAATTGTAGTGTATGTGCCTTTAAGAGCCCCATGTGTACTGTAATGCCGGTAATGGCCACTCGGGCTATATAAGCCTGTATATTGTGTTGTATCAGTTAGTTCCCCTCCAGACTTTGTTCAGTAAACACCTGTGAAACCAACTCCTGTCTTCAGTGTCTCTATTAACACACGGACACAACAAGTTACATATCAGGAACTCCTGCACAAAAAAATTACAATTGGAATTGCTTGCTGTGTGTCTTTATTTCTCCCCCTTTAGTCTCTCTGTTTCTCTATCTCTCTCGCTTGCTCACTCTGTTGTTTACACCATTTTAGAATCCGAGGTTCATTAAAGGATAGAACTTTCATTTACATAACACCTTTCATAACCCCAGGATGTCACAAAATGCTTGATAGCCAATTTGTGCACAGGAGGGTCCCACAAACAGCATTATTTTTCTGGGTTGTGTTGGTTGAGGGATAAATGTTAGCCAGGCCACCTGTAGGGGGGCATCTTTTACCTGGTTTACGGTAATTTACCTTCCTTTACCTCGTTTACGGTAATTTACCTGGTCAGGCAGCCTTTTTTCCCACTACACTGAGGCCAATACCAAACAGCAGTTTCAAATCGCTAAACCCACCCTTCCAGTTTTGACTGGAGGAACTTATAATTAATGATATATTAAAATGGACAAAATGATCTGGATGCGAGAAAGTCAAACTTTATTAACTAAAGAAAACTACACCACATGATCAAAGCAATAAAGAAACTATACCACATGATCAATGTAAAACTGCTTAACAGGGGAAGGCAGACGGCAAAAATGAGGGATAAATGGCTACAATGTAAGTCTTACAATCTTAGCAATTTCCCTTAAATTATCACCCCTCTAGCTCCTTACTCGATTGCCTTGCCGAGGAGTCAGAAACCTGCTCACCTGTGGTCCAAATGGTAAGAAGAGCTCACCTGCAGTCCAAGGAAAAAGAGAGAGAGATGCTTCTGAGAAGCTATCTTTATATCCTGTGAGCGCCTGCTGTTTTGGGGCTGAAAGGGTCTGTGTGCAAATTCGCGCCAAAAAGTTCAAATACACAAGAGAAAGGCCATGATTGGCTGATTCAAACAGGCTATTTCCCAGTGGCCAAACTGCTCCCTTTGTCTGGAATGGGTTTTGAGTAAAGCTTGGGGTGGTTTGAATGTGTCTTCATTCTGGGGCCGAAATGTTCCCGCCCACATCCAAGTTCATCTGGCTAAAACAAAAGGGACCCAACTGCCCTATTGTCTGAGTAATGGGTGATTTAAACCCATTCATTCCTTTTCTTAGTCTAAAAAAAGTCTCTTCTGTAGTTTAGGTGTGTCTCAATTGTGTGCTGGGCTTTGAATGGAGTTGGATTACTATGTAAACAGAAACCCATTCATTGTGGTCACTGAAACTGCAGTCTCAAGTGGTTTAATCCCTTATGTCAACAAGACAGCAGTTTCCTGTAAACAAACATTGCCTCTGTAGGGAAGGGAAACTCACTTTTTTTGATTGACAGAATCTGACTGCCACTGCTTGATCCTCCCACTTTTCAGAGACATCCACGAGCTGCTTTCTTTTGTCCTTGGCCATGCTTTTCTGACGGCCATTTTTAAACCCCTATGCAATTTATACAGTTCAAAACTCAAGAGTACATTTAAAAAAAATAAAATGTGCTGTCTTAAAGTGTGCAAATTTTTCCACGAAGTCCCTCGATTCCGGTGTTGTCCATCTGCTGCCCAACTCAACGCAGCCTATTGTGGTTCTGGGCACATTTTAAAACATTGTCCAACCCAGAGACAATTTAAAATCACGCACAGTCTCCGTCCACGATGTGGATTAATATCTCCAGTATCTTCAGGGCTGAGGGGTTTTGCGAACCCCTACACACCAGAAGAGTTCCCCTGCTCTTCGAATCGTGTCACAGGATCGTTTACATCCACCTGAGCAGGCAGACATTGGTTTAATGTCCCATCCAAAAGACAGCACCTCCGACAGTACAGAACTCCCTCAGTTTGCACTGAAGTGGCATCCTAGGATTATGTGCTCAAGTCAGAGAGTGGGGCAAGAACCCACAACCTTCTGACTCAGAGGCAAATGTGCTTCCACTAATTATGGGAGAGGTGGCCTAATTATATTCTGGGAAATGAGTTGATAACCTTTATTGAGCAGTTGCAGACCATTTCACTGTCTCCTCAAGGCAGTTCATATACAGTTATCACATTTCTGAACTTTTACCTTCTGATACTTTTCTTGTACTCATTGGCAAAGACCACAACCTTAAGTGAACTTTTGCTCTCTATTGGAGCAGCCAATGACACTTTATTGGTTCAGATAAAATGGACCATCACTCTCTGTGAACCAGAGTATGCCCTTACACACCCAATATCTGGGTAATTTTAGTGAGTCCAGAGATCAAACAGAAACCCTCATCACTGTATGCGGCTTAATGGATGTAACACATATCCTCACTTGATGTGCTTGACTTCAGAAACTGGTACAACTAACACTGTGGCTTAAGCTATGAACTACAGAATACACCTATTAACATAATAAATAGGTAAAAAAACAATAGCAATGACAAACAGTAGTGTTACAGTAATATTAGCAGAACTTCTCCCTTCCTGCTCAGAATATACCAAATAACAAACAGCCGTATCTCCTACACTGGAACTCGAAGTAAAACTGGACCTGAAGCAAGGTTCCTGACTGTAACTTCACATGGATATTGATAGAGCTCCTTGCCTAAATCGCTGAAGGCCAGAAGGACTCCAGCATTTGGGAAAATCTGCTCAAGATATATATTTACATTTTTTTTTACTTTCTATTTTCAACAAAAGAAAATCAATGATGTATCTTTTCTGCTGTTGCACATAAAGTTTGAGCTTCCAGAAACTGTCTCCGGTGAGATAGTTAGAGAAGTTACCCAGGTTTAACAGTCCACATGTAAAGGCCTAGAAATTCACTATTGCCCTGTTTGGGGCGCCAGCCTCGCCAGGGCGCTAAAAGTAGCGCCCCGGAAGCATTCACGGCCACCCACCGGAAATTCAGTTGGAGCGCCTCAGATGGAAGCGCGGCGCTACTAGAGGCGCCCCGCATCCCTCTTGGGGCGCTGCAACTGAATATCGTAGCGCAACGTGCCGCAGCGCCACATGCTGCGGCACGTCGCGCTGCGGTACTGCAGGCCTTCCTCCCCTACTTAAAGGGGAGGGGCCTTGTTCTGTGCGATCTGGGGCCCAGCTGGGCCCCCGAGGATCGCGAGTGCCAGCAAAAGAGCCCGGCATCGAGGAGAAGTGCCGGGCTCTTGGAACGCAGCCGGCACTCCGCGGGGGGGGGGGATCAGGAGGCCGGGGACGGCAGCGCGGAGAGGTGCTGGCAGGCAGCCAGCAACAAAAATGGCCGCCCCGCACCTCTCCTTTAATTTGCGCCTCCACCGCCGCAGGAAGGACCCCCTGAACCGGCCGCACATAGCGTCCGGTGGTAAATCAGGGGGCGCTTCCTAATATCGCAGCCGGGGCATCAGCGGGGCGCTGCGCACACCAATGACGGCATCGGTAGCGGCGCAGCGCTAACGGCTAGCGCCACCATTAGCGTCCCGCTGAATTTAGCAGGAGCGTGGCCAGTGGCTTCCGACCCACTTAGCGCCTTCTTAAGGTGCTAATGGGTGGCGCAACCCACTGAATTTCTAGGCCAAAGTGTTTACTCAGGAGTGTATCCTTGCAAATACAACTACTTAAATAGGCCACCTAATGCCAGTTGGAACTATCTCCATGACATCCTATATATCATTCTCTAGCTTTTCCACTTACTTGTCATGCGTCCTTTTGAATGCTGTCAATGTTCCGTACACTGATCATTCTTTAACATTGCTTGCAGAAAATGTCACAATATGAACCCAAGTTCTTTTCTTCCCATCATTCCTCATTGGTGTGACGACCACAAGACATAGAAACATAGAAACATAGAAGATAGGAGCAGGAGTAGGCCATTCGGCCCCTCGAGCCTGCTCCGCCATTCAATGAGATCATGGCTGATCATCCAAACTCAGTACCCTGTCCCTGCCTTCACCCCATAGCCCTTGATCCCTTTAGCCTTAAGAAATATATCTAATTCCTTCTTGAATATATTTAATGAATTGGCCCCTGCAGAATTCCACTCGTCACTACTTGTTCGCTCAACAGAAGCTCAACCTTTGTTGATCACTAATCGCTCTTTCCTGGTGAACTTCCAGTGCACGTAGTGAGTTTAACATAAGAACATAAGAAATAGGAGCAGGAGTAGGCCATTCGGCCCCTCGAGCCTGCTCCGCCATTCAATAAGATCATGGCTGATCTGATCTTGGCCTCAACTCCACTTTCCTGCCCACTCCCCATAACTCTTGCCTCGCCTATAGATCAAAAACCTGTCTATCTCCACCTTAAATATATTCAATGACCCAGGCTCCACAGCTCTCTGGGGTAGAGAATTCCTCTGAGAGAAGAAATTCCTCCTCATCTCAGTTCTAAAAGGGCGACCCTTTATTCTAAAACTGTGCCCCCGAGTTCTAGATTTCCCCACGAGGGGAAGCATCCTCTCTGCATTTACCTTGTCGAGCCCCCTCAGTATCATATATGTTTCAATAAGATCACCTCTCATTCTTCTAAATTCCAATGAATAGGATTTGCCTTTGCCTTTGCCTGTCTGGTACCTTTTGAAATATCCGAGCAAATTCTCTATTCTGTCAAATTATAATGCATCAGCAAATTGTCTTTTTAAAAAAAAACAATCTGTACAATAGAAATGCTTTTTGATTAATGTTTGCATGGCAGCACGTTTATTGCCTGAATTACTTTTATTTTTTAACAAATTGCTCACTTCTTTGGATGGTACTGGGAGTCAACTTAGTAGCTATTGCTTTAGTCACCTTTTACAAGCCCTGTGCTCAGAAAGGCATCAACCAAGAATTATGCTGTGTGAATGCTTAACACGTTCACATAAAAATGCTTGGTTTGCAATTTTAACAGCGGTGTTAAAGTAATATTAAACGGCACATTTTCCAAGCTGTAATAGTGCTGCAATCTATTTTCTAAGATAGGCTGAGGACACAAGAGTATGATGAACAAGAATTCCATTATCAGCAAATGGAGGAGAAATTCTTCATGTCGGGTGGCTGAATAAGACAGGATGAAGGCAGCTTCATAACCGGTGGAGTGAGTAATGCACCACATGCCACTACACTAAACTGCACAGGCACATCCCATATTCAATGCCTGTTTTCTACTGATATGGTTGATCTCAGCCGGGAAATGCTTGGGGCATTGCAACTGGCCACAGCCCCTTATACCCCCTCCCCATGAAAATTCATGCCGGGGTTCTGCTTCTGATCACAGTCGGCTTGACCCCTGTTGGAAAGTGCACTTGTGGATCTCGGGGAAGGATCGGATTCAGCTTGCTTCTGAGAACTGCTTACCAATGCTCCATATCTGCATTCTTACATGAAAAGCGGTTGTTTTTGGTGAGCACTACTGGCGGCCATGGGTTTGTAAACCAGCAAGAATCAGCACCTTCAGGAGAACAGAAAGGAAGATTGTGAGGGAGAATATGGGTGATTCATTCTTGATCAGTTTTAGCCTCCTCTAAATAAATGGAAGCACAGAAAGCCCTGGGCGCATATCCCATGAAGGAGTAAGAGGGGAGAGCAGAAGGTGGACCCTAAGGGGGAAAAGTTCAGTTGGTTTGCGCCTCCCAATAGCGCCTTAAGAGGGCGCTAATGGGGTGCAAAGCAACTAGCGCCGCTGCGCCTCTCGCGAAATTGACCACACATTTTGCGACGGCGCTAAACAATACCGCCCCGATCTCCTGCGCCCGCAGGTCTTGACGTCATTCGAGCATGCATCGCCCTTGTGGCGCCCCAGAACGGATATTGAGTGGCGCCCCCCTCCTTTCCGCCTGGTGCAAACAACAACAGGTAGACTGGAACACTTCCCAGTCACTGTGGGGCTGGGGGGGGGTCGCTATTTAAAGGCGGCCTCTTTCTGGCTATTTCTGTGGTAGATATTTTTGCACCACTCGTTCTGATAGAGAGAGAGATTCTGAGAGAGAGAAGGAGAGACTTCTGCATAGAGTCAACGCCGTGTGAAGTAGTTTTGGCTACTGAGCATCACTTTGCAGGTACTTTGGTTTTTGACCTTCATTACTTTGATTGCTAAGAGACTATGGGGGCTGCACTGATTGGGGGCATCGTCCTGAGCCAGCAGAATCGGAGGCCACAGAGATGCAGAGAGAGTGTGGCAATCATGGCCAGACGGAGGAGGGCCATCAGGCCTCTGTACAGGAGACCTTACCCTCCCAGGGTATTTCGCCAACAATTCTCCTACATTAATATATCTGAGGAGCAGTGTTTGCGAAGGCTGCGCTTCAGCAAGGAGGTGGTCACTGAGCTCTGCTGCCTGCTGCAGCCAGATCTACAGCCTCTACTGAGGACCAGGACGTCTCTGTCGGTGGCAGTGAAGATCACAGTGGCTCTGAACTTTTATGCCACTGGCTCCTTTCAAGCAGCTACTGGGGACATCGCCAATATCTCCCAGTTCGCGGTCCATTGCTGCATCCATCAGGTCACAAATGACCTCTATAAAAGGAGACGACAATACATCTCTTTCCCCATGACCCGAGCCAAACAGCATGAATGCGCATTGGGCTTTGCGAGGATAATGGGCTTCTCCATGGTGCAGGGCGCCATTGACTGCACACATGTGGCATTGTGTGCACCGCATGAGAATGCAGAGGATTTCCGCAACCAAAAGGGATTCCACTCCTTAAACGTCCAGTTGGTCTGTGACCACAGACAGCTGATACTCGCTGTCAATGCCCGTTATCCTGGCAGCAGCCACGATGCATTCATCCTGCACCAGACTACTGTGGCAGAACTTTTCCAGGCACCACATCATCCAAGTGGTTGGCTTCTCGGGGACAATGGATACCCACTGTGCATCTGGCTGATGACACCGTTCCGTACCCCCAACACCCCTGCTGAGCTGTGGTACAATGAAAGCCATCTCGCTACCAGGAACATCGTTGAGCACACAATCGGCATGCTAAAGCAACGGTTCCGCTGTCTGGACCACTCAGGAGGAGCCCTGCAATACTCGCCTGAGCAAGTCTCCCTCTTCATAGTTGTGTGGTGCATGCTGCATAACCTGGCAATCTTCAGGACCCAGCCAACATCACCAGGCCTTGGAGCACCACCAGAGGAGGAGGAGGAAGAAGAGGAGGAAGAGGAGGAGGATGATCTTCAGCAGCACCAAGGTGGGAGGGAGGCACACAATGTAGAAACTGGAAGGGCCGTCCGTCAACGGCTGATAGCAAGCCGCTTCTAGGCCCCTGCTGAGGAAATGGCTTCTGCCATTGAGAACAACATGAATGAAACTAAGCCGACCAATGCAGCAATGATTCCAAAGACCAAACAGGTACATTTTGAATACAAAGACTTATTTATTTTACAAACTCTGTGTGTGTCATTTCTTCATGACAAACTAACAGAAAGAAACACAAAAAAACAGTCATTGACATAACTGGTTCTCACAACCTGGAGTTAATGTCCAAAACACTAAACAATAATTTGACCTTGGCCTTTAATAAAAAATTGACCAACATTTTGTCACACCTCCTACTTTTTGCCCTTCGAGGGTGATCTCCTTCCCTTGCGTACTTCCCCCCTTCCCACCCTACTGCTCCTCCGTAATGGGACCCCAGTGGCTGCAGCAAGGCTGGTGGAAGGCTGCTGATTGTCAGAACCTGAGACTGCGGATGCCCTTGAAGGACGGCCTTGACCAGCTCTGGGCCTGGAGGGCCCGGCTGCAGACTGCACCAACTCTGAATGGGCGGCAGCAGTCTTTCCTACAGGCGGTGGCAAGTGCAATGGAGAAGTGACAGTGGTGGCAGCAGGAATGCTGTCATCTTGAGAGAGGACAGCAACTCCCTGCTCGACCGACACGCTGGCATTCCCACAGGGCAGCACTTCAGCATCCGGAGCAATCTGCTGGAGCACAGATTGCTGGCCTGCTGTTGCGCAGTGAGAGCCCCGGGGAAATGTATCCGAACCAGCGAGGATAGCAGCAGTCAGTGCTCGCGTGGCCTCAATCTGAGTCTGCATGAGAGCAGTCAGAGATGGGGTCATGGCAACCAGTGACTGAATTGCAGCACTAAGCATTAGCGTGGCATCCGCCTGTGCTACAGTGAAGTGCTCCACACTCCTTGGCAGTGATTCAATGCATTCGGGCACCCTTCCCACTGCACCCATGAGCTTAGTGTGCATGTCCACCGCCTGGGTGTTCATTTCAGAGATGGGCCGCTCCTTCTCTGCGTCCAGTGGAGCAGGACTCGCTGGCATACTCTTCCGCCGGGGAGAAGGCCCCGAGCTTCCCACCCCCATCGCGTTGCTGCAGCCCGCTGGATCCTGGAGCTTCACCCTCATCAGACCCTTCCCCCCTGCTCCATTCCAGGGAAGGCGTGTTCCCAGTGTGGGCATGGGCTTCCTCGGGAGAGGGTGGCGCAGATGCTCCGGCTTCATCTTCCTCCTCGCCTGCAGCTTCACTCCCACTGGCAGCTTGAGTTCCCGTCTCCTCAGCTGGTGAATCACCATCTGAAAGCAGGGAGGTACAAGAGTGGCTTTAGTGTGAGGACAGGGTGGCAGTAAGGGAGAAATGAGTGCAGCAATTTAGTAAGTTGGATTGAAAGTGTCAAAGGCTGGTGTTGTGAGGGACAAGTGGAAGGAGAGAGGACAAAAAGGTGATGACCAGAACGGGGTCAGCCTCTCCAGGGGCGATGGGACCAATCACCTGGCTTGCCACAATCCTGTGGAGGCGCGCCTCAAGATCGCTGAGGGGTTGCAGCTGAGGCCGCCCTCCACCCATCCGTTGCTGCTGTCTCCTATTATGAGATAGCTTGGCCTGCTGGAAAAAGGATGGCGTCTGAGTAAATATTCAGCCATGGTCTTCCCTGATGTGCCTCCCATAGGTGAATAGCCCTTACTCTATGCAGCCATGGTCTTGCCTGATGTGCCTCCCATAGGTGAATAGCCCTTACTCTATGCAGCCATGGTCTTGCCTATTGTGCCTCCCATAGGTGATTAGCCCTTACTGTGTGCAAGGTGTGGAATGTGCGTGTGTGTTTCATGAGAGGGCCATAGGTGTTGGATGAGTGTTGGGCATTGGGGTTTTAAGACCCTCTGGCCATAGAGTGAGGTTGAGATGGAGGGATGGAGAGGTATTGAAAAAAAGCCACTCACCCTAACGACCCGAGTGAGGTCGTTGAACTTTTTGCGACATTGTGTATGGGTCCTGGGCACCATGCTCCTGGAGGAGACGCTCTGAGCCACCTCCCTCCACACTCTTCTGTAATCGCGCGGCAAAGGCCTCCTGCCACTCTCTGGGTACAGTAATGATCTTCTGCGCCCCACCGCTCCAACCAGAGCCTCCAAAGCCCGCTCGCTGAAGCGCTGTGCTCGTTCTCTCACCCTCTCCATAGTCCTTGGCTGCAAGATTTAGGCACAGGTCTCTCCAGGCCGAGCTTCAAGGCTCCAATGAGCAGGGTGTGGCTGAATAGCAAGATCAACCCTTCCCTTTAAGAACTGACCAGCGCCAGTGTGTCTGTGTTCCATCGCTAATTGACAGCACCTGCGCTGCGCCCGCGCTCTGAGGTAGCGCCTCGCTCCTCGGCCTTTGCGCCTTAAGACAGGTGTGTAGCGCCTGATTTAGCGCTCCAATCACCTCCAGGGGCGATAAAAGCCAAGTTTGCAGTCAGAGGCGATAATTGGCGCCAGGCGCTAAGCATTGCACACGGCTGCTAATGGCGCCCCAAACGGGGCGATACTGAATTTTTCCCCCTAAATGTTTATCCAATATTTTATAGGGGTTAATTTTCCTAACCTTTGCCTTCAAGAAGTCTATTCCTCTGGAGCAAAGGTAAACAAAAGGGGGAAGAGAGCAGTTCTGTGGATTTCCAAGATTTCTCCTCAAGTGACGCCTGCAATAGGCACAGGCTCCGAGTTCCCAGACTCTCACCTCAATTTCTTGACATTGTGACCCAGGTCACCCCAAGAAACTGATGATGAGCCTTGCGTTGGCACCCCACTCAGAACGGAGGCCCTCCGGCAGCCCAGCAGCAAGTCAAAGAGGACCCCGAGGGTTGGTGGAAATCTTTTTTGACAGTGACCCACTGGATCTTCAAGCCTTGGGACCTTCTCCAACAGTTGCCCGAAGGTCCCGAGGCCAGAAGCAGCTACACTTCTCCTTCTGCTGACGTTTCCTAGTGCAAGATTCTGCCAGGGAGTGTGCCCATGCCAGCGGAGTAGCTGGGTCGTGTTAATGGCCCAGCACACCAAATCTAGATGCAGTTTATTTGATCGCACTGCACCTCTCCAGCCTCGGGGAAGAGGGCGTTAAGAAAATTGTCCCCATAATATTTTGAAAGGATTAGGTCAGATGAAAAGGCTCCCCTTATCCATTATCATGCTTCAAAACTTAAATTGACTTGTCAATGAGTTCAAAATGTACAAGATATTAGATTGCATGATGTCCTATCTGAAAAAGATTCCAAAACTTTTATGTCTCTCCTAATTTATGGCATATTCATTTGCAGAATTTATCATGAATTTGTCTCCACTTTCAAAAAGTGGACACAGTCACATGCATATGATTTTATAAAAATGCATTGTAGTCAGGCTGCTATTTAGCAAAGCAAACTAATTGACCACTTTGGGGAAAGAACTGCTCTGGTTACTATGTGTAATGACATTGTGAATGCGTTTCAAAAGAACTTAACTATATTTTGTTGTATCCTGAGATTCTTCAGCATTTCAAAAGATGGTTACATATGAGGAAGGCCATTTGACACATCTAAGTTCTTCTATCCAGCACAATCCTAAAGCTGCACCATTGCAGCACCCAATTGTCTCTTAAATGAATCCAGGGTTTTTGACACCATTATTCTGTCCAGAATTCCATTCTGTGGTTTGATCACCCTTACTGTGTGAACAAGAATTTAATTATAATTAGTTTGAATCTGTGTCCCCCCTGTCCTATTCTCACAACTGAAAGTAATATTTCAGATTTCCTTTTCCTTTCCCTTAACTATCTTAGATACCCGAATCAGATTCACATTCCACCGTTTCTCCAATCTTGCGTCATCACTCAAGCCTTTGACACTATGGGCTCGATCTTGCCAGCCCTCGGGAGGCGGGTATGGAGGCGGGACTGCCGGGAAAATGGCAGAATCTACGGGCGGGTGCCCATCCCGCCCCCAACCTGCCTCCGTGTCATCTTCTCAGGAGGCGGGTAGCCGACCCGCCCCAGGTCCCGTCTCCTCGAGGCAGGAAGGGGATTACAGCCATTTAACTGCCTGTCAAAAATTTTTGACAAATGAAACATCATACGCTGACGTTCTCTGTAACTGGCTTCCCCTTAATTGGCCTGCTGAGCCCACTGGGCGGGCTTAACAAGGTCAATCAAGGGAAAATAGCGTGGGTAGGCCACAAGTCGATGGAGGCGGGACAACGACCCGAAAAGCAACAGTGCCGCCTCCAACGCGTCCCATTTGTAAAATTGCCCCCTAAGCTTCAATCATGTGGCTTTTCTCTGCACTACCTCCAACATTTGAATGTCTCTCTTGTATCTCTGAAATCAGAACTCGATGCTATATTCAAGGTGCAGTCGGTTTCTCCCCCCACCCCACCACCCTGTTGGGTTCTTTTCAAGCTGGGGTGTGCTTTCTGCCCTATGATCCATCAATGTTGGGTTTCCTTTCATTGTCACTATGTAATTCGAGTGAAGGCCTTTATTTAAAAATGTATTTTTTCAAAGTAGCGCCAGAGGCGTTATTCTGTTACTTTTTAAAGGGCTTTGTTTTATTTATTTCCTTTCTCCAGACAGAAAAGATGCAATTATCTTATTAATTGACTGTTTTTAATGGAAGTTCCTCTGTGTATCCAGAGGTATTGTAAATGTTTGGCATGCCAATCCATCTGTAGAATCTATAGGAGACTTAACACATAAGGTTGACTGAAATATGCTCACAGCTGAGCTATTTTGTCCTCTCTTTCTTCAACCTGGCATCTTTTGTTGACACCGCCCCCAAAACAAAACAAATATGAAGGGCAACATCGAAACATAGAAACATAGAAAAATAGGAGCAGGAGTAAAATATTCGGCCCTTCGAGCCTGCTCCACCATTCAATATGATCATGGCTGATCCTCTATCTCAATACCATATTCCCACTCTCTCCCCATACCCCTTGATGATAAAAACATAGAAAAAGGCAGAAGAACTTCATGGTGAAATTAAAAAATAAAATATGAAACTCAAGAAATGGAACCAAATCAATACAATAACTGAAGGCAAAAATAAAACTCAAAATAGAGTGAAGAGAGTAGAGTAACCTGTTGAAGAGCAAGGTAAAAGAATGAGTAAAACAAGGTAGTAAAATTAAAACAGAGATACACTAGGAAAAATGAAGCGTATGGGAGCGAGATGAGAGACTGAATGAGCTGATGTGGGAGACTCAAGTTTGGAGGGCAACACAATTCAGACTAGAGGGGGGAAGGAGAATGTGATTTGAAAAGATAACATAGGCACTAACTTAAATAAAAAAAGAAAATGCTGGAAATACTCAACAGGTCAGGCAGCATCTGTGGAGAGAAATGTTTCAGGTCAATGACCTTTCATCAGAATATTTCAGATTTCCAGCATTGCAATATTTTGCTTTTGTATAGGTACCAACATATTGTAGGAATCAAGAAGATTTTCAGAAAATGTATTCCATCATATGTGCCTCATCATTAATAGACTTTGATTATAACGATAAAAGGCGACTCCAGAATTTGTCGTGCATGTTACATAAATGTATAGTCTGTGGAAGGGCTCAGTCAAAGTAAAAGTATATTTACATTTAAACTTTATTGTGTGTCCTAGTAGCTCACCCAGTCACACGGTCACATGTGATATTTTTACCCCTCCCAACCAGGAAGGCCATAGGTTCAATCCTCAGTCTGTGCTGCATTGACTGACCTCAGTGTTTCGGGTCTTATTAGGGCTAGATTAGGGAGTAGAAAATAAAATGGGATTCCATGTGTGTGTGTGTCTGTGTGTGTGCGCGTCTGTATGTCAGTGTCAAGATCAGGCCAGGATGTGCAGCCTGCTAATATTCACTGTCTCATCTTGCACTTGAATAATGATTATTTGGCTGAGGTAATGGAAGGTGCTGTCACATGCGGATCTGTATGCCAGCTTGAGTCAGCGCTTCCAGGAGAGAAGAAGCATAAATACAAATTTCACGGTATTTTAGAGTTGTAATGAACATTTAATCAGTTCTTCAATCACATGACAACCAATTGCAAGAGTCAAAATTAACAGCCACAAATGCGAAATGTAATACCTCTACAATCAAGAGGATATAGTTAAGCAAAGTAATAATATTCTAGCAGGAGGTTAATAACTTACAGTGACAGTTAATGCACCTTAAAAAGCCATGTCAATACAAAGTTTATTCCCAATCGGCTAATTTCATTGTTGAGGTTAAAGATTAATGGACTGAAATCTGCGGCAGTAGTTGGACTAAGTATTGCATTCATGAGCAACCGTGAGCCTTTAATTTGAAAGTGACCCGATGATCAAATTGAATGTACTTGCCAGCATTTGTTTAGGTGCAACTTAGCCTCCTTTTTAAAATTTGATGGAAATGGATGTGTTTGAAAGACTCTATTTGGGGGCAAGATTCAATTTAACACACTACAAATTATGCAGAGGTGATTGAGAAGGAATCTTACAGAGCAGGGGCACCTAAATATTTTATTTTATTTTATGTTATTGGCCCGCTTAACTATGTAACACGGAACCTTGCAGTCACATATAAAAATAATTACCACACAAAACACGAGATGCAATTCATTTTCATGGCAAATTATGACATTCACACTAAATTTTGGTTGCCTTCTTCTGAAAATGGCCCCTGGGGAGTATGGGGGAGGAGGAAGTATTGTGCACCTTTTTTTATTCTTCAGTGAAACTCTACAGGATTCCTAATGAATTTATGTATTTTTCAAGGACATATCATGAAAACATTCCAATTCTGCTGAATCGTATTGCTTTTTGCACAGCAGAAACAAACATCACAAAAGTCTAATTTTGGGCTACTAAATGTATCAACACAAACATTTTCATTTTTTTTCCAATGATTTCATGGGTCTGCATTGCTAAAAGACTGTGCAGACAGACAATGGCCAGAATTCAATTAGACGTGCATTTAGTTCTGTTTCAGATATGTTACTAAAGTTCAAGCAATCGCTTCAGTCTCTCCGGCCTGCACAATGCATGGTAATGTTTCACACTGGGACTGGGGAGCCAGAATCCCACCTTGGCCTACCAGCTCCACTGGTTCTCTGGGCAGCCCCGAGTGCTAAAGCACTGGAGGAGGCAAAGCAGATGATTGGCGAGTTTACTTGACCATACACAAGTTCAGAAAAGTGAGTCACAACCACATTCTACCATATACACTGTAGCATGAATTAATATTGTACAATCAGCCACCCATTGCAGGAGAAATGGAATGGACAGTGATGCCTATGAGACATAGTTTGGACAGGCCTTCTATGGAAGAATATAAGATACCATGCAGATTAGAAATGACTACCACAAGGAATAGTTGAGGCGGAAAGCATTTCAGGGGAAGCTAGATAAGCGCATGAGGGAGAAAGGAATAAAAAGATAAATTGATGGGGTAGATCAAGAAGGGTGGGAGGTGCCTCGTGCAGAGCATAAACACCACCATGGACCTTTTGGGCGGAATGGCCTGTTTCTGTGCTGTCAATACTTTGTAAATCTGGAACATTACGCTGCCTACTTGTCCTACATGTGGTTCCAGTCCCACACCAATGTGGTTTACGCTTAACAGTCCTCTGAAGTGGCCTTGCAAGCCACTCCATTGTATCAAGTCACAACAAAGAATTGCAGCGGTTCAAGAAGGTGGCCCACCACCATCTTCTCAGGGCAACTTGGGATGGGCAATAAATGCTGGCTTTGGCCAGCAATGCCCACATCCTAAGAATGAATGGTTGAGCGGGGGTGGTGGTGGGTGGGGTGTGGGGGGGAGGCAGGGAGAATGATACCAGCGTAGAAGATCCATTGGAATCTGAGGGGTTGCTCAAAAATTCCAAAATATGTAATAGGGCAGAACAATGACAGGTGAAATTTAATGCAAATAACTGAAGTACTGCACATAGGAAGGAAAAATAGGCGACACATATACTCCGTGAATGGTGTTCAAATTGCTAAGGATAAAGTTGAAAGAGACCAACATGCTCAACATGTCCAACCAATGCAGAACAGCACACAATAAAACCAATAGAATGTGAACTATATAGCTAGAACAGCAGAATATAGGCCAGAGGAAGTTGTGGTCAAATGATGCACAGCAGTCTGGTCTGACTGCACCTTGGTTACTGTGTCCAATTCTGCTTGCCAAGAAAACAAGGGAGACATTCAACCACTGGAGACAGTGCAGAGAGGAGCCAAGAGCCTGATCCCTAGTGTCAACGTTCTGAGTTATAATGAGAGAAACTTGGGCTATTCAGCTTTGAAAGGAGGTCTATGAGATAATTAAAGGACTGGAAAAGGTAAATGCAGAATATTACTTCAAAATGCGAGTGTAGGACAGGGGGACACAGGTTTAAATTAGTAAAAAGGTAAATTTTGCGAAGATTTCAGGAAATTCTTCACACCAACAGGGATCAACCCATGGAATAGACTTACAAATAGACAAGTGGAAGCACAAAACCTGGAAACCATTAAAAAAAAAAAATTGATGCTGCAGTAGGGGACTGTGGCATCTATCTGGTTAGTGAATTAAGATGGACTGAATGGCCTTCCTGACCTTGTGACCTGTGCACACTACCAAGTATTGTCCCCAGACATCCGAGTGAAGGCCACTCGCACCCTCTTTTGGCCAAGCAATAGCGGGAAGAAGGAAAACAATTGCAAAGCTATTTCTATTCATTAAAATATAAATCATTCCAGTTTAAAGTGAATTATAGAATATCAAATCCCCAAAACAGACAGCATCATTTTAGTTGGGATGCAATCAAATTCCCTATACTTGTTCCAATGCCTTAACGTGCTTATCAAATCACAGTGTGCATAGAGATTTTGTGGCTCCATTAACATTTGCAGTCCATTTACAAATTTGGAAGGACGGAAGAAATTATCCTCTATGATTTTGGCTGTACCTTGTTGGGGGCATTCTTCAAATGAAGTCAGTTACATAAAACGCAAAGCAAGGGCCTTTCCTTAGTATGTTGCTTAATTACAGACAGTCAGAAGATCTAACTTGGCAGCACTGTAAGTGAGCGCAACTGTCTTGGAGCTGCAGAGTATCCACAGATGAAAAGCATGGCTGTGATCCTTGTGAGTGTATTGGGTACACAATTTAATGGGAGGTGCTTGCCAAGCTTTGCCATTCAGATGAACCGTGCATTAAATGAATTAAATGCAACTGTTGTTTAATACCAAGCTGTGGCAGAACCACTAAGGGACTCCAATCAATCATTGTATATAATTCCCTTTAATAATATGTTAGCTACAGCCTGAGTCTGTATCTTTGTTTTCACTGTTTACATGTACAGAGCGCGATCACTTTAATAGCGCAGGTAAACGCGATGACGTCATGCCATTCATCACGTGATCCCCCACCGGCAGGAAAAACGTGATGACGTCATGACGTCAACCACGGGACCGCCCAAGCAGTCCTCGTGGAGCCTCCGAACTGACTAGACCTATATTCGATGTTCTCCTGTAGTTATCCGTTAAACTCTGTTAGCTTTCATTAAACCTCGTTTATTTGATCGCCTGAGTGGACCTCAGTCTTTTGGATAGGAACTAGACATTCCTACATTGGTGACCCCGACTTTTGCGAACGGTTTTCACAGAAGTTACTGAACATGGAATCGAACGCCGTTGCTTTGAAGCTACCACAGTTCTGGGAGCAACAGCCAGCCGCATGGTTCATCCAGGCTGAAGTCCAGTTCGCAATCAGGAACATTGTTGCAGATCAGACCTGTTACTATCACGTGGTCTCCACCCTCGACAGCGCCACAGCCTCGCGGATCGTCAGCCTGCTTGGTAATCCACCAGAAGATCGCAAGTATGAAACGATAAAGGCGCGGTTGTTACAGCTCTTCGGGCTCACGAAGTCGGAGCGCGCCCGCCGGCTGCTCAATATGCCCGGCCTCGGGGACTCCAAGCCGTCCGAGCTCATGAGCCAAATGCTCACGCTCCTGGGCTCCGAACCAGAATGCTTTCTCTTCAGGGAGTTATTCCTCAGCCAGCTACTGGAGCAAGTTCAGGCTGCCCTAGCCAGGTCGGAAGTCACCGACTGCGCAGAGCTGGCTGCCGATGCGGACAAGATCTTCGCGGTGACACAGCAGTACTGCGCTGCCACAAGGCGCCCATCCCCCACAGATGTCGCTCCAGCCCCTCAACCTGCGGGGTTGTGCTTCTACTACGCCTGTTTTGGCGCGAAAGCAAGATGCTGCCGCCCTCCCTGCAGCTTTTCGCTCAAAAAAAAACAGCAGCCACCCTGTCGAAAGAGGACCGGTTATAACGAGCGCCCCGTGGCTGAGATGGCAATTGGTAATTCGGGAAAACTCCTCTTCATTAACAACTCCCTATCTGGTCGACATTTCCTCTGCGACACCGGGGCGCAGTGTAGCATCCTACCCGCGTCAAATCTTGATCTACAAGCCGGGGGGCACAGCCCCTCCCTCCAGGCAGCTAATGGCGGGGCCATTCGGGCCTTCGGAAGCCGGCGGGTCCAGATGTGCTTCAGCGGCCAGCGGTTTTACTGGGATTTCATCACGGCCAAAATCTCTCAAGCCATCCTCGGGGCGGATTTTTTGTGCGCCAACGGCCTCCTGGTGGATGTACGGCACCGTCGGTTGATCAATGCGGCCACTTTTCACTCCATCCCGTGCTACCGCAGTAACACTGTGGCGCGCACTGTCTCCTGCGCGTCCCCACCTCCGGACGACTTCACTCGCCTCCTCGGAGATTTCCCAGACCTGACCGGACCCACTTTCTCTTCCACAGCCACTAAACATGGTGTCAAACATCACATCACCACTACTGGTGCCCCGGTCTACGCACGGGCCCGGCGCCTTGAACCTGGCAAGCTCGTGGCTGCGAAAACAGAGTTCGACACGATGGAACGGCTAGGGATTATTCGCCGGTCGAATAGTCCCTGGTCTTCGCCTCTCCACATTGTTCCGAAACCTGGCGGCGGATGGCGGCCTTGCGGCGACTACCGACGCCTGAATGACACCACTACTCCTGATCGGTACCCGATCCCTCATATTCAGGATTTCTCGGCCCATTTGGTGGGAAATACCATTTTTTCAAAAGTCGACCTTGTCCGTGGCTACCACCAGGTCCCCGTGCACCCGCAAGACGTCCCGAAAACTGCAGTCATCACCCCATTCGGCCTGTTTGAATTTCAGCGGATGCCGCTTGGATTGAAGAAGGCTGCACAGGCTTTCCAGTGCTTGATGGACTCCGTGCTTCGGGACCTCAAGTTTCTACTCATCTACCTCGACGACATCCTCATCGCCAGCCCTAATAAAGAGGAGCACATCTGCCATTTGCGCACCCTCTTTAGACGCCTCAGTCAACACGGCTTGATCATCAACCCGGCTAAGTGCCAGTTCGGCCTGCAGCAGATTGATTTTTTAGGCCATCGCATCACATCGGACGGCGCAATTCCCCTGCAAACGAAGGTGGAGGCAGTTACTTCGCTCCCACGCCCGCAGACCGTCAAGGCCCTGCAGGAGTTCCTCGGGATGGTAAATTTTTATCACCGGTTCGTCCCTAATGCAGCTCTGCTCATGCAGCCCCTGTACAAGGCCCTCAAGGGCAAGTCCGGCAAGGATCTGATTAGCTGGACGGTCGACATGGACTGGGCGTTCGTCGACACAAAAGTTGCTTTAGCCAACACAACCATGCTGGCACACCCGCTGCCAGGTGCCACCATCGCCCTTACCACCGACGCCTCCGACTACGCCATCGGCGCAGTGCAGGAATAGTGGATGCATTGGACGTGGCAACCGCTGGCGTTTTTCAGCCGTCAACTACGGCAAAACGAACGGAAGTACAGCACGTTCGACCGGGAGTTGCTGGCCCTTTTTCTGGCCATCCGCCATTTCCGGTTCTTGCTAGAGGGATGTCCGTTCGCGGCTTTTGTGGACCATAAGCCACTAACGTTCGCTATGGCCAAGAACGCCGAACCGTGGTCAGCTCGGCAATAACGTCAGTTGACGTTTATCTCAGAATTCACCACTGACATTCAGCATGTGTCCGGTAAGGACAACCTGGTGACGGATTGCCTCTCCCGCGCGACCGTTCATGCAGTCCAGCTCGACATCGACTATGCCCTCATGGCTGCGGATCAAGCCTCGGATCCGGAGGTCCAATCTTACAGAACCAACCCCTCTAGCCTCCATGCGGCCGACGTCAAATTCCATGCCGTGGGCACTACGCTACTCTGCGACATCTCCGTAGGAGATCCTCGCCCTATCATCCCGGTCGCCTGGCGCTGAAAAGTTTTTGACGCCATACACGGGTTGTCGCACCGTGGCATGAAGGCCTTGCAACAGTTGATGTCATCCAAATTCGTGTGGCGGGGCATGCACATGGATGTTCGCAACTGGGCCAACACCTGCGTGGTCTGCCAAACGGCCAAGGTGCAGCATCACTTCAAGGCTCCATTGGCCACTTTCGCTGTTCCGGAACGTAGGTTTGATCATGTGCATGTGGACCTGGTGGGGCCACTTCCGCCTTCGCACGGTTTTACTCATCTTCTTACAATGGTGGACTGCACCACTCGATGGCCGGAGGCGGTTCCTCTGTCATCCACCACTTCCGCAGACGTCACCAGGGCATTCATCTCCTCTTGGGTCACCCATTTTGGGGTACCGGCGGACATCTCGTCTGATCGTGGGCCGCTGTTTTCTTCGGAGCTCTGGAACGCTGTGGCTCAGGAGCTCGGCATCAAGCTACATCGCACCACCGCCTACCATCCACAGGCAAACGGCCTGTGCGAACGATTCCACAGGTCGCTCAAAGCCGCACTGCGAGCCAGCCTTCAAGGCGTGGGTTGGGTGGACAGGCTTCCATGGGTCCTTTTGTGTCTTCGTATGGCACCTAAAGAAGATCTTCAATCGTCCTCGGCGGAGCTCGTATATGGCCAGCCGCTACGCGTACCAGGGGATTTCCTTCCGACTCCAACAGAGCCATGATCCGCGTCCCAGCAGCTCATCAGCCACCAGGAGGCAGCCAGAAGTTTCGCTCCAGTGCCTACGTCGCATCACGGCTTGCAGAGCGCCCACGTCCCAGCTGAGCTGAAGAACGTCGACAATGTGTTTATCCGCCACGACGCTCATCAGGACCCACTCAAACCCTCTTACACTGGTCCTTTCCGTGTGATAGAGCCGGGAGACAAATCTTTTTCGGTCGATGTCGGTGGTAAACCAGACCACATTTCGGTTGACCGGTTGAAGCCGGCTTACTTGGACCTTGACCGCCCAGTCGAGATCGCGCAACCGCCGAAACGTGGCCGACTGCCCACAGTCGCCGTGCCAGATCAAACGCAACCGCCCGCCAGCTCGCCCGCCGTCCATCAGCTTCCACTTCAAGGCTACAGAAGTTGATCTGACAGGCTTGTCAGGCCTCCTCGCCATTTTACTTTTGCTATTAAAGACAATTCTGGGGGGGCGCATGTGGCGGAGCCTCTAAGGGACTCCAATCAATTGTATATAATTCCCTTTAATAATATGTTAGCTACAGCCTGAGTCTGTATCTTTGTTTTCACTGTTTACATGTACAGAGCGCGATCACTTTAATAGCGCGGGTAAACGCGATGACGTCACGCCATTCATCACGTGATCCCCCACCGGCGTGATGACATTATGACGTCAGCCACAGGACCGCCCAAGCAGTCCTCGTGGAGCCTCCGAACCGACTAGACCTATATTCAATGTTCTCCTGTAGTTATCCGTTAAACTCTGTTAGCTTGCATTAAACCTCATTTATTTGATCGCCTGAGTGGATCTCAGTCTTTTGGATAGGAACTAGACATTCTTACAAAGCAATCTTAATGGTTATCTGACACTGAGCAGAGATGTTATTTCTTTTGAACTATATTCAGATGTACACAGAGCTGAATGAGAGTATTGCTCTTTTATATTGTACTAGCTGGAGTGCCCGGCGGTGCCGAGGCTTTTTCGAGGGCATGTTGTTGTTGGAAGAGAGAGAGAGAGCGACTGGGGGGAAGAGAGAGAGCGACTGGGGGGAAGAGAGAGAGCGACTGGGGGAAGAGAGAGAGCGACTGGGGGAAGAGAGAGAGCGACGGGGGGAAGACAGAGAGTGACTGGGGGGGAAGAGAGAGAGCGACGGGGGGAAGAGAGCGAGCGACTGGGGGGAGAAAGAGAGTGACTGGGGGAAGAGAGAGCGACTGGGGGGAAGAGAGAGAGCGACGGGGGAAGAGAGAGAGCGATTGGGGGGAAGAGAGAGAGCGACTGGGGGAAGAGAGAGAGCGACTGGGGGGAAGAGAGAGAGCGACTGGGGGGAAGAGAGAGAGCGACTGGGGGAGAAGAGAGAGAGCAACTGGGGGGAAGAGAGAGAGCGACGGGGGGGAAGAGAGAGAGCAACTGGGGGGGAAGAGAGAGAGCGACTGGGGGGTAGAGAGAGATGGGGGGTAGA